>NW_027362761.1:1031996472-1033312722 GCF_046119375.1 Phyllobates terribilis | reverse complement strand
TCAGGATGCCTCTGTAACCATTACGACCAATCTGCACCCAGCGATCATGTTGCGGGGGTGCATCTTCAGTGTAGCAGCTTAGAGATCATGGTCATCATGGTGACTACGGCATCAAATGAGATAAACTAACTGGTTACCATTGTGGCAGTTACAGGTGGATGTCAGCTAACACCCCTTGTGTCTGGTTTAGGTTCAAATTCTGAAACTGTTTATGCCCTTGCTGCTGACATATGCATATGTATGATACATGTCAGGAATGGGTTAATATGAGTTTTGAAAATATTAAGACTGGATAACATCCAAATCCAGTCACAGTACCTCTCCCACTTTTCTCAGTATAAGGCCATGGCCCCACTATCAGTATTTGGTCAGTATTCTTCAAGCATTTTTGTCAGGAGTGGGAGCCAAAACAAGTGCACCAATTCTGCATTTTTCACCCACTCCTGGTTTTGGCTCCCACTACTGAGAAAAAATACTGACCAAATACTGATAGTGGGGCCGTGGCCTTAATCTCAGTATTAAACCTCTCTGAAACATTTCCATTTTTTTTTTTTCGCTTTCATTTTTTTTCCCTTTTTGCCTTCCGAGAGCTGTAACTTTTTTTATTTTTCCGTGGACAGTCATGTGAGCCATTTTTTTTTGTGACAAGTTGAAGTTTTATTTGTACCATTATGGAGTACACCTCACTTATTTCTCATCTTTGTGATCAAAAAACAGTGATTCTGTGATTTTGAATTTTCTGCATTCACTGCATGGCATATGGCACCATTCATTTCACAATGTAGGGTACTGATAAAAGGGAAGAAAGTTCCAAGCGGGGAAGAACTAAAAAAAAACAGCATTTCCGCCTATGTTTGTGGCATTTGTTGTTACGACAATCACTTTGCAGTACTAATAACATTTCAACTTTGTTCTACAGGTCTGAATACAGTTATATGTTTTACTACTTAAAGAGAATCTAACAGCTGATACATTCTGCTCAATCCATCGGCAGCACGTGTGAGACACTGGCTGTATGATCTCAGCCAGGTATGCTTGACTCTGAAACACTGTGGCGTTTCAGAGAAAAACAAACTTTGCTCGCCTCTGGAGACACAAGTCGGACAGGTGGATCACAGGCGGCTTCTCCCCACCCACAGAGGCCTGGATTGACATATCTGTGCCTAAGTGTGCGTGTACAACCAGTGTCTGATACATGCTGCTCGGGTGAATTTGCCAGAATAGCGTTGTGGGAGATTCACCCAGTTCTAGACAAATGCAGATGAATATGTCATGGACACTTGAAAGTGGTCAATTTATAAAATATTAAGCATTAACAAAATGGTGATATGTATGTTTCTTCTTACCAAGAAAAATACCAAGTTTTTGATTCGGGTTTGAACTGGCAGAACAATTAGATACGAACTAAATTGACCGCGCTTCCCACTTGGTCCTCCCATCTACTGTTCTCCTATCTTCTGGTCTTCCAGTGCTGAATAGGCCCCACATGGTCACGTTGGGCACAACGCATGTCAATGGCACAAGGCCTATATGGTCAGTAACGTGTGGCCACCATTTTGCATAATTTTTGAAAATCAAACAATGAAAAATTCAGACTTTTTGTAACATTTGTGACTGATCAGATTATTCACAAATCAATTTACTAATCTCTAGTTTTAACATATCCCTCAACACTGTATCCATTTCATAATAATTTAATCAAGGTTATTAAACCAGTGTAGAAGAAAACTCATGGAAGCTCTGAAATATATAAAAGCTGCAAGGTAACACTGCTAAATATTGAGCCACTGTGCTTTCTATATATGCAAAAAAAAAAACGAGGACCAGGCAAAGGCCCAAAATAAACCATTAAGAAAGAAGTGAAGATCATTGACTTTAACCCCTTTACCCCCCAAAGTGGTTTGCACATTAATGACCAGGCCAATTTTTACCATTCTGGCCACTGTCACTTTATGAGGTAATTTCGGTACTCTGGAACGCTTCAATGGATCCCACTGATTCTGAGATTGTTTTTTCGTGACATTGTACTTCATGATAGTGGTAAAATTTTTTCGATATCACTTGCGTTTATTTGTGAAAAAAAAATGGAAATTTGGCAAAAATTTTGAAAATTTCACAATTTTCAAACTTTGAATTTTCATGCCCTTAAATCAGAGCGATATGTCACACAAAATAGTTAATAAATAACATTTCCCACATGTCTACTTTACATCAGCACAATTTTGGAACCCTAATTTTTTTTTGGGGGGGGGTTAAAAGTTGACCAGCGATTTCTCATTTTTACAACAAAATTTACAAAACCATATTTTTAGGGACCACATCACATTTGAAGTGACTTTAAGGGGCCTTTATGACAGAAAATACTAAAAAAGTGACACCATTCTAAAAACTGCACCCCTCAAGGTACTCAAAACCACATTCAAGAAGTTTACTAACCCTTCAGGTGCTTCACAGGAATTTTTGGAATGTGGAAGAAAAAAATGAACATTTATTTTTTTTCACAAAAATGTTACTTTACACTGTGTTCCAAATTATTATGCAAATAATATTTTCTCAGATTTTCCAAAATTACCTATATAAATTAGTCATTGTAATTTTCCAGTCAAATAACTATTAGAGTACAATTGAAAGGTTTTTGTACAAACTGTCTATGATAACAGTATATTTTTAAAAAAATAAAAAACTCAAACTGCACTCAAAATGCATGTTCCAAATTATTATGCACAGCAGAGTTTTCAACCTTTTCATTTTAATAAAGAACAAAAAAATTGTCATTTTTGAAATTATAAGCATTAGCAGGTTATTACAAACTGAAATCAAACAGTTTTCAACTCAAAACTTTATTCTAGGTGATGTTACATTTGCACATAGGACCCCTTGTTCGAAAGGAGCTTCTGAACTGTCTCGTCCATTGAATTTGTCAGGTTTTGGATGGTTTCTGCTTCAATTGTTTTGCATGAGGACAGAATACCCTCCCAGAGCTGTTGCTTAGATGTGAACTGCCTCCCGCCATCATAGACACTCCTTTTGATGATGCTCCAGAGGTTCTCAATGGGGTTGAGGTCAGGGGAGCATTGGTGCCACACCATAAGTTTGTCCCCTTTTATGCCCATAGCAGCCAGATATGCAGATGTGTTATGTGCAGCATGAGACGGGGCATTATCATGCATGAAAATGATCTTGCTGCGGAATGCACGGTTCTTCTTCTTGAACCATGGAAGGAAGTGCTGTTTGAGAAACTCAACATACATTATGGAGTTCATCTTTACCCCTTCAGGGATCCTAAAAGGGCCGACAATCTCTCTCCCCATGATTCCAGCCCAAAACATTACTCCACCTCCTCCTTGTTAGCGCCGTAGCCGTGTTTGCATGGGGTGTCCATCAACCAGCCATCCTCCACTCCATCCATCTGGACCATCGAGATCATTTCATGCATGATAATGCCCCGTCTCATGCTGCACATAACACATCTGCATATCTGGCTGCTATGGGCATAAAAGGGGACAAACTTATGGTGTGGCACCCATGCTCCCCTGACCTCAACCCCATTGAGAACCTCTGGAGCATCATCAAAAGGAGTGTCTATGATGGCGGGAGGCAGTTCACATCTAAGCAACAGCTCTGGGAGGGTATTCTGTCCTCATGCAAAACAATTGAAGCAGAAACCATCCAAAACCTGACAAATTCATGGACGAGACAGTTCAGAAGCTCCTTTCGAACAAGGGGTCCTATGTGCAAATGTAACATCACCTAGAATAAAGTTTTGAGTTGAAGACTGTTTGATTTCAGTTTCTAATAACCTGCTAATGCTTGTAATTTCAAAAATGACAATTTTTTTGTTCTTTATTAAAATGAAAAGGTTGAAAACTCTGCTGTGCATAATAATTTGGAACATGCATTTTGAGTGCAGTTTGAGGTTTTTATTTTTTTAAAAATATACTGTTATCATAGGCAGTTTGTACAAAAACCTTTCAATTGTACTCTAATAGTTATTTGACTGGAAAATTACAATGACTGCAATTCATATAGGTAATTTGGGAAAATCTGAGAAAATATTTTTTGCATAATAATTTGGAACACAGTGTAGACCCCAATTTTTTTATTTTCGCAAGGGTATCATTAAAAACTAGACCCCAAAATTTGTTGTTCAATTCCTCCTGAGCACGCCGATACCTCATATGTGGGGGAAAACCACTGTTTGGGCGCACGGCAGAGTTCGGAAGGGAAAGAGCGCCATTTGAATTTTTGAATGTAAAATTTGCTTAAATAATTAGCGGACGCCATGTTGCGTTTGGGGAGCCCCTGATGTGCCTAAACAGTGGAAACCGCCCACAAGTGACACCATTTTGGAAACTAGACCCCTCAGGGAACTTATCTAGATGTGTGGTGAGCACCCTGAACCCCAAGGTGCTTCACAGAAGTTTATAACATTGAGCCGTAAAAATAAAATTTTCACATTTTTCCCACAAAAATGTTTTTCATCCCTTAATTTTCCATTTTCATAAGGGTAACAGGAGAAATTACGCCATAGCATTTGTTGTGCAATTTCTCCTGAGTAAGCTGATACCCAATATGTGGGAGAAAACCACTGTTTGGGCGCACGGCAGGGTTCGGAAGGGAAGGAGCGCCATTTGACTTTTTGAATGTAAAATTTGCTTGAATAATTAGCGGATGCCATGTTGCGTTTGGAGAACCCCTGATGTGCCTAAACAGTGGAACCCCCCACAAGTGACACCATTTTGGAAACTAGACCCCTCAGGGAACTTATCTAGATGTGTGGTGAGCACCCAAAACCCCCTGGTGCTTCACAGAAGTTTATACCATTGAGCCGTAAAAATAAAATTGGACCCCTCTAGGATTTTATCAAGGGGTATTGTGAACATTTTGAACCCAGAAGTACGACACAGAACTTGATAACATTAGGTCATCATATTGAATAAGTTGTCATTAGTCTTGAGCGCAAGTGCTCGCTGCTTGAGTTTGCGTCGGGTGCTCGGGTATGCACCTTGTATCTTGGGTGCTCAAGTGACATGCCCCACATGTTTCACGGTTATTAGACACCCAGAAAAAAACATGCGGGGATCGCTCGTGCATGGCAGGCTATCCCCGTGAGTTTTTTTTGGCTGTATAACAGCTGCAAAACATATGGGGAGGATACTCAAGCACCCGCGATACTCGGTGCATACCCGAGCACCTGATGCAAACTCAAGTAGCGAGCACTTGCGCTCAACACTATTCGCCATATTGTCGTCATTTTATTTTCTTTACTTTTGTAAAAATCCCAACCCCAACACAACTCTAACCCCAATCCTAATATAACCCCAACCCTAGCACAACCCCTAACCCTAGCCCAACCATAACCCTAGCCTAATCCTAGCCCAACCCTAACCCTAGCCCTAGCACAACCCTAACAATAGCCCAACCCCAACCCTAACGCTAGCCCAACCCTAACCCTAGCCCAACCCTAACCCTAGCCCAACCCTAACCCTAGCACAACCCTAATCCTAGCACAACCCTAACCCTAGCACAACCCTAACCCTACAGTTTATTTTTTACGACGTTCCTCATGCGGTATAAGTGATTAGACGACTTTATTGTTCGGGTCAGTGCGGTTACATCGATACCAGATTCATATCTGTTTTTTTATGATTGACAGCTGTCACACACTAAAAGATGCTTTTTTTTGCAAAGACTAGTTTTTGCATAGCCATATTTTGAGAGCTATAATTTTTCCATATTTTGGCCATCAGAGTCATGTGATGGCTTGTTTTTTTGCGGGACAACTTAACGTTTTTATTGGTACCATTTTCGGGACCGTGACATTTTTTGATCGTTTTCTATTCTGATTTTTGGGAGGCATAATGAACAAAAACCAACAATTCCGGAATTGTTTTTTTTTTATGCTGTTCCGCGTGTGGTAAATTGGTAAGGCAACTTTATTCTTTGGGTCAGTATGTTTACAGCGGTACCACATTTATAACTTTTACACAATAAAAACTATTTTATAGAAAAAAAAATTTTTGTATCGCTTTATTCTGAGAGCTATAACTTTTTTATTTTTCGGCTGATGGAGCTGTATGGTGGCTTGTTTTTTGCAGGGCAAGATGACGTTTTCAACGGTACCATTTTTGTTTGCATTTGTCTTTTTGATCGCGTTTTATTCCATTTTTTGTTTGGAGGTATGATGATAAAGCATAGTTTTTTGCTTTTTTTTTTTTTTTTTTTTTTTTTTTTACCATGTTCAGTAAAGGGGTTAACTAGTGGGACAGTTTTATAGGTCAGGTCGTTCCGGGCGCAGTGATACCAAATATGTGTACTTTTATTGGTTTATTTTTTTTTTCATAATAAATAAATATGGGTGCAATATATTTTTATTTTTGGGGGATTATGTTTTTCATTTTTTTTATATTTTTACAAAAAAAATTTATATTTTTTTTCACTTTCTGGCTCTTTTTTTACTTTTACACTTTGTCCCACTGTGGGACTTTTTTGCAGCCTGATCGGCTGTATAGCATAGAGAGCAGCAGCTCTGTATGCTATGCAGCCTGTCAGCGCTGCACACATGGAGAAGTTACTTTGGTCATGCACTGCGCATGACCAAAGTAACTTCCTGGTGTCTGATGACCCGGATGTTGTCATGACGACATCGGGTCACCATGACAACATCCGGGAGCTGCCGCAGACAGCGCCGGACACCGGCAGAGGAGGTGAGTACCGGCGCTTACCTCCCCTTGCCCCCGCAATGCTGCGATCGACTTCAATTGCAGCATTGCAGGGGTTAATGTGCCAGCAGAGGTGCCGTTCCTGGCACATATCACTGGGTATCAGCTGTGACAATCAGCTGACACCCAGCGGCGATCGCCCCTCACCGCTTGTGTGCGGGCGCGATCGTATCACGCGTAATAGTACGTAGCTGGTCCATAATGCCCAGGGCTCAGCTACGTACTATTACTGACAAAGTCGGAAAGGGGTTCATGGCAAAAATTTTTGGGGCCCTTTATTGTAGTCTTAAAGGGGTTGTTCAGCTTTAGGGTCACACTCTATGTGACTGCAGACTTATGAATACTCACATCACGAGCACTGTGAGGATCCTATGATGCCAGTGCCAGGAGCGGGCGGTCATACTTCCAGCCACATGTCGACTAGAGGTGTCCGGCCTTGGTCAATAAACTTGCATTGTGCGAGACTGTGCACATCTAGTTGGCTTGTGACTGCATGCATGCAAATGACATACTCGTGATCATGCGCCCACTGCTCCCTGTGCCGGCACCGGAGAATCCTCACATAGAGTGACTGCAGACTTGTACCCTAAGACCGGACAACCCCTTTAAGCAACATAGAGCCTAGAGCCTTAGGGTATTTTCACTCTGCATCTTTTTCTAACAGTCAAAAACATTCATTTTTTCAAGCAGACGATGCTTCAGGAATCGCTCCTTTTTTCTGGCATTTTATCTGAGGTTTGTAAGCTTGAGCGCTTTTTATTAGCTTTTTGTTAACGCTTCCTGAAGCATTTTGTTAGCGTTTTTGTTGGTAATTTTTGTAAATGTTATTTGACCTTTTTTGTACATTTATTATTATTATTAATTATTATAGCGCCATTAATTCCATGGCGCTTTACATGTTTAATACATGTTAAAAGGGGTATACATAGCAAACAACAAGTACAATAATTTGAACAAAAACGAGTGGGCCACTAGTACAGGAGGAGAGAGGACCCTGCCTGCGATGGCTCACAATCTACAAGGGATCGGTGAGGATACAGTAAGTGAGGGTAGAGCTGACCGTGCAGCAGCCTGGTGGAGCGAGGATTACTGCAGGTTGTAGGCTTGTCGGAAGAGGTAGGTCTTCAGGTTCCTTTTGAAGGTTTCCACGGTAGGCGAGAGTCTGATATGTTGGGTAGAGAGTTCCAGAGTAGGGGGGATGCACGGGAGAAATCTTGTATGCGATTGTGGAAAGCGGAGATAAGAGGGGAGTACAGAAGGAGATCTTGTGAGAATCGGAGGTTGCATGCAGGTAAGTACCGGGAGACTAGGTCACAGATGTATGGAGGAGACAGGTTGTGGATGGCTTTATATGCCATGGTTAGGGTTTTGAACTGGAGTCTCTGGGCAATGGGGAGCCAGTGAAGGGATTGACATAGGGGAGAGGCTGGGGAATAGAGGGGGGACAGGTCGATTAGTCGGGCAGCAGAGTTTAGGATAGATTGGAGGGGTGCGAGAGTGTTAGAAGGGAGGCCATAGAGCAGGAGGTTGCAGTAGTCGAGGCAAGAGATGATGAGGGCGTGCACTAGGGTTTTAGCAGGTTCATGGTTGAGGAATGTGCGAATCCCGGAAATATTTTTGAGCTGGAGTCGGCAGGAAGTGGAAAGGGCGTGTATATGAAGTTTGAAGGAGAGATCAGAGTCAAGGGTTACCCAGAGGCAGCGTGCTTGCGGGACTGGGGAGAGTGGACAGCCATTGACTTTGATGGATAGGTTAGATGGGGGGGGTTGAGCGAGATGGAGAAAAGATGATAAATTCAGTTTTATCCATATTAAGTTTTAGGAATCAAACAGAGAAGAAAGATGAAATAGCGGACAGGCAGTGTGGGCTTCTGGTTAGTAAAGAGGTGATATCAGGTCCAGAGAGGTAGATCTGTGTGTCGTCAGCATAGAGGTGATACTGAAAGCCGTGAGACTCTATGAGCTGTCCCAGGCCGAAGGTGTAGATATTGAAGAGTAGGGGTCCTAGAACTGAGCCTTGGGGGACACCGACAGATAGGGGACGAGATGAGGAGGTGGTGTGTGAGTGGAAGACACTGAATGTCCGGTCTGTTAGGTATGAAGAGATCCAAGATAGGGCCAAGTCGGTGATGCCGAGAGATTAGAGAGTCTGTAGTATGAGGGAATGGTTTACTGTGTCAAAAGTAGATGACAGGTCCAGAAGGAGAAGTACAAAGTAGTGTCTCTTGGATTTGGTGGTCAGTAGGTCGTTGGTGACTTTAGTGCAGTTTCAGTAGAATGGTGTGGTCGGAAGCCAGATTGAAGGCGGTCAAAGAGGGAGCAGGAGGAGAGGTGGGAGGACAGCTCAAGATGGACGTGTTGTTCCAGTAGTTTTGAGGCATACGGGAGAAATGATATGGGGCGATAGCTAGACAGAGAGGATGGGTCAAGGGATGGCTTTTTGAGGATGGGTGTGGTCGAGGCACGTTTGAAGCATGAGGGGAAGACACCAGTTGTTAGTGACAAGTTGAAGAGGTGGGTTAGGTTTGGGATGAAGACTGGTAAAATTTGGGAGGAGGTGAGACGGGATTGGGTCAAGTTCACAGGTGGTGAGATGTGACTTTGAGAGTAAAGAGGAAAGTTGATCTTCCGTGATGGCGGAGAAGCTGGTTTTGGAGGAGGAGCATTGAGTAGATATGAGGAGGGACTGTGGGGACTTATAGCAAAAGCTTTGTCTGATGGTATACATTTTCTGCTTGAAAAATGAGGCAAAGTCTTCAGCTGAGATGAGTGGAGATGGAGGGGGTGCTGGGGGCAGAGGAGAGAATTAAAGGTACTGAATAGCTTATTGACATTTATTATGCAGTGAACAAAACTATGACATATTTTAGAGCGAAAAATGCTGACAAAATGCTAAAAACAACCCTCCCAGATGAGCCCGTTAGAAGTTGCTGTGTCCCCCTCATTTATCAAGGATGTACAATATTCAGGGACATCATATTGCATGTCTGATAAATAACAATATTCTGTATGAAGTAAAGTTCAGACTCCTGGCCATAGTTGAGAAATATTTTTGCCTGATTTGCATTTTGCTGATTTGCTGCCAGTTGAGAAGCATTGCAGAATTCATGTACTACATCACTTTTGGTCAATTGATGAGAAAAATAGTAAATAGATTTTCCCATTATACTCTATGGGCCAGCGATAAAATAGTGAAATAGGTAAATTGATTTGGTTCTAAGTCTTGACCAGATCTGAACATAAGTCTCCATCCACTGTTCAGATGCTTTATAGCATTTGCTTCTCCCACACAGTTGGCATCCTTCAGAAAAGAGAATCTCACCACATTTTGCATTCTGGAAAATGAAAGTAAAACTTGTATGCCTGTAATACTGAAGGAAGTCATCTGATTTTGTAATATTGGAGAAAAGTCTTATAATTTCATCTTCTGTTTTACTTTTAGTGTTTTTTCTCACACACATTAGGTCCTTTTTAAGCCCAGTTCAATCATATGTCTCTCTAAATACTGAAATAAAAATTCCTCTGGTAATGAATACTGATCGAATCATTTGAAATTGAAGGTCTTTGGACTAAATACATTTTTCACAAAAATTGATTTACAGCGATTCACAATACTGCAATTCCTTTATTTGCCCCATGAAGATGTATCCAACAGCATTAACCACTTCGCACCAGAGCCTGTTTTTGCCTTCGTGACCGGGCCAATTTTTTCAATTCTGACCACTGTCACTTTATGAAGCAATTACTCTGGAACGCTTCAACGGATCCCCCTGATTCTGAGATTGTTTTTTCGTGACATATTGTACTTCATGATAGTGGTAAAATTTCTTTGATATCACATGCGTTTATTTGTGAAAAAATCGGAAATTTGACGAAAATTTTGAAAATTTTGCAATTTTCAAACTTTGAATTTTCATGCCCTTAAATCAGAGAGATATGTCACACAAAATACTTAATAAATAACATTTCCCACATGTCTACTTTACATCAGCACAATTTTGGAACCAAAATTTTTTTTTGTTAGGGAGCTATAAGGGTTAAAAGTTGACCAGCGATTTCTCATTTTTCCAACAAAATTTATAAAAACATTTTTTTAGGGACCACATCATATTTGAAGTCACTTTGAGGGGTCTTTATGACAGAAAATACCCAAAAGTGACACCGTTCTAAAAACTGCACCCCTCAAGGTGCTCAAAACCACATTGAAGAACTTTATTAACCCTTCAGGTGCTTCACAGGAATTTTTGGAATGTGGAAGAAAAAAATTAACATTTAACTTTTTTCACAAAAATGTTACTTTAGACCCAATTTTTTTTATTTTCACAGGGGTAACAGGAAAAAATGGACCCCAAATTTTTTTGTGCAATTTCTCTTGAGCGTGCTGATACCCCATATGTGAGGGAAAACCACTGTTTGGGCGCACGGCAGGGCTCGGAAAGGAAGGAGCGCCATTAGACTTTTTGAATGTAAAATTTGTCTGAATAATTAGCAGACACCATGTTGCGTTTGGAGAGCTCCTGATGAGACTAAACAGTGGAAACCCCCCACAAGTGACACCATTTTGGAAACTAGACCCCTTAGGGAACATATCTAGATGTGTTGTGAGCACCTTGAACCCCAAGGTGCTTCACAGAAGTTTATAATATTGAGCTGTAAAAATAAAATTTTCACATTTTTCCCACAAAAACGTTTTTCATCCCTTAATTTTCCATTATCATAATGGTAATAGGATAAATTGCACCATGAAATTTGTTGTGCAATTTCTCCTGAACACGCCGATACCCCATATGTGGGGGAAAACCACTGTTTGGGCGCACGGCAGGGTTTGGAAGGGAAGGAGCGCCATTTGACTTTTTGAATGTAAAATTTGTCTGAATAATTAGCAGACGCCATGTTGCGTTTGGAGAGCCCCTGATGTTCCTAAACAGTGGAAACCCCCCACAAGTGACACCATTTTGGAAACTAGACCCCTTAGGGAACTTATCTAGATGTGTGGTGAGCACCTTGAACCCCAACGTGCTTCACAGAAGTTTATAATAATCAGCTGTAAAAATAAAATTTTCACATTTTTCCTGCAAAAACGTTTTTCATCCCTTAATTTTGCATTATCATAAGGGTAATAGGATAAAGTGCACCATGAAATTTGTTGTGCAATTTCTCCTGAACACGCCGATACCCCATATGTGGATGCAAACCACTGTTTGGGCGCACGGCAGGGCTCGGAAGGGAAGGAGCGCCATTTGACTTTTTGAATGTAAAATTTGTTTGAATAATTAGCGGACGCCATGTTGCATTTGGGGAGCCCCTGATGTGCCTAAACAGTGGAAACCCCATACAAGTGACACCATTTTGGAAACTAGACCCCTTAGGGAACTTATCTAGATATGTGGTGAGCACCTTGCACCCCCAGCTGCTTCACAGAAGTTTATAATATTGAGCCATAAAAATAAAATTTTCACATTTTTCCCACAAAAAATGTTTTCCTTTCCATAATTTTGTACTATCATAAGGGTAACAGGATAAATTGCACCATGAAGTTTGTTGTACAATTTCTCCTGAACACGCCGATACCCCATATGTGGGGGAAAACCACTGCTTTGGTGTACGGCAGGGTTCGGAAGAGAAAGGAGCGCTATGTTGGCTGGGATAGGCAGCAGACACCGTGTCACATTTGAAGAGTCGCTGACATGCAGAAACAGCAGAAACCCCCACAAGTGACCCCATTTTGTAAACTACACCTCTCAAGGAATTCATCTAGGGAAGTAGTGAGTATTTTTTAATTTTTAAATTTATACCATTGGGCAGTGAAAAAATCATAATTATATTTTTACCACAAAAAAATGTTTTACCCTCAGATTTTACATTTTCACACAGGACAATATGTAAAAATGGTGCCGAAATGTGTCACACAATTTCTTCTAAAAGTGCCAATACCCCATATGTGGCTGTATCGTACCGCTCAGCCATATGGCGAGATCTGGGGGGGATGGAGTGCTCTTTGACAATTGGAGAACAAATTATTGTAGAATAGGCATTTGGATTTGGGAGCACAAAATTTTTTGAATTTCTTTTGGGGGGCAAGGGCCATTTCGCTTTTCCAGAGCCTTTCTGCTACCAGTAACTTGGAAGTCCCTTATATTTTTAACAGATGATGGACCTGAGTGGGGACTAGCTTTTTTTGAGGACTGAGTTGAAGCTTTTATTGGGAACATTTTACGTAACATTTATCCGGCGCTCTAGGCTGAGCACTTACATCGGGGTTTCCATCTAAATTTCCAAGTGATGTAATTCAGATGAAACCCCTGCGGGATCCATTCACTGTAATGAGGCAGCAGAGTTACTCTGGACTCCGTCTGGTCTCTGTTTAGCGGTGTCCTTTTTTTAGAAGTGCACAAAACTGTGGCCAGCCGCACTTTTATGCATGGCTAAAACAAA
This sequence comes from Phyllobates terribilis, assembly GCF_046119375.1. Taxonomy (NCBI): domain Eukaryota; kingdom Metazoa; phylum Chordata; class Amphibia; order Anura; family Dendrobatidae; genus Phyllobates; species Phyllobates terribilis. The sequence goes on along the minus strand of NW_027362761.1, from coordinate 1,033,299,566 downwards.
TGACAACGTGGGATCACAGGCCAGACGGCATCCACAGTGGCCTATATCTGCCTCATTACAGGGAATCTTCCGTCATGGGTTCCGGCTGAATCACATATTTCAGAGATTTACATGGAAACTCTGGCGTAAGTGCTCAGCGCAGAGCGCAGGATAAATGTGTGCCGAGCCATACTGCGATCTTTGGGAGACATAATAAACAAACCAGTAGCAGGTGAAGAATTGGTTTTATTTATTTTTTTACGCCGTTCCTAGTGTGATATAACTGATTAGATTACTTTATTCTTCGGGTCGGTGCGATTACAGAGATACCAGATTTATATCGGGTTTTTATGACTGACAGCTGTCACACACTAAGAGACGCTTTTTTTTGCAAAATCTAGTTTTTGCATCGCCATATTTTGAGAGCTATAATTTTTCCATATTTCGGCCGACAGAGTCATGTGATGGCTTGTTTTTTGCGGGACGAGTTGACATTTTTATTGGTACCATTTGTGGGTACGTGACATTTTTTGATCGCTTTCTATTCCGTTTTTTTGGGAGGTAAAATTAACAAAAACCAACAATTCAGGAATTGTTTTTTGAGGTTTTTTTTTATGCCGTTCTGCGTGTGGTAAAAGTGATCAGGCAGCGTTATTTTTCGGGTCAGTACATTTACAGCGATACTACACTTACTGTATATTTTTTTATGTTTTGGCGCTTTTACACAATAAAACAATTTTATAGAAAAAATATTTTTTTTGCATTGCTTTATTCTGAGAGGTATAACTTTTTTATTTTTTGGCTGATGGAGCTGTATAGCGGCTTGATTTTTGCGGAACAAGATGACGTTTTCAGCGGTACCATTTCTATTTCCATTTTGCTTTTTGATCGCATTTTTTTCCACTTTTTGTTTGGCGATATGGGGAAAAAGCATAGTTTTTTGCTCCGTTTTTTATTTATTTTTATTACGGTGTACACATAAGGAGTTAATTAGTGTGACAGTTTTATAGCTCGGGTTGTTTCGGACGCGGCAATACCAAATATGTGTACTTTTTTTATTTTTGCATAACTATATGGATTTATCGGTTTAATATTTTATTTATTTATTTTTATTTATTTTGTATTTTTTTTTTAACAGTTTCAAAACATTTTTATTTACTTTTTTTTACATTTTTACTTAGTCCCTGTATGGGACATTAATTTTTATTTTTCTGATCCCTGATCTCATGTAATGTAATAGACATATATTACATTATATGAGATCTTCACTGACTGTTTCACAGTCTCTTGTCTGGCATCAGCTACAGGCTGAAGCCAGACAGGAAGGACACCATATATGGCAGAGCTGGAGGCGGTCATGTGACCTCCAGCTGCCATAGCAACGCCAGGTCCTGAAAGCAATCAAGGGGTCGTCAAAGAGGTAAGTGGACGACCCCCTCTCTTCCTGCTGTCTCCTATATGCCGCGATCACTATAGATCGCAGCATATAGAAGACAGCAAAGGGTTAACATCACTGGGACCTGATCTAATCAGGTCCCGATGATGTTCCCTGTCAGAGCTAACGCTCTGCACCGCTCTCACAGCGCTTGCAGGACCCAGGGGGTCCTGAGCACTGCGAGACCGCCCACCGTTTTTAAACGTCCGCGCTGCACAGAGCCCAGGCAGCGCGGACGTTTATCTACAGTGGGCGGTCGGGAAGCGGTTAAGGAGTATCCATCTGTCTCCTAAGCTATCTGATATTTGTTTCATAGTGAATATCGGGACTATACGTAAAGAAACACTACCAGAGCCTCTCATTTTCCGAGTCCTGGATATGGGCTCTATTCTACACAGGTTTCTACTAGAAAACTTCACCCAACCACAAAAATTATTTATACAAAAATTGAAAATTTAGTATAAAGAAATTGCATTAACTGAACACCAAGAATTTTTATTTGCGAAGTTACAATTTTTTCCTATCTAATCCACCTTGCGCAGGGGCCCAATGCTGCGCAGGACCCTACTGGGCAAATTCACCACAGTTGGTACACCTCAAAAAAAATTATTTCAATAAAAATGAAGAAGCAGCTAAAACAAAATTAGGAGTCATTGAAGCCCAACAATTTTTTTAACAACAAATTTTGCAATTTGTGCCTTTCCCTGGTTTAGGGCCCAATCATACTACGCCCAAAAAAGTAATTTCATAAAAAACAAGGAGGCTGTTGAGACATACCAAAAATTTGTGTCATAGAAGATACAGTTTGGTCCCCTTTTTCAAAAGCTTCAGTAAGCAACACGTGGCCTTCCTCAACTTCTAATAGCAGATTTCAAAGTAACACATATTGTACTTTGTATAATGCATAATGTTGAAAAATGCTGCAAATGCTGCCACATATGCAATGGTAAATTACATCATGTTTCAATCTCGCAAAGCCGGCTCAGTCTTACTGCTGATTTCAAATCTTACTGCTTACTGCTCATTGCAAATCTTGGTGGCCTTTTTTTTGGCATGTAAATTGAAGTGCAATGAACACAATTTTTTGTCCAAGGGTTATACCTATTAAAAAAAAAGTTGCATAATCAAATTGATGGCTTTATTAAAAAATTATGTTGGATAGGTATCTTATATTGAGGCTGAGCACACTCGATTCTTTTGAAAAAAAAGTGGTAAAATCCAAGTGATTCGGCATTAATTGTGGTGATCTTGGACATGTTGGCATTCAGTTTCAACACAAACGGATTATTGAATGCATGTTTCTTCGGCACATAAAAGGTTAACTGACAATGCAATAAAGGGAAAGAAAGAAAAAATATGGAAAGCAGTAGATGAAAATGATGATGGGGTTGATGACAATGATAGGTATTACCTGTGGACGTGGACTGGCTACTAGAAAGATCACAAGGAAGAGTAGGAGGACAGCTTGAGTCTTGCTCATTTTGATTCTCAATTTGTTTACCTAACATGAACATGTGCTGATGAAGAGAAGTAGTTCCTAGTTGATGTATGCCAGGATGTACATGGCTTATTTTAAAACAACTGCCTGCAAACTGCAATAGATTGGTTTTCTAGATGCTCGGACATAGGACTCACCACCAGCATCACACTTTTCAGGCACTGTTCAGCCTCCTACACAAACATTAAATACAATACTACCTACTTCAAAGTTGACTTCAAAAGAAGCAGATCTTCTGCCTGAAGAACTGCAAGCCAAACATCGGTTCTGCACGTTATTTCCAACTTCACCATCCTCCCCTTCTGATGACGTCACCTACATGGCACCACAATCCAGTTCCCAATCATCAGTGGCATTATCCATATGTTTGCTCACAGTTGTCTTAGTGTGAGTAAAGTCCTGAGCTGCCTGCCCCTATGCCTGATTCTCACCTTGAGATTTGCCATGGCTCAGAATGCCAATACCCCTGTCAGGTTTACTACCTCCATGGCTTGCAGATGCAGAAATAAAACTTAATGTTTCAATTGTGCCTTCCATATCCTCCTGCACTATGTCCCTATAGCCAAGACCTGACAGTCCATCTCATCTAATTATTCAAGATAAATAAGTCCTTTTTGTGAAAGATCCTACTGACCCCCGGTGTGCTGTGGTTTTGGGGACCATGAGGCTGAACTTAGAGGTGCTATTGTATGTCTGCTATGAAAAATATTAGGTGCTTATAAGCAGCAGAGAATGTGGACTGTACAGACCATTGACTCAAACTGGTGGTATCGCTGTCAGAGGTAACCTCATTCTACTGTGGCTAAGACAAATGATGTGCCATATATTTTGCTTACTCCCTAAAATGGATGCCAGAGGCAAAAGAAGGCAATTGTGTCCCACGCTTAGTACTACTTCTGTGGAGATGACTGCAGTACAGGTGCTGCTTCTACTATAGGCTACCATATTTTTAGCCGTGGTATGTTTTTTTTCTCTTACACTGCCATGTCCATTGCCAGTGCTCTTCTTATCTTTTTTTTCTGTACCATGCATTTTGGACACAATTATGAATTTTACAAAAAAGTTTAAGAACACTTATCTAACCCTGCAAAAATATGGAATCAACCAGAAATACTGGCAGGGTACAAGTGACAGCTAAAACAGCTAATGCAACAATAGCAAGCCCATAATATCAGTTTGGCTTCTTAAACAGGCGTGCCTACCTCAGTCATTCATGGAATATCCATTACGGAACCCGTACCTATCAAAAACAAAAAGCCCTCCACAAACTACATCCTGCCTAATAATTCTGAGGGAGCCTGCTGGATTAAGGAGGACATTGAATGAGGTGGCTGTGCATGTGTATGGCTTTCTCTGTTAATTTTTTTTTTTGGAGTTACAGAAACAGTTGAAAAAGATACCTCATTATGCCCATAAAAGTACTTGCCTTTCTACCTCATATAGATGTCACAAAGAGGGATCCCCTGCTCATTGACACCCTCTGTGAACCAAAATGGAGAGCTGCTCTGTGAGAACTACTCCTGTTTTGGTGGACCCAAGCCAATCTTATATTATATGAATGGAAAATTCATCTAGTTGGCCACCGTGTAATACTATTTCCTCTGACGTGGTCATTGCAGGGAAAATACTTAAGTGGTCTTGATTTCTGCCTGCAAAATCATCTTTTTGCCAGGAGAACTCAGAGAAGGGGCTCAGTGAGATCAGCAGTTCACTGCCGTGATTGCTGTTTGCCATTTTTCTCAGCTTGGGGCTTAAGTAACTTTCCATACGTTTTCTTACTCTTTTAAAGGATAAATACTGTAGAAAACTTTAATGGAAATAATGTAGAAAAACCATATAAGTTTACATATGCAATTCTGCACTATATTAGACAACTATTACTGATTTTGCACTATGAGGCTAATACATCAAAGTGTTTATGCCAGAAAACTGGTATAAAACACTGTCAATAGTTGTCAGACTTTTGCTCAATGTGGATGTAAGAATACATTTTTTTTACTTTTGCTATTTTCTTGACAGTTTTGAGCAGCTCTGCCAAAATAAGCAGAGCTGGGGTGGAATTGGGTTTGGTCCATCAAATTTATCAAAAGTGGTGGCATTTCTTATGTCAGAAATGTTATTCCCGTCCCTGATTAAAGTAGTATTTTTGGTGAGGCTAATGGAGGTGCATGCACTGATAACATGTTTCAAATTCATTAAGTTGCATGTGCCTCTTAATAAATTTGGTGCATCTTATTCACTCATGTCCCTCTTTAATACTAACAAAAGAAACGCCAGTCATAATGAATCAGGGCACATGTTTTCATTAAAATGTGGTATTGAGGTGGTGGACTAAGAATGTACTATGTAGTGAATGCTGGTTCATCTCCTGAATCCAGTTATTTACAATTGTCTCAAATATTAATGAATGAGGTGTAACTACTTCCCTGGTTATTGTGTGCCCAGGGAATAAATGTGAAAAAATAAATCCCCTATACAAATCTCTCCAAAAAACTGACTGAAGGAATGTGTATATTTATCAGACTTCCTTTATGTCAACTGTTGGTTTTGACAATTTCACTAAAATAAATATGCAGTCAGCTGTCCAATAAGAATAAGAGCCCTCATTTTCATGGTCTTTAGTAAAGCAACAAAATAAAACTTAAAGGGATTTTCCCACGAACAAAAGTTGATTTTTAATCAATAGATCTTGGAATAATAATAACTTCCACAATTGGATGTGTTTAAATAAAATGTCCCTGAGCTGAGATAATCTTATAAATGTTCCCCTGCTGTGTACTGTGTAATGGCCGTGTCTGACCGTGTGGGGACATGGTCTGATCATACCACATCTCCTAAGCAGGGGAGCAGAAAAAAAACTATACAGATGTTACAGCCAGAGATCGCAAATGATTCTTTCTTTGAATTAAAACTTTGGTTAAAAACAGGCAGGGAAATGTTTTACTTCACAGAAAGAATCAGCTGTGATCCCGTGCTGTAATGTCTGTATACTCTTTTACTTCCTCCCTTGCCCAGGAGCTGTGGTATGATCAGACCATGTTCCTGTACGGTCAGACACAGCCATTACACAGTACACAGCAGGGGAACATTTATAAGATTATCTCAGCGCAGGAACATTTTATTTAAACACATCCAATTGTGGAAGTTATTATTCCAAGATCTATTGATTAAAATGTACTTTTGTTCATGGGAAAACCCCTTTAAACAGTGCACTATTTTCGTCTCACAGATAGAAAATAAAAATCTGTAAAGATATGAACAATGTCCTTGATTTATTAAAGCAATTTTGCCAGAATTCTGGTGTAAAATGCTTTCAAAAGTTGCAAAACTTTTGTGTTGCTCAGCTCGGAGTTGCACAAACTTTTTTTTTTTTTTAGCATTTTCACATCAGGGACTTGAGTCAGATTTCTAGCGTAGCGCACACCAGTCGTCAGATTCTCCTGTGTGCACCTCTTAATGAATCATGAACATTTGACTCCCACACCTTTATCAAGACCGAAAATTGCTGGTCATGATGAATTTGGTCCATAGTATATCAAAATTACGCAATCTGTGTCATAAATGAAAATCACGGAAACTCATTGCACTAATTTGTGTTTGCAGCTCACCCTTTTTATTTTATGTCACACAAGCAAAACACCCTGCCAGTGTTTTGAAAGCACAATATTTTTATATTTGTTTGTTGTGTTGCAGTGTCTTAGATGAAAAAATATTGGATGCTTCATGTAGAGCAACAGACTTATGCTAATTGTTTACCATGTAATAGCGCACTATGCATGTGTCTTATTCTTAAATTAAAAAACACAAAGTGCTGTGTGTATAGAAAAACAAAATGACAATTTTTGAGTGATGGACTGTGCGCATGCCCAAGTCACAGATGAATAAGTCCTGCGGTGCTGTGTGTACAAAACATACTCTTTTGTGTGACATAAAAATGGTGGTTTTACAGAACAGAATAAGAACACTTTTTTAAATGTTTCAGGTAGAGTAATTTTGAGTGAATACATTTACACTGCTGAGCCACGTACAGATTCCGCACTTTTAATGGTGCTAGAAAAAAACCTGCAATAAGCTGTAGTGTGGATTTCTCAGTCATTGCAAAATCAAAGCTGTAGGTGAATGTGAAAATATTATTCTTTCAAAACACCATTCAAGCACTCTTATTACCCTATGAATTGCAATCGGGTTTTCTCATCGTTTTGACTTGTCATATTATTATACAACCCCTGGCAAAAATTATGGAATCACCGGGCTTGGAGGATGTTCATTCAGTTATTTAATGTTGTTGAAATAAAGCAGATCACAGACATGGCACAAAACTAAAGTCATTTCAAATGGCAACTTTAGGGCTTTAAGAATCACTAAAAGAAATCAAGGTTAAAAATGTGGTACTCAGTAAGTGTAATTTTTTTCAGACCAAGCAGAGGGAAAAAATTATGGAATCACTCAATTCTGAGGAAAAAATTATGGAATCAGGAAAAACAAACACACAAAAAAACACTCCAATACATCACTAGTATTTTGTTGCACCACCTCTGGCTTTAATAACAGCTTGCAGTCTCTGAGGCATGGACTTAATGAGTGACAAACAGTACTCTTCATCAATCTGGCTCCAACTTTCTCTGATTGCTGTTGCCAGATCAGCTTTGCAGGTTGGAGCCTTGTCATGGACCATTTTCTTCAACTTCCACCAAAGATTTTCAATTGGATTGAGATCCGGACTATTTGCAGGCCATGACATTGACCTTATGTGTCTTCTTTCAAGGAATGTTTTCACAGTTTTTGATCTATGGCAGGATGCATTATCATCTTGAAAAATGATGTCATCATCCCCAAACATCCTTTCAATTGATGGGATAAGAAAACTGTCCAAAATATCAATGTAAACTCGGGCATTTATTGAAGATGTAATGACAGCCATCTCCCCAGTGACTTTACCTGACATATCATCAATGACTGTGGAAATTTGCATGTTCTCTTCATTCAGTCATCTTTATAAATCTCATTGGAAGGGCACCAAACAAAAGTTCCAGCATCATCACCTTGCCCAATGCAGATTTTTGCGATATTCATCACTAAATATGACTTTCATCCAGTCATCCACAGTCCACGATTGCTTTTCCTTAGCCCACTGTAACCTTGTTTTTTTTCTGTTTAGGTGTTAATGATGGCTTATATTTAGCTTTTCTGTATGTAAATCCCATTTCCTTTAGGCGGTTTCTTACAGTTCAGTCACAGACATTGACTCCAGTTTCCTCCCATTCATTTCTCATTTGTTTTGTTGTGCATTTCCTGTTTTGGAGACATATTGCATTAAGTTTCCGGTCTTGACGCTTTTATGTCTTCCTTGGTCTACCAGTATGTTTGCCTTTAACAACCTTCCCATGTTGTTTGTATTTGGTCCAGATTTTAGACACAGCTGACTGTGAACAACCAACATCTTTTGCAACATTGCGTGATGATTTACCTTCTTTTAAGAGTTTGATAATCCTCTCCTTTGTTTCAATTGACATCTCTTGTGTTGGAGCCATGATTCATGTCAGTCCACTTGGTGCAACAGCTCTCCAAGGTGTGATCACTCCTTTTTAGATGCGGACTAACGAGCAGATCTAATTTGATGCAGGTGTTAGTTTTCGAAATGAAAATATACAGGGTGATTCCATAATTTTTTCCTCAGAATTGAGTGATTCCATAATTTTTTCCCTCTGCTTGGTCTGAAAAAAATTAACCTTACTGAGTTGCCATTTGAAATTACTTTAGTTTTGTGCCATGTCTGTGATCTGCTTTTTTTTCAACAACATTAAACAACTCAATGAACATCCTCCAAGCCCGGTGATTCCATAATTTTTGCCAGGGGTTGTATAAATCAGTTTAATGATTGCTTAAATTTTAAGCCTTAATATGTGTGAACTTTAAGTTAAAGCACCACTCCAGTATTTTTTTTATTTCAGAGCTGGAGTGGTGCAACTAAGTTCCCTGACCCTAGTATTATACTTACCACCATCTTCAGCTCTTCACAGCACCACAACTTCTGACTGACTAGAAGTCAGAGATAACGGTCACAAGCTCTCAGTGTAAGTCTATGAGAGCCTTACATTGAGTTGTGACTTCAGGATCGCCCAGCAAACACTGGAGCGATCCGGCAATTTGCAATCTTTAAAACACTGACCGGAGCGATGGCGATAAAAGATGGCGACTGGTAAATATAATACCAGGGAACTCAGATTAGTAGCACCATTCCAGCACTGCAATTAAAAAACGCTGGAGTGGTGTTTTAATTACATAAGTAAACAAATATATGCTATATTTCTCATTAAAATGTTTCAGTTTTCATACAGAGTCAAAATTAAGTAGAGGTAAAGCTCCAATATTTTTCTCATAACCCTTAGAGTAGACTAGACAAGAACAATGGAACTTATCTAACCTTAAAGTCATTCCACATTAGGAAATGACCTGTGGTCTTGTCCTAAATTAACAATTGTGAGTGGGATTTTTTAAGCATTTTTCCAAATTTCGAAGAGTGGCATGTCAAATCATTAAAAATCATCCGGATAACCTTAGTAAATCTACCCCAGTGTATTTAACATACACACTCAAATGCATTTAAATGTTCAGTGAACTAACCACATTACATTCCTATAGTGGCTTCTAACCATTTCAATGTGCTTTAAAAATATTGTGACAAGCTTTTTGTTATATTGTTGTGCTTAATCCGAGAAACAATTTACATATCTTTCTTAAGCATTTCACTTCTTTGCATGAATATGTCACATTCTTTATTTTTCCTTTATATTTAAGATATCCTTCAGTGATGTCATGAGGAACAAGGCAAGGCTGTCAATTACAGGAAGTGTTGGGGAAAATGGACGTGTTCTGACACCAGAATTTCCAAAAGCAGTGCATGCAGTGAGTCCTGGCATGAGAATGAATGTCAGTGTGACTGATCTCTCGTGATTGATAAGAACCTTTTGAGTGCCTTACACAATGGTCTTTCTTGTGCGTTTATTGTCAACGTGGTGAAAGAGGCATCCAATATCTTGAAGACTTTTTCTTTTCTGAATAAGAATTCTATCATCTCTGTGGATTTCATCTTGAATAACAAAATGGATGCTTGGTTGGAAATAAAAGGGAAACAAAAACATAAAGCAGAAAACACAACTCAATTTTCTACACTTATTCAAGATGAAGCTTGACTGACATGCACAGCTAAAAATTGGAAGATCTGTTTAATCTGACTTAAAACATTGTACAGGCAACACACCAGTTTCTGAAGCCACCGTTGTTAGTCTCTTGATTCATATGACTTAAGCACACTTGACATCAACTGCATCAAGATGTGACATTTTATAAGATAAAAAGAGAAAAATAAAACATTAAACATGGAAAAAAAAATATTTTTTGGTATTTTCGAAAAAAAAAAGGAAACAATGGCTTTTCAATAAATTGCTTCCATTCTGGTTGTATATATATATAAAAATACTATAAGAGGAACATAAGGGTTACATCATTAGATGCATATTTTCAAAGCCAAATATACATTTGCTGAAGAGAAATGAAGCCTATTTAAAACAATGGAGTTGTGTAACAAAGTATTATTATTATTGATAAAAGCAAATCAGTGCTGTATATTCTAACCTTTAATTGATGTTACATTCAGACCACTTGATAATGCTCAGTATTAAAAATAAAACTTTTTTTTTTGTTTCCTATGATTTCATCTACAGAATGAGCGTTTGCCATTGGAGTCTGATCATTTTTACTTTTGTCTTGAATTTATTTCAGTAATCTCAAAAAGTTTTTTTAAAACATCATAAGGTAATTGGGGTAATGGAAAAAGTTTTGATTTGTTGTGCTAATGCTAAAAACTAAAAAATGACATTACCCGTCCTGATATTGCTTTAAACACCAGGGACACCCCACCTTGCTGAACCTGTGGGCCAGACCGGAAACCATTTTTATTCTTGATAATGTAGTAATCTACTTTGGTTATTGTTATCACACTATTTAGACTTAATATCAGATTTGTGACTTTCCTATAAAAAAAACAAAGACATTGCAAACGTTCAAAAAGTTGTCTCAAGTCAAATTTGTAAATATGATATTCAATAACCTCATTTAATAATTATATTAAATAGAAGGTATTGTGAGATAATAAGCTAATATTTAAATCAATTTTATATGTCCAGACTTTGTTGCTGTCCTTCTTATTCCTTGCCACTATCTATATTTAAAAAAAAAAATCTTGAAATATTGCAGTTTCCACTGCTCATTAGGCTGACATTTTCTGCTTAGTTGTTGTCACTTTTTAGCAGTCATCATCTCAATAGCATCACATGCAGGATTCCAATGAAAAATAAAACATTTTTATACAGTTGGGTGAGATAATTTAGGAATATACTTTATATAATATGCAATGGGCGCCTCCTCTCCCTCTCTTCACTGTACCTCTGCACAGGTCATAGAGCATGCTTAGAAGACTCTCCGGTAGAAGTCACTAGATTGTGTTCTGATTGGATTTTTTTACAGTACACTGTGTGCAGAATTATTAGGCAAGTTGTATTTTAGAGAATTATTTTTTAATTGATCAACAACTATGTTCTCAATGAACCCAAAAGACTCATAAATATCCAAGCTTAATATTTTTGGAAGTTGGAGTGTTTTTTTTTAGATTTGGCTATCTTAGGAGGATATCTGTTTGTGCAGGTAACTATTACTGTGCAGAATTATTAGGCAACTTAATAAAAACCAAATATAATCCCATCTCACTTGTTTATTTTCACCAGGTAAACCAATATCAGTGCACAAAATTTAGAAATAAACATTTCTGACATGCAAAAACAAAAACCAAAAAAATTAGTGATCAATATAGCCACCTTTCTTTATGATGACACTCAACAGCCTTCCATCCATAGATTCTGTCAGTTGCTTGATCTGTTTTCGATCAACATTGCGTGCAGCAGCCACCACAGCCTCCCAGACACTGTTCCGAGAGGTGTACTGTTTTCCCTCCCTGTAGATCTCACATTTTATGATGGACCACAGGTTCTCTATGGGGTTCAGATCATGTCATTATTTTTTCTTCTTTTAGACCTTTACTAGCTAGCCACGCTGTGGAGTAGTTGGATGCATGTGATGGAGCATTGTCCTGCATGAAAATCATGTTTTTCTTGAACGATACCGACTTTTTCCTGTACCACTGCTTGAAGAAGTTGTCTTCCTGAAACTGGCAGTAGGTCTGGGAGTTGAGCTTCACTCCATCCTCAACCCGAAAAGGTCCCACAAGTTCATCTTTGATGATACCAGCCCATACCAGTACCCCACCTCCAGCTTGCTGGCGTCTGAGTCGGAGTGGAGCTCTCTGCCCTTTACTGATCCAGCCTCTGGCCCATCCATCTGGTCTATCAAGAGTCACTCTCATTTCATCAGTCCATAAAACCTTTGAAAAATCAGTCTTAAGATATTTCTTGGCCCATTCTTGACGTTTTAACTTATATTTCTTGTTCAAAGGTGGTCGTTTTTCAGCCTTCCTTACTTTGGCCATGTCCCTGAGTATCGCGCACCTTGTGCTTTTTGATACTCCTGTAACATTGCAGCTCTGAAATATGGCAAAATTGGTGGCGAATGGCATCTTGGCAGCTTCATGCTTGATTTTCCTCAATTCATGGGCAGTTATTTTGCGCGTTTTTTGGCCAACACGCTTCTTGCGACCCTGTTGGCTATTTACCATGAAACGCTTGATCCCTCTGTAAGACATCTCACAATTTTGGACTTTTCAGAGCCCGTCAAATCTCTCTTCTGACCCATTTTGCCAAAGGAAAGGAAGTTGCCTAATAATTAAGCACCCCTCCTCATTACAGAGATGCACATCACCAGATTTACTTAAATGATAGTTAGATCTCAAGCCTATGCAGCTTGGAGTAGGACAACATGTATAAAAAGTATCATGTGATCAAAATACGCATTTGCCTAATAATTCTGCACACAGTGTATGTTCATGTGGCTGCTATAAAACAGATCTCTGAACTTCTTTCATGGCTTAGAGCTCCCGCTCTGGAAATATGGCTGCCCTTATGATCATGTACAGAAACAAGTAGAATTAGAATAAAGTTTTGATTACAAAAAAAAACGAAGGTGCTATTTTTCTATTTGAAGAGAAAACATACAGGAGCTGTAACCATTAAAATAGGACATTTTAATTCACTTATTTTATTTTCTCCAGTTTAGTAAAGTAGTAATAGCAATATTAAGATGATGGATAAAACTATTGATCTCATGCTTACATTGTACAGGTTCATAGATGGAAAAATACTAATTTATTATTTAAGAACAGTGGACATCCACACACTGAGGATTTTACCAATAAACACTTATTATCAAAAATGCGATTACCAATGGGCAATGGCTTAGTAATGGATGCGATAGCACTGGTTTTGTTCAAAGTGCAAAATCTCGCAATAACATAGTAGGAGGGCAAAGGGTTGTGGGATCTTTCTCTATCTGTCGGGATCTCAAAACCCGAAAGTTCAGACACAACTATTATCATTAGGGATACTTTTGTGCATTTTTGATAAGTATTATTTAGTAAAATGATCAGACTTTAGCTGTCCACTTTTAACGAAAAAGGACAGCCACACACTAGGGATAAGTTCACTTTAATGCTCTTCATACCCCATGTTCAAAAAATACTATAATTCTTGGTGTTATATTTTAGGATAGTTGCTAGAATAACCTTGGGTAAAATATATATTTTAATATTTGAAATGCTACCAACAGGTTTATGATACAGTTATGTTATATTTTATCAATTCAGTTTCATTTTTGTCTCTGAATTGGGGAAATATTTTTCTGTATGTTTACAGCAATGCTGTACGATAGGTGTAGTGGCAAATGAGCTATTCAATAACCACAATCTGACCGCATTAGTAATATACATATCATGCCCCAAACTAGGAAGGTGAAGCTTTCAGTGGAGATTTTGCATCATCCCCATGGGTCAATTATCTGTCTATGTTTTTCAGTAATGTGCCAATTCTAGAAAATAGATTATATGTAAATATTCTACACAAACTTTTTTTTTATAGAACTGCAAGTTTTTATTAGATGAAGGACACTTGGCTCAATAATGTGTTTGTTCCATGGGTTCTTAAACCAACATTATATGTTAGATTGAAGGCTATTAGGTAATAGGTGTATATACACACTCACAGAGTCACACTGACATGCGTAAACAAACACAGACACTAGTTTTCCTTTTAAGAAGCCTAAAAGGAGTTCTATATGGTATTACTTCTGACAACACAATCATATTATATATTGTCATCATATGATGAGTGAATCTGTAGAAATTAATTTGCTCAAATTTGGCAAGGAAATTTGATTCATATTTAAGTTATTCGATGTAAATTTCATATTCCTTATTATGTTTTGGTGTCGGTCTCCAAAACCATAACTTAAGATGTAAGTAAGATGAAGTAAGCATGGGTTGAAAAAAATATTCAACACGTCACTCACTTACCTGTCCCGCTGTCACAGCCCCCTATGGTTCTCTGCACATTCTGTTCAGCTTTCCCCTCATCTTCACTTTTCACCTTGGCTTCAGACATCATGCCATGTGTTCCCCGAAGTGCTGACTAGGCTTTGGGCAAAACGCTCTGTGAAGTCCTGTCATCACAAATGGGTATCGTGAAGCCTGATGCCTATTTGGCGCTGGGGATGGAGACAAGTGAAGATGACCGAAGAGTCAGGGAACATGTCTGGAGCACCTAACGGCAGGTGAGTGAGTGATGAGGTGAGAATTTTTTTTCTTGGCCCTCTACTATCGGGCAAAATGGGTGCAGGGTGCCATTTTACTAAGTTAGCACAAAGCAATTATTAAAAAAAAAATTAAGATTTAACCGAATCCACAATTTTTGTAAAAGTAGAGGCAAATTCTTTTTGCCCCAAACAGATTCGCTCTACTTTAAAAAGTATTATATAAATGATTAGATTTCTTCACTTCAATTTCAAACATTTTTGTGGTATTAACATAAGAAATTTTAATAATGGTCTTTACTTTTCCCCTATCTACAAGTAGTATATCGTTCTCACCCAATTTTGCTTGCTAAAAGTTTAACCCTTGTGATCCTGGCCATTTAACAGTTTGGTCAATAGCGACAGCTGCATCTAGGTGATCACTCAAAAGGGGCAAGACTACCTCTATCACCTTATTGGCACCCAGAAACATGATCATTAGGGCATCAAAAGGGTCCCCCATGACTGCCATGAGTGTATGCACATTGGGTTATATTAAAGCCTATTAGTTAGGCATTGGCAGGCAAGCATCGCAGGAGCGATGAGTAGGTAGCATTCTGATGTTCTCTTGTGGGACCAAAAGAAACAACTAGAGCAACCGTCGTTTTAATTTTTATTTCATTAATCAATAGGACACATGAAAATAAGAAACTTTGTAATATCTCACATCAGAGATATCTGCTTCTTTCTTTCTTTTCAAGGGTAAAATCTGTGTTCATTGAAGACAGAATGTTACATTACTGAGATAGGAGATGGCAGCTATTACTGATAACATTTTATGTATAAGTAAGAGAGAAGGAGGGAAGCGTTAAAGACAGACCTCCTCCCTCTTCTTCATCCCTTCAAAATAAAATTTTATAAAAACCAGCTGCCATCTCCTATCTCAGTAATGTAACAATCTATCTTCGCTGAATACAGATTTTACCCATGAATTGAGAATTTAAGAATGAATGATCATTCCTGCCAAAGAAAGTAGCAGCATTCTCTGATAAGATATATTACAAAGTATCATATTTTGATGTGTACTATTGATTTATAAAATAAAAACTAAAACGAAGGTTACTCTTTAAAGTTTAATAAAGTTTATTTAAAAGTAAATCACATTAAATATATATATGCATACACAAATTTAAAGTGTGTATACATGTGTGTGTGTGTATATATATATATATATATATATATATAGTATAGCTAAGATCATACAGCAACTTGTATATTGAAGCTAACTTATTGCAAAACACCATAACAAAATTTCTTCTTTTACCTATTTCTCCTTTCTAGTATAAGCTGCTAACAAATAATTTTTATGAACACCAAAATTTGTATTAAAAATATGCTGTATCACTTATCCCTCAAAAAAATTCTACACACAGCTATAGCAACAAAAAATAAAAAAGTTATGGCTTTTGAAGTCGGTTTTTTTTCCCATGAAGTATGCTTGTGCAAAAGTCATAAAATGTAACTGAATTAAATGGCAAATTGTGCTACACAACACACTGGGGTTAATGATAATGGAATTCCACAATGTCAGCCCAAATTCCCTGAAGTGCCTGGAAGATAATATAACTAGCTCCCTGCAGCAAAAGAACTGCTAAACCCAGCATTTAAAGTGAGCACTGTGTACTACTGGGACTCAAATACAGGAAACTTCTTCCCACATTTGAACTTTCGCCGACCATACACGACCTTCATGATATTTGGGCATTTCGCTCCCTTGTTATAATAAATCTGAATAATACAAATTGATATTCCAAATACCACATAAATAATTAGCCATGACTATTTTTTCCAGTTGTTATAGAGTTAGAGAATTATATCGCGCTATAACGTGTTGGTCAAAATAATTATACATAATTTTAGCAAAAAAAAGAAAGAAGTTTTGCGGGGTTTTTGTGTACATTTTTCCAATAATTTCCCACATAAATTTTTAAGACTTCTTTGGGAAAATATTAATACCGCACCTATTCCAGAACAGAAAGAAAAACAATAGTTAATATTATACAACCCCCCAACAAAAATATTGACCCTTAGACTAGGCCATTGTAAAAGACCTAATTTTACAGTAGATACTTAGGCATCTAAATGTTTTTGTCTTGAAATGGCTAATGGACATCTGAGAACAGTCATCCTTTATTGGGGTACTTACGCCCCCAACCGACTTCTTTTTTAGTACATTAAAAATGGGAAAAAGGAAAGGTACAGTAAGAATATGTAAAATACAGAACAATCTGCATTTGTTTTTTTATTTCAAATCGTTTAAAGAGTAAAAATAAATTAAATTAATTGAAAACATGCACAAGGTCAATAAAGACTAACTTTACTGAATAAACACGACAAAAGGGTTTACCATTTAGAAAACTCATACTTTTTTGTGCCTATTCCATCAAAATTCCAACATAGGTTAGAAAATCTCTCAATTTGCTCTGTAGGACTTGGCACATCTATGCATTACACAGACGACTCATTGATTTTAGTGGAAATTTATAATAATAATAATAATAATAATCTTTATTTTTATATAGCGCCAACCTATTCCGCAGCGCTTTACATACATTATCATCGCTGTCCCCATTGGGGCTCACAATCTAAATTCCCTATCAGTATGTCTTTGGATGCTTTCTTTCTCCTGTCAATGCGCTGCAGGCGAATGTATTTTTTTCCATTAGTTGCCCCTGACCACTGGGGCTTCCAGTAACCAGAAGCTTTGTGATCAGTTAAACATTAGAAATTCTAATAAAGAATTGCTTAAACTGGACAAATCCTTTAAAAAGAACCTGTCATGAGATTCTGGCTGCCCAAACCAAAGTTAGTATGAATCAGATACAGATTGCAGCCATACATCCTTAAGGGTCCCACCAAGTATATCCATTGTGATCCTCAACATTGTATCAGAATAGAACATGGGCTGAGTTTCACAGATCTCATTCTCCGTTATTTTCAGGGATGCGTGAATGGATTCTGTGAGACTCTATGGGTCCAAGTGCTGTCTGATATAAAATCAGACAGGAATCAGACATTTCACACAGATAAGTGAATGCAACCCTACCCTGAAATACTCAGGCGTTACAGAGAGAACATAGTTTTAAGAGATGGCCGGGGACAGTGTGTCTCAGATGACTAGTATGATGCAGGTCCCCAATGGCTTCTCTCTGCCAGCTCACCAAGACTAATAGGTCTTTTACTTAACACACACAGGGAAAGACCTCTGAGTCTTGGGAAGTGGGTCAGAGAGAAACCACAAGGGACATACCTCGGACTAGTCCTCTAAGAAGCATAGTCTCCGGCCAACTTTTCTAAAGTATGTTTTCTTGGAAATGGGCAGCATATATCTCTTTAAGTTATTTTTTTAGGCTAGCCAGCACTAATCAGGTGTACAGAAAAGTAGAATGCTTGCTATATGGGGTAAAATATTTAATCAGATTGCTACTTCAATTTCTAATAGAAAAATAACTGAAAAACTCTTAATTTATTGTGTATTCTTTGGCTTCGAGCATTATATGGCCTAAACTCTTACCCCTTATGATAAATATTAACAGATGAAACATTTATAATTGAAAACAGCCTGATACAATTTTGTGCTTTAGAATTACCCAACTATCAGACATGAGTCTATACTGCAATTACCAAGAGATATGCTGTAGGATATATGATAGAAGCTTCTATAGAAATTTTCTTAAGCGTATTTGAAATCATTTATGCTTGAGTTGTGCTATTTTAGTCAGTCATTTTGTGGCAGTAAATGGCCTGATAATATATATAGAATTATTTTTGTTGTAAATTCTGAGTAAATAAGAAACATTTGCTTTTTCATGGCAATTTTTGTGGGTCAACATATTCCCATGTATTGTGATGACTTTTTATAGCAAGAATTTTGAATTATTAATCCTATTTCACTAACGTTTTGCTATGATCCTCGGTGTATAAGCTTTCTTGAAAGCACAGGTTTTTCTTTCCATCAGAGTACAAAGTTGTTTTCTTCAGTTGCAGCTAATATCGCATTTCATTTCATGGTAAATGGAAGAAGTGACCTGTGCCCTTCTGCTGTGCAGTTGTTGATGATTATATCCACAGAGTATTTTTTGTGGTGATGACTGACTCTTGTGTATGAGAACCATTCCATTGCATTCAGTGTATATAGCGATTACTGCAACCATTTAGTTTACCAATATTCTAAACGGGTGAAATGTAATTTGGTTTGCGGTCTTGCAGCTGTAAAATTCACTTTGCTAAAAAGGTTCAGATAGACTGATTTTTCCAGTTTGTGTGTAGGAATTTATTATCAGAACATAACTTCTTACATATCTGTAGAAACATTTCTCCTATCTCTGTGTTGTGCCATGCCTCCTGAATATTTATGAATAAATTGACAACTAGGCGTTACCATTCCCCTTCCAAAGTGGTGTGTCTCTACATAATGACATTGTCAGTACTGATTGGACAGTGATAGGCTGCGTGCCCACGTTGCGTATTACAAGCGTATATATGCTGCGGAATTTCCGCAGCGTAAACGCTTGTAAAACGCATGGTAATCCGCACCCCATGGTCCCCAATGGCATTCCGCAATGTCAATGCCCATGCTGCAGATTTTTCCGCAGCGTATATGCTGCGGTCAAAAATCCGCAGCATGTTCATTAATTTTGCGGAAGCGCAGCGGAATCAATGTGCGGATGGTACCCAAGTCTGGATGAGAGGAGACTCTCATCCAGACCTGGGTATCAAAGAACCTGTAAAAAAAAGAAAAAATAAAGTTTATACTTATCTTCTGATGTTTTCCCGGTGTTTTCCCGCCGTCGCGCTGTTGTGTGAAGGGCCTGCCACGTCAGAGTCATGTGACCCATCACATGACTCAATGACGTCACCGCAGGTCCTGCACACAACAGCGTGAGCCGCTCAAGACTCCGGACGGGGCAGAGAATGCATCGGAAAGTGAGTATAAACTTTATTTTTTTATTTTTTACCATTCTGATTCTTTTTTTTTAACTATTACTTGGTCACACTATATAAATCCATGCCGGTTGCATGGATTTATATAGTGTGACCAAGTTGTCAAGCACTTTTCCAAGTGATGCTTAAATCACTTGGAGAAGTGCTTGATAACCCGCATGCAGAAATGCATGCAAAGACGCTGCAAAGACGCCTCACAAACGCTTCTACCTGGCGGGAAAACCGCATGTAAAATCCGCATGCGATTTTCCCGCCAGGGAGAAGCGTAAAAAATATGCTTCAGTTCCGCAACGTGGGCACTTAGCCTTAGATTGTGCTGAGACAAATGCCAACAAATAACACCCAGTTGTTAAAGAAGTTGTCCAGTACTTTTTTCAATTGCCCAATGTATTTAGCATGTGCCCATAATTGTTTTTGTAATTACCTTTAGTTGTATGTATTGCATGTGAGCGACGCTATAGCTGGCCGCTCACAGGCACACGTGACCCCCAGCGGAAGTCTGCTTTTTCTTCCCCTGATGTCACGTCAAGTGAGGCGTGACATCAGTGACGCGCTCCCCGCGGTGGATGCTGGGCTGTGGGCAGGATTACCCTGCGCGTCACACCCAGCATCCACCGCGCGCTTTCCCAATGAATGAGGAGAGGGAGAGCACGCGGTGGATGCTGGATGTGATGCACAGGGTAACCGTGCCCACAACCCATCACTCACCGGGGAACACAGCACTGAGTCACGCCCGGCTGCAGCCGGAACTTGACGTGACATCAGCGGATGTCAGAGCCAGCTGCAGCTGGGGGTCTCATGATGCCTGTGAGCGGTCAACTATAGCGCCGCTCACAGGCAATACATACAACTAAAGGTAATTACAAAAACACTTATGGGCACAGGGTGAATACATTGGGGCAATTGAAAAAAAGTACTAGCCAACTCCTTTAATCTATCCATAAATTTCTAGGAAGAATAACAGAGGAAGAACATAACACAGAGTCATAAGGAAAGTTGTTCTTTATTTCACTTTTTTCCGTTTCAATGGCGGTATAATTTTTTCAGCCATGAAATATTACAATTCATACTGTTCAGTTGGCCATCATTATAATCTGTGTACAGTGGGGGAAATTCAGCAGTTAACATATCAGAATGCAAGGTATCAGTATTAGACAAAAACACTATTAAGCCCCCTCTACACATTAAATAACTGTTGGCAGGATTTTGTGTTGCCGACAGTTAACTCCACTAACACCCTTACACACGAATGCTCCGCCACGATTTCCTGAGTTCTGCATGAGAGAGCCGCTACTAGACTCATCTGTCGGCGGCTTATCTACAGGGAGAACAAAAGTATCAACTTTTGGAAACCAACTCTGTCAGATCCTTCTCTCAGTCATGTGTCAAGGTAGAGTCAGTAATCCCCATATAAATTAGATTCAAAGTTGATCCCATTGATATTGATGGATTCATCCGACTTTGGTCTAATGTGCATGAGGGCCTTTATAAAGCTAGAGGTACAGTAGATACCACAGGATTGCATCATTTGCAATAGGTTATAGATATAGTTGAACTCATGCTCCCTCTTCCCATTCCCACAGTAACGACAGCATATGTCAAACATCATGCTCATAAAAATAATGCAATATTCCTATGTCCAGTGCATGCTGGTAAGCAATCTCTGCTGCACCTGTAAAAGCCACTCAGGCAAAATAATTGCCGCCTTAGTCATGTAAAAATAAAACTTTACTCAAAAAGTCTTGTTTCTATACAATCACAAACTAAGCTTGATGAGTTTGTTTCAGTATATTTATTTAGTCATTAAAAAAGTGTCATACTCCATTTACAAGTAATACAATACATATCATACATATCTAGTCAACATTACAGTCATTACAAGTTGATTGAACTAGTATAACAAATTTTACTTTTTACAAAAAATTTTAATTATTTAAACTAAATTTCAAAATGTTTCCATTCATTTTGTTTGTTCTTGTCAGCCATCTGGTTAAAATAAATAAATAAATAAGTAAATAAATAAACTATATAAATATATATACATACAAATATATATATATATATATATTTATACACACACGTGGTCAAAATTGTTGGTACCTCTCATTTAATGAAAGAAAAACACACCATGGTCACAGAAATAACTTGAATCTGACAAAAGTAATAATAAATTAAAAATCTTTGAAAATGAACAAATGAAAGTCAGTGATTGCTCTTCCACCCTGCTTCCACAAAATTAAAAAAAAAAATTAAACTCATGAAATAGGCCTGGACAGAAATGATGGTACTCTTAATTTAATATTTTGTTGAACAACCTTTTGAGGCAATCACTGCAATCAAACGATTCCTGTAACTGTCAATGAGACTTCTGCACCTCTCGACAGGTATTTTGGCCCACTCCTCATGAGCAAACTGCTCCAGTTGTCTCGTGTTTGAAGGTTGCCTTTTCCAGACGGCATGTTTCAGCTCTTTCCAAAGATGCTCAATAGGATTTATGTCAGGGCTCATAGAGGGCCACTTCAGAATAGTCCAATGTTTTCCTCTTAGCCATTCTTGGGTGTTTTTAGGTGTGTTTTGGGTCATTATCCTGTTGCAAGACCCATGACCTGCGACTGAGACCAAGCTTTCTGACATTGGGCAGCACATTTCTCTCTAGAATCCCTTGATAGTCTTGAAATTTCATTGTACCCTGCACAGATTCAAGTCACCCTGTGCCAGATGCAGCAAAGCAGCCCCAGAACATAACAGAGCCTCCTCCATGTTTCACAGTAGGGACAGTGTTCTTTTCTTGATATGCTTCATTTTTCTATCTGAACATAGAACTGATGTGCCTTGCCAAAAACTTCCATTTTGTCTCATCTGTCCATAGAACATTGTCCCAGAAGCTTTGTGGCTTGTCAACATGTAGTTTGGCAAATTCCAGTCTGGCTTTTTTATGATTTTTTTTCAACAATGGTGTTCTCCTTGGTCGTCTCCCATGAAGTCCACTTTGGATTAAACAACGACAGATGGTGCGATCTGACACTGATGTTCCTTGAGCTTGAAGTTCACCTTTAATCTCTTTAGAAGTTACCCTGGGTTCTTTTGTTACCATTCATAATATCCGTCTCTTCGATTTGTCATCAGTTTTCCTCCTGCGGCCACATCCAGGCAGGTTGGCTACAGTCCCATGGATCTTAAATTTCTGAATAATATGTGCAACTGTAGTCACAGGAACATCAAGCTGCTTGGAGATGGTCTTATAACCTTTACCTTTAACATGCTTGTCAATAATTTTCTTTCTAATCTCCTGAGACAACTCTTTCCTTTGCTTCCTCTGGTCCATGTTGAGTGTGGTACACACCATGTCACCAAACAGCACAGTGAGTATCTGTAGCCCTATATACAGGCCCACTGACTAATTACAAGATTGTAGGCACCTGTGATGCTAATTAGTGGACACAACTTGATTTAACATGTCCCTTTTGTCACATTATTTTCAGGGGTACCATCAATTCTGGTCAGGCCTATTTCATGAGTTTAATTATTTAAAAAATTCTGTGGGAGCAGGGTTGAAAAGCAATCACTGACTTTCATTTGTTAATTTTCATAGATTTTAAATTTATTATTACTTTTGTCAGATTCAAGTTATTTCTGTGACCATTGTGGGTTTTTCTTTCATTAAACGAGGGTTACCAACAATTTTGACCACGTGTGTATATATATATATATATATATATATATATATATATATATATATATATATATAACAATGATAGTTGACTGTTTCAAAAATCACAAGATGGGGTGCATATGGATGTTTTGGAATTAAGGTACGAATTTACTTTCTATAGATTAATACGATTGCAACAGAGAAGTTATTTTCTGCGTATGTTATATTTTTTAGTCAAGAGTTGTCTTCACGAGCATAAGTTTACTACAACTTTAATCACATTCATTAGATTGGAGAAAGCCTGATTTTGCACTTTATTAAAGTTACAAAACTTAGGACTGCTTTGACTAACTTAAAAAAAACAAATATTTTATGAATTAGAAGGATCGATAATGCATCATTATATTACATAAATAATACGTATGAGATGTTTATGATAAAGTCACATTACGTTATTTATAGTATATTTTTAGTATTTTAACTAGACTATCCAAAAACAATCTGACTTTTTGCTATAAATCTAAAAGTTATTCACTTTAAAGTAATGAAGATGTTTAGAAGTGATGTATATAATAAAGACAGTAAAAACCAATGCCATGAGGTTGATTGAATAAGTCTATACTAGGTTGGTTGGGCCTCATTGTTCTTTTAGGTTATCAGTTCACTTAAGAAACTATTGTATGCACTGCTCCACAAATTAACAGTATGCACTTCAATGGCTGCCATTCTAGAAATACCTTGACTAAATTGTTCCCATCATTGAATATAGACATATGGTCTGTATATAAATAGCTTTGGAATGATGTGTAAAGTTATATTTTACTGTTTTATAGACAAAATATAATAAAATCATGTATATAATGTAAAAGTATATAAAGTGCAGAAAATGCAGGCTGGTTAATGCACATCTTTCTTAAAAATGAAAAAAATAAAATAAAAAAAATCCCATAATGAACGTTTGATATTCACGTTTTGGTACGTAATACAGTATACAGCATATATAAGAATAATGTCTGTGTGTACTTTAGTGAAAATAAGAGTACTGCCAGCAGTTTGAAGACTTTAACTCATTTTGTATGAAAACCAATCAAAATCATTTTGAAAAAAAATATATATATTGTGTAAATTTGCAATTGTCTTTTTAGGTCTCTGCTTACAGAAACATTTGGGTTATGCAGTGTTATATAAAGCGTGTATATCAGTACAGAACTACAATTACATTATTTGAGCTATGTTGCAAGGATCTAGGTTGCATATTTTGGAAAGTATCCTTATACAATACTACGTAGTTTGCGAAAAAAATGGCCATATACAGTATAAACTTCAGAAAAAAATACAACTAACATACATTTACCAATAAATTAGGAATGGATCAGAATATACAATTTATGAAATTAAAGGCTATATACGGTTCCTGCTCTAAATGTAATTGCTTTTAGTGGGATATTATGCTGAGCTTTAAGAAATATTTGTAAAGAAAGGTGCTTTTGAATAGTTCTAAACAGCTTAAAGTTAATTTCACTGCCAGTTTTCATTTCATTTCTGGAACACTAATCTATTTTCCTACATAAAGCATAATAAATTATGTATATGGACAAAAGTGAAAAAAAAATATTTGTAGAAATTTTAAGTTTGCTCCTTAAAAGGCAATGCTCATGACTTAAACATCTGATTCTAAATGTCATGTTTTGCCTTTGTTAACCTCAACTGTTCATTTTCTGTAATGAATAATAAAATTGTGGAAGCAACCTACAGTATTCAAAATCTATGTTTGTTGCATTGTTGGAATGACTATTCATTGCTGTGGAACGTGAATGGTATATTTTTTATTACCGCTGTCATAGAAGATTGTTTCAGAACTCGATGACTTAATATTGTATTATCTGATTACACATGACAGCGCCTTAATAGATGGAATGTTTTCTGTATGGATTAGCATTCATTAATGAAGGAATGACCAAGAAGGCATTGGAACAAAATGTCATGTATTAAGATTACGATGTTCATTTCTGGCTATGTATTTTTGTTTTGTGATCGAAGTGCCTTTGAGGAGTGTACTTTGAAAATAAAAGCTAATAAATGGAAAAAAATATCCTCATCATGATGACCTAGTAACAATTTATAGAATATTTCATTAAAACATGTATACTTTATTCACAAAATGTTTCATTTTTGATACGTTCTTCATGGAGAACAGAACAACCATTCTGTTTTTCAGTTATTCATCACCACACCTGATTAAAATTTTCATGTATACAATTATCTCAAACACTAAACCATATATATGATTTATTATTGCACCGTGTAATTCTAGGTATGCAAAAGCAGAAGTTTTTAACATCTCCTGTGGAGTTAAGCAGATCTGGCAAAATTTGAATTTGCCAAATCGCGTTGATTTTACCAGGAAATTTGATTTGCTCCAACGTTATTGTCTGCAAATTGAATGTTCCATATTAGGCTCTATGGTCTCTCCAGACCCCAGAAAATAATAGGCATAACAGGCAAAAAACATAAAAACTAATACTCATTTCACCACTCACCTGCTGCTCACCATATGTTTGTTTGCAAATGCCCACCGGTTTCTTCAATCTGGAACACTACTTGTAACCGCGACCAGGCCTTGGAGGTCACGGCTTGTCATAATGTTGCATACGTCATGACGTCACAAGATTACAATGTGCGGTGACCTCTGAAGCTTGGTTATGGCTGGAAGTCCTGTTTTAGAGTGAAGACACCAGTATGCAACTGCAGAAAGAAGAAGCTCTGAGGACCGAATGATGGGCAGCGGGTACTGGAAGCAGCATGGGTGCCAGGACAGGAGAACAGCGACGTCAGTATTAGTTTTTTTTTTAACCTTTTTGCTGGCCCTCTAAGGTTCAACAAAATGGCGGCCACAGTTAGCCATTATTTTCCTGAATTCACCTTTTGTGAATTACAAAACATCTGTATTCTGGAAAATCCAGATTTTTGAAACATTTCAGTAGAATTTAATTTCATTTGAATAGATTCGCCCAACTCTAGTTTCCCCATTGCAAAAGTCAAACATTGATGAGAAAGTGCAGCACTATATCTGCTGTACTCACATTTAGTTCAGGAGAATTTACTAAAGTTTTTGAGAGCTCGGACCCCAAGAAGGTGAAGTAATAAAACAGTAATAATGCTGTTTTCTAAAAATATAAATATGTCTATCAGACAGAATTTTCAGCTGCTATCTTTAGGTGCTAGATTCTCGACATTAATTTTAAGATACACTACCCTTGCTACAATTGCTCCTCAACAGAAGATGACTACTCGAATAAGAGTATAACATAGGCATTTTGAGACTAAGCAAATTCATTCTGAACACAACTGAAGATATCGAAGAACACAAAGCATCTTGCTTACTGTGGTTCATCACCATAGGGCAGAGTCAAACGTCCGCGTATCATGGTCCAAGTTTGGACTACGATGCCTGAGGATCTCTGACAACAAATCCTAGGCATATATGAGGTTTTGAGTTCAGAATAGAAGACCCACAGCCAGTTCATCCATCCATCCATCGTGATCTGTTCTTGGACCATGCTACATGGTCTTCTGAATGAGCCCTAAAGTATATTTCTTGAATATTGGATAAATAAACAAACAAAATAAAAATAATAATTTATATTATTCTCTTGATCAGGTGTCTATTTATTTTCTCAGAGGTCACACAAACATTGTTATCTCATACAAAAAAAGCCAGCAACAAAATACCACATCCTCCACTGTCCCATGGTCCATTAAGTGACAACCCTCATTCAAACTGACTACCTCTAAAAAAAGTGTGTTTAGCACAATAGGACTTCAAAGTTGCAGTAAGAGCTGCCTGAATTTGTGAGCTACTAATCATAATGCTACCTACTTTAATATAAGAATTTTTTTCTTACACGTTTACCTGATTGTTTATTGAAAAGCATAATTAAAATTTGTGAATACTTAGATTTATTTTTACCACCAACCAAGTTCACCATTTTCCTGCTTATTTTTTTCCAGAATAACTGATTATATATTTTGCTTTTATTACTCTATTATGCTATTATTACATGCATTACATAAACAGCCATTTTTTTGAATGGCTGGAATACTACATATGCCCTGCAGCAGCAACTTCTGTGTAAATGTGTTGCTAGAAATGATTTCCCTGTATAATAACAGATGATCACTAGAAAGAAAGAGGACAAAAAACATATACCAAATATTGTTGCATGTGTTTTAAGAAAATGCAAAAAAGAATAAGGCTAGAATCACACGCTGCAAATTTTGTTGCCATAATTTCTGAAACCATCCCATTCATTTTAATGAAACTAACAGAACTGTCCTTGCCACCAAAATGACCCCTTTCAGATGAATCGACCTAATTATCAATTGCAGTGTGGATCCACCCTTAAAGGGGTTATCTGATAATGTAATAAAATGGCCTCCACTACATAATTCAAGTGGCAGGCCATCCTCGCCATGTGTCAAAATGGACTGCTTTCTGAAGAAACATAGCACTTGAGACCTGTGTCTCAAATGAGAGAGGAGCTGTATCATAAGCACATATGTACCTAAGTCAGAGAAGGGCTTTGACATCAGAAGAAATAAATCTTCTTGGCTGATTGACTACGCATGGAGGACTGAGGCTGAAGAAAAAACCTTTGTGCTGTGTCAGCTGAGGCTAAGATATTTATTTTCCTGTCATAGCCCTTTTCCAGCACCTCATTAGCATGTATGCTTATGATACAGCGCTTCTGTCAGTTGAGACACAGGTCTTGGGAACTGTGTTTCTTCAGACTGCAGTCCATCCTGGCACATGGCAAGGATGCGCTGCTGTTTGAATTACGTGACGGGGGTCATGTTAATACAATCTTGGGCAACCCCTTTAAGTTTATTAATAGAGATGAGCAGATCGATCTATGAAGAAATAAAATGAAATTGAATTTCCTGAAATTCACTATTTCACGTAAATTTGAACACTTTGAGATTCAATTCATGATTTGTAAACAAAAACTTGCCCGACAATTTACCAAACTGCTGAAGCATCAGAGAGTCTGTCTTTTTGCATTGCTACTCAGGCTTCCGCATAATGCCCTGCAGCTATGACATTTAGCAGATTATCATACAGTGGTGGTCTGTACCTGGGCTATCACAGAATAGCAGATCCCATTGGAGTCCAGTATGTATAACAGAGCTATTTTCCATCTCCAGAGTAACTGGGTAAATCTTCTGTCATGGTTAAGCTCTCATGGACAGCAGAGTCCTCTCACTCTCCTCTATAGAGGGTAAACTCTTAAGATCATTGGGGTCCTCTCTCTCTCCTGTAGATTGTAAGCTTTTATGATCAGTGGGGTCTTCTGTCTTGTAGAGTGTAAGCTAGTATGGTCAGTATGATTCTCTCTTTCCTGTAAAGTGTAAGCTCTTGTTGGGTTCTCTCTCTCCTCTCCCCCATTTGTATACTCCAAACAATTACAAGCTTTGCAGTATTGAGATTTGTGTGAATGTATTTGCCGTGAATCGTATTTTTGGGGAAAATTTGGCAAATTTGAATTTTAAAAGATACGTTCGTATCTAGTTATTCCTGACAATCATGATTAATAGATAATAACTTTGATAATCTAAACATATTCAATTTATAACACTTATTTCCTTTAATTTTGATGGATAATTTCTTAAGAATGTTGATGAGAGTGGCAATGCAGATTGCAGAGGTAAAATAATATGGCTCCCAAATCTTCTCTTCATAAGCTACTGGTTGTACTTTCCACCACTAGATTTAAATTTCTTATAAGAGTACCCCAGCTACATTTTAGGTAAAAGTATTTTATACAAAAACTCCAGATGAGGGGTGGGCTACCTAATGTAGCATTTTGCCAACTTTAATATTATAAATCAGTAAAATAATACAGAGACTTTCTTATCTCAAGGCTTAGAAATGAAAAATGCTTTGTGTTAAAGAAAAATCCATTGCTTGTACTTTGAACATTTTTGAAAGTAATCTGCTTTTTCATTGCAGGTAATTGTCTGTTTCTAATCTTTGCCTTATTATTTTGTTGGCCTAAAAAAGAAAAAGATTGAAGCAGATTAGAAGATTCCCAAGACACTATCTAACAATTAGCATGTCCTTAAAAGAGAACTCTCTTGGGGGCCAACTGTTAATTTATTCTAAATTAAGCTCACTCTAATTATGTTTCATTGTAAACTCCAGAACATGAGCCTTTTAAGAGATATGTATACTAGATGTAATGAAGAAAACGACTGCAGATCTATATCTTATAGTGGATTTGTTTGAATACAAATCTAAGTAAGTATATGTCACTAATTACAAGTAGCCTAATGGGATTCCTACTGCAGCTATGGAATAAATATTACCCTTTTTGTATATACCATTCCCATTTTTATCAGCTTAGAAATAGTTACTGTATGTTCATATTGTCAGTTTCATTAATTTTATCATTGTAATGATTCAAAGTAAATATGAAACATTGTTCATTGAGTGAGTGGTCTGTAAACCCTGAGATTAAAAAAAAAATAGAACAGGATATTTTGCTCATCCTTACTCTTTAAATGCTGAATCTGCCGTACAAAAAAAAAAAAGAAATCTTCTTGACAAACTTGAGAAATATTACACTGAATTTCAACACAGCTAAAGAAAAGTGTAACTATAAAAAATACGAACATAATTTCAAAGCTTTTTATTTGAAATAGAACTTTGTGTAGTTTAGAAATAAATTGTATTATGCACCACTGATCTGGAGCTAAAGACTGTATTGTAGTTCAGAGCTGCATTCACAATTCTGACAGTTGTTACTTGAGCCAGATGGCAACTTATTGACAATCACATCCCTAAGAGCTCAGTTATATCTTAATAATCATCTCTGTACAGTACCTTGGGTAAACACTGCACTTGCCACAATGCACATTCTCTTTGCAAATATTAGCCCAACATCTGGAAGGTTTTCAAAATTCTTTAACATTGGAGAAAAATGGGTTAAATGTTCTGTAATTCAGAACCTGTATGATATAATTAAATTAAAATGTTAATATTTAAAAGGGTTATACCAGAATCTACATTTTTTTAACTCCAAAACATAATACCTTCATTAAAGTCCCATATCGCTGCTCCTGTTCACTTTGAAACTCCTTGAACAACATGTCCATGCTGAACTTTCCTTCCACCTTGTGTTTAACTCACTCTTTGACGACCTACAGTCCGGCTTCTGTCAACATCACTACATCGAAACTGCCCTGACGACTTACCGCCAAAGCTAACAGACAATTCTCTATACTCCTTCTAAACCTTTTCTCTGCCTTCAACACAGTTGACCACTCCTTCCTACTACAAATCCTCGTTTCCCTTGGCGTCAAGGACCTTACCGTCTCCCTTCCTCACCCCGCCCGTTCTCTGTTGGTGTCCCTCAAGGCTCTGTTCTGGGACCCCTACTTTTCTCAATCTATACCTTTGGCCTAGGACAGGTAAAGTCCTATGGCTTCCATTACCACCTTGAGATTATTCTCATTATTTTGAGTATATGCCTTTTATTTTAACACATTACACAGAGTTTTACATCCAATTCTAATTACGAAGTTCCTGACAATTCAGAAACTCAGATCTGTGTTTGTTTTTTAAAATATCATTCTCTGGGGATAGAAAAGTTATGACTAAAGATTTAGAGCCATAATTATAATGATCTTGAAAATTAAATGTATAAATTATTTCATTATCTGACTTTAGAGAATATTTCTTCAACTGTATGCAAAATGTAATTACTTACAAGAGATAAATGTTCTTTGTTTGCTTTCATCAGGGTAAAACTAATGTGGATGACATTTGTTAGTTAATTCAATTCTCAATTATCAAAACGAACCATCTGATTAGTTGCTCTGGGGAGTATAGTAAAATGGTACCATGATAATAAATGATACTTTTATGGAACAGTACTGTCAATTAATATTATTTCAATATGAAATTGAACTGAAGTGTAGCTTAATTTCACACTTGCTCCTTACTTGCACCCTTTGTATACTATACCCTAAACAGTTTGTATACCTAGTAACACTAATTTGACCACTACTTATCAAATACTGGCATTTTTTCTCAACATCACACACAATATACTCACAAGTACCAAATGAACTTCAGGAGTCAAATGTGACTCCGAGTCACTTCTCACGGACAAGCTGTGAGTTGGGGAAGTCAAGGAGTCCGAGGTCAAGAGGCAGGAGTATGTTATAAACAGAAATGTGAGGAAAAGTCAGGTCACAGTCCAGGTCAGAATTGCAAGGTTAGAGTGTATCAAGGCAAAAGGGGTAATACAAAGGGGTAGTCATAAGGCAAATCCAAGGTCCGGAAACAAAGATCAAAATATCAGAGTTCAGAGCAAACACACCACTGAGCTGAAAGGAGAAAAGAAGGTCAGCACCTCCCAGTCTCAGATTGAAAGGCTAAGCCGTCAATCAAAATAATGACAGCTCAGCACGCCCCTGCACTAGATTGGACAATTGAGCTGTCACTCACCAAACTGACTGCTCATTCACGACCCCGATTACATATGGTAGCAAAACTGTCACTCACTGTGTCCAACACACACTGAGTGGAGGAATCTTGACATCAAATAAGTAAAATGTACAAGTCGCAACTTATATTATGTTAAATTATTTAGGCTTTTTAAGGGAATCAAGACAAAACTTTTAAAGAGATTCTGACACCAGTTATTTGCTACCTAATTAGAAAGTAGCATAATGTAGGGGCAGATATCCAGATTCAAGCAATGTATCTCTTACTGGTCTGCTTAGTGTAGTTTATTTAAAATCATTGTTTTATCAGCAGGAGATTATCAATAGAGGACTACTTGGCTTGCTGTCAAGTAGTTTAACTACGCCCCCACAACTGATTGGCAGCTTTCTATCTACGCACAGCGTAGACAGAAAGCTGTCAATCAGTGGTGTGGTTTTATACAGAGCTTAGTATTCAGGGAACTGGTAGATCTACAGCAGATAAGAGTTTTTAATAAAAACTACAGCACCTATTGTAAGTGAAACTTTGATTGAATCACTGTCTCTACCCCTACATTATGTTGCTTTCAGATGGGGTAGCAAAAACCTGGTGACAGATTCCCTTTAAAGTTTCAGAATTTAATATACAATGTAGCATGCTTAATAATTACAAAAATAAAGGACACATAAAAAATGTGCAGAAACAGTTTTAACCCCTTATGACGTGACGCGTAATAATACGTCTCTGTGACCTGGGCCTTAATGACCAGGTACATATTATTATGCCTCACAGATCGCGCACGCACAGAAGCTGTGCTGGCGCGATCGCTGCTGGGTGTCAGCTGATTTTGACAGCTGACACCCAGTACTATGTGCCAGGAGCTGTCCTGCACTGCTCCTGGCACATTAACCCCCGAAATGTTGCTATCGAATTCAATCGCAGCATTTCTGGGACAGGCAGAGATAAGAGCACCCCTCTTACCTTGGATCGGAGACCCCTCGCTGTCAGCGCAGGGTCCTGATCGTTTCCATGGTGACCTGATGTCGTCATTATGATATCCGGGTCACCAGGCATCAGGAAGTTAGATAGATCATGCGTAGTGCATGATCTATCTAACTTGTGTCAGTGCTGACAGCCTGCATAGCACAGGAATGCTGCTGCATTCCTATGCTATGCATGCGATCAGCCTGCAAAAAATGAAAGTCCTATAGTGGGACAAAGTGTAAACGTGAAAAAAAGTGTCAGAAAGTGAAAAGAAAGTGTAAAAATATTTAAAAAAAAACAATCCAAAAAAACATATTTATACTGTACCCATAAATAAATATTACTATGAAAAAAAACAATAAAAGTACACATATTTGGTATCGCTGCGTCTGGAACGACCTGACCTATAAAACTGTCCCACTAGTTAACCCCTTTAGTGAACACGATAAAAAAAATAAACTAAGCAAAAAAGTATGCTTTATCATCATACCGCCAAACAAAAATTGGAATAAAACGCGATCAAAAAGATGAATGTACATAAAAATGGTACCGCTGAAAACTTCATTTTGTCCCGCAAAAAAACAAGCTGCCATACCGCTTAATCGGCCGAAAAATAAAAAAGTTATAGCTCTCAGAATAAAGCAATGCAAAAAAAATATTTTTTTCTATAAAATAGTTTTTGTGTAAAAGCGCCAAAACATAAAAAAACTATATCAATGTAGTATCACTGTAAACGTACTGATCCAAAAAATAAAGCTACCTCATCAATTTTACCACACGCGTAACGGCATAAAAAAAAAATCGTGAATTGTTGTTTTTTGTTTATTCTGTCTCCCAAAAATTGGAATAGAAAGCAATCAAAAAATGTAATTTGCCCAAAAATGATACCAATAAAAACGTCAACTTGTCCCGCAGAAAACAAGCCCTTACATGGCTGTCCCACAGGAAGATTCCCTATAACAAGGCAGATGCCAACACTGGATGCCGTCTGACCTGTGATCCGGCGGTGTCCGTCTTTTTAGGTGTGCACAAAAGTGCGGTTGGCCGCAGTTTTGTGCACCTCTAAAAAGAAGGACAACACTGAGCAGAGGCCACACGGAGTCCAGAGTAACTCTGCTACCTCATTATAGTGAATGGATCCCCTGGGGGTGTCATCTGAATCACATCATTCAGAGATTTAGATGGAAACTCCAAAATAAGTGCTGAGCGTATGTTATGTAATGTTATGTAAAATGTTCCCAATAAAAGCTTCAACTCAATTCACAAAAAAACGGTTGGCCAAAATCTGGAAAAATTATTGCAAAAACTAGTCTTTGCAAAAAAAAGTGTTTTTTGGTATGTGACAGTTGCCAAACATAAAAACCTGATATAAAACTGGTATCGGTGTAATCACACCGACCCGAAGAATAAAGTCGTCGAATCACTTATACCGCATGAGGAACGGTGTAAAAAATAAACTCTAGGGTTACGGTTGTGTTAAGGTTAGGGTTGTGTTAGGATTAGGGTTACAGTTAAGGTTAGGGTTGTGTTAGTGTTATGTTAGAATTAAGGTTGTGTTAGGATTAGGGTTAGTGTTAGGATTAGTGTTAGGGTTGAGGTTGTATTTGGGTTGAGGTTAGGGTTGTGTTAGGGTTTTGTTGGGGTTTAGATTTTTTCAAAAGTAAAAAAAAATGATATGGCAACTAGTGTTGAGCGCAAGTGCTCACTACTTGAGTTTGCATCGGGTGCTCGGTCATGCACCGTGTATCGCAGGTGTTCTCCCACCCCATATGTTTCGCGGCTCTTGTATAGCCCAAAAAAAAATGCCAGGATTGCCTGCCATGCACAGGTAATCCCCTCATGTTTTTTTTTGGGTGTCTAAAAACCATGAAACTGCGGGGCGGGGACTCGAGCTTGTCACTCGAGCACCCGCAATACTTAGTGCATACCCGAGTACCCAATGCAAACTGAAGTAGCGAGCACTTGTGCTCAAGACTAATGACAACTTATTCAATATGATGACTTCATGTTATCAAATTCTGTGTCGTACCTCTGGGTTCAAAATGTTCACTATATCCCTTGATAAAATCCTTGAGGGGTCTGGTTTCCAAAATGGGGTCACTTGTGGGGGATTTCCACTGTTTAGGCGCAGCAGGGCCTCTCCAAATGCGACATGGTGTTGGCTCTCAATTCCAGCCAATTTTGCGTTCAGAAAGTCACACAGTGCTTCTTCCCTTCTGCCGTGCGCCCAACCAGTGTTTTTTCCCCACATATGGGGTATCTACATACTCAGAAGAAATTGCACAACAGTTTTTGGGGTCCATTTTCTCCTCTTACCCTTGTGAAAATCAAAAATTTGAGGCTAAAAAATCAACTTTGTGGAAAAAGTTAGATTTTTTTATTTTCACGGGTCTACGTTATAAACTTTTGTGAAGCACCTGGGGGTTCAGGGTGCTCACCACACATCTAGATAAGTTCCTTGAGGGGTCTAGTTTCCAAAATGGGATCAGTTGTGGGCGGTTTCTACTGTTTAGGCACATCTGTTGCTCCTCAAACGCAACATGGCATCTGCTAATTATTCAAGCAAATTCTACATTCAAAAAGTCAAATGGCTTTCCTTCCCTTCCGAACCCTGCCATGCGCCCAAACAGTGGTTTTCTCCCACATATGGGGTATTGGCTTACTCAGGAGAAATTGCACAACAAATTGCATGGTGCAATTTCTCCTGTTACCCTTATGAAAATGCAAAATTGGGGGCTGAAAAACATTTTTGTGGGAAAAATGTGAAAATGTTATTT
The DNA here is from genome assembly GCF_046119375.1 of Phyllobates terribilis. Lineage (NCBI taxonomy): Eukaryota > Metazoa > Chordata > Amphibia > Anura > Dendrobatidae > Phyllobates > Phyllobates terribilis. The sequence continues at coordinate 1,033,264,016 of NW_027362761.1, read as the reverse complement.
TTACGGCTCAATGTTATAAACGTCTGTGAAGCACCTGGGGATTCAAGGTGCTCTCCACACATGTAGATAAGTTCCCTGAGGGGTCTAGTTTCCAAAATGGTGTCACTTAGGGGTTTTCACTGTTTAGGCTTATCAGGGGCTCCCCAAATAAGACATGGCGTCCACTAATTATTTAAGCAAATTTTACATTCAAAAAGTCAAATGGCTCTCCTTCCCTTCCGAGCTCTGCCGTGTGCCCAAACAGTGGTTTACCCCCACATATGGGGTATCGGCATGCTCAGGAGAAATTGCACAACAAATTTTTGGTCTATTTTTTCCTGTTACCCTTGTACCTTTTTTGTGAAAAAAGTTAAATGTTAATTTTTTTCATCCACATTCCAAAAATTGCTGTGAAGCACCTGAAGGGTTAATAAACTTCTTGAATGTGGTTTTGAGCACCTTGAGGGGGGGGGGTTGCAGTAGAATCGTGTCACTTTTGGGTATTTTCTGTCATAAAGACCCATCCAAGTCACTTCAAATGTGATGTGGTCCCTAAAAAAATGGTTTTGTAAATTTTGGTGGAAAAAAGAGAAATCGCTAGTCAACTTTTAACCCTTATAACTTCCTAGCAAAAAAATAATTGGTTCCAAAATTGTGCTTATATTTATCAACTATTTTGTGTGACATATCTCTCTGATTTAAAGGGCATAAAAATAAAAATTTTGAAAATTGCAAAATTTTCAAAATTTTTGCCAAATTTCCGATTTTTTCACAAATAAACGCAAGTAATATCGAATAAATTTTACCACTATCATGAAGTACAATATGTCAAGAAAAAACAGTCTCAGAATCAGTGGGATCCGTTGAAGCGTTCCAGAGTTTTTACCTCATATAGTGACAGTGGCCAGAATTGTAAAAATTGGCCTGGTCATTAACGTACAAACGAACTTCGGGGGTAAAGGGTTTAAAACCATAGTAAAAATTGAGAAATTTAATACTTTTCAATTTTATATTAGTTTTATTTTTTATATAATCTTTACAATTTGATGTGATTTAGGTCTTAATTTTTAATAATTTAAGCATCTTTGGGGACAATACTCTAACCCTTCCTACTGTCCTACCATAAGTCAGTTCATAAGGTGAGCACTTCATTAGCTAGGCATTACTATACCTATGCGCAGCCTCCTTCCTCTTTCCACCAGAATTAAGTTATACAATACATACACCAGCCACAACAGTAGTGATCCTTTTATACATTATTTTGCCTCTTGACGATCGATAGATATTAAACATGACCCATTTAGTCATTAAAGTGGAATCATTATTAACATGTCCAGAAGTATTATAATAACCATATTGTATTAACACTAAACTGAAAGATTGGGACATACATACTAAGGGGATTACATAAAGATAAAAAGAAAACTATATCAACAGCACATTTTCTCTTTAATAACTAGTTCCACTACAGCGAATGTGTGCCAAATAGAAACAATTTGTTTTTTCTTTCTACTCGTTATCTGCTCCTTTGTGCATCCAGCTCCACATAGCTGGTCCTATTTTTATCTGCTAAAACCACATTTCCCAGCAGCACTTGCTTCTCTTCTAAGCCCAAGGTCCAGGTGGGCACATTTGCCACCGGTGTCAGTGTAGCATGTTGGTGAGTAGAAGGACTGGAAACTGCAGGTGGACAGGTGGAGTGCAGGAAACCTCAGGCAGGTGTAGGATGTCAGGAAACTGCAAGCAGGCAGAATGTTAGGGAACTGCAGGCAGGCAGATGGAATGCAGGAAATCGCAAGCAGGCAGAGGATGTCAAGAAACCGCATGCAAGTAGGTGGCGTGCAGGAAACTGCAGGCCGGTGTAGGACATCAAGAAACTGCAGGCAAGCAGGCTGGAGACATCCTGGAAACTGTAGGCAGGCAGAAGATAACACTCCAGAGTAATTGGAAAGTCAGCAACCAAGGAAGCTGCAAACAGCCAGGAAGATGCCCTGAAAACCACAGGTGGACAAGGAGAAGTGGTTCAGAAGACCCAGGGACAGATAGCAAACTAAACTCCAGAGTCACAAGAAGCCGTAGACAGGTAGAAGTACTAGAAGCCACTGGTCTACAAGAGGCGATCTGCAGTCCACAAAAGGTTGCTGGACACACACAAACTGTAAATCTAGTGTCAAATTCAATATCAAGGCCTGGGTGTGTGTCTTAGAAGCCCTTAAATAGGCCCAGGCAGTTCCTCATATGCAAGCACACCAGGCCACCTGCGATGCCAGATGTAGAGCACAAGAAAGTTCAACGGACTGGGGCAGATGGAGCAGAGCTCAGACCAGGGACAGATGTGTAACATCTTCAATGTTGCTGGAGCTTCCTTTTCCTGTGTGCTCCTGACAAACCACACCTCTCTGAGTAAAACACACCTTATGCCCCTACATATTTTCAACTCTTGTACAACACATTGCCTGAACGATTTTATCTTCTGCCATTTACAACATAATATCTGCAGTGTGGTTTGACATCATAGTTAGCAATTTTCTAGCAGAGCTCAACTCTCCTGTACTCCTCTACAATAGAGCGCTTATAATTACTAGGCAGTGCTGAACTGGGAGCTGTGTTTGTTGCCTGTTGCTGAGGGATCAGTCATATGAAACTGTAAATGCTGCTCTATTGATTCATATGACAACAGTGTATCTTCCATGTGCATCAACAGAGCAGAAATTACAGTTTCAAACCACTGATCTGTCAGCAGCAGGCAACAAACTTAGCTCTATACCATTTGTTAGTGCTAAAAGCAGAAAAGAGCTATTCTGGGAGGCATAGAGAAACTGCACTGTGTAGGATCGACCTCGAACAATGGAAGGTCGTACAGGGAATTTATGAGTTATACTGGTACAAATTAACATTAAATAATTCTGAACATGTGAATGTGGCCTCAGTAAGTTTTTTTTCATAACACATGGGAAAAAAAAATCAGTTATTCTTAATTTTGTAAAAATAGAACAATAGGATTAAGAGAGTTTGTAAAGTTATAACTACCGATTTGTAAAAAAAAATATTATTAGAACATTATGCTTGTGAAGTAGAACTTAGTCTGTAGTAGACTGCATTGGTAGAAAATGCAGTAGCTCAGCTTTGGCATAATATTGTTCTTTTTTTCAATCACACTATCAAAAAGTACTGAGGAATTGCAGTATTTACAGTGTGTAATTAGTGATTTTTATGATGCTCTCCTCAGAAACACTGCAGAATAAATAGTTTCCTAGTTCGAGCTCAGAAATCAATTTGGCAGAAAATAAATCTGAACTTAGAAACCTGATCAATACAAGTTAAAACCCATTGATCATGTTTTTACACCCTTGGCATCGTGATCGTTGTTCTATTAATGCTCTGGTTTTCAAAAGCTAGAGAGGCATTGTTTTATAGCAATCCAACACTAATAAAGTGTTTGAGTCAGTGTAAAATTTTACATTCTTTTCTCTTATTTTTATGCTTTGGGATATAATTAATTTCATTGCAATTTGTCCCATTGTTAAATCAAATGATTGCACATCATGTGATGATCATGCTTTATGGCCTCATCTCAAATGCAAAATATGTTATTTATGGATTTACAGTTTACAAAAGCACAGGTCAGTGTCGACTCGAATGGATATTCTGTTTATTTTTAAGCAGTTTATGAAGATATCCTCCCAAACAAAAAAAAGAAGATACTTGCAAAAGAAAAATAATGATAAATACTATCAATAGCCATTGAAGAAAATGATACATAACTATAATTATTATATAATGTCATATTATTGAAAAATAAGTGATTTTACAAGTAATCCATACAAAGAAATCAAGAATATATAGATTATTAGTATTAGAAAAATAAAAATAATAGCCAATAAGTCACTTGTTAGACAAACTGAAATGTGCTGTATGATACCCAGATACATCGCAGTGTGTGCAATGTAAAGATTCACAAGTCTGCATCATATAGAGTGACTGCAGACTTTTAGCTTCAGAACGGACAACACCTTAAAGCGCACCTGTAAGCAAGATTGTGCTCAGTAAGCTACATACACTGTCAGGAGGTCGAGATTGCACTGATTAAAATGATGCCTTTGTTGATGAAATCCATTCTGTGGTTCTTGTGTAATCTTTACTTTCAGTTTGGAGATAATGATATGCTCATGCTTCGGAGTGGCCAGTGGGGTGGGCTCTATCTGGTGCGCTGCTTGCTTATTCATCTGTATGCTCTTATGACAGCTCACTGATTATTCACTGACCTGGCTCAATCTGGAGCCATGAAGTGGCCACTCCTGAAATAACCTGCAATGAGCCTAACTGGGTGCGGGAGATACTTCAAGAGATCTGGGATATTCAAGGTGAGCTGTGCAATATTAAGGGGACCCCTGCTGCCATCCCTTTGGTGTACCACGCACCCCCATGTGGATGGAGATCAGAGCGAGAGAGACGCTCCTTCTGAACACCACCACGCCATGTATGCAGCCCATCAGTGGAATGCGGGCCAGAGTGTTGGACCTGTGGTGGTGGAGGACATATCTCCAAAGACTGCCCGAGTCGAGAAAGGAGAAGATGGGGGCAGCTTTTAAACGAATGCACCTCACGGTCGTGGAGCATACTGTGGGGTTCAAAGCCTCAGAAGGCGGATGGCAGAATTCTGAGGATATTGTCTCTGAGAGGCCCATTATCTGGGCTGAATGTAATGGACAATGCATTTGCTGTTTAATGGACATGGGGTCTCAGGTGACCACTATGCCTGAAGCATATTTCTAGAGTCACTTTCCTGAAGTTGCTCTCTCCTGAAAAGAACCCACTGTCCGGCTGGTGGCAGCTAATCAACTACCTATTCCAGTAGCGGGAGTAGTGTGGATGTCTGTCCAGGCGTGTGGAAAAGACCTCAGCTGAAAAGGAATAGTACTGACCACAGGGTCTGGATAGTACTGACCACAGGGTCTGGAGGAGGAGGACTCATTATAACGCTGGGCATGAATGTGCTAAAAGAAGTCAGACAGTTGTTGACCGATGGCTCGGACAAAAACAACTGGACCCGTGCTACTTGTGACCCGGCAAGCAAGAGAGTATTTCAGCATCTCATGATGCCAAATCCAAAAGTTACTCGCTGCCTCCCAGTATCTTGGCAAGGTATCAATACCACCTGAAGCCACAATGGCACTGCCAGTGGGACCGACTGTACTCACTGTACCAGTACTGGCATATTTATCCTTAGAGGGTGTGGACGTCCAGATTGAGCCAATGGAGGGAGAGGAGGCGCTCTCCGGACTATTGGTTGCTAGCATTCTGGCCACTGTGCGGCAGGGGTGAGTACCTGTGCGCTGCATCAATCTAAGTGGAGCAAGTCTACAGTTGTTGCCCCAACAAGAGGTGGCTCGAGCTTGAATAAAGCTGGAAAATCTCACCAGAGCTGATGCTATAGGATTGACACCTGTGAAAGGGGAACCATGGACCCTAGAGGTGTCGCTCAACAATCAAGAGACTGGAAGTGAACCACTGGCTGGACGTCACCTCTTAGAATAGATGGAGGCTAACCTTACTGAGTTTTCCGCGAGCCAAGTCAGACAGGTTGAGCAACTACTACAGCGGTATCAGGAGGTGTTTGCACAACATGTAGACGACCTTGGGTGCACCCAGGCCATTCAGCACAAAACACCTACAGGAACTACAGCATCTATTCAAGAGAAGTATCGGTAGAGCCCACACCAAATGTATCACAAATGTATCAGGAGTAGTGTTGAGCCACCCCCGTAGTGTTCGAGTTCGGTTCGGTTCGTAGAACACCTGTGTGTTCGCCGAACTGTTCGTCGAACTGTTCGTCGAACACCTTCGAACACCGTTAAAATCAATGGCAGGCAAACAAAAACACATAGAAACACATAGAAAACACCTTCAAAGGTGTCCAAAAGCTGACAAACTGCTCAGAAGACACAACTAACACATGGAAAAGTGACAAGTACATATAGTCATGCGAAAAGAAAAGAGGTGGAGGAGTAAAAGGAGGGGGAGACACAGATATAGGCATGTCATGCCCTTCTAAAATCCAAAAAGTGAGAAGCCGAGACGGCCAGTCCGCTCCTGCCCGTGCCACCTCCGTGTCGCCGGGTTTGTGCCAGAGCCGCGGTGAACCCTGACGGCCAGCCCCCCTCTCCCAATACTGGTGCCTGTCCGCTGGTGGGTCGAGAGAGCCCCCCTGTGGTGGAGGCAGCTCTAAGCTTTTTAATTTAAATTGTCCCTCTAATTTGAATGAATACACTTTAAATCCATTTACAAGGATCTATTGGAGGGCAAGTCTCATGCCAGCAGCCGCGTAATTCCAGCTCCAGTAGCGTCCACTAAAGCTGCTGCAGTTAAAAAGCTTTTATAAGGATCGAGCTCGGCTGTCCACCGCAAGGCATCCTAGTGCCAGTCCCAGCCCCTATGCCTTGGGGTGCCTCCTGATGCTCTTCACTGAGTATCCCGTGGTCCCGAAGCATTTCCTTTGAAAAAATTAAGTGTCCAAACTACAGGTGGTGTAGCTTGCTTAACAGCCGGGATAATCCGCTGACTAGCAGACACTGCTACTAGGCACAAAGTATTTCCTGGGCTAGATGCAGTTAAAAATTTGTAAGTAGATACTCTCGTTGGATGCTGAGAAAGCATTCCATAGAGTCTCCTGGCACGCCATATATGATTCTCTTAAAAAGCTTGGGGTAGGGGTCTAGGGGACCCTTTTATAGCCAAAATCACGGCCCTGTATCACAATACGTCACCTAGGCTGAAGATAAATGGAACTGTAGCACCGAGGGCTCGGTTGCTACAGACGTATTGCACCTCACCCAGAGGTGTGATATCTCACTCTCAGATAAGGATGGAGTGTGGATCAGGACCCGACACCTGCATGCATTACACCACATTGCCGTGGGGCAGGGCGACCAATATGCCCCTGAGATGGGCACGACAGTCCCTGTCCCTGGCTGGAGTGGGGGGAGAGAACACTGAGGAAGGGGAACCCTGCAGTGCAGGAGCAGGGAGGAAGCAGTTCCTGGGTGCATTGAGAAGGGAGTATAAAAGGTGGGCACCATCTTAGTTCAGTGCAGAGAAGTCTGAGCAGAAGTGGCAGGGAGCAGGGGCTCTGCATGAGCTCTGCTCCGGAGGCGGGCCTAGTAACAGAGGCCCAGGCCTGCAAGAGGGAGAAGGAAGGAAGAGGAGCGGAGAAGGCTCCAGGAATGAGGAATGAAGGGATCCCAGGGGTGCGGACGGGCGAGTCGCCACCGCACGCCCGAATCCACCTGCGTGGAGGGGTCAGGCCAAAGGGGGAGACCGGTCCCCGAACTAGTGGAGGCAGGAAACGACCCTCAGCTAGAAACCGGAGGCTCTGACATTTTATGTGGCGCAGCCCCTTGCTCCACCCGCTAGGAAGGCACCACATAGGGTCAGGGAAACTGGCGCCAAGTTTACCAAGAGGAGGCCCGAGGCAGCCGGACAGAAGTGTTGGTAAGAAAGGCCAGACAAAGGACACACAAAGGGGGTCCTGTGAAGCGCTCCAAAGTTATCTGGGAGTTGTCTGAGCCCCTCACCTGGTGAGCACAGTACGACGTGGGCAGCCGTTACCTGCAGACGTGGTCTGGATAATAAGAACTGTGAGTAAAGGCCCTGAACTGCATCACTGACTCCGTGTCGTTACTGCTGCTGCCCTGCACCATCACCCCCATCCTCCGCATACACTGCCCTGAGGCTATACTCCTCCCGTGGGGAGTTATGCTACGCTCTGCTGCACCCACAACACCAGCCTTAGCGGTCTGCCCTGTAGCGGCGGTTCACTCTGACCGCAATCCACGGGTGGCGTAGTCGGACATTTAAACATCAAAACCACAAAAATAGTTCCGCCACTGGTTTGACCGCCCTGAGCCACGGAACCGGATCGCCGCCACGAAGACTACAACCACCAGCATCCACCAAAAAGGGTCCGGCTCCGGGTGTCCCAAGGCCCAGGGGGTGCATCAGAACATTTTCATCACCTTTCACAATCACCAATGGGACAAGGCAGGGATGTCCTCTGTCCCCTCTCTTATACATCCTAGTGACGGAGCACCTGCTCTCATCAATTCGCCATAACCCCAATATTAGGTGGATTGAGGTGGGAGGCACCGAGTACAAGTGCTCTCTATTTGCTGATGATGTCCTAGTATATATCACTCAATCACATATATCCATCCCTGCTGTTATGGCTGAAATAGATCACTTTGTTACATGGTAAAATTTTAAAATCAATGCAGCGAAGTCTGAGGCCCTCGATGTCTCCCTCCCTAAATCCATATAGGATTCCATCCAGTCCAACTTTCCCTTTGCCTGGCCCTCACAGGGTATCAAATACTTAGGAATTCCTATTCATAGAGACCTCTCCCATCTATGTTATCTTAATTTTGGGCCCTTTATTGAACAATTCCATACAGACCACGGTTGGCAAGTTAGAACTGTAAGATTCACTACGTGAACCACTGGTGTTTTGTGGAAAAGCACATGTACACCGCGTTCCAAATTATTATGCAAAAAGTGTTTAGGAGTGATAAGGGAAGAATTTGTTTGTCAGTTAAACTCATTGATGGTGATGTGTGTCAGGGCTCTTTATATCACTGTAAGCAATTGCAGACACCTGTGCTAATTAGTTTGGCAGGTGTGTCCAATGAAAGGCAAGACTACTTAAGAAGGCTCTCTCACATTATTAAGCAGCCTACATTTTCTGCCAAAATGGGAAAGAAAAAGGATGTGTCGGCTGCTGAGAAGCAACAAATTGTGGAGTGTTTAGGTCAAGGCATGACTACAATCAACATTGTGCGATGATCAGGATGAAGTGTCTTGGCAATCAAGAAGTATGTAGCTGATTCACAGTACACACGTGTGCGTGCTGATAAGGGCAAATTGAGGACTCTTTCCTACAGGCAATTACGTCAGGTTGAAAGAGCAGCGGCAAAAAAGCCTTGTCATAGCAGCAGACAAGTTTTTGAAGCTGCTTGTGCCTCCAACGTCCCCCGAACAACAAGATGCAGGGTCCTTCAGAGGTTTGCAGCTGTGCATACGCCATCCTGTCGACCTCCTCTATCCACTTCACACAAGCAGAAACGGCTCCAGTGGGCCAAACATTACATGAAGACTGATTTCAAAACTGTTTTGTTCACGGATGAGTGCCGTGCAGCGCTCGATGGTCCAGATGAATGGAGTGGAGGATGGCTGGTTGATGGACACCCCACGCAAACACGGCTACAGCACCAACAAGGAGGAGGTGGAGTAATGTTTTGGGCTGGAATCATGGGGAGAGAGATTGTCGGCCCCTTTAGGATCCCTGAAGGCGCTAAAGATGAACTCCATAATGTATGTGGATTTTCTCAAACAGCACTTCCTGCCATGGTTCAAGAAGAAGAACCGTGTATTTCACAGCAAGATCATTTTTCTGCATGATAATGCACCATCTCATGCTGCACATAAAACATCTGCATCTCTGGCTGATATGGGCATAAAAGGGGACAAACTTATGGTGTGAACCCCATGCTCCCCTGACCTCTACCCCATTCAGAACCTTTGGAGCATCATTAAAAGGAGTGTCTATGATGGCGGGAGGCAGTTCACATCTAAGCAACAGCTCTGGGAGGGTATTCTGTCCTCATGCAAAACAATTGAAGCAGAAACCATCCAAAACCTGACAAATTCAATGGACGAGAGAGTTCAGAAGCTCCTTTCGAACAAGGGGTCCTATGTGAAAATGTAACATCACCTAGAATAAAGTTTTGAGTTGAAAACTGTTTGATTTCAGTTTCTAACAACCTGCTAATGCTTATAATTTCAAAAATGACCATTTTTTTGGTCTTTATTAAAATGAAAAGGTTGATCGAAAAGTTTGGGGGATCTAAGAGTGTGGCAACCCAATAGTCATGATTACTTCGAATTCTGACAATATGAGGGTCATGCTGCAGGTAGTGCAGCAAGAAGGCACTTATGTGTCTTGCGCATCTCGGAGCCCCAAAATTATTTTCCGGGCTAGATGCAGCTAAAAATTATTTTTAATTTTAAATCTGGTGAAGCTTATTATAGATGGCCTAATAGGATCAGTGCTGCACACTGCTACAAAGCCCAAATTATTTTCCAGTCAAGATACAGATAAACATGATTAGTAATTTGAAAGCTTAAAACGGTTGGTAGGGTGATTTTAACCAATCATCAAGCTTTTACTCTCCCCAGGATGACACAGGGGTAGAAAAGTCGTTTCGGATCCATGATTTGTTCATCTTTATGAACGTGAGTCTGTCTACATTATCAGTGGAGAGCCGCGTGCGCTTATCTGTCAGCACACCACCAGCAGCGCTGAACACACGTTCAGACAGAACGCTGGCTGCGGGGCATGACAAGATCTCCAAGGCGTAAGTGGCTAGCTCCGGCCATTTATCCAGATTGGAAGCCCAAAAAGAGCAAGGGTCCAGTGACACAGTCGTGGCTTCAATGTTTACTTGGAGATACTCCTGTACCATCGTCTCTAGGCGTTGACTATGTGTCAGACTTCTTGTCTCCTGTGGCCTTGCAAAGGATGGGCTAAAAAAGTGGTGAAATGATTGCGCAAAATTGATGTTACCAGCAGATACTGTGGTTCTGTTACGGTTTGAGTGCTGAACACTTGACGGTCCCACGGTTGGCAAGTTGGAACTGTGAGATTCACTACGTGCACCACTGGTATTTTGTGGAAAAGCACATGTAAGATTCTGCAACAGTCTCTGCTGATACTCCTGCATGCGTGCATCCCTTTCTATGGCAGGAATAATTTCTGCAAATTTACTTTTGTACCGGGGATCTAACAGTGTAGCAACCCAGTAGTCAGGATTATTTCTAATTCTCACAATTCGAGGGTCATGTTGCAGGTAGTGCAGCAAGAAGGCACTCATGTGTGTTGTGCATCCAGGAGCACCAAGTCCCTGTTGTGTTGGTGGCGAGGTAACAATCATGCTTCCTTCCTCTGTCCTCTCCCCCCAACCTCGCACAACAGAAATGTGATCAAGGTCTCCCTCATCTGATGAGTCTTCCATCAGTTCATCCTCCACTTCTTCCTGGGCTCCTGCACCTTCCTCACTAGTTTGGCTGCTACCATGCGCCCTGGTAAAATCATCTCCCCCACCCTCACATGCCTGCCGCCTTGGTGCTGCCGACCGTCTGGACCTTGCAGATGTTAGCCCTTCCGCATACAACTCCTCCTCCTCTACTTCCTCCACCTCCTCTTGTGCCACCACCTGACTCCGAATTCTGTTTAACATGTGCTCCAGCATGTAAATCACCGGAATAGTCATGCTGATAATGGCATCGTCAGCACTAAACATCTTCGTCGCCATTTCAAAACTGTGCAGAAGGGTGCATAGGTCCCTGATCTGAGACCACTCCTCCAGCGTGATTTGCCCCACCTCTGAATCTCGTTGGCCCAGGCTATACGTCAGAACGTATTGCACCAGGGCTTGTCGGTGCTGCCACAGTCGCTGCAACATGTGCAGAGTTGAATTCCACCGGGTAGGCACATCGCATTTTAGCCGGTGAAGTGGCAGGCCCAACGACTTCTGTAGAGATGTAAGTCGCTGAGCTGCGGGATGCGAATGGCGGAAGTGAGCACACAGCGACCGTGCCCTCTGCAGAAGGCCATCTAGTCTGGGATAGTGGGCTAAAAATTGCTGGACAACCAGGTTCAACACGTGAGCCATACAAGGCACGTGTGTGACATTGCCCCGGCGAAGGGCCGCACCCAGGTTTGCAGCATTGTCGCACACGGCCTTCCCTGGTTTCAGGTCCAGTGGAGACAACCATTCATGAAATTGGTTCTCCAGAGCTGACCACAACTCCTCAGCTGTGTGACTCACATTTCCCAGACATTTCAATGTAAAAACCGCCTGATGACGTTGAGCCCTACTGCCAGCATAGTAAGGAGGTGTGCAGGATCCCTTCTGCGCAGTTAGAAAGCTTGTGGCATGACCAGACAGGCTTTGGGTGCAGGTGGAAGACCGAGAGGAGGTTGAGGAGGCAGAAGCAGTGGAGGAACTTTGACATAAAGAGGATTGACGCACAACTCGTGGGGACGGCAAGACTTGGACAGCAGCCCCTTGTCCTGCTGTCACCATAGTTACCCAGTGCCCAGTCAGCGACATGTAACGCCCCTGTCCATGCCTACTCGTCCAAGTGTCTGTGGTGAAATGCACCCTGTCACACACAGAGTTTCTCAAAGAAGCGGTGATGTTGTGTGCGACATGCTGGTGGAGCGCAGGCACACCTTTCTTTGAGAAGTAGTGCCGACTGGGCATCTGGTACTGGGGCACTGCGACGGACATAAGGTCTCGAAAATCCTCTGTGTCCACCAGGCGGAAAGGCAGCATTTCTGTAGCCAAGAGCTTGCAGATGGTGAAATTCAACCTCTTAGCTTTATCATGGCTAGGAGGAAATGGTCTTTTACTTGTACACATCTGAGGGACCGAGGGCTGGCTATTGTGCTTAGACGGGGTTGATAAGGGTGTCCCCGGCAAACTGCCGGTCTGTGAGGAAGATGCAGGCGGACATGTTAGGTTGCCTTGATCCAAAGGTGGTGCTATCGATGTCGGACAGCGCTCAAGACCAGCTGGTGTTACCACCTCCAAAGAAAATGATGACCTGCCAATCACGCTGGCTGTTGCGGGTAAAGAGGTGGCAGGTCTGCGCCCCAAAACAGGTGTGACTGCTGTCCCCCCAGTCACAGAGGATGAAGAGGCCGCGGATGCACAAGATATGGCAGACGGTGGTTGGCCCGGCCGGCTAGGCCGCATTGTAGCACACTGAGCTTCCCACTGCAACTTATGCTTCATGTCCATGTGCCGGTTCATGCATGAAGTACTCAAACTATGTATTTTTTGGCCTCTACTTAGCTTTTGCTGACAAATGTTACAGATAACACGAGTTGGGTCATCTTTATCGATCTGAAAAAATGCCCAGGCTATGCAAGGCTTAGCACCCATGCGACCTGAAGAGCCACCACGACTTGTGGTGAGAGGCAGAGTTGTGTTTGAGGATGCAGTTGTTGACGTGCTTCCAGTACTACGTCTCTGTCCAGGAAGGCGCAACCTGACCTCGTCGTCACTAGCATCTTCCTCCACCTCCTCTGCTGACCTCATCTCTTGGCTGACTGTGGGTTGACAGTAAGTGGGATCTCCGACCTCATCATCATCACCCTGTGCGTTATCACACCCGTCGTCCTCAGAGCCAACCTGTTCCTGCCCTGACAAAAAACTAAAGTTGTCGCTCCAATCAGGTATTTGAGTCTTATCATCGTCTTCCTCATTGTCTCCACCAACAGGAGTTACAGTTTGGGAATGAGGGTCTACATTATGGTCAGAACCTTCTGCGTCTGGTCCTGGATCCGACTCATAAAGATTCTGGGCATCAGTGCAGATCATTTCCTCGTCTGGATTCACAGAAGCGCTGGAGTCGACCTCTGATTCCCAGGCTATAGTATGAGTAAACAGCTCTGCAGACTCAACCATCTGTTCTACCTCATACTCAGACGGGCAGCTGGAGATTTGGGAGCTGTGAGGAAGCAAGTGCGATTTGGGTGACACCTTTGAGGACTGGAGTATTTGTGATGTTGAAGTTGATGTGGAGGAGAGCCCACTTAAAGGAGCACTTGATATCCGTTGAAGCACCTGCTGTTTTTGTGCCTCATCTGGAATTTGTAGCGATTGGCGTGGCCGTAAGAAAGGGATCTTATCACATTGTCCGCTAAAAGAAGTAGACATTTTAGTTTGGCTGGAAGATGGTCTTTCTTCTGCACCTACCCCACGGACACAACCTTTTTTCCCCTTCCCAACACGCCTATTCCCCTTTCCACCAGCAGCAGGCCTTTTTCCAATCATTTTGGTGGTTAACTAATTCACAACTCTGGAGTTGTTTGCTCAAAAAAACAATGGATGGTAACCGAGCAGAGCTGAGTGGCCAAACTGTGGTATTAGGCCAAAACTATTGGCTGGGTTAGATGCAGAAAAAAATTATTTTTAATTTGCAACCTGATGGAGGTCAGTATAGATGGACTAATAGACCAAGTCCCACACACTGCTAGAAGCCCAAATATTTTTTCAGAGCTAGATGCAGAAAAAAATTATTTTTAATTTGCAACCTGATGGAGGTCAGTATAGATGGACTAATAGAACAAGTCCCACACGCTGCTAGAAGCCCAAATATTTTTTCAGAGATAAATGAAGAAAAAAATTATTTTTAATTTGCAACCTGATGGAGGTCAGTATAGATGGACTAATAGACCAAGTCCCACACACTGCTAGAAGCCCAAATATTTTTTCAGAGCTAGATGCAGAAAAAAATTATTTTTAATTTGCAACCTGATGGAGGTCAGTATAGATGGACTAATAGAACAAGTCCCACACGCTGCTAGAAGCCCAAATATTTTTTCAGAGATAAATGAAGAAAAAAATTATTTTTAATTTGCAACCTGATGGAGGTCAGTATAGATGGACTAATAGACCAAGTCCCACACACTGCTAGAAGCCCAAATATTTTTTCAGAGCTAGATGCAGAAAAAAAATATTTTTAATTTGCAACCTGATGGAGGTCAGTATAGATGGACTAATAGAATGATGCTATGCCCAAAAGATTTTACTTCACTAGGTGCAGTAAAAAAATTGGTATTCTATACACAGGTGGTATATCTTGCAACACAGATAGGCTACTCCACTGACTAACACACTCTGCAATAGGCGAAAAAGGATTAGCTTTGCTAGATTCAGCCAAATGCTGTGAAAAAAACTTGCACAGCACTGGCACAGACCTGCCTGGCAAAAACTGATAGGAACTGATGTAACCTAGTCCCGAAAAGGACTCCAATTACAATTAGTCTTTACTCCCACAATCTATCTATTTAAGAGCACAGACCTGCTTGATAAAAGTCGTAGGAAATGCTGTAACCTAGTCCTTAAAAGGACTGCAATCACAACTATTCCCTACTCCCAAGCTATCTGTATATTTGTGCGAAAATTGGCTTGAAATTAACAAGGTATAGCGCACACAGCAACAGCGGTGCCGTCTAACACGCAGCTGCAGCAGTGAGAAAATGGTGGCGACGGGGAAAATGGCTTGGTCTTATAGGGCAAGGACATGTGACATACACTGCCAATCACACATGCCCTTGCTTGTGTGAAAAAAAGCACTTCGCTCCGTGTGTGCGCTGCTGATAGGCTGACAGATTGCACCTCCCCACTGCAAATGCGGGAAAGAGAAAAAAAAATGGAGATCTTCATTGTTCCTGCAGAGATCCATCCCCTGCCCCTCCCCCCGCCCCGCTGTACACTCAAACTGCGTATTAACATTAATTTTCATCATTACTGAGAAAAAATCCAGTTATGATTTTGGTGCACGAACAGTTATCGAACATAACCTCGAACAGCCGAATTTTTCTCAAATTGTTCGTGTTCGCCGACCGGCTCGAACACCGCCCAAAACAGCTCGAATTTGAGATTGGCGAACAGTTCGAGTAGAACAACGCTCATCTCTAATCAGGAGGTGAAAGAACTGTTGGAACACATGTTGCGGAGTGGCATGATCTGTGAGAGTCAAAGTCCCTGGGTGGCCCCTATTGTGTTGGTTCAGAAGATGGATGGTACCCTGAGGTTCTTTGTGGACTACCGCAGGCTTAATACGTGTACTGTGCGGGAATCCTCTCCTTTACCCAGAATCAAGCAATCCCTGTCTGCATTGGGAAATGCAAAATTCTTCTCTTCTCTCGACCTAGCTAGTGGCTATTGGCAAGTCCCGGTAGCTGAGAAGGACCGTCCAAAGACAGCCTTTATCCTCCCTATGGGCTTGTTCGGGTTCAACCAGATGCCGTTTGGACTGACAAATGCGCCAGGGACCATTCAGCAGTTGATGGAAACATGCTTGGGGTATCTCAAATTCGAAGCCACTTTGATATACTTGGATGATATAATAATTTATTCGACTACGTTTGAAGATCACCTCCACCGACTGGAACAAGTGTCGGAGTGGCTACAAAGGTTATAAATCAAGCCCCGTAAGTGTAATGTATTTAAACGGGAGATTGAATACCTGGGACACACCATGTCAAGTGCAAGAGTGCACCCCACCACGGAGAAAGTAGCTGCAGTCCAGAAGTGGCCCACACCTACAAACCTGAGAGAACTGAGGGCATTCCTGGGGCTTGCTGGATACTACTGCAGATTCATAATAGACTTCGCTAAGATTGCATAACGGCTCAATGAGTTGTTGAGAGGAATGGCGGGGGGAGTCAAGCATCAACCCGTTCAGTGGGGCCCACTTCAAGAGGAAGCATTCCAAGCATTGAAGATGGATCTGACGGATGCCCCAATCCTGGCCTATGGTATGACTATTCATAGCCCTTCATGATGTACACTAATGGTAGATTGTATGGGCTGGGAGCAGTATTGGCTCAGGTACAAGAAGGAAGAGAGCGGGTGATCACGTATTCCAGTCATTCGCTACAGGACACGGAGAAGAATCCAGACAACTACAGTTTGTTCAAACTGGAGTTACTGCCACTAGTATGGGCCATGACTGAGATATTCGCCGAGTACTTGTCGTGATCAGAAATATATGTGCGAACAGACAACAACCCCTTGGCCCACTTAGAGAATGCGAAGCTGGGCTTGCTGGAACAGCGGTGGGTCACAAGGATGTCCAAATATCAGTACAAGATCTCCTATCGGTCTAAGGCCCTGAACACCCATGCAGATGCCCTGTCTCGAGTCACCCAAGCTGGGCTGAAGAGAGACATAGATAAAGAGCTTGAAGGTGATGAGATCCCAGGTTTAAGACAGTTTGCCGCTGCTGTAATAGCCGCCCAAGAGTCTGGAGAAGAGCCCAGACCCACTCAGATTCTGGTCTGCTCAAGAGATGAGTGGGTACATCTGAAACAGTCCGACCCAGAACTAGCGAAACTGAGAAAATGGGTCACCCTGGGACAAAGGCATGACGAGGAGGCCAAGGCTGCCTCACTCCCAACTACCCTGAAAATCTTGGGCCAGTGGGAAAGGCTCTTCCTGATGGATGACCTGCTGTGCCGAAGAAGTCTACTACCTCGGGAGTAGTGTTGAGCCACCCCCGTAGTGTTCGGGATCGGTTCGGTTCATCGAACACCGGGATGTTCATGGAACTGTTCGCTGAACACCTTAGAACACTGTCGAACACCGTCAAACACCGTTAAAACCAATGGCAGGCAAATAAAAACACATAGAAAACACCTTCAAAGGTGTCCAAAAGCTGACAAACTGCTCAGAAGACACTCTCTTTAAAAAAGCCGGCCGGCAATTCAGCATCGGTACCCGACAATTTAGAACAGAAAGAATAGAGCATCACACATAGATTAGATAGATAGAAACATGTCAGTCACATACACTGTGTGCAGAATTATTAGGCAAATGAGTATTTTGATCACATGATACTTTTTATACATGTTGTCCTACTCCAAGCTGCATAGGCTTGAGAGCCAACTACCAATTAAGTAAATCTGGTGATGTGCATCTCTGTAATGAGGAGGGGTGTTGACTAATGACATCAACACCCTATATATGGTGTGCTTAATTATTAGGCAACTTCCTTTCCTTTGGCAAAATGGGTCAGAAGAGAGACTTGACGGGCTCTGAAAAGTCCAAAATTGTGAGATGTCTTGCGGAGGGATGCAGCAGTCTTGAAATTTCCAAACTTTTGAAGCGTGATCACCGAACAATCAAGCGTTTCATGGCAAATAGCCAACAGGGTCGCAAGAAGCGTGTTGGCCAAAAAAGGCGCAAAATAACTGCCCATGATTTGAGGAAAATAAAGCGTGAAGCTGCCAAGATGCCATTCGCCACCAGTTTTGCCATATTTCAGAGCTGTAACGTTAATGGAGTATCAAAAAGCACAAGGTATGCGATACTCAGGGACATGGCCAAGGTAAGGAAGGCTGAAAAACGATCACCTTTGAACAATAAACATAAGATAAAACGTCAAGAATGGGCCAAGAAATATCTTAAGACAGATTTTTCAAAGGCTTTATGGACTGATGAAATGAGAGTGACTCTTGATGGGCCAGAGGCTGAATCAGTAAAGAGCAGAGAGCTCCACTCCGACTCAGACGCCAGCAAGGTGGAGGTGGGGTACTGGTATGGGCTGGTATCATCAAAGATGAACTTGTGGGACCTTTTCGGGTTGAGGATGGAGTGAAGCTAAACTCCCAGATCTACTGCCAGTTTCTGGAAGACAACTTCTTCAAGCAGTGGTACAGGAAGAAATCGGTATCGTTAAATAAAAACATGATTTTCATGCAGGACAATGCTCCTTCACATGCATCCAACTACTCCACAGCGTGGCTGGCCAGTAAAAGTCTAAAATAATAAAAAATAATGACATGGACCCCTTGTTCACCTGATCTGAACCCCATAGCGAACCTGTGGTCCATCATAAAATGTGAGATCTACAGGGAGGGAAAGCAGTACACCTCTCAGAACAGTGTCTGGGAGGCTGAGGTGGCTGCTGCACGCAATGTTGATCGAAAACAGATCAAGCAACAGACATTATCTATGGATGGAAGGCTGTTGAGTGTCATCATAAAGGAAGGTGGCTATATTGATCGCTAATTTTTTTGGTTTTTGTTTTTGCATGTCAGAAATGTTTATTTCTAAATTTTGTGCACTGATATTGGTTTACCTGGTGAAAATAAACAAGTGAGATGGGATTATATTTGTTTTTTATTAAGTTGCCTAATAATTCTGCACAGTAATAGTTACCTGCACAAACAGATATCCTCCTAAGATAGCCAAATTTAAAAAAAAAACACTCCAACTTCCAAAAATATTAAGCTTGGATAGTTATGAGTCTTTTGGGCTGATTGAGAACATAGTTGTTGATCAATAATAAAAATAATCCTCTAAAATATAACTTGCCTAATAATTTGGCACACAGTGTATATAGTAAGTACAGTGATAGTGTTGATTACTATACTTGTCATTTAGACTTAAAATAAAGGATTTATTAAAAAAAAAATTGGCGTGGGGTTTCCCATAATTTTAGTCTCTAGCCGAGGTTAAGCAGACGGCTGGGGCAGATGTTTGAAGCCTGGGAAGGGGGTAATACCCACGGAGCTTCCCATGCTACTAATATCAGCCCCCAGCTGAATACCTAGCCTTTATTAGCTATTAAAATGGGGGACCCCCAAAGAATGACGTGGGGTCCCCCCTATTTTAATAGCTAGCAAAGGCTAGGCAGACAGCTGGGGGCTGATATTAATAGCCCAGGAAGGGTGCTATGAATATTGGCCCCCTCCCAGGCTAGAAACACCAGCCGTCAGCCGCCCCAGAAATTGTGCATCCATAGGATGCGCCAATTCTGGCACTTAGCCTTGCTCTTCCCACTGCCCTGTAGCGGTGGCAGTGGGGTAATAGGGCTGGGGTTGATGTCAGCTTATAATGTCAGCTGACATCAAGCCCAGGTTAGTAATGGAGAGGCGTCTATAAGACACCCCCATTACTAACCCCATAGTTAAAGTTAAAAAAAACCACAAACACCCAGAATAAATTCCTGTAATTGAAATAAACACACAATTCTTTATTGTTCTAAATTAAACCATACTTACTATCACGCCCATTCCAGCTGAAGCCAACGATCTCCTGCTATAAAAATAAAAAAATAAACCAACATCATCCTTACCTTTCCATGGTTCCCAGGACGGCTCCAGCTCTGCTACATTCACATGACAGGCTGGATTGCTGCCGAAAGCTGTCATCCAGCTTGCCATGCCTCAGACACTGAGAAGCGCAGGCATGCTTGCGCTCCTCAGTGTCTGGCTGTGACGGCATCCAGATGAGCCGAGTTCATGTCCAATGAACTCAGCTCACCTCATGCACGTCACTGACAGCGTGGGAAAATTCTCATTTATTGCAGAAGACATTGGCTTCAGCTGGAATGGGCGTGATGGTAAGTATGGTTTAATTTAGAACATTAAAAATTGTGTTTATTTCAATTAAAGGACTTTATTCTGGGTGTTGTGTTTTTTTTAAATACTTTACTAGAAATTCATGGCGGTCATGTCTAATATTGGCGTGACCCCATGAATTTCGGGCTTAGGGCCAGCTGATAATACCAAGCTGACCCTGACCCCTTTATTACCCAGTGAGCCACCGCACCAGGGCCCTGAATGAGTTGGGTACAGCGCCAGAGAATGGCGCTTCTATGAACGCGCCATTTTCTGGGGTGGCTGCGGACTGCAATTTGAAGCGGGGGGGGGGCCAGAAAGCTTGGGCCTCCCTGCGCTGCGGATTCCAGCCCCCAGCTGCCTAGTTGTACCTGGCTGGACGCAGAAATAGGGCGAAGCCCCACGTATTTTTTTTTTTTCATTATTTCATGAAATTCATGAAATAATTAAAAAAAGAGGGCTTCCCTATATTTTTATGTGGCCGGCCATGTACAAATAGGCAGCTGGTGGTTGGGGGCAGCCCGTTCCTGCCTGCTGTACCTGGCTGGACACAAAAAGAGGGCGAAGCCCCACGTCAATTATTTTAAAATTATTTCATGAATTTCATCTGAATGCCGTCACAGCCAGCACTGAGGAGCGCAAGCTTGCCTGCGTTTCTCAGTGTTTGCGGCATGGCAAGCTGGATGGCAGCTTTCGGCAGCGATCCAGCCTGTCATGTGAATGTAGCAGAGCTGGAGCCATCCTGGGAACCATGGAAAGGTAAGGATGATGTTGGTTTATTATTTTATTTTTATTGCAGGAGATCGTTGGCTTCAGCTGGAATGGGCGTAAGTATGGTTTAATTTAGAACAATAAAGAATTGTGTGTTTATTTCAATTAAAGGACTTTATTCTGGGTGTTTGTGTTTTTTTTTTAAATTGACTATGGGGTTAGTAATGGGGGTGTCTTATATACGCCTCTCCATTACTAACCTGGGCTTGATGTCAGCTGACATTATCAACCCCAGCCAAATTTCCCCAGTGCCACCGCTACAGGGCAGTGGGAAGAGCGAGGCTAAGTGCCAGAATTGGCGCATCCTATGGATGCACCATTTCTGGGGCGGCTGACGGGTGGTGTTTCTAGCCTGGGAGGGGGCCAATATTCATGGCTCCCTTCCTGGGCTATTAATATCAGCCCCCAGCTGTCTGCCTAGCCTTTGCTAGCTATTAAAATAGGGGGGACCCAACGTCATTTTTTGGGGGGTCCCCCATTTAAATAGCTAGTAAAGGCTAGGTATTCAGCTGGGGGCTGATATTAGTAGCCTGGGAAGCTCCGTGTGTAATACCCCCTTCCCAGGCTTCAAACATCTGCCCCAGCCGTCTGCTTAATCTCCGCTAGAGAATAAAATTACGGGGAACCCCATGCCAATTTTTTTTTTAATTAAATCCTTTATTTTAACACTAAATGACAAGTACAGTAATCAACACTATCACTGTACTTATTATATATATGTGACTGACATGTTTCTATCTATCTAATCTATGTGTGATGCTCTATTCTTTCTGTTCTAAATTGTCGGGTACTGATGCTGAATTGCAGGCCAGTTTTTTTAAAGAGACGGTGCATCAAAACACTATTATTTTTTTTAATAAATCCTTTAACACTATATGACAAGTAAAGTAACCAACACTGTCACTGTACTTCTTATATATGTGACTGACATGTTTCTATCTAATCGATGTGTGATGCTCTATTCTTTCTGTTCTAAATTGTCAGGTACCGGTGTATGCCGCTGATGAATTGCTGGCTTTTCATGTTTCACTGTGAGCACTGTTCCCATCGATTTGGGCAACCACTGTAATGCCACAACCACCATGGCTGTGGCATTACAGTGAGTGGCAGACAATCCCTGCATGATGTGAAAAAATCCAGTTATGCTTTTGGTGCACGAACAGTTATCGAACATAACCTCCAACAGCCGAATTTTTTGCAAATTGTTCGCGTTCGTCGAACGGCGCGAACACCACTCAAAACAGCTCGAATTTGAGATTGGCGAACAGTTCGAGTCGAACACAGCTCATCTCTACTCGGGAGTTTGATGTCACCTAGTAAGTGGTGGCTCAGAAGTGCTAGTAGTGCAACTAGCTAAAGAAGCTCATGAGAGGGGTGCCCACTTTGGTGTGGAGAAGACCTTTCAGTGGTTACAACGGCTGGTGTATTGGCACCAACTTCGGCAAGAAGTTGAAGGAATTTGCCAAAAATGTCGCCGGTGTGAGCTAAATAAACCCCGGGAACAGAGAGCTCCTGTTCAGACCATCTAAACTTCTGCGCCTTTTGGAGGTCCTGATGATTGACTACCTGATGATTTGAACTTTGTACAATGGCTACGGGTATTGCTTGGTGATGACTGATCACTTCACCAAGTTCACGGAGGTGACTCCCACCGGGACCAGACAGCGGAAGCTGCAGCCAGGGCCATCTGTCAGGACTTCATCCAAATATATGGGTGCCTAAAGCGAATTCACTACGACCAGGGGGCCTGCTTCCAGGGACAAGTAATGGATGAGCTGTATCGTATGTATGAAATCGATAAATCCCAAACGATGCCGTACTATCCCCATGGGAAAGGGGCCTGCGAGTGCTTTAATTGAGCCTTGTTACAAATGTTGCGAACCCTGGAAGAGGACAAGAAGATGAAGTGGCCCGAATTTGTGTCTGAGTTGGTGTGGGATTATAATAATCGAGTCCATGCGACTACTGGTTACACTCCCTACATGTTGCTGTTTCTGCGGAACGGATGAGAAATCACTGAACTGGAGCTGGACTCAGAGGACCCCCTATCCAGGCAGTTGCCCAAATACCTGGATTTGGGAGCACTGACGCCAACTTCAGACAGTAACAAGATTAGTAGAGCAGAAGTTTCAGGAAGTGGAACATTCAAGTCGGTCCCCGACCTCAGGTCAACAGCTTCAGCCAGGGAACTGGGTGCTAGTGCGGGCTAAGCAACCCTCGAGCAAGCTGGATCACTGGTAGTGAAGAAGCTCCACCCAGACAACCCGAGCTTTGAGGTTAGGCCCAAAGTAGATGACGCCGCGGCACATAGAGTGTTGCACCGGAATATGCTGTGACCATGGTTTTCCGAAGCGGAGGACTGTAATGGGACCCCAACAGAAGAACAGAAGTGGTTGAAGCCCCACAAGGAGGAGCCTTAGAGGAAGAGGAAGGATGGATTACAGTACCGTTGAGTCCACCGGAACTGCCAATGCCACTCTTGATTGGGACAGATAATGAACCAGGAGGCGATTTACAATCCCCAGTGATTGATTCTTTGGGGACTCCAGAAGCGCCTCTGCAAGAGGAGCCCCACAGGACTGAGCGGGCCAATGCCGGAATTCCTCTTAACCGGTATGCGCAGGATGACTTTGTCTGGTCTCAGATCCAACATAAAACAAAGGAGTGTGCTCAACTCTTGGCTAAACTTAGGCTACCTGTCAAGAAACGTTAATCCTGCAAGGATTCCACTCGCCCGATGACTGGTGAGCAAAAAGAGGGAAGGAATGAAGTAGAAGGCAATGAAACATCAGGAGAACTCTTGCAGGATGTACCGTTAGTGAGGAAAGACTGCCATCTGCTGGCCAGGAGAAATCAAGCAGAACCAAGTTGTGCTGGAAGATTTGAAGGGGGAATAAATTCAGATGCCAGACCTGATCAGGTGACCTCAAGGAAGGATTTCCTGGATATAAAAGCCCAGCGTGCCAAAGCACAGGGAGATTTGGCGCCAGGCTGCAGAGCAGAGCAGACATGCTCTAGAGGTGCTGCAGAGCCCAGCGTGACAGGCCTCAGCTGGAGGCTTGTGTCACCCAAGTGCCGGACGCCGCCTGATAAGGTCCGGACCCGTCACAGAAGTGCCCCGAGTTCTGTGCATGTTGGCCAGGGCCAGGACCCGCACTCTGCACTGATAAAGTTCCTGGGATCAGACGTCACCTGTCAAGAGCCAAGGTCTGAACCCCCTTGCCTCAAGCCTGAGAGACTTTCATCGACAGTCAAGCTGAGAAGAACTAAGAGAAGACTGCGACAGGAGAGGCGCACCAGCAATAACAGAGGAACAGCGCGAGTGAACAGGGCCGTCACTTCCAACTTTCACCGACTGTACTGGGGACTGTTGGGATTAGGACTTCAGGTTGGGAGGGGGCTGGTTGGTGCATGGGAGGCTAAACGGGATCTGATTGACTATATCCAGAAGAGACTTGCGGCCTAGCAGGAAGAACCGGTGACCCCTGCTAGGGCCATATATATAGAAAGAGAACTTACGTGGTGACTCCCACGACTGGGTGCATCACATTTTTGTAAAGAACTTTACTGTTATTTACTGAAAAGACTTCTTATTGTTATTCCAAGTTATTGTTGATTCCCATTGTTACAAACCCGTTTAAAATAATTGTTATACATATAAAGTGGTTATATCAACCCCTGACTGTTCCCGCCTCATGGTCTCTTTGCGTTGCATTCCGGCACCTGTGTTACACAGGTTTATATCTATTATTATCAAATGAAATCAACAGGTCCAAAAATTTGATGTCATAAATCAAGAACTGTTTGGCCTCAGACTCACAGCTCTTCCATAAAAAGAATAGATCCTCAATATAACGATAATAAATCAAAATGTTAGGAATGAACATGTTGTTGTTATAAATATGTAAATTTTCAAAATTTACCATGTAGAGATTGTCATTAGGGATGAGCGAGCACTAATCGGGTCGAACAAATTGGAACTCACAAGTGCTCTTTCTGAGTAATGACCCCAATGTAAGTCTATGGGAAACGCAAGCATTTTTCCGGCGGCTCCACCCAACGGTCTGCAGAGGGCCTAAAAATTTACCAAATCGATGGGAACAGTGCTCAAATGACATGGGAACAGCATGGGGAAGACCCCTGGAAGCATTTCTGACTCCCAGGTCACTGCTGTCAACAATGTTGTCAGAGGTATTACGCCACTTTTACGGACTCACAATAAAACATACAAAAACAAAACCAAAATGGAATTTCCTGGGAAATATGTTAAGAATCATCCTTTCCCGGGTAATGACTGGTATATAAGGCAAAATAAATATACAAAAACAAAAATGCTCCTCCACACTTTGGGCTATGTTCACACGTAGCATTTTTGATGCATTTTTGCACTTTTGCATTGCTTTCAAGGGTGAAAAATACATTCACTAATAAATGTCATTTTAACATTTTACAACCTTATCTGGCCATGTGGTGTGTGAAACTGTTTCATTTATGAAGGAGGGATTGTGAAAGTCACAAACACTATTTTTACAGCCTTACTATTCTTAAAGGGCCAGCAGTTGGCTATGCTTTGTTGTTCCCATTATTAAAGAGTGGGTCTCCTATACTGTTATTGTGTATGCAGTGATTGCAAGGGTTGCCAAAAATTTGGCTGCAACCCAACACCCCTTTGAAGAGACATAGAGGAGGGTCTCAGTAAAAAAAATGTTCCCATTATAAAGGAGTGGGATTCCTATAGTGGTAATGCCCATGCTGTGACTGCAAGGGTTTCCAAAATTTGGGAAAAACCCCACTAACAATTTAAGGACACATAGAGCTGGGCTACAGTAACTACATGTCCGAATTAGAAAGGAGAGGGTCTGCTATCCAGTTATAGGGTATGCAGTGAGTCCAACGGCTGCCAAAATTTAGGAAAAACCTCACTAACAATTTAAAGACACATAGAGCTGGGCCACTGTAACGACATGTTCGAATTAGAAAGGAGAGGGTCTGCTATCCAGTTATAGGGTATGTAGTAAGTCCAACGGCTGCCAAAATTTAGGAAAAACCCAACTAACAATTTAAAGACACAAAAAACTGGGCTACAGTAATGACTTGTTCCCATTAGAAAGGAGAGGGTCTGCTATCCAGTTATAGGGTATGCAGTGAGTTCAATGGCCCCCAAAATTTAGGAAAAACGTTACTAACAATTTAAAGACACATGGAGCTGGGCTACAGTAACGAGTATGACATGTACCTATTAAAAAAGAGTTGGTCTCCCATACTGTTTGCCTATGGAGTGAATGAAATGGCTGCCAAAAGTTTGTAGGCACTCCAGTGTCTCTTGCAAGAGATGTAGAAGTTGGAGGGCCTCCTGAAAACAATGTTCCCATTATTAGGAAGTGGGTCTCCCATACTGTTTGCCTATGCAGTGCATGCAACGGCTGCCAAAAATTTGGAGGAACTCCAACGCCCCTTGCAAGAGACGTAGATATGGTGATATGGTAGATATGGTGGTGATATGGAGGAGGGTGTGGAGGATGAGGAGAACGAGGAGGACAAGGAGAACGAGGAGGACAAGAGCAAATAGACAAAATCAGGAAGGGTGTACCCATGTCTGGGTGTGAAGACAGAGGTGCATGGAAATAGAGTTAGACCTCCCAAAAACAAACACTGTATTTGAGTTTATGCTACGCTGCTATCATTCGATGGTGTTGAGAAGTCTGGCCCAATCCAGCCGTTGTTCATTTTTATAAGAGTCAACCTGTCAGCCTTTTCAGTTGACATGTGGATGCGCCTATCGGTTATAATTCCACCGGCAGCACAAAAAATCCGCTCTGACAAAACTCTAGGCCAGACTATGACCTCCAAGGTGTAGAGAGCCAGTTCATGCCACGTATCCAGCTTGGATACCCAATAATTATAAGGCACAAAGGCATCACGGAGGGTGTCGGTACGGTCGGCAAGGTACTCTCTCACCATCTTCTGAAACTTTTCCCTCCTTGTGAGAATACCCCGCGCCTCAGAGCCTGTGTGATGGGCGGGTCTGAGAAAACTGTCCCAGAACTTTGACAGTGTTCCCCTGCCTCTGCTGGATTGCATTTGTGTCTCTTGCCTGTACTTCTTGGCTGTCCAACGAACTGTGACCTCTGCCGCCAGCATTTTAAGATGGGAATTTTTTTAATAATTCTACAACAAGGGCCTTCTCGTACTGCACCATTTTATTAGGCCTGTCCTGCAAGGAAATAATAGACAGAATGTTCTCCTTGTAGTGTGGGTCTAGAAGTGTCACCAACCAGTAATGTCTGTCACCCAAAATTTGGACAACACTAGGGTCACGGGAAAGGCAGCGTAACATAAACTCAGCCATGTGTGCCAGACTGCTAACAGGCAAGACTTCCGTGTCCTCACCAAGAGAACGACTGACCATGCTCTCCTCCTCCTCCCTGTCCTCAGGCAATTAATGCTGAACAGACGGTATGACAGTTGTGCAGGTAGTACCGTCTATAGCGCAGGAAACTAGCTCCTGTTCTTCCTCCTCCTCCTCTTCCTCATTGTCACCCAATCCACATTGGGATAAGATGAGGCTGGGCTGTGTTGAATCACCCTGTATAGTTCCTTGCTCCATCTCATTGTGCTCCGCCTGCAATGCATCCTCTTTAATTGTGAGCAGAGACTGTTTCAGAAGACAGAGAAGTGGGATGGTGACGCTAATTATGGCGTCATCGCCGCTCACCATCTTGGTGGAGTCCTCAAAGTTTTGGAGGATGGTACATATGTCTGATATCCATGTCCACTCCTGAGGTATTATGTGTGGAGTCTGACCTGAATACCGACGGCCTTGTTGATGCTGGTAGTCAACAACTGCCCTCTTCTGCTCACAAATCATTCCCAATATCTGCAATGTAGAATTCCAACGTGTGGGGACATCGCAGATCAGCTGGAAGCTACAAATGCTGCTGAAGCACGGTAAGGGCAGCGGAAGCTGTAGCTGACTATGGGCACACAGGTGTCGTACTTTGACTAGCAGATCTGGGTAGGTTTTGAGAAACAACTGAACCACAAGGTTAAGCATATGGGCCAGGCATGGTATGTGTGTGAGCTCACCTCGCCTCAGAGCTGCCATCAGGTTCCGACCATTGTCACACACGACTATGCCTGGCTGTAGGATCAGCGGTGTCAGCCACAGATCTGCCTGCTCTTTCAGAGCTGTCCACAACTCTTCAGCATTGTGGGTTTTGTCACCGAAGCATATTAGCTTCAGCTTAGCCTGTTGTCGCTCGGCCGAGGCAGTGCTGCAGTGCTTCCAGCTTGTGACTGATGTGGTATTTTCGGAGATGGAGGCTGAAGAGGAGGAGGAGGAAGAGGTGCAGGAGTTGTAGAATGTGGGGGCAACCCTGATTGCCGCAGGGCCCGCAATCCTCAGCATCGGGAGGATGTGTTCGGTCCCCAGGTCCGACTGGGTCCCGACTTCCACTATATTAACCCAGTGTGCCATCAGCGAGATGTACCATTCCTGTCCACAAGCACTTTTCCACATGTCCGTGATTAGGTGGACTTTCCCAGTAACTGCGTTGTTGAGGGCACGGCTAATGTTGTGGGACACGTGCTTGTGTAACGCGGGGACGGCACACCGGGAGAAATAGTGGTGGCTGGGGACAGAGTACCAAGGGACGGCCACTGCCATCAGGTTGCAGAAAGCATCCGTCTCCACGAGCCTAAAAAGCAACATTTCGAGCGCAAGCAGTCGCGAAATGTGTGAGTTTAGTAGTGTGGCCTGTGGAGCGTTGGCTGCATATTTGCGCTTGCATTCCAAGGACTGGGGTATAGACAACTGAACGCTGCACTGGGACAAGGACGTGGACGTGCTTGCTGATGGTGCTAGTTGAGAGTGTGCAGCGACACGTGCAGGGTGGGAGGAATCTTAGCATGCGCCATGGACAGGGGATTGGCGTGCACGCACAACAGTGGAACAAGCAGTGGTGTCACCCGCAGACACTGTTTCTGGACCCTGGGGTTCGGCCCATTTAGTCGGGTACTTTGCTGCCATGTGCCTGATCATGATGGTAGTGGTCAGGCTGCTAGTTTTGCTAGCCTGGCAGGTGGTGCAAATGGCCTTTTTGGGGTTATCGGCAGAGTCTTTAAAAAACAACCAGACTCTGGAAGACCTAACAGTTGTACTGCCAACTTCCGTCGTGTTGGGGTTATGAGGAACGCTTTCCCGCCTTGTGTCTGCAGCCACCACACTGCTTCTTCCTGCCTGTTGTGGTGCTACGCCTCCTTCCCCCTGTGTGCTGCTGTCCTCGTTCTGTATGTCCCCCTGCCAGGTTGGGTCTGTTACTATATCATCCACCACCTCGCCTTCCACTTCCGCACCCTGGTCCTCCTTTTGACTCTCTGGTAATTGTGTCTCATTATCATCCACCTCTTGTGACAGTAATTGTACTTTCCCACCATTGCCTTCATGTGACCGTGGCTGCTCCAACATTTGGGAATCGCTACACGCATTCTCCTTTTGATTCGCTTGAAGCTGGCCAGGGCGAATGGCCCGAATCTACAAATGGAAAAATAAGCAGCTCTTCTGAGTGTCCAAGTGTGGGATCAGTTGTCTCCGGGCACTCAGCATGGTGAGAGGATCAGGGTGAGGAATATGCGGTCCAGCCTCACAGCTACTGAGACTTGACCGTGTGGAAGACAGGGTGGCGGTGGTGGCAAAGTGACTGGAAGCATTATCTGCTATCCAAGCAACAACCTTTTGACACTGCTTTGGGTTCAGTAGTAGTATACTGTGGTCCCCTAGTATTTGAGACAGGAAGGTCGAGCGACAAGATGTGGGTGTTTGTTGTGGCACAATTTCAGTTTGCCCATGGCCACATCCTTGGCCTCCGCATGCACCATCACCATCAGGTCCACTTCCCCGTTCCTTGCCACGCACCTTGCCCATTTTAAATGGAGGACAATATGTTCCACGTTCACGAGAAATGGCTGATTTTGGAACGCAGTTATATGTGATACATCTGACAGAGAACCCCAGTTTTAAATAGCAGGCCTGTAATTTACTAATATTATTCTACACAGAGACCTAGTGTGAATAGCTTGACTGACACATTGCAACGAAATGAAAATGGAAGAAATGGCTGATTTTTGAACACTGTTATAGATGATATGTCTGATAGAGAACCACGGTTTTAAATAGCAGGCTTGTAATTTACTATTATTATTCTTCACAGACACCTTGTGTGAATAGTTTGACCGACACACTGGAACAGAATGGAAAAGGAAGCCAATATTTTCCACATTTACTTCAAATTTCTGAATTTTTATCTCTGGAATATGGAACAGATCTGGCTTTATTCTGCAGTGCTAGCAAGCAAATGGAGCTGAAAAATATTGTACTCTGGATTGCTTTTTAAGCAAATAACCAGGATTAAGATAAAAAAAAAAATTGCCCTGGCCCCTGATATCTGGGGCTATGTCTACAAATATCTGTAATTACCGTATATACTCGAGTATAAGCTGACCCGAGTATACCAAAAAAACCTGGGAAAACTTATTGACTCGAGTATAAGCCTAGGGTGGGAAATGCAGCAGCCAGCTACTGGTAAATTTCCCCATCCTGGTACGCATTGCTCCCTCGTCCCCAATCCTGGTATGCATGGCCCCCTCATCCCATCCTGGTATGTATGGCCCCCTCATTCCAATCCTGGTATGCATAGCCCCCTCATCCCCCAAACCTGGTAAGCATGGCCTCCTCATCCCCCAATCATGGTGTGCATGGCCTCCTTATCCCCCAATCCGGGCATGCATGGCCTCTTAATCCCCAATCCTGGTATGTATGGCTTCCTCATCCCCCAATCCTGATATGTATGGCCCCCTCATCCCCCAATCATAGTATGCATGGCCTCCTCATCCCGCAATCCTGGTATGAATGTCCCCCTCATCCCCCAATCCTGGTATGCATGTCTCCCTCATCCCCCAATCCTGGTACGCATAGCCCCCTCATACCCCAATCCTGGTATGCATTGACCCCTCATCCCCCAATCCTGGTATTTATGGCCTTCTCATCCCCCAATCCTGATATATATTGCCCCCTCATCCCCCAATCCTAGTATGCATGGACTTCTCATCCCCCAATTCTGGTATGCATGGCCCCCTCATCCCCCAATCCTGGTATGTATGGCCTCCTCATCTCCCAATCCTGATATGTATGGCCCTCTTATCCCCCAATCCTGGTATACATGGCCCCCCCCATCACTGCACACATAAAAAATAAACACATATACACACCTTCCTTCCTCACCTCTGCTCCAGCGCTGCATCCTGTTCTGCAGCAGCTCATATCAGCATCTGAGCAGTGCATGGCGTCACAGCCATGCACTCTCAGAAGCTGATGTAAGCTGCTGGCATATTCACTCCTCTCCACGCCAGGGCTATGTGCGTGGAGAGGAGCGAATATGCATTCTCTTTAGTAGCGGGCACTGTCTGCAGGAGCCGCGGCTCAGCGCTCCTCCGTGCCCGCTTCTAAATGGGAGTGGAGAAAAGTGGCCCATGGGAGTGGAGAAGAGGGAACATTCATTTCCCTCCAGCAGCGGGCACACCAGATAGCTGCAGCAGCGGCTACTGCGTGTGCCCCGCTCCTCCGCCGCTGCAATCCGCTCCACCACCGCAACACGCTCCACCGCCGCCGCAACCCCCCCCACTATCCACCAATGGAATTTCTATATACTCGAGTATACAGTACAGACCAAAAATTTGGACACACCTTCTCATTTAAAGATTTTTCTGTATGAAGCTCATCAAGAGAATGCCAAGAGTGTGCAAAGCAGTCATCAAAGCAAAAGGTGGCTACTTTGAAGAACCTAGAATATAAGACATATTTTCAGTTGTTTCACACTTTTTTGTTAAGTATATAATTCCATATGTGTTAATTCATAGTTTTGATGCCTTCAGTGTGAATGTACAATTTTCATAGTCATGAAAATACAGAAAAATCTTTAAATGAGAAGGTGTGTTCAAACTTTTGGTCTGTACTGTATACTCGAGTATAAGCCGAGGGGGGCTTTTTCAGCACAAAAAATGTGCTGAAAAACTTGGCTTATATTCGAGTATATACGGTATTACAGCAGCATCAGACAGGACGTTCAATGGACCTTCTTGTGCTATATGCACTACAGTCTGCCACATACCCTGCCTGACTAACTCCTGCCTACCACTGATTATATGCAGCTGGATTAGTCCTCAGAAGGACCGTTAGTTCAGATGGATATATATATATATATATGTTATGGAATATCTATACTAACAGGATGTTCAATGCACTATATGCACTGCAGTCTGCCACATACCCTGCCTGCCTGCCTAAGTCCTGCTATCACCACTGAATATGTGTAGCTGGATTAGTCCTCAGAAGGATTGTTAGTTCAGATGGATATATATATGTTGTGGAATACCTATACTAACTATAATCAAGCAAATCTCTCTCTGACTCAGCAGCATCTCTCCCTACTCTGCCTGTTTCCGGAGTAGACTGTGACGAGCATGACGGCGTCCGGTCTTATATAGACCTGATGACGCTCCGCGGCCAGCCAATCACTGTAATGCCACAACCAGCATGGCTATGGCATTACAGTGTGTGTCAGGCAATCCCTGCACATTCATTGGCTCTCTAAAGAGTGCCAAACATGCAGGGAGGGGACCTGAGTTCCCACTCGAGCAACCCGAAAATACTCGCCGAGCTTGTCGAGCATCGTGAACACATTCGCTCATCACTAAGTGTCATATGAAGTCACTAATCTTCTCCCCATCACACAGAGCTTGCTTTGCCTGTACAACCTGGAGGTAAATTCAAAAACCTTATTGTTTAGGATAAAGGAAATTCCTTCAAGGAGAAATTCTACCTGGTCTGGAGGCATTTATGGGTCACGTGACAGGAAATGTTTCTTAGCTTCTATCTCTATTGTTTTGGGAATATTAGAATAAAGAGCGCTAGCATCCACTGTGATGAAACAAATATGAGTCAGATCATGACCCTTAGCACCTTGAAGTATGTTAAGTTGAGTGGAAGCCTTCAAAGATGGTAAGGTGCACATTTCTGGAGGTGTAGATCAAGAAAATGTGAAAGATTACTAGTTAAGGATCTCATGCCTGAAAAAATAAGGTGCCCAGGAAATTTGAGGCACATTTTTGTGTCTTTATCAAATTCTGAAAGAATGCCAAAGATGATTCTTTATTGAATAAAAAATAATTTTCTCTTTTAGCTATAAACTGAAGTGCAAACATCAGTAATACATTTATAATAATTCTTGGTGCGTTCTCTTAGGGGATTGGAATCTAATGGTTGATAAAAATCTTTATCTGAAACTATTCTCATTGCCTCATTAAAATAATAAGTTCTATTCTGGATGACAATGCTTCCATCCCTATCTGCTGCCCTAATAACAATGTCAGAATTGTTTGTCAATAATTTAATAGACAGTTTTTCATAGTAGGAAAGGTTACTAAAAAATTCAAGTGGTCTTTCCAACTGTTGTAGGTCACCCATCACCAAGGAAAAGTAATTATCCACTAGCTGTCTCTCCAGTGGCAGTGGGGCTACATTCAAGCTTGTCCAGTTACTTTTATTCTCATCTGGTGAGGTCTCCATGATATTTTTATATTAACATTACTATTATTTTTTTTACTAATTGGGTGTTGTTGAAAATTTGTAGTGCTTATGTGATAGGTCTTTTAAATCCCTAGACATACACTGTATTGCTTATGATGTGACTTAAGTCACCACTAACCAAACAACACCATGAAGACCAAGGAGGTCTCCAAACAGGTCAGAGACAAAGTTGTTGAGAAATCCAAGCGAGGGTTGGGTTATAAAAAAAATCCAAATCCCTCATGATTCGCCAGAGCACCATCAAATCCATTATCATCAAATGGAAAGAACTGAAGCTGTTTTGCCTTGAGGAATGGGCAAAAATACGAGTGGCAATATGTGGAAAGCTCATAGAGACTTATCCAAAGCAACTTGCAGCTGTAATTGCTGCAAAAAGAGAATCTACAAAGTACTGACTTTACGAGGGCGAATAGTTTTCAGTTATTTTGTACTATTTGTTGTTTGCTTCACAATAAAAAGAAAACCAAATGTTCACAGTTATAGACATGTTCTTTACATGAACTGATGCAAACCCTCAAAAAAACAGTGAAATTCCAGGGTTTTTTTAAGGTAGAAAAACATGACAAATGCCAAGGAGGGGGAGGTGTATCTTTATGTCTCAGTATAATTTGCCTGTGGGGTTAGTGGCTGCAATACAGATCAAGTTAACAATATTCTCCCAGTGACATCACCAGAGCCTCAACAGCTTTAGCTCCTGCCTGCAATTATAGAATTTGTTGGTTCGAGTCCCAGGGAAACTCACAAAAAAGATAAAATTACTTTTTTGTAATTGATTGTCATTATTTTTAGTAGTATAGTAGGAACTAAAAATCTGACTTTTTCTTTACCTGTACATTACAGATACATAGAAATACACTGCTGTATACACTGTACATGTATAATCTGCTTCTGGGTTCACTGACTGCAAAACAGCTCAAGATTATCAAATTTTCCTATCTACATCATTGTAGGCTGTGGCTCATTGCTAGAGCTGCTACCTATCAACATGATATCGTTGTTTGAGTCTTGGGGAGAGCAGATCACAAGGCAAAAAGAGAATAGTTTCATTTATGCACTTAGCAGAGAGATGCGGCCCTGCCTCTCAAGTTGGTGGTGTGACTCAGTGGAGTAGTGTGAATTATAAATGTGCATCGTCAATTGCAAGTGGAGTCTTAAAAATGAAATTCTAAAGGTGGTATTTTAGCCTGTATCAGTTTGATCATATGCAGAGCAGTCAGAATGCTGTAGTAGGGAATCAATGACTGTTTCTGAGAAACCTTTTGCTTCAGTATAAAATATAGCCTTCATCATATAGCAAATGTTGGCAGACCATCAACATCATCAGAGGAGATCATCAACATTAGCAGCTATAAGAGATACACGGTATATGAGAGCCTCTGTAATGCACACGCCCGGGCTGAGCGGCGTGTGCATGTATATGTAGTGATTCCACTGGACCGTGCCGGAGAGTGAATGCCTGGAGGGGCGTAACTAAGTATTCACCCGATCCGACCAGGGTCGCACGACGGCATACGACGCCAGTGCACCAAGGAGGAACCGAGCAGATGGACCAGGTGCTACTCCAGGACAGACCCCGGACACGGCTGTTGACCCACAAAGGGGAATACAGGAACAGACAGGTTAGGCTGGCACACAGACTGGTGGGTATAGGCAGGCACGACTGGTATGCAGGCAGGCGGGTATGCAGGCAGGGGGGTACACACAAGCATGGCTAGAGTGCAGACAGGGAGGCACTAGCAGGTTGGAACACAGGCGGGATAGGACCCAGTACACACTGGGACTCAGGAACAGAACCACAGATATGGCGGACAAACACAGCAGAGTGAGGCCGCCCAGAGTGGTGAGCGAGAGAAGGGCAAGACGAGACCGCCTAGAGCGGTGAGTGAGAGAAGAGCAGGACGAGGCCGCCTGGAGCAGTGAGCGAGAGTTGAGCAGGACGAGGCCGCCTGGAGTGGTGAGCAAGAGTAGAGCAGGACGAGGCCGCCTGGAGCGGCGAGCAAAGGGTCAGAGCAGAGCGAGACTGCCAGAGCAGCGAGCAAAGGGTCAGAGCAGAGCGAGACTGCTGGAGCAGCGAGCAAAGGGTCAGAGCAGAGCGAGACTGCCAGAGCAGCGAGCAAAGGGTCAGAACAGAGCGAGACTGCTGGAGCAGCGAGCAAAGGGTCAGAGCAGAGCGAGACTGCCGGAGCAGCGAGCAAAGGGTCAGAGCAGAGCGAGACTGCCGGAGCAGCGAGCAAAGGGTCAGAGCAGAGCGAGACTGCCGGAGCAGCGAGCAAAGGGTCAGAGCAGAGCGAGACTGCCGGAGCAGCAAGCAAAGGGTCAGAACAGAGCGAGACTGCTGGAGCAGCGAGCAAAGGGTCAGAGCAGAGCGAGACTGCCGGAGCAGCGAGCAAAGGGTCAGAGGAGAGCAAGACTGACGGAGCAGCGAGCAAAGGGTCAGAGCAGAGCGAGACTGCCGGAGCAGCGAGTAAAGGGTCAGAGCAGAGCGAGACTGCCGGAGCAGCGAGCAAAGGGTCAGAGCAGAGCGAGACTGCCGGAGCAGCGAGCAAAGGGTCAGAGCAGAGTGAGAACCGCAGGAGCGGAGAGCGAGGCAGGGCAGAGGGGACAGGGCTCTGTTCACACGGAACAGACAGGAAGGGAAAGGCAGAACCAGATACCCACAGGGTACTTGCAGTGAAGTAGCGAGTGGACCACAAACTCACAAACGGAAGTACAGTGACAACGAACAGGAGTTAGGTACGAGTTCAGACTCTGCTGAAAAAGGAAAGGTACGGACATAGAGAAAAACAGGAAACAGGCTAGAAGAGTATTCAGACAAGAACAGACACAGTAGCAAGATACAGAAGCGGGTCTAGGTATGCAGCCCCTAGAAGGCGGAAGGAACAGGCTAGGAGCGTGTTCAGACAGGACAGACAAGATACAGGAGCGGGTCTGGGTATGCGGCCCCTAGAATTCGGAACGAACAGGCAAGGAGCGAGTTCAGACAGGCCTGGAAATACAGCCTCCAGGAAAGGCAGGCAAGCAAACACAGAAAGGGACCTGGCACATTCAGAGTGAAGGAGCACACTGAATGAAACACAATGCTCAGGCAAGGATACAAGGGAGGAGCTGGGTTAAATACCAGGTGATAGACAGCAATAGGCTGAGGACGCACAAGGGGTGTGCCCGCAGCAGCTACAAGAAGCAGGAAGTGATCGGGTGCCGCCCTTAAGCAGCAGAAACAGAGGCAAGCAGACAGCATGGAGGGAAGCCAGGCTAGCAGACTGGACTGGAGATCAAGTGCGCGCTGTTGCACAGTGGGAGATGGACCACTATGCAAGGACGCCGCCAGGTATGTTACAGCCTCCATGCTTAAAGGGGTTGTACACCCTTGGGGACATTTTTTTCTTGGTTAAATGCATGCAATTGGGGCTAAAACTCATTTTTGCAATTGTGTTTCCTAAAAAAAATTGCAATGTTTGCCTACTATAACCTCTCTATTACACAGGCTATTGCTGGCTGCACAATGCGTTATCGTGGTTGGTCACATTATCTTTATTTTATCAGATGTGTTGAGGACATGATTTTGTGGCACTTATTATTACAAGGTATGACAGATTCTCCTTGTGTTGGTGTTCATGCAGCTTTCCTCATAGACTGCACAGATCTCCAGTCCCCAAAATTGCTGCGCCCCACGTGTGTGAACTACACAGTCTCACTGCACACGTGCGGGGAGCAGCGGGTCATAGCGCATGCACAGTGAATCTGCGAAGTACACAGCCTCACTGCGCACGCGCGGGGAGCAGCGGATCGTAGTGTATGCGCAGTGAATCTGCGAAGTACACAGCCTCACTGCGCACGCACGGGGAGCAGCAGGTCATAGCGCATGCACAGTGAAGCTGGAAAGTACACAGCCTCACTGCGCACGTGCGGGGACCCAAAGCCGGACATGTACAACTGCGCATGCGCCCCACAAATATCAGCGCTCGCCGGGAGCAAATTTCAAATATGTGGGCGGCGTCAGCAGTGACTGAATGCGGCGCCCACCCCTGACTGAATATGAGGATCACACCCCTATGACTGAAAACAAGCAGGTAGGATATAAGTAATAAAATGTTATAGAATCATTAGAACACCACCAATTTTAGTGAAAATACCTTATTAGTGATGCACATTGCATCACTAACAAAGCAATGGAAGCAGTGTAGATAGTAGATAGGACATGACAGGTTCCCTTTAAGTGCCACAAAATCATGTCCCAACACATCTGTTAGAATGAAGATAATGTGGCCAACCACGTTACCTCATTATGCAGCTAGCAATAGACTGTGTAATACTGCACCTATAGGAGACAATCGGTGCAAAATTTTTAACGACATCCAATTACAAAAATGATTTTTAGCTCCAATTGTATGCACGTAAGTAAGAAACAAAAACTGTCCCCAAAAGTGGACAACCCATTTAACTAGGCCTGTGTATAATCAGACAAGGGCCCATTATAATTAGTATTAATTATGTTTAGAGTGCAAGGAAGATTGTCATTCTAGAAGGTCTGTGGAAAAGGTTCTAGGGTTTTAATGAATTGAGAGGACCTTTACCCATAGGATGTGCAAGGGGCCAATGACACTGGCCAGGAAAAGGTTCAGAAATGTTGGTATTTTGTCCAACTACTACAGGTGCAGAGGGAGGTTTAGCTTCCCTTTGGAAGGGCAGCCTTAGGTTTAACAGTTCATCGGGGCATTAAAAACAATGAGGTCAAATTTTTGGAACTATATTGATTTCATTTGACAGTAACAGAAACAAACCTGCACCCAATTAAAAGTAGATGTTAATAGCTACTTGAATTTTGGCAGTGCTCACTATCCAGCATGTGCTCTAAAACATCCCGTATGAGCAGTTTAAGAGAATTAGTAAGAACTGTTCTGAGACTAATACCTTTGTTAAACAGGCAGCCATACTGCAACCACACTTCAAGGAAACAGGATACCCTTCTAAGCTAATTAATTTTTGCCATTCAGAAGGTTACTTGTCTCACTCAGGCTGAATGCATACTTCAGAAATTATCCAATTATAATTAAATTAATTTTCAGCACAATTTTCTTCCAATTCTGCCAACACCACTATCCATAATATACTGTCCCTCTATTGATACATTTTGTTAAGTGACCCCACCCTGAAAGATCAGCTTCCCAACAAACCCAGGATTACTTTCAGGAGGTCTCATATATTAAGAAATATTTTTCACCCCCTAGTCGACTCAGAAAAGAGTTAAAAAAAGTAAAATCCTTTATAAAATGTAGCTCCAGCTATGTTATTTAACTGTTGCATGTTTTCCTCAGTGCATCAGTTGTACGGTTCAACAGCAGTGACAAAAGATGAATAATATTGTTCTAATGACACCAATAAATTTTTAGAGCACAGTGTGTCTAGATATTTTACCCTCGAACACATATCGTCCTTCAACAGAATCACGATCCTTCCAATAGAGCAAATTACTACAGAGGTGCCAAACAGGCTGCAAAAACTTAATTAGTGTAAGGCATATTGGATTTACAAACTTATTTGTTTTACAGTTGGATGCAGTCAGCCTCTGTATTTCTTTGGAGTGTGGGAGGAAACCCATGCAAACATGGGGAGACCATACAAACTCCTTGCAGATGTTGTCCTTGGTGGGATTTGAACCCAGGACCCCAGTGCTGCCAGGCTGCAGTGCTAACCACTGAGCCACCATGCTGCCACCTGGTAGAAGGAAGGCACTGCTCCGGTGTTAAAATGCATAGTCTGTTTTATAAACCTGTTACATCCATTTCTACCTATCTTCAGTTGTTCATAAATCAGTTACTCCATTGGTTACCCCTTTTATTAACAATTTATTCTCCAACTGACGATTGTTCTAACTGACTGGTATTTTGGGTTGAGCTGCAGCAGACTTACCTTACTTTGGCTTTGAAACAGCATTGTGCCTGGTAGTAGCTCATCCTTATAACGTCAGTGTACTACCTTACACCTTTAATGGTTTTCATTCATTTCATAAAGCTCTCTGCACTATACAGAGCTTTATATTTTTCTTTCATTAGGTATCCTAAACTGTACATGGCTGACTAGGTTACACGCTCCAAAGTTTGCCATGTTATGCCCAGCTTCTAAGTTATGCCCTACAGCATAAAAAGTTTCCTCCCTCTTCTACTTCTGCACAATTCTACCTATTCCTGACCACTCATCCATGCTGAACTTCTGTTCATATGACATTTCAGATTAAGATTCTTTCTAAATCAATTTTTGATATGTAGATTACTTGGGAATTCAAATCTTCTTCGGGCTACTTTTATTGCCTTCTTGATTATAATATTTAGACTTTTACTATATTTTTTTTTATTGTGAATTGTGTAAGTATGAAGATATTTTATTGGTAGTATAGAAAAGAAATATCTGTAGAAAACTTGAACCTTTCAAAAAATAACAAAATATTTTATTAGGAGTAGATTGTTTAGGGCAATGTTGTACTGTGGACATCCTCATGTATGAATATAGCTTGTTTCACTCACATACTAAAATTGTGTTGTTTGCCAGAATAAATTGCCCTGCTGTTTTGAAATAATCACATGGCAGCACCTTGACCTGTCTGAAATACCAATGACTATCTGTGTTATTTCCCCTGGGTGCCTTGGACGGATGTATAAGGAGAAGGGAACACACTGCATTGATACAGCCTGCACTTATGGCCAGTGCCTCATGCATGCATGTAGGTCACAATGATAGGCTACCATAAGAAAATTGATTGCTTCCATATATGAAATATGACTAGGTGATGGGAGTTGGAATGCAGAAGTTGTGAATAATGAGACATTTGAATATAAATTACTCACTCCTCATGTTTGTTTCATAAAAGGGAGACAGCATAGCTAAAGTCACATGTTTAATTCAAGGAGAATAGCCACATCGTAGACTGTAATCTGCACTGATTCTGAGAGTAGGATTTCTTTCTGTGACCCTGGGGAAATTGAAAGATCCTGCTGATGCTCAGAGAATTTAAACGCAAAGCCAATTGAAGTTCATCGCCTCAAGCTATTTATTCCAATGGATTCCATTTTATCTCCCCATACTTAAAATGCTCTGTCAGGTTTTTCTACAATATTTAGAAGCTGCTTGGTTACATTATTTTCCAATCTCAAAACAGTTGGAAAATTGCAAAATGCTACAAATTTTACCAATTATAGAACAATCATTTCTATAATAATTACATGACCCCTGGGAACAATGCAATCTCAGCTGGAGATAACAATAGTATATATTAAAGTAGGGAATAATGAATGCTGGTTATAAGGAAGGCAGATAATTAGGGTTGGAGCAGTAGTAGAAGAATGTGGTGGTGAAAAGGAATTGTGTAAAATAGAAAGTCAATTACCAACAGTTACCAACTGCCCGACCTTCATATTTGGTGGTAGAAGATCCTGATTCCATATTGTTATTCTCTATATGTGTGAGAAATAGCTCTGTATGTATCATTTTGCCTCACCCACCATCTTTTTCTTGTGTCTGTGTATTCTGCCATTTTTTTTACTTATTTATCTTTTTATTTTTATTGAAATGTTAAAAAAATGTATATATTTTATTGGATTACATTTATTGAATCCTAAACTTTTCCTTGTCATGATATTTTATTTGTGGTGTGGATGAATTAACCCCTGACTTTGAGTCATCACTTTTGGGCTTCTTCATATAAGTAAATGGTCAACTTTTCAATATGTGGCTAAATTGGGTCTGCTCTTTGTTATGGTATGTGCACCTAGTGGCTATATGCAGTGGAATGGAAAATCTACCAGCATATTATAGATGCAGCATTGTGAGTGAGATTTTAGGAAAACTGACGCACATATGGCAGATAATATCTGCAGTCTAGGCTGACTCACTGTTTTATTAGGGATGGGTCATCAAAAACAGATCAGTGGAGATCCGACATTTCAAAACCCCACTGATCAGTCATTTTCAGCTCCAATGGTACAGGTGAGACCAGGTGAGTATTATTTTTTTTTTTTATCTCTTTCTTCGCCCCTTGAATCCAGCAAAATGGCAGCCAGTCATCTGTAATTTTGTTGGATTTGTTTAAATCGAATCACAACAAATTTATATTCTGCCTAATCCAAATTTTTGGTGAAATTCAAGCTAAATTCAGGTTGCCTCAAAAGGATTTACTCATCTCTAGAACATACCCTTAGTGTTTCTCTACTGTGGCTAATAGAGAAAGGTCCTAAGTAAAGATCCCATTTCTATGAAATTCATATGTCCTAACAAAGCATATGACAAGATATTGTCTTCATGAAATAACACCTTTAAAGATATACAGAAATTGTAGAATATTGAAATTTAGCAAGCGTTTTCATATAGTCGCTGTTACTATTGCCTTTACAGACATTTTACCTGGCTGGATGAGCATAGTGCATTCTTTGGAAAGCCATCCATATGAATAAATCTCAACCTGCTATTTAAAATTGCTATGATAAATGGTTTGGAGGACAGTGAGTGGCAGTCTAGGCGACTTGTGTTAGAGAAATGCTATATATATGGATTTGTAAGTTCATCCGCAAGGATAGGTACTGTCAGACAAGCTCAAGGACTGCATTCTCAAGTCAATTTACATTGTAAGGAAAATACAAATTCACAATTCAGCTGTTTCTTTTGGATTACACTGCTGCACTTTAAGATAAAAAGAACATATATATTTGGCAATGTGAAAAATTTACTTGGACAAGAAGACAATAGAGCAATTGTAATTATTAGTTTGTATTAATTCACAAATTGATATATATCGTCTTTATATTTAGGAAATCAATTAAACTCTGGGAATTTCCTGTAAAAGAGTGAAATAGGGCATGAAGGACCTATATAATCCATGAAAAAAAATTATGTAAAAAAAAAAGCATCCATTTATTTACATTTTGAAGGCAAAATCACGTACATGTATGTCAGGGGATGCGGTGCGTTATTACATTTTGCCGTACATGTACATGATTGAGTTAAACTGTCACTACACAATATTGCACAAAGACAGATTAACACAAACTGCCATTTCCTACACCTTAGACATTGAGCTCGCCATCCCAAGACCACTCAGCTTTGGTCCCGCCCTTCGATCGCTGTCATTAGTCTGTCTATATAGACAAACCAATTACAGTGAAGTAGGCTGGTTCAGCCTGCTTTTCCACCTCTGATCTTCTCAAAGATGTCTAAGAGAAGATCAAAGCCAGCTATCAGGTACTGCATGAGGTTCACACATCGTTCTGCCTCGGGAATGATTGGAGTTATCACTGATAGTGGTCTTTTAACCTCTCAGATGCCGCTGTCAATAGTGACAACAATTTCTAGATGATTAAAGGGGTTTTCCCACAAACAAAAGTTTTTTTAATCAATAGATCTTGGAATAATAATAAGTTCCACAATTGGATGTGTTTAAATAAAATGTTCCTGTGCTGAGATAATCTTATGAATGTGTCCCTGCTGTGTACTGTGTAATGGCTGTGTCTGACCATGCAGGAGCATGGTCTGATCATACCACATCTCCTGGGCAGGGAAGGAGGCAAAAGATTATACAGACATTACAGCAGGGGATCACAGCTGATTCTTTCTGTGAGGTAAAACATTTCCCTGCCTGTTTTTAAACAATGTTTTACTTCAAAGAAAGAATCAGCTGTAATCCCCTGCTGTAATGTCCATATACACCACCCCGCCGGCTGCCATCCAGGAGCTGTGGTATGATCAGACCATGTCCCTGCATGGTCAGACACAGCCATTACAATGTACACAGCAGGGGCACATTTATCAGTTTATCTCAGCACAGGAACATTTTATTTAAACACATCCAATTGTGGAAGTTATTATTATTCCAGGATCTATTGATTAAAATTAACTTTTGTTCATGGGAAAACCCCTTTAACCTTATTTTTTCCCTGTGGGGTCCCAATGGTTACCATGGCAACTCCAAGGCCAAGTAATGGCCTCGGGGTCTTCAAGCTACGGCGGCCTGTTAAACCCTGCAATCAGCAGCGTCTAACAAGTGACAGGAAAAAACTGACATCTCTCATGCACTGCAGTAAAATAATCAAGTCCCATAGTAGGACTAAGTAAAATTGTAAAGTTAAATAAAAGAAAATTTGTAAAAATGTAAACACACCCTCCTTCCCCACAAGAAAATCCCGTAAAATTGTTTTGCTACTAACTCAGTTTTTACGTAAAGACAAAAATACCACCCAAAAATGTACATATTATTGGTCCAGAAAGTCCCAATTATAAAACTGTCAAATTATTTATACTGTTATAGTGTACCTATTAGAAAAAAATGGTATAACACAAAAAAACAGAAAAAAATGGTATAAAAAATTGAACATTAAAACATCATCTTGTCCCGTAAAGAAACAAGCTTTCTGTTTATGGTTGTGTCATACAATACAAGCACATTTTACCATTTACCTTTCTTATTATCCCTATTTCCTTATAGATTGTAGCTTGCGAGCAGGGCCCTCACTCCTTTTGGTATCTGAGTTATGTTTATTCTGTAATGTTTTAGCTGTCTGTACAAGTTTCCTTCCAAAATTGTAAAGTGCTGAGTACGTTGGCACTATAAAAATAAAAATTATTATTATTATTTCTGTTGGCAGAAAAGTAAAAAAAGCAATAGCTTTCAGAATTTGGTTTTAAAAAAAGTTTTTAGTGTGTAAAAGTAGCAAACCCCCCAAAAAAAGTAAATCTTGTAATGTTGTAATCGTACTGACCTAAAGAATAAAACCGTCTTATCATTTTTACTAGATAGTGAAGGGCATAGAAAAATAGAATAAAATAAAGCAGTTCT
Organism: Phyllobates terribilis; assembly: GCF_046119375.1. Classification (NCBI taxonomy): domain Eukaryota; kingdom Metazoa; phylum Chordata; class Amphibia; order Anura; family Dendrobatidae; genus Phyllobates; species Phyllobates terribilis. Next base: position 1,033,219,826 of record NW_027362761.1, on the reverse strand, counting down.
TCTACTTCTGTTTATTTGTTCATTGTACCTCCCAAAAATCTGTATAAGACTAGGTTCACATTTATCCTGTAGTCTATGATGAGCAGATACATCAGGGTTTCCATTTAAAGCCATAAAAATACCTGATACAGACGAAACCCTTGAAAGAATCATTCTCTATAATGAGGCAGATGTGTTCTGTGTTTTGGCAGTGATGAATCACTTTAGGCATCTTTTTAACACAAAAAAGTGTGCTTGATCACATTTTTGTGTATGCCTAAATAGATGGAACACCACTGGAACAAAGGCCAGACGGAGTTCTGAGTTATCTCCCTCATTATAGTGAGTAGTTCCATTGGGAATTTAATCTGATTTGTGTTTTTTGGGGGATTTATACAGAAACCCCAACATAAGTGCTCAGCGTAGAGCACATAATACACTGTGTTCCAAATTATTATGCAAATAATATTTTCTCAGATTTTCCAAAATTACCTATATGAATTGCAGCCCTTGTAATTTTCCAGTCAAATAACTATTAGAGTACAATTGAAAGGTTTTTGTACAAGCTGCCTATGATAACAGTATATTTTTAAAAAAATAAAAAACTCAAACTGCACTCAAAATGCATGTTCCAAATTATTATGCACAGCAGAGTTTTCAACCTTTTCATTTTAATAAAGAACAAAAAAATGGTGACTTTTGAAATTATAAGCATTAGCAGGTTATTACAAACTGAAATCAAACAGTTTTCAACTCAAAACTTTATTCTAGGTGATGTAGCATTTGCATATAGGACCCCTTGTTCGAAAGGAGCTTCTGAACTCTCTCATCCATTGAATTTGTCAGGTTTTGGATGGTTTCTGCTTCAATTGTTTTGCATGAGGACAGAATACTCTCCCAGAGCTGTTGCTTAGATGTGAACTGCCTCCCGCCATCATAGACACTCCTTTTGATGATGCTCCAGAGGTTCTCAATGGGGTTGAGGTCAGGGGAGCATGGGTGCCACACCATAAGTTTGTCCCCTTTTATGCCCATAGCAGCCAGAGATGCAGATGTGGGACTCAGCAAAATGTGACATGGTGTCTGCAATCTTTTCCAGCAAAATTTCATAGTCTTACATTGAGAGCTTGTGACTGGTCGTTCGGACTTCCGACCAATCAGAGTCATGGTCACAAGATCGCAGAATGGTACCAGAGCAGAACCAGGAAAAGCCGAAGACGGTGGCTAGTAAGTATTTTACTGCAGGCAGGGAACAGACATTAGTGATAACACTCTGGCGGTGAAATGCAAAAAAAACGCCTGAATAGTGATTTAATAATTAAAGATGAGCGAGCACTAAAAAGCTTGCATGCTCGTTACTTGACCAAGCAATTTCTAATGCTCTGGTGATCGTTTCGAGTAACGAGTATAATGGGAGTCAATGGGAAATCCAAGCATTTTTCCGGCTGACCCTACAAGTAGGTCAGGGGGGGCAGTGAAAATGTTCAAATGGATGGGAAAAGTGCTCGATGGAAGGAGAAGAGAATGGGGAAGACCCCTGGAAGTATCTCTGACTTCCAGATCGCTGCTGAGAACAATGGTGTCACACTTTTACTCCACTTTAAGGACTGACAATAAAACTTGAAGAGAAATTGAAGAGAAATTGCATTTTACATGAAAAAAATGTTAAGAAACATTTTTTCCTGTATTCCTGTATAATGACTTGTATATAAGGCAAAATTTAAAAAGGATTTTAAAAAAAATATAATTTAAGTAAGCTAAAATATAATGTTTTATGAAAAAATAGGAAATTTCAGTGTAATTTATGAAGGAAGCAAGAACTGACAAAAATTAGGGACTCAGAGGGACTCAGATACACCCTGTATTAGACATAAAGGACGGTATCATACAAATTATGCTTAAATTGTCATGTAGTTGTACTCCTAGACTCATAAAGGCTATGCACTAAGTGCAAATCCTGCCAAAAATTGCAAGCAGGGTCATCCATACACCCTTGAAGGCATCAACTGTAGTGCCTCATTTAAATACTGTGAACAAAGTGTAGTTGTGGTACTCCTACACTCATAAAGGCTTTGTACAAAGTGCAAAGTCAGCAAACAATTTTAAGTAGGGTCATCCATAGTCCCTAGAAGGCAACAACTGGCAGGCCTCATTCAAATATAGAACATATAGAACATTAAAAACACTTTTTGTGCGGCTGTCATCTGGTGGTGTGGAAAAGTCGTGTCTAAGCCATGCTTTTTTTCATTGTTATCAGAGTCCACCTGTCAGCACTTTCTGTTGACCGGCGAAAGTGCCTGTCTGTTATGACACCCCTGTAGAACTAAAAATCCACTCAGGCAAGACGCTAGTAGCAGGGCAGCACAACACCTCCAAGGCCTAGAGAGACAGCTCATGCCAGGTGTCCAGCTTTGAGACCCAATAGCTGAAGGCTGCAGATGAATTAGGGAGTATGCTGGTTTGGTTGGCCAGGTATTGATTGACTAACTTTTAAAACTTTTCCTTCCTTGTCAAACATACCTGGTCATGAGGGCATGGATGCTGGGAGGGTGTCATGAAATTGGCCTAGGCCTTTTACAAGTGTACCTCTTCCTCTGCTGAACCTGGTGTGTGTCTCCCTAACCTCTCCTCCTTGGTTGGGCAAGGAAGCCTGCCCAAAACCGCTAGCATTGTCTGATGTGAATTTTTTCAACATATTTTTCCACAATGTCCTTCTGGTATAGCACAATTTTATAAGACTTCTCTGCCTCAGGAAGAAGAGATGCAAAGTTCTCCTTGTAACATGGGTCTAGCAGAGTGAACTACCAGTACTTTCTTTTTCGTGCAAGATTAATGTAACGCAAGTGTCACTGAAATGGCGTTGGTTCATAGAATCAGCCATATGTGCCAAGGTCCCTACAGCCAACACTTCTCTGTCTCCATGATGACTACTCTCCATCTCCTACTCCTCCATCTCTTCCTCCTCATTCCCCTCCTCAGCTCATCCATGTAGGAGAGATGGGATGAAGCTTGTGTGGGTACTAGCTCCTGTTCCTCCTCCTCAGCCTCCACCTCGCCCATTGTTAACCAATCTGTGCAGAGAAAATGAGATGAGGCTGGGTAGTATCTCCCTGTCTCGTGTCTTTCTCCATCTCTACCTGGTCCGCATGCACAGCTTCATGTTTAATTGTCAGCAACGACTATTTAAATATGCACAGAAGTGGGATTGTTGCGTTGATGATGGCATCATTGCCGCTCACAATCTTAGTGAAGTCCTCAAAGTCTTGGAGAACCACACAAATGTCAGACATACATGCCCACTCTTCAGTTGTTATGTGTGGAGGCTGACCAGAATACTGACGGGAGTGTTGGGGCTGGTATTCCACAACTGACCTCTGCTGCTCACACAAAGCCTTGACAGCATGTGCAGTGTGGAGTTTCAGAACATGGTCACGTCACACACCATTCGGTGAGCTGGCCCTTGCATGCACTGCTTTTTGCACTGAAAGAGTTGTGGCAGCTCTAGCTGACTTTCGTAAATGTGCACTGATGTGGCGTACCTTGATCATAAGCTCTGACAAATCAGGGTAATTTTTCTGAGAAAGATGAACTACCAAGTTAAGTACATGTGCCGAGCATGGTACGTGTGTGAGCTTGCCAAGCTTCACAGCCGCAACCAGGTTACATTCATTATCACACACGACCATGCCTGGTTGAAGGATCAGTGGCAAAAACCACAGATCTGTTTGGTCTGTTATTCCTATAAATAACTTATCTTCATCTGCTGAGGCAGTGCTGCAGAGCTTACAGCTTACAGCTCATGTGGATGACGTGCTCTAAAATAACACATCTGAGATGGAGGATGAGGATGAACTGGTGTAGGAGGTGGAGGAAACCCTGATAGAAGTAGGGCCAGCAATCCTCGGTGCCAGGAGCACATGTGTCGTGCCAGGGTGTGATTGGGCCCCAGCCTCCACAATGGTCACCCAGTGTGCCATCAGGGAAATGTAGCATCTCTGGCCACAAGCGCTTGTCCACATGTCGGTAGTAAAGTGGACAATGCCAGTAAGTGTGTTGGTAAGGGCATGGGTGAGGTTCCTGGACATGTGCTGGTAGAAGATGGGGACGTCACAAAGGGAGAAATAGTGGTCACTGGGGACTGAGTACCATAAAGATCAAATTTGTACACCTATAGCAGGGCAATTTTTTGGTTTTATTTTAAACCAACGAAATTTCACATAAACCAAGTTCTTCAGTATATGTGGCAATAGTCATTTTTTTAACAACCAAATTTCTACACCTGTACCAGCTCTATTTTTTTTTTAACCAATGAAATTTCACACCAACCAAGTTTTAAAGTCTATGTGACAATAGTCATTTTTTGGCACAAAAATATTCTAACTGCACCCGGACAAGATTTTCTTAAAAATTTTAAGCCACTGTAATTTTACACAAAGTATGTTAAACTGTATGGATGACTAATTGAATCCCTAAAAATTTTAGTAATTTTGTTTTTACTTTTCTATACCACCGTAATGTAACAATAACCGCGTTTAACTGCATGGATGACTAATTTAAGCCATAAAAATTTTTTGAACATAAATATTTTGAAAGTGTACTTCATGTACTCCTACACTTCTAAATGCTTTGCAGAAAGTGCAAAGCCCGGAAAAAAATGGTAATACAGTAATCCCCTTCAGTTGTCTGCTTCTCCTTCTCCTTCCTCGGGAGGCAGGTGGGACTGCCTCCACCTGCTTCCTGGAGCTCTATTCCCACGTGCCTGGGCTGTAAGTGACGCGGGTTCGGGTAATGCCGGAGCCACTGATATGCAGAAATGGGCGACAGCTCCCTTTGTCACCTGCACCATTGCCTGCTTCCGCATAGGAGGTGGGGAACCCCATGGACAGTACGATCTCTCGGGGGGTGGTAGTCCCTTCTCGAACCGCCTTGAGGAGTCTCTCCCAGGCCCGTTCATTTCTCAAGAAGGGTTCATCCTGCTCCCTTCCTTCTGGCAACACACACACCACATACCTGTGATGTTACCCCTTCATTTTAAGGAACGTGACCCTGTTTTCAGCCGTCAGCTCTTGCACCCTTCAAGGCAAGTTTTTAGTCTCTACTGCCCGCTGGTTGAATGAGATGTGATGATGGGTCCCAAACTCTTAGATGGAACCCCTTCTCTGCTGCCAGTTGTATGTAACAACCTTACCCTAGGATGCCAACTATTGGTACTTTGCGGCTAGCGGGCCTGCTAGCATTTCTCCAGCCCTCCTTGGTCCTGGCTCGTCTACTTCTCTCTTCTGATCAGCCAAGGCCCTGCAGTCCACTCACTAGTTGCTTGTTCCTGGCTCTCCTGTCTGCAGTCGGTTAAAACCTCAGTAGTGAAGGCTGCAGCTTGAGTTCGGGCCTTGGTAATTCTGGTAAAGTGGCCAATTCCGGACCACAGGCTCCTGCCACCTCCGCTGTTGCGCCAGCTTGGTCTGGCTCCGATATTCCTCTGGTTGCTCCCTCAGGAGTCTCACGGGTGTGCCAGATGTAAGAGACAGTCGATCTGGATCTGGCTGCAGAAGTTCACTGCGTTTGACATTGCAGATGCCTTCTTAACCCTTCTTACTTTTGGACCCAGCGGCAACCTCCCTCCTGCTCTGATTGACACACCCTGGTCGGGGTGTTTATAAACTCTCAGTCTGCTTCAGGGAGTCGCCGGTGATATTCTCATTTTCCCTTGTGCAGGCTTGGAGCCATAGCAGTTGGCTGGCTTCCTCTCTGGAGCCCTTGGAGGACGTTTGGTTTATCTCTCAGGTGTCTGCTCAAGCTAAGTCCCCCCCACCTTTGTTTGTCTCCCTTGTTGTCTTTAGTTTATAGTGGGGACTGACCAGTGCTCATCCCCCCTCCCTATCTAGGGCCTAGCTCTAGTGATATACAGGGATTAGGTTTCCTGTTCGGCGATAGGTGCGGAACCTATATAGGGATGGTAGGACAGGTAGAGTAATATTAGATCTGCCTAGGGGTCTCCACTCTCCTTTTCCCTAGTGTTTGGGCTACCCTCCCCTCATGTCTTCATGTTGCACTTAGTCTTTCCCACACTATGCGTGACATTATCACCGGCCGTGCATATATATAAAAAAAAAGTTTTGTTTTTTTTGTGTGTGTTTTTTTTTCTTTTTTTCTTGGTTCTTGGATCCCATTGCTGAGCTGTCAGAGCAGCTTCACAGGCTGTCTCTGGAGGTGAATGACCTCCACCATGAGGTTCAGCAGCAGCAACAGCGGCTGCAGGTCCCTAATGTTGGGGTCTCTGCAGGTAGGCTGGTCCAGCTTGAACCCAAGATTGCCCTCCTGGACTGGTTATCAGGAGGTAGGGACAAGTTTTTTGTGTTCAAGGAAGCTTGTAAACTGTATTTTAAACTTCGCCCTTACTCCTCTGGAGATGAGGAGCAACAAGTGGGAATTGTGATCTCACTGCTGCAAGGAGATCCTCAGTCCTAGGCTTTCTCTTTGCCACAGGGTTTGGTTTGACTCCAGTCTGTGGAGGTTTTTTTTGAGGCTCTAGCCCTCAATTATAATGACCCTGACGGAATCTCCTTGGCTGAGTCCAGGTTGCGTCGCCTCCATCATGGGAATCAGTCAGTGGAGACGTACAGCTCTGAATTCCGCTGAATGATACAAAATGAAATGACCCAGCTCTTAGAAGCCAATTTTGTCAGAGCCTTACTGAAAGGTTGAAAGATAGTAGTGTATGAAATCCCAGAGTCCTTGGAGGCTGCCATGTCTTGGCTATACAGTATAGACCAAAAGTTTGGACACACCTTCTCATTTAAAGATTTTTCTATATTTTCATGACTTTGAAAATTGTACATTCACACTGAAGGCATCGAAACTATGAATTAACACATGTGGAATTATATACTTAACAAAAAAGTGTGAAACAACTGAAAATATGTCTTATATTCTACATTATTCAAAGTAGCCACCTTTTGCTTTGATGACTACTTTGCACACTCTTGGCATTCTCTTGATGAGCTTCAAGAGGTAGTCACCGGAAATGGTTGTCACTTCACAGGTGTGCCCTGTCAGGTTTAATAAGTGGGATTCCTTGCCTTATAAATGGGGTTGGAACCATCAGTTGTGTTGTGCAGAAGTCTGGTGGATACACAGCTGATAGTCCTACTGAATAGACTGTTAGAATTTGTATTATGGCAAGAAAAAAGCAGCTAAGTAAAGAAAAACGAGTGGCCATCATTACTTTAAGAAATGAAGGTCAGTCAGTCCGAAAAATTGGGCAAACTTTGAATGTGTCCCCAAGTGCAGTTGCAAAAACCATCAAGCGCTACAAAGAAACTGGCTCACATGAGGACCGCCCCAGAAAATGAAGACCAAGAGTCACCTCTGCTTCTGAGGATAAGTTTATCCGAGTCACCAGCCTCAGAAATTGCAGGTTAACAGCAGCTCAGATTAGAGACCAGGTCAATGCCACACAGAGTTCTAGCAGCAGACACATCTCTACAACAACTGTTAAGAGGAGTCTTTGTGCAGCAGGCCTTCATGGTAAAATAGCTGCTAAGAAACCACTGCTAAGGACAGGCAACAAGTAGAAGAGACTTGTTTGGGCTAAAGAACATGGAATGGACATTAGACCAGTGGAAATCTGTGCTTTGGTCTGATGAGTAGTGTTGAGCCACCCCCGTAGTGTTCGAGTTCGGTTCGGTTCGTCGAACACCCGTGTGTTCGCCAAACTGTTCGTCGAACTGTTCGTCGAACACCTTCGAACACCGTTAAAACCAATGGCAGGCAAACAAAAACACATAGAAACACATAGAAAACACCTTCAAAGGTGTCCAAAAGCTGACAAACTGCTCAGAAGACACAACTAACACATGGAAAAGTGACAAGTACATATAGTCATGCGAAAATAAAAGAGGTGGAGGAGTAAAAGGAGGGGGAGACACAGATATAGGCATGTCATGCCCTTCTAAAATCCAAAAGGTGAGAAGCCGACACGGCCAGTCCGCTCCTGCCCGTGCCACCTCCGTGTCGCCGGGTTTGTGCCAGAGCCGCGGTGAACCCTGACGGCCAGCCCCCCTCTCCCAATACTGGTGCCTGTCCGCTGGTGGGTCGAGCGAGCCCCCCTGTGGTGGAGGCAGCTCTAAGCTTTTTAATTTAAATTGTCTCTCTAATTTGAATGAATACACTTTAAATCCATTTACAAGGATCTATTGGAGGGCAAGTCTCATGCCAGCAGCCGTGGTAATTCCAGCTCCAGTAGCGTCCACTAAAGCTGCTGCAGTTAAAAAGCTTTTATAAGGATCGAGCCCTGCTGTCTACCGCAAGGCATCCTACTGCCAGTCCCAGCCCCTATGCCTTGGGGTGCCTCCTGATGCTCTTCACTAAGTATCCCATGGTCCCGAAGCATTTCCTTTGAAAAAATTAAGTGTCTAAACTACAGGTGGTGTAGCTTGCTTAACAGCCGGGATAATCCGCTGACTAGCAGACACTGCTACTAGGCACAAAGTATTTCCTGGGCTAGATGCAGTTAAAAATTTGTAATTAGATACTCTCGTTGGATGCTGAGAAAGCATTCCATAGAGTCTCCTGGCACGCCATATATGATTCTCTTAAAAAGCTTGGGGTAGGGGTCTAGGGGACCCTTTTATAGCCAAAATCACGGCCCTGTATCGCAATACGTCACCTAGGCTGAAGATAAACGGAACTGTAGCACCCTGAGGGCTCGGTTGCTACAGACGTATTGCACCTCACCCAGAGGTGTGATATCTCACTCTCAGGTAAGGATGGAGTGTGGATCAGGACCCGACACCTGCATGCATTACACCACATTGCCGTGGGGCAGGGCGACCAATATGCCCCTGAGATGGGCACGACAGTCCCTGTCCCTGGCTGGAGTGGGGGGAGGGAACACTGAGGAAGGGGAACCCTGTAGTGCAGGAGCAGGGAGGAAGCAGTTCCTGGGTGCATTGAGAAGGGAGTATAAAAGGTGGGCACCATCTTAGTTCAGTGCAGAGAAGTCTGAGCAGAAGTGGCAGGGAGCAGGGGCTCTGCATGAGCTCTGCTCCGGAGGCGGGCCTAGTAACAGAGGCCCAGGCCTGGAAGAGGGAGAAGGAAGGAAGAGGAGCGGAGAAGGCTCCAGGAACGAGGAATGAAGGGATCCCAGGGGTGCGGACGGGCGAGTCGCCACCGCATGCCCGAATCCACCTGCGTGGAGGGGTCAGGCCAAAGGGGGAGACCGGTCCCCGAACTAGTGGAGGCAGGAAACGACCCTCAGCTAGAAACCGGAGGCTCTGACATTTTATGTGGCGCAGCCCCTCGCTACACCCGCTAGGAAGGCACCACATAGGGTCAGGGAAACTGGCGCCAAGTTTACCAAGAGGAGGCCCGAGGCAGCCGGACAGAAGGGTTGGTAAGAAAGGCCAGACAAAGGACACACAAAGGGGGTCCTGTGAAGTGCTCCAAAGTTATCTGGGAGTTGTCTGAGCCCCTCACCTGGTGAGCACAGTACGACGTGGGCAGCCGTTACCTGCAGACGTGGTCTGGATAATAAGAACTGTGAGTAAAGGCCCTGGACTGCATCACTGACTCCGTGTCATTACTGCTGCTGCCCTGCACCATCACCCCCATCCTCCGCATACACTGCCCTGAGGCTATACTCCTCCCGTGGGGAGTTATGCTACGCTCTGCTGCACCCACAACACCAGCCTCAGCGGTCTGCCCTGTAGCGGCGGTTCACTCTGACCGCAATCCACGGGTGGCGTAGTCGGACATTTAAACATCAAAACCACATAAATAGTTCCGCCACTGGTTTGACCGCCCTGAGCCACGGAACCGGGTCGCCGCCACGAAGACTACAACCACCAGCATCCACCAAAAAGGGTCCGGCTCCGGGTGTCCCAAGGCCCAGGGGGTGCGTCAGAACATTTTCATCACCTTTCACAATCACCAATGGGACAAGGCAGGGATGTCCTCTGTCCCCTCTCTTATACATCCTAGTGACGGAGCACCTGCTCTCATCAATTCGCCATAACCCCAATATTAGGTGGATTGAGGTGGGAGGCCCTGAGTACAAGTGCTCTCTATTTGCTGATGATGTCCTAGTATATATCACTCAATCACATATATCCATCCCTGCTGTTATGGCTGAAATAGATCACTTTGTTACATGGTAAAATTTTAAAATCAATGCAGCGAAGTCTGAGGCCCTCGATGTCTCCCTCCCCAAATCCATATAGGATTCCATCCAGTCCAACTTTCCCTTTGCCTGGCCCTCACAGGGTATCAAATACTTAGGAATTCCTATTCATAGAGACCTCTCCCATCTATGTTATCTTAATTTTGGGCCCTTTATTGAACAATTCCATACAGACCACGGTTGGCAAGTTAGAACTGTAAAATTCACTACGTGAACCACTGGTGTTTTGTGGAAAAGCACATGTACACTGCGTTCCAAATTGTTATGCAAAAAGTGTTTAGGAGTGATAAGGGAAGAATTTGTTTGTTTGTCAGTTAAACTCATTGATGGTGATGTGTGTCAGGGCTCTTTATATCACTGTAAGCAATTGCAGACACCTGTGCTAATTAGTTTGGCAGGTGTGTCCAATGAAAGGCAAGACTACTTAAGAAGGCTCTCTCACATTATTAAGCAGCCTACATTTTCTGCCAAAATGGGAAAGAAAAAGGATGTGTTGGCTGCTGAGAAGCAACAAATTGTGGAGTGTTTAGGTCAAGGCATGACTACAATCAACATTGTGCGATGATCAGGATGAAGTGTCTTGGCAATCAAAAAGTATGTAGCTGATTCACAGTACACACGTGTGCGTGCTGATAAGGGCAAATTGAGGACTCTTTCCTACAGGCAATTACGTCAGGTTAAAAGAGCAGCGGCAAGAAAGCCTTGTCATAGCAGCAGACAAGTTTTTGAAGCTGCTGGTGCCTCCAACGTCCCCCGAACAACAAGATGCAGGGTCCTTCAGAGGTTTGCAGCTGGGCATACGCCATCCTGTCGACCTCCTCTATCCACTTCACACAAGCAGAAACGGCTCCAGTGGGCCAAACATTACATGAAGACTGATTTCAAAACTGTTTTGTTCACGGATGAGTGCCGTGCAGCGCTCGATGGTCCAGATGGATGGAGTGGAGGATGGCTGGTTGATGGACACCCCACGCAAACACGGCTACAGCGCCAACAAGGAGGAGGTGGAGTAATGTTTTGGGCTGGAATCATGGGGAGAGAGATTGTCGGCCCCTTTAGGATCCCTGAAGGCGCTAAAGATGAACTCCATAATGTATGTGGATTTTCTCAAACAGCACTTCCTGCCATGGTTCAAGAAGAAGAACCGTGTATTTCACAGCAAGATCATTTTTCTGCATGATAATGCACCATCTCATGCTGCACATAAAACATCTGCATCTCTGGCTGATATGGGCATAAAAGGGGACAAACTTATGGTGTGACCCCCATGCTCCCCTGACCTCTACCCCATTCAGAACCTTTGGAGCATCATTAAAAGGAGTGTCTATGATGGCGGGAGGCAGTTCACATCTAAGCAACAGCTCTGGGAGGGTATTCTGTCCTCATGCAAAACAATTGAAGCAGAAACCATCCAAAACCTGACAAATTCAATGGACGAGAGAGTTCAGAAGCTCCTTTCGAACAAGGGGTCCTATGTGAAAATGTAACATCACCTAGAATAAAGTTTTGAGTTGAAAACTGTTTGATTTCAGTTTCTAACAACCTGCTAATGCTTATAATTTCAAAAATGACCATTTTTTTGGTCTTTATTAAAATGAAAAGGTTGATCGAAAAGTTTGGGGGATCTAAGAGTGTGGCAACCCAGTAGTCATGATTACTTCGAATTCTGACAATATGAGGGTCATGCTGCAGGTAGTGCAGCAAGAAGGCACTTATGTGTCTTGCGCATCTCGGAGCCCCAAAATTATTTTCCGGGCTAGATGCAGCTAAAAATTATTTTTAATTTTAAATCTGGTGGAGCTTATTATAGATGGCCTAATAGGATCAGTGCTGCACACTGCTACAAAGCCCAAATTATTTTCCAGTCAAGATACAGATAAACATGATTAGTAATTTGAAAGCTTAAAACAGTTGGTAGGGTGATTTTAACCAATCATCAAGCTTTTACTCTCCCCAGGATGACACAGGGGTAGAAAAGTCGTTTCGGATCCATGATTTGTTCATCTTTATGAACGTGAGTCTGTCTACATTATCAGTGGAGAGCCGCGTGCGCTTATCTGTCAGCACACCACCAGCAGCGCTGAACACACGTTCAGACAGAACGCTGGCTGCGGGGCATGACAAGATCTCCAAGGCGTAAGTGGCTAGCTCCGGCCATTTATCCAGATTGGAAGCCCAAAAAGAGCAAGGGTCCAGTGACACAGTCGTGGCTTCAATGTTTACTTGGAGATACTCCTGTACCATCGTCTCTAGGCGTTGACTATGTGTCAGACTTCTTGTCTCCTGTGGCCTTGCAAAGGATGGGCTAAAAAAGTGGTGAAATGATTCCGCAAAATTGATGTTACCAGCAGATACTGTGGTTCTGTTACAGTTTGAGTGCTGAACACTTGACGGTCCCACGGTTGGCAAGTTGGAACTGTGAGATTCACTACGTGCACCACTGGTATTTTGTGGAAAAGCACATGTAAGATTCTGCAACAGTCTCTGCTGATACTCCTGCATGCGTGCATCCCTTTCTATGGCAGGAATAATTTCTGCAAATTTACTTTTGTACCGGGGATCTAACAGTGTGGCAACCCAGTAGTCAGGATTATTTCTAATTCTCACAATTCGAGGGTCATGTTGCAGGTAATGCAGCAAGAAGGCACTCATGTGTGTTGCGCATCCAGGAGCACCAAGTCCCTGTTGTGTTGGTGGCGAGGTAACAATCATGCTTCCTTCCTCTGTCCTCTCCCCCCAACCTCGCACAACAGAAATGTGATCAAGGTCTCCCTCATCTGATGAGTCTTCCATCAGTTCGTCCTCCACTTCTTCCTGGGCTCCTGCACCTTCCTCACTAGTTTGGCTGCTACCATGCGCCCTGGTAAAACCATCTCCCCCACCCTCACATGCCTGCCGCCTTGGTGCTGCCGACCGTCTGGACCTTGCAGATGTTAGCCCTTCTGCATACAACTCCTCCTCCTCTACTTCCTCCACCTCCTCTTGTGCCACCACCTGACTCCGAATTCTGTTTAACATGTGCTCCAGCATGTAAATCACCGGAATAGTCATGCTGATAATGGCATCGTCAGCACTAAACATCTTCGTCGCCATTTCAAAACTGTGCAGAAGGGTGCATAGGTCCCTGATCTGAGACCACTCCTCCAGCGTGATTTGCCCCACCTCTGAATCTCGTTGGCCCAGGCTATACGTCAGAACGTATTGCACCAGGGCTTGTCGGTGCTGCCACAGTCGCTGCAACATGTGCAGAGTTGAATTCCACCGGGTAGGCACATCGCATTTTAGCCGGTGAAGTGGCAGGCCCAACGACTTCTGTAGAGATGTAAGTCGCTGAGCTGCGGGATGCGAACGGCGGAAGTGAGCACACAGCGACCGTGCCCTCTGCAGAAGGCCATCTAGTCTGGGATAGTGGGCTAAAAATTGCTGGACAACCAGGTTCAACACGTGAGCCATACAAGGCACGTGTGTGACATTGCCCCGGCGAAGGGCCGCACCCAGGTTTGCAGCATTGTCGCACACGGACTTCCCTGGTTTCAGGTCCAGTGGAGACAACCATTCATGAAATTGGTTCTCCAGAGCTGACCACAACTCCTCAGCTGTGTGACTCACATTTCCCAGACATTTCACAGTAAAAACCGCCTGATGACGTTGAGCCCTACTGCCAGCATAGTAAGGAGGTGTGCAGGATCCCTTCTGCGCAGTTAGAAAGCTTGTGGCATGACCAGACAGGCTTTGGGTGCAGGTGGAAGACCGAGAGGAGGTTGAGGAGGCAGAAGCAGTAGAGGAACTTTGACATAAAGAGGATTGACGCACAACTCGTGGGGACGGCAAGACTTGGACAGCAGCCCCTTGTCCTGCTGTCACCATAGTTACCCAGTGCCCAGTCAGCGACATGTAACGCCCCTGTCCATGCCTACTCGTCCAAGTGTCTGTGGTAAAATGCACCCTGTCACACACAGAGTTTCTCAAAGAAGCGGTGATGTTGTGTGCGACATGCTGGTGGAGCGCAGGCACACCTTTCTTTGAGAAGTAGTGCCGACTGGGCATCTGGTACTGGGGCACTGCGACGGACATAAGGTCTCGAAAATCCTCTGTGTCCACCAGGCAGAAAGGCAGCATTTCTGTAGCCAAGAGCTTGCAGATGGTGAAATTCAACCTCTTAGCTTTCTCATGGCTAGGAGGAAATGGTCTTTTACTTGTCCACATCTGAGGGACCGAGGGCTGGCTATTGTGCTTAGACGGGGTTGATAAGGGTGTCCCCGGCAAACTGCCGGTCTGTGAGAAAGATGCAGGCGGACATGTTAGGTTGCCTTGATCCAAAGGTGGTGCTATCGATGTCGGACAGCGCTCAACACCAGCTGGTGTTCCCACCTCCAAAAAAAATGATGACCTGCCAATCACGCTGGCTGTTGCGGGTAAAGAGGTGGCAGGTCTGCGCCCCAAAACAGGTGTGACTGCTGTCCCCCCAGTCACAGAGGATGAAGAGGCCGCGGATGCACAAGATATGGCAGACGGTGGTTGGCCCGGCCGGCTAGGCCGCATTGTAGCACACTGAGCTTCCCACTGCAACTTATGCTTCATGTCCATGTGCCGGTTCATGCATGAAGTACTCAAACTATGTATTTTTTGGCCTCTACTTAGCTTTTGCTGACAAATGTTACAGATAACACGAGTTGGGTCATCTTTATCGATCTGAAAAAATGCCCAGGCTATGCAAGGCTTAGCACCCATGCGACCTGAAGAGCCACCACGACTTGTGGTGAGAGGCAGAGTTGTGTTTGAGGATGCAGTTGTTGACGTGCTTCCAGTACTACGTCTCTGTCCAGGAAGGCGCAACCTGACCTCGTCGTCACTAGCATCTTCCTCCACCTCCTCTGCTGACCTCATCTCTTGGCTGACTGTGGGTTGACAGTAAGTGGGATCTCCAACCTCATCATCATCACCCTGTGTGTTATCACACCCGTCGTCCTCAGAGCCAACCTGTTCCTGCCCTGACAAAAAACTAAAGTTGTCGCTCCAATCAGGTATTTGAGTCTTATCATCGTCTTCCTCATTGTCTCCACCAACAGGAGTTACAGTTTGGGAATGAGGGTCTACATTATGGTCAGAACCTTCTGCGTCTGGTCCTGGATCCGACTCATAAAGATTCTGGGCATCAGTGCAGATCATTTCCTCGTCTGGATTCACAGAAGCGCTGGAGTCGACCTCTGATTCCCAGGCTATAGTATGAGTAAACAGCTCTGCAGACTCAACCATCTGTTCTACCTCATACTCAGACGGGCAGCTGGAGATTTGGGAGCTGTGAGGAAGCAAGTGCGATTTGGGTGACACCTTTGAGGACTGGAGTATTTGTGATGTTGAAGTTGATGTGGAGGAGAGCCCACTTAAAGGAGCACTTGATATCCGTTGAAGCACCTGCTGTTTTTGTGCCTCATCTGGAATTTGTAGCGATTGGCGTGGCCGTAAGAAAGGGATCTTATCACATTGTCCGCTAAAAGAAGTAGACATTTTAGTTTGGCTGGAAGATGGTATTTCTTCTGCAGATGTTACTGTTGCTTTAACACCTACCCCACGGACACAACCTTTTTTCCCCTTCCCAACACGCCTA
This sequence comes from Phyllobates terribilis, assembly GCF_046119375.1. Taxonomy (NCBI): domain Eukaryota; kingdom Metazoa; phylum Chordata; class Amphibia; order Anura; family Dendrobatidae; genus Phyllobates; species Phyllobates terribilis. Next base: position 1,033,204,062 of record NW_027362761.1, on the reverse strand, counting down.
TTCCCCTTTCCACCAGCAGCAGGCCTTTTTCCACTCATTTTGGTGGTTAACTAATTCACAACTCTGGAGTTGTTTGCACAAAAAAACAATGGATGGTAACCGAGCAGAGCTGAGTGGCCAAACTGTGGTATTAGGCCAAAACTATTGGCTGGGTTAGATGCAGAAAAAAATTATATTCAATTTGCAACCTGATGGAGGTCAGTATAGATGGACTAATACAACAAGTCCCACACACAGCTAGAAGCCCAATATTTTTTCAGAGGTAGATGCAGAAAAAAATATATTCAGTTTGCAACCTGATGGAGGTCAGTATAGATGGACTAATACAACAAGTCCCACACATAGCTAGAAGCCCAAATATTTTTTCAGAGGTACTGTAGATGCAGATAAAAATTATTTTGAATTTGCAACCTGATGGAGGTCAGTATAGATGGACTAATAGAGAAAGTCCGACACACTGCTAGAAGGCCAAATATTTTTTCAAGCTAGATGCAGAAAAAAATTATATTCAGTTTGCAACCTGATGGAGGTCTGTATAGATGGATTAATAGAACAAGACCCACACACAGCTAGAAGCCCAATATTTTTTCAGAGGTAGATGCAGAAAAAAATATATTCAGTTTGCAACCTGATGGAGGTCAGTATAGATGGACTAATACAACAAGTCCCACACACAGCTAGAAGCCCAAATATTTTTTCAGAGGTACTGTAGATGCAGATAAAAATTATTTTGAATTTGCAACCTGATGGAGGTCAGTATAGATGGACTAATAGAGAAAGTCCGACACACTGCTAGAAGGCCAAATATTTTTTCAGAGGTACTGTAGATGCAGATAAAAATTATTTTGAATTTGCAACCTGATGGAGGTCAGTATAGATGGACTAATAGAGAAAGTCCGACACACTGCTAGAAGGCCAAATATTTTTTCAGAGGTACTGTAGATGCAGATAAAAATTATTTTTAATTTGCAACCTGATGGAGGTCAGTGTAGATGGACTAATAGAGAAAGTCCGACACACTACTAGAAGGCCAAATATTTTTTCAGAGCTAGATGCAGAAAAAAATTATATTCAGTTTGCAACCTGATGGAGGTCAGTATAGATGGACTAATACAACAAGTCCCACACACAGCTAGAAGCCCAATATTTTTTCAGAGGTAGATGCAGAAAAAAATATATTCAGTTTGCAACCTGATGGAGGTCAGTATAGATGGACTAATACAACAAGTCCCACACACAGCTAGAAGCCCAATATTTTTTCAGAGGTAGATGCAGAAAAAAATATATTCAGTTTGCAACCTGATGGAGGTCAGTATAGATGGACTAATACAACAAGTCCCACACACAGCTAGAAGCCCAAATATTTTTTCAGAGGTACTGTAGATGCAGATAAAAATTATTTTGAATTTGCAACCTGATGGAGGTCAGTATAGATGGACTAATAGAGAAAGTCCGACACACTGCTAGAAGGCCAAATATTTTTTCAGAGCTAGATGCAGAAAAAAATTAGATTCAGTTTGCAACCTGATGGAGGTCAGTATAGATGGACTAATAGAATGATGCTATGCCCAAAAGATTTTACTTCACTAGGTGCAGTAAAAAAATTGGTATTCTATACACAGGTGGTATATCTTGCAACACAGATAGGCTACTCCACTGACTAACACACTCTGCAATAGGCCAAAAAGGATTAGCTTTGCTAGATTCAGCCAAATGCTGTGAAAAAAACTTGCACAGCACTGGCACAGACCTGCCTGGCAAAAACTGATAGGAACTGATGTAACCTAGTCCTGAAAAGGACTCCAATTACAATTAGTCTTTACTCCCACAACCTATCTATTTAAGAGCACAGACCTGCCTGATAAAAGTCGTAGGAAATGCTGTAACCTAGTCCTTAAAAGGACTGCAATCACAACTATTCCCTACTCCCAAGCTATCTGTATATTTGTGCGAAAATTGGCTTGAAATTAACAAGGTATAGCGCACACAGCAACAGCGGTGCCGTCTAACACGCAGCTGCAGCAGTGAGAAAATGGTGGCGACGGGGAAAATGGCTTGGTCTTATAGGGCAAGGACATGTGACATACACTGCCAATGACACATGCCCTTGCTTCTGTGAAAAAAAGCACTTCGCTCCGTGTGTGCGCTGCTGATAGGCTGACAGATTGCACCTCCCCACTGTAAATGCGGGAAAGAGAAAAAAAATGGAGATCTTCATTGTTCCTGCAGAGATCCATCCCCTGCCCCTCCCCCCACCCCGCTGTACACTCAAACTGCGTATTAACATTAATTTTCATCATTACTGAGAAAAAATCCAGTTATGATTTTGGTGCACGAACAGTTATCGAACATAACCTCGAACAGCCGAATTTTTCTCAAATTGTTCGTGTTCGCCGAACGGCTCGAACACCGCCCAAAACAGCTCGAATTTGAGATTGGCGAACAGTTCGAGTAGAACAACGCTCATCTCTACTGATGAGTCCAAATTTGAGATCTTTGGTTCCAACCACCGTGTCTTTGTGCGACGCAGAAAAGGTGAACAGATGCACTCTACATGCCTGGTTCCCACAGTGAAGCATGGAGGAGGAGGTGTGATGGTGTGGGGGTGCTTTGCTGGTGACACTGTTGGGGATTTATTCAAAATTGAAGGCATACTGAACCAGCATGGCTACCACAGCATCTTGCAGTGGCATGCTATTCCATCCGGTTTGCGTTTAGTTGGACCATCATTTATTTTTCAACAGGACCATGACCCCAAACACACCTCCAGGCTGTGTAAGGGCTATCTGACCAAGGAGGAGAGTGATGGGGTGCTACGCCAGATGACCTGGCCTCCACTGTCACCAGACCTGAACCCAATCGAGATGGTTTGGGGTGAGCTAGACCGCAGAGTCAAGGCATAAGGGCCAACAAGTGCTAAGCATCTCTGGGAACTCCTTCAAGATTGTTGGAAGACCATTTCCGGTGACTACCTCTTGAAGCTCATGAAGAGAATGCCAAGAGTGTGCAAAGCAGTCATCAAAGCAAAAGGTGGCTACTTTGAAGAACCTAGAATATAAGATATATTTTCAGTTGTTTCACACTTTTTTGTTAAGTATATAATTCCACATGTATTAATTCATAGTTTTGATGCCTTCAGTGTGAATGTACAATTTTCATAGTCATGAAAATATAGAAAAATCTTTAAATGAGAAGGTGTGTCCAAACTTTTGGTCTGTACTGTACGTGTTGATAGACGCCTTTGGGATAGGTGGGTGAGACCACCTTCTCCAGAGCCTTCTTTTCGAGGTAATGCTCCTTTACCGAGGGAGCGGTCTGGTGGTGAACCAGTACGAGGGGAGGTGGAAGAACCCATGCAGTTAGGGGGTGTCTCTGAATCGTACATTTCCCCAGAGATATGCAAAAAAAAGGACGTGTGTTTTTTTGGGGGGGAAAATGGGACATTTTATTGGGGACTGTCCTTCGATTACTAAACAAAAGGAAACTCGATTAACCCTTGGTAGTCTGGAGTTGGATAAGCAAGGGGTACATTTTTTTGTCAACCCGCAGTTCCCGGTTTGTCCTGACAGCAGAGGTGGTGCTAGAGAGCAAAACCGAGAAAACTTCTGTGTTTGTTGACTGTGGAGCTGGAGTCAGCATGGTTTGTGAGAACTCATCGTCTTACTTGCTGTACTTTAGCTAAACCCATTCCCATCTTCGCTATTGACTCAGCGCCACTTGCACAGACAGCTCTGACTTGTACATAATGTAAAAGTGAGGGTGGGGTCGGTTCATTGTGAAATAATTTCTTGCTTTGTCCTGGATGGTCTTCCCACTCCAATTGTTTTGGGTCTACCCTGCTTGGTGAAGCATCATCCACTGGTGGATAGCAATCCAGGGAGATCATTGAGTGGGGAGATTACTGCCATGAGAATTGTTTAAATATTTCCCTTTCTACAGTCTCTACAGATACCTTACCTGCATTTTTGTCTGGTTTTGAGGACAATTTTTCTGAGAGGGGGTGTCAGGATTTGCCTCCTCATCCTGCATATGACTGTCCTATTAATCTGACCCCCGGAGCTAAACTATCAAAGTACAGACTGTATAATCTTTCTGGCCCTGAGAGACAAGCCATGAAGGATTTCATTGCGGAAAGTCTGGAGAAGGGACATATCAGACCCTCATCTTCACCAGTGGCGGCAGGGTTCTTCTTCGTGAAGAAAAAAGATGGCGGTCTACGTCCCTGTTTAGATTTCCATTGTTGGATGAAGAGAATGGGGCATCAAACTGCGCTGCTCGCCTGTCAGAATTATGTACCAGAGGAATCCAAGTCGATGTAATAATAAAATAGACTTTATTTCTACGCATTTCGTGGTGATCACACCACTTCGTCAGGACAGTCCTGAGGAAGTGGTGTGATCACCACGAAACGCGTGGTTTGTGGTGGTCTATTTGGATCATATTTTGGTTTATTCACCTGATTTTGAGACACATCTGGGGCATGTTAAACAGGTGCTTCAGATATTAAGGGATAACAAACTATATGCCCAATTAGAAAAGTGTATTTTCGCCATCCAGGAAGAGCAGTTTTTTGGGGTACCTGTTGTCACCTTCGGGTTTTCGGATGGTTCCGAAGAAGATCTGTGCTGTCCTTAATTGGTACCGTCCCGAGAACTTGAAGGCTCTACAACGTTTTCTGGGCTTTATTAATTTTTATTGGAAATTCATCCAAAACTATTCAGTAATTGTGAACTTAATTAAGGAACATCACAACTTGCTGGTCACCCAGGTGATAAGGCAACTGCAGAACTCCTTGTTCATCGTTTTTGGTAGCCGGGGTTGCATCGGGATGTGGTTGAACACATATCTGCTTGTAGTATTTGCGTGCGTTCTAAATTATCACATACCCGTCCGTCTGGTAATCTTCTTCCGCTACCTATTCCTAGCAGGCCATGGACACACTTGTCCATGGATTTTATTACATGCAGGAAACAAAAAATATTTTCAACTCACCCGTGTGTCTGAGTCCATTCAATCCTTGGAGAATGGAAAAACGTTCCTGTAAGATGTGAGTAGAAGCTTGCGGGTTGAAAGAAGGATCCAGCTCCAGCAAGGTAAAATTAAAAATATCTCTTTATTAGAAAAATCCATTAAAATATGGGCAATTGTTCAGACCAATTAATTTAGTCAAAGTGGAGGAAAAAGGTGCCAGTGAGAGATAACTGGACGTGTTTTGAGTGCCCTGTGTGCTCTTAAACTCAGTTTGACCCCAGGCTTCAAGCCTTCGTGCCTGGTGGTTGAACGAGATATGATGGCAGGTTCTAAACTCTTCAATGGGCCCCCTTCTTGGCTGACTGTCATAAGTAACAACCAACCCCCGGAGTGTCAACTCTCGGTACCTTGCAGCTAACGGGCCAGATAACATTTCTCCAGACCTGATCTTGGCTCGCCTGCTTGTCTCTTTTGACCTCCTAGGCCTTGCAGTCCGCTCAACAATTCCTGGATCCTGGCTCTCCTGTCCATAGTCCGCAAGAACCCCAGCTGTACAAGATGCGGCCTGGGTTTGAGCTTGGTGGTTCTGGGAAATCAGCTAGATCTGGACCACAGGCTCCTGCCACCTCTGCTGTTGTGCCAGATTCCTCTGGCTCCAATATTCCTCGGGTCACTCTCTCGGGAGTCTTGCGTGGTTCTTGTCGCCCACTAAGCACCTTACACTGACCAATTAATACAGTCAAAAATTTTGACACTGTTTTGAGTGTTATATATCACAGAAATGCACCTCAGACCACGGAATAGTGTATGGGTGAGAAATGTAATCCAGCCAATTTTTTGAATGATTTTTTTGTAGTGTTAGATATCACAGAAATGTACCCCAGACCACTGAATACCATATGGCTGAGAAATTAAACCCTGAAAAACTTTTTAATGCTTTTTCAGTTTTATAGATCACAGAAATGTACTTCACACCACAGAATAGTGTATGGGTGAGAAATGTAATCCAGTGAATTTTTTTGAACGCTTTTTTGTAGTGGTAGGTATTAGTGATGAGCGAACATGCTCGCTACTGCTCGGTACTCGCCCGAGCATCACTGTGTTAGACAAGCTCGGCGCTCAGCTTGTATTTCCGGGTTGCTCGGTGGGAACTCGGGTCCCCTCCCTGCATGTTTGTCCTCTTTAGGGAGCCAATAAAGATGCAGGGATTGCCTGCCATGCACTATAATGCCGTAGCCATGTTGGTTGTGGGCATTACAGTAATTGGCTGGCCGCACCGCATCATCAGGTGTATATAAGACCGGGCGCCGCCATGCTCGTCACATTCTACCCCGGAATCAGGCAGAGTAGGGAGAGGTGCTGCTGTGTCAGGGAGAGATTTGCTTGTTTATAGTTAGTCTAGGTATTCCACATATATATAAATATATATATATATATATATATATATATACAACTGAATTAGCTGTCCTTCTGAAGACTAATCGAGCTGCATATAATCAGTACCAGGCAGGCAGGCAGTGTATGTGGCAGACTGCAGTGTATGATACAGCACAAGAGAGTCCATTGAACATCCTGTCTGCTGCTGCTGTAATAATTACAGATATTTGTAGACATAGCCCCAGATATCAGGGGCCAGGGCAATTTTTTTTTTTATCTTAATCCTGGTTACTTGCTTAAAAAGCAATCCAGAGTACACAATTTTTCTGCTCCATTTGCTTGTTCTCACTGCAGAATAAAGCCAGATCTGTTCCATATTTCAGCGATAAAAATCCAGAAATTTGAACTGAACATGGAAAATATTAGACTCTTTTTCATTTCGTTGCAGTGTGTCGGTCAAACTATTCACACTAGGTGTCTGTGAAGAATAGTATAAGCAAATTACAGGGCTGCTATTTAAAACCGTGGTTTTCTGTCAGACATATAATCTATAAGAGTGTTCCAAAATCAGCCATTTCTTCCGCTTTCATTTAGTTGCAGTGTGTCGGTCAAGTTATTCACACATTGTGTGTAGAACAATATTAGTAAATTACAGGCCTGCTATTTAAAACCGTGGTTCTCTGTCAGACGTATCGCATATAACTGAGGTTCAAATCCAGCCATTTATAATGAACGTGGAAAATATTGTCCTCCATTTATAGATTGTAGCAGTGTGTCAGTGTACACCATTTTACAGTTTCATTTGCTTGTTCGCAGAATACAGCCAGAAGTTTTTCATTTTATTCATATTACTGTAGTGTGGAAGCAGAGGAACTTTTTTCAATGATCAGACGCACGTGATCCATATGACTGCCGTATTAATGCAGAAATTTTGTGTAGCGTACCAAATATTCCACTCCTTTTAAAGTCAGCCACCTGTGTTTTGTTGAATCAATTGACACTTGGTCGCTGACAAATACCATACTATAAGGCAACTGCCTGAAACAGTGGCCATCAGATGTTTTCCCATATGACTGCCCTAATAATCCAGCAATTATTGTGAGCGTGTCAAATATTACACTCCATTTAAAGCATTGCAGTTGAGGGTTCAAACCTATTCTTAGTTGGCCGCTGACAAATATTATATCTGTGAACAATGTTGTCAAAGTATTACGCCACTTTTGCGGACTGACAAAAAAAAAAACATACAAAAAACAGGCTAAAATGGAAAAAATGTTCAGAAACATTCTGTCCAGGGTAATGACTTGTATATAAGGCCAAAGAAATAAAAAAAATGAAGTTATGGACTGTGGAAGACATTTATGCTACCAGAATGAACACTCATGTGTAGTTGGTGATGATACCACCTAGCAGCAGCACCTGTTCCTATTGTAAATGCATCTGACAGCGTTATTAATAGGGAATAGAATAGATTTTAAATTTTTTTGGGCAGCACCAGCAGCACGCAGTATAAGGCAATAATACCTGGCTGGATCGGTGTAATACGCTATCCATACTGCGATACCTCACCCGTTAAAGAATTTCAGATAAGACAGTTAATATTCTAGAACATAGAATCTATTTGAATTGTCCTTCCCATTATTAAGGAGTGTGTCTCCCATACTGTTATTGCATATGTAACAATTTCAAGGGCTGCCAAAAATTAGGATGCACTCCAATACACATTTGAAAAGACGTAAAAAAAATAATAAAATAAAAACACAGTAGGATCTTTCTTTAGTATAGAAACCAGACTCGCCAATGTAACCTCAATATAATCACATTGTTCAGTTCCTGCACCTCCTCCTCCAATTTGGCCTCCATCTCCAAAATGACCACATCAGTCATAAGCTGGAAGCACTGCAGCACTGCCTTGGCCAAGCGGCAACAGGTTGTGCTGAAGATACTATGCTTAATGTTTAGGTGACAAACCGCCCACCACTGCAGAGTTGTTGAAAGCTGTAACACAGCAGCCTGATCTGTGGCTCTCACTGCTGAACCTACAGCCAGGCATGGTCGTGTGTGACAATGGGCAGAACCTGGTGGCAGAGAAAAGACAGCCAGAGTAGATACAGTTTCCCTCTATGCCAGTCCTTTCACTGAGCTAAAGAATATGACTGTGGTGAAATACAACTGTCACCGAGAAGCAGTGTCAGTGAAAAATATTGGGCCCACCAGAGGTTTTGATTTTGAGGACCCACCTTTCTCCGCTGCTCAAGATCACCATAGCAGCTGCAAAGTTTTCGCTATCATGAACTGTTCTGATGGAGAAGCCAGGGCCCACCGAAGGATTCTCTGGTGGGCCCGTAAAACCCTGCCGAGAAGCAGCCCTGGCTAAGAAAAGTGTGTGGGAAGGTTCCTGGACACTCTATGGCTGCTTTTTTACTGTGGACTGGCTCCAGCAATCTATAAGATTGCAATCTATGATCCCTTCACTGGCTCCCCATTGGCTCCCCATTAGCCAGAGACTTCAGCTCAAAACCGTAACCATGACATAGAAAGCCATCCACAACCTGCCTGCTCCATATATCTGTGACCTAGTCTCCCGGTACATACCAGCATGCAACCTCCGATCCTCACAAGATCTCCTTCTCTACTCTCATCTTATCTCCTCTTCCAACAATCGCATACAAGATTTTTCCTGTGCATCCCTTCTACTCTTGAACTGTGTACCCCAACATATCAGACTCTCGACTACTGTTGAAACCTTTAAAAGAAAGCTGAAGACCCACCTCTTCCAACAAGCCTACAACCTGCAGTAACGCTCACTCCATCATACCGCTGCACGACCAGCTGTACCCTCACCTACTGTATCTTCACCCATCCCTTATAGACTGTTTGTGCACAGGGTCCTCTCTGCTCTTGAACCAGTCAGTGACTTCTTTTCACATGTAAAGCGCAATGGAATAAATGGCACCATAATAATGAACAATAATAATTATACTACTTGTACTCTGGGTCAATTGATGGCACTTTCCTGGTGACTGACCCTAAATTGATGTGTTTTGGCAGCTTTTGGTCTCGTTTGAAGGTGTTGTGTGTACGTTTGGTTTTGGCATCCATTGAATCCAATGGCGTTTGGCAATGTTCGGCGAATATTCGACAATTACATTGGCGAATATTGCAAAAACGGCGATTGTAATCCGAAACGAATATTGAAATATTTGCTAATCTCTAATCAGAAACACCCTTAAAAAAATTCTGTGGGTGTTGCATCCGGTCTCCCTGGTGATATGGTGGTGGAGAATGAGGAGAAGGAGGAGGGCAACATAAAATAGAACAATTCCTGAAGGGTATACCCATGTCTGGGTGTGAAGGGGTGCATGGGAATAGACCCCCAAAAAATCTGGCCCAATTCAGTCCTTGTTCCTTTTTATAAGAGTCAGCCTGTCAGCATTTTCAGTTGACAGGCGGATGCGCCTATCAGTTTTATTAGTTATAATGCCCCAGGCGGCACTAAAAACTATCTCTGACAAAACGCTAGCAGCCAGGACCTCCAAGGCGTAGAAAGACAGTTCATGCCACATGTCCAGCTTGCATCTTCCAAAACTTTTCCCTCCTTGTCAGAGTACCCCGTGTATTATGGCCTGGGTGCTGGGAGAGTCTGAGAAAACTGTCCCAGACCTTTTACAGCGTTCTCCTGCCTCTGCCGCATCTGGTTTGTGTCTTCCTCGCTTGTACTCCTTGGTTGTCCAGTGAACTGTCTGACTGTGACCTCTGCCGCTAGCATTGTCAAATGGGAATTTTTTTTTTGTTATAATTCTTCAACAAGAGCCTGAACTTAATATCTCCCAAAATGAACTCCTTCGGTTTGCTCCCTCTACTAACCTACCTATACCTGACTTAGCAATTTCCTTTAGGTGCTGCCACCATAACTTCCACTTGGCACGCCTGCTATCTTGGAGTCATATTTGACACACAACTTTCCTTTATTCAACTTGGAAAATCACTCACTCGCTCATATCACCTGCACCTTAAAAACTTCTCCAGAAGTCGACCTTTTCTTACCTTTGATACTGCAAAAACTCTTACTGTCACTCTTATTCACTAGTGCAACTCTCTTCTAATCTGTCTCCCCTAAACAGTCTCCTCTCCAATCCCTTCTGAATGCAGCAGCCGGGGTCGTATTTCTATCAAGCCGCTTCACCGACGCCTCTATCCTGTGCCAGTCATTGCATGGGTTAAGTTAAACAATTACTACAGAATACAATACAAACTCATCTCTCTCACCCACCAAGCTGTCCACAGTTCTGCATCCGCCTATATCTCTTCCCTCATTTCTGTGTATCACCCCTCTTGTGCCCTCCATTTTGCAACTGATCTAAGACAGACATCCTCCTTAATCAGAACCTCACACCTCCGTCTCCAAGAATTCTCTTGTGCCGTGCCAGTTTTCTGTAATGCCCAAAATGCGTACAACGCAATGGTAATGGTAAAGGCAGGGGAACATAAAGTCGGCCTTGTGTGCCAGACTGCCAACAGCCAAGACTTACCTGTTCTCACTAAGAGTATTACTGTCTATGTTCTCTTCCTCCTCCTCCTCATTATCACACAATCTGCGCTGAGATGAGGCTGAGCTGGGTGGCATCACCCTGTACAGTTCCTTGCTCTTCCTGCAATGCCTCCTCTTTAATTGTGAGCAGCGAGCATTTCAGTTGACAGAGAAGCGGGATGTTGACGCTAATTATGGCGTCATCGCCGCTCACCATCTTGGTGGAGTCCTCAAAGTTTTGGAGGAGGGCACAGATGTCAGACATCCATGCCCACTCATCAGCTCTTATTTGCGGAGGTTGACCTGAATGCCGACGGACGTGTTGAAGCTGGTACTCAACAATTGCTCTCTGCTGCTCAAAATCATTCCAAACATCTGCAACGTTGATTTCCAATGCGTAGTCACATCTCACACCAGTCTGTGAGCTGGAAGCTGCAAAGGCTGCTGAAGCCCTGCCAGGGTGGCGGAAGCTGTAGCTGACTTTCTGAAATGGGCATACACGTGGCGTACTTTCGCAAGCAGCTCTGGCAGATCTGTGCAGATTTTGAGAAACTGCAGAACCACTAAGTTGAGCACATGGGCCAGGCATGGTACATGTGGGAGCTTGCCTAGCTTCAGAACTGACAAAAGGTTCTCTGAGACAGCTTTCAACAACTCTGCAACAGCGTGCGGTTTGTTGCCTAAGCATACAGTCCTGCTTATTGTTATTGCCACGCACAAAGTTTAAGTAAATAATCTGGAATATGTCCTGAAAAAATGAATCAAGTGATGGAGATGGAGGCTGAAGAGGAGGAGGAGGTGGTGCAGGAGCTGTAGAATGTAGGGGTAACCCTGATTGACCAAGGGCCCGCAATCCTCTGCGTCGGGAGGACGTGTTCCGTTCCAGGGTCCCACTGGGTCCCAGCTTCCACAATATTAACCCGGTGGAATGCATCAGTGTGATGAACTGTCCTTAGCCACATTCACTTGTCCACGTGTTTGTGTTTAGGTGGTCCTTCCCACTTAAGTACTCTGGGGCTTAAGTTCTGGGACTCGCGCTTGTGGAAGGCGGAGACGATACCATGAGTAATAGAGGAAGCGGAAGCGGAAGCGGGTGTCCATACTCGGTCTTCAGCTGCCGCCATGAGGTTGTGGAAAGCTTCCACTTTCACGAGCCTAAAAGGCAACATTTCAAGTGCAAGCCTGCCAGAAATGTGGCAGTTTAGGATTGCAGCCTGTGGATGGGTGGGTGGTTGGCTGCATACTTGCGCTTGCACTACAAGTAACACAAAGCTAAGGAGATGGATGATCCAACCATCATGAATAATTTGGTCGTTGTCTAGGAGACCGAGCACAATATTAACCCAGTGACATGCGTCTGTGAGATGTACCGTCCCTGGCCACATTCACCTGTCCATGTGTTGTGGTTAGGCAGTCCTTCTCATTTAAGTGCACTGGGAAGAGCATGGGTAATGTTCTGGGACTCGGGCTTGTGGAAGGTGGAGATGATACCGGGAGAAATAGTGGCGGCTGGGGAACAAGTAAGGACAACCGGCCGCCATCACCATGTGGTTGTGGAAAGCTTCCACCTCCACGAGCCTAAAAGGCAACATTTCAAGTGCAAGCAGTCCAGAAATGTGGCAGTTTAGTATTGTGGCCTGTGGGTGGTGAGTGGCTGGCTACATACTTGCGCTTGCATTCCAAGTAACAGAAAACTAAGTAGATGGTGGCCTCTATCATCATCACGACCTCACCTTGGCAATATGAACTCTTCTGAAGGAGAAGCCAGGGCCCACCAGAGGATTCTCCGGTTCTCTGTTGGGCCCGTAAACCCCCGCCGAGAAGCAGCCCTGGCTAAGAAAAGTGTGTGGGAAGGTTCCTGGATACTCTATGGCTGCTTTTTAACTGAGGGGGAAATCCACACAAACACGGGGAGAACATACAAAATCTTTGCGTATGTTGTCCTTGGTGGGATCTGAACCCTGGCTCCCAGCGCTGCAAGGCTTCAGTGCTAATCACTGAGCCACTGTGGTGCCCTCTCTGTTCTCCATCTGATATCTAACATGCTGGAGAAACGTGCACCTACTGCCACTCACTATCTTCAGCTCCTTTGTGAGAAACTAATGTATTTGGGCAGCCACTCAATCTGCCAAATAAAATTCCTGAGAAGGAAATTGTGGATGGCTTCGCTACTGGTACTGCCATAGTTCACTGGAAATATTCCAGGCTGGTTGGAGCAAAGCTGATTCCCATAGAAAAGTACCAGCAGCAAGCTAAGGAGATGGTGGCCTCTATCATCATCATGACCTCACCTGGGCACCGTACCATTCCTGGCCACATTCACCTGTCAACGTGTTTGTGGTTAGGCGGTCTTTCCCAGTAAGTGCACTGGGGAGGGCACGGGTAATTTTTTGGGACCCGCGCTTGTGGAAGGCGGGGACAATACCGGGAGAAATAGTGGCGGATGGGAACTGAGTATGGACACCCGGCCTCCGTCGCCATGAGGTTGTGGAAAGCTTCCGCCTCCACGACCCTAAAAGGTAACATTTCAAGTGCAAGCTGTCCAGAAATGTGACACTTTACTATTGCGACCTGTGGGTGGGTGGGTGGGTGGCTGGCTGCATATTTACGCTTGCATTCCAAGAACTGTGGTAGGGACAACTGAATGCTGCAAAGGGACAAGGACTTCGACGGTGATGGTTGCAAGTCTGCAATGACAGGTGCAGGGCGGGAGGCATCTTCGCACGCGCCATGGACAGGGGATTGGCGTGCACGCACAACAGCAAAACAGGCAGTGGTGTCACCTGCAGACACTGTTTATGGACCTTGGTGTTTGGCCGAGTTTGTCAGGTGCTTTGCTGTCATGTGCCTGAGCATGCTGGTTGTGGTCAAGCTGGTAGTTTTGGTGCTCTTGCTGATGCTGGCCTGGCAGATGTTGCAAATGGCCTTTTTGGGGTTAAAAAAGAACCAGACTCGGGAAGACCTAACAGTTGTACTGGCAACTTCCATCGTGTTGGTATTCCGGGGAACAGTTGCCCGCCTTGTGTCTGACTTCCTGTCCATTGTGTCTCATCATTATCCACCTCTTGAGACAGTATTTGCACTTTCCCACCGACACCTTCGGGTGACCATGGCTCCTCAAATCGCTACATGTGATTTTCTGTTGCCCTGCTCAAAGGTGGCTGGTCGAAAGGCCCAAATTTATCGATGGAAAAGTGAACAGCTCTTGGGGTAACCCTGGACTCTAATCTCTCCTTCAAACCACATATCCAAGCTCTTTCCACTTCCGAGTGGACCGAGTGAGAGGCCAGAATCTATAAATGGAAAGATGAAAAAAAACAGCTCTTTGAAGTGTCCAAGTGTGGGATCAGTTGTCTCAGGGCACACAGAATGGTGGGAGGAAGGAGGATCTGGGTGAGGAAGATGCCGACTCCAAGTAAACCAAATCTCCCGGATCCGCAGATTCCTCATCCACAAATCTACAAAAACACTAGTGCACGTGCTCATCATCTCCCTTCTCGACGACTGCAACCTCCTGCTCTGTGGCCTCCCTTCTAACACTTTTGCATTCCTCCAATCTATCCTAAACTCTGTTGCCCAACTAATCCACCTGTCCCCTCACTATTCCCTGGCCTCTCCTCTCTGTCAATCCCTTCACTGGCTCCCCATTACCCAGAGATACCAGTTCAAAACCCTAACCTTGGAATGCAAAGCTATCCACAACTTGTCTCCTCCATACATCTGTGACCTAGACTCCCGGTACTTATCTGCACGCAACCTACGATCCTCACAAGATCTCCTTCTCTACTCCCCTCTTATCTCCTCTTCCCACATTCGCATACAAGATTTCTCCCGTGCATCCCCCCTTTTCTGGAACCATCTACCCCACCATTTTTGACTCTCCCCTACTGTTGAAACCTTTAAAAGAAAGCTGAAGACCCACCCTCTTGCCACATGCGTACAACCTGCAGTAACCCTCGCTCCACCATACTGCTGTAAAACCAGCTCTATTCTCACCTACTGTATCCTCACCCATGCCTTGTAGACTGAGCCCTAGCGGGCAGGGTCCTCTCCTCTCCTGTACCAGTCGCTGTCACATTTTTGTACAAGATTATTGTAATTGTTTTTGTGATGTATACCCCTTTTTCACATGTAAAGTGCCATGGAATTAATGGCGATAAAGTAATAATAATAATGTGATCCAGACTCACATCTACTGAGACTGGACCATGTGGAACACAGGGTGGTGGTGGTGGCAAAGTGACTGGAAACTTTATCTGCTATCCAACTAACAACCTTTTCACACTGCTCTATCTTTAATAGCGGTGTTCCGCGGCCCCTAGAAATTGGGACAGGAAGGTAGTACGACATGACGTGGGTATTTGTTATGCTCCCTCAGTAGGCACAATTTCATCTTGCCCACAACCTCTGCATGCACTATCACCATCACCATAACGTCCACTTGCCCGTCCCTTGACACACACAGTGCCCATTTTAAATGGAGTTTAAGATTTGTCAGGTTGCCAAAAAAGTCTATTATTACCACAGTAATATAGGATCACGTCTGATGAGATGACCAAAGTTTTAGGCAGTGCCCTGGGAGTCAGAGATGCTTCCAGCCCCAGGGGTCTTTCCCATGCTGTTCCCATGTCACACACCACATGGCAAGATAAGGTTGTAAAATGTTATAATGACATTTCCAAGTGAATGCATTTGTCTTGGTTGAAAGCAATGCAAAAGTGCAAAATCGCATTAAAAACGCTACATGTGAACATAGCCCAAGGTGTGGAGGAGCATTTTTGTTTTTGTATATTTATTTTGCCTTATATACAAGTCATTACCCTGGAAAGGATGTTCCTTAACATATTTCCCAGGAAAATACATTTTGATTTTGTTTTTGTATGTTTTATTGTGAGTCCGTAAAAGTGGCATAATTCCTCTGACAACATTGTTGACAGCAGTGACCTGGGAGTCAGAAATGCTTCCAGGGGTCTTCCCCATGTTGTTTCCATGCCATTTGAGCACTGTTCCCATCGATTTGGGCAATTTTTAGGCCCTCTGCAGACCGTTAGGGAAGCCACCAGAAAAATGCTCGAGTTTCCCATAGACTTACATTGGGCTCGTTACTCGGACCGAGCACTCGAGTATTCCAATTTGCTCGACTCGAACAACGAGTACCCGAGCATTTTAGTGCTCACTCATCACTAGTAGGTATCACACAAATGTATCCCAGACCATGGAATAGTGTA
Source organism: Phyllobates terribilis (assembly GCF_046119375.1). Classification (NCBI taxonomy): domain Eukaryota; kingdom Metazoa; phylum Chordata; class Amphibia; order Anura; family Dendrobatidae; genus Phyllobates; species Phyllobates terribilis. The sequence continues at coordinate 1,033,187,955 of NW_027362761.1, read as the reverse complement.
TGAGAGAGAAATGTAATCCAGCCAATTTTTTATTGCTTTTTTGTAGCATTAGATACGGAATTCTATAAGGCTAAGAAATTTAACCCTTAAAAAACTTTTTAATGCTTTTTCAGTTTTATAGATCACTGAAATTTACCCACACCACGGAATAGTGTATGGGTGAGAAATGTAATCCAGTGAATTTTTTTAACGCTTTTTTGTAGTGGTAGGTATTAATGATGAGCGAACATGCTTGCTACTGCTCGGTACTCGCCCGAGCATCACTGTGCTAGACAAGCTCGGCGCTCAGCTTGTATTTCCGAGTTGCTCGGTGGGAACTCGGGTCCCCTCCCTGCATGTTTGTCCTCTTTAGAGAGCCAATAAAGATGCAGGGATTGCCTGCCATGCACTATAATGCCGTAGCCATGTTGGTTGTGGGCATTACAATAATTCGCTGGCCGCACAGCATCATCAGGTGTATATAAGACCGGGCGCCGCCATGCTCGTCACAGTCTACCCCGGAAATGTAATCCAGTGAATTTTTTTAATGCTTTTTTGTAGTGTTAGCTATCACAGAAATGTACCCCAGACCATGGAACACTTTATGGCTGAGAAATTTAACCCCGAAAAACTTTTTAACTCTTTTTTTCAGTTTTCTAGATCACAGAAATGTTCCCCATCCCCATACCACGTAACAATGTATGGGTGCTAAATTTAACCCTGCCAAATTTTTCAACGATTTTTGGGAAAAAAAAATGAAATGTACCCTAGAACAGAGAATAATGTATGGATAAGAAATCTAACCCAGGAAAATGTTTCAACGATTTTTGAGAATTTTATATAACACAAAAAATTACCTCAAAGCACGTAATACTTGATGGATCAAAATATATTCAAATTTTTTCACCCCCTCAAAAAAAAGCTTCATCTATATAGTTGGCACTGTCTACAGACTGTATTCTGTCACTCTCCCTGCTCCTGCGACTCTCTCTCCTTCTCTACACTAAATGCAGAATGTATGTGATACAAACAGCAAAGCAAAGGAATAGCCCTGACAAGGTCTTTTAATATGATCGCAGAAGTAAATCCAGCTCACCACCTGCAGTTTCACACTTCAGGAGCACGGATAGCACCTGGGCAGGGCGCAACATCCAATAGAGAAAGCAGAAAAATCCAGCTCATAGATAAAGTCCAAAATAGTGCATTTTATTTTCCAAGGTACATGAGGCAAATATTAAAATTGTGTGCTCACAAAAACGAGATTTGTTATGCTGATTTGTTATACTGTGCACACACATGCCTGGACAAACACTCTCTCCCTCCAATACGAACTGTTACAGAGCTGTGCGATTTTTAACACAAATGTCCGGACCTTTGTAACACCATGCGGATATTGTGGGGACATCAGCAGCTAGGGTGTGAAGGGAGGACCGGGGAGCGGCGCTGCGGGTTGGGATACTTCTGCTGCGAGTGCCCGCTCATGTCCCGGGTTCTCGCAGCGGAAGTAGCCGCACAGGCAGCGGCGCTGACATCCATGTGGCTAGGGTGTGAAGGGAGGACCGGGGAGCGGCGCTGACATCCAATTGGTCGCGGCCGCTATTTAAATGTGCCGCACAAATCGGTGATTGGTCGCGGTCTTGGCCCGCGACCAATCATTTATCTTGCCGCAAAAGTTAAACACTACTGTGCAGATTGGCCCGCGACCAATCACCGATTTGGGCACCAAATTTAAATATCGGCCGCGACCAATCACCAATCTTGTCTCCACATTTAAACACCGCTGTGCTGATTGGTCGCGGACGCTATTTAAATGTGGCGACAAAATCGGTGATTGGTCGCGGCCAGCGTCGGCGACCAATCAGCACAGCGGTGTTTAAATGTGGAGCCAAGATCGGTGATTGGTCGCGGCCGATATTTAAATTTGGCGCCCAAATCGGTGATTGGTCGCGGGCAGGGTCCGCGACCAATCAGCACAGTAGTGGTAAGATCAGTGATTGGTCGGGTCCGAAGACCGTGACCAATCATCGAATCGTCTTGGTGAGGACCGGGGAGCGGCGCTGCCTGTGCGGGTACTTCCGCAGCGAGAACCCGGGACATGAACGGGCGCTCGCAGCAGAAGTATCCCGACCGGCGGCGCCGCTCCCCGGTCCTCCCTTCCGCATGGAGGTCAGCGGCGCCGGCGGACCTTCTGCTGCTACTGGCCGGGAGATGAGCGCCTCGCGCCGGTCATCTCCCGGCTGCATCTCCGTCCCGCAGATGGGTCCGGCGGTTGGGGTCCTTCTGCTGTTACCGGCCGGGAGATGAGCGCCTCGCGGCGCTCATCTCCCGGCTGCATCGCCGCTGAGCTCCGTCCCGCAGATGAGCCGCTAATCTTTTTTCAGAAATCCTGCGGCGCTGATTGGCCGCTGCCGGACCAATGAGCGACGCGGGATTTCCAGGACAGACAGACAGACAGACAGACAGAAAGACAGACAGACAGATAGACAGACAGATAGACAGACAGACAGACAGAAAGACAGACAGACGGGATAAGACAATTATGTAGTAGATTTAGAAAGTTTAAACAGAAACTTTTCTCCCACTGCCTGATTTACATCACCTCAGTGTCCCACCTTCATTATGAAATCTCACACTGCTCAGTACAAGATGCAGCTGTTAGTCAGTTTGCAAATCTGAATACATTTGGACTCGAGCTCTCATTCTTCAACTGAAATATTAGGATTATATTGCCTTTCTGATTCTGACATGTCAAATAGTCATCATGAAGTTACATCATTAACAACTGTATTTGCTCAGTAACTGTTAAGTACTAGAATTGTCTGTCATGGACCATTCATAGTTAAACTTCCACTGTACTTAGCACATTCATCATTGTGTTACGAGTCCGGGTGGTGGAACCTCTGTGCTTCGGTGCAAGGAGGGACCAGAGGGGTGTAACAAAGTGCCTACTCGGACCGAACCAGGTCACACGGCGACTTAGTCGACTCCGTGAACCAGGGAGGGACCGGGCAGGTGAAATAGGTGCGACTCTGGGACCGACCTTGTGCGAGAGCAGGTGACTCCCCGGGGCAGATGGCAGGAGCTGACCGGTACAGCGGATGAGCATGGCAGGAAGGCTGGCGGGTGATCCGGGTAGATAAGCAGGCGGGTATGGCGGATAGCCAGACAGGTGCTCCGGGTAGGTAAGCTGGCGGGCACGGCAGGTAACTGGCAGGTGCTCCAGGTAGGCAGGTTGGCGGGCACGGCAGGTAACTGGCAGGTGCTCCGGGTAGGCAGATTGGCGTGCACGGCAGGTAACTGGCAGGTGCTCCGGGTAGGCAGGCTGGCGGGCACGGCAGGTAACTGGCAGGATCTCCGGGTAGGCAGATTGGCATGCACGGCAGGTAAATGGCGGATGCTCCGGGTAGGCAGGCAGGCGGGCATGGCAGGTAACTGGCAGGTGCTCCAGGTAGGCAGGCTGGCGGGCACAGTTGATAGACAGACTGGCGGGCTGGACTGTTAGACAGACTGGCAGGCAGGACTGTTACACAGACTGGCAGGCAAGGCTGACAGGCAGCGGGACCTGAGGGCTGAGGAAAGTGTTAGCACACAAAACAACAACCTTCCATTTTGGAGGAGGTGCCTTATATAGCGGAAGTCCTCCGGCCATTGGCCGGGGACTCTTTAGGACGGCGCGTGTGGCCCGTTTAAGAGGAAGGGAGTGCGCGCCCTAAGCACAGTGCCTGGGAAGCTGCGCGTGCCACAGCAGCAGCAGGAGGGGAGCAGGAAGACGCTGGACGGGGCCATGGCGGTGAGGGGAACGGCGTCTCTGCCTGGCAGTACCCCCCCTTTACGCCCCCTCTTCTTTAGGCCCACAAGAAATATTTTAAGAAGATGAGGGGCATGAATGTTCTCCCTGGGTTCCCAAGACCTCTCCTCCGGGCCAAACCCCTTCCAATCCACAAGAAAGAAGGTCTTTCCTCTTACCCTCTTGGTGGCCAAAATGTTCTCTACCTCAAAGACATCCTCAGCGGAAACTGGAGCTGGGGAGGTACCTGGATCATCAGAGAAAGAATTAAGAACAACTGGTTTGAGGAGAGATATATGAAAGGAGTTGGGAATCCATAAGGTGACCGGGAGTTTCAGCTTGTAAGCCACAGGATTAATTTGGTTCAGAACCCCGAACGGACCGATGAAGCGCGGACCCAACTTGTAAAAAGGTATCTTGAGACGGACTTATTTATAGGAAAGCCAGACCTTGTCGCCCAGATGGAATTGAGGCGGATCCAGACGTCTCCTATCAGCATGTTTCTTCATCTGCTCGGAGAACAGAAGAAGCGCAGATCTAGTATCTTCCCAAATAGTAAGAAATTCGCTGTCGAGAGACTCTGCGGCAGGATTGTCCACTGAAGAGGAGATGGGAAACGGAATCCGGGGTGTCGACCGTAGCTCACAAAAAACGGGGATTTAGTAGAAGACTCGCTCTCATGGTTGTTATAGGAGAACTCGGCCCAGGGCAGGAGCTCAACCCAATCGCTATGGTGAGCGTTGACAAAGTGCCGAAGAAAGCTGGTAAGGATCTGATTGATACATTCCACTTGACCATTGGACTGAGGATGATAAGCAGAAGAGAAATCCAAAGAGACTTCCAGCAGCTTGCACGTGGCTCTCCAGAAGCGCAAAGTGAATTGAACTCCGCGATCCGAGACAATGTGGAGGGGTAGACCGAGAAGACGGAAGATGTGATGGATGAAGTCCTTAGCCAGCACAGATGCAGATGGAAGACCAGGCAGAGGGATGAAGTGGGCCATCTTAGAAAAGCGGTCGGCGACCACCCAAATGACAGTACAACTGGCAGAAACAGGGAGATCCGTGATGAAGTCCATTTCAATGTGTTGCCACGGAGTGGAAGGCACGGGAAGAGGAAGGAGACGGCCGGCTGGAAGGTGCCTGGGAACCTTGTTACGGGCACAAGAGTAACAAGCTGCGACAAAGTCCGCAACATCCTTGCGCAGGGAAGACCACCAGTAACGTCGGCCAATGAGCAGAAAGGTCTTCCTCTGGCCACCATGACCGGCTAGTTTGGATGAATGGTCCCAGAGTAGAACCTTCTTTCGATCCGGAACCACTACAAAGGTCTTACAGGGTGGAAAATGAGATAGGCCAAACGGAGCAACAGTCATTACTTTGGAGGGGTCATGGATATGTAGAGGCTCCTCCTCTTGGTCGGAAGACATGAATGAGCGGGATAGAGCGTCAGCTTTAATGTTCTTGTCCGCCTGGCGGTAGTGCAGAGAGAAGCAGAATCGTGCAAAGAATAGAGACCACCTGGCCTGACATGGATTTAGTCTTTGGGCGTTCTGCAAATTAACGAGGTTCTTATGGTGAGTGTAGATGACCACCGGGTACAGAGCCCCCTCAAGCAAATAGCGCCACTCCTCCAGTGCTAACTTGATGGCCAGCAGTTCTCGATCTCCTATAGAGTAGTTGCGTTCGGACAAGGAGAAAAGCTTGGAGAAGAATCCACAGGTCACCATTCACCCGGTCGAGGATTTCTGGGTGAGCACTGCTCCGGCCTCGGAGGAGGATACATCAACCTCCAGGAAGAATTGCTTGTTGCAATCCGGATGGTGTAGCACAGGAGCGGAGGAGAAGGCTTGTTTAAGGGAGACAAAGGCCTTCTCTGCTTTGGAAGTCCATTCCCTGGGATTTGCTCCTTTACGGGTGAGCACAGAGATGGGAGCAGTCCGGGAGGAGAAATGAGGAATGAAGAGGCAGTAATAGTCTACAAAGCCCAGGAATCGCTGAATCGCCTTCAACCCCTCCGGTAGGGGCCACTTTAAGACGGCAGACTCCTTCTCGGGATCCATCTGCAGACCAGTCTCAGAGATAATATAGCCCAGGAATGGCAGAGAGGTCTGCTCAAAGAGGCATTTCTCGTATTTAGCATATAGGCGATTCTTCCGGAGCCTCAGCAGAACCTGACGAACATCCATCCGGTGTGAGGGCTGATCCGGAGAGAAAACCAAGATATCGTCCAGGTACACCACCACGCAAGAATACAGGAGATCTCGGAAGATGTCGTTGACCAGCTCCTGCAAGACGGCTGGAGCATTACATAGACCAAAGGGCATCACTCGGTATTCGCAGTGACTGTCCCGGGTGTTGAATGCCGTCTTCCACTCGTCTCCCTGGCGAACCTGGACCAAATTGTACGCCCCACGAAGATCGAGCTTGGTGAAGATCTTAGCGCCTTTAAGGTGGTCAAACAGCTCCGAGATGAGAGGCAGGGTGTACTTATTTTTAATGGTAATCTGGTTTAGGCCCCTGTAATTGATACAGGGATGTAGAGAGCCCTCTTTCTTCTTGACGAAGAAGAATCCTGCTCCAGCCGGAGAGGTGGATTTCTGGATAAGTCCCCTAGCAAGATTCTCCTCTATGTACTCAGACACGGCACCGGTCTCGGCCAGCGACAAAGGGTAGATTCGCCCACGGGGAGGAGAAGCACCAGGTACCAGGTCAATGGGGCAATCATACGGGCTATGAGGTGGTAGTGTCTCAGCCTCCTTTTTGTCAAAGACATCCACATAGGACCAGTAGGGTGCCGGCAGACCAGGTAGATTAGCCAGAGTAGACGGGGGTCGAGAAGGACAAACCAGAACCAGACAGGACACATGGCATTCCTGACCCCAACGGAGCACTTCACCAGATCTCCAATTCAGGATGGGCTCATGTCTTTGTAACCAGGGTAGACCAAGCAAGAGTGAGTGAGAGAGACTGGACAGCACATGAAAGGAGATCTTCTCCGAGTGCAGCATTTCCACCTGAAGAGTTACAGGCTCAGTGACAAGCAAGATGGTTTCCGGGAGAAGCTTACCATCCACAGAGGCAACCGCCAACGGTTCAGCCAGACGTATGGTAGGAATCTGATAACGCTCCACAACGGCCTGTTGAATGAGTTTCCCAGCGGCTGCGGAATCCAGATGGGCAGTCTCGAAGAAGCGGGTCTCACCACTGGAAATGGAAACAGACAGAGTCAAAGACGGAGAGGATTTACTCTTGCCTAGGACGACCCCTCCAAGCGGTCCTAGACACTGGAGTTTCTCAGCCTCACCGGGCAGGAATGGATCAGATGATCTATACTGCCACAGTAGAAGCAACTCCCCTAAGCTCGGCGCGTCTCCAAGCGAGACTTGACCACCTTGGTTTGGTCAATTTGCATAGGTTCCGATGAACATGCCCGGGGGATTGCTGTTTGTGGGGCTGGCCTTTGGAATGTTGGAGAAAGACATGGAAATCTTCTCTCCCAGGTCGTCTCCTTAGCACGTTCGAGAAAACGGATGTCAATCCGGGTAGCTAATGACACCAGGTCATCCAGGGTGGAAGGGATGTCACGACCGGCTAGCTCATCCTTGATCCCAAAAGGTGGACACCAGGGCCTCATTGTTCCAGGCAAGTTCAGATGCGAGGGTTTGGAAATGTATGGCATACTGGCCCACAGTGAGACTCCCTTGGCGGAGACGGAGAAGTGAGGAGGCAGTAGAAGATTTTCGTCTGGGCTCATTGAAGACCTTACGGAAGGCAGCGAGGAAATCCAGAAGATTGGACACCAGGGGATCCCCTCTATCCCACAGAGGGTTAAGCCATGCCAACGCCTCACCGGTGAGGTGAGACATGATGAACGCCACCTTGGCCCAGTCGGAGGTGAACTGGTGTGCCAGGAGTTCAAAGTGCAGCGTGCACTGATTTATGAAGCACCAACATAGGATGGGTCACCACCAAAATGTGGAGGCGCAGAGAGCCAGGGTCCAAAGCCGGGTGCCATAGTGCCACTGGGTTGAGGTGCCGCTCGGCTACAGATGGACACAGTCGGGGTGGACAGCGTGTCCAGGCGGGAATTGACTGTCCGCAGATAGGACAGGATAGTTTCCTGTTGGGATCTCTGACGAGAGATCTCCTGGTATAGGTCTTAGAGCGAAGGAGCCTGGGAGCCACCGGATTTCATGGCCTGTGCAAACTGTTACGGGTCCGGGTGGTGGAACCTCTGTGCTTTGGTGCAAGGAGGGACCAGAGGGGCATAACTAAGTGCCTACTCGGACTGACCCGGGTCACATGGCGGCTTAGTCGACTCCGTGAACCAAGGAGGGACCAGGCAGATGAACCAGGTGCGACTCTGGGACCGACCTTGTGCGAGAGCAAGTGACTCCCATGGGTCAGAAGACAGGAGTTGACTGGTACAGCGTATGAGTACGGCAGGAAGGTTGGCTGGTGATCCGGGTAGATAAGCAGGCAGGTACGGCTGATAGCCAGACAGGTGCTCCGGGCAGGCAAGCAGGCGGGCACGGCAGGTAACTAGCGAGTACTCCAGGCAGGCAGGCTGGCGGGCATGGCTGATAGACAAACTGGCGGGCTGGACTGTTAGACAGACTGGTGGGCAGGACTGTTAGACAGACTGGCAGGCAGGGCTGTTAGACACACTGGCGGGCATGGCTGACAGGCAGCGGGACCTGAGAGCTGAGGAAAGTGTTAGCACACAAAACAACAACCTTGCACAGGCACCTCTATTTTGGAGGAGGTGCCTTATATAGGGGAAGTCCTCAGGCCATTGGCCGGGGACTCTTTAGAACGGCGCGCGCTGCCCGTTTAAGAGGGAGGGAGCGCGCGCGCCCTAAGCACAGTGCCCGGGAAGCTGCATACGGTGCGCGCCACAGCAGCAGCAGGAGGGGAGCAGGAAGTTGCCGGACCGGGGCCGCGGCGGTGAGGGGAGCGGTGTCTATGCCCGGCAGGAGGCAGATACGCCGTTTCTACACATTGCACTTGATGATCCACTTGATAAAGTCCCTTGAGCAAATTGATTGCTTCTATGACTCAAATCACAAGAGAATATTTAGGTGGACATTATTACTAAAGAGAATAATGCCCCAGAATAATGAGTCTGAAGCCAAGTCTGCTAGAAAATTAATAATTCTATTTTGGTCAGTGGGACATAAAAGGACTGTAAATGAAAAATGACAGTTAGTGCTGTATGTAAAACCTTAATCTATAAAAAAGTAACATTTTTTAAATACAATTTCAGGTTCTGTGGAGAACATGGCGCTGCGTTCCAGCATACAAAAGCAGATGCATGAAAGAAATGACAGAATGTGCCATTTATTCTGTTGTTTTCCAACATATTATTGACTTAGTCAATAGGACCCACGGATTGCCCAGCCATGTCATGCCAGAGATGCTATGTCTGTTAGCCCTGAAATAATAGTTTTTGCATTATTGAATTTTAGAAGAATATTACAGTCCACTAAAGTTATTTCTTAGAACTATTTATATGCAAGGTTGTCAGGGAAACACTGAATCATAGCTGGACAGTTATTATTTCTTGCTTGTAGGATTTAGAAGTCTATTTGGGGAAAGGTGAATCTAAAGGCTAAGCTTGTTAGTACTTTTCTTGCTGGTGATGATAAGAGGAGATGTTGCACACATACTGTTGGTTATTTAAATACAAATTATTTTTAAGTGTAGATCTGGCTTAAAGCCATTATAAATATGATTGTACACCCAACCCCCTTACTATTTCTATTTCCTTTACTTAAAAGATGGATTCCAGCACTTAACTACCTTCAGATATCTTCAGCTTCATACACTTGAATGGAGCAGCTGAGTGTTATCTGTAGATTTAATAATAATAATAATAATAATAATAATTTTTATTTTTATAGCACCAACATATTCCGCAGCACTTTACAAATTTTAGGGGGGACTTATACAGACAATACAGAATAAGCATATCTCATATCGAAAGGAGTGAGGGCCCTGCTCGCAAGCTTACAGTCTATGAGGAAATGTGGGGGGGACACAAAAGGTAGAATGTACATATATTGTATAATGCAGCCTTAATATACTAAATAGGATAAATAATACATGGACTGGTCGCCTGCCAGTAAGTGTACAGTCCTGATCGAGGCTGTTATGTGCATGGTTGGTATGAAGAAGAAGATTTTAATATGGGGGAAAACTGGGACGGACAACTGGGATGGACAGATAGTGTGTGGAGGCGATACGCCAGTCTAAAGAAATGGGTTTTTAGGATCCGCTTGAAACTGTGGGTATTGGGAATTAATCGAACTGTCCTGGGTAGTGCATTCCAAAGAATTGGCGCAGCACGCGAGAAATCTTGGAGACGGGAGTGGGAAGTTCGGATTATGGAGAATTTTAGTTTTAAGTCACTGGCAGAACGGAGGGCGCATGTAGGGTGGTAGACTGAGACAAGGGAGGAGATGTAAGGGGCTACTGAAGCATGGAGCGCTTTGTGCGTAAGCGTGATAAGTTTAAATTGAACTCTATATTGGATGGGTAACCAATGCAATGACTGGCACAGTGAAGAGGCATCGGTGTAGCGTTTGGCGAGGAATATGATCCTGGCTGCTGCGTTAAGGACGGATTGGAGAGGGGAGAGTTTAGTAAGAGGGAGCCCGATAAGTAGAGAGTTGCAGTAGTCCAGACGGGAATGAATAAGAGCTACAGTAAGAGTTTTTGCCGAGTCAAAGGTGAGAAAAGTCCTGATTCTTGAGATGTTTTTGAGGTGTAGATGACATGAACGAGCGAGTGATTTGATGTGAGCAGTGAAGGAAAGATCTGAATAAAAAATGACCCCAAGACAGCGGGCTTGTTGCTGGGGAGTAATGGTTGAGCCACAAACGGAAATGGCAATATCGGGCACAGGTAGGTTAGTGGAGGGAGGAAATACGAGTAGTTCAGTTTTTGACAGATTCAGTTTTAGACAGAGGGAGGACACAGCTGAAAGACAATCACTGGTCTTTTGTAGTAATGCAGGGGTGATGTCCGGAGCAGAGGTGTATAATTGGGTGTCATCAGCATAGATATGGTACTGAAAACCGAATCTGCTGATTGTTTGCCCAATGGGAGCGGTGTTTAAGGAGAAAAGAAGGGGGCCTAGGACTGATCCTTGCGGAACCCCGACAGTAAGGGGAAGGAGAGAGGAGGAGGAGCCGGCGAAAAACACAGAGAAGGAGCGGTCAGAGAGATAGGAGGAGAACCAGGAGAGAACAGTGTCCTTGAGGCCAATAGTGCGGAGCATAGTGAGGAGGAGCTGGTGATCCACAGTGTCGAATGCTGCAGAGAGATCCAGGAGAATCAGCAGGGAGTAGTGACCATTAGATTTTAGCTGTTAGTAGATCATTAGAGACTTTAGTGAGGGCAGTTTCAATAGAATGTAAAGAGAGGAAACCAGATTGTAAAGGGTCAAGAAGAGAGTTGTCTAAGAGATAGCTGATTAGACGGGAATGGACCATGCGTTCCAGGAGTTTAGAGATATAGGGAAGATTGGAAACAGGTCTGTAGTTGGCTGTGCAGTTATGGTCAAGGGATGGTTTTTTAAGTAATGTATGTATGCTGGCATGTTTAAAAGAAGAGGGAAAGATACCAGATGAGAGGGAGAGGTTGAAAATTTTAGTTAGGTGAGTGGTGACAGCTTGAGAAAGGGACTGAAGGAGATGTGAGGGAATAGGGTCACTGGTGCAGGTGGTAGGGCGAGAAGATCCAAGGAGCCTGATCACTTCACCTTCCGTGACTGGTTCAAAGTCAGAAAGTGAGCAAGATACAATGTGGCGGGGGAGAGCATATATAACGTTTGGGGATTGGGAGAAAATTTCCTGATATGAAAATTTCCAGATATGGTCAATTTTTTCTTTTAAATAATTGGCCAGATCGTCAATGCTGAGGTTGGTGATCGGGGCCTGTGCTGTTTGATTGAGGAGAGAATGAATGAATCATGTCAAAGAGTCATTTAGGATTATTGGAAAGTGAGATTATGAGGTTGTTAAAGTAGGTTTGTTTGGAGAGGTGAAGCACAGAGTTATATGTTTTCAGCATAAATTTATAATGGAGGAAATCTTCGGGCAGATTAGATTTTCTCCACAGCCTTTCAGCACACCTGGAGCACCGCTGGAGAAGACGTGTTTGAGGCGTGTGCCAGGGTTGTCGTCGTCTATGTCGAATTGTTCTTTGTGTAGGAGGTGCGGCTTCATCCAGGGCGCATAGCATTATTTCGTTATAATGCTTCAATGCAGAGTCGGCACATGAGAGGGTGGAGATTGGGGCCAATGATGATTGCAACTTTTTCATGAATTTCTGAGTGTTAATGGCACATATATTTCTATAAGTGTGGAAAGTGGGGGTGTCTTGAGTAGAGTCACAGTTCTTGACAGAGAATGAAAGAAGATTATGGTCAGAGAGTGGAAGAGGAAAGTTAGTAAAGTCATGTACTGAGCAAAGCCGGGAGAAGATCAGGTCCAATGTGTTCCCGTCTTCATGTGTAGGAGAATTAGCAAGCTGTGAAAGGCCGAAGGAGGAGGTTAGTGATAAAAGGTGAGCGGCATATGGGGAAAGAGAATCGCCAATTGGGATGTTAAAATCTCCCATGATTATCGTGGGGATGTTGCAGGATTGAAAATTTGGAAGCCAGGCAGCAAAGTGATCCAGGAACTGACGGCAGGGACCTGGAGGGCGATAGACAACCGCCACTCGGGGATAAGGGCTGGTAGAGTCTGACTGTGTGGGCCTCAAAAGACGGGAAGATAAGGGAGGGTACAGGGGGGATAACCTGAAAAGTACATTTTGTTGAAAGAAGCAGACCAACACCTCCCCCTGATCTGTTGTCAGGTCTCGGAGAATGAGAGAAGTGTAGGCCACCATAGGAGAGAGCTGCAGCAGCGGTGGTGTCTGACTGCTGGATCCAGGTTTCAGTGAGAGCCAGAAGGTTAGGGAATTAGAGAGGAAAAAGTCATGGATGTAAGAGAGTTTATTACATGCTGAGCGCGCATTCCAAAGGGCACAGTTGAATGAGACAGAAGATATGCTGGGAATATTAATGAGATTAGCATGGTTACTGAATGTAACAGGGAAAGAGTTAATGTTATTACTGGAGGGTCCTGGATTAGGAGAAATATCACCTGCGACTAAGAGAAGGAAGATACAGAGAGTGAGCAGATGGTTCAGTGATTTGTGAGAGCGTTTTCTGTGTTGTATGGTGGGAATGAATGGATCTGTGTGGTATAACATTGTGAAGAGAGCATGACAGCTGTACATAGGAAAAGAGAGGAGTGAGGGGTTAATATGGATGAAGTGTGCAGAATTTGTAGGAGAACGGTGAATGTGGATGATTGTAGCAGCCAGAATATAAATGGCACAAATACAAATGGTGAATACTGTTTGCAAAACAGATGACCTGGAAGCAAGTTTGTTTAATTGTCTTGCATGTCTTACCTGTCTCCTGCCCTGTCCAACTGCCATATCTAACTGCCGAGGCACTTTGATAAATTATGGCACTTCGATAAAGTATGCATAAATGCTATATGCATAAATGCCCCCGCATAGATTTGTGAAGAAGAGAGAACCAGTCGGTGTAAGTCTCCAATTTTGGCAAATGTGGTGGTTCCAATGTTGGAACCATTACTGATCTAACAGTTATCACTTATTTAATGGATATGTGATAATTTATTTATGTTGCAAGGTATACAACACATATGAGGTGCAAGATCCACCTACTGAACAGCATGTGTGGTGAAAATCTTCTGGTATATGCAGTATGTCTAACAGGATCACAGATTTTAGTAACTGCCTTTTAGTGTAGTTAACATTAATTTCCAATACAGTTGAGGCTGATCCCAGCATATCCTGGACAAACTTACATATAGGACCATCTTTTCCCATACAATTGGCTATTAAAGTCTATGAGCAGTTTGGTGTATATGTCAGTGAAATTTGAGAATTCATTATAGACAAAGAGATAATCTAGAATACAGCATGTAATGGACATTTTTAATCATGATACTTTAAATCATAGGGCAGTAATGCATGCTATCATCACTGAGAATCCCATGCCTTTTAAAGAAATTAGTTATCTCTGTCAATTTGCATCAAACATAGCCAAAACAGGTTGAAGAAAGAAACACAAGTTGACGCTACTGTATAATCCTACCATGTTGATCTAAAGTAGTAATCCCCAACTCCAGTCCTCAAGGTCCACCAACAGGGTTTCTTTGGTATTGCTGGTATTGTATGGAATTATCACTTGGTCAGTACTAAGGAAATCCTGAAAACATGATTTGTTGGTGGACCTTGAGGACTGGAGTTGGGGAACACTGATCTAAAGAAAGGCGAACATCCATATGAGGTGTTTGCTATTTGCCCCATATTAGTGTAAACATTTGTTCCTAACTCCCAAACAAAATCCCTGGATCAACCTCTAATCTCCAAAATCTTGTACTTATAATATATAGAATATTATTCAAGAAAGTAATTCAGACCCTAATTGAATATCTTCAATGACTCTACTACCATCACAACATCTTATGTCAGAGACTTCTATAGTCTCTTATTCTCGTTTTCTAATACCCATCTGTGGATTACAAGAGTCTCTGTCAGCAAAAGTGAAAGAATGTAGACTGCTGACCCTCTATTCTTCTGGCAGTACCTGCTGGGTGGTGGTGAGTAATCTGATTGCTTAGGGAATGATTCTGCTAATAATGTGTTACGGCAGAAACATAGCTATAGGTCGTACAAGGATACCATTCTTACGTCACCTCTGCCACATAAGATACAAGTATTATTCTCAGCATTTGACATTTCAAGGACTGTTAAAGATTTAGCATTTGGACACAGGAATTTAAGTTATATAAAATATATATTAGGAAAATATTAGGTGTACATTTTTTAAATAACCTGTTGGTGGTTAAAAATGAGTAATATAATAAAATAGAGAAACATTTTGGTAATAAAATTGTATTAAACCCATAACTACCCTGCCTACTTTAAACCAATCTCTATGTTTCGCTCTGACTGTGAAATCTAAAGGTGTACTCAGATGGACTGACTTTGCCAACTGACTATATACAGTGCCTTGAAATGCTCCTATAATGTTCCTGAATAAAAATATCTGCCCTATGCAGAGCTCTTGAATAATTACTTGCCTCTCACTGTGTTCCCTGCACAAAATATGACTTCCACACACTGTCCCTCTGATATCCATACTGCGCCCCCTCTTCACACTGTCCTCTCACACTATGTCCCCTATAGTGCCTAGTCTCTCTACTGTTCCCCCTCATCACATTCACTCTCCTCAGCATACTGTCCCCTCATGCTGCCCTCTCTCTATATTGCCCCCATACACTATCCAGTCTCTATTCTGTACCCTCTTACACTTTTCTACCCCCATACTGTCTCCTCACACTATTCTCCTCAAAAGTCTCCTCATACATTTTCCCCTACCTCATACTGTCTCCTCACACAGCTAATCATGCTGTCTCCTCACATATTTACCCGCTCGGTGTGTATTATGCCTCCTCCCACATTCCCCCCGCTCTCCATACTGTGTACGCACCAATACCATCCCCACAACTTCCCATACTGTGTCCGCACCCACCCCATCCACTCATACTGTTTACTCATACACCCCCCCTCGCTCCCAATACTGTGTTCACACCCATTAGGTCTCATACTATTTCTTCATACACTCCCCCTTGCTCCTTATACTGTGCTTGCACTCATCCCCCTTCACTCCTCATACTGTTCTCAAATTTCTCCCCCACCCCTCGCTATCAATACTGTGTCTGCACCTATCCTCTCCTCATACATCCTCCTCCCCATACTGTGTCTACACCCATCCCCCGACACTCCCCATACTGTATCCACACCCATCCCCCCACTCCCTTGCTCCCCATACTGAGTCAACACCCAACCCCCTTGCTCTCCATACGGTGTCCAAACTCATTCCTCTCTCATACTGTTACTGTGTTTGCACCCATTCCCCCACTCCTCATACTGTGTCCTCAAATTTCTCCCTCACACCTCGCTCCCAATACTGTATCTGCAGCCACCCCACCTTATACATCTCCCCGCTCTCCATACTGTCAGCACCCATCATCCCCACTACCCATACTGTGTCCACACCATCCCCTGTTCCCTTGCTGCCCATACTGTGTCCACACCAATACCCCCTCGCTCCCCATACTGTGTCCACTCCTATCTTGCTTCACCCCTCATACTGTGTTTGCACCCATCCCCCTCACTCCCCATACTGTGTCCGCACCCATCCCCACTCTTACTCCTCATACTGTGTCCACACTCATCCCCCTTTTGCTCCCCATACTGTGTCCACAGCCATTCCACTTTGCTTCTCATGCTGTCTCTGCACCCATTCCCCCTTCCTCACTCCAAATACCATGTCTGCACCCATTTCCCCCTCTCTCGCTTCCAATATAATGTCTGCACCCATCCACCCTCACTCCTCCTACTGTGTCTGCACCCCCCACCCTTGCTCCCAGGGCCGGCTCCAGGTTTTTGTGGGCCCTGAGTGAAAGAGTCTCAGTGGGCCCCTTTAGCACATACCACAATTCATGATGCACAGATACCACAGAGAAATATATATATATAGTACAATGCAAAGATTTCACTTACTACATTACATGAGCGATAGCTATTGCAAATTCTACAATAGCTCAGAAACCGGCGAATCCTCACAGCGCACAGTGCAGACCGGACAGTATAGTCCTCCATACAGTATAATGGACCCCATATAATGCTCCATACAGGATACTGACCCCCATAAAATGCTCCATACAGGATACTGGTCCCCATATAATGCTCCATACAGGATACTAGCCCCCATATAATGCCCCATACAGGATACAGACCCCATGTAACGCTCCATACAGGATACTGGTCCCCACATAAAGCTCCATACAGAATACTAGCCCCCATAAAATGCTCCATACAGGATACTGGTCCCCATATAAAGCTCCATACAGGATACCGGTCTCCATATAACGCTCCATACAGGATACTGGTCCTCATATAACGCTCCATACAGAATACCGGCCCCCATAAAATGCTCCATACAGGATACTAGTCCCCATATAAAGCTCCATACAAGATACTGGTCTCCATATAACGCTCCATACAGGATACTGGTCCCCATATAACGCTCCATACAGAATACTGGCCCCCATATAATGCTCTATACAGAATACTGGCCCCCATATAACGCTCCATGCAGGCTGTTCCCCCCTTATAATTCCCCATGCAGGATGTCACCCCCCCTTTTAATGCCCTATGCAGGATGTCACCTCTCCCCCTCCATATAATGTCCCATGCAGGATGTCACCTCTCCCCCCCATATAATGCCCCTTGCAGGATGTCACTTCCCCCCCTTTAATGCCCCATGAAGGATGTCAGACCACCCCCTCCCTTATAATGCCCCATGCAGTATGTCACACACCCACCCTCCTTATAATGCCCTATGCAGTATGTCACATACCCACCCTCCTTATAATGCCCCATGCAGGATGTCACCCCCCCCCTTATAATGCCCCATGCAGGATGTCACCCCCCCTTATAATGCCCCATGCAGGATGTCACTTCCCCCCTCCCCCTCTTATAACGCCCCATGCAGGATGTCGCACCCCCCCTCACCTTATAATTAATGCCCCATGCAGGATGTCACCCCCCTTATAATTTCTCCCTCACACCTCGCTCCCAATACTGTATCTGCAGCCACCCCACCTTATACATCTCCCCGCTCTCCATACTGTCAGCACCCATCACCCCCACTACCCATACTGTGTCCACACCATCCCCTGTTCCCTCGCTGCCCATACTGTGTCCACACCAATACCCCCTCGCTCCCCATACTGTGTCCACACCTATCTTGCTTCACCCCTCATACTGTGTTTGCACCCATCCCCCTCACTCCCCATACTGTGTCCGCACCCATCCCCACTCTTACTCCTCATACTGTGTCCACACTCATCCCCCTTTTGCTCCCCATACTGTGTCCACAGCCATTCCACTTTGCTTCTCATGCTGTCTCTGCACCCATTCCCCCTTCCTCACTCCAAATACAGTGTCTGCACCCATTTCCCCCTCTCTCGCTTCCAATATAATGTCTGCACCCATCCACCCTCACTCCTCCTACTGTGTCTGCACCCCCCACCCTTGCTCCCAGGGCCAGCTCCAGGTTTTTGTGGGTCCTGAGCGAAAGAGTCTCAGTGGGCCCCTTTAGCACATACCACGATTCATGATGCATAGATGCCACAGAGAAATATATATATATAGTACAATGCAAAGATTTCACTTACTACATTACATGAGTGATATCTACTGTAAATTCTACAAAAGCTCAGAAACCGGCGAATCCTCACAGCGCAGACCGGACAGTATAGTCCTCCATACAGTATAATGGACCCCATATAATGCTCCATACAGGATACTGACCCCCATAAAATGCTCCATACCGGATACTGGTCCCCATATAATGCTCCATACAGGATACTAGCCCCCATATAATGCCCCATACAGGATACTGACCCCCATATAACGCTCCATACAGGATACTGGTCCCCACATAAAGCTCCATACAGAATACTGGCCCCCATAAAATGCTCCATACAGGATACTGGTCCCCATATAAAGCTCCATACAGGATACTGGTCCCCATATAACGCTCCATACAGAATACTGGCCCCCATAAAATGCTCCATACAGGATACTAGTCCCCATATAAAGCTCCATACAACATACTGGTCTCCATATAACGCTCCACACAGGATGCTGGTCCCCATATAACGCTCCATACAGAATACTGGCCCCCATATAACGCTCCATACAGAATACTGGCCCCCATATAACGCTCCATGCAGGCTGTTCCCCCCTTATAATGCCCCATGCAGGATGTCACCCCCCCCCTTTTAATGCCCTATGCAGGATGTCACCTCTCCCCCCTCCATATAATGTCCCATGCAGGATGTCACCTTAGACAATCGCATTAGGAGGCCCGACAGTGCCCCCTTGGCAGCTGCGCCTGGGGCAAATGTCTCGCCTTTTAGGATCACCTCTTCCAACAGGTGGAAGTAGTACTCTTCCTCTAGGAAGAAGCAATTTGCATATACAATTTTTAAGATGCAAACATATGCTAACATATATATGAAGTACAAAGGTAAGCCACAGTAGGTGGACATATAATATATACATATCTATATATATAATCGTCTTATCCCGTCTGTCTGTCTGTGTGTTTGTCTGTGTATCTGTGTGTCTGTCTGTCCAGGAAATCCCGCGTCGCTCATTGGTCCGGCAGCGGCCAATCAGCGCCGGGAGATTTCTAAAAAAAGATGGCGGCCGTTAGCGGCTCATCTGTGGGACGGAGCTGAGCGGCGATGCAGCCGGGAGATGACCGGCGCGAGGCGCTCATCTCCCGGCCGGCAACAGCAGAAGGAACCCGACCGCCGGACCTATCTGCGGGACGGAGATGCAGCCGGGAGATGAGCGGTGCGAGGCGCTCATCTCCCGGCCGATAGCAGCGGAAGGACCGCCGGCGCCGCTGACCTCCATGCGGAAGGGAGGACCGGGGAGCGGTGCTGCGGGTCGGGATACTTCTGCTGCGAGCGCCCGCTATGTCCCGGGTTCTCGCAGCGTATGTAGCCGCACAGGCAGCGCCGCTCCCCGGTCCTCACCAAGACGATTCGATGATTGGTCGCAGTCTTCGGACCCGACCAATCACTGATCTTAGCGCAAAACTTAAACACTATTGTGCTGATTGGTCGCCGACGCTGCCCGCGACCAATCACCAATTTGGGCGCCAAATTTAAATATCAGCCGCGACCAATCACCACAGCGGTGTTTAAATGTGGAGCCAAGATCGGTGATTGGTAGCGGCCGATATTTAAATTTGGCGCCCAAATCGGTGATTGGTCGCGGCCGATATTTAAATTTGGCGCCCAAATCGGTGATTGGTCGCGGTCAGCGTCCGCGACCAATCAGCACAATAGTGTTTAACTTTGGCGCCAAGATCAGTCATTGGTCGCGGGCCAAGACAGCGACCAATCACCGATTTGTGGGGCAATTTTAAATAGCGTCCGCGACCAATTGGATGTCAGCGGCGCTGCCTGTGCGGATAGTTCCGCTGCAAGAACCAGGGACATGAGCGGGCGCTCGCAGCAGAAGTATCCCGACCCGCAGCGCCGCTCCCCGGTCCTCCCTTCACACCCTAGCCGCTGATGTCCCCACAGTATCCGCATGGTGTTACAAAGGTCCGGACATTTGTGTTAAAAATCGCTGATTGGTCGCTGGCGCTGCCCGCGACCAATCACCTATTTGGGCGCCAAATTTAAATATCGGCCGCGACCAATCAGCACAGTGGTGTTTAAATGTGGAGCCAATATCGGTGATTGGTCGCGGCCGATATTTAAATTTGGCGCCCAAATCGGTGATTGGTCGCAGGCAGCGTCCGCGACCAATCAGCACAGTAGTGTTTAACTTTGGCCGCAAGATCAGTGATTGGTCCCGGGCCAAGTCCGCGACCAATCAACGATTTGTGCGGCACATTTAAATAGCGGCTGCGACCAATTGGACCCGCAGCGCTGATGTCCCCACAGTATCTGCATGGTGTTACAAAGGTCCGGACATTTGTGTTAAAAAACGCTGATTGGTCGCTGGCGTTGCCCGTGACCAATCACCGATTTGAGCGCCAAATTCAAATATCGGCCGCGACCAATCAGCACAGCGGTGTTTAAATGTGGAGCCAAGATCGGTGATTGGTCGCGGCCGATATTTAAATTTGGCGCCCAAATCGGTGATTGGTCGCGGGCAGCGCCCGCGACCAATCAGCGATTTTTCATACAAATGTCCGGACCTTTGTAACACTATGAGGATACTGTGGAGACATCAGCGGCTAGGGTGTGAAGGGAGGACCGGGGAGCGGCGCTGGGGGTCGGGATACTTCTGCTGTGAGCAGTCGCTCATCTCCCGGCTTCTCGGAGTGGAAGTATCCGCACAGGCAGCGGCGCTCCCAGTTCCTCACTAATACGATTCTGCTCCCCGCTCCTCACCAATACGATTCGCTGATTGGTCGCGCTCTCCGCACGAGACCAATCAGTGATCTTGGCGCTAAAGTTAAACACCGCTCCGCTGGGCGCCACATTTAAACACCGATTTGGGCGCCACATTTATATAGCGGCCGCGACCAATCACCGATCTTGCCGCGACATTTAAACACTGCTGTGCTAATTGGTCGCGGACGCCAGCCGCAACCAATCAGCGAGCTTGGCGCCAAATTTAAACAACGCTCTGCTCATTGGTCGTGGACGCCAGACACGTCCAATCAGCGAGATTGGCGCCAAATTTAAACAACGCTCTGCTGATTGATCGCGGTCGCTGGCCGAGATCAATCAGCAGTATTGGCGCAAAATTTAAACCCCACTCTGCTGATTGGTTGCGGTCGCCGGCCGCGACCAATCAGCAGTATTGGCGCCAAATTTAAACCTCACTCTGCTGATTGGTCGCGGCCGTCAGCCGCGAACAATCAGCGAGATTGGCGCCAAATTTAAACAACACTCTGCTGATTCGTCGCCGGCCGCGACTAATCAGCGATTTTGGTGCCAAATTTAAACACGCTCTCCATTCCTCACTAACACGGTTCGCTGATTGGTCGCGGCCGCCGCCCGTGACCAATCAGCGATTTTGGCCCCAAATTTAAACACCGCTCTGCTGATTGGTCGCGGCCGCCATCCGCGACCAATCAGCCAGATTGGCGCCAAATTTAAACAACGCTCTGCTGATTGGTCGAGGCCGGCGACCGCGACCAATCAGCAGAGCGATGCAGAGCGGGGTTTAAATTTGGCCCCAAAGTTGCTGATTAGTCGCGGCTGATGGCCGCAACCAATCAGCAGAGCGTTGATTAAATTTTGTGTCAAAATCACTGATTGGTCGCGGACAATGTTTAAATTTGGCGCCCAAATCGGTGATTGGTCGCGGGCAGCGCCAGCGACCAATCAGCGATTTTTAACACAAATGTGCGGACCTTTGTAACACCATGCGGATACTGTGGGGAGATCAGCGGCTAGGGTGTGAAGGGAGGACCGGGGAGTGGCGCTGCGGGTCGGGATACTTCTGCTCCGAGCGCCCGCTCATGTCCCGGGTTCTCGCAGCGGAAGTACCCGCACAGGCAGCGGCGCTCCCCAGTCCTCACTAATACAATTCCGCTCCCCGCTCCTCACCAATACGATTCGCTGATTGGTCGCGTGTGGAGAGCGCGACCAATCAGTGATCTTGGCGCTAAAGTTAAACACCGCTCTGCTGATTGGTCACGGCCGCTGCCCGCGACCAATCACCGATTTGGGCGCCACATTTAAATAGCGGCCGCGACCAATCACCGATCTTGCCGCCACATTTAAACACTGCTGTGCTAATTGGTCGCGGACGCCAGCCGCAACCAATCAGCGACCTTGGCGCCAAATTTAAACAACGCTCTGCTGATTGGTCATGGATGCCGGACGCGTCCAATCAGTGAGATTGGCGCCAAATTTAAACAACGTTCTGCTGATTGGTCGGGGAACCCAGCCGCGACCAATCAACGAGATTGGCGCCAAATTTAAGCAACGTTCTGCTGATTGATCGCGGTCGCTGGCCGAGATCAATCAGCAGTATTGGCGCAAAATTTAAACACCGCTCTGCTGATTGGTCGCGGTTGTCGGCCGTGACCAGTCAACAGTTTTGGCGCCAAATTTAAACCTCACTCTGCTGATTGGTCGCAACCGCCGGCCGCGACCAATCTTCATTTTTTGTGCCAAATTTAAACAACGCTCTGCTGATTGGTCACGGTCGCTTGCCGCGACCAATTAGCAGTATTGGGGCCAAATTTAAACACCTCTTTGCTGATTGGTTGCGGTCGCGACTAATCAGCGATTTTGGCGCCAAATTTAAACCCCGCTCTGCATCGCTCTGCTGATTGGTCGCGGTCGCTGGCCACGACCAATCAGCAGTATTGTCGCCAAATTTAAACACCTCATTGCTGATTGGTCGCGGTCGCGACTAATCAGCGATTTTGCTCTCCAGTCCTCACTAACACGGTTCGCCGATTGGTCGCGACCGCCGCCCGCGACCAATCAGCGATTTTGGCCCAAAATGTAAACACCGCTTTGCTGATTGGTTGCGGCCGCCAGCTGCGACCAATCAGCGAGATTGGTGCCAAATTTAAACACCGCTCTGCTGATTGGTCGCGGCTGCTGTCCGCGACCAATCAGCGATTTTGGCGCCAAATTTAAACAATGCTCTGCATCGCTCTGCTGATTGGTCGCGGTCGTCGGTCACGACCAATCAGCAGTATTGGTGCCAAATTTAAAAACCTCTCTGCTGATTGGTCGCGACTAATCAGCGATTTTGGTGCCAAATTTAAACACGCTCTCCAGTTCTCACTAACATGGTTCGCTGATTGGTCGCGGCCGCCGCCCTCGACCAATCTCCGATATTGCCGCCAAATTTAAACACCGCTTTGCTGATTGGTCGCGGTTGCCAAACACGACCAATCAGCAATTTTGGCGCCAAATTTAAACACCGCTCTGCTAATTACACCTGGTCGGCCGCATACATATTCTAGAATACCCGATGCGTTAGAATCGGGCCACCATCTAGTGTGTAATAAGTAAGAAAAAGCAGAATCAATTTATATCATGAGATTAAAGAAAGGACTTAATAATGTTACACCGTAAGTACAGAGTTACGACAGTAATGAAAGCCATCTTCTTTTACGTAATGCTACTGAACAGTAACAGACCTGGAAGAGGTGGGCAGCCGTCATATAAGAGTCACATCTAAGAAAAGCCAACTTACTGTAATCTATGTAAGTACAGAACTATGATCCAGACCCAAAAAGCGTGCACCCCCTCAGCAAGAGGGAGCTGGCTTTAAAATTACTGGGATGCTGAGCAGCATGCTTTGTTTGAGGTCTGGGACCCCTGCTGTACAATATTTGTCACACCAGTTTCTCCCAGTTCTGCCCAAATGGGCAGAGCTGGGGTGGGATGAGGGCGTGGCAACGGCATGACACCATAGCTTTTCTATAACATGACAAAACTTACTTAACTTAAGTCTAAACTTACTTAAGTCAAAAATCTTACTCCAGTCAGGGACTAGAGTAAGATTTCTGATGTGGTATATGAAGGTGCACATCACTAGTCAAAAACTCCTGAATCATTAATAGGCGTGTTCTTAATGAATGAGTAATGTGAATGTCTGACTCCTATACACACCCTTATCAAGGCCGATGAGAAAATTGCTGGTCTTGATAAATCGGAGTCTTAGAGTGTAGGACAGGAAAACAGGGAAGTAGTAGCAGAGAATAATTTCTATACATTTACATGAAATGAAAACCTATATTTGATTCTATGTCATTATTTTATTCTTTTTCTTCTACATAAGACTTGAATAAAATTATGTATTTAAAATAAGCCTAGCACAATGAATTATTATTCTGCAAGGTATTAGTTATGCGCAAGTAAGCTGCATGCAGCACCTGAGCGCTGCCTGTGTCATTGAGCATCTCATTTAACTCCCATTAGTTTATCTAGGTTACTTTAAAAAGATGGCTAGAATATTTCAGATCGAGTAATATATACAATATCAGGGATAAAACCTCTTGCTGAGCAGTTGCAAAAAACTATGGGACTAGTATATTGAATTTATTGTTGCAACTTTACTTCTTAGCTTTCCAGTATAAAAGGAATTTCTTATTGAGAATGTTCAATTCATTAAGGTATTCAACATAAATCCTTGGAATCTATTATTAATTGAATATTTTGCAGGGTTTGACTGATTAAGATCACATTCAGACTTGGAAAAGCAAATTTCTTGCTACAAAGCACAGTGTAACGGGTGTTTTAGAAGCAATTGTACATATTTTAGAACAATCAGTGGATGTACAAATCTCTTGCATGCACATTAAAGGGAACAAGTCATTAGCTTTGTGTCTATGCTGATGCATGTTAATAGATACTAAATGCATCATTCTTTTATAAAAGTTTTCCCTTTTGTTGTTTTTCATTAAGTTTATGCTGATCAGTTAACTTGACTCATTTGATATTGCAAACACCAATCTCAGAACAATGCAAGGCAATAAAATCTGAAATCTTTATTATTAATATCTAAAAACAACAAACACACAATCAATACAGAAATGAATAGACAAGAATGGAATACACAGGTAATGAACAAATAGGGTATCGCCATAGACAAAATTTAACAATAATGGGGACCTTGCTAAATCGAAAATAAATACAGACACAAGGGTATATAATTCTCTATATAATATTAGCAGATAAATGAGAAAAATAAGTATATATGAGAGTAAGGTAAGTAGATATAGTAATTACAATAAGCCTCCCATCTAGCCAAAAATCAAAGTTAAACTATGCTTCAAAGAAACCCGCTATATACCCACATGGCTCCAAGAATACAGTACCAATGTAGAGGGTGATGTCTTGCTGCACCAAACTCGCATTTCACAGGAACAGCTTCATCCAAGGGTGATATATTGTGAGATTGCACAGTAGTTAAATGGGAATCATCCAATAGTCGCCGTAATACTTACTCAGCACGTGTATGGAGTATGTCTCTATCTCCTTCCACATAAACAGCCAATGTGTGCTTAGTGCTTACCCTATCTGCGAGCACAGCGATGCTCACTATACATCTGCTATTGCATCAGCATGGAATAGTCAGGGGGGTGTTTAATTAAGGTGAAATCTGACATAAACTCCATACAGGCTCATGCAGATGACCATATTTTCGGTCCGAGTGCGATCCGACAAAACATTGGATCGCACTCAGACTAATTTTATTCTAAAGGGCCATGCACTTGTCTGATTTTTCCTTGGCACCAGTCTGTCCAAGGAAAAAAAATCACAGCATGCACGATTTACATCCGTAATTCGCATAGCACTTGGCCATGCAAGTCAATAGGTCCGTCAAAAAAATCAAACCACGCTCGGATGACATCCAAGTATGATCCGATTTTAATGGACTGACAGAATGGAAACGATGGAGAAATTTTTTTTCCCATCTTCTCCACATCTGAGGAAATCGGATCACATTATGATCACACCCTGATCATATTTTGATCGCAGTGTGATTGGCGTAATCTAACCCATTTTTTGGATGAGAGAAAATATGGTCAAGTGATCTTAGCTTACTTAATAAGATGCAATGTTTTTGCGCAACTTGGCAAAAACATTGTGCAAGCTGCTTAACGAATCAAGTCAGTGTGCTCCAGCGAGTGCTTCAATAAGGGCTTATACTCATCTGCGCGAAAAACGGACGGGCGCAATCCCATAAAAAATCGAATTGCACTCTCACCAATGTTATTCTATGAGGCTCATCTCATCTATGATTTTTTTTTTCTCAGCTGAAATTGGACTGAGAAAAAAAATTGCTGCATACTGCGATTTGCCATGTATCTCGGACGAGAATCGCCAATGCAAGTCAATGGGTACGTGAAAAAAATCGCACAGCACTCGGACCATGCGAGTGCCGTCCATTTTTTTTTGCGTAAAAAACACACATATATATCAAATTCAACCAATTTGTTAAGGACAACCCTGGAAGCTCATTAATTCCCACAAGTGATGTAATAAATAGGAAGTTAGGAACAAATCACGCCTCCACGGAAGCAGGAAGATGCCACACATTATGAATGTGCAGGGACTTATTTAGTTAGTGCAGCAGCAGACCGAATTATGGGATATCAGACATGCGGGATACCACCCTACCTCAGCCTTTTGCTTCTAGGTGCCAGACTCTACAGGCACTGCCTCATCAAAAGCACCTTGCTCATTCTGCTCCGGCCCAGCCACCTCAAAGGCTGGGACCATATTGTGCTCCGGCCCAGTCTCCTCAAAGGTCGGGACCATATTGTGCTTCGGCCCAGCCTCCTCAAAGGCCCGGACCATATTGTGCTCCGGCCCAGCCTCCTCAAAGGCCGGGACCATATTGAGCTCCGGACCAGCCTCCTCAAAGGCCGGGACTATATTGTACCCAGAATCCGAGTCCAATAGAAAAACAAAAAACATAAAACCAACATCATCTCAATCACCTGTCCAAAATTTGAATCAGCAATGTTGCTATAATGACATAACACCTCACCCTGCCACTCTAGGTCCTGCTTCGTTACCGCCCTTTACTCCTTGCCGTCTGGAATAGTGTTGAGCCACCCCCGTAGTGTTCGAGTTCGGTTCGGTTCGTCGAACACCCGTGTGTTTGCCGAACTGTTCGTCGAACACCTTCGAACACCGTTAAAACCAATGGCAGGCAAACAAAAACACATAGAAACACATAGAAAACACCTTCAAAGGTGTCCAAAAGCTGACAAACTGCTCAGAAGACACAACTAACACATGGAAAAGTGACAAGTACATATAGTCATGCGAAAAGAAAAGAGGTGGAGGAGTAAAAGGAGAGGGAGACACAGATATAGGCATGTCATGCCCTTCTAAAATCCAAAAAGTGAGAAGCCGACACGTTCAGTCCGCTCCTGCCCGTGCCACCTCCGTGTCGCCGGGTTTGTGCCAGAGCCGCGGTGAACCCTGACGGCCAGCCCCCCTCTCCCAATACTGGTGCCTGTCCGCTGGTGGGTCCAGCGAGCCCCCCTGTGGTGGAGGCAGCTCTAAGCTTTTTAATTTAAATTGTCTCTCTAATTTGAATGAATACACTTTAAATCCACTTACAATGATCTATTGGAGGGCAAGTCTCATGCCAGCAGCCGCGTAATTCCAGCTCCAGTAGTGTCCACTAAAGCTGCTGCAGTTAAAAAGCTTTTATAAGGATCGAGCTCGGCTGTCCACCGCAAGGCATCCTACTACCAGTCCCAGCCCCTATGCCTTGGGGTGCCTCCTGATGCTCTTCACTGAGTATCCCGTGGTCCCGAAGCATTTCCTTTGAAAAAATTAAGTGTTCAAACTACAGGTGGTGTAGCTTGCTTAACAGCCGGGATAATCCGCTGACTAGCAGACACTGCTACTAGGCACAAAGTATTTCCTGGGCTAGATGCAGTTAAAAATTTGTAATTAGATACTCTCGTTGGATGCTGAGAAAGCATTCCATAGAGTCTCCTGACACGCCATATATGATTCTCTTAAAAAGCTTGGGGTAGGGGTCTAGGGGACCCTTTTATAGCCAAAATCATGGCCCTGTATCACAATACGTCACCTAGGCTGAAGATAAATGGAACTGTAGCACCCTGAGGGCTCGGTTGCTACAGAGGTATTGCACCTCACCCAGAGGTGTGATATCTCACTCTCAGGTAAGGATGGAGTGTGGATCAGGACCCGACACCTGCATGCATTACACCACATTGCCGTGGGGCAGGGCCACCAATATGCCTCTGAGATGGGCACGACAGTCCCTGTCCCTGGCTGGAGTGGGGGGAGGGAACACTGAGGAAGGGGAACCCTGTAGTGCAGGAGCAGGGAGGAAGCAGTTCCTGGGTGCATTGAGAAGGGAGTATAAAAGGTGGGCACCATCTTAGTTCAGTGCAGAGAAGTCTGAGCAGAAGTGGCAGGGAGCAGGGGCTCTGCATGAGCTCTGCTCCGGAGGCGGGCCTAGTAACAGAGGCCCAGGCCTGGAAGAGGGAGAAGGAAGGAAGAGGAGCGGAGAAGGCTCCAGGAATGAGGAACGAAGGGATCCCAGGGGTGCGGACGGGCGAGTCGCCACTGCACGCCCGAATCCACCTGCGTAGAGGGGTCAGGCCAAAGGGGGAGACCGGTCCCCGAAACTAGTGGAGGCAGGAAACGACCCTCAGCTAGAAACCGGAGGCTGTGACATTTTATGTGGCGCAGCCCCTCGCTACACCCGCTAGGAAGGCACCACATAGGGTCAGGAAAACTGGCGCCAAGTTTACCAAGAGGAGGCCCGAGGCAGCCGGACAGAAGGGTTGGTAAGAAAGGCCAGACAAAGGACACACAAAGGGGGTCCTGTGAAGCGCTCCAAAGTTATCTGGGAGTTGTCTGAGCCCCTCACCTGGTGAGCACAGTACGACGTGGGCAGCCGTTACCTGCAGACATGGTCTGGATAATAAGAACTGTGAGTAAAGGCCCTGGACTGCATCACTGACTCCGTGTCGTTACTGCTGCTGCCCTGCACCATCACCCCCATCCTCCGCATACACTGCCCTGAGGCTATACTCCTCCCGTGGGGAGTTATGCTACGCTCTGCTGCACCCACAACACCAGCCTCAGCGGTCTGCCCTGGAGCGGCGGTTCACTCTGACCGCAATCCACGGGTGGCGTAGTCGGACATTTAAACATCAAAACCACATAAATAGTTCCGCCACTGGTTTGACCGCCCTGAGCCACGGAACCGGGTCGCCGCCACGAAGACTACAACCACCAGCATCCACCAAAAAGGGTCCGGCTCCGGGTGTCCCAAGGCCCAGGGGGTGCATCAGAACATTTTCATCACCTTTCACAATCACCAATGGGACAAGACAGGGATGTCCTCTGTCCCCTCTCTTATACATCCTAGTGACGGAGCACCTGCTCTCATCAATTCGCCATAACCCCAATATTAGGTGGATTGAGGTGGGAGGCACCGAGTACAAGTGTTCTCTATTTGCTGATGATGTCCTAGTATATATCACTCAATCACATATATCCATCCATGCTGTTATGGCTGAAATAGATCACTTTGTTACATGGTCAAATTTTAAAATCAATGCAGCGAAGTCTGAGGCCCTCGATGTCTCCCTCCCCAAATCCATATAGGATTCCATCCAGTCCAACTTTCCCTTTGCCTGGCCCTCACAGGGTATCAAATACTTAGTAATTCCTATTCATAGAGACCTCTCCCATCTATGTTATCTTAATTTTGGGCCCTTTATTGAACAACTCCATACAGACCACGGTTGGCAAGTTAGAACTGTAAGATTCACTACGTGAACCACTGGTGTTTTGTGGAAAAGCACATGTACACTGTGTTCCAAATTATTATGCAAAAAGTGTTTAGGAGTGATAAGGGAAGAATTTGTTTGTTTGTCAGTTAAACTCATTGATGGTGATGTGTGTCAGGGCTCTTTATATCACTGTAAGCAATTGCAGACACCTGTGCTAATTAGTTTGGCAGGTGTGTCCAATGAAAGGCAAGACTACTTAAGAAGGCTGTCTCACATTATTAAGCAGCCTACATTTTCTGCCAAAATGGGAAAGAAAAAGGATGTGTTGGCTGCTGAGAAGCAACAAATTGTGGAGTGTTTAGGTCAAGGCATGACTACAATCAACATTGTGCGATGATCAGGATGAAGTGTCTTGGCAATCAAGAAGTATGTAGCTGATTCACAGTACACACGTGTGCGTGCTGAGAAGGGCAAATTGAGGACTCTTTCCTACAGGCAATTACGTCAGGTTGAAAGAGCAGCGGCAAAAAAGCCTTGTCATAGCAGCAGACAAGTTTTTGAAGCTGCTGGTGCCTCCAACGTCCCCCGAACAACAAGATGCAGGGTCCTTCAGAGGTTTGCAGCTGTGCATACGCCATCCTGTCGACCTCCTCTATCCACTTCACACAAGCAGAAACGGCTCCAGTGGGCCAAACATTACATGAAGACTGATTTCAAAACTGTTTTGTTCACGGATGAGTGCCGTGCAGCGCTCGATGGTCCAGATGGATGGAGTGGAGGATGGCTGGTTGATGGACACCCCACGCAAACACGGCTACAGCGCCAACAAGGAGGAGGTGGAGTAATGTTTTGGGCTGGAATCATGGGGAGAGAGATTGTCGGCTCCTTTAGGATCCCTGAAGGCGCTAAAGATGAACTCCATAATGTATGTGGATTTTCTCAAACAGCACTTCCTGCCATGGTTCAAGAAGAAGAACCGTGTATTTCACAGCAAGATCATTTTTCTGCATGATAATGCACCATCTCATGCTGCACATAAAACATCTGCATCTCTGGCTGATATGGGCATAAAAGGGGACAAACTTATGGTGTGACCCCCATGCTCCCCTGACCTCTACCCCATTCAGAACCTTTGGAGCATCATTAAAAGGAGTGTCTATGATGGCGGGAGGCAGTTCACATCTAAGCAACAGCTCTGGGAGGGTATTCTGTCCTCATGCAAAACAATTGAAGCAGAAACCATCCAAAACCTGACAAATTCAATGGACGAGAGAGTTCAGAAGCTCCTTTCGAACAAGGGGTCCTATGTGAAAATGTAACATCACCTAGAATAAAGTTTTGAGTTGAAAACTGTTTGATTTCAGTTTCTAACAACCTGCTAATGCTTATAATTTCAAAAATGACCATTTTTTTGGTCTTTATTAAAATGAAAAGGTTGATCGAAAAGTTTGGGGGATCTAAGAGTGTGGCAACCCAGTAGTCATGATTACTTCGAATTCTGACAATATGAGGGTCATGCTGCAGGTAGTGCAGCAAGAAGGCACTTATGTATCTTGCGCATCTCGGAGCCCCAAAATTATTTTCCGGGCTAGATGCAGCTATAAATTATTATTAATTTTAAATCTGGTGAAGCTTTAGTATAGATGGCCTAATATGATCAGTGCTGCACACTGCTACAAAGCCCAAATTATTTTCCAGTCAAGATACAGATAAACATGATTAGTAATTTTAAATCTGGTGGAGCTTATTATAGATGGCCTAATAGAATCAGTGCTGCACACTGCTACAAAGCCCAAATTATTTTCCAGCCAAGATACAGATAAACATGATTAGTAATTTGAAAGCTTAAAACGGTTGGTAGGGTGATTTTAACCAATCATCAAGCTTTTACTCTCCCCAGGATGACACAGGGGTAGAAAAGTCGTTTCGGATCCATGATTTGTTCATCTTTATGAACGTGAGTCTGTCTACATTATCAGTGGAGAGCCGCGTGCGCTTATCTGTCAGCACACCACCAGCAGCGCTGAACACACGTTCAGACAGAACGCTGGCTGCGGGGCATGACAAGATCTCTAAGGCGTAAGTGGCTAGCTCCGGCCATTTATCCAGATTGGAAGCCCAAAAAGAGCAAGGGTCCAGTGACACAGTCGTGGCTTCAATGTTTACTTGGAGATACTCCTGTACCATCGTCTCTAGGCGTTGACTATGTGTCAGACTTCTTGTCTCCTGTGGCCTTGCAAAGGATGGGCTAAAAAAGTGGTGAAATGATTCCGCAAAATTGATGCTACCAGCAGATACTGTGGTTCTGTTACGGTTTGAGTGCTGAACACTTGACGGTCCCACGGTTGGCAAGTTGGAACTGTGAGATTCACTACGTGCACCACTGGTATTTTGTGGAAAAGCACATGTAAGATTCTGCAACAGTCTCTGCTGATACTCCTGCATGCGTGCATCCCTTTCTATGGCAGGAATAATTTCTGCAAATTTACTTTTGTACCGGGGATCTAACAGTGTGGCAACCCAGTAGTCAGGATTATTTCTAATTCTCACAATTCGAGGGTCATGTTGCAGGTAGTGCAGCAAGAAGGCACTCATGTGTGTTGCGCATCCAGGAGCACCAAGTCCCTGTTGTGTTGGTGGCGAGGTAACAATCATGCTTCCTTCCTCTGTCCTCTCCCCCCAACCTCGCACAACAGAAATGTGATCAAGGTCTCCCTCATCTGATGAGTCTTCCATCAGTTCGTCCTCCACTTCTTCCTGGGCTCCTGCACCTTCCTCACTAGTTTGGCTGCTACCATGCGCCCTGGTAAAATCATCTCCCCCACCCTCACATGCCTGCCGCCTTGGTGCTGCCGACCGTCTGGACCTTGCAGATGTTAGCCCTTCCGCATACAACTCCTCCTCCTCTACTTCCTCCACCTCCTCTTGTGCCACCACCTGACTCCGAATTCTGTTTAACATGTGCTCCAGCATGTAAATCACCGGAATAGTCATGCTGATAATGGCATCGTCAGCACTAAACATCTTCGTCGCCATTTCAAAACTGTGCAGAAGGGTGCATAGGTCCCTGATCTGAGACCACTCCTCCAGCGTGATTTGCCCCACCTCTGGATCTCGTTGGCCCAGGCTATACGTCAGAACGTATTGCACCAGGGCTTGTTGGTGCTGCCACAGTCGCTGCAACATGTGCAGAGTTGAATTCCACCGGGTAGGCACATCGCATTTTAGCCGGTGAAGTGGCAGGCCCAACGACTTCTGTAGAGATGTATGTCGCTGAGCTGTGGGATGCGAACGGCGAAAGTGAGCACACAGCGACCGTGCCCTCTGCAGAAGGCCATCTAGTCTGGGATAGTGGGCTAAAGATTGCTGGACAACCAGGTTCAACACATGAGCCATACAAGGCACGTGTGTGACATTGCCCCGGCGAAGGGCAGCACCCAGGTTTGCAGCATTGTCGCACACGGCCTTCCCTGGTTTCAGGTCCAGTGGAGACAACCATTCATGAAATTGGTTCTCCAGAGCTGACCACAACTCCTCAGCTGTGTGACTCACATTTCCCAGACATTTCAATGTAAAAACCGCCTGATGACGTTGAGCCCTACTGCCAGCATAGTAAGGAGGTGTGCAGGATCCCTTCTGCGCAGTTAGAAAGCTTGTGGCATGACCAGACAGGCTTTGGGTGCAGGTGGAAGACCGAGAGGAGGTTGAGGAGGCAGAAGCAGTGGAGGAACTTTGACATAAAGAGAATTGACGCACAACTCGTGGGGACGGCAAGACTTGGACAGCAGCCCCTTGTCCTGCTGTCACCATAGTTACCCAGTGCCCAGTCAGCGACATGTAACGCCCCTGTCCATGCCTACTCGTCCAAGTGTCTGTGGTGAAATGCACCCTGTCACACACAGAGTTTCTCAAAGAAGCGGTGATGTTGTGTGCGACATGCTGGTGGAGCGCAGGCACACCTTTCTTTGAGAAGTAGTGCCGACTGGGCTTCTGGTACTGGGGCACTGCGACGGACATAAGGTCTCGAAAATCCTCTGTGTCCACCAGGCGGAAAGGCAGCATTTCTGTAGCCAAGAACTTGCAGATGGTGAAATTCAACCTCTTAGCTTTCTCATGGCTAGGAGGAAATGGTCTTTTACTTGTCCACATCTGAGGGACCGAGGGCTGGCTATTGTGCTTAGACGGGGTTAATAAGGGTGTCCCCGGCAAACTGCCGGTCTGTGAGGAAGATGCAGGCGGACATGTTAGGTTGCCTTGATCCAAAGGTGGTGCTATCGATGTCGGACAGCGCTCAACACCAGCTGGTGTTCCCACCTCCAAAGAAAATGATGACCTGCCAATCACGCTGGCTGTTGCGGGTAAAGAGGTGGCAGGTCTGCGCCCCAAAACAGGTGTGACTGCTGTCCCCCCAGTCACAGAGGATGAAGAGGCCGCGGATGCACAAGATATGGCAGACGGTGGTTGGCCCGGCCGGCTAGGCCGCATTGTAGCACACTGAGCTTCCCACTGCAACTTATGCTTCATGTCCATGTGCCGGTTCATGCATGAAGTACTCAAACTATGTATTTTTTGGCCTCTACTTAGCTTTTGCTGACAAATGTTACAGATAACACGAGTTGGGTCATCTTTATCGATCTGAAAAAATGCCCAGGCTATGCAAGGCTTAGCACCCATGCGACCTGAAGAGCCACCACGACTTGTGGTGAGAGGCAGAGTTGTGTTTGAGGATGCAGTTGTTGACGTGCTTCCAGTACTACGTCTCTGTCCAGGAAGGCGCAACCTGACCTCGTCGTCACTAGCATCTTCCTCCACCTCCTCTGCTGACCTCATCTCTTGGCTGACTGTGGGTTGACAGTAAGTGGGATCTCCAACCTCATCATCATCACCCTGTGCGTTATCACACCCGTCGTCCTCAGAGCCAACCTGTTCCTGCCCTGACAAAAAACTAAAGTTGTCGCTCCAATCAGGTATTTGAGTCTTATCATCGTCTTCCTCATTGTCTCCACCAACAGGAGTTACAGTTTGGGAATGAGGGTCTACATTATGGTCAGAACCTTCTGCGTCTGGTCCTGGATCCGACTCATAAAGATTCTGGGCATCAGTGCAGATCATTTCCTCGTCTGGATTCACAGAAGCGCTGGAGTCGACCTCTGATTCCCAGGCTATAGTAAGAGTAAACAGCTCTGCTGACTCAACCATCTGTTCTACCTCATACTCAGACGGGCAGCTGGAGATTTGGGAGCTGTGAGGAAGCAAGTGCGATTGGGGTGACACCTTTGAGGACTGGAGTATTTGTGATGTTGAAGTTGATGTGGAGGAGAGCCCACTTAAAGGAGCACTTGATATCCGTTGAAGCACCTGCTGTTTTTGTGCCTCATCTGGAATTTGTAGCGATTGGAGTGGCCGTAAGAAAGGGATCTTATCACATTGTCCGCTAAAAGAAGTAGACATTTTAGTTTGGCTGGAAGATGGTCTTTCTTCTGCAGATGTTACTGTTGCTTTAACACCTACCCCACGGACACAACCTTTTTTCCCCTTCCCAACACGCCTATTCCCCTTTCCACCAGCAGAAGGCCTTTTTCCACTCATTTTGGTGGTTAACTAATTAACAACTCTGGAGTTGTTTGCACAAAAAAACAATGGATGGGAACCGAGCAGAGCTGAGTGGCCAAACTGTGGTATTAGGCCAAAACTATTGGCTGGGTTAGATGCAGAAAAAAATTATATTCAATTTGCAACCTGATGGAGGTCAGTATAGATGGACTAATAGAGAAAGTCCCACATACTGCTAGAAGGCCAAATATTTTTTCAGAGCTAGATGCAGATAAAAATTATTTTTAATTTGCAACCTGATGGAGGTCAGTATAGATGGACTAATAGAGAAAGTCCCACACACTGCTAGAAGGCCAAATATTTTTTCAGAGGTAGATGCAGAACAAAATATATTCAGTTTGCAACCTGATGGAGGTCTGTATAGATGGATTAATAGAACAAGACCCACACACAGCTAGAAGCCCAATATTTTTTCAGAGGTAGATGCAGATAAAAATTATTTTTAATTTGCAACCTGATGGAGGTCTGTATAGATGGATTAATAGAACAAGTCCCACACACAGCTAGAAGCCCAATATTTTTTCAGAGGTAGATGCAGAAAAAAATATATTCAGTTTGCAACCTGATGGAGGTCAGTATAGATGGACTAATACAACAAGTCCCACACACAGCTAGAAGCCCAATATTTTTTCAGAGGTAGATGCACAAAAAATTATATTCAGTTTGCAACCTGATGGAGGTCTGTATAGATGGATTAATAGAACAAGTCCCACACACAGCTAGAAGCCCAATATTTTTTCAGAGGTAGATGCAGAAAAAAATATATTCAGTTTGCAACCTGATGGAGGTCAGTATAGATGGACTAATACAACAAGTCCCACACACAGCTAGAAGCCTAATATTTTTTCAGAGGTAGATGCAGAAAAAAATATATTCAGTTTGCAACCTGATGGAGGTCTGTATAGATGGATTAATAGAACAAGTCCCACACACAGCTAGAAGCCCAATATTTTGTCAGAGGTAGATGAAGAAAAAAATATATGCAGTTTTCAACCTGATGGAGGTCAGTATAGATGGACTAATAGAATGATGCTATGCCCAAAAGATTTTACTTCACTAGGTGCAGTAAAAAAATTGGTATTCTATACACAGGTGGTATATCTTGCAACACAGATAGGCTACTCCACTGACTAACACACTCTGCAATAGGCCAAAAAGGATTAGCTTTGCTAGATTCAGCCAAATGCTGTGAAAAAAACTTGCACAGCACTGGCACAGACCTGCCTGGCAAAAACTGATAGGAACTGATGTAACCTAGTCCTGAAAAGGACTCCAATTACAATTAGTCTTTACTCCCACAATCTATCTATTTAAGAGCACAGACCTGCCTGATAAAAGTCGTAGGAAATGCTGTAACCTAGTCCTTAAAAGGACTGCAATCACAACTATTCCCTACTCCCAAGCTATCTGTAGATTTGTGCGAAAATTGGCTTGAAATTAACAAGGTATAGCGCACACAGCAACAGCGGTGCCGTCTAACACGCAGCTGCAGCAGTGAGAAAATGGTGGCGACGGGGAAAATGGCTTGGTCTTATAGGGCAAGGACATGTGACATACACTGCCAATGACACATGCCCTTGCTTGTGTGAAAAAAAGCACTTCGCTCCGTGTGTGCGCTGCTGATAGGCTGACAGATTGCACCTCCCCACTGTAAATGCGGGAAAGAGAAAAAAAAAATGGAGATCTTCATTATTCCTGCAGAGATCCATCCCCTGCCCCTCCCCCCACCCCGCTGTACACTCAAACTGCGTATTAACATTAATTTTCATCATTACTGAGAAAAAATCCAGTTATGATTTTGGTGCACGAACAGTTATCGAACATAACCTCGAACAGCCGAATTTTTCTCAAATTGTTCGTGTTCGCCGAACGGCTCGAACACCGCCCAAAACAGCTCGAATTTGAGATTGGCGAACAGTTCGAGTAGAACAACGCTCATCTCTAGTCTGGAACCCCCTATGTCTCCACTCCCATATGTGCTCCGCCACCTTTCCCCACCCCCAGTCCAGGTATGCGTCTTATGTCAGCCCCCCAAATATCATAACTTATAATGTTTGAATATTATATTTCTGTTATGTTCAATGTTTGGTTTTCCCCTTTGCCATATGTAAATATGTTTCTATTGTTTAAAAATGCAATAACATTTTAAATTTAATTTAATAAATGTTGTTGGTTTAAAAAATTTGGCTTTTTGGTTAAAAATAAATTGCATTCCAATAGGCTAAATAAAATACTACAGGCTGTTGATTTTAACTGTGTTTGATTTTTTTTTGGTGGGCCTTTATTTTTGCCTACAAATTATGTTCAACCACTTGTATTTTTTTTTGGAAATGTTTTATTAAAAAAAGGCATGCAGTCCCCTGTAATTTTATTCACCAGCAGAAGTTAAGCAGACAGCTGTGGGCAGATGCTTGTAGCCTGGGAATGGAGTAATACCCATGGAACTTCCCAGGCTATTAATATCAATTCTCAGCTGTATACTTAGCCTTTACTGGTTAATAAAATGGGGGACCCCAAAACAAAATTGAGGTGGGGTCCCCCTATTTTAACAGCCAGGCTAGGCAGACAGCTGGAGGCTCATATTAATAGCTTAGGAAGGGGCCATAAATATTGGCCCCCTCCCAGACTACAAATATCAGCTCTCACACGCCCCAGAAAAGGTGCATCCATAAGATGCGCCAGTTCTAGCACTTAGCCTCCGCTCTTCCCATTGCCCTGTGGTGGTGGCAAGTGGGGTAATAGGTTTGGGGTTGATGTCAGCTTATATTGGCAGCTGACATCAAGCACAGGGGTTACTAATGGAGAGGCGTCTTTAAGACGCCTCCATTACTAACCCGATAGTCAAATAGTGAAATAAAACCCCCACACCCAGAATACAATATTTTATTTGAAAAAAGCACACAGACTCCTTTAATAGTTCTAAATTAAACCCAATTTAGCATTATGCCCATTCCACTGAATCCCTTGTCACCTCCAATAAAAATAAAATAATAAAGCAACCTCACCCTCACCTCTCCGACGTGACGCACATAATCCATTTGTCCAGCCACGGGTCCAGCTCTGCTACAACTAGATGGCAGGCTGCATAGTAGCTTGATGCACTATATAGCCCGCCATTAGTGATGGGCGAGCACTAAAATGCTCGGGTGCTCACTGCTCTGGTCGAACACATTAGAATACTCAGGTGCTCGACCTGAGCAACGAGCCCAATGTAAGTCTATGGGAAACTCGAGCATTTTTCAGGCGGCTCCCCCCGGCGGTCTGCAGAGGGCCTAAAAATTGCCCAAATCGACGGGAACAGTGCTAAAATGACATGGGAACAGTATGGGGAAGACCCCTGGAAGCATTTCTGACTCCCA
This sequence comes from Phyllobates terribilis, assembly GCF_046119375.1. Classification (NCBI taxonomy): domain Eukaryota; kingdom Metazoa; phylum Chordata; class Amphibia; order Anura; family Dendrobatidae; genus Phyllobates; species Phyllobates terribilis. The sequence goes on along the minus strand of NW_027362761.1, from coordinate 1,033,149,300 downwards.
GGTCACTGCTGTCAACAACGTTGTCAGAGTATTACGCCACTTTTACGGACTCACAATAAAACATACAAAAACGAAACCAAAATGGATTTTCCTGGGAAATATGTTAAGGAACATCCTTTCCAGGGAAATGACTTGTATATAAAGCAAAATAAATAACCAAAAACAAAAATACTCCTCCACACCTTGGGAAGTGTTCACACTTAGGGTTTATGATGGGTTTTTGCACTTTTGCATTGCTTTCAACTGTGACAAATGCATTCAGCAGGAAATGTCATTTTAACATTTTGCAACCTTATCTGGCCATGTGGTATTTGAGATATCATCAGACACATCATGTTTCATTTACGAAGGAGGGACTCTGAAAGTCACAAAGCCTATTTTTATAGGGCCATAAGGCGGCCTTTACTATTCTTAAAGGGCCAGCAGTCGGCCCTCACTATTCTTAGAGAGCCATCAGCCGGCTATGTTTTATTGTTCCCATTACTAAAGAGTGGGTCTCCTATACTGTTATTGCATATGCAGTGAGTGGCAGGGCTGCCCAAAATTTGGACGCACCCCAATACCCCTTTGAAGACACTTAGAGGAGGGCCTCCTGAAAACAATGTTCCCATTATTAGGAAGTGGGTCCCCCATAGTGTTGGCCTATACAGTGAATGCATGGGCTGCCAAAAATTGGGAGGCACTACCATGCCCCTTGAAAGAGATGTGGAGGAGGGCCTTATAAAAAATGTTCCCATTAGAAAGGAGCGGGTCTCCTATACTTGTAATGCCCATGCACTCAGTGTATGGGCTCACAAACATTTACCCCTGGGGGATATACATGAACATACTGTATAATTATTTTTTTTAACGGGCATCATAAACATCCTTTAAAAAAATTATGTTGGTGTTGCATCACGGACCACGGTCACCCTGGTGATATGGTGGTGGAGGATGAGGATGAGGAGGAGGAAGACAAGAGCAAATAGCCAAAATCAGGAAGCATATACCATGTGTGGGTGTGAAGAGTAGAGATGATCGTTGTTCTACTCGAACTGTTCGCCAATCTCAAATTCGAGCTGTTTTGGGCGGTGTTCGAGCCGTTCGGCGAACACGAACAATTTGAGAAAAATTCGGCTGTTCGAGGTTATGTTCGATAACTGTTCGTGCACCAAAATCATAACTGGATTTTTTCTCAGTAATGATGAAAATTAATGTTAATACGCAGTTTGAGTGTACAGCGGGGTGGGGGGAGGGGCAGGGGATGGATCTCTGCAGGAACAATGAAGATCTCCATTTTTTTTTCTCTTTCCCGCATTTGCAGTGGGGAGGTGCAATCTGTCAGCCTATCAGCAGCGCACACACGGAGCAAAGTGCTTTTTTTCACACAAGCAAGGGCATGTGTCATTGGCAGTGTATGTCACATGTCCTTGCCCTATAAGACCAAGCCATTTTCCCCGTCGCCACCATTTTCTCACTGCTGCAGCTGCGTGTTAGACGGCACCGCTGTTGCTGTGTGCGCTATACCTTGTTAATTTCAAGCCAATTTTCGCACAAATATACAGATAGCTTGGGAGTAGGGAATAGTTGTGATTGCAGTCCTTTTAAGGACTAGGTTACAGCATTTCCTACGACTTTTATCAGGCAGGTCTGTGCTCTTAAATAGATAGATTGTGGGAGTAAAGACTAATTGTAATTGGAGTCCTTTTCAGGACTAGGTTACATCAGTTCCTATCAGTTTTTGCCAGGCAGGTCTGTGCCAGTGCTGTGCAAGTTTTTTTCACAGCATTTGGCTGAATCTAGCAAAGCTAATCCTTTTTGGCCTATTGCAGAGTGTGTTAGTCAGTGGAGTAGCCTATCTGTGTTGCAAGATATACCACCTGTGTATAGAATACCAATTTTTTTACTGCACCTAGTGAAGTAAAATCTTTTGGGCATAGCATCATTCTATTAGTCCATCTATACTGACCTCCATCAGGTTGCAAACTGAATATAATTTTTTTCTGCATCTAGCTCTGAAAAAATATTTGGCCTTCTAGCAGTGTGTCGGACTTTCTCTATAAGTCCATCTATACTGACCTCCATCAGGTTACAAATTAAAAATAATTTTTATCTGCATCTACAGTACCTCTGAAAAAATATTTGGGCTTCTAGCTGTGTGTGGGACTTGTTGTATTAGTCCATCTATACTGACCTCCATCAGGTTGCAAACTGAATATATTTTTTTCTGCATCTACCTCTGAAAAAATATTGGGCTTCTAGCTGTGTGTGGGACTTGTTGTATTAGTCCATCTATACTGACCTCCATCAGGTTGCAAACTGAATATATATTTTTCTGCATCTACCTCTGAAAAAATATTGGGCTTCTAGCTGTGTGTGGGACTTGTTGTATTAGTCCATCTATACTGACCTCCATCAGGTTGCAAACTGAATATATTTTTTTCTGCATCTACCTCTGAAAAAATATTGGGCTTCTAGCTGTGTGTGGGACTTGTTGTATTAGTCCATCTATACTGACCTCCATCAGGTTGCAAACTGAATATATTTTTTTCTGCATCTACCTCTGAAAAAATATTGGGCTTCTAGCTCTGTGTGGGTCTTGTTCTATTAATCCATCTATACAGACCTCCATCAGGTTGCAAACTGAATATAATTTTTTTCTGCATCTAGCTCTGAAAAAATATTTGGCCTTCTAGCAGTGTGTCGGACTTTCTCTATTAGTCCATCTATACTGTCCTCCATCAGGTTGCAAATTAAAAATAATTTTTATCTGCATCTACAGTACCTCTGAAAAAATATTTGGGCTTCTAGCTGTGTGTGGGACTTGTTGTATTAGTCCATCTATACTGACCTCCATCAGGTTGCAAACTGAATATATTTTTTCTGCATCTACCTCTGAAAAAATATTGGGCTCCTAGCTGTGTGTGGGACTTGTTGTATTAGTCCATCTATACTGACCTCCATCAGGTTGCAAACTTAATATATTTTTTTCTGCATCTACCTCTGAAAAAATATTGGGCTTCTAGCTGTGTGTGGGACTTGTTGTATTAGTCCATCTATACTGACCTCCATCAGGTTGCAAACTGAATATATTTTTTTCTGCATCTACCTCTGAAAAAATATTGGGCTTCTAGCTGTGTGTGGGACTTGTTGTATTAGTCCATCTATACTGACCTCCATCAGGTTGCAAACTGAATATATTTTTTTCTGCATCTACCTCTGAAAAAATATTGGGCTTCTAGCTGTGTGTGGGTCTTGTTCTATTAATCCATCTATACAGACCTCCATCAGGTTGCAAACTGAATATAATTTTTTTCTGCATCTAGCTCTGAAAAAATATTTGGCCTTCTAGCAGTGTGTCGGACTTTCTCTATTAGTCCATCTATACTGACCTCCATCAGGTTGCAAATTAAAAATAATTTTTATCTGCATCTACAGTACCTCTGAAAAAATATTTGGGCTTCTAGCTGTGTGTGGGACTTGTTGTATTAGTCCATCTATACTGACCTCCATCAGGTTGCAAACTGAATATATTTTTTTCTGCATCTACCTCTGAAAAAATATTGGGCTTCTAGCTGTGTGTGGGACTTGTTGTATTAGTCCATCTATACTGACCTCCATCAGGTTGCAAACTGAATATATTTTTTTCTACATCTACCTCTGAAAAAATATTTGGCTTCTAGCTGTGTGTGGGACTTGTTGTAATAGTCCATCTATACTGACCTCCATCAGGTTGCAAACTGAATATATTTTTATCTGCATCTACCTCTGAAAAAATATTGGGCTTCTAGCTGTGTGTGGGACTTGTTGTATTAGTCCATCTATACTGACCTCCATCAGGTTGCAAACTGAATATATTTTTTTCTGCATCTACCTCTGAAAAAATATTGGGCTTCTAGCTGTGTGTGGGACTTGTTGTATTAGTCCATCTACACTGACCTCCATCAGGTTGCAAACTGAATATATTTTTTTCTGCATCTACCTCTGAAAAAATATTGGGCTTCTAGCTGTGTGTGGGACTTGTTGTATTAGTCCATCTATACTGACCTCCATCAGGTTGCAAACTGAATATATTTTTTTCTGCATCTACCTCTGAAAAAATATTGGGCTTCTAGCTGTGTGTGGGACTTGTATTAGTCCATCTATACTGACCTCCATCAGGTTGCAAACTGAATATATTATTTTCTGCATCTACCTCTGAAAAAATATTGGGCTTCTAGCTCTGTGTGGGTCTTGTTCTATTAATCCATCTATACAGACCTCCATCAGGTTGCAAACTGAATATAATTTTTTTCTGCATCTAGCTCTGAAAAAATATTTGGCCTTCTAGCAGTGTGTCGGACTTTCTCTATTAGTCCATCTATACTGTCCTCCATCAGGTTGCAAATTAAAAATAATTTTTATCTGCATCTATAGTACCTCTGAAAAAATATTTGGGCTTCTAGCTGTGTGTGGGACTTGTTGTATTAGTCCATCTATACTGACCTCCATCAGGTTGCAAACTGAATATATTTTTTCTGCATCTACCTCTGAAAAAATATTGGGCTTCTAGCTGTGTGTGGGACTTGTTGTATTAGTCCATCTATACTGACCTCCATCAGGTTGCAAACTGAATATATTTTTTTCTGCATCTACCTCTGAAAAAATATTGGGCTTCTAGCTGTGTGTGGGACTTGTTGTATTAGTCCATCTATACTGACCTCCATCAGGTTGCAAACTGAATATATTTTTTTCTGCATCTACCGCTGAAAAAATATTGGGCTTCTAGCTGTGTGTGGGACTTGTTGTATTAGTCCATCTATACTGACCTCCATCAGGTTGCAAACTGAATATATTTTTTTCTGCATCTACCTCTGAAAAAATATTGGGCTTCTAGCTGTGTGTGGGAATTGTTGTATTAGTCCATCTATACTGACCTCCATCAGGTTGCAAACTGAATATATTTTTTTCTGCATCTACCTCTGAAAAAATATTGGGCTTCTAGCTGTGTGTGGGTCTTGTTCTATTAATCCATCTATACAGACCTCCATCAGGTTGCAAACTGAATATAATTTTTTTCTGCATCTAGCTCTGAAAAAATATTTGGCCTTCTAGCAGTGTGTCGGACTTTCTCTATTAGTCCATCTATACTGACCTCCATCAGGTTGCAAATTAAAAATAATTTTTATCTGCATCTACAGTACCTCTGAAAAAATATTTGGGCTTCTAGCTGTGTGTGGGACTTGTTGTATTAGTCCATCTATACTGACCTCCATCAGGTTGCAAACTGAATATATTTTTTTCTGCATCTACCTCTGAAAAAATATTGGGCTTCTAGCTGTGTGTGGGACTTTTTGTATTAGTCCATCTATACTGACCTCCATCAGGTTGCAAACTGAATATATTTTTTTCTGCATCTACCTCTGAAAAAATATTGGGCTTCTAGCTGTGTGTGGGACTTGTTGTATTAGTCCATCTATACTGACCTCCATCAGGTTGCAAACTGAATATATTTTTTTCTGCATCTACCTCTGAAAAAATATTGGGCTTCTAGCTGTGTGTGGGACTTGTTGTATTAGTCCATCTATACTGACCTCCATCAGGTTGCAAACTGAATATATTTTTTTCTGCATCTACCTCTGAAAAAATATTGGGCTTCTAGCTGTGTGTGGGACTTGTTGTATTAGTCCATCTATACTGACCTCCATCAGGTTGCAAACTGAATATATTTTTTTCTGCATCTACCTCTGAAAAAATATTGGGCTTCTAGCTGTGTGTGGGTCTTGTTCTATTAATCCATCTATACAGACCTCCATCAGGTTGCAAACTGAATATAATTTTTTTCTGCATCTAGCTCTGAAAAAATATTTGGCCTTCTAGCAGTGTGTCGGACTTTCTCTATTAGTCCATCTATACTGACCTCCATCAGGTTGCAAATTAAAAATAATTTTTATCTGCATCTACAGTACCTCTGAAAAAATATTTGGGCTTCTAGCTGTGTGTGGGACTTGTTGTATTAGTCCATCTATACTGACCTCCATCAGGTTGCAAACTGAATATATTTTTTTCTGCATCTACCTCTGAAAAAATATTGGGCTTCTAGCTGTGTGTGGGACTTGTTGTATTAGTCCATCTATACTGACCTCCATCAGGTTGCAAACTGAATATATTTTTTTCTACATCTACCTCTGAAAAAATATTGGGCTTCTAGCTGTGTGTGGGACTTGTTGTAATAGTCCATTTATACTGACCTCCATCAGGTTGCAAACTGAATATATTTTTTTCTGCATCTACCTCTGAAAAAATATTGGGCTTATAGCTGTGTGTGGGACTTGTTGTATTAGTCCATCTATACTGACCTCCATCAGGTTGCAAACTGAATATATTTTTTTCTGCATCTACCTCTGAAAAAATATTGGGCTTCTAGCTGTGTGTGGGACTTGTTGTATTAGTCCATCTATACTGACCTCCATCAGGTTGCAAACTGAATATATTTTTTTCTGCATCTACCTCTGAAAAAATATTGGGCTTCTAGCTGTGTGTGGGACTTGTTGTATTAGTCCATCTATACTGACCTCCATCAGGTTGCAAACTGAATATATTTTTTTCTGCATCTACCTCTGAAAAAATATTGGGCTTCTAGCTGTGTGTGGGACTTGTTGTATTAGTCCATCTATACTGACCTCCATCAGGTTGCAAACTGAATATATTTTTTTCTGCATCTACCTCTGAAAAAATATTGGGCTTCTAGCTGTGTGTGGGACTTGTTGTATTAGTCCATCTATACTGACCTCCATCAGGTTGCAAATTGAATATAATTTTTTTCTGCATCTAACCCAGCCAATAGTTTTGGCCTAATACCACAGTTTGGCCACTCAGCTCTGCTCGGTTACCATCCATTGTTTTTTTGTGCAAACAACTCCAGAGTTGTGAATTAGTTAACCACCAAAATGAGTGGAAAAAGGCCTGCTGCTGGTGGAAAGGGGAATAGGCGTGTTGGGAAGGGGAAAAAAGGTTGTGTCCGTGGGGTAGGTGTTAAAGCAACAGTAACATCTGCAGAAGAAAGACCATCTTCCAGCCAAACTAAAATGTCTACTTCTTTTAGCGGACAATGTGATAAGATCCCTTTCTTATGGCCACGCCAATCGCTACAAATTCCAGATGAGGCACAAAAACAGCAGGTGCTTCAACGGATATCAAGTGCTCCTTTAAGTGGGCTCTCCTCCACATCAACTTCAACATCACAAATACTCCAGTCCTCAAAGGTGTCACCCCAATCGCACTTGCTTCCTCACAGCTCCCAAATCTCCAGCTGCCCGTCTGAGTATGAGGTAGAACAGATGGTTGAGTCTGCAGAGCTGTTTACTCATACTATAGCCTGGGAATCAGAGGTCGACTCCAGCGCTTCTGTGAATCCAGACGAGGAAATGATCTGCACTGATGCCCAGAATCTTTATGAGTCGGATCCAGGACCAGACGCAGAAGGTTCTGACCATAATGTAGACCCTCATTCCCAAACTGTAACTCCTGTTGGTGGAGACAATGAGGAAGACGATGATAAGACTCAAATACCTGATTGGAGCGACAACTTTAGTTTTTTGTCAGGGCAGGAACAGGTTGGCTCTGAGGACGACGGATGTGATAACGCACAGGGTGATGATGATGAGGTTGGAGATCCCACTTACTGTCAACCCACAGTCAGCCAAGAGATGAGATCAGCAGAGGAGGTGGAGGAAGATGCTAGTGACGACGAGGTCAGGTTGCGCCTTCCTGGACAGAGACGTAGTACTGGAAGCACGTCAACAACTGCATCCTCAAACACAACTCTGCCTCTCACCACAAGTCGTGGTGGCTCTTCAGGTCGCATGGGTGCTAAGCCTTGCATAGCCTGGGCATTTTTTTAGATCGATAAAGATGACCCAACTCGTGTTATCTGTAACATTTGTCAGCAAAAGCTAAGTAGAGGCCAAAAAATACATAGTTTGAGTACTTCATGCATGAACCGGCACATGGACATGAAGCTTAAGTTGCAGTGGGAAGCTCAGTGTGCTACAATGCGGCCTAGCCGGCCGGGCCAACCACCGTCTGCCATATCTTGTGCATCCGCGGCCTCTTCATCCTCTGTGACTGGGGGGACAGCAGTCACACCTGTTTTGGGGCGCAGACCTGCCACCTCTTTACCCGCAACAGCCAGCGTGATTGGCAGGTCATCATTTTCTTTGGAGGTGGGAACACCAGCTGGTGTTGAGCGCTGTCCGACATCGATAGCACCACCTTTGGATCAAGGCAACCTAACATGTCCGCCTGCATCTTCCTCACAGACCGGCAGTTTGCCGGGGACACCCATATCAACCCCGTCTAAGCACAATAGCCAGCCCTCGGTCCCTCAGATGTGGACAAGTAAAAGACCATTTCCTCCTAGCCATGAGAAAGCTAAGAGGTTGAATTTCACCATCTGCAAGCTCTTGGCTACAGAAATGCTGTCTTTCCGCCTGGTGGACACAGAGGATTTTCGAGACCTTATGTCCGTCGCAGTGCCCCAGTACCAGATGCCCAGTCGGCACTACTTCTCAAAGAAAGGTGTGCCTGCGCTCCACCAGCATGTCGCACACAACATCACCGCTTCTTTGAGAAACTCTGTGTGTGACAGGGTGCATTTCACCACAAACACTTGGACGAGTAGGCATGGACAGGGGCGTTACATGTCGCTGACTGGGCACTGGGTAACTATGGTGACAGCAGGACAAGGGGCTGCTGTCCAAGTCTTGCCGTCCCCACGAGTTGTGCGTCAATCCTCTTTATGTCAAAGTTCCTCCACTGCTTCTGCCTCCTCAACCTCCTCTCGGTCTTCCACCTGCACCCAAAGCCTGTCTGGTCATGCCACAAGCTTTCTAACTGCGCAGAAGGGATCCTGCACACCTCCTTACTATGCTGGCAGTAGGGCTCAACGTCATCAGGCGGTTTTTACATTGAAATGTCTGGGAAATGTGAGTCACACAGCTGAGGAGTTGTGGTCAGCTCTGGAGAACCAATTTCATGAATGGTTGTCTCCACTGGACCTGAAACCAGGGAAGGCCGTGTGCGACAATGCTGCAAACCTGGGTGCGGCCCTTCGCCGGGGCAATGTCACACACGTGCCTTGTATGGCTCACGTGTTGAACCTGGTTGTCCAGCAATTTTTAGCCCACTATCCCAGACTAGATAGCCTTCTGCAGAGGGCACGGTCGCTGTGTGCTCACTTCCGCCGTTCGCATCCCGCAGCTCAGCGACTTACATCTCTACAGAAGTCGTTGGGCCTGCCACTTCACCGGCTAAAATGCGAAGTGCCTACCCGGTGGAATTCAACTCTGCACATGTTGCAGCGACTGTGGCAGCACCGACAAGCCCTGGTGCAATACGTTCTGACGTATAGCCTGGGCCAACGAGATTCAGAGGTGGGGCAAATCACGCTGGAGGAGTGGTCTCAGATCAGGGACCTATGCACCCTTCTGCACAGTTTTGAAATGGCGACGAAGATGTTTAGTGCTGACGATGCCATTATCAGCATGACTATTCCGGTGATTTACATGCTGGAGCACATGTTAAACAGAATTCGGAGTCAGGTGGTGGCACAAGAGGAGGTGGAGGAAGTAGAGGAGGAGGAGTTGTATGCGGAAGGGCTAACATCTGCAAGGTCCAGACGGTCGGCAGCACCAAGGCGGCAGGCATGTGAGGGTGGGGGAGATGGTTTTACCAGGGCGCATGGTAGCAGCCAAACTAGTGAGGAAGGTGCAGGAGCCCAGGAAGAAGTGGAGGACGAACTGATGGAAGACTCATCAGATGAGGGAGACCTTGATCACATTTCTGTTGTGCGAGGTTGGGGGGAGAGGACAGAGGAAGGAAGCATGATTGTTACCTCGCCACCAACACAACAGGGACTTGGTGCTCCTGGATGCGCAACACACATGAGTGCCTTCTTGCTGCACTACCTGCAACATGACCCTCGAATTGTGAGAATTAGAAATAATCCTGACTACTGGGTTGCCACATTGTTAGATCCCCGGTACAAAAGTAAATTTGCAGAAATTATTCCTGCCATAGAAAGGGATGCACGCATGCAGGAGTATCAGCAGAGACTGTTGCAGAATCTTACATGTGCTTTTCCACAAAATACCAGTGGTGCACGTAGTGAATCTCACAGTTCCAACTTGCCAACCGTGGGACCGTCAAGTGTTCAGCACTCAAACCGTAACAGAACCACAGTATCTGCTGGTAACATCAATTTTGCGGAATCATTTCACCACTTTTTTAGCCCATCCTTTGCAAGGCCACAGGAGACAAGAAGTCTGACACATAGTCAACGTCTAGAGACGATGTTACAGGAGTATCTCCATGTAAACATTGAAGCCACGACTGTGTCACTGGACCCTTGCTCTTTTTGGGCTTCCAATCTGGATAAATGGCCGGAGCTAGCCACTTACGCCTTGGAGATCTTGTCATGCCCCGCAGCCAGCGTTCTGTCTGAACGTGTGTTCAGCGCTGCTGGTGGTGTGCTGACAGATAAGCGCACGCGGCTCTCCACTGATAATGTAGACAGACTCACGTTCATAAAGATGAACAAATCATGGATCCGAAACGACTTTTCTACCCCTGTGTCATCCTGGGGAGAGTAAAAGCTTGATGATTGGTTAAAATCACCCTACCAACCGTTTTAAGCTTTCAAATTACTAATCATGTTTATCTGTATCTTGGCTGGAAAATAATTTGGGCTTTGTAGCAGTGTGCAGCACTGATCCTATTAGGCCATCTATACTAAAGCTTCACCAGATTTAAAATTAAAAATAATTTTTAGCTGCATCTAGCCCGGAAAATAATTTTGGGGCTCCGAGATGCGCAAGACACATAAGTGCCTTCTTGCTGCACTACCTGCAGCATGACCCTCATATTGTCAGAATTCGAAGTAATCATGACTACTGGGTTGCCACACTCTTAGATCCCCCAAACTTTTCGATCAACCTTTTCATTTTAATAAAGACCAAAAAAATGGTCATTTTTGAAATTATAAGCATTAGCAGGTTGTTAGAAACTGAAATCAAACAGTTTTCAACTCAAAACTTTATTCTAGGTGATGTTACATTTTCACATAGGACCCCTTGTTCGAAAGGAGCTTCTGAACTGTCTCGTCCATTGAATTTGTCAGGTTTTGGATGGTTTCTGCTTCAATTGTTTTGCATGAGGACAGAATACCCTCCCAGAGCTGTTGCTTAGATGTGAACTGCCTCCCGCCATCATAGACACTCCTTTTAATGATGCTCCAAAGGTTCTGAATGGGGTAGAGGTCAGGGGAGCATGGGGGTCACACCATAAGTTTGTCCCATTTTATGCCCATATCAGCCAGAGATGCAGATGTTTTATGTGCAGCATGAGATGGTGCATTATCATGCAAAAAAATGATCTTGCTGTGAAATACACGGTTCTTCTTCTTGAACCATGGCAGGAAGTGCTGTTTGAGAAAATCCACATACATTATGGAGTTCATCTTTAGCGCCTTCAGGGATCCTAAAGGGGCCGACAATCTCTCTCCCCATGATTCCAGCCCAAAACATTACTCCACCTCCTCCTTGTTGGCGCTGTAGCCGTGTTTGCGTGGTGTGTCCATCAACCAGCCATCCTCCACTCCATCCATCTGGACCATCGAGCGCTGCACGGCACTCATCTGTGAACAAAACTGATTTGAAATCAGTCTTCATGTAATGTTTGGCCCACTGGAGCCGTTTCTGCTTGTGTGAAGTGGATAGAGGAGGTCGACAGGATGGCGTATGCACAGCTGCAAACCTCTGAAGGACCCTGCATCTTGTTGTTCGGGGGACGTTGGAGGCACAAGCAGCTTCAAAAACTTGTCTGCTGCTATGACAAGGCTTTTTTGCCGCTGCTCTTTCAACCTGACGTAATTGCCTGTAGGAAAGAGTCCTCAATTTGCCCTTATCAGCACGCACACGTGTGTACTGTGAATCAGCTACATACTTCTTGATTGCCAAGACACTTCATCCTGATCATCGCACAATGTTGATTGTAGTCATGCCTTGACCTAAACACTCCACAATTTGTTGCTTCTCAGCAGCCGACACATCCTTTTTCTTTCCCATTTTGGCAGAAAATGTAGGCTGCTTAATAATGTGAGAGAGCCTTCTTAAGTAGTCTTGCCTTTCATTGGACACACCTGCCAAACTAATTAGCACAGGTGTCTGCAATTGCTTACAGTGATATAAAGAGCCCTGACACACATCACCATCAATGAGTTTAACTGACAAACAAACAAATTCTTCCCTTATCACTCCTAAACACTTTTTGCATAATAATTTGGAACGCAGTGTACATGTGCTTTTCCACAAAACACCAGCGGTTCACGTAGTGAATCTTACAGTTCTAACTTGCCAACCGTGGTCTGTATGGAGTTGTTCAATAAAGGGCCCAAAATTAAGATAACATAGATGGGAGAGGTCTCTATGAATAGGAATTCCTAAGTATTTGATACCCTGTGAGGGCCAGGCAAAGGGAAAGTTGGACTGGATGGAATCCTATATGGATTTGGGGAGGGAGACATCGAGGGCCTCAGACTTCGCTGCATTGATTTTAAAATTTGACCATGTAACAAAGTGATCTATTTCAGCCATAACAGCATGGATGGATATATGTGATTGAGTGATATATACTAGGACATCATCAGCAAATAGAGAGCACTTGTACTCGGTGCCTCCCACCGCAATCCACCTAATATTGGGGTTATGGCGAATTGATGAGAGCAGGTGCTCCGTCACTAGGATGTATAAGAGAGGGGACAGAGGACATCCCTGCCTTGTCCCATTGGTGATTGTGAAAGGTGATGAAAATGTTCTGATGCACCCCCTGGGCCTTGGGACACCCGGAGCCGGACCCTTTTTGGTGGATGCTGGTGGTTGTAGTCTTCGTGGCGGCGACCCGGTTCCGTGGCTCAGGGCGGTCAAACCAGTGGCGGAACTATTTATGTGGTTTTGATGTTTAAATGTACGACTACGCCACCCGTGGATTGCGGTCAGAGTGAACCGCCGCTACAGGGCAGACCGCTGAGGCTGGTGTTGTGGGTGCAGCAGAGCGTAGCATAACTCCCCACGGGAGGAGTATAGCCTCAGGGCAGTGTATGCGGAGGATGGGGGTGATGGTGCAGGGCAGCAGCAGTAACGACACGGAGTCAGTGATGCAGTTCAGGGCCTTTACTCACAGTTCTTATTATCCAGACCACGTCTGCAGGTAACGGCTGCCCACGTCGTACTGTGCTCACCAGGTGAGGGGCTCAGACAACTCCCAGATAACTTTGGAGCACTTCACAGGACCCCCTTTGTGCGTCCTTTGTATGGCCTTTCTTACCAACACTTCTGTCCGGCTGCCTCGGGCCTCCTCTTGGTAAACTTGGCGCCAGTTTCCCTGACCCTATGTGGTGCCTTCCTAGCGGGTGTAGCGAGGGGCTGCGCCACATAAAATGTCAGAGCCTCCGGTTTCTAGCTGAGGGTCGTTTCCTGCCTCCACTAGTTCGGGGACCGGTCTCCCCCTTTGGCCTGACCCCTCCACGCAGGTGGATTCGGGCGTGCGGTGGCGACTCGCCCGTCCGCACCCCTGGGATCCCTTCATTCCTCGTTCCTGGAGCCTTCTCCGCTCCTCTTCCTTCCTTCTCCCTCTTCCAGGCCTGGGCCTCTGTTACTAGGCCCGCCTCCGGAGCAGAGCTCATGCAGAGCCCCTGCTCCCTGCCACTTCTGCTCAGACTTCTCTGCACTGAACTAAGATGGTGCCCACCTTTTATACTCCCTTCTCAATGCACCCAGGAACTGCTTCCTCCCTGCTCCTGCACTACAGGGTTCCCCTTCCTCAGTGTTCCCTCCCCCCACTCCAGCCAGGGACAGGGACTGTCGAGCCCATCTCAGGGCCATATTGGTCACCCTGCCCCACGGCAATGTGGTGTAATGCATGCAGGTGTCGGGTCCTGATCCACACTACATCCTTACCTGAGAGTGAGATATCACACCTCTGGGTGAGGTGCAATACCTCTGTAGCAACCGAGCCCTCAGGGTGCTACAGTTCCATTTATCTTCAGCCTAGGTGATGTATTGCGATACAGGGCCGTGATTTTGGCTATAAAAGGGTCCCCTAGACCCCTACCCCAAGCTTTTTAAGAGAATCATATATGGCGTGCCAGGAGACTCTATGGAATGCTTTCTCAGCATCCAACGAGAGTATCTAATTACAAATTTTTAACTGCATCTAGCCCAGGAAATACTTTGTGCCTAGTAGCAGTGTCTGCTAGTCAGCGGATTATCTCGGCTGTTAAGCAAGCTACACCACCTGTAGTTTGGACACTTAATTTTTTCAAAGGAAATGCTTCGGGACCACGGGATACTCAGTGAAGAGCATCAGGAGGCACCCCAAGGCATAGGGGCTCGGACTGGCAGTAGGATGCCTTGCGGTGGACAGCCGAGCTCGATCCTTATAAAAGCTTTTTAACTGCAGCAGCTTTAGTGGACGCTACTGGAGCTGGAATTACGCGACTGCTGGCATGAGACTTGCCCTCCAATAGATCCTTGTAAATTGATTTAAAGTGTATTTATTCAAATTAGAGAGACAATTTAAATTAAAAAGCTTAGAGCTGCCTCCACCACAGGGGGGCTCGCTCGACCCACCAGCGGACAGGCACCAGTATTGGGAGAGGGGGGCTGGCCATCAGGGTTCACCGCGGCTCTGGCACAAACCCGGCGACACGGAGGTGGCACGGGCAGGAGCGGACTGGCCGTGTCGGCTTCTCACTTTTTGGATTTTAGAAGGGCATGACATGCCTATATCTGTGTCTCCCCCTCCTTTTACTCCTCCACCTCTTTTATTTTCGCATGACTATATGTACTTGTCACTTTTCCATGTGTTAGTTATGTCTTCTGAGCAGTTTGTCAGCTTTTGGACACCTTTGAAGGTGTTTTCTATGTGTTTCTATGTGTTTTTGTTTGCCTGCCATTGGTTTTAACGGTGTTCGAAGGTGTTCGACGAACAGTTCGACGAACAGTTCGGCGAACACACGGGTGTTCGACGAACCGAACCGAACTCGAACACTACGGGGGTGGCTCAACACTAGTGAAGAGGTGCATGGGAATACACCTCCCAAAAAAAGACACTGGATTTGAGTTTATGTTACGTTGCTATCATTCGGTG
Source organism: Phyllobates terribilis (assembly GCF_046119375.1). Lineage (NCBI taxonomy): Eukaryota > Metazoa > Chordata > Amphibia > Anura > Dendrobatidae > Phyllobates > Phyllobates terribilis. Next base: position 1,033,134,135 of record NW_027362761.1, on the reverse strand, counting down.
GTGTTGAGAAGTCTGGCCCAACCAGCCCTTGTTCATTTTTATAAGAGGCAGCCTGTCAGCATTTTCAGTTGACAGGCGGATGCACTTATCAGTTATAATTCCACCAGCGGCACTAAAAACCCGCTCTGATAAAACGCTAGCGGCAGGGCAGGCCAGGACCTCCAATGCGTAGAGAGCCAGTTCATTCCACGTATCCAGCTTGGATACCCAATAATTATAAGGCACAGAGGAATCACGGAGGACATTGGTACGGTTGGCAAGGTACTCCCTCAGCATCTTCCCAAACTTTGCACTCCTTGTGAGAGTACCCCATGCCACAGGGCCTGTGCGATGGGAGGGGCTGAGAAGATTCTCCCAGAACTTTGACAGTGTTCCCCTGCCTCTGCTGGATTGAAGTTGTGTCTCTCTCGCCTGTACTCCTTGGTTGTCCAACGAACTGTGACCTCTGCCGCCAGCATTTTCAGATGGGAATTTTTTTAATAGTTCCGCAACAAGGGTCTTCTGGTACTGCCCCATTTTTGTAGACCTCTCCGCCTCAGGAATAAGATATATAAAGTTCTCCTTGTAGCGTGGGTCTAGAAGTGTCACCAACCAGTAATGACTGTCACCCAAAATTTTGAGAACGCATGGGTCATGGGAAAAGCAGCATAACATAAAATCAGCCATGTGTGCCAGACTGCTAACAGGAAAGACTTCCGTGTCCTCACTAAGAGGATGACTGACCATGCTCTCCTCCTCCTCCTCCTCTCTGTCCTCTGGCCATCCACGCTGAACAGATGATATGACAGTTGTGCAGGTAGTACCATCTATAGTGCATGAAACTAGCTCCTGTTCTTCCTCCTCCTCCTCTTCCTCATTGTCACCCAATCCACATTGGGATGAGATGAGGCTGGGCTGTGTGTAATCACCCTGTATGGTTCCTTGCTCCATATCATCGTGCTCCGCCTGCACTGCATCCTCTTTGATTGTGAGCAGAGAGCTTTTCAGTAGACAGAGAAGTAGGATGGTGATGCTAATTATGGTACATATGTCTGACATCCATGTCCACTCCTGAGATCTTATGTGTGGAGTCTAAACTGAATACCGATGGCCTTGTTGATGCTGGTACTCAGTAACTGCCCTCTTCTTCTCACAAATCCTTCCCAACATCTGCAGTGTAGAGTTCCAACGCATGGGAACATCCCACACTAGTCTGTGAGCCAGAAGTTGGAAACGCTGCTGAAACACGGCAAGGTCGGCGGAAGCTGTAGGTGTCTTTCTAAAATGGGCACAAAGGCGGCATACTTTAACAAGTAGATCTGGCAGCTCCGGGTAGGATTTGAGAAACCATTGAACCACGAGGTTAAGCACATGGGCCAGGCATGGTACATGTGTGAGCTCGCCTCGTCTCAGAGCCGCCCCCAGGTTCCGGCCATTGTCACACACGACCATGCCTGGCTGTAGGTTTAGCGGTGTGAGCCACAGATCTGCCTGCTCTTTCAGAGCTGTCCACAACTCTTCAGCATTGTGCGGTTTGTCACCTAAGCATATTAGCTTCAGCACAGCCTGTTGCCGCTTGGCCGAGGCAGTGCTGCAGTGCTTCTAGCTTGTGACTGATGTGATCATTTCGGAGATAGAGGCTGAAGAGGAGGAGGAGGCTGAGGAGGATGAGGTGCAGGAGCTGTAGACTGTGGGGGCATCCTTGGCGTCAGGAGGACGTGTTCCGTCCCATGGTCCGACTGGGTCCCGGCTTCCACTATGTTAACCCAGTGTGCCATCAGCGAGATGTACCATACCTGCCCACAAGCACTTGTTCACGTGTCTGTGGTTAGGTGGACTTTCCCGGTAACTACGTTGTTGAGGGCACAGCTAATGTTTTGAGACACGTGCTTGTGTAATGCGGGGACGGCACACCGGGAGAAATAGTGGCGGCTGGGGACCGAGTACCAAGGGATGGCCGCCGCCATCAGGTTGTGGAATGCTTCCGTCTCCACGAGCCTAAAAGGCAACATTTTGAGCGCAAGCAGTTGTGAAATATGGGAATTTAGTAGTGTGGCCTGTGGGTCGTTGGCTGCGTATTTGCGCTTGTGTTCCTAGGACTGGGGTATGGACAACTGAACACTGTGCTGGGACAAGGACATGGACGTGCTTTCTGATGCTGCTACTTGAAAGTGTGCAACAACAGGTGCAGGGCAGGAGGCATCTTCGCATGCACCATGGACAGGGGATTGGCTTGCATGCACAACAGCGGAAGAAGCAATGGTGCCCCCCGCAGACACTGTTCCTGGACCCTGGAGTTTGGCCCACAAAGTCGGGTGCTTTGCTGCCATGTGCCTGATCATGCTGGTGGTGGTCAGGCTACTAGTTTTGCCACCCCTGCTGATGCTGGCCTGGCAGGTGGTGCAAATGGCCTTTTTGGGGTTATCGGCAGAGTCTTTAAAAAACAACTAGACTCGGGAAGATCTAACGGTTGTACTGGCAACTTCCTTCGTGTTGGTGTTACGGGGAACGGTTGCCTGCCTTCTGTCTGTGGCCACCACACTGCTTCTTCCAGCCTGTTGGGGTGCTCTGCCTCCCTCCCCCTGTGTGCTGCTGTCCTTGCTCTGCATGTCCTTCTGCCAGGTTGGGTCAGTTACTATATCATCCACCACCTCGTCTTCCACTTCCGCACCCTGGTCCTCCTCCTGACTTTCTGGCAATTGTGTCTCATCATCGTACACCGTCGCCTTCATGTGACCGTGGCTGCTCCAATATTTGGGCATCGCTACATGCGATCTCCTCTTGCCCCGCTTCAAGTGGACCGGGCGAGAGGCCCGAATCTATAAATGGAAAAGTGAACATCTCTTGAGAGTGTCCAAGTGTGGGATCAGTTGTCTCCGGGCACTCGGCATGATGGGAGGAAGGAAGATCAGGGTGAGAAATATGCAGTCCAGACTCACGGCTACTGAGACTTGACCGTGTGGAAGACAGGGTGGTGGTGGTGGTGTGGGCTAAGTGACTGGAAGCATTATCCGCTATTCAACCAGCAACATTTTAACACTTCTCTGTGTTCAATAGTGGTGTGCTGCTTTCCTCTAGGAATTGGGACAAGAAGGTCGGGCAAGAAGATTTGTGTTTGTTGTGGCACAATTTCAGCTTGTCCAGGACCTCGGCATGCACCATCACCATCACCATCATGTTCAGTTCCCCGTCTCTTGCCACGCGCTTTGCCCATTTTAAATGGAGGACAATATCTTCCACGCTCACTACAAATGGCTGAATTTGGAGCGAAGTTTCTCCATCCGTGTGATGGAGAAACCACAGTTTTAAATACCTGGCCTGTAGGTAACTATTTTGAACAGCAAACCGGTGTCGAAAACTTTGCTGACACACTGAAAAAAAATTAGAATGGAAGTCAGAAATGGCAGAATTTTCAGAAAAGGTATATGTGATCCGTGTGACGGACAAACCACAGTTTTAAATACCCGGTGTTATGGATCCGGGTGGTGGAACCTCACTGCTGTGATACAAGGAGGGATCAGAGGGGCGTAACTAAGTGCCTACCCGGACCAACCCTGGCCACATGGTGGCTTAGTCGACTCCGTGAACCAAGGAGGGACCGGGAAGGTGAACCTGGTGCCACTCTGGGACCGACATCGTGTGAGAGCAGACGACTCCCACGGGACTGATGGCCGAAGCCGACAGGCACAGCTGACAGACAGGTAGGCGGGCACGACTGATAGACAGGCAGTCGGGCACAGCCGATAGACAGGCAGTTTGGCACGGCTGATAGACAGGCAGGCGGGCACGGCTGATAGACAGGCAGGCAGGCACAGCTGATAGACAGGCTAGCAGGCACTGGAACCTGAGGGCTGGAGAGAGTGTTAGCACACAAACAACAACTTTGCACAGGCATCTCCATTATGGAGGAGGTGCCTAAAGTAGGGGCAGCATTGGCTGGGGACTTTTAGGGCGACGCGCGCGTCCCCTTTAAGAGGAAGGGAGCGCGCGCTCGTGCCCTAAGAACAGAGACCGGGGATCTACGCATGGTGCGCGCACCCCGGACAGATGCTGAGATGAGGACAGGGGGAGGAGTGGGGGACGCCGGGCCAGAGCCGCGGTGGTGAGTAGATCGGCATCTCTGTCGGGCAGGAGGCAGAGACGCCGGCGCTACACCTGGCCTGTAGGTAACTATTTTGAACAGCAAACTGGTGCCAATAACTTTGCTGACACACTGAAAAAAAATTTGAATGGAGGCCAAAAATGGCAGTATTTTCAGCGCAATTATATGTGATCCATGTGACGGACTAACCGCAGCTGGATTTTTAGCACTGTAATATGGAAAAGACCTGGCTGTGTTTTGCAGTGCCAGCAAGCAAATGGCGCAGAAAAACGGTGTTCTCTGGATTGCTTTTTAAGCAAATAATGAGGATTAAGATCCAAAAAAAATTATTCCTGGCCCCTGAGACCTGGGCTTTTGTCTAGAAATGTCTAACAGAAGCAGAAGGCAGAACTGGAATGGAGCCTCTTGTGCTATGTGCACTGCAGTCTGCTATATACACTGCCTGCCTGCCTATATACACTGCCTGCCTGATATCTCTGCAGATGGTTTAGTCCTCAGAAGGACTGTTTGTTGAGATGGATATGTGAAATGTACTTGTTTTCTCCCTACACTACCTAATACACAACCAAATCTCTCCCTAGCTCAGCAGCACCTCTCCCTACAGTGCCTGATTGCGGAGTGGACTGACGACACTGCGGCGCCAAGTCTGATATAGACCTGATGATGCTGTGCGGCCAGCCAATCACTGTAGTGCCACAACCAACCTGACTGCGGCATTACAGTGAGTGGCAGGCAATACTTGCATGTTGATTGGCGCTGTAAAGAGTGCCAAACATGCAGGGAGGGGACCCGAGCATCCACCCGAGCATCTCGCAAGTACTCGGCGAGCATCTCGAGTACTGAGATGCTCGAGTGAGTACCAAGTACTTGCGAGTATGCTCTCTCATCAATACCTGCCATCCTGCAGAGACACTGAGGAGTGCATGCTTGCTCATCTCAGTGACTTGCATTGCCGTCATCAAGTTGAGCAAGGTTCATATCATATGAACTCTGCTCACCTTTCTGATGTCAGCGCGACTGTGATAAAGTTCTCACTGCGCATCCACTGATGTCATTAGCCAGCACAGCAACCGTTTAATTTAAAACTTATTAAAGGAGTCTGTGTGGTTATTTCAAATAACATATTTTATTCTGGGTGTGGGTGTTTTATTTCACTATTTGACTATGTAGTTAGTAATGGGGGCATCTTAAAGACGCCTCTCCATTACTAACCCCTGGGCTTGATGTCAGCTGCCAATATAAGCTGACATCAACCCCAAACCTATTACTCCACTTGCCACCACCACAGAGCAGTGGGAAGAGCGGAGGCTAAATGCCAGAATTTGCGCATCCTATGAATGCGCCTTTTCTGGGGTGGCTGAGAGCTGATGTTTGTAGTCTGGGAGGGGGCCAATATTCATGGCCCCTTCCTAGGCTATTATTATCAGCCCCCAGCTGACTGCCTAGCCTTTACTACCTGTTAAAAAAGGGGGACCCCACTTTTTTTAGGAGTCCCCCATTTTATTAATCAGTAAAGGCTAAGTATACAGTTGAGAGCTGATATTAATAGCCTGGGAAGCTCCATGGGTATTACCCTCTTCCCATGCTACCAACATTTGCCCACAGCTGTCTGCTTAACCTCTGCTGGTGAATAAAATTACGGGGGACCCCACACCATTTTTTATTTTTAATTCTTTAATTTAACAATAAATGACATATACAGTAAGCAACACAAGCAAAACACTGAATATATATGTCACTCACATATTTATATCTACAGTATATACATTTATTTCTGTTTTTATGTATGTATCAATTTATCTGTATATGTATGTATCATATATATGTATACATATATATAGATAGATAGATAGATAGATAGATAGATAGATAGATAGATAGATAGATATACATATTTAAATATGTAGTGAAGAATATTTCCTTGGAAAACTATGTGTAAATGACCTAGACAATTCCCGTATGTAAAAGCCCATGTTAAAATCACATTACAATCAGATTGCATACGCATGGCAATCACATGTAAATCTGAATGCTAGGTGAGAAAATCACATGGCACTCGCATGAAAATTGCATGACACTCTCATGGCACTTGTCCATTTTTTCGGTCCCAATATCAGAACGTTTTTTTTTCTTACATATGGGTATAAGCCCTAAGACTGGAATGTGCTACGCCAGTCTTACTGTATCACCCCCACAGAGTTTTTGCTCTAAGCCATCCCAGTACACACTGTTGGATATCCTCTCAGCATGAATGCAAACACATGATCTTGCTGGGAGGCTGTCCATCATTGTGAACTGGGCGTGTTTTCAGCTATGACTCCATGATATATGCATTACATTGTTGCATTGTTAGGCCATGGCCCCACTATCTGTATTTGGTCAGTATTTGGTAAGTATTTTTTCTCAGGAGAGGGAGCCAAAACCAGGTGAGGAATAATCAGAGAAAAATTATAATAGAAACAAGTCACCAGTTCTGCATTTATCACCCACTCATGGGAAAAAATACTGACCGAATACTGACCAAATACTGATAGAGGGGCTGTGGCGTTATAAGGAATATAACCCACCCCACTGACCCACTCCCAGCAGTCGACTCAGTGAGCTCTAGTAGACTACGTATTGCAATGCACTGCAAAATTAAGGCACATGCAATGCACTTATATCAGCTGTGATTCTAAAAAAAATAAAACCTTCTTAACCTTCAATCTGAAGTGAACAACAAAATATATATTATATCTGTGGTGCCCCTGAGGGTTCAGTCGCCACAGAGGTACTGCACCTCACCCAGAGGTGTGGTATCTCCTTCTCTCAGGTAAGGAGGGAGTGCTGCCCGGAACCCCAACACCTGCATCCAACACTACACTATTCCAGGCCGGCTGGAGGGACAACATGCAATGTGTTTTCCTGCTGAGCCCTGTCCCTGGCTGGAGTGGGGGAAACCCAGAGGTAGGGGGAACCAGTAGTGGGTGTGGGTGGAGGAAGCAGTTTAGAGGAGCACTATAGAGTGAGGTATAAAAAGGGAAGCCATCTTAGGGTGGCAGTGCAGTAGAGCACAGTGTGTGAGGACAGTCAGTCAGGGAGCAGAGTCTCTAAGGAGCTCTGCTCCACAACAGGGCCCAGTCCTAGAGGCCCAGGAAGGAAGCAGAGGAGTAGGCTCCGATCTATTGAAGAGATCCCAGGGGGTACGGCGAGTGCGGGACAGCACCCGTACGCCCGAATCTGTCAGAAGACAGAGGGATCGTAGGCCGCAAGAAGGGGACCGGCCCATGGACCAGTCGTGTAACTCCAAGTCTTGGCTGGAAAAACCGGAGGCTTCTGGCGTTCATAGACCAGTTGCCACAGCCTTATTCTAATCTCCGTGAGGGTCAAGCAGGTCTGGGAACTCCATAAAGATAGGAGGGACCTCAGAGTACCCGAGCGGGATTGAGAGTGCGGAAGCGCAGGGCAGGAGGGAGAAGACCCAGCGTGAAGACGGTCTAGCTAGGAACACAAGAAAGTGGGGTTCTGTCAGGTGCTCCCAATCTGCCTGAGGAAGAGCTGAACCCCTGCCTGGTGAACGCAGTGCGACGTGGGAGGCTCGCACCCGTACAGTGCACCAGTGGAACTGTCATAAGAATTGTGAGTAAAGACTCAGATGACTGTATCGTACTGCATCCGTCCATTCTTTCATCTGCACCCTCTTGCCTCCCGGCACTACAACGCCCAGCGCAACTTACACATCCTACACTGCCCTGGAGCTAGCTCTACCTGTGGAGAGCCACACCATCCCTGCTGCCGTAACACCAGTTCCAGAGGACTGCTCCACAGAGGCTGCTCCCTTTAGCCGCATTCCACAGGTGGCGCCACGAAAACTTCACAAATCCCATATAAATAATCCCCCCTTTTTATTGACCACCCTGGGTCACGGACAGGGCCAGCCACCTTGATATTCCCGATACCGGCATCCATAGGCCCTGGGGGCGCGTCATATCAATGTTTTACCTCCATGTGTAAGTATCCTAAGGCAACAGATATACGCTATGAAAGCATGGCAGGATCCTGAAGAAAGCATTCTGTATGGTTCACGCATGAAGTACCATTTAACATAAGCAAAGTCTATTTCACACTTAATTTTCTGCTTTCTCTCAGCTATTCAGACTGGTAAGAGTTCTAACCACACACATTGACCTAGATGGGCGGGAGTTTGTGAAATGCAGCACATACATTTTTTTGTTCCCTTTCCTCTGGCAAAACATGAATTATACATGGTTGTCTAGGAGATGAGACAGCTTTTCACAAAGTCTGCCTCTGAAAATCTCAGAGCAACAGCAGAATACTTAAATGAACTGCTTTATATACTTTTAAAGCATTTCCATGAAAATGAGTGCAACCCTGAAAAAACTGGTGACATTGTAAGCTTGAAATGTTATATGGTGCTATTCAAAGAAACCAACAAAATCCCCATACCATGCGGCCAGTATATTAATGTAAACAGTTGTACATAATAGGAAAATTCATGACAAGGTCGAAAGATGGTAGCATGAGAATTTGACTCTTGTATTTAATAGTTGCCTCATTTTGTCATTCATTAGTGCGCTAGTTTGCATGATAATATCAAAATGTTTTGTAAAGAATGAAGTGTCATTTTTACCATAGGAAAAGCAGAAAATGCAGTGACACTTCGGTCTTTAAATTGCACAATCAAAAACGGCCCAGTATTTGTAGCTGGAAAGAAGTGATCCAGGTAGGTATGAGTGGGTCAGGCACTATTCAAATTCACCTTGTTTGCATGGATTTTCTCCGGAGATTTGATTTGATATTCTCCTTTAGGGGGTTGTCAACTACTATTTAAAATATGCCAAAGCGTTTTTATGATGAAAAGCAGCTTCTTTGTAATTACCTCCCTTTGCCTTTTCTGCCTGTGAGCGGCGCTATTACTGGCCCCTCACAGGCATCACATGACCCCCTGCTGCAGACGGCTCTGACATCCGCTGACGTCACGACAAGTCCAGGCTGCAGCCGGGGGTCTCTCTCTTCCGCATTCCACAGTGGCTGCTGGGTTGTGTGGCGGAACATGAGGTTCTTAGTTTACCATTCTGATCAGACAGTATGAAGCTGTATTGTTGCTGTGGTTTTGTTCTTTTGGGGCGGTGTGGTCTGGAGTCATGGGGACTCAGACTTGCAGCATGGCCGCTGTGAGGCACCAGGTCGCCCGCCCTGCTGGTGCATTGTCACTTAGTTAACACCTCTCCTTTAAGGCAACAGAAGTTAGGACCCACTGAGAGATTCGCAGTGAAGTGGCAGTGGGCTTCACATAGTCTGACCAGAATATTAAACTAAGAACCTCATGTTCAGTTATATATATTTTTGCCTAGCGGCAGTAGATCAATGTATGATTTTTGGATGTGCTGTCCATTTTCTTTTTTCAGCATATAGCATGATCTGGTCTTTTTTTTTCGGATGCTCCTTTCATTTGGCACTGGTACTGTGTGATGGCCATTGTTGCTGTGGTTTTGTGCTTGTGGGGCAGTCTGGAGTCATTGGGACTCAGTCTTGCAACATGGGCACTGTGAGGCAACAGCTCTCCGGCCCAGCTGGTGCATTGTCGCTGTTGTGGGGCTTAGCACACGATGCCTCTCCTTTAAGGCAACAAAAGTTAGGACCCACTGAAAGGTTTTCCATGACATGGCAGTGAGTTTTATACAGTCTAATCAGAATGTTAAACTAAGAACCTCATGTTCAATTATATATATTTTTGCCTAGCGGCAGAAGATCAATATATGATTTTTGGATGTGCTGTCCATTTTCTTTTTTTTTTACATACAGTATATGCCATAAAATGTTTGATTTACCACAGCAACACCAATTGATTGGCTTTTGATGACACTGATTTATGCGCTAAAGCTGGGAAATCAGTAGGAGACAAATATGTGTGTCACCCCAGGCCTGGATGCCACAAACTTGTAAGGCTGTGTCTGAGAGCAGGAGGGAGGTTCATGGACCATTTGCATGCAGCACCTCCTGTCCCAGGCCAGTAGGGGGAGCAGGCTGCCCCTACAAAAACTGGTACTGAGGGCAGGGTTAGGGAGACCAGGACCCACTTCTGAAGCATCCAGAAGAGTTCCCAGAAGAGAGGGACAGGTCAGCCGCAGCTGAGGAGTCCAGGAGGCAAAGGAGGAACAGAAAGCCAGGGACAGAGGCGACGAGAGCCAGTCCTGGCAGAGAGAGACTACACAACCGGACACTTGGGTCCGAGGCTGTCAGGGTTGCAGGTCCTGCAGCAGATAACCGACCCGCAAGGGATTTTGGGTCCCTTGGCCTAAGAAGCCTGAAGGCTCCGCCACACAGAGGGACCGGTACAGCACGGAGCAGCTACAGGTACGTAAGGCCCGAGTCGCAAGCCATACAGGCGTAGTACACGGCAAGCTCAGGGACGTGGGCTATCACACCACTAAAGGGGGAGATAGTCAGCAAGGGCAGAGAGAGAACGGTAGGCCTACCCACTCACCCTGGCCAGTGGAGCTCACCCGATTGCCCTCAGACACCCAGGTCCATTCCTACCCTGTACTCCTGGTGGGTCTGTGATGAGTTCTGCAGTAAAAGACCCTGGACTGCATTATTGGACTCTGTGTGATTACTGCGGCGCCTGCACCATCACCTCCAACATCCTATTACACTGCCCTGAGGCTACACTCCTCCCGTGGGGAGTTGTACTATTCCCTGCTGCATCCCCAACACCAGCCTCAGCGGTCCTCCCTGACCGCAATCCACGGGTGGCGTAGTCGGACATTACGTAAAACATATAAAATGTAACATACCTGGCGGTGTCCTTGCATAGTGGTCCATCTCCCACTGTGCAAGAGCGCGCACTTGATCTCCAGTCCAGTCTGCTAGCCTGGCTTCCCTCCATGCTGTCTGCTTGCCTCTGTTTCTGCTGCTTAAGGGCAGCGCCCGATCACTTCCTGTTTCTTGTACCTGCTGCAGACGCACCCCTGATGCGTCCTCAGCCTATTGCTGTCTGTCACCTGGTATTTAACCCAGCTCCTCCCAAGAAACCCTGCCTGAGCATTGTGTTCTGTCAGTTGGCTTCTGTCACTGATGTGCCTGGTCCTGTCTATGTTTCCTGCCTTGCGGTATCAGTTCCTGTGTCTGAACTGTGTCCTGTCTGAACTATCTTCTAGCCTGTTGTCTTCTGCCTATCCAGGAGGCTGTATTTCCAGGCCAGTGTGAACACACTCCTAGCCTGTTCTTTCCACCTTCTAGGGGCCGCATACCTAGACCCATTCCTGTATCTTGCCTGTTCCAGTCTGAACATGCTCCTAGCCTGTTCGTACCGCCTTCTAGGGGCCACATACCTAGAACCGCTCCTGTATCTTGCTGCTGTGTCTGTTCTTGTCTGAATACTCTCCTAGCCTGTTACCTGTTTTTCTCTATGTCCGTACCTTCCCTTTTCCTGCAGAATCTGACCCCGTACCTAACTCCTACTCGTTGTCCCTGTACTCCCGTTTGTGAGTTTAAAGTCCACTCGCTACTTCATTGCAAGTATCTTGTGTGTACCTGGTTCTGCCTCTCCCTTCCAGTCTGTTCCGTGTGAACAGAGCCCTGTCCGCTCTGCTCTGACCCTTTGCTCGCTGCTCCGGCAGTCTCGCTCTGCTCTGACCCTTTGCTCGCTGCTCCGGTAGTCTCGCTCTGCTCTGACCCTTTGCTCGCTGCTCCGGCAGTCTCGCTCTGCTCTGACCCTTTGCCCGCTGCTTCGGCAGTCTCACTCTGCTCTGACCCTTTGCTCGCTGCTCCGGCAGTCTCGCTTTGCTCTGACCCTTTGCTCGCTGCTCCGGCAGTCTCGCTCTGCTCCGACCCTTTGCTCGCTGCTTCGGCAGTCTCATCCTGCTCCTCTTTTGCTCACCGCTCCAGGCGGCCTTGTCCTGCTCTTCTCTCGCTCACCGCTCCAGGCGGTCTCGTCTTGTTCTGCTCTTGCTCGCCGCTCTGGGCGGCCTCACTCTGCTGTTATTCCACCGCGTCTGCGGTTCTATTCCTGAATCTCAGTCTGTACTGGGTCCTATCCACTCAGTGCTCCAACATGTCATACCTGCCAGTACCGCCCTACCTGCATACCAGTCGTGCTTACCAGCATCCGCCAGTCTGCATACCAGCCGTGTCTGCCTATACCCAGCAGTCTGTGTGCCAGCCTAACCTGCCTGTTCCTGTATTCCCCTGTGTGGGTCAACAGCCGTGTCCGGGGTCTGTCCTGGAGTAGCACCAGGTCCCTCTGCTCGGTTCCTCCTTGGTGCACTGGCGTCGTTTGCCGTCGTGCACCCAGGTCGGATCGGGTGGATACTTAGTTACGCCCCTCCAGGCATTCACTCTCCGACACGGTCCAGTGGAATCACTACATATACACGCACACGCCACTCAGCCCGGGCGTGTGCATTATAGCATGCTCAGGCCATGGTTCCCGTTGAGCCCCACGGCCTTCGCTCTCTGAGACTTTTTCCAGCGAATACGTGCTTCTAGAAGAAATTTATTTATTTATTTTTTGCTACCAGCAGAGTTTCAGGCGAATTACGCATCCGTCCAGATGGATCTATCAGCACTCGTTCCTGCGGATCCGCCACGGTACTATGGGGATCCAAGACTGAGTCGTGCATTTGTGGAGCAATGCATGCTACACTTCAAGTTCTACCCTCTTTGTTTTCCCACCGATCGGGCTAAGGTGGGATTCATGATGTCTTACCTAGCGGGTGATGCCTTGAAATGGATCACCCCCCTATGGGACGCACAGGATCCTATCGTCCTGGACATAATGGCCTTCCTGGTGGCCTTTCTAATGGTCTTCGATGACCCTAATCCAGAGGCTCCTGCTGAAGCTTCACTTCCCAATAACCTGGTGCAGCCCCGTTGGGTAATGTGTGTGGGTAGCGCACTAGTCCTCCTGCCCGAAGAGACTACTGCCCACCCAGAATCCACACAGGATGACTACGCTCTCCGGAATAATTCTCCCAACCTCAAGAGGCAGTCCAGACATGCTAGGCGTAGAGACAAGCCGTCACGCCAGGGTCTGTCCTCCCAAAGACCTCCTGACCCCAACCTTGAAGTCCCTGCTGAAGCTTCACTTCCCTGTATCCCGGAGCATCCCCGACGGGTAATGGGCGTGGGTAGCGCACCAGTTCTCCTGCCCGAGGAGACTTCTGCCCACCTAGAATCCACACAGGAGGACTTCCTGCACCCGGTATCTGATGCTTCACCCACTTTAACCGGTGAGCCTGTCCAAGGGTACTCCAAAGCAGTGATTACCTCTGAGTCTGTGCATCTCTACTACCTGGCGGAGGACCCCCTGTTGCCTCCTGAATCCTCCGGGATACCACCTGATGACAAATGGAGAGAGACTTCCCTACACCCGGTACCCGATACTTCGTCCGCTCCGTCCTGTGAGCCTGACAATGGGTACCTCAAAGCGGTAGTTAACCCCGAGTCTCTACACCCCTCCGACCAGGCGGAGGACCTCCTGTTGTCTCCAGAACCCTTCGGGGTGCTACCTGGTAGCGAATGGACAGAGTCTTCCCTATACTCTGTACCTGATACCTCGCCCGCTTCGTCCAGTGAGTCCCACCTAGTGTACTCCGAAGCAGAGGTTATCCCCGAGTCTCTACACCTCTCCGACCAGGCGGAGGACCTCCAGTTGTCTCCTGAACCCTTCGGGGTGCTACCTAATAACGAGTGGACAGAGACTCTCCTATACTCGGTACCTGATACCTCGCCCGCTTCTTCCAGCGAGTCCGACCTAGTGTACTCCGAAGCAGAGGTTACCCCCGAGTCTCTACACCCCTCCGACCAGGCGGAGGACCTCCAGTTGTCTCCTGAACCCTTCGGGGTGCTACCTGATAGCGAATGGACTGAGACTCTCCTATACTCGGTACCTGTTACTTGGCCACTTCTTCCAGTGAGTTCGACCTAGTGTACTCCAAAGCAGAGGTTATCCCCAAGTCTCTACACCCCTCCGACCAGGCGGAGGACCTCCAGTTGTCTCCTGAACCCTTCGGGGTGCTACCTGATAACGAGTGGACAGGGACTCTCCTATACTCGGCACCTGATACCTCGCCCGCTTCTTCCAGCGAGTCCGACCTAGTGTACTCCGAAGCAGAGGTTACCCCCGAGTCTCTGCACTCTTCAGACCCGGCGGATGACCCCCAGTTGTTTCCTGAATCCTCCGGGGTACCACCAGATAACAAAGAGACAGTGACTTTTCTACACCTTGTACCTGATACCTCGCTCATTTCATCCTGTGAGCTTGACAAGATGTACCCCGAAGTAGAGGTTACCCCCGAGTCTCTGCACCCCTCCAACCCGGTGGAGGACTTCCAGTTGTCTCCTGAACCCTCTGGGGTGCTACCTGATAATAAGTGGAGAGAGACTTCCTTGTGTGCTGTTCCTGGTACTCCACCCGTTTCGTCTGTTGCTGAGGATGGCTGGATAGGAGGTAGCATCCTAGCTACCCAGATGAGACCAGTTTTTCCTGTGGACAGTGGAAGTGATCTCCTTGAAGTGAAGGATTGGCCCTCGAATTTCCTGCGAAACATTCTGGCAGGCCTGAAGAAGAGGGGGCGTAAGGGGGGGTACTGTAACATACCTGGCGGCGTCCTTGCATAGTGGTCCATCTCCCACTGTGCAAGAGCGCGCACTTGATCTCCAGTCCAGTCTGCTAGCCTGGCTTCCCTCCATGCTGTCTGCTTGCCTCTGTTTCTGCTGCTTAAGGGCGGCGCCCGATCACTTCCTGTTTCTTGTACCTGCTGCAGACACACCCCTGATGCGTCCTCAGCCTATTGCTGTCTGTCACCTGGTATTTAACCCAGCTCCTCCCAAGAAACCCTGCCTGAGCATTGTGTTCTGTCAGTTGGCTTCTGTCATTGATGTGCCAGGTCCTGTCTATGTTTCCTGCCTTGCGGTATCAGTTCCTGTGTCTGAACTGTGTCCTATCTGAACTATCTTCTAGCCTGTTGTCTTCTGCCTATCCTGGAGGCTGTATTTCCAGGCCAGTGTGAGCACGCTCCTAGCCTGTTCTTTCCGCCTTCTAGGGGCCGCATACCTAGACCCGTTCCTGTTTCTTGCCTGATCCTGTCTGAACACGCTCCTAGCCTGTTCGTTCCACCTTCTAGGGGCCGCATACCTAGAACCGCTCCTGTATCTTGCTGCTGTGTCTTTTCTTGTCTGAATACCCTCCTAGCCTGTTACCTGTTTTTCTCTATGTCCGTACCTTCCCTTTTCCTGCAGAATCTGATCCCGTACCTAACTCCTACTCGTTGTCCCTGTACTCCCGTTTGTGAGTTTAAAGTCCACTCGCTACTTCATTGCAAGTATCTTGTGTGTACCTGGTTCTGCCTCTCCCTTCCAGTCTGTTCCGTGTGAACAGAGCCCTGTCCGCTCTGCTCTGACCCTTTGCTCGCTGCTCCGGCAGTCTCGCTCTGCTCTGACCCTTTGCTCGCTGCTCCGGCAGTCTCGCTCTGCTCTGACCCTTTGCTCTCTGCTCCAGCAGTCTCGCTCTGCTCTGACCCTTTGCTCGCTGCTCTGGCAGTCTCGCTCTGCTCTGACCCTTTGCTCGCTGCTCCGGCAGTCTCGCTCTGCTCTGACCCTTTGCTCGCTGCTCCGGCAGTCTCGCTCTGCTCTGACCCTTTGCTCGCTGCTCCGGCAGTTTCGCTTTGCTCTGACCCTTTGCTCGCTGCTCCGGCAGTCTCGCTCTGCTCCGACCCTTTGCTCGCTGCTTCGGCAGTCTCGTCCTGCTCCTCTCTCGCTCACCGCTCCAGGCGGCCTTGTCCTGCTCTTTTCTCGCTCACCGCTCCAGGCGGTCTTGTTTTGTTCTGCTCTTGCTCGTCGCTCTGGGCGGCCTCACTCTGCTGTTTGTCCACCGCGTCTGCGGTTCTGTTCCTGAGTCCCTGTCTGTACTGGGTCCTATCCACTCGGTGCTCCAACTTGTCGTACCTGCCAGTACCTCCCTACCTGCATACCAGTCATGCTTACCAGCATCCGCCAGTCTGCATACCAGCCGTGTCTGCCTATACCCAGCTGTCTGTGTGCCAGCCTAACCTGCCTGTTCCTGTATTCCCCTGTGTGGGTCAACAGCCGTGTCCGGGGTCTGTCCTGGAGTAGCACCTGGTCCCTCTGCTCGGTTCCTCCTTGGTGCACTGGCGTCGTATGCCGTCGTGCACCCTGGTCGGATCGGGTGGATACTTAGTTACGCCCCTCCAGGCATTCACTCTCCGGCACGGTCCAGTGGAATCACTACATATACACGCACACGCCACTCAGCCCGGGCGTGTGCATTGCATAAAAGGCTGCCACTGGTCTGATCACCCTAAGCCAGGTGGCCACTACTACTCCCAGCATTGCCCTGAAGCCCAGTCCCGAGTGCCCCACGGTCCAGGGGGCGAGTCATATGCATTTTCTTCTCTGGACAAAAGTTTTTGAGTCCAATTCAACATTTGCTTTTTTTAAGTCACTTATTTCTTGTCTTGTTTTATTTTTGCCATTTTTTTTGTAAACCGAAATAGTGACATATATTATTGCACGTAGTGTTTTCACCCACTACAATACCCATTTCATAGCCCACATAAAATATTATGTCCCCCAAAGTCCCCCACACCCACAGTATAATGCCCTACAATAAATCACCCTCAATTTGCTCCCACAGTATCCTTCACACCTGGTATAATGACCCCACAGCAAGACTCCATAGTTCTTCCGCAACACACAGTATGAAGCCCCCACAGTAATGACATCACACTGACCCACTCAGTATAATTTCACACAGTTGCTCACCCAATATTATGATGTCCCCATAGTACATCCCCCACAAGTAATATGATGCCCTCACAGTATATCCCCTAACAGTATGATGGCACTCAAAGCTCCCCCTAGTCCACCTAAAAACTGTATGATACCCACACAGTATGATACCCCAACAGCTTCCTGCACAATATGGTGGTCCAGGTACCCCCATACACAGTGTGATGGCCACCACAGCCTACCACATAGTAGGATGCAACTATAGCAACCCACAGATTATGATGGTCCCACATAACACAAACAGTATGTTGGTCTCACATCCACCCACACAGGATAATGGTCCCAGAGCCTCCACACAGTATGATGGTCTCCACAGCACCCTAAAAATATGATGGCTCCTGCACAGTATGATGTCCCCACAGCCTCACACACAGCATGATGTCCCCACAGTCCCACCACACACAGTGGAGGGTTTTCCCTCCACCCTCCACACACTATAATTGTCCCACAGCCCTCAACACAGTATGTTGGTCTCCACAGTCACCTAAACAGTTGGTAGCCCCCACAATTGGTAATGGCCCCAAAAGTCATTTCCACACAATATGATGGCTCCCACAGCCACCTCTTACACAGTATGGTAATCCTACAGCCTGCCACATTCTGTTAAAATGAAATTAGGGTGGGGTTGTGCCACATGGCACTGGGTTTCCCAACTCGCAGGCCCGTTAATTGCCATGTGGCCATCCATGCTCCAGCAGCTAGTTGGCAGAGTAGATTTAATACGCCATCAATTGTCAGTGTTATTAGCCATGAGACTATAGCATGTGAATGGGAAATAATTGTCTCCCTTATTATTCATATGAGGCCCCATCTTTTGATTGTGCTTTACTTCCTGAGCAAAACATAGGTGCTCTTGCCCATGATCCATTATGAACATATCTCATTGTGCACTGTAAGAGAATGATAAGTCCTAATATTCTGAACAGCCATGTTGGACACAGTTCCCCTGTGTATTTCCATCAGGCATTGACTCAGGTCTTAGAACCCCTTGGTTACAGAAATAGAGACAATATGTTGATAATTTGCTAACTCAAACTGTTGATGAATATGAACACAAAGAGACTCTTGAAAGTGTTTGTCAGGCCCTGCATGATGCAAGACTCAAAATGAGCCTAGATAAAGTACAATTGAAGAAGTCAGAGGTTAAATTTTTGGGTGTGTGAATTTCAGCAGAAGAAAAAAACAAACAAACAATACATGACAGGGGTAAAGCTATTTAAGCTATTCCCATACCAACTAATATTACTGAGCTTAGAAAATTTTTTGGTCTTGTCAATTTTTCTAGAGAATTTATTGAGGACTTTGCTTGTCTGGCTAAACCACTGTATGATTTGTTAAAAGAAGTTGATAACGATCACACCCATGACATTATAGAGGGAGAAGCCTTACAGGCTTTTGAAGGTATGAAGCAAGCCCTTACGGCAGCCACTGCATTAATCAGTCCTGACCCGTCCCAGCCCTTTTACATCCAAGCCCACACCGGAGATATATCCATTTCCTCTGTGCTTTTACAAAAATGGCCAAAAGATAGTCCTGAAGTGTCCAGTCAATTATATGCCTTGGGCTACTACTCTAGATTGCTTACCACCGTGGAGAAAGGTTTCACTCTGTGCATGAATCACCTACTGGGAGTGCACTGGACAATGAATCAAAAAAAATATATAGTGGGATTTGCTCCCTTAATTTTACAGACCCAAATGAAAAGTCCTACGAGTCTAAATTTGTTAAAGGAGCTCAGGCTATGGTTAAAAATTTCAGAAAGGTGGGACCCTGGGAAGTTAATTGGGAAGGTCCCTTTCTTGATACTCAAATAATTGTCCCCACAGTTTTAGGAGTGCGCAGGGTTAAAAAATAAAGGAACAAAGGTGATAAAATTGTTCATATTGATCAATGTACTCTTCTTTATTATCTTACTGAGATTTCTGGTAAGGACTGATACGGCACCTTTTTTTTTCTTCCCAGGTCAACCGAAGATTTTCATATTCGATTCCTGTAACCATGAACCTACCGAATGATCTGGAGATGGTGTTTCACACTATACAATGGGACTCTAATAGTGTGACAGAGGGGGAGAAGACCCAGAAAATCCAAAACATAAGAAGAAACAAAGAAGATGGGGATCAAAAGACTTAGCTATTATAATACTTATCATTTTGGGACTAATTTTTGAATGACTATTTATTATGTTTTTGTGGTTTTTTGAGGGATTTTTGCCCCTCCACACACAAGTGTATAAGACAATGAATTATCTTGATTATCCTGTTTATAATAATTCACCTTTGCATATTACATCAATGTAAAGTTCTACTCTGGACACAGTACAAGAGGGGCACTTGTAAGAGAATGATAAGTCCTAATATTCTGAACAGCCATGTTGAACCAAGAAGCCATCTTGGACAATCAACTAACTTTGCTAAAAGAGCAGAGGCTCTCCCCCCCGAATAGAGGTATAAAATGGCCTCAGTGCCATTAGTAAGTATGGATGGAGTCCAGGGACATTAATTGGAACAGCTGCAAGGCACTGTGATAGTTAATAAGTGGTATTATATGGTAGTGAGTAGTGTATATATTGAACTGAGATAGAAATCAGAATCAGGAGATGTCAGTGTATGAGTTGGCTAAAAGCAGTGATGTGATTAACGATATTATCTAAGAAGAGCATGAAGTTTCATGGGTTTGTAATGAAGTTTGGGGAAATGTTCAATAATGTTGTTATATTGTGTCATCCTCTTTATTCTAAAATGCACGTTCTCATCTGCAGTATGAGATTATCAGTAGTGTTGAGCCACCCCCATAGTGTTCGGGTTCGGTTCGGTTCGTCGAACACCGGGATGTTCGAGGAACTGTTCGTCGAACTGTTCGTCGAACACCGTAGAACACCGTCGAACACCTAAAATCAATGGCAGGCAAACAAAAACACATAGAAAACACCTTCAAAGGTGTCCAAAAGCTGACAAACTGCTCAGAAGACACTCTCTTTAAAAAAGCCGGCCGGCAAATTCAGCAGCGGCATACACCGGTACCCGACAATTTAGACAAGAAGGAATAGAGCATCACACATAGATTAGATAGATAGAAACATGTCAGTCACACATATAAGAAGCACAGTGACAGTGTTGGTTACTGCACTTGTCATTTAGTGTAAAGGATTTATTAAAAAAAATATTAGTGTTTTCATGCACCGTCTCTTTAAAAAAGCCGGCCGGCAATTCAGCAGCGGTACCCGACAATTTAGAACAGAAAGAATAGAGCTTCACACATAGATTAGATAGATAGAAACATGTCAGTCACATATATAATAAGTACAGTGACAGTGTTGCTTACTGTACTTGTCATTTAGTGTAAAGGATTTATTTAAAAAAATAATAATGTTTTCATGCACTGTCTCTTTAAAAAAGCAGGCCGGCAATTCAGCATCTGTACTCGACAATTTAGAACAGAAAGATATAGCATCACACATAGATTAGATAGATAGAAACATGTCAGTCAGATATATAATAAGTACAGTGATAGTGTTGGTTACTGTACTTGTCATTTAGTGTTAAAATAAAGGATTTATTAAAAAAAAAATTAGCGTCGGGTTCCTCGTAATTTTAGTCTCTAGCGGAGGTTAAGCAGACGGCTGGGGCAGATGTTTGAAGCCTGGGAAGGGGGTAATACCCACGGAGCTTCCCAGGCTACTAATCTCAGCCCCCAGCTGAATACCTAGCCTTTACTAGCTATTAAAATGGTGGACCCCCCAAAAAAATGACGTGGGGTCCCCCCTATTTTAATAGCTAGCAAAGGCTAGGCAGACAGCTGGGGGCTGATATTAATAGCCCAGGAAGGGTGCCATGAATATTGGCCCCCTCCCAGGCTAGAAACACCAGCCGTCAGCTGCCCCAGAAATGGCGCATCCATAGGATGCGCCAATTCTGGCACTTAGCCTCGCTCTTCCCACTGCCCTGTAGCGGTGGCAGTGGGGTAATAGGGCTGGGGTTGATGTCAGCTTATAATGCCAGCTGACATCAAGCGCAGGTTAGTAATGGAGAGGCGTCTATAAGACACCCCCATTACTAACCCCATAGTGAAAGTTAAAAAAAACACAAACACCCAGATAAAGTCCTTTAATTGAAATAAACACACAATTCTTTATTGTTCTAAATTAAACCATACTTACCGTCACGCCCATTCCAGCTGAAGCCAACGATCTCCTGCAATAAAAATAAAATAATAAACCAACATCATCCTTACCTTTCGATGGTTCCCAGGACAGCTCCAGCTCTGCTACATCGAGATGACAGGCTGGACCGCAGCAGAACGCTGCCATCCAGCCTGTCAACCCGCAGACACTGAGAAGAGCAGGCTTGCTTCGCTCATCAGTGTCTCGCTGTGACGGCATCCAGATGAGCCGAGGTCATGTCCAATGAACTCGGCTCACCTCATGCACGTCACTGACAGCGTGGGAAAATTCTCCTGCACTCAGCGCTTCAGCGTGGGAGAATTCTCACGCTGAAGCGCTGAGAGCAGGAGAATTTTCGCACGCTGTCAGTGACGTGCATGAGGTGAGCTGAGATCATTGGACATGAACTCACCTCATGCACGTCACTGACAGCGTGGGAATATTCTCACGCTGAAGCGCTGAGTGCAGGAGAATTCTCCCACGCTGTCAGTGACATGCATGAGGTGAGCTCATGTCCAATGAACTCAGCTCACCTCATGCACGTCACTGACAGCGTGGGAAAATTCTCCTGCACTCAGCGCTTCAGCGTGAGAATTTTCCCACGCTGTCAGTGACGTGCATGAGGTGAGTTCATGTCCAATGATCTCAGCTCACCTTATGCACGTCACTTACAGCGTGGGAGAATTCTCACGCTGAAGCGCTGAGTGCAGGAGAATTTTCCCACGCTGTCAGTGACGTGCATGAGGTGAGCTGAGTTCATTGGACATGAGCTCACCTCATGCACGTCACTGACAGCGTGGGAGAATTCTCCTGCACTCAGCGCTTCAGCGTGAGAATTTTCCCACGCTGTCAGTGACGTGCATGAGGTGAGCCGAGTTCATTGGACATGACCTCGGCTCATATGGATGCCGTCACAGAGAGACACTGAGGAGCGCAAGCATGCCTGCTCTTCTCAGTGTCTGCGGGATGACAGGCTGGATGGCAGCGTTCTGCTGCGGTCCAGTCAGTCATCTCGATGTAGCAGAGCTGAAGCTGTCATGGGAACCATGGAAAGGTAAGGATGATGTTGGTTTATTATTTTTCTTTTATTTCAGGAGATCGTTGGCTTCAGCTGGAATGGGCGTGATTGTAAGTATGGTTTAATTTAGAACAATAAAGAATTGTGTGTTTATTTCAATTAAAGGACTTTATTCTGGGTGTTGTGTTTTTTTTAAATACTTTACTAGAAATTCATGGCGGTCATGTCTAATACTGGCGTGACCCCATGAATTTTGGGCTTAGGGCCAGCTGATAATACCAAGCTGGCCCTAACCCCTTTATTACCCAGTGAGCCACCGCACCAGGGCCCTGGATGAGTTGGGTACAGCGCCAGAAGATGGCGCTTCTATGAACGCGCCATTTTCTGGGGTGGCTGCGGACTGCAATTTGCAGCGGGGGGTGGCCCAGAAAGCTTGGGCCTCCCTGCGCTGCAGATTCCAGCTCCCAGCTGCCTAGTTGTACCTGGCTGGACACAAAAATAGGGCGAAGCCCCACGTATTTTTTTTTAAATTATTTCATGAAATTCATGAAATAATTAAAAAAAAATTGACGTGGGGCTTCGCACTATATTTGTGTCCAGCCAGGTACAGCAGGCAGGAATGGGCTGCCCCCAACCAACAGCTGCCTATTTGTACCTGGCCGGACACAACAATGTAGGGAAGCCCTTTTTTTCTTAATTATTTCATGAAATAATTTAAAGAAAATTGACGTGGGGCTTCGCCCTGTTTTTGTGTCCAGCCAGGTATAACTAGGCAGCTGGGGGCTGGAATCCGCAGCGCAGGGAGGACCAAGCTTTCTGGGCCACCCCCGCTGCAAATTGCAGTCCGCAGCCACCCCGGAAAATGGCGCGTTCATAGAAGCGCCATCTTCTGGCGCTGTACCCAACTCATCCAGGGCCCTGGTGCGGTGGCTCACTGGGTAATAAAGGGGTTAGGGCCAGCTTGGCATTATCAGCTGGCCCTAAGCCCGAAATTCATGGGGTCATGCCAATATTAGACATGACCGCCATGAATTTCTAGTAAAGTATTTAAAAAAAACACAACACCAAGAAAAAAGTCCTTTAATTGAAATAAACACACAATTCTTTATTGTTCTAAATTAAACCATACTTACCGTCACGCCCATTTCAGCTGAAGCCAACGATCTCCTGAAATAAAAGAAAAATAATAAAGCAACATCATCCTTACCTTTCCATGGTTCCCATGACAGCTTCAGCTCTGCTACATCGAGATGACAGGCTGGACCGCAGCAGAACGCTGCCATCCAGCCTGTCATCCCGAAGACACTGAGAAGCGCAGGCTTGCTTGCGCTCCACAGTGTCTCTCTGTGAGGGCATCCAGATGAGCCGAGTTCATGTCCAATGAACTCGGCTCACCTCATGCACGTCACTGACAGCGTGGGAAAATTCTCCTGCACTCAGCGCTTCAGCGTGGGAGAATTCTCACGCTGAAGCGCTGAGTGCAGGAGAATTTTCCCACGCTGTCAGTGACGTGCATGAGGTGAGCTGAGATCATTGGACATGAACTCACCTCATGCACGTCACTGACAGCGTGGGAAAATTCTCACGCTGAAGCGCTGAGTGCAGGAGAATTCTCCCACGCTGTCAGTGACGTGCATGAGGTGAGCTCATGTCCAATGAACTCAGCTCACCTCATGCACGTCACTGACAGCGTGGGAAAATTCTCCTGCACTCAGCGCTTCAGCGTGAGAATTTTCCCACGCTGTCAGTGACGTGCATGAGGTGAGTTCATGTCCAATGATCTCAGCTCACCTTATGCATGTCACTTACAGCGTGGGAGAATTCTCACGCTGAAGCGCTGAGTGCAGGAGAATTTTCCCACGCTGTCAGTGACGTGCATGAGGTGAGCTGAGTTCATTGGACATGAGCTCACCTCATGCACGTCACTGACAGCGTGGGAGAATTCTCCTGCACTCAGCGCTTCAGCCTGAGAATTTTCCCACGCTGTCAGTGACGTGCATGAGGTGAGCCGAGTTCATTGGACATGACCTCGGCTCATCTGGATGCCGTCACAGAGAGACACTGAGGAGCGCAAGCATGCCTGCTCTTCTCAGTGTCTGCGGGATGACAGGCTGGATGGCAGCGTTCTGCTGCGGTCCAGCCAGTCATCTCGATGTAGCAGAGCTGAAGCTGTCATGGGAACCATGGAAAGGTAAGGGAGATCGTTGGCTTCAGCTGGAATGGGCGTGATTGTAAGTATGGTTTAATTTAGAACAATAAAGAATTGTGTGTTTATTTCAATTAAAGGACTTTATTCTGGGTGTTGTGTTTTTTTTAAATACTTTACTAGAAATTCATGGCGGTCATGTCTAATACTGGCGTGACCCCATGAATTTTGGGCTTAGGGCCAGCTGATAATACCAAGCTGGCCCTAACCCCTTTATTACCCAGTGAGCCACCGCACCAGGGCCCTGGATGAGTTGGGTACATCGCCAGAAGATGGCGCTTCTATGAACGCGCCATTTTCCGGGGTGGCTGCGGACTGCAATTTGCAGTGGAGGGGGGCCCAGAAAGCTTGGGCCTCCCTGCGCTGCAGATTCCAGCTCCCAGCTGCCTAGTTGTACCTGGCTGGACACAAAAATAGGGCGAAGCCCCACGTATTTTTTTTTTAATTATTTCATGAAATTCATGAAATAATTAAGAAAAAAAGGCCTTCTCTATATTGTTGTGTCCGGCCAGGTACAAATAGACAGCTGGTGGTTGGGGGCAGCCCTTTCCTGCCTGCTGTACCTGGCTTTACACAAATATAGTGCGAAGCCCCACTTCAATTTTTTTAAATTATTTCAGGAAATTCATGAAATAATTAAAAAAAAATTGACGTGGGGCTTCGCACTATATTTGTGTCCAGCCAGGTACAGCAGGCAGGAATGGGCTGCCCCCAACCAACAGCTGCCTATTTGTACCTGGCCGGACACAACAATGTAGGGAAGCCCTTTTTTTCTTAATTATTTCATGAAATAATTTAAAGAAAATTGACGTGGGGCTTCGCCCTGTTTTTGTGTCCAGCCAGGTATAACTAGGCAGCTGGGGGCTGGAATCCGCAGCGCAGGGAGGACCAAGCTTTCTGGGCCACCCCCGCTGCAAATTGCAGTCCGCAGCCACCCCGGAAAATGGCGCGTTCATAGAAGCGCCATCTTCTGGCGCTGTACCCAACTCATCCAGGGCCCTGGTGCGGTGGCTCACTGGGTAATAAAGGGGTTAGGGCCAGCTTGGCATTATCAGCTGGCCCTAAGCCCGAAATTCATGGGGTCATGCCAATATTAGACATGACCGCCATGAATTTCTAGTAAAGTATTTAAAAAAAACACAACACCAAGAAAAAAGTCCTTTAATTGAAATAAACACACAATTCTTTATTGTTCTAAATTAAACCATACTTACCGTCACGCCCATTTCAGCTGAAGCCAACGATCTCCTGAAATAAAAGAAAAATAATAAAGCAACATCATCCTTACCTTTCCATGGTTCCCATGACAGCTTCAGCTCTGCTACATCGAGATGACAGGCTGGACCGCAGCAGAACGCTGCCATCCAGCCTGTCATCCCGAAGACACTGAGAAGCGCAGGCTTGCTTGCGCTCCACAGTGTCTCTCTGTGAGGGCATCCAGATGAGCCGAGTTCATGTCCAATGAACTCGGCTCACCTCATGCACGTCACTGACAGCGTGGGAAAATTCTCCTGCACTCAGCGCTTCAGCGTGGGAGAATTCTCACGCTGAAGCGCTGAGTGCAGGAGAATTTTCCCACGCTGTCAGTGACGTGCATGAGGTGAGCTGAGATCATTGGACATGAACTCACCTCATGCACGTCACTGACAGCGTGGGAAAATTCTCACGCTGAAGCGCTGAGTGCAGGAGAATTCTCCCACGCTGTCAGTGACGTGCATGAGGTGAGCTCATGTCCAATGAACTCAGCTCACCTCATGCACGTCACTGACAGCGTGGGAAAATTCTCCTGCACTCAGCGCTTCAGCGTGAGAATTTTCCCACGCTGTCAGTGACGTGCATGAGGTGAGTTCATGTCCAATGATCTCAGCTCACCTTATGCATGTCACTTACAGCGTGGGAGAATTCTCACGCTGAAGCGCTGAGTGCAGGAGAATTTTCCCACGCTGTCAGTGACGTGCATGAGGTGAGCTGAGTTCATTGGACATGAGCTCACCTCATGCACGTCACTGACAGCGTGGGAGAATTCTCCTGCACTCAGCGCTTCAGCCTGAGAATTTTCCCACGCTGTCAGTGACGTGCATGAGGTGAGCCGAGTTCATTGGACATGACCTCGGCTCATCTGGATGCCGTCACAGAGAGACACTGAGGAGCGCAAGCATGCCTGCTCTTCTCAGTGTCTGCGGGATGACAGGCTGGATGGCAGCGTTCTGCTGCGGTCCAGCCAGTCATCTCGATGTAGCAGAGCTGAAGCTGTCATGGGAACCATGGAAAGGTAAGGGAGATCGTTGGCTTCAGCTGGAATGGGCGTGATTGTAAGTATGGTTTAATTTAGAACAATAAAGAATTGTGTGTTTATTTCAATTAAAGGACTTTATTCTGGGTGTTGTGTTTTTTTTAAATACTTTACTAGAAATTCATGGCGGTCATGTCTAATACTGGCGTGACCCCATGAATTTTGGGCTTAGGGCCAGCTGATAATACCAAGCTGGCCCTAACCCCTTTATTACCCAGTGAGCCACCGCACCAGGGCCCTGGATGAGTTGGGTACATCGCCAGAAGATGGCGCTTCTATGAACGCGCCATTTTCCGGGGTGGCTGCGGACTGCAATTTGCAGTGGAGGGGGGCCCAGAAAGCTTGGGCCTCCCTGCGCTGCAGATTCCAGCTCCCAGCTGCCTAGTTGTACCTGGCTGGACACAAAAATAGGGCGAAGCCCCACGTATTTTTTTTTTAATTATTTCATGAAATTCATGAAATAATTAAGAAAAAAAGGCCTTCTCTATATTGTTGTGTCCGGCCAGGTACAAATAGACAGCTGGTGGTTGGGGGCAGCCCTTTCCTGCCTGCTGTAACTGGCTGGACACAAATATAGTGCGAAGCCCCACTTCAATTTTTTTAAATTATTTCAGGAAATTCATGAAATAATTAAAAAAAAATTGACGTGGGGCTTCGCACTATATTTGTGTCCAGCCAGGTACAGCAGGCAGGAATGGGCTGCCCCCAACCAACAGCTGCCTATTTGTACCTGGCCGGACACAACAATGTAGGGAAGCCCTTTTTTTCTTAATTATTTCATGAAATAATTTAAAGAAAATTGACGTGGGGCTTCGCCCTATTTTTGTGTCCAGCCAGGTATAACTAGGCAGCTGGGGGCTGGAATCCGCAGCGCAGGGAGGACCAAGCTTTCTGGGCCACCCCCGCTGCAAATTGCAGTCCGCAGCCACCCCGGAAAATGGCGCGTTCATAGAAGCGCCATCTTCTGGCGCTGTACCCAACTCATCCAGGGCCCTGGTGCGGTGGCTCACTGGGTAATAAAGGGGTTAGGGCCAGCTTGGCATTATCAGCTGGCCCTAAGCCCGAAATTCATGGGGTCACGCCAATATTAGACATGACCGCCATGAATTTCTAGTAAAGTATTTAAAAAAAACACAACACCAAGAAAAAAGTCCTTTAATTGAAATAAACACACAATTCTTTATTGTTCTAAATTAAACCATACTTACCGTCACGCCCATTTCAGCTGAAGCCAACGATCTCCTGAAATAAAAGAAAAATAATAAAGCAACATCATCCTTACCTTTCCATGGTTCCCATGACAGCTTCAGCTCTGCTACATCGAGATGACAGGCTGGACCGCAGCAGAACGCTGCCATCCAGCCTGTCATCCCGAAGACACTGAGAAGCGCAGGCTTGCTTGCGCTCCACAGTGTCTCTCTGTGAGGGCATCCAGATGAGCCGAGTTCATGTCCAATGAACTCGGCTCACCTCATGCACGTCACTGACAGCGTGGGAAAATTATCCTGCACTCAGCGCTTCAGCGTGGGAGAATTCTCACGCTGAAGCGCTGAGTGCAGGAGAATTTTCCCACGCTGTCAGTGACGTGCATGAGGTGAACTGAGTTCATTGGACATGAGCTCACCTCATGCACGTCACTGACAGCGTGGGAGAATTCTCCTGCACTCAGCGCTTCAGCGTGAGAATTTTCCCACGCTGTCAGTGACATGCATGAGGTGTGCCGAGTTCATTGGACATGAACTCGGCTCATCTGGGTGCCGTCACAGAGAGACGCTGAGGAGCGCAAGCAAGCCTGCGCTTCTCAGTGTCTGCGGGATGACAGGCTGGATGGCAGCTTTCTGCTGCGGTCCAGCCTGTCATCTCGATGTAGCAGAGCTGAAGCTGTCGTGGGAACCATGGAAAGGTAAGGATTATGTTGCTTTATTATTTTTCTTTTATTGCAGGGGATCGTTGGTTTCAGCTGGAATGGGCGTGATTGTAAGTATGGTTTAATTTAGAACAATAAAGAATTGTGTCTTTATTTCAATTAAAGGACTTTATTCTGGGTGTTTGTGTTTTTTTTTAACTTTGACTACGGGGTTAGTAATGGGGGTGTCTTATAGACGACTCTCCATTACTAACCTGGGCTTGATGTCAGCTGGCATTGTAAGCTGACATCAACCCCAGCCCTATTACCCCACTGCCACCGCTACAGGGCAGTGGGAAGAGCGAGGCTAAGTGCCAGAATTGGCGCATCCTATGGATGTGCCATTTCTGGGGCGGCTGACGGCTGGTGTTTCTAGCCTGGGAGGGGGCCAATATTCATGGCACACTTCCTGGGCTATTAATATCAGCCCCCAGCTGTCTGCCTAGCCTTTGCTAGCTATTAAAATAGGGGGGACCCCACGTCAATTTTTTGGGGGGTCCCCCATTTTAATAGCTAGTAAAGGCTAGGCATTCAGCTGGGGGCTGATATTAGTAGCCTGGGAAGCTCCGTGGGTATTACCCCTTCCCAGGCTTCAAACATCTGCCCCAGCTGTCTGCTTAACCTCCGCTAGAGCCTAAAATTACGGGGAACCCCACGCCAATTTTTTTTTAAATAAATCCTTTATTTTAACACTAAATGACAAGTACAGTAACCAACACTATCACTGTACTTATTATATATCTGACTGACATGTTTCTATCTATCTAATCTATGTGTGATGCTCTATTCTTTCTGTTCTAAATTGTCGGGTACCGCTGCTGAATTGCCGGCCGGCTTTTTTAAAGAGACGGTGCATGAAAACACTAATATATTTTTTTAATAAATCCTTTACACTAAATGACAAGTACAGTAAGCAACACTGTCACTGTACTTCTTATATATGTGACTGACATGTTTCTATCTATCTAATCTATGTGTGATACTCTATTCTTTCGGTTCTAAATTGTCGGGTACCGGTGTACGCCGCTGCTGAATTGCCGGCTTTTCATGTTTCACTGTGAGCACAGTTCCCATCGATTTGGGCAATCACTCTAATGCCACAACCACCATGGCTGTGGCATTACAGTGAGTGGCAGACAATCCCTGCATGATTGGTGCTCTAAATAGCGCCAGACATGCAGGACACGCTTTTGGTGCACGAACAGTTATCGAACATAACCTCGAACAGCCGAATTTTTTGCAAATCGTTCGGGTTCGTCGAACAACTCGAACACCGCCCAAAACAGCTCGAATTTGAGATTGGCGAACAGTTCTAGTCGAGCACCGCTCATCTCTAATTATCAGGTACAAGCCCTTTCGTTTCCATGTGCTTTCTTTGTCTAACTCTGCATAAAAAGTCCCTGATGGCCGCACCATCGCCAGTCCACCGCCAGGCCAGACCATCGCCAGATATCCCAATGCTGTGTTGCTGATCTGGACACCTGCGAGTGCTAGTATATTTTCCCTGTCTGCATTCTGAACTGTTCTGCTGCGTATCTCTGAATAAACTTCACTCTCTGCTTTTAAGAAGAATTGTCTACACTGTTTTCTCGGCTCTTCTAGCTCTCAGTAAGGAGCTTTCTTACATGCATGACTCATGGTAATATTCCCTGTTTCCCTGCTTCTTCTTTCCCTGGGCAGAGAAACTCACTTGAGTGTACCTATCAGGTATTTTCCCAAAATCTGTGAGCTTTATTGGTACATCACTTCATTGTCCTTTTCTCTCCTTTAACTCAAATTAGTTCCCAACTTTTTTTGTGAGATTTACATGCCACTTGGGTTTCTTGACCCACCAAGCCACTGTGTGATACTACCATGTCTCTGAAATTATCCCCTAAATACAGTGCATTTATGTTCCAACAAACAACTCTACAAACAACTCTACAAACAGGGACAAACAACTACAAAGAGATGGCTTGATAGAACATTTAGCTGGGAATGAATGCAAAGCTAGCAGTCTGTAATATTAGTCAAGCAAACGATAGCCTGATGGTGATTCATGAATTTGCTATCCCACTCATTCTGGGGATGTTTGTTTATAGTCTCAACTGTGATAAAAACTAAAACAAAAATACTTATCTGAAACACATGCAGGATGAAATCTAATTTGTATTGGTCTTGAATCAAACATTTTTACAGTGAGAAGTGTGTATTCAAGGCGCCTTTCATTCCGTTTTCACAAAGGATAGGGTGGTTAATTGTACTTGGAATGGCCCTTCAAATCAAATGTTCCCTCACATAATTCTTTACAACCACACAATCTCCAGGTTTTGGAGTGACACCTCTTCAATCCTTTAGGGTCTGGTATGGAAGAGAAAGCATAGTAATGAATTTGTGCCAGTGTCTGCTGTTGTGCACTGACATATCTTGCCTGGTCCCTGTACAGTCATGGCCAAAAGTTTTGAGAATGACACCAAAATTATATTTTCACATGATCTGCTGGCCTCTGGTTTTTATTAGTGTTTGTCTGATGTTTATATCACATACAGAAATATAATTGCAATCATATTATGAGTACCAATAGGTTATATTGACAGTTAGAATGAGTTAATGCAGCAAGTCAATATTTGCAGTGTTGCCCCTTCTTCTTCAAGACCTCTGTAATTCTCCCTGGCATGCTCTCAATCAACTTTTGGACCAAATCCTGACTGATAGCAGTCCATTCTTGCATAATCAATGCTTGTATTTTGCCAGAATTTGTTGGTTTTTGTTTGTCCACCCGTCTCTTGATGATTGACCACAAGTTCTTAATGGGATTAAGAGCCCTTGCTCAAACAGTCTCCGCCTCACAGTGCGTGCAGAAGCACTCACACCAGCCTGCTGCCATTCCTGAGCAAGTTCGGCACTGTTGGTAGTCCGATCACGCAGCTGAAACAGTTTTAAGATACGGTCCTGGTGCTTGCTGGTCTTTCTTGGGCGCCCTGGAGCCTTTTTGACAACAATGGAAGCTCTCTCCTTGAAGTTCTTGATGATGCGATAGATTGTTGACTGAGGTGCAATCTTTGTAGCTGCGATACTCTTCCCTGTTAGGCCATTTTTGTGCAGTGCAATGATGTCTGCACGTGTTTCTTTAGAGATAACCATGGTTAACTGAAGAGAAACAATGATACCAAGAACCAGCCTCCTTTTAAAGTGTCCAGTGATGTCGTTCTTACTTAATCATGACTGATTGATCGCCAGCCCTGTCCTCATCAACACCCACACCTGTGTTAATGGATCAATCACTAAAACGATGTTAGCTGCTCCTTTTAAGGCAGGACTGCAATGATGTTGAAATGTGTTTTGGGGGTTAAAGTTCATTTTCTGGGCAAATATTGACTTTGCAAGTACAGTAATTGCTGTTAAGCTGATCACTCTTTGACATTCAGGAGTATATGCAAATTGCCATTACAAAAAATGAAGCAGTAAACTTTGGAAAAATTACTATTTGTCTCATTCTCAATACTTTTGGCCATGACTGTACATGTGCTGTAAATAACCTGTCTGTGATATCCACCTCTGTTTCTGTATCAGCCATCGGGCCACACGAGGTGACTAAACAGCATCCCTGCTTTACTAAAGGGACATGTGATTCCACCCAGCACAGAAGCTTAGGGGTTATTTCCAGGCTAGTTAGTATAGCTGAGCGGGGCTGCGCCCCTTTTAAGCTTCTGACAGTTTCCTGTGCCAGTTATAGTGACTACTACATCTGGCTAGCTACAGTTTGTTGAGTTCTTGTTCAGCCTGCTTCCTGACCATTCTTCTGTCTTTCATTTTGTCCTTGTTCTGACCTGGCAACCTGTCTTTCTGCTAGAAGTGGTTCTGACAGAATGAAAAAGCTATTGGCAGATATTCAGTCCACAGCTTGCTTGTTTGTGTAACAAATTTGTGAATTTTTAACATTAGTGTCTCAACTTCCACTGCTGAAAGGATGTTATGGAGTGTGTAACACCTGTTGTTTTCTAAGTCCTCTAAAATCTTCCCAGTACATTTCCTGTGAAATGTGTTGTCCTGTCACTTTCTGTTACCTCCAGAATCCCATAATAACATACTACTTCTCACATTAGTTTTTTGATTGTTGATTTTGCAGTTGCTTTCACACAAGGTTGTGCCTCAGGCCAATCCTGAAAAGATATCCACACTGACAAGGACATACTCATATAGGCCTATATTAGGTGACTGTATGAAATCAATGTGCAGTAGCTGAAACTGGTACAGTGGGCTTGGGCCGCACCCTTGCAGGACCTTGACAACGCTTCCTGGGTTGTGAAGGGAATATTCAGAACCTACAGTTGAAACCAGAAGTTTACATACACTATATAAAAAGACACATGCATGTTTTTCTCAATATCCGACATGAAATCAGAAAAAACCTTTCCCGTTTTAGGTCCATTAGGATTACCATAATTTTTAATAGTGCTGGCGGCAGTGGCATAACTAGAGTCCAATGGGCCCCGGTGCAAGATTTAGACCTGGCCCCCCTCCCCCTTCACCCTCCCCCATCCCTTTTGACATGGGCATCCCTCTTCCATCCCCTCCCCTGCATGTTATTTGTGTGGGCCTTTGTAGCATTCTAAATCCAATAAGAACATACGAGTTACCCACCTCCCCCATTATGTAGTAATGTCCCCCATGTTGTACTAATGTCCCTCATCCTGGGCCCATCCTGGTACATAC
The DNA here is from genome assembly GCF_046119375.1 of Phyllobates terribilis. Taxonomy (NCBI): domain Eukaryota; kingdom Metazoa; phylum Chordata; class Amphibia; order Anura; family Dendrobatidae; genus Phyllobates; species Phyllobates terribilis. Next base: position 1,033,100,961 of record NW_027362761.1, on the reverse strand, counting down.
AGTTGAAACCAGAAGTTTACATACCCTATATAAAAAAACACATATGCATGTTTTTCTCAATATCTGACATGAAATCAGAATAAACATTTCCTGTTTTAGGTCAATTAGGATTACCATAAATTTTAATATTTGCCAAATTCCAGAATAATGAGAGAGAGAGAATGTTTTAAGGCATTTTTATTACTTACTGCAAATTCAAAAGTTTACATACACTAAGATTACTATGCCTTTAAACAATTCTGGACTGCCCATATGATGATGTCAAGTGTTTGGAAGCTTCTGATAATTTTTTTGGCAACATCTGAGTTAATTAGAGACACACCTGTGGATGTATTTTAATGAATACTTGAAACACACTGCTTATTTGTGCAGCATCATGGGAAAGTCTAAAGAAATCAGCCAAGATATTAGGAAGAGAATTGTGGACTTGCACAAATCTGGCTCATCCTTGGGTACAATTTCAAGATAACTGAAGATAAGTCATTTATCTATACAAACAATTATATGGAAGTACAAACAAGATGGGAATGTCCAGCCATCATACAGCTCAGGAAGGAGATGGGTTCTGTGTCCCAGAGATGAACGTGCTTTGGTCCGACATGTGCATATCAACCCAAGGACAAAATCAAAAGACATTAACAATGATAAAGAGATACTGGGAATTTTTATTGACAGCTATCATCAGATTGCGGACCATACAGAAATCACAGTACTGATAAGATACAATCAGTATCACAAATAAACATTTCATCCAGGTACCTTATAGATGACATTTTTTCTGAAGTCGTCTCTTTTTTTGCATCTCCATCTTGTCTAGATGCCATGATAACTTTTCACATCCACAGCTAGTCTCTGCAGACAACCCTGTTCTCCTGTCTTTTGCAGCATATCCCCACACAGTACCCTTAAAAATAAGAATGTTATTGCAATTCACTCTGCATAAAAATATGTGTCCATACTGTACCCTAAATAAACCTCGTATGGTATACAACCTCCACACTGTCTACCATTATTAGCTATAACCGCCTTATGAGTCACGGCCTATACCATGGCTTTCCCCTTTCTAATTTTCTATTACAGTTTCTATATCTCCATATCCGTTTTGTCCCCCCTCTTCACACTATGCCCTCATATTGCCAAAAACGCTGCCCTTTTCAAACTGTAACCACTCCTCACACTGTCCCCCTACGCAGCATGATGGTCACCACAGCTGCCCATACAGTATGATATTCACAACAAGCCACCAATATATAGTATGGTCACCACCACAACCCTCATATATACTATGATGTCCACCACAGAACCCCATATATAGTATGATGTCCACCACAGCCCCCATATATAGTATGATGTCCACCATAGAGCTCAAATAGAGTATGATGTCCACCACAGCTCCCCATAAATAGTATAATGTTGAAAACAGCCCCCATGTATACTATGATGGCCCCCCCGCAGCACCCCACCCCATACAGTTTTATGGCCCACAAACAGCACTCCAAACAGTGTGATATTCACCACAGCCCCCTTTCCAGTATGGTCACCACAGCCCCCAGTATAATGTCCTCCACAGCCCCATATACAATATGGTCACCACAGCTCCTCATATACTTTGCAGTTCCCCTGTACAGCCCCTCATTTTCTGTCCTCATGTATAGCCCCTCATTTCATGGCTCCCCTACACATCACCTCATTTCATGCCCCCCTCTACAGTCCCTCATTTCATGTTCCTCTGCACAGTCACTTATTTCATGGCCCCCCGCAAAGACCCACATTTCATGATTCACCACACAGCCCCTCATTTCATGGGCCACCCAGCGCTGCCCCTCATTTCATGCTTCCACGCACAGCCCCTCATTTTATGCCTCCTTGCACAGCCCCTCACTTTGATGAGCAATGTTCGACTCGAACTGTTCGCCAATCTCAAATTCGTGCTGTCTTGGGCGGTGTTTGAGTCGTTCGACGAACGCGAACGATTTGCAAAAAGTTCAGCTGTTCGAGGTTATGTTCGATAACTATTCGTGCACCAAAAGTGTAACTGGATTTTTTCACATCATGCAGGGATTGTCTGCCACTCACTGTAATGCTACAGCCATGGTGGTTGTGACATTACAGTGGTTGCCCAAATCGATGGGAACAGTGCTTACAGTGAAACATGAAAAGCCGGCAATTCAGCAGCGACATACATCGGTACCCGACAATTTAGAACAGAAAGAATAGAGCATCACACATAGATTAGATAGATAGAAACATGTCAGTCACATACAGTACAGACCAAAAGCTTGGACACACCTTCTCATTTAAAGATTTTTCTGTATTTTCATGACTATGAAAATTGTACATTCACACTGAAGGCATCAAAACTATGAATTAACACATGTGGAATTATATACTTTACAAAAAAGTGTGAAACAACTGAAAATATGTCTTATATTCTAGGTTCTTCAAAGTAGCCACCTTTTGCTTTGATGACTGCTTTGCACACTCTTGGCAATCTCTTGATGAGCTTCAAAAGATAGTCACCGGAAATGGTCCTCCAATAATCTTGAAGGAGTTCCCAGAGATGCTTAGCACTTGTTGGCCCTTTTGCCTTCACTCTGCGGTCCAGCTCACCCCAATCCATCTCGATTGGGTTCAAGTCTGGTGACTGTGGAGGCAAGGTCATCTGGCGTAGCACCCCATCACTCTCCTTCTTGGTCAAATAGCCCTTACACAGCCTGGAGGTGTGTTTGGGGTCATTGTCCTGTTAAAAAGTAAATGATGGTCCAACTAAATGCAAACCAGATGGAATAGCATGCAGCTGCAAGATGCTGTGGTTGCCATGCTGGTTCAGTATGCCTTCAATTTTGAATAAATCTCCAACATTGTCACCAGCAAAGCACCCCCACACCATCACACCTCCTCCTCCATGCTTCCCGGTGGGAACCAGGCATGTAGAGTCCATCCGTTCACCTTTTCTGTGTCGCACAAAGACACGGTGGTTAGAACCAAAGATCTCAAATTTGGACTCATCAGACCAAAGCACAGATTTCCACTGGTCTAATGTCCATTCCTTGTGTCCTTTAGCCCAAACAAGTCTCTTCTGCTTGTTGCCTGTCTTTAGCAGTGGTTTCCTAGCAGCTATTTTACCGTGAAGGCCTTCTGCACAAAGTCTCCTCTTAACAGTTGTTGTAAAGATGTGACTGCTGCTAGAACTCTGTGTGGCATTGACCTGGTCTCTAATCTGAGCTGCTGTTAACCTGCGATTTCTGAGGCTGGTGACTCGGATAAACTTATACTCAGAAGCAGAGGTGAGTCTTGGTCTTCCTTTCCTGGGGCGGTCTTCATGTGAGCCAGTTTCTTTGTAGCGCTTGATGGTTTTTGCAACTGCACTTGGGGACACTTTCAAAGTTTGCCCAATTTTTCGGACTGACTGACCTTCATTTCCTAAAGTAATGACGGCCACTCGTTTTTCTTTACTTAGCTGCTTTTTTCTTGCCATAATTCAAATTCTAACAGTCTATTCAATAGGACTATCAGCTGTGTATCCACCTGACTTCTGCACAACACAACTAATGGTCCAAACCCCATTTATAAGGCAATAAATCCCACGTATTAAACCTGACAGGGCACACCTGTGAAGTGAAAACCATTTCCGGTGACTACCTCTTGAAGCTCATCAAGAGATTGCCAAGAGTGTACAAAGCAGTCATCAAAGCAAAAGGTGGCTACTTTGAAGAACCTAGAATATAAGACATATTTTCAGTTGTTTCACACTTTTTTGTTAAGTATATAATTCCACATGTGTTAATTCATAGTTTTGATGCCTTCAGTGTGAATGTACAATTTTCAAAGTCATGAAAATACAGAAAAATCTTTAAATGAGAAGGTGTGTCCAAACTTTTGGTCTGTACTGTATATAATAAGTACAGTGACAGTGTTGGTTACTGTACTTGTCATTAGTGTTAAAGGATTTAATAAAAAAAAATAATAGTGTTTTCATGCACCAGTCTCTTTAAAAAAGCCGGCCGGCAATTCAGCATCGGTACCCGACAATTTAGAACAGAAAGAATAGAGCATCACACATAGATTAGATAGATAGAAACATGTCAGTCACATATACACTACCGTTCAAAAGTTTGGGGTCATTTAGAAATTTCATTATTTTTGAAAGAAAAGCACATTTTTTTTCAATGAAGCTAACATTAAATGAATCAGAAATACACTCTATACATTGTTAATGTGGTAAATGACTATTCTAGCTGCAAACATCTTGTTTTTATTGCAATATCTACATAGGTGTATAGAGGCCCATTTCCAACAACCCCCACTCCAGTGTTTTAATGGTACATTGTGTTTGCTAACTGTGTAAGAAGGCTAATGGATGTTTAGAAAACCCTAGAAAACGCTTGCACAAGTATGTTAGCCCAGCTGAAAACGGTTTGACTGATTTGAGAAGCGATAAAATTGACCTTCCTTTGAGCTAGTTGTGGATCTGGAGCATTACATTTGTTTGTTCTATGAAACTCTCAAAATGGCCAGAAAAAGAGAACTTTCATGTGAAATTCGACAGTCTATTCTTGTTCTTATAAATGAAGGCTATTCCATTCGAGAAATTGCCAAGAAACTGAAGATTTCCTACAACGGTGTGTACTACTCCCTTCAGAGGAGAGCAACAAGACAAGTACATTAGAGTCTCTAGTTTGAGAAATCGATGCCTCACAGCTCCTCAACTGGCAGCTTCATTAAATAGTACACGCAAAACACCAGTGTCAACGTCTACAGTGAAGAGGCGAATCCGGGATGCTGGCCTTCAGGGCAAAGTGGCAAAGAAAAAGCCATATCTGAGACTGGCTAATAAAAGAAAAAGATTAATATAGGCAAAAGAACACAGACATTGGACAGAGGAAGATTGGAACAAAGTTTTATGGACAGACAAATCAAAGTTTGAGGTGTCTGGATCACACACAAGAACATTTGTGAGATGCAAAACAACTGAAAAGATGCTGGAAGAGTGCCTGACGCCACCTGTCAAGCATGGTGGAGGTAATGTGATTGTCCGGGGTTGCTTTGGTGCTGCTAAAGTGGGAGATTTGTACAAGGTAAATGGGATTTTGAATAAGGAAGGCTATCACTCCATTTTGCAACACCATACCATACCCTGTGGACAGCGCTTGATTGGAGCCAATTTCATCCTACAACAGGACAATGACCCAAAGCACACCTCCAAATTATGCATGAACTATTTAGGGAAGAAGCAGGCAGTTGATATTCTATCTGTAATGGAGTGGCCAGCGCAGTCACCAGATCTCAACCCCATTGAGCTGTTGTGGGAGCAGCTTGACCGTATGGTACGCAAAAAGTGCCCATCAAACCAATCCAACTTGTGGGAGGGGCTTTAGGAAGCATGGGGTGAAATTTCTCATGATTACCTCAGCAAATTAACAGCTTGAATGCCAAAGGTCTGCTGCTGTAATTGCTGCAAAGAGAGCAATCCTTGATGAAAACAAAGTTTGAAGGAAAAAATTATTCTTTCTAATAAAAATCATTATTTCTCACCTTGTCAATGTCTGGACTATATTTTCTAATCATTTTGCAACTGATTTAATAAATAAAAGTAGGAGTTTTCATGGAAAACACAAAATTGTCTGGGTGACCCCAAACTTTTGAACGGTAGTGTATAATAAGTACAGTGATAGTGTTGATTACTGTACTTGTCATTTAGTGTTAAAATAAAGGATTTATTTAAAAAAAAATTGGCGTGGGGTTCCCCGTAATTTTAGTCTCTAGCGGAGGTTAAGCAGACGGCTGGGGCAGATGTTTGAAGCCTGGGAAGGGGGTGATACCCACGGAGCTTCCCAGGCTACTAATATCAGCCCCCAGCTGAATACCTAGCCTTTACTAGCTATTAAAATGGGGGACCCAAAAAAAATGATGTGGGGTTTCCCCTATTTTAATAGCTAGCAAAGGCTAGGCAGACAGCTGGGGGCTGATATTAATAGCCCAGAAAGGGTGCCATGAATATTGGCCCCCTCCCAGGCTAGAAACACCAGCCGTCAGCCACCCCAGAAATGGCGCAACCACGCTCTTCCCACTGTCCTGTAGCGGTGGTAGTGGGGTAATAGGGCTGGGGTTGATGTCAGCTTATAATGCCAGCTGACATCAAGCCCAGGTTAGTAATGGAGAGGCGTCTATAAGACACCCCCATTACTAACCCCATAGTCAAAGTTAAAAAAAACACAAACACCCAGAATAAAGTCCTTTAATTGAAATAAACACACAATTCTTTAATGTTCTAAATAAAACCATACTTACCGTCACGCCCATTCCAGCTGAAGTCAACGATCTCCTGCAAGAAAAGTAAAATAATAAACCAACATCATCCTTACCTTTCCATGGTTCCCAGGACAGCTTCAGCTCTGCTACATTCACATGACAGGCTGGATCGCAGCCGAAAGCTGCCATCCTGCTTGCCATGCCGCAGACACTGAGAAGCGCTGGCATGCTTGCGCTCCTCAGTGTCTCGCTGTGATGGCATCCAGATGAGCCAAGTTCATGTCCAATGAACTCAGCTCACCTCATGCACGTCACTGACAGCGTGGGAGAATTCTCCTGTGCATGCGTTGAGCGTGAGAGAAATGCGCACGAGAACTCTCCCACGCTGTCAGTGACGTGCATGAGGTGAGCTGAGCTCTCAGGACATGTCCAATGAACTCAGCTTACCTCATTCACGTCACTGACAGTGTGGGAGAATTCTCTAGCGCTCACTGCATGCGCAGGAGAATTCTCGGTAAGCGCAGGAGAATTCTCCCACGCTGTCAGTGACGTGCATGAGGTGAGCTGAGTTCATTGGACATGAACTCGGCTCATCTGGATGCCGTCACAGCGAGACACTGAGGAGCGCAAGCATGCCTGCGCTTCTCAGTGTCTGCGGCATGGCAAGCTGGATGGCAGCTTTCTGCTGCGATCCAGTCTGTCATGTCAATGTAGCAGAGCTGAAGCTGTCCTGGGAACCATGGAAAGGTAAGGTACTCCCTCAGCATCTGAGGTTAGTTTATTATTTTACTTTTATTGCAGAAGACATTGGCTTCAGCTGGAATGGGCGTGACTGTAAGTATGGTTTAATTTAGAACATTAAAGGAATGTGTGTTTATTTCAATTAAAGGACTTTATTCTGGGTGTTGTGTTTTTTTTAAATACTTTGCTAGAAATTCATGGCGGTCATGTCTAATATTGGCGTGACCCCATGAATTTCGGGCTTAGGGCCAGCTGATAATGCACTGCGGATTCCAGCCCCCAGCTGCTTAGTTGTACTTGGCTGGACACAAAAATAGGGCGAAGTCCCACGTCAATTTTTTTTTAATTATTTCATGAAATTCATGAAATAATTAAAAAAAAGGGCTTCCCTGTATTTTTGTTTCCAGCCAGGTACAAATAGGCATCTGGGGGTTGGGGACAGCCTGTTCCTGCCTGCTGTACCTGGCTGGACACAAAAATATGGCGAAGGCCACATCAAATTTTTGGTGAAAAATTCATTAAAAAATTAAAAGCAGTTTGTCAGCTTTTGGACACCTTTGAAGGTGTTTTCTATGTGTTTTTGTTTGCCTGCCATTGGTTTTAACGGTGTTTGACGGTGTTTGATGATGTTCGACGAACAGTTCCACGAACAACCCGGTGTTCGACGAACTGAACCGAACCCAAACACTACGGGGGTGGCCCACCTGCGCAGCCTCTTATGCCCGCCTGGAAAGCCGCTCATTGTATGCCCCCCTTCACAGACCCTCATTGTATGCCCCCCTGCACAGTCTCTCATTTTATGCCACCCTGTACGGCATCTAATTTTATGCCCCCCTGCACAGTCCCTCATTTATGTCACCCCACACAGCCCTTCATTTTATGTCCCCCCACACAGCCCTTCATTTTATGCCACTCTGCACTGCTCCCCATTATATGCCCCCCTGCACACCCCCTCATTTTATGCCCCCCTGCACAGCCCCTCATTTTTGCCCCCCTGCACATCCCCTCATTTTATGCCCCCTTTTACAGCCCCTCATTTTATGCCCTCCTGCAAAGCGCCTCATTTTATGGCAAGGTAATTTAATTTTCTATTTTAAAAAAAGCTTATACTCAACTAATCCAGGCTCCCTGTCCACTGTCTCCTCTTCTATGAAGTGCAGCAGTGGGCGCTTGATGGCGTGCTGACATCACTGCTTTGTGTCATCCAACGTCCCCTGTGTGCTCCGTCTCCTTCAGTGCGCAGGCCGTGAAGTAGCCTGCATCTTGCTGGAGTTCCCAGAGGAGCAGGAAGCTGATTACAGCTCCTCTGCTCCTGTCTCAGGCGATGCTAACATCAATTGTATTCAGGTCTGACAGACGCAAATACAATTGAGTGCAGGGATGGAACAACGACTGGGGCGCAGGCAAACAAGGGTGAGTGGTGTCAGTGACTGACACCGCTCACCTGTGCACCTGCGGCCAGGATGTCAGCATGCTGAATGTCTGTGGTCACAGGTGCGCACCAGGTGGCCGCAGGCAACCAGCAATTTTTTTCTGAGAGTGTCCCCCTTGGGTAGGCAAGAGGTAGTGCCCTAGGCAGGTGCCTACTCCTTGCCCCGGTCTTAAGTTTACCTAGCAATAGTGACTTACATCATGCAAAGAGAGCAGCTGATTATCCACAGGAGAGCTGTGTCTTACCATGGATCTATCTAGTACTCAACATTTCTGATGAGCAAGCATGCTCGCTACTGCTCGGTGCTCGCCCGAGCATCTCACTGCTCGAGATGCTCGGCGCTCGCCGAGTATTTCCGGGTTGCTCGGTCCCCTCCCTGCATGTTTGGCGCTATTTAGAGAGCCAATGAACATGCTGGGATTGCCTGCCATGCACTGTAATGCCGCAGCCATGTTGGTTGTGGGCATTACAGTGATTGGCTGGCCGCACAGCGTCATCAGGTCTATATCAGACCTGGCGCCGCCATGCTCGTTACAATCACTCTGGATCAGACAGTGTAGGGAGCGCTGCTGCTGTGTCAGGGACAGATTTGATTGTGTATTAGTGAAGGGAGAAAAACCGCACATTACACATATCCATCTTAACAAACAGTCCTTCTGAGGATTAATCCATCTGCCGAGATATCAGGCAGGCAGGGTGTATAGGCAGGCAGTGTATATAGCAGACTGCAGTGCATATAGCACAAGAGGCTCCATTCCAATTCTGCCTTCAGCTGCTGTTAAATATTTCTATACAAAGGCCCAGGTCTCAGGGGCCAGGAACACTTTTCTTTGGATCTTAATCCTCATTATTTGCTTAAAAAGCAATCCAGAGAACACCGTTTTTCTGCGTCATTTGCTTGTTGGCACTGCAGAATACAGCGAGGTCCTTTCCATATTACAGCGCTAGAAGTCCAGCAATTTAAAACTGTGTTTTCTCCGTCACATGGATCACATATAAGTTTTCAGAAAATACAGCCATTTTTGGCCTCCATTTCAATTTTTTTTCACTGTGTCAGTGAAATTTTTGACACTGGTTTGCAGCCTCCTCCTCCTCTTCAGCCTTCATCTCCGAAATGACCACATCAGTAACAAGCTGGAAGCACTGCATCACTGCCTCAGCCAAGCGGCAACAGGCTGTGCTGAAGCTAATATGCTTAGCTGAAAAACCGCACAATGCTGAAGAGTTGTGGACAGCTCTGAAAGATCAGGCAGATCTGTGGCTCACACAGCTGAACCTACTGCCAGGCATGGTCATGTGTGACAATGGGCGGAACCTGGTGGCGGCTCTGAGGCGAGCCGAGCTCACACACGTACCATACCTGGCCCATGTGCTTAACCTCGTGGTTCAACGGTTTCTAAAATCCTACCCGGAGCTGCTGGATCTGCTTGTTAAAGTACGCCGCCTGTGTGCCTATTTTAGAAAGTCAGCTACAGCTTCCGCCACCCTTGCCATGCTTCAGCAGTGTTTGCAGCTTCCAGCTCACAGACTGGTGTGTGATGTCCCCACGCGTTGCAAACTGAAATGCTCTCTGCTCACAATCAAAGAGGATGCATTGCAGGCGGAGCACGATGAGATGGAGCAAGGAACCATACTGGGTGATTACACAAAGCCAAGCCTCATCTCATCCCAACGTGGATTGGGTGACAATGAGGAAGAGGAGGAGGAGGAGGAGGAAGGACAGGAGCTGGTTTCATGCACTATAGATGGTACTACCTGCACAGATGTCATACCGTCTGTTCAGTGTGGATGGCCAGAGGACAGAGAGGAGGAGGAGGAGGAGAGCATGGTCAGTCATCCTCTTGGTGAGGACAAGGAAGTCTTGCCTGTTAGTAGTCTGGCACGCATGCCTGAGTTTATGTTACGCTGCCTTTCCCATGACCCTCGCTTTCTCAAAATTTTGGGTGACAGTCATTACTGGTTGGTGACGCTTCTAGACCCACGCTACAAGGAGAACTTTCTATCTCTTATTCCTGAGGCGGACAGGTCTATAAAAATGGGGCTGTACCAGATGGCCTTTGTTGCGGAACTATTAAAGAAATTCCCATCTGAAAACGCTGGCGGCAGAGGGCACACTTCGTTGGACAACCAAGGAGTACAAGCGAGAGATACACAACTTCAATCCAGCAGAGGCAGGGGAACACTGTCAAAGTTCTGGGAGAGTTTTCTCAGACCCTCCCATCGCACAGGCCCTGAGGCGCGGGGTACTCTCACAAGGAGTGCAAAGTTTGGGAAGATGCTGAGGGAGTACCTTGCCGACCGTACCAACATCCTCCGTGATTCCGCTGTGCCTTATAATTATTGTGTATGCAAGTTGGATATGTGGAATGAACTAGCTCTCTATGCCTTGGAGGTCCTGGCCTGCCCTGCTGCCAGCGTTTTATCAGAGCGGGTTTTTAGTGCCGCTGGTGGAATTATAACTGATAAGTGCATCTGCCTGTCAACTGAAAATGATGACAGGCTGACTCTTATAAAAATGATCAAGGGCTGGATTGGGCCAGGCTTCTCAACACCACCGAATGATAGCAGCGTAGCATAAACTCAAATCCAGTGTCTTTTCTTGGGAGGTGTATTCCCATGCACCTTTTCACACCCACACATGGGTATACGCTTCCTGATTTTGGCTATTTGCTCTTGTCAGGGTGACAGTGGTCCGTGATGCAACACCCATATAATTTTTTTAAAGGGTGTTTATGATGTCCGTAAAAAAATTTTTTATACAGTATGTTCATGTATACCCGCCAGGTGTAAATGTTTGTCAGCCCATACACTTAGTGCATGGGCATTACAAGTATAGGAGGCACGCTCCTTTCTAATGGGAACATTTTTTTATGAGGCCCTCCTCCACGTCTCTTCCAAGGGTCATTGAAGTGCCTCCAAATTTTTGGCAGCCCTTGCATTCACTGCATAGGCCAACACTATGGGAGACTCTCTCCTTTCTAATGGGCATTTGTCATTGCTGTGGCCCTGCTCTGTGTGTCTTTAAATTCTTAGTGAGTTTTTTCCTAAAATTGGTCAGCTGTTGGACTCACTGCTTACCCTATAACTGTATAGCAGACCCTCTCCTTTCTAATGGGAACATGTCGTACTTGTTACTGTGGCCCTGCTCTGTGTGTCTTTAAATTGTTAGTGGGGTTTTTCCTAAAATTGGTCAGCCGTTGGACTCACTGCATACCCTATAACTGTATAGTAGACCCTCTCCTTTCTAATGGGAATTTGTCGTTACTGTGGCCCTGCTCTACATGTCTTTAATTTCTTAGTGGGGTTTTTCCTAAATTTGGTCAGCCGTTGGACTCACTGCATATCCTATAACTGTGTAGCAGACTCTCTCCTTTCTAATGGGAACATGTTGTACCTTGTTACTGTGGCCCTGCTCCGTGTGTCTTTAAATTCTTAGTGGGGTTTTTCCTAAAATTGGTCAGTTGTTGGACTCATTGCATACCCTATAACTGTATAGCAGACCCTCTCTTTTCTAATGGGAACATGTTGTACCTTGTTACTGTGGCCCTGCTCTGTGAGTCTTTAAATTCTTAGTGGGGTTTTTCCTAAAATTGGTCAGCCGTTGGACTCACTGCATACCCTATAACTGTATAGCAGACTCTCTCCTTTCTAAATGGAATTTGTCATTACTGTGGTCCTGCTCTATGTGTCTTTAAATTCTTAGTGAGGTTTTTCCCAAATTTTGGCAGCCCTTGCAGTCACAGCATGGGCATTATTACGCGCTCCTTTATAATGGGAACATTTTTTTTACTGAGACCCTTCTCTATGTCTCTTCAAAGGGGTATTGGGTTGCGTCCAAATTTTTGGCAGTCCTTGCAGTCACTGGATACGCAATAACAGTATAGGAGACCCACTTGTTAATAATGGGAGCAACAAAGTATAGTCGGCCGATGGCTCTCTAACAATAGCGAGGGCCGACTGATAGCGATGGCCGACTATTTAAGAATAGTAAGGGCCGTCTGATGGCCCTATAAAAATAGGCTTTATGACTTTCAGAGTCCCTCCATCATAAATAAAACAGGATGTGTCTGATGATGTGTCACACACCACATTGCCAGATAAGGTTGTAAAATGTTAAAATTACATTTCCCGGTGAATGCATTTGTCTTAAAAAATAACGTAACAAAAGCAAAACAATAAGATCTTTCTTTAGTATAAAAAACAGCGTAACCAATTTAACCTCAATGTAATCACATTGTTCAGCTTATGCACCTCCTCCTCCATCTCCGAAATGACTATATCAGTCACAAGCTGGCAGCACTGCAGCACTGCCTTGGCCAAGCGGCAACAGGCTGTGCTGAAGATAACATGCTTAATGCTTAATTGACAAACCGCCCAGCGCTGCAGAGTTGTTAAAAGCTGTAACACAGCAGCCTGATCTGTGGCTCTCACCGCTGAACATACAGCAAAGCATGGTCGTGTGTGACAATGGGCGGAACCAGGTGACGGAGAAATGACAGCCGGGGTAAATACAGTTTCCCTCTATGCCAGTCCTTTCACCGAGCAAAAGAATATGGCTGTGGTGAAATACAACTCCCACTGAGAAGCTGTTTCAGATTGAAACACATTGTGCCCACCAGAGGATTTGATTCTGAGGGATAACCTTTCTCACTCGCTCAAGAGCCCCTTAGCGCTATCATGAACTCTCCTGAGGTTGAAGCCAAGGCACACCAGAGGATTCTCTGGTTGGACCGTTCAACCCTGCCGAGAAGCAGTCCTTGCTAAGAAAAGTGTGTGGGAAGGTTCTCGGACACTCTATTTTTACTGAGGAGGAAACATACGCAAACACGGGGAGAATATACAAAGTCCCTGCAGATGTTGTCCTTGTTGGGATTTGAACCCAGGATCCCAGCGCTGCTAGGCTTCAGTGCTAACCACAGATCCAATGTGCTGCCGTTCACCCTCTAATATCTAACAGGCTGGAGAAACTTGCACTTACTGCCACTCTATCTTCAGCTCCTTTGTGAGAAAATGTATTTGGGCAGCCACTCAGTCTACCAAATAAAATTCCTGAGAAGGAAATTGGGGATGGCTGCGCTACTGGTACTGGCGGCAGGGCTAATACCATGGCGTTGTACCATAGTTTGCTGGAAATATTCCAGGCTGGTAGGAGGCAAGCAAATTCCCACAGAAAAGTACTAGCAGTAATGTTCAGGCCACATTTCAAGTGCAAGCAGCTTTAGAACACTTCCTGGGAGAAATGACACGCAGGGTACATACGGTTTCCCTCTATGCCAGTCCTTTCACCGAGCTAAATACAACTCTCAGCAAAAAAAGTTGTGGACTGGCTCCCTACCGTCCCTGGCCACGTGTTTGTGGTTAGGCGATCCTTCCCATTAAGTGCACTGGGGAGGGCACGGGTAATGTTGTGGGACCTGTGCTTGTGGAAGGCGGAGGCGATACCGGGAAATATAGTGGCGGCTGGGGACCGAGTATGGACACCCGGCCGCCACCGGCATGAGGTTGTAAAAAGCTTCCGCCTCCACCAGCTTAAAAGGCCATATTTCAAGTGCAAAGAGCTGCCCAGAAATCTGGCGGTTTAGTCTTGCGGCCTGTGGGTGGGTAGCTGGCTGCATACTTGCACTTGCATTCCAAGTAACAGAAAACTAAGCAGATGTGACCTCTATCATCATCATGGCCTCACCTCAGCACTATGAACTCTCCTGAAGGAGAAGCCAGAGCCCACCGGAGGAGTCTCCGGTTCTCTGGTGAGCCCGTCCAACCCTGCCGAAAAGCAGCCCTGGCTAAGAAAAGTGTGGGGGAAGGTTCCCGGACACTATATGGCTGCTTTTTTAATGTGGATTGGCCATGCTTATGCATGATATTTCTCAAAACGCATTACAGATCACGCCATTGTCCAACTCTGTATTCAAGATATTAAATGCGCAAAGAAAGATGTGTGTGTGTCAAAGCACCACCGACAAGTGCGAGTTGATGTTGGACGGGCTGCCATTGCTTCTGCAACAAGCTCAATTACAGGACTTCCTGGGAGAAATGACACGCAGGGTAGATATGGTTTCCCTCTATGCCAGTCCTTTCACCGAGCTAAATACAACTTGTTAGAACCTTGCTCTTAGGTTTTTCCTTTGCTGGTCACATGACCTTGTTGGCCTATTTAATCCAGGTCCGCCCTTCTGGCTTTGCTGGACTTCATTGTATAACTACTTTCTAGCTAGCCTGTGCTCTGTATCTAACTCTGTTAGTTTGCTTGGTCTACGGATCTCAGTGTTCTATATATTTTGTTTGTTTGTCTGTCTGCTACTATTTCTGTTAGGAGGTGTCCCATTTTCCTCCCAGTCCTTAGTACTTGTAGGGATTCCTTCCCCACATCTATAGGTCTCCGTACAGACTAGCTTAGGACTTTAGCAGGTCTGATCGCAGGATCAGGTCCCCTGTTACATCGTAGGGATAAAGCTGAGTTCTATCGTAGGGACAGATCTCCTCTCTTTCCTTAGCTCTGGTAGCAGAACATAACAGTAAGTCCAGCCTGCAAATTCTCTAAGGAAAGATTTTTCTGTTCCATCATGGTGTCGGTTCTGGATTTGGCTAAACGCCTGCAGGGACTCTCTCTGGAGGTGGCCGAGCTCCGTCAGCACGTGAGTAACTGTCCTGGAGCACATTTCTTGGAGCCTAAGGTATGTTTGCCGGATTTATTTTTTGGTGAACACCGAGAATTTTTTTCATTTGAAAATGCTTGCTTATTGTATTTTCGTTTGAGACCCAAGTCCTCTGGGGTTGAATCCCAGCGCATAGGGTTCATAATGTCACTTTTGCGCAAAGAGCCTCAGGAGTGGGCCTTTTCTTTGCAACCTAGTGATACATGCTTCAGATCAGTGGATAGTTTTTTTTCTGCTTTGGGACTATTATATGATGACCCTGACCGTGTCGCATCAGCTGAGACTGAGTTGAGACGTTTGAAACAGGGATCAGGTAATGTGGAAAAATATTGTACTCATTTCCGTCGTTGGTCTACTCAAACAGGGTGGAACGATTCTGCTCTGAAAAGTCTATTTCTTGCTGGGCTCAATGAAAGGGTTAAAGACCTGCTAATTGCTTATCCTACACCTGGAGATTTGCAACAGGCTATGCAATTAGCTATACGGGTGGATAGGAGACTGCGTGCAAGGGTTAATGAGAGCAAATCCTCTGCTATGTCAGTTTCTGGTTATGAGAATGTGTGTACTAACAGTGGTGAACCGATGGAGATTGGATCGGTGGCACCTTGCTCTCAAGAAAAAGACCGTAGATTTTCTGAAGGCTTGTGTTTCTATTGCGGAAAATCTGGTCATTTGATTAAAGGCTGTGAGCTTCGTATGAAGAAAGAAAAAAAAATGGTCAGTCATGCCCGTATTGCCTGTTTAAATTCCAAGGGTGTATTTTTAGCTGCTTCCACGATTGCTCAGGAAAAATTAATGGAATTTCGGGTGTTTGTTGATTGTGGGTCTACTCTGAATGTAATTGATGGGGGATTCTTGGAAAGACTCAATTTAAAACCGAACCTTTATCATCCCCCATTGCTGTGGTTTCTGTGGATGGTTCCCCTTTGAAGAATATTACTCTCAAGGTCTGTGAATTTCCTCTCACTATTAATGGTGTTCACCATGAGAAATTGGATTTGGTAGTTTTGAATAACTTGCCTTCTCCAGTAATATTGGGATTGCCCTGGTTAAAATTTCACAATCCTGTACTGGATTGGTCTACCAGTGAAATTAAATCCTGGAGCCATAAATGTTATGACAAGTGTTGTAACGGGCGTATTGCAGCTTTGGATAGGGGAGAATTGCCTGTTCCTATTCAGGATTTTTGGAGAGTTTTTTCTGAGAAGGAATCGCAGGTTTTGCCTCCCCATAGAGACTATGATTGTTCTATTGAATTTGTCCCTGGAGCGACTCTTCCTAAAAGTCGTTTATTTAACCTTACTATTCCTGAGAGGAAGGCTTTGGAGGAATACATACAGACAAGTTTGGCCGCCGGTCACATTAGGCCCTCTAAGTCTCCTGTGGCGGTTGGATTTTTTTTTGTAAAAAAAAAGGACGGCGGTTTACGTCCTTGTCTGGATTTTCGTGAGATTAACAAAATTACTGTACGCAATCCTTACCCACTGCCATTGATTCCTGATCTGTTTAACCAGTTAATGGGGGCCAAGTGGTTCTCTAAAATTGACCTTAAGGGGGCATACAATCTGTTGCGCATGAAGGAGGGTGACGAATGGAAGACTGCTTTTAACACTCCTGTGGGTCATTTTGAGAATCTGGTTATGCCTTTTGGTCTTACTAATGCTCCTGCATTTTTTCAGAATCTTATTAATGACATCCTTAGACCTTTGATCGGCAAAAATGTGGTTGTGTATTTGGATGACATTTTGATTTATTCGCCGGATCTGGAGTCTCATTGGCGGAGCGTACGTGAGGTATTACAGTTGTTAATGGACAATTCGCTTTTTGCTAAGCTGGAGAAATGTGAGTTCGCTGTACAGAGAATTAGTTTTTTGGGTTACATTATCTCCATCGAAGGTTTTGAGATGGACCCAGTTAAAGTTCAAGCTGTACAGGAATGGCCTAGGCCTATTGGTTTGAAATCGATACAGAGGTTTTTAGGTTTCGCCAATTATTACAGAAAATTCATAAAAAATTTTTCTAGTATTGTCAAACCTCTGACCGATCTCACCAGGAAAGGTGCTGATGAGGTTCAGTGGTCTTCTGAGGCCATTGAAGCTTTTGTGTATCTCAAGGAGAGGTTCACATCTGCTCCCATCCTTATGCAGCCTGATGTGACTAAGCCGTTTTTGGTTGAGGTTGATGCTTCCTCTGTAGGGGTTGGCGCAGTATTGTCTCAGGATAACGGGGATGGATTACATCCCTGTGCCTTTTTTTCAAAAAAATTTTCGGAGACTGAACTGAATTACGATATTGGTAATCGGGAATTATTGGCTATTAAACTCGCATTTGAACACTGGCGCCACTTCTTGGAAGGTGCGGAATTTCCCGTTCAGGTTCTTACGGATCATAAAAATCTGATATATCTTGATGCTGCCAAGCGCCTGAATGCCCGTCAGGCTAGGTGGGCACTGTTTTTCTCGTGGTTTAATTTCTCCGTTACTTACATCCCTGGTACTAAGAATGTTAAGGCGGATGCCTTGTCTCGCAGTTTTTCTCCCATAGTCGGTGCTGAGAAAGAGGAGAACATTTTACAAGAAGGTGTTGTGATAGCTGCTTTGGACTCCGTTTTGGAAGATGAGATTCTTAAAACACAGGAGAATGCCCCATCTAACACTCCTCATGGGAGGTTGTTTGTGCCTGGGACCTTTAGGAGAGATTTGTTTGTTGAGTGTCACGAATCTCGGTTGGCAGGTCATCCCGGAATCTCTGAGACCAAGAGACTGGTGGGTCGCAGTTTTTGGTGGCCTGGATGGCAGAAGGAAGTCATTAAGTGGGTGCGTCAATGTACTATATGTGCTAGATCTAAGTCCTCACATACTCCTGCTGCGGGGTTGCTTTGTCCTTTGGAGGTTCCCAGTGCTCCTTGGACACATTTGGCTATGGACTTTATAACTGACCTTCCCCCCTCTGAGGGTTTTACTGTCATCTGGGTGGTCGTGGACCGTTTTAGCAAGATGTGTCACTTGGTTCCCTTCGTCAAACTGCCCTGCGCTAAAACTCTCGCTAAGGCCTTTGTCAAGGAAATTGTCAGACTTCATGGCGTTCCTACTGACATTGTTTCTGATAGGGGTCCTCAGTTCGTGGCTCGTTTTTGGCGTGCCTTTTGTGACAGGTTGGGAGTTCATTTGTCGTTCTCGTCCGGATATCATCCTGAATCTAATGGCCAGACAGAAAGGAAAAACCAGGATGTTGAGCAGTTCTTGCGTTGTTTTGTGGCAGACAATCAAGAGGGGTGGTCTGAGTTTTTGCCACTTGCTGAATTTGCTCTGAACAATCATACATCTTCTTCTGCTGGTTGTTCGCCTTTTTTTTGTTGTTCTGGGAGACATCCGTCGTTTGGGTCGTTCTCCAAGTTGGGATCTGCCGTGCCTGAGGAGGAGAATTTTTCCGGTGATTTGGAGAGAGTTTGGACGGATGTGCGTGGTAATCTTCAGGAGGCCAACAGAAAATCTAAAGACTACTTTGATAGGAAACGACAGGAGGTTTTGTTCGCTGTTGGTGACATAGTTTGGTTGTCCTCTAGGAATCTGCGGTTGAGGATTCCTTCTAAGAAATTGGGTCCCAAGTTTGTAGGGCCCTTTAAGGTGCTTCAGGTTGTCAACTAATCTGCTGTTAGGTTGGAGGTTCCTACCTCCTGGAGAATTAATCCGGTATTTCATGTCTCTCTGTTAAAAAAAGCTGTTGTGTCGGATGGTGACGCCTCTGCCTCTGTTCCTCCGGTGGTGGAGGACGGGGAATATGAAATTTCTCGCATCCTTAACTCTAGACGGTATAGAGGTAGTTTGCAGTATCTTGTGGCCTGGAAAGGTTTCGGACCCGAGGATAACTCTTGGGTGAGGTCAGATGATGTTTCCGCGTCCAGACTTATCAGAGCGTTTCACAGGAGATTTCCTGATAAGCCTGGTCCTAGGGGATCCGGAGGATCCTCTTAGAAGGGGGGGTACTGTTAGAACCTTGCTCTTAGGTTTTTTCCTTTGCTGGTCACATGACCTTGTTGGCCTATTTAATCCTGCTCCGCCCTTCTGGCTTTGCTGGACTTCATTGTATAACTACTTTCTAGCTAGCCTGTGCTCTGTATCTAACTCTGTTAGTTTGCTTGGTCTACGGACCTCAGTGTTCTATATATTTTGTTTGTTTGTCTGTCTGCCACTATTTCTGTTAGGAGGTGTCCCATTTTCCTCCCAGTCCTTAGTACTTGTAGGGATTCCTTCCCCACATCTATAGGTCTCCGTACAGACTAGCTTAGGACTTTAGCAGGTCTGATCGCAGGATCAGGTCCCTTGTTACATCGTAGGGATAAAGCTGAGTTCTATCGTAGGGACAGATCTCCTCTCTTTCCTTAGCTCTGGTAGCAGAACATAACACAACTCTCAGCAAAAAAAGTTGTGGACTGGCTCCGTACCATCCCTGGCCACATTCACCTGTCCACGTGTTTGTGGTTAGGCGGTCCTTCCCAGTAAGTGCACTGGGGAGGGCACGGATAATGTTGTGGGACCTGTGCTTGTGGAAGGCGGAGGCGATACTGGGAAATATAGTGGTGGCTGGGGACCGAGTATGGATACAAGGCCGCCTCCGGCATGAGATTGTGAGAAGCTTCCGCCTCCACGAGCCTAAAAGGCCACATTTCAAGTGCAAGCAGCTGTCAAAAATTTGGCAGTATAGTATTGCAGCCTGTGGGTGGATGGGTGGCTGCCTGCATACTTGCGCTTGCATTCCAAGAAATGGGGTAGGGACAACTGAACGCTGCAGTGGGACAAGGACGTGGATGGTGATTGTTGCAAGTCTGCAATGACAGGTGCATGGCGGGAGGCATCTTTGCATGCGCCAAGGATCACTTATGATGGGCACACTTTTAGGCAGTGACCTGGGAGTCAGAGATGCTTCCAGAGGTCTTCCCCATGCTGTTCCCATGTCTTTTCAGCACTGTATGCATGTGTCTGATGATGTGTCACACACCACATGGCCAGATAAGGTTGTAAAATGTTAAAATGACATTTCCTGCTGAATGCATTTGTCTTGGTTGAAAGCAATGCAAAAGTGCAAAAATGCATCAAAAACGCTAGGTGTGAACAAGGAAAGGATGTTCCTCAACATATTTCTCAGGAAAATCCATTTTGGTTTCGTTTTTGTATGTTTTATTGTGAGTCCGTAAAAGTGGCGTAATACTCTGACCACGTTGCTGACAGCAGTGATCTGGGACTCAGAGATGCTTCCAGGGGTCTTCCCCATGCTGTTCCCATGTCATTTGAGCACTGTTCCCATCGATTTGGGCAATTTTTAGGCCCTCTGCAGACCGCCGGGGTGGGGCGCCTGAAAAATGCTTCAGTTTCCCATAGACTTACATTGGGCTCATTGCTCAGGTTGAGCACCCGAGTATTCCAATTTGCAACGAATACCCGAGCATTTTAGTGCTCGCTCATCACTACTCAACATCTGCAAAGGAAATTAATGAACAAAAGAATTAGATCAATTTCATGTTAATTTAATACTGCAAATATAAACTATCCGATACCACTGAATTACTATGAACTTTCTGTGAATGTTATAGAACAATATTTAACCCCTTTTGCAGCTTTAAAGAAATAGCAGTTTATTTTTGGTTTTTAATCACTAGGAGTTCAGAAAGTTATTTTCTTAACATTAATTTTTCTTTCGAAGGCTTGTTGTTTTTTTTGTCAGATGAGTTGTATTTTTCATTGGTATCACATTGAGAGATGTACAATTTTAATATATTGAATAATTTTTTTTTGGGTGTTGATGGAAAAAAGAAACAAAGCAAACAAAAAAAAGTAGAGCCACTATTATTTGTTGAGTTTTGCTTCAACAGCTTTTGCCATGTGGGATATATGACACGTTAAGTATATTTTTCTGAACCTTCCAATTAATACCAAAAATATATATTTAATTTTTATATGTTTACTATGTTTGCACAATAAGAACACTTTAAAAAAATGTTATCATTGTATAATTATTTTTGGCTCTTTTAGGCTCTAAGGTGTTGATGCAACTGCAATTCTTGCACTCAATATTCTTATGCCCCTAAATGATTGAAACAATGTTATATGATAAAATGCCAGATGATTATCTTTATAAAGTATCTTAAGTATCCAAATGTAGGGCAGATTTATAAAATCATGACAGTCGTCTCACATATGTTAAAAATGTTTATTCTAAAGCAGATAAATGTAATCTTGAAATATTGTGAATTAGTATGCAATATCATATGAAACTGTAGGTTAGAAACAATTGGGATTTAGCTGTATGCAGCACAATGATAGGTCTGTAGCATGCTAATCTGCTTTGTGTACCGTAATATTAAACTTTACCAATAAGCAGAGAGCTTGGGATCAGTTAATGCTATTCTGACTTTAAAGATTTAGCCCACAACACTTGCCAATATATTGATTTTACTGCACAAGCATAACATGTTAACTAAGGTTGTAAAATCAATTTACTACTATTGATTCTCTAAAATGAATATTGAAACACTATTTATAAAAAGTAAAAAGTCCCAGAAAATGTTAACAGTATCTTTTACATAATCTATTAGACATACAACAAATATATGGCCTTGTACATTGCAGAAGTTCTATTCAAATTTTGCCTGGTAGAATATCTCTGCTTGTTCACACAATGGAAGAATTCATGAATGAGCAGAAAATCATAGTACAGGAAACTAGTGCTGAAAATGTAGCACCCTCTGGAAGTAGGGAGCTATAAGGAGGAGTAATTGGTACACTCCCTATTTAGGTTAAAAAACTGTATGTTTCACGTAAAGAGATAGTTTTTTTTTTTTCTAGAAGGTGCTATTTCCTCTGCGTTTTATTGTCCTTATTAATATGTATATATTTATCAAATGTGAAATGTCATAGAGGAAAATTAAAATCTATAAAGACATCTCTAGAGAGGGGACATACCACCCTCACATTGAACATATGGGATTAATTATAACTGGGGAAGAGAGAAACTAATTATAACTGGGAAAGTGAGAGAGCTGACACTCCAATCTTCATTCAAGTCGGGACCTCCTGATCAGGTAATTACAGCAGAGTTCTGCTCTGGGAACCAGCCACCAAGAGTGGGATTTGTTTATGCAGAGATGGAGAAGTACACTTCTGAGGCAAGAGCTTCCTTTGTTCAGAGGGCTTTTCTGAGACACTTGGTCACTGATGAATATTGGGGTTTACATTGATTTAATATTTATGGGAGATATATTTTTGGTGTTGTAGCGAAGGGACGAACATAACGCATTCACTCACATCACCGTAGGGCCATTCTAATACCTCCAACTTAATATCAGGCTGATGTATGATGCTATCCATGCCATGTTTCATCTCTATAGAAAGGTAAAATCACAATAGGAAATATGATGACAATATCTACCACCTGGGACTTTCAGGGGCAGATATATCCTGAAAGTTGGGGATCTCATAAAGTTCTAAAAGACCTAGGACATCCCACAACCAGTCCCCATATGAACTCATCAAGGAGACGTATGTGAGTGTAACCTTGATCTAATAAAAACAAGAGTTTGGGGTTCTATCATTGTTCATTCTGAAAGACATGGTTCTCTGTGAGAGTGTTCCATTTTCCTAATTGTAATGCTTCCCTCCTGCAAAATCTGGTTTAGTACTTCTCTTTCGTTTTTACTTTTTATCTCATGTAATTGTATATACTGTATTGTTTTGTTCCTATTTTGTAATATCTGTTGTATATTTTTACAAGCACAGCCTACCTTTCTGGATTAAATATATAAAATTGAATAGCTCTGTTTCTCTTGCTCTGTAAGCCGCACACCTGAAGCTATACGCTACCTTTAACGGGTGTCCAATCAGCCTGTATAAATGATGGGTGGTGGCAGCTAGTAGTTCCTTTTGTTATTGAGTTGGCAGTTATTGTATCAGGGAATATTTATATATTTCATGCTTTGGTATAAGAGGTGTATATACAGTAGCGACCAAAAGTTTTGCAATTTTTTTAAAAGTGTGATTACTCCTGTCTGGTTGTTGTGGTGCCATTTCCCTGGTGAGGAATTGAAAGTGCATGAAGTGGTCATCATGCAAAACCTTAATTTTAACCAAAATGCTTTTGAATATAAGCTGACTGCCAAAAGTTTTGCATATATATATTTATTGCTAACAACATAGAGAGTAATTCATTGTGTACAATGCCATAACTTAGTATTTTTTTTTTTTAACATTATTTTTATTTGATTTTTCAAGACACAAATACATACCACACATCTAATCTGGTACATAGAGAGGTAAGAGTGCCCGTATGCAGACTGGGTCTATAACAACTGTATTCACATATTTAATTGGTATAACAGATATTACAAACAACAAAATGAATTAGTTGAGAGTATGTCTTATACTGTGTCTCATTGAAGCCACCATGGATAATTAATGCATTTATATCTATGCCAGAAGTCCTGGCCCATTGATTGTTCTCCTCACCATTCTCTTCTTCATTTTAAGTTAAACAAAGTGGACCTAAGTTATTTTTGAGATCTTCTAGTATATACCATGCTGTAGATGTAAAGGGTTCTACCATTTTCCTTTTGTCCTCTATTGAACAACAATTTATAATAAACTGTTTCCATTTTAGAAGGAATTTGCCTGCTTGCTTCTCTTTATTATATAGGGCGTCTTGTTGTTCTACCTCCATATAATGCTTCATTTGTGCTATTAGTTCCGTAATGAGGGGGATATTGGGATCTAGCCAATGTTTTAGGAGCTGTTTTTTCGCCAATATATGCCAGGTATGTAGTAGCTTGGGGGGACTCCCTATTAATTTGTTAGGGTTGTTTATGTTAGTCCAAACATGCAGCAGGGCTAAACGTGGCGAAAGGACATATCCTGGTCCCCATGTGTGTTAATCATGTCAGCTACCTGGTCCCAATAGGAAACCGATGCAGGACAGGACCAAAGGCCATGTAGGAGGTCAGAATGTGGATGTTGGCATTTGGGACACGCAATTAGTCTATTAGAAAGTGGGTCTTTTTTTGGTAGATTAAAGACGTATATCGCACCATGCATGATTTTGAACTGAGTTTCTCTCCACGACTCATTTATAATATGTTTCCTGAATAACCTCCAACCCGTTATAATCTTCTCAGGGATATCTACATCATCAAATTGTTGTTTCCAGTATTTAAAAAAGGTATCTGGGTGTGTTTCCACAAGGTTAGGTTTCATTGATGAATATAGTGTAGATATTGAGGGGGCACCCATTGGAGATGACAGGATATTATCCAGTTCATTTCGGGAAGTTTCAAAGGTAACATCTATTAAGTTAGCCATGACGGAGAGTTTTATCTGTTCATATTGGAAATAGTGCTGTGGGGGTAGTTCATATTTTCCTAAAGTTTCTGCACATGTTAGCCATCTCTGTTTAATTGGGCGAAGAAGGTGAGATATGTTCAAAACACCAGCTTGTTTCCATTTTATAAAGAATTTATTTTCACTACCTTGGGGGAATTCTGGGCTGTGCCACAACGGAAGGTGTTTTGAGATTCTGAATGAAAGGCCATATTTTTTCCTGACTGCTTTCCATGTAGAGATAGTATCTATAAAGATCACAGATTTCTTGATTACTAAGGGTAGTGAGGTAAATCGTATAACTTAGTATTTTGTAGCATAACCTCTTGCTTTAATTACTGCACCACAATGATGAGGCATTGAAGCCACTAGGGTATTGAAGACATCTTAATGGATCTTACTCCATTCCATTTGCAAATCTGCAAACAATTCATCTTTATTGCTATAGGTACGGGCCCCAACTTGTCGCCCTAACTCATCCCAAAGGTGCTCTATAGGGTTTAAATCAGGTGATTGGCTTGGCCAATGCAACAGGCAAACATTTTTGTTTGCTAACCAATTTTTGACTAAATTGGATGTGTGCTTAGGATCATTGTCTTGCTGGAATCTCCATCCCCTGCCTGCTTTGGTTTTACCACGTGGCAGCATTACATTCTCCAGTATATCCTTGTACATGGTAGCATTAATGTTTCCATTCTATGCAGATGGCTAATGGCACATGCAGAAAAGCAGCCCCAAACCATGATATTTCCACCATCATGTTTCACTGGAGGTGTTTGGTACCTTATATCATTACGTTTTCCAATTGGGCAGTATATATAGTGCTTGCCATTACTGCCAAACAGATTAAACTTGGATTCATCCGACCACAACACCTTAAGCCAATCTGTTTATTTCCATTGGCTGTGTTCTTTGGTAAACTCAAGTCGAACCTTCCGGTTCTTTGCAGAGATGAAAGGCTTCTTGACTGGAACTCATGCATTCAACCCTACTGCTCTTAGCCATCGCATCAGTTTGGCGAGTCACTTTGACCCCATATTCTTTGTTCATTTCGTGCGAACTCTGTACAGCACTTTTATGGACATCAGATATTGACTATTTCTTAATAATGTGATCAACTCTGGAGGAAGTTCTCTGTGGTCGTCCACTTCTAGTTTTGTCAGCTGTTCCATAACCTTCTTTTTCCTTTCTTTTATTTCTTTAATATACACAGCAATTGACTCTGAAAACGGTTGAATTCCATAGCTACTTCTTTTTGCCTGATTTCACTTTCAGAATAATAAACTTCCTGACATCTGGTGATAAATTTGGCTTTGTCTTCGCCATGTTTTAACCTAAAAACACACATAACAAAAAAAAAATTTAGGCAAAATTCAACTACCCTTGACAAAATGTACAAAACATTTGGCCCATCAAATGTGGAAAACTAACACATAAAGGGATAAAACAATGTCAAACACAATTTTATTCCTTATAGCTGACAACCAGTTGCTTACAGTTTACTAAAATCACCAGGAAAATGGCATCACAAGAACCAGACAGAAGTAATCACACTTTTAAAAAATGCTAAAGTTTTGGTTGCTACTGTACTATACGCTCACTGTGAGTTCCCCAATAATTGGCCTTGTAGTGGAAGTGTGTCACCCCAGGCCTGGATGCCACAAATATTAAAGGCTATGTCTGAGAGCAGGAGGGAGGTTCCCTGGTTAGGGACCATTAGCATGCAGCACCTCCTGTCCCAGGCCAGTAGGGGGAGCAGGCTGCCCTATAAAAGCTGGAACTGGGGCAGGGTTAGAGAGACCAGAACCCACTTCTGAAGTGACCAGAAGGGTTCTCAGAGAAAAGGGACATGTCAGCAGCAGCTGAGGAGTCCGTGAGGCAGAGGAGAAACTGCAAGCCAGGGACAGAGGCGACGAGAGCCGGTCCTGGCTGAGAGAACCATTCTAACCAGACATTGGGGTCCGAGGCTGTCAGGGTTATAAGCCCAGAAGCAGAGAACCAACCCGCGAGGGATTTAATTTCCCTTGGCCTAAGAAGCCTGGAGGCTCCGCCACACAGAGGGACCAGTACAGTGAGGAGAAAGCAAAAGGTACCCAAGGCCCGAGTCGCAAGCCATACAGGCGAGAAGTACACTGCCAGCTCAGGGACGTGGGTGTTAGAACTCTCCTGTTAGGTTTTTTCTATTTTGCTGGTCACATGACATTTTTGCCTATTTAATCCTGCTCCGCCCTTCTGGCCATGCTGGACTTCATTGTAATTTCTTCTCTTAAGCTAGCCAGGTGCTTTGTAACCTTTCTCAGTCAGTTTAGCTAGGTTTTTTGACCTTTATGTTCTATGTTGTGTGTTTGTCTTTTTACTGCTACAATTTCTGCTAGGAGGTGTCCATCTTTCTCCCAGTCCTTAGTTCTTGTAGGGATCCCTCCCTCACATCTATAGGTCTTCGTTCAGACTAGCTGAGGACTTTAGCGGGTCTGATTGCAGGATCAGGTTCCCTGTTACATCGTAGGGATCTAGCTTAGTTCTATTGTAGGGACAGATCTCCTGTCTTTCCTTAGTGCGTGTAGCCTATCATAACAGTGGGCTATTACACCACAAAGAGGGGAATAGTCAGAAAGAGTATAGAGAGAACGGTAGGCCTACACACTCACCCTGACCAGTGGGGCTCACCCGAATGCTCTCAGACACCCAGGCCCATTCCTAACCGGTACTACTGTTGGGTCATTAATAATTCCTACAATAAAGACCCTGGACTGTTTGAAGCGGACTCTGAACTCTTACTATTGCGGCCTGCACTATCACCCCCAGCATCCACCTACATTGCCCTGAGGCTACACTCTTCCCGTGGGGAGTTATCCTACCCCTGTGCTGCACACCAACACCAGCCTCAGCGGTCTGCCTCGCAGCGGTGGTTATCCCTGACCGCAATCCACGGGTGGCGTAGTCGGATATTCACAAATCTATAAATAGACTGCCACAACATTGGTCTGACCGCCCTGAGCCACGGGACCGGGTTGCCACTACTACCCCCATCAGCACCGTACACCAGAAGGCCCGGTTCCGGGTACCCCACGGCCTAGGGGGCGAGTCAGCTTTGGCGTAGTCGGCAGGACTGTGACCAACACGCCACAAATGGGTATTGTGTGCCTGAAAAAGACTTTATACATACCCGAGTGAAGTTTCCCGCCATTCGGGGCCATTTCCCGCCATCCCGAGCTGTTTCCCGCCATCGGGCGCCATCTTCGGAACGCGACGCGAGAAGAAGAGGGGCATGGACGTCAAAAATACACGCGATCTGAAGCCCCGTCCTACGCTGAGACGCTGTGCAAGGTTCTGGAAGGAGATCCAGCGGACGCCGACGTCATCACCGAGCGACGCAAGGTACTCGCCCAGAGCATCGCGAGCGGAGCCGCGGCCTACAGAAGAGGATCGCCGGAAGGTAGGCCACGGTTGACTAGGGGGGAGGAAGATGTCGGACGCGGAGGGACCCTCTACCACCAGCGTAGCCGCTGCAGCTGTGATGCCGTTTTCCATGCCCTATATCCCCGGAGCGGCCTGGCTGCCACAGTATGCCAGCGAGTCGCATACCTTGGGCGACTTTAAAGAAAGGCTGTATAGCTTGTTCAAAGTTTATCCCCTGACAGAAGAACAGAAAGTAAGCATACTGATCGGGCAGTTAACTGGTGCGGCCTAGCGGGAGGTAAAGTCTTGGACAGCGGAGGAGAAAAGGACTGTAAGGGGGGTTCTGACCCGTCTACGGGACACCTTTGATACCCGAACCTCAGCAGAAATCAAAATGCGGTTCTATGGATGTAAGCAGAGAGCCCAAGATAGTATCAGAGACTATGCCTTAAACTTGCAAGAAGCCCTGAGAGCAATCAAACAAGCTGACCCTGGCAGCGTGCAGGATACAGATAAACTATTGACTGACCAGTTCATAGAAGATCTGCTGTCCAGCGCCCACAGAACCCAGCTGCGCCTCATGGCCCTACAGAACCCCGATTTGACTTTTGCACAGTTCAAAGATAGGGCCATCCGGGTGCTCCGAGAACCCGCACCAGGTGGCGCTGTAGCTTTCCGGCACCCTGCCATCACTTACCACCAGGAGGCAGCGCCCTACCCTGCAGACCTTGTGGGGGCTGATGCGCAGGCCCTAAACCCATCCCCGCCTGCAAACCTGCACCATCAGGTCCAAGAACTAACAAAGAGTGTTGCTGCATTGACCAGGACCATACAGTCATTACAGATGGACCCGTCAGGACCAATCAAGTTGGCTTCCAGTCCGGAGGATGTCCCGTGGCGTCGAAGGAGGAGGATCCCGTCGTTCAGAGGGAGGCCCGCCGATCGTTACACTGAGGATGGACAGCCGATTTGCCGCCGTTGCAGCCAGCCGGGACACGTAGCCAGGTACTGTACTTTAAACGGGTCCGACCTGGGGCAGAGGGCCAACTCCCAGGCATAAGGTCACCAGGCCCGTCTAATTGGCGTGATAAGTATGTAGGGGGACGCCCGGTTTTACCCGTAGTGCTGGACGGTATCCCCATGAGTGCACTGCTGGACACCGGGTCCCAAGTGACTACCATCCCCTATGTACTTTTCAAGCAGTACTGGAGTGACACTGATATAACCTGTTATCCAGACGATGACTTGAGCATCATCGCCAGCAATGGTCAACCCGTGCCGCAGGTGGGGTTCAGAGAGATGACCATCAAGATTGGTAAGGTTGAACTGCTGGCACAGGGAGTGATTATTGTGGACATTGACCGTCGAGAAAGTCACCCTAAATAACCTTGGGTACTAACGTGATTGAAAATGGTCTTTCAGAAGTAATTGTAATTTTGCAGCAGGTGGCGATGAATGCGAGTTCCAGCCAACAGAGAGTCCTCCAGAAAGAGATAAGAGCTCTGATGAGACGGCAACAGGTAGAACTGTCTGGTGGTGAGATCGGTAGCGTGAGGATGAGCGACCCGTTCCCCATTGCCATGCCTCCCAAAAGTGAAATGATGATCTGGTGTCGGACTGCAATCGGGTTAAGGGGGAGAGCCTACCAAGCCATGGTAGAACCCGTGTACTCAGACAGCAGGCCCACCATTTTGACAGCCCGGGGGGGTGGTTGATGTTCGCCATGGAAGGGTGCCCGTCCGGATCTTAAACATTGGGGAAAGGGAAGTACATTTGCCCCGGTACGCTACATAAGCCAAATTGTTTGCTGTCGAACACAATGCTCTCACGGTCGTGGAGCCCTTTCCTCCATCTCTCCCGGTGGAGGATAATGGCTCCCAGAAACACAAGGAGGACTGGTACCAGAAACTCCATGTGGGTGCTGACTCTACTCCCCTGCACCAAAAACAAGGAGTCTACCGGGTGGTTCAGGAGTACAGGAGAATCTTTAGTAAGCACCCGCTGGACTTCGGCAGACTGAAAGGGGTAGAACACCACATCCCTATGGGGAGCCACCCACCAATAAAATAGAGACACAGACCTGTACCCCCTGCACATTATCAGAACGCAAAGGGTATGCTGAGAGAAATGAAAGAAACTGGGGTCATTAGAGATAGCTGTAGCCCCTGGGTTGCTCCCTTAGTTTTGGTAAAAAAGAAAGACGGTACCATGAGAATGTGTGTGGACTATAGAAAGGTCAATCATATTACCCATAAAGACGCATACCCGTTGCCTAGAATAGAGGAGTCCTTAGCCGCACTAAAATCAGCTAACTTCTTCTCTACTTTGGATCTTACTAGCGGGTACTGGCAGGTTCCTGTGGCAGAGGCTGACAAGGAGAAGACTGCCTTCACCACCCCGATGGGATTAAGTGAATTCAACTGTATGCCCTTCGGGCTCTGCAATGCATCCGGGACCTTCCAGAGGCTGATGGAATGCTGTCTAGGGCACCGAAACTTTGAGGCGGTCCTACTTTACTTAGACGACGTGATTGTATATTCGAAGACCTACGAGGACCATCTGAAACAACTGGCAGAGGTGTTCAAAGCCCTGGCAGGCTTTGGCCTGAAGGTGAAGCCCTCAAAGTGTCACCTGTTGAAACCGAAGGTACAGTACCTAGGACACGTGGTGAGTGCAGAGGGAGTAGCCCCCGACCCCGACAAGGTTACAGTAATCAAGAGCTGGCCAAGCCCATCTAACATCAAGGAAGTGAGGCAATTCCTCGGGTTGGTAGGCTACTACCGAAGGTTCATCCCCGGGTTCACAAAGATGGCAGCTCCAATGCAGGACCTCCTGATAGGTCAGTCTAAATTCAGAAGTCACAAGCCACCCTTCAAGTGGGACAAGCCGGAAGAGGAGTCCTTCCGCCAGCTGAAGATTGCCCTCACGGGGGATGAGATCCTGGCCTACCCCAATTATGGCCAGCCTTTTATCCTCCACACAGACGCCAGTAATGTGGGGCTGGGAGCCGTACTGTCACAGAACCAACAGGGCAGAGAAAGGGTGATCGCGTACGCCAGCCGGAAGCTGAGGCCCACTGAAAGAAACCCGGAGAATTACAGCTCCTTTAAGCTAGAATTCTTGGCAGTGGTGTGGGCCATCACAGAACGGTTTAAACATTACCTGGCCTCCACAAAGTTCACTGTGTACACGGACAACAACCCGTTGACACACCTGGACAATTCAAGACTTGGTGCCCTGGAACAGCGGTGGATGGCCCGGCTATCAAATTATGACTTCACAATCAAATACCGGGCAGGCAGAACCAACGCCAATGCAAACGCCCTATCAAGAATGCCCCACCTACCCGAAGGAGAAGAAGACTCGGAAGAGCTGGAGGAAGTAGAGCTCCCTGCGTTCCACCGGTATGGGGCCACTCAGTATTCTCACTGGGTAAGAGACAGAGACCTAACCACCGTCATGTTCAACCCCTTACCCCATCACGGCTGGGCTGAAACGCAGGATAGTGACCCTGCAGTTCGCTTGGTGAAGGAAATGCTGACTCAGGCAGATGCCTATCCCGATCCGGATGCCCCTGAGGAAACTAAGCAGCTGTGGAAGGAGAAGAGCAGACTATTCCTCTACGAAGGTAAACTGTGAAGAAGGCTTGTCAACCACCGGACACACGAGTTGACCTGGCAGGTAGTGGTCCCAAGACGAGATGCAGCAATGGTCCTGGAGGCCTACCATGACAGAGCGGGACACTTCGGGTGGAAGAAACTGGAGTTCTTACTGAGAGAGCAGTTCTTCTGGGTCGGTATGAGAGGGGCCATAGAGAAGTGGTGCAGGGACTGTGGCCCATGTAACCTCAGAAGGAAGGACTGTACCAGCCAGAAGACACACTTGAGGCCCATCGTCACCAGGCAGCCTCTTGAGCTGGTAGCTCTGGACCATGTGAAATTGGCTCCAAACCGGTCGGGCTACGTCTATGCCCTGACAATAGTGGACCACTATTCCCGGTTCCTGGTGATGGTCCCCATTAAAGACTTGACAGCCCAAACAGCGGCCAGAGCCTTCCAACAACACTTCTGCCGTCCACACGGGTATCCGGAACAGGTCTTGACAGATCAAGGTTCAGCGTTCGAGACGGAAATCTTCCAGGAGTTCAGCAACCTCTACGGCTGTAAGAAGATTCGGACAACGCCTTACCACCCGCAAACCAACGGGCTGTGTGAGAAAATTAATAATATCGTCATTGATCTCCTCAAGACGTTGCCCCTGGAAGAACGCAGCCTGTGGCCGGAGAAGCTGCCAGACCTGATAGACTTATACAACCATATCCCGGTGAATGCTACAAATTGCACCCCGGCTTACCTGATGCGAGCAAGACCAGGTAAGCTGCCGATAGACCTGGAGATGGGAGTCCTGACACCCGAGGACACCTCCCCAGATGCGGACTGGGATACGGAACGGCGGCTACAGTGCAAGAAGGTACAGGAGAGTGTGGAGAGGAGTCTGGCTCAAGCGAGAGAAAAGCAAGAGAGGCTATTCAACCAACACGCCCCTGCTGGTCCCCTGGAACTTGGTGAGCAGGTCCTAAAGTGGAAGACAAGGCTTCACAAGCTAGATGACCAGTGGGAGAGTGACCTGTACACAGTACTGCGGTCCGACCGCAACAACCCGAAGGTATGTGTAATTACCAAGGATGGAGGAGAAACCACTAGCACGTCTCCAGAGACCACCTAAAACGGTGCCCCGAGCAACTGCAGAGTCCAAGTGAAGATCAGGATGACCTTGAACCCGCAGAGGACAAGGAAGAAATGATCAGCACAGTTGTTGGAGAGTTTCCCCGGTCCTGGACTCGGATAAACGACGCGATAGTGGTACCCGTCCTACACTTCCTTCAACCAACCCAGCAGGAACCTACAGGAGAGCAGGAAGAACAAGAGGAACACCGGAGGCGGAAGAACCCATGCCAGCAGCCCAGGAGAGTCAACCCTCTGCTGACAGTGAGCCTGCCATGCCTGCGGTAAGCCAAAGGACCCGCAGACAGCTGCCTGAACTGCCTGTAGACCCAGCTAGTAGCTGTACCCTTAATGCTAGTGGGGAAAGCCTGGTTAGACCACCACCAGACAGTGGATTACGCAGGTCAACCCGGAAAACTAGGGGTCAAATACCAGCTCACTGGAAGATCTAAATGCTGTATATTGCAAATGTTTTATGTTTGTTACCTGGTTATTAATAATGTTTTCCAGTTTTCCTAGTACGATGGACTGACAGGTCATGGACACTGAATGGCCGGAACTGTCTTGTAAATAATTGCACAAAGTGCATCCTTTTGAAGCTTGACCGAGTAATGAATAAAGACTGTAAAGGACTCGGGGCTAGGACAGACCCCCCACCTGGTTTAAGCTCCCTTTTGTTAATGATATGGACACCCGGTCACAGACCACACTGTGACCTAAAGAACTCAATTGTGTTTTGTTTGTTGCATTGTATTAATGTTGTGTTTATGGTCGTGCATATGTTACCCGGTTGTTTTGGCCAAAAAGGCTTAGTCCCGGAGTACTAAATTTTACTAGGGAGGAATGTGTCACCCCAGGCTTGGATGCCACAAATATTAAAGGCTGTGTCTGAGAGCAGGAGGGAGGTTCCCTGGTTAGGGACCATTAGCATGCAGCACCTCCTGTCCCAGGCCAGTAGGGGGAGCAGGCTGCCCTATAAAAACTGGAACTGGGGCAGGGTTAGAGAGACCAGAACCCACTTCTGAAGTGACCAGAAGAGTTCTCAGAGAAAAGGGACAGGTCAGCAGCAGCTGAGGAGTCCGTGAGGCAGAGGAGAAACTGCAAGCCAGGGACAGAGGCGACGAGAGCCGGTCCTGGCTGAGAGAACCATTCTAACCGGACATTGGGGTCCGAGGCTGTCAGGGTTATAAGCTCAGAAGCAGAGAACCAACCCGCGAGGGATTTCAGGTCCCTTGGCCTAAGAAGCCTGGAGGCTCCGCCACACAGAGGGACCAGTACAGCGAGGAGAAAGCAAAAGGTATCCAAGGCCCGAGTCGCAAACCATACAGGCGAGAAGTACACGGCCAGCTCAGGGACGTGGGCTATTACACCACGAAGAGGGGGATAGTCAGAAAGAGCATAGAGAGAACGGTAGGCCTACACACTCACCCTGACCAGTGGGGCTCGCCCGAATGCTCTCAGACATCCAGGCTCATTCCTAACCGGTACTACTGTTGGGTCATTAATAATTCCTACAATAAAGACCCTGGACTGTTTGAAGCGGACTCTGAACTCTTACTATTGTGGCCTGCACTATCACCTCCAGCATCCACCTACACTGCCCTGAGGCTACACTCTTCCCATGGGGAGTTATCCTACCCCTGTGCTGCACACCAACACCAGCCTCAGCGGTCTGCCTCGCAGCGGCGGTTATCCCTGACCGCAATCCACGGGTGGCGTAGTCGGATATACACAAATCTATAAATAGACTGCCACAAGATTGGTCTGACCGCCCTGAGTCACGGGACCAGGTTGCCACTACTACCCCCATCAGCACCGTACACCAGAAGGCCCGGTTCCGGGTACCCCACGGCCCAGGGGGCGAGTCAGAAGCAGCCGCGGTCTCGTCCATCACTCATAAGTCAATTGCATAATTGCCCTGACAATTGGAGGCAG
Source organism: Phyllobates terribilis (assembly GCF_046119375.1). Classification (NCBI taxonomy): domain Eukaryota; kingdom Metazoa; phylum Chordata; class Amphibia; order Anura; family Dendrobatidae; genus Phyllobates; species Phyllobates terribilis. Next base: position 1,033,066,460 of record NW_027362761.1, on the reverse strand, counting down.
AGGAGTTGCATCCCCTGACATGAACTATGCACATATTATATTCTAAATAGATTTACTGAGCACTTTGAGTCCCCTAGTCAAATTGTATGATGAGCCACAGCATGGAGCTTCCAGCAGAACTGTTGGTGTCTGGGCTGTCAGGTAAAGAAGAAATGCCAGCTGTAGATTAGACCCAAACAATCACAACACTTTTATGGGTTTATGAATTGAGAAAGCTATGACACTAGGAGCAGAGAAGAGCTGATAAAAATAAGTAATTTGTAACTAAAAGAGTGAATGAGGATGGTCCGCATCTGATGTCTGGACTATTTGCCAGGACTAATGCTGAAAAAACTGCATGTAATCGTAAATGTGAGGAACACGTGGAAAAATGAATGGTGCCTACAGTGAAAAATGGTTGTGTCATTGTACTTATGTGGGGCTGCATGAGTGCTGCTGGTGTCGTAGAACTACATTTCATTGATGGTATCATAAATTCACTGATGTACTGCTCTATATTGAAAGAGAAGATGCTACCATCACTCCATGTACTTGGTAGATGTGCACTTTGACAGCATGATAATGATCCAAAACACACATCTAAGGCCACTGTTTCATTTCTGAAGAAGAAGCGGGTGAAAATGGTTCAGTGACCAAGTTTGTCTCCTATTATAACACCTATTCTGAAGAGACAAGTTGAGCATCACTCCCCATCCAGCATCCAGGCTCTAAAAGAGGTTGTTCTTGAAGATAGATTTTGTAATATATTGCCAACTTGTTCATTCCATGCCTCGATGACTTGGCTCTATTTTTAAAATCATGGAAGTCATACAAAATACTAGATGTAGTAGTTTTTGATGAACGGTGTATTCATTTTTGCATCAACTAATTTGAGTAATACTGAAGATTTTGCAAAGAAAGTTATATTATTATTCTTACTTTCATGTTATGGGTTAAAAATTACTCTTGTCAAAATTTTGGAATTTTTTCTTGTGTTCAAAAAAATATTAATTAAAATCTTATTTTTCAAAGGGAGTGTACTCATTTATACTGAGCACTGTTCATATTTAGCACAAAAAACTTTATTTAAATGATAGGCCATTTTATAATGATAGCTTCCATTTAAGGACATACTACCCAGGGAGATATACTGGTGCACTGCTTGCGTACTCTACACATAATCAAAGTTGGACAAGATCATATCTATCAGTAATTGAGGAGATATGTAGGTAATTTAAAATTGTGAGCAGATTACTGGAGCGTGTCAGACACAGATCTTAGCACAGCAGAGACAGCAGTCTGTAAGTATGCAGCAGCATACATGTCACATGCAGTGCGCAAACTTTTCGGACTATAAGGCACACCGGACCATAAGACACACCCCAAATTTTGGGGTGGAAAATAGGAAAAAAATATTTTTTATAAGATGGAGGTCCATCTTGTAGTCTGAATAGGTACGGTATCTTACCTGGGGGGTGGTGGAGCGAGGGTTACAGGAGGCAGGGTCCCCAGCTGGTGGAAGTGGAGGAATGCTGCGGACACTGGATGCTAGAAGCCGGTGCTCCAGCAGCGGGGGAGTTGTGGTGGTGGTGGAAAAGGATCGCAGGATCCTCCGTTCCCCCACTCAGGAACCCGGCGGCTGCAGCAGAAGAGGTGAGATGCTGTGGGGTCGGTGCCTGGCCGGGGCCTGTGCCTGGCCGGGAACTGTGCCTGGCTGGGGCCCTTAGCCTGGCTGGTTTCTGTGCATGGCTAGGGCTGGGGCCGGGGCCTGTGCCGGGCTGAGGCTGAGGCCTGTGGACGCCAACCGCCACCGCCACCGGGTTCCTGAAGGAGGGAGGGCAAGGAGGGCCCTGCGATCCTGCTCCACCACCACAACTATCCAGTAAAGTAACGTTCAGAGCACATTCAGACCATAAAACGTGTCCCCCATTTTCCTCCCAAATTTGGGGGAAAAAAGTGCATCTTATGGTCTGAAAAATACGGTAACTACAGGAAAGGTCAAAAATGTCTGTCTGGCTATAAGTAAAACCTGCAAATAGCTTTGAGCTGATTAGAAAAACAATATCAAAATACACACGACTAATCATTTGCAGTTGTGATCCAGCCCATTCCGTAACTGCTATGCAATGAAACAAGAACATTCTGACATGTATTTTATTTTTTACAAACCTATATTAGACAGCTGTGGCATCAAACACCACAATTACAGATAAGAATTCACATGGAAAGCAATAATTTTTACCAGAATTACCTTTTAACAACAGGAGTCCTTCACAGAGTGGTAAACAAGCAGTCGGCCATGGCGAAATTTGGAGTGGCTTTTTTATGGCTTATGTAAAAAGCTGGGGAAAACCTACTCAAGGTGCAGTAGAGATGGAATATTTTGTTTAAAATTACTAATCAAAGAAATTATGTTTAAAGGAAAATATATTTCATTGCAGCTTGGCTATCTCCTGCTAAAAAATGAGGATGAAATAGATGTATGTCAGTGAATTGCTTTTCCATTATATCAAAACTACACTGCCTATCTAGACATTTAGGGAAAAGAGAACCACCGAATGATAGGTCCAATCATACAGAGGATTATATAAATCACTTTATTAAGTAAAGGTAACAAGTGGCACTACATGCAAAGAGAGAGCCGCATAGTGGAGTCCAAAAAAACATAGAATTACATCTCAGAATGAAGATTTACATAATAAGCTGCATAATACAAAATATGATGGTAATACAGCAGGTACAAATATTAGATCGTATTTGCTAGAAATCTAGTTAACATATGATGAGAGTCCCCTGAGAATCTCCTAAGAATCTAGGATAAAGAGCAGGTATATGATCAGCCAGTATGTATAAGAGTGCTATGTGCACTATAGTATTGGCCATATCTATATCCAACATACATATGCAGGCAGTACCAAAGGGGCAACATACAGTCAAATGGAGAAGAATATATAGCGTACCTGTGTCTACAGCAGCTAGTGTGAATGGCACTCCGCGGCAAACCCCGACGCGCGTTTCGGACAACACGTCCTGACGTTCGGTGGTTCTCTTTTCCCTATGTGTGTTACCGAATGGTCTGCCATTCCCTATTGGTCCATATACTAAGCACTTGATATATTCCTTTGACCAGGCCAGCCTACGGGTGTTAGTATGGTCTGTGTCTTGTGCTTCAAGATTCAGTGTTTTCTGTCTCTCCTATCTAGACATTGTGATCTCTACAAGCATAAAGCCACTTGACATACAATCTAAGTAACAGCTCTTTACTCTGCTCACTAGGGTTGTCAAATGGGGCCCACTTAAACTCAGGCACTGCTCATAGCCTCTGACGCTAAGTCCATCAGTTGGAATGTAGCTGCCTTTGGTACTTGTTTGCCTATATTGCCTGTATGTTCTGTCTCAGAAGACTCACCTGCCATACTCCTTTCCACCGCAGACAGCAAACTATTTTCAAATCTTTCAAAGGACTTTCCTGTAGGCTTTGCTGTGCCCACCAAATTTCTGCCGAGTGAAAAGTACATATGATTGGTTAAACTGATAGGGGGTGGCTAAAAAAAAGTGACTTCTGGTGTATGGCTGAGTTAATATAATCTTTTACATAGGCTGGCCAGGCAGTACATCCATAGCTACCGGTGTTTGAGATTACTGACGTCTTCAGATCAGAACAGATTTGACACTGAGAATAAGAAAAAAAAACACCTTTTCACAACTATGCATCTCTTTGTCTCCTACCCCCACCTTAACCATGGTTTCCAAAAAAATAAATGAAGGTCGAGAACCTCCTACAAGTAGGTAAAGTGGATCTATTGCAAGATCTTATAATGCAAACTGATTTGGATTCTTAGAGTAGTACACTAGCCTTATCAGGTCCCAGATCTATTTAACACTGCATGTAAGTTTATATTGTGAAATTTGGTGACACAACTGCTTTAATCAATTCATTTAATACATGATTTAATAGTTGTTTTATGGAGAAATTCAACATGAAATTACACTACAATTATTTGGAAACTAGATATCTTCATTTAGCATTTCCCTGCAGAATTCAAATTAGTCACACATTATTTGAAAAGAATGAAATACACAGAAATAATTAATTTTTAACGAGCATCCATGGCTCTGTACATTTTAAAATTTCTAAAAGTATATTATTTTTCACAGCTATAGCATCATCAAAATAACATATAGGCTCATCATGCGCTTATTGGCCATTTTAGTAATATTACTTTTTTTCAGGATAGCACCTTATTCTCTTTTGCTCAGTTCTGTTAACCACAGAAAGCAATTACTTTTAGGAACGCTTTTTAATAACCATATAATTGGATCTATTCTCAGCTCAACAATTAAGTGTACAGTTTCAGCACTGAAAAAGTGCTGAAAATGCAGTTTCTGTATAATGTCCGATATTATTTGAGGATAGTAAATGTATGAAAGAGTTATTATTTACTGCTAGTATAACAACTGATAAAATAAGAAAAAATTTTCTTTGTTTTTTTTCAGTTTTAGTGCATTAACAAAACAAATCCACAAATAATCTGCAGACCAATGTGTTTACATGGAAACATTAAGTAGTCAGATCCTACTGACATATTACCTTCCACTTATCCTCTACTTCTTGCTAAATGACTAAGTTTCAGATAATGTATGTTTCCCTCATGAGCAAAAAGCTTTCTGAAAATATTTTGCTTACTGGCATGTGGATTGTATTTGCTGGCCGGACATACATGTAGCATTCATAGAAGGTTATTGTTGAATGAAAATAAATTTTTCTACTGAATTGTACTAGGATTTTTACATCGTATGCTTTCCATTGTGACACTATTATTGGAACCATTATCTTACTTATGCTATTAGGAACAGCACACCATCTGAGCTGAAAGGTTCATTCTGCCTCTCAGGTCTATGCTACTACTAGGGGTTCAGTCTCTCTGCCCTTATCCATATGTATGTCACTTGACAAATGGTAAGATTTTAATATTAGAGTTAGGACTGTGCCATAAGGGTTGCCGTGACGTGGCGGGATGGCTTTTAGATTATTTTGATCAAAATTATGTTAACTAAATACCCTTTATTATTTATCATTATTTTTATGCACTGTGCGATTCATCCATTTACTTCCAGTTATTTGGGTATTTTGCTTGTCTTTGATTTTTCTCTGTCTAGTGGCCTTATGTGAACATGCATTTACATTTTGCATGCACATCAATTTACGTTTCAGTTCAGACTCCCAGGTTTTTTCTTTGTAGTTTAGTGTGCTTTAGTGCATATAAGGGTGTGGCTGCCCTTTGTCTGAGCTGAAAGGTTCATTCTGCCTCTCAGGTCTATGCTTCTACTAGGGGTTCAGTCTCTGCCCTTATCCATATGTATGTCACTTGACAAATGGTAAGGTTTTAATATTAGAGTTAGGACTGTGCCATAAGGGTTGCCGTGACATGGCGGGATGGCTTTTACATTATTTTGATCAAAATTATGTTTACTAAATACTAGCGTTGAGCGAGCATGCTCAACACTGCTCGGTACTCGCACGAGCATCTCACTACTTGGGATGTTCGGCGAGCACCGAGCATTTCCGGGTTACTCGGGCGGGAGCTCGGGTCTCCGCCCTGCACGTTTGGCGCTCTTTACAGAGCCAATGAACATGCAGGGATTGCCAGCCAGTCACTGGAATGCCGCAACCATGTTGTTTGTGGGCATTACAGTGATTGGCTGGCCGCACAGCGTCACCTCGAGTATTTAAAACCGGGCGCCGCCATCTTGGACACAGTCGCTCCGGATCAGACAGTGTAGGGAGAGTGCTGCTGAGTTAGGGAGAGATATATAGTGCGAAATAGGTAGTGTAGGGTCTCTAAAGCCTGCCAAATCAAACAAACAGTCCTACTCAGGACTAATATCCATCCCAGAAATCAGGCAGGTAGGCAGGCAGGCTGTATAGGAGACACAGTGGTTATACCAGCAAACGCTGCATTACAGTCCTGTGTGCTCCTGTTGGTCAAATTGCAAGACTTATCCCCCGGTCTCAGGGGCCAGGAAAATTCCTTTTTTTTTTCATCTAAATCCTGTATTTTTTTCCCCTCAGTCAGACTGTACAAATACACGTCTTATTAACCTTTTGGTATTGTTTTCCCCACCAAAAAAATATTGAGTGTGTCTGTGACTGTTCAGACACCAATATATCTGTTTAAAAGAGTCTGGTGTAGGCCAGAGAAATAGAACTGAGGTTTTCCTCTTCCACGGTTCTAATCTCCTTTGTATTACCATTTTTCCATTGATAGTGCGAGTGTAAGCTATTTTACTTCATTTACAATGAGCAAGGCAAGTGACAAGGGACGTGGAACTGGACGTTCTGGTGATGGTGCGTGTAGAGGACGGGGCCGTGGCCAAGGTGAAAATGTGCCACAACCAACAGCCACATCTTCTCGCTCCCACTTCTTGACCGAATTACTAGGGAAGCACACTACAACACCAGTATTGCGAACTGATCAGTGTGAACAGGTTATTAATTGGATAGAAGATAATACTTCCAGTTACCTCGGCACCACCACCTCCAGTCTGTGTTCCACACGGTCAAGTTTTAGCAGCCGTGAGTCTCGACCACATACTCCTCCTCACCCTGATGCTCCTTCCTCCCACCATGCCAAGTGTCGTCAGACAGCAACTGATCCCACACTTGGACACTCTGAAGAGCTGTTCACTGGTCCATTTCCATATTTGTGCCCCTCACCTGCTCCGCTTGAAGTGGTGGAAGAGGAGATCCCATGTAGCGATGCCCAAATATTTGAACAGTCACGGCCACAGGAAGTCGACGCTGGCAATTTGTCACAAGAGGTGGACGATGCCGACGCACAATTGCCACGAAGTGAGGAGGAGGATCATGGTGCAAGTGGAAGAGGAAGAGGTGGTGGATGATCTAGTAACTGACCCAACGTGGCAGGAGGACACGCAGAGCGAGGCCAGCAGCACACAGGGGGAGGGAGGCAGAGTACCCCCACAGGGAGGAAGAAGCAGTGTGGTGGCCGCACACAGAAGGCGGGCAACAGTTCCCCATAACACCAACACGAGGTACGTTGCCAGTACAACCGGTAGGTCTTCCAGAGTCTGGAATTTTTTTAAAGACTCTACTGATAACCCCAAAAAGGCCATTTGTAGCACCTGCCATGCCAGCATCAGCAGGGGTGACAAAACTACCAGCCTGACCACCACCAGCATGATCAGGCACATGTCAGCAAAGCACCCGACTTTGTGGGGTGAACCCCAGGGTCCATGACCAGTGTCAGCGGGTGTCCCCACTGCTTCTTCCACTGTTGTGCATGTAATAGAACCCCCTGTTGTGCGTGCAAGGCAACCCACTCTCAAAACTGCATGCAAATATACCCCCTCCTCTAAGTCTTCACTTGTTATGGCAGTTTCTCAAGAAACAGCATCAACATCCATGTCCATGTACCACCGCAGCGTTCAATTGTCCATATACCAGAGCTTTGAACAAAAGCGCAAAATCGCAGCCATCGCCCCACAGGCCACAGACCTAAATTCGCACATTTCACAACTGCTTGCGCTGGAAATGCTGCCTTTTAGGCTGGTGGAGACGGAATCCTTCTGCAACCTTATGGCGGTGGCCATCCCTCGGTACTCAGTCCCCAGCCGACACTATTTTGCCCGGTGTGCCATCCCTGCACTACACAAGCACGTGTCCCAAAACATCTGCCGTGCCCTCAACAACGCAGTTACTGGGAGAGTCCACCTGACAACGGACACGTGGACAAGTGCTTGTGGCCAAGGATGGTACATCTCCCTGACAGCACACTGGGTAAACATAGTGGAAGCCAGGACCCAGTCGGACCTTGGGACGGAACACATCCTCCCCACACCAAGGATTGCGGGCCCTATGTCAGTCAGAGTTGCCCCCACAGTGTACAGCTCCTGCGCATCATCCTCCTCCTCATGTTCAGCCTCCATCTCAGATATCACCACATCAGTTACAAGCTGGAAGCACTGCAGTACTGCCTCAGCCAAGCGGCAACAGGCTGTGCTGAAACTCATAAGCTTAGGTGATAAACCTCACACTGCTTGTGAGTTGTGGACAGCTGTGAAAGAGCAGGCAGATCTGTGGCTGAGACCGCTGAACCTACATCCAGGCATGGTCGTATGTGACAATGGCCGTAACCTGGTGGCAGCTCTGAGGCGAGGCGAGATCACACACGTACCATGCCTGGCTCATGCGCTTAACCTCGTGGTTCAGCGGTTTCTTAATTCGTACCCCGCGATGCCAGATCTGCTCTTCAAAGTACGCCGCCTGTCAGCTCATTTTCCGAAGTCGGCTACAGCTTCCGCCGCCCTTGTTGTGTTGCAGCAGCGTTTGCAGCTTCCGGCACACCGACTGGTGTGTAATGTCCCCACACGTTGGAACTCTACCCTCCAAATGTTGCAAAGGATTTGTGAGCAGAAAAGAGCAGTTGTGGAGTACCAGCTGCAACAAGGCCGTTGATATTCAGGTCAGACTCCACACATAAGACCTCAGGAGTGGACCTGGATGTCTGACATATGTACCATCCTGACAAACTTTGAGGAGTCCACCAGGATGGTGAGTGGTGATGACGCCATCATTAGTGGCAGCATCCCACTTGTCTCTCTTTAGCAACGCTCTCTGCAGAGAATTAAAGAGGAGGCATTGCAGCAAGAGTATGATGAGATGGATCAAGAAGCCGTAATGGGCGATTACACACAGCCCAGCCTCATCTCATCCCAACGTGCATTGGGGGACAATGAGGGAGAGGATGAGGAGGAAGAAAAGGAGCTGGTATCATGCGCTGTAGACAGTAGTACCTGTACAACTGTCATACAGTCGGTTCAGCTTGGGTGGCCTGAGGACAGGGGGGAGGAGTTGGAGGAGGAGGAGGAGGAGAGCATGGTCAGTCGTCATCTTGGTGAGGACACGAATGTTTTGCCCGTTACCAGTCTGGCACGCATGGCTGACTTTATGTTACACTGCCTTAACCGTGACCCTCGCGTTGTCAAAATGTTGGGTGACAGTCATTACTGGTTGGTGACACTTTTAGACCCCCGCTACAAGGAGAACTTTCACTCTCTTATTCCTGAGGTGGAGAGGTCTACAAAAATGGGGCAGTACCAGAAGGCCCTTGCTGCAGAACTGTTAAAAAAGCTCCCATCTGAAGACGCAAGCGGCAGAGGTCACACTTCGTTGACCAACCAAGGTGTACAGGCGAGAGAGACGCAACGCCAATCCAGCAGAGGCAGGGTAACACTGTCAACATTCTGAGACCCGCCCAGCTTAGAGGCCCTGAGGCGCGGGGTACTCTCACAAGGAGTGGAAAGTTTCAAAAGATGGTGAGGGAGTACTTTGCCGACCGTACCAGCGTCCTCCATGATTCCTCTGTGCCTTTTAATTATTGGGTATCCAAGCTGGACACTTGGAATGAACTCACTTTGTACGCCTTGGAGGTCCTGGCCTGCCCTGCTGCTAGCGTGTTATCGGAGCGTGTTTTTAGTGCCGCTGGGGGAATTATAACGGATAAGCGCACTCGCCTGTTAACTGACAATGCTGACAAGCTGACCCTTATCAAAATGAACAAGGGCTGGATTGGGCCAGACTTCTCATCACCACCAAATGACAGCAGAGTAACATAAAGTCAAATCCACTGTGTTATTTCGGGAGGTGTATTCCCATGCACCGCTTCACATCCACACATGGGTATACGCTTCCTCATTTCGGCTGTACTTTGCGCTTCTCCTTATCCTCAGCCTCCACCACCACTATACCACCAGGGTGACTGTGGTCCATGTTGCCAGCATTGCAAGTTCCTCCGTCCTAATTTTTGGCAGCTTTTGCTTGGAAGGCATAGGCAAAGACTATGGGAGACCAACTACCCAATAATGGGAATAATATTTTAATATGCTGTACTGCATGGCTCTTGTAAGGGGCATGAAAATCGTTTTGTTTAGCTACTGCGACCTCCACCACTTTTCCGAGGGGCATTGATATTGTCTTTTTATTCCACTGCGACCTCCACCATTCTTACAAGGGGCATTAAAACCATCTAGTTAAGCTACTGCGACCTCCACGTCTCTTCCAAGGGGCACTAAAACCATCTAGTTAAGCTACTGCAACCTCCACGTCTCTTCCAAGGGGAATGAAAACTGTCTTGTTAAGCTAGTGCGACCTCCACCACTTTTCCAAGGGGCATTGATATTGTCTTTTTATTCCACTGCGACCTCCACCATTCTTCCAAGGGGCATTAAAACCGTCTTGTTAAGCTACTGCGACCTCCACCATTCTTCCAAGGGGCATTAAAACCGTCTTGTTAAGATACTGTGAACTCCACGTCTCTTCCAAGGGGCATTAAAACAGTCTTGTTAAGCTACTGCTACCTCCACGTCTCTTCCAAGGGGCATTGATATTGTCTTTTTTTCCACTGCGACCTCGACCATTCTTCCAAGGGGCATTAAAACCGTCTTGTTAAGCTACTGCGACCTCCACCACTTTTCCAAGGGGCATTGATATTGTCTTTTTATTCCACTGCGACCTCCACCATTCTTCCAAGGGGCATTAAAACTGTTTTGTTAAGCTACTGCGACCTCCACCACTTTTCCAAGGGGCATTGATATTGTCTATTTATTCCACTGCAACCTCCACAATTCTTCCAAGGGGCATTAAAACCGTCTCGTTAAGCTACTGCGACCTCCAGCACTTTTCCAAAGGGCATTGATATTGTCTTTTTATTCCACTGCAACCTCCACAATTCTTCCAAGGGCCATTAAAAACGTCTCGTTAAGCTACTGCGACCTCCACGTCTCTTCCAAGGGGAATTAAAACTGTCTTGTTAAGCTAGTGCGACCTCCACCACTTTTCCAAGGGGCATTGATATTGTCTTTTTATTCCACTGCGACCTCCACCATTCTTCCAAGGGGCATTAAAACCGTCTTGTTAAGCTACTGCGACCTCCACCATTCTTCCAAGGGGCATTAAAACCGTCTTGTTAAGATACTGTGAACTCCACGTCTCTTCCAAGGGGCATTAAAACAGTCTTGTTAAGCTACTGCTACCTCCACGTCTCTTCCAAGGGGCATTGATATTGTCTTTTTTTTCCACTGCGACCTCGACCATTCTTCCAAGGGGCATTAAAACCGTCTTGTTAAGCTACTGCGACCTCCACCACTTTTCCAAGGGGCATTGATATTGTCTTTTTATTCCACTGCGACCTCCACCATTCTTCCAAGGGGCATTAAAACTGTTTTGTTAAGCTACTGCGACCTCCACCACTTTTCCAAGGGGCATTGATATTGTCTATTTATTCCACAGCAACCTCCACAATTCTTCCAAGGGGCATTAAAAGCGTCTCGTTAAGCTACTGCGACCTCCACCACTTTTCCAAAGGGCATTGATATTGTCTTTTTATTCCACTGCAACCTCCACAATTCTTCCAAGGGCCATTAAAAACGTCTCGTTAAGCTACTGCGACCTCCACGTCTCTTCCAAGGGGCATGAAAACCGTCTTGTTAAGCTACAGCGACCTCCATCATTCTTCCAAGGGGCATTAAAACCATCTTGCTAAAATACTGTGACCTCCACATCTCTTCCAAGGGGCATTAAAACCGTCTAGTTAAGCAACTGCGACCTCCACGTCTCTTCTAAGGTGCATAAAAACAGTCTTGTTAAGCTACTGCTACCTCCACGTATCTTCCAAGGGGCATTGATATTGTCTTTTTTTTCCACTGCGACCTCCACCATTCTTCCAAGGGGCATTAAAACCGTCTTGTTAAGCTACTGCGACCTCCACCACTTTTCCAAGCGGCATTGATATTGTCTTTTTATTCCACTGCAACCTCCACCATTCTTCCAAGGGGCATTAAAACCGTTTTGTTAAGCTACTGCGACCTCCACCACTTTTCCAAGGGGCATTGATATTGTCTTTTTATTCCACTGCGACCTCCATGTCTCTTCCAAGGGGCATTAAAACCGTCTTGTTAAGCTACTGCGACCTCCACCATTCTTCCAAGGGGCATTAAAACCGACTTGCTAAGATACTTTGACCTACACATCTCTTCCAAGGGGCATTAAAACCGTCTAGTTAAGCAACTGCGATCTCCACGTCTCTTCCAAGGTGCATAAAAACAGTCATGTTAAGCTACTGCAACCTCCACGTCTCCTCCAAGGGGCATTGATATTGTCTTTTTATTCCACTGCGACCTCCACCACTCTTCTAAGGGGCATTAAAACCATCTTGATAAGATACTGCAACCTCCACGTCTCTTACAAAGGGGCATTAAAAACGTCTACTAAAGCTACTGCGACCTGAACGTCTCTTCCAAGGGGCATTAAAACCGTCTTGTTAAGCTACAGCGACCTCCACCACTTTTCCAAGGGGCATTGATATTGTCTTTTTATTTCACTGCGACCTCCACCATTCTTCCAAGGGGCATTAAAACCGACTTGCTAGGATACTGTGACCTCCACATCTCTTCCAAGGGGCATTAAAACAGTCTTGTTAAGATACTGCAACCTCCACGCCTCTTCCAAGGGGCATTGATATTGTCTTTTTATTCCACTGCGACCTCCACCATTCTTCCAAGGGGCATTAAAACCGTCTTGTTAAGCTACTGCGACCTCCATCACTTTTCCAAGGGGCATTGATATTGTCTTTTTATTCCACTGCGACCTCCATGTCTCTTCCAAGGGGCATTAAAACCGTCTTGTTAAGCTATGGCGACCTACACCACTTTTCCAATAGCCATCCATAATGTCTTTTTATTCCACTGCAACCTCCACCATTCTTCCAAGGGGCATTGAAATCATCTCGTTAAGCTACCGCGACCTCCACGTCTTTTCCAAGGGGCATTAAAACCGTCTTAAGCTACTGCGACCTCCACGTCTCTTCCAGGGGAAATTAAATCCGTCTTGATAAGCTACTGCGACCGCCACCACTTTTCCAAGGGGCATTGATATTGTCTTTTTATTCCACTGCGACCTCCACCATTTTTCCAAAGGGCACTAAAACCGTCTTGTTAAGATACTGCGACCTCCACGTGTCTTCCAACGGGCATTAAAACCGTCTTGTTAAGCTACTGCGACCTCCACCACTTTTCCAAGGGGCATTGATATTGTCTTTTTATTTCACTGCGACCTCCACCATTCTTCCAAGGGGCATTAAAACCGACTTGCTAGGATACTGTGACCTCCACATCTCTTCCAACGGGCATTAAAACCGTCTTGTTAAGCTACTGCAACCTCCACGTCTCTTCCAAGGGGCATTGATATTGTCTTTTTATTCCACTGCGACCTCCACCATTCTTCCAAGGGGCATTAAAACCGTCTTGTTAAGCTACTGCGACCTCCACCACTTTTCCAAGGGGCATTGATATTGTCTTTTTATTCCACTGCGACCTCCACCATTCTTCCAAGGGGCATTAAAACTGTTTTGTTAAGCTACTGCGACCTCCACCACTTTTCCAAGGGGCATTGATATTGTCTATTTATTCCACTGCAACCTCCACAATTCTTCCAAGGGGCATTAAAAGCGTCTCGTTAAGCTACTGCGACCTCCACCACTTTTCCAAAGGGCATTGATATTGTCTTTTTATTCCACTGCAACCTCCACAATTCTTCCAAGGGCCATTAAAAACGTCTCGTTAAGCTACTGCGACCTCCACGTCTCTTCCAAGGGGCATGAAAACCGTCTTGTTAAGCTACAGCGACCTCCATCATTCTTCCAAGGGGCATTAAAACCATCTTGCTAAAATACTGTGACCTCCACATCTCTTCCAAGGTGCATTAAAACCGTCTAGTTAAGCTACTGCGACCTCCACGTCTCTTCTAAGGTGCATAAAAACAGTCTTGTTAAGCTACTGCTACCTCCACGTATCTTCCAAGGGGCATTGATATTGTCTTTTTTTTCCACTGCGACCTCCACCATTCTTCCAAGGGTCATTAAAACCGTCTTGTTAAGCTACTGCGACCTCCACCACTTTTCCAAGGGGCATTGATATTGTCTTTTTATTCCACTGCAACCTCCACCATTCTTCCAAGGGGCATTAAAACCGTTTTGTTAAGCTACTGCGACCTCCACCACTTTTCCAAGGGGCATTGATATTGTCTTTTTATTCCACTGCGACCTCCATGTCTCTTCCAAGGGGCATTAAAACCGTCTTGTTAAGCTACTGCAACCTCCACCACTTTTCCAAGGGCCATTGATATTGTCTTTTTATTCCACTGCGAACTCCACCATGCTTCCAAAGGGCACTAAAACCGTATTGTTAAGATACTGCGACCTCCACGTGTTTTCCAAAGGGCATTAAAAAGGTCTAGTTAAGCTACTGCGACCTCCACGTCTCTTCCAAGGGGCATTAAAACCGTCTTGTTAAGCTACTGCGACCTCCACCACTTTTCCAAGGGGCATTGATATTGTCTTTTTATTCCACTGCGACCTCCAACATTCTTCCAAGGGGCATTAAAACCGTCTTGTTAAGCTACTGCGACCTCCACCATTCTTCCAAGGGGCATTAAAACCGACTTGCTAAGATACTTTGACCTACACATCTCTTAAAAGGGGCATTAAAACCGTCTAGTTAAGCAACTGCGATCTCCACGTCTCTTCCAAGGTGCATAAAAACAGTCATGTTAAGCTACTGCAACCTCCACGTCTCCTCCAAGGGGCATTGATATTGTCTTTTTATTCCACTGCGACCTCCACCACTCTTCTAAGGGGCATTAAAACCATCTTGATAAGATACTGCAACCTCCACGTCTCTTACAAAGGGGCATTAAAAACGTCTACTAAAGCTACTGCGACCTGAACGTCTCTTCCAAGGGGCATTAAAAGCCTCTTGTTAAGCTATGGCGACCTACACCACTTTTCCAATGGCCATCCATAATGTCTTTTTATTCCACTGCAACCTCCACCATACTTCCAAGGGGCATTAAAACCATCTCGTTAAGCTACCGCGACCTCCACGTCTTTTCCAAGGGGCATTAAAACCATCTCGTTAAGCTACTGCGACCTCCACGTCTCTTCCAGGGGAAATTAAATCCGTCTTGATAAGCTACTGCGACCGCCACCACTTTTCCAAGGGGCATTGATATTGTCTTTTTATTCCACTGCGACCTCCACCATTTTTCCAAAGGGCACTAAAACCGTCTTGTTAAGATACTGCGACCTCCACGTGTCTTCCAACGGGCATTAAAACCGTCTTGTTAAGCTACTGCGACCTCCACCACTTTTCCAAGGGGCATTGATATTGTCTTTTTATTTCACTGCGACCTCCACCATTCTTCCAAGGGGCATTAAAACCGACTTGCTAGGATACTGTGACCTCCACATCTCTTCCAAGGGGCATTAAAACAGTCTTGTTAAGCTACTGCAACCTCCACGTCTCTTCCAAGGGGCATTGATATTGTCTTTTTATTCCACTGCGACCTCCACCATTCTTCCAAGGGGCATTAAAACCGTCTTGTTAAGCTACTGCGACCTCCACCACTTTTCCAAGGGGCATTGATATTGTCTTTTTATTCCTCTGCGACCTCCATGTCTCTTCCAAGGGGCATTAAAACCATCTTGTTAAGCTATGGCGACCTCCACCACTTTTCCAAGGGCCATTCATAATGTCTTTTTATTCCACTGCAACCTCCACCATTCTTCCAAGGGGCATTAAAACCATCTCGTTAAGCTACCGCGACCTTCACGTCTTTTCCAAGGGGCATTAAAACCGTCTTAAGCTACTGCGACCTCCACGTCTCTTCCAGGGGGCATTAAATCCATCTTGATAAGCTACTGCGACCGCCACCACTTTTCCAAGGGGCATTGATATTGTCTTTTTATTCCACTGCGACCTCCACCATTCTTCCAAAGGGCACTAAAACCGTCTTGTTAAGATACTGCGACCTCCACGTCTCTTCCAAGTGGGCATTAAAAAGGTCTATTAAAGCTACTGCGACCTGCACGTCTCTTCCAAGGGGCATTAAAACCATCTTGTTAAGCTACAGCGACCTCCACCACTTTTCCAAGGGGCATTGATATTGTCTTTTTATTCTACTGCGACCTCCAACATTCTTCCAAGGGGCATTAAAACCGATTTGCTAAGATATTTTGACCTCCACATCTCTTCCAAGGGGCATTAAAACCGTCTAGTTAAGCTACTGCGACCTCCACGTCTCTTCCAAGGTGCATAAAAACAGTCATGTTAAGCTACTGCAACCTCCACGTCTCTTCCAAGGGGCATTAATACCGTTTTGTTAAGCTACTGCGACCTCCACCACTTTTCCAAGGGCCATTGATATTGTCTTTTTATTCCACTGCAATCTCCACCATTCTTCCAAGGGGCATTAAAACCATCTCGTTAAGCTGCTGCGACCTCCACGTCTCTTCCAAGGGGTATTAAAACCGTCTTGTTAAGCTACTGCGAGCTCCACCTCTCTTCCAAGGGGCATTAAAACCATCTTGATAAGCTACTGCGACCTCCACCACTTTTCCAAGGGGCACTAAACCGTCTTGTTAAGCTACAGCGACCTGCACCACTTTTCCAAGGGGCATTGATATTGTCTTTTTATTTCACTGCGACCTCCACCATTCTTCCAAGGGGCATTAAAACCGACTTGCTAAGATACTGTGACCTCCACAACTCTTCCAAGGGGCATTAAAACAGTCTTGTTAAGCTACTGCAACCTCCACGTCTCTTCCAAGGGGCATTGATATTGTCTTTTTATTCCACTGCGACTTACACCATTCTTCCAAGGGGCATTAAAACCATCTTGTTAAGCTATTGCGACTTCCACCACTTTTTCAAGGTGCATTGATATTGTCTTTTTATTCCACTGCAACCTCCATGTCTCTTCCAAGGGGCATTAAAACCGTCTTGTTAAGCTACTGCGACCTCCATCACTTTTCCAAGGGCCATTCATATTGTCTTTTTATTCCACTGCAACCTCCACCATTCTTCCAACGGGCATTAAAACCATCTCGTCAAGCTACCGCGACCTCCACGTCTTTTCCAAGGGGCATTAAAACCGTCTTAAGCTACTGCGACCTCCACGTCTCTTCCAGGGGGCATTAAATCCGTCTTGATAAGCTACTGCGACCTCCACCACTTTTCCAAGGGGCATTGATATTGTCTTTTTATTCCACTGCGACCTCCACCATTCTTCTAAAGGGCACTAAAACCGTTTTGTTAAGATACTGCGACCTCCACGTGTCTTCCAACGGGCATTAAAACCGTCTTGTTAAGCTACTGCGACCTCCACCACTTTTCCAACGTGCATTGATATTGTCTTTTTATTCCACTGCGACCTCCACCACTCTTCCAAGGGGCATTAAAACCATTTTGATAAAATACTGCAACCTCCACGTCTCTTCTAAGGGGCATTGAAATCGTCTACTAAAGCGACTGTGTCCTGCACGTCTCTTCCAAGGGGCATTAAAACCGTCTTGTTAAGCTACAACGACCTCCACCACTTTTCCAAGGGGCATTGATATTGTCTTTTTATTCCACTGCGACCTCCACCATCCTTCCAAGGGGCATTAAAAACATCTTGTTAAGCTACTGCGACCTCCACCATTCTTCCAATGGGCATTAAAATCGACTTGCTAAGATACTGTGACCTCCACATCTCTTCCAAGGGGCATAAAAACCATCTAGTTAAGCTACTGCAACCTCCACGTCTCTTCCAAGGGGCATGGATATTGTCTTTTTATTCCACTGCGACCTCCACCATTCTTCCAAGGGGCATTAAAACCGTCTTGTTAAGCTACTGCGACCTCCACCACTTTTCCAAGGGGCATTGATATTGTCATTTTATTCCACTGAGACCTCCATGTCTTTTCCAAGTGGGCATAAAAACCGCCCTGTTAAGCTACTGCTACCTCCACCACTTTTCCAAGGGGCACTAAACCGTCTAGTTAAGCTACTGCGACCTCCACCACTTTTACAAGGGGCATTGATATTGTCTTTTTATTCCACTGCGACCTCCACCAATCTTCCAAGGGGCATTAAAACCGTTTTGTTAAGCTACTGCGACCTCCACCACTTTTCCAAGGGGCATTGATATTGTCTTTTTATTCCACTGCGACCTCCATGTCTTTTCCAAGGGGCATAAAACCTGTCCTGTTAAGCTACTGCTACCTCCACCACTTTTCCAAGGGGCACTAAACCGTCTTGTTAAGCTACTGCGACCTCCACGACTTTTCCAAGGGGCATTGATATTGTCTTTTTATTCCACTGCGACCTCCACCATTCTTCCAAGGGGCATTAAAACCGTCTTGTTAAGCTATTGCGACTTCCACCACTTTTCCAAGGGGCATTGATATTGTCTTTTTATTCCACTGCGACCTCCATGTCTCTTCCAAGGGGCATTAAAACAGTCTTGTTAAGCTACTGCGACCTCCACCACTTTTCCAAGGGCCATTCATATTGTCTTTTTATTCCACTGCAACCTCCACCATTCTTCCAAGGGGCATTAAAACCGTCTTAAGCTAATGCGACCTCCACGTCTCTTCCAGGGGGCATTAAATCTGTCTTGATAAGCTAATGCGACCTCCACCACTTTTCCAAGGGGCATTGATATTGTTTTTTTATTCCACTGCGACCTCCACCATTCTTCCAAAGGGCACTAAAACCGTCTTGTTAAGATACTGAGACCTCCACGTGTCTTCTAACGGGCATTAAAACCGTCTTGTTAAGCAACTGCGACCTCAACCACATTTCCAACGGGCATTGATATTGTCTTTTTATTCCACTGCGACCTCCACCACTCTTCCAAGGGGCAATAAAACCATTTTGATAAGATACTGCAACCTCCACGTCTCTTCCAAGGGGCATTAAAATCATCTACTAAAGCTACTGCGACCTGCACGTCTCCTCCAAGGGGCATTAAAACCGTCTTGTTAAGCTACAATGACCTCCACCACTTTTCCAAGGGGCATTGATATTGTCTTTTTATTCCACTGCGACCTCCACCATTCTTCCAAGGGGCATTAAAACCATCTTGTTAAGCTACTGCGACCTCCACCATTCTTCCAAGGGGCATTAAAACCGACATGCTAAGATACTGTGACCTCCACATCTCTTCCAAGGGGCATAAAAACCATCTAGTTAAGCTACTGCGATCTCCACGTCTCTTCCAAGGGGCATGAAAACAGTCTTGTTAAGCTACTGCAACCTCCACGTCTCTTCCAATGGGCATTGATATTGTCTTTTTATTCCACTGCGACCTCCACCATTCTTCCAAGGGGCATTAAAACTGTCTTGTTAAGCTACTGCGACCTCCACCACTTTTCCAAGGGGCATTGATATTGTCTTTTTATTCCACTGCGACCTCCACCATTCTTCCAAGGGGCATTAAAACTGTTTTGTTAAGCTACTGCGACCTCCACCACTTTTCCAAGGGGCATTGATATTGTCTTTTTATTCCACTGCGACCTCCATGTTTTTTCCAAGGGGCATTAAAACCATCTCGTTAAGCTACCGCGTCCTCCACGTCTCTTCCAAGGGGCATTAAAACCATCTTGATAAGCTACTGCGACCTCCACCACTTCTCCAAGGGGCATTAAACCATCTTGTTAAGCTACTGCGACCTCCACCACTTTTCCAAGGGCCATTGATATTGTCTTTTTATTCCGCTGCAACCTCCACCATTCTTCCAAGGGGTATTAAAACCATCTTGTTAAGCTACTGCGAGCTCCACCTCTCTTCCAAGGGGCATTAAAACCATCTTGATAAGCTACTGCGACCTCCACCACTTTTCCAAGGGGCACTAAACCGTCTTGTTAAGCTACTGCGACCTCCACCACTTTTCCAAGGGGCATTGATATTGTCTTTTTATTCCACTGCGACCTCCACCACTCTTCTAACGGGCATTAAAACCATCTTGATAAGATACTGCAACCTCCACGTCTCTTCCAAAGGGGCATTAAAAACGTCTACTAAAGCTACTGCGACCTGCACGTCTCTTCCAAGGGGCATTAAAACCGTCTTGTTAAGCTACAGCGACCAGCACCACTTTTCCAAGGGGCATTGATATTGTCTTTTTATTTCACTGCGACCTCCACCATTCTTCCAAGGGGCATTAAAACCGACTTGCTAAGATACTGTGACCTCCACATCTCTTCCAAGGGGCATTAAAACAGTCTTGTTAAGCTACTGCAACCTCCACGTCTCTTCCAAGGGGCATTGATATTGTCTTTTTATTCCACTGCGACTTACACCATTCTTCCAAGGGGCATTAAAACCATCTTGTTAAGCTATTGCGACTTCCACCACTTTTCCAAGGGGCATTGATATTGTCTTTTTATTCCACTGCGACCTCCATGTCTCTTCCAAGGGGCATTAAAACCGTCTTGTTAAGCTACTGCGACCTCCATCACTTTTCCAAGGGCCATTCATATTGTCTTTTTATTCCACTGCAACCTCCACTATTCTTCCAAGGGGCATTAAAACCATCTCGTTAAGCTACCGCGACCTCCACGTCTTTTCCAAGGGGCATTAAAACCGTCTTAAGCTGCTGCGACCTCCACGTCTCTTCCACGGGGCATTAAATCCATCTTGATAAGCTACTGCGACCTCCACCACTTTTCCAAGGGGCATTGATATTGTCTTTTTATTCCACTGCGACCTCCACCATTCTTCTAAAGGGCACTAAAACCGTCTTGTTAAGATACTGTGACCTCCACGTGTCTTCCAACGGGCATTAAAACCGTCTTGTTAAGCTACTGCGACCTCCACCACTTTTCCAACGGGCATTGATATTGTCTTTTTATTCCACTGCGACCTCCACCACTCTTCCAAGGGGCATTAAAATCATTTTGATAAAATACTGCAACCTCCACGTCTCTTCTAAGGGGCATTAATATCGTCTACTAAAGCTGCTGTGTCCTGCACGTCTCTTCCAAGGGGCATTAAAACCGTCTTGTTAAGCTACAACGACCTCCACCACTTTTCCAAGGGGCATTGATATTGTCTTTTTATTCCACTGTGACCTCCACCATCCTTCCAAGGGGCATTAAAACCGTCTTGTTAAGCTACTGCGACCTCCACCATTCTTCCAATGGGCATTAAAATCGACTTGCTAAGATACTGTGACCTCCACATCTCTTCCAAGGGGCATAAAAACCATCTAGTTAAGCTACTGCGATCTCCACGTTTTTTCCAAGGTGCATAAAAACAGTCTTGTTAAGCTACTGCGACCTCCACCACTTTTCCAAGGGGCATTGATATTGTCTTTTTATTCCACTGCGACCTCCACCAATCATCCAAGGGGCATTAAAACCGTTTTGTTAAGCTACTGCGACCTCCACCACTTTTCCAAGGGGCATTGATATTGTCTTTTTATTCCACTGCGACCTCCATGTCTTTTCCAAGGGGCATAAAACCCGTCCTGTTAAGATACTGCTACCTCCACCACTTTTCCAAGGGGCACTAAACCGTCTTGTTAAGCTACTGCGACCTCCACGACTTTTCCAAGGGGCATTGATATTGTCTTTTTATTCCACTGCGACCTCCATCACTCTTCTAAGGGGCATTAAAACCATCTTAATAAGATACTGCAACCTCCACGTCTATTCCAAAGGGGCATTAAAACAGTCTTGTTAAGCTACAATGACCTCCACCACTTTTCCAAGGCGCATTGATATTGTCTTTTTATTCCACTGCGACCTCCACCATTCTTCCAAGGGGCATTAAAACCATCTTGTTAAGCTACTGCGACCTCCACCATTCTTCCAAGGGGCATTAAAACCGACATGCTAAGATACTGTGACCTCCACATCTCTTCCAAGGGGCATAAAAACCATCTAGTTAAGCTACTGCGATCTCCACGTCTCTTCCAAGGGGCATGAAAACAGTCTTGTTAAGCTACTGCAACCTCCACGTCTCTTCCAAGGGGCATTGATATTGTCTTTTTATTCCACTGCGACCTCCACCATTCTTCCAAGGGGCATTAAAACCGTCTTGTTAAGCTATTGCGACCTCCACCACTTTTCCAAGGGCCATTCATATTGTCTTTTTATTCCACTGCAACCTCCACCATTCTTCCAAGGGGCATTAAAACCGTCTTAAGCTACTGCGACCTCCACGTCTCTTCCAGGGGGCATTAAATCTGGCTTGATAAGCTACTGCGACCTCCACCACTTTTCCAAGGGGCATTGATATTGTTTTTTTATTCCACTGCGACCTCCACCATTCTTCCAAAGGGCACTAAAACCGTCTTGTTAAGATACTGAGACCTCCACGTGTCTTCCAACGGGCATTTAAACCGTCTTGTTAAGCAACTGCGACCTCAACCACATTTCCAACGGGCATTGATATTGTCTTTTTATTCCACTGCGACCTCCACCACTCTTCCAAGGGGCATTAAAACTGTCTTGTTAAGCTACTGCGACCTCCACGTCTCTTCCAAGGGGCATTGATATTGTCTTTTTATTCCACTGCGACCTCCACCATTCTTCCAAGGGGCATTAAAACTGTCTTGTTAAGCTACTGCGACCTCCACCACTTTTCCAAGGGGCATTGATATTGTCTTTTTATTCCACTGCGACCTCCACCATTCATCCAAGGGGCATTAAAACTGTTTTGTTAAGCTACTGCGACCTCCACCACTTTTCCAAGGGGCATTGATATTGTCTTTTTATTCCACTGCGACCTCCACCATTCTTCCAAGGGGCATTAAAACCATCTCGTTAAGCTACTGCGACTTCCACGTCTTTTCCAAGGGGCATTAAAACCGTCCTAAGCTACTGCGACCTCCACGTCTCTTCCAAGGGGCATTAAAACCGTCTTGATAAGATACTGCGACCTCCACCACTTCTCCAAGGGGCATTAAACCGTCTTGTTAAGCTACTGCGACCTCCACCACTTTTCCATGGGGCAATGATATTGTCTTTTTATTCCACTGCGACCTCCTCCATTCTTCCAAGGGGCACTAAAACCGTCTTGATAAGATAATGCGACCTCCACGTCTCTTCCAAGGGGCACTAAAACTGTCTACTTAAGCTACCGCGACCTGCACGTCTCTTCCAAGGGGCATTAAAACCGTCTTGCTAAGCTACAGCGACCTCCACCACTTTTCCAAGGGGCATTGATATTGTCTTTTTATTCCACTGCGACCTCCACCATTCTTCCAAGGGGCATTAAAACCATCTTGATAAGCTACTGCGACCTCTACCACTTTTCCAAGTAGCATTAAACTGTTTTGTTAAACTACTGCAAACTCCACCACTTTTCCAAGGGGCATTGATATTGTCTTTTTATTCCACTGCGACCTCCACCACTTTTCCAAGGGGCATTAAACCGTCTTGTTAAGCTACTGCGACCTCCACCATTCTTCCACGGGGCATTAAAACCTTCTTGTCAAGATACTGCGACCTCCACCACTTTTCCAAGGGGCATTGATATTGTCTTTTTATTCCACTGCGACCTCCACCATTCTTCCAAGGGGCATTAAAACAATCTTGATAAGACACTGCGACCTCCACGTTTCTTCCAAGGGGCATTAAAACCATCTACTTAAGCTACTGTGACCTGCACGTCTCTTCCAAGGGGCATTAAAACCGTCTTGTTAAGCAACTGTGACCTTCACCACTTTTCCAAGGGTCATTGATATTGTCTTTTTATTCCGCTGTAACCTCCATCATTCTTTCAAGGGGCATTAAATCAGTCTTGTTACGATACTGTGACCTCCACGTCTCTTCCAAGGGGCATTAAAACCACCTAGTTAAGCTACTGCGACCTCCACATCTTATCCAAGGGGCACTAAAACCATCTTGTTAAGCTACTGCGACCTCCACCATTCTTCCAAGGGGCATTAGAACGGTCTTGTTAAGATACTGCAACCTCCACCACTTTTCCAAGGGGCATTGATATTGTCTTTATATTCCACTGAGACCTCCACCATTCTTCCAAGCGGCATTAAAACCATCTTGATAAGATACTGCGACCTCCACGTCTCTTCCAAGGGGCATTAAAACCATCTAGTTAAGCTACTGCGACCTGCACGTCTCTTCCAAGGGGCATTAAAACTGTCTTGTTAAGCTACTGCAACCTCCACGTCTCTTCCAAAGGGCATTAAAACCGTCTAGTTAAGCTACTGCGACCTCCACCACTTTTCCAAGGGGCATTAATACCGTCTTGTTAATCTACTGCGACCTCCACCATTCTTCCAACAGGCATTAAAACCGTCTTGTTAAGATACTGCGACCTCCACGTCTCTTCCAAAGGGCATTAAAACCATCTAGTTAAGCTACTGTGACCTCCACGTCTCTTCCAAGGGGCATTAAAACCATCTTGTTAAGCTACTGCAACCTCCACGTCTCATCCAAGGGGCATTAAAACTGTCTGGTTAAGCTGCTGCGACATTCACCACTTTTCCAAGGGGCATTGATATTGTCTTTTTATTCCACTGCGACCTCCACGTCTCTTCCAAAGGGCATTAAAACCATCTAGTTAAGCTACTGTGACCTCCACGTCTCTTCCAAGGGGCATTAAAACCATCTTGTTAAGCTACTGCGACCTCCACGTCTCTTCCAAGGGGCATTAAAACCGTCTTGTTAAGCTAATGCGACCTCCACTACTTTTCCAAGGGGCATTGATATTGTCTTTTTATTCCACTGCGACCTCCACCATTCTTCCAACGGGCATTGCATTTCCTCCTAATTTAAGTCAGCTTTTGCTTTTCAATGCATAGGTGAACACTAAAGGAGACCCACTCCCCAATAATCGGTAGAAGGTTTTTAGTATGCTGTAATCCACATCTGTTTCAAGGGGCATTGCAGTTCCTCATAATTTTTGGAAAGCCTTCCATTCACTGCTTAGGCCAACAGTGCACAGGAGACCCAGTTGCTACAAATGGAAAAAAATGGTTTAGCTAAGGCCCTCTGACCTCCATGTCACTTCCAAGGGGCATTGGAGTGCCTTGAAATTTTTGGTAGGCATTGCACTCACTGCATGCCCCATAACTGTGTAGCCGAACCGCTCCTTTTAGTACATAAACATATCCTACAAGACATGTGTGGTTGACTCGCCTGATATTGATGTGAATGGTCCCTGTTCCTCCTACTCTTTCTCCTTTGCCACCACCTCATCCATCATTCATCACCTGAAGCTTTGTTTTAACGGGAGTCATTGAACTGGGATAGTAGCAGGAAAACATCCAGCAATCCTTGGAGGAGGTAGGATATGCGCCAAAATGCTGACCACCTCAGGCCTAGCCGCTACTACATACATGCGCTTGCATTCCAAGAAAACAAAGCAGATGCAAACTTCTATCATCATCATCATGCTCCTCACCTTGGCACTCTCAACTCCCCTGATGGAGAAGCCAGGGCTCACCGGAGGAGTCTGGTTCTCTGGTGGGCTCGTCCAATGCTGCCCTAAAGCAGGCCAGGCTAAGAAAAGTGTGGGGGAAGTTCCCAGGAGAAATACGGGCGGCTGTGGACCATTTATAGACACCCGGCCGCCCCCAGGCGGTTGGGGAACGAGCGTGGACACCCGGCCGCCGGGTGGCTGGGGACTGAGTATGGATACCTCACTGCCGAAGCAGCCATAAGGTAGTGGCCAGCTTTGGCCTCCTCCAAACTAAAAGGCCCCATTTCATGTGCAAGCTAGCAGTATGTTATTGCAGCCTGGGGGTGGGTGGGTGGGTGGCAGGTTGCACACTTACGCTTGCATTCCAAGAAAACAAAGCAGACAATAACTTCTATCATCATCATCATGCTCCTCACCTTGGCACTCTCAACTCCCCTGATAGAGAAGCCAGGGCCCACTGGAGGAGTCTGGTTCTCTGGTGGGCTCGTCCAATGCTGCCCTAAAGCAGGCCAGGCTAAGAAAAGTGTGGGGAAAGTTCCCAGGAGAAATAGGGGCGGCTGGGGACTGTTTATGGACATCCGGCTGCGGGGTGGCTGGGGACCGAGTATGGACACCCAGCCGCCCCCTGGTGGCTGGGGACCGAGCGTGGACACCCGGCCGCCGGGCGGCTGGGGACTGAGTATGGATACCTCACTGCCGAAGCAGCCATGAGCTAGTGGCCAGCTTCGGCCTCTTCCAAACTAAAAGGCCCCATTTCAAATGCAAGCTAGCAGTATGGTATTGCAGCCTGGGGGTGGGTGGGTGGCAGGCTGCATACTTGCGCTTGCATTGCAAGGAAGGGGGGAGGTACAATTGAACTGCCCTGGGACAAGGACTTGCATGGGGATAGTTGCAAGTCTACAACTTCTAATGCGGCAAGGATCACTTCTGATGGGCACACTTTTAGGCAGCGACCTGGGTGTCAGAGATGCTTCCAGGGGTCTTCACCATGCTGTTCCCATGTCTTTTCAGCACTGTATGCATGTGTCACACAGCACATGACCAGATAAGGTTGTAAAATGTTAAAATGACATTTCCCGGTGAATGCATTTGTCACAGTTGAAAGCAATGCAAAAGTGCAAAAACGCATAAAAAATGCTACTTGTGAACATAGCCCAAGGTGTGGAGGAGTATTTTTGTTTTTGGTTATTTATTTTACCTTATACACAAGTCTTTACCCTGGAAAGGAAGTTCCTTAACATATTTCACAGGAAAACAGTTTCAGTTTAGTTTTTGAACGTTTTATTGTGAGCTCGTAAAAGTCGCTTAATACCTCTGACCACGTTGTTTACAGCAGTGACCTGGGGGTCAGAAATGCTTCCTGGGGTGATCCTCATGCTGTCCCCATGTCTTTTGAGCAATGTCACTATCGTTTTGGGCACTTTTTAGGCTTTTTACAGACTGCCGGGGGTGCCGCCGCAAAAATGCTCGGGCCTCCCATAGACTAACATTGGGCTCGTTGCTCTGGTCGAGCACCTGAGTATCACGGTGAGCTCAACCCGAGCTTCGAGTACCCGAGCATTTTAGTGCTCGCTCAACACTACTAAATACACTTTATTATTTATCATTATTTTAATGCACTGTGCGATTTATCCATTTACTTCAGTTATTTGGGTATTTTGCTTGTTTTTGGTTTTTCACCTTGTGCAACATGTAGCTTTTTCATGGAAGTCTGATGAGGTATGAGAGGTCCGGCACACCATTAAAGTTACCACTATGAACAGAAGCAGAAATGCATTGACAAAAAAATGTATCAATTGCTCCAACTTAGTCACTTTCTTTGTACTGGTACTGTAATGTGTAGCATCTTTAAATATTAATGTGTAACACCTCTTTAAGCCGCTTCCATGGGCAGGGTGTCTTGTAGTTTTCACCTCAATTTGACACAGTGCCTCCACCCGAACCTTGCTGGGAGCTGTAGTGGGATGCAGGAGGATCTTCCTCTTCTGCCAGGGGTCGACTTGGGAAATCCCTGTTCACGCTCCGTACACACTCACAAGAGATGAGGTTGGAACAATTAACAGATTTATTTATAGAGGAGATAAATGGAGAATATTGTAAGGGGAATAGCAAGTAACAACAAAACAAATAGTATATAATAATGTATTTGCATATCCAAATGGTGATATTAATTCAGACTCTCACATGTCTCTTATGGAGGATTGCATAAATGTTTATTTTTTTATTTATTTTACTCACTTATATAGCGCCATTAATTCCACAGCACTTCACAGACAATATTGGCACTGTCCCCATCGGGGCCCACAATCTAGATTCCTTATCAGTATGTCTTTGGAGTGTGGGAGAAAACCGGAGAACCCCCACACAAACACGGGGAGAACATTCAAACTCTTTGTAGATGTTGTCCTTGGTGGGATTCAAAGGCAGGACCCCAGTGCTGCAAGGCTGCAGTGCTAACCACTGAGCCACCGTGCTGCACATATATCTCCCTGTCTGCTGCTTGCTTCACCCTTCTTCTCGAATCTGCTCATCCAATCAGTCCCTTCCCATGTTACTCCACCTGCTCCTCCCTTATGATGCAGAGAGGGGTTGTGGAGAGGTGCTAAATGTTTATGGCGGAGGACCTGTAAAGGAAAGCTACAGTCATTTCTTAAATTTTCTATGATGACAACTCAATAGGATAGTTTACTAAGGCACTTATGATAAAAGATGAAGATAAGTATAATATATTTAATGTATAATTTACAACTGCCATTTTTTATTTTTTTTACCTGTGGACACTGACAACATTCGGGCCCCTGTCCAGGACATACTGTATGTCTTGACTCCCTCCTGTATATAAACATAGACACATATACACATTAAGAAAATATACATACATTATGCTTATACACACATACTACACATCTAAATAGACATTTTTTGCAAATAAATTACAGATAATCAACAGCCAGAATTCTGGATAGGAGGCACTCAGAGGGTTAATTGGACCAATATATGGGTGCAGGTTTGTTAGAAATGATTACATGAGATGGTTTGCACTGCAGCCTTGCAGCGCTGGGGTCCTGGGTTCAAATCCCACCAAGGACAACATCTGCAAGGAGTTTTGTATGTTCTCCCCACGTTTGCGTGGGTTTCCTCTGGGTTACCGGTTTCCTCCCACACTCCAAAGACATACTGACAGGGAATTTAGATTGTGAGCCCCAATGGGGACAGCGATGATAATGTATGTAAAGCACTGCGGAATATGTTGGCGCTATATAAAACTAAAGATTTTTATTATTATTATGTGCAGAACTAGTCATTTCCACCCTCCAAGCCAGGAGGTGCAGCTGAGCTGTTCATTCCTTGCCTGTACCCTCCACTTCTACCATTTATGGGACTCCCCATCTAGAGACACCCCTGATACAGGAACTGCAGCTCTCCACAGGCTGATGAACCCCTGTCTTTTGTTAAGCTTCTGACTGGAACTTCTCTCTACATTCTATGGTGCCTTCCTACTAAAACAAACTTGATACAATAGCGACTTAATGAATAAGGCCAGTGTGGCCGAAACGTCTACCTATTGTCGCCTTCACCACTGTTATTTTTCCTACATTTCATTTGTATAAATAAATTGGCACTAAAAAGCAAAACTTCCTATGAGTGTGCGATGAATTAATTTTTACGTGATTTGAGGACATTTCCAGTCCATTGCATCTGCACGTCAACTCTATTTGACAGTGTGCATGCTAATTTTCTATTCACTTAGGAAGCAACACTGATTGACAATCAATTTCACATGCTGTTGTGCAAATGGAATAGACAATAGATGGAAATTATTGGCAATTATCAAGGCACACTCAATAGAGGAGTGGTTCTGCAGGTGGGGACCACAGACCACATCTCAGTACCAATGCTTTCTGGCTGATGTTTTGGTCACTTTTGAATGTTGGTTGTGCTTTCACAATCGTGGTAGCATGAGACAGACTCTACAACGCACAGAAGTTGTCCAGGTAGTGCAGCTCATCCAGGATGGCACATCAATGTGAGCTGTGGCAAGAAGGTTTTCTGTGTCTGTCAGCGTAGTGTCCAGAGGCTGGATGCGCTACCAGGAGACAGGCCAGTACACCAGGAGACTTGGAGGGGGCCGTAGGAGGGCAACAACCCAGCAGCAGGACCGCTACCTCCACCTTTGTGCAATGAGAAACACGAGGAGCACTGCCAGAGCCCTGCAAAATGACCTCCAGCAGGTCACAAATGTGCATGTGTCTGCACAAATGATTAGAAACCGACTCCATGAGGGTGGTATGAGGACCCAACATCCACAGATGAGGGTTGTGCTCACAGCCCAACACTGTGCAGGACGCTTGGCATTTGCCACAAAACACCAGCATTGGCAAAGTCGCCACTGGCGCCCTGTGCTCTACACAGATGAAAGCAGGTTCACACTGAGCACATATGAAAGATGTGACAGAGTCTGGAGATGCCGTGGTGAGCGATCTGCCGCCTTCAACATCCTTTAGCATGACCGGTTTGGCAGTGGGTCAGTAATGGTGTGGGGCGGCATTTCTTTGAAGGGCCGCACAGCCCTCCATGTGCTCGTCAGAGGTAGCCTGACTGCCATTAGGTACCGAGATGAGATCCTCAGAGCCCTTGTGAGACCATATGCTGGTGCGGTTGGCCCTGGGTTCCTCCTAATGCAGGACAATGCCAGACCTCATGTGGCTGGAGTGTGTCAGCAGTTCCTGCAAGATGAAGGCTTTGAAGCCATGTACTGGCCCGCCCGTTCCCCAGACCTGAATCGATTGAGCACATCTGGAACATCATGTCCCGCTTCATCCACCAACATCACGTTGCACCACAGACTGTCCAGGAGTTGGCGGATGCTTTAGTCCAGGTCTGGGAGGAAATCCCACAGGAGACCATCAGCAACCTCATCAGGAGCATGCCCAGGCATTGTAGGGAGGTCATGCAGGCATGTGGAGGCCACACACAATACTGAGCCTCATTCTGACTTGTTTTAAGGACATTACATCAAAGTTGTATCAGCCTGTAGTGTGTTTTTCCACTTTAATTTTGGGGGTCACTCCTAATCCAGGCCTCCATTGGTTAATAAATTTGATTTACATTGATGATTTTTGTGTGATTTTGTTGTCAGCACATTCAACTTTATACAAGCAAAGTATTCAATGAGAATATTTCATTCATTCAGATCTAGGATGTGTTATTTGAGTGTTCCCTTTATTTTTTTGAGCAGTGTATATACATATGTAAAACCCAAGAAAAAAAACAAAATGAGCATAGACTCTACAATAGAGATGAGCGTTGTTCTACTCGAACTGTTCGCCAATCTCAAATTCGAGCTGTTTTGGGCGGTGTTCGAGCCGTTCGGCGAACACGAACAATTTGAGAAAAATTCGGCTGTTCGAGGTTATGTTCGATAACTGTTCGTGCACCAAAATCATAACTGGATTTTTTCTCAGTAATGATGAAAATTAATGTTAATACGCAGTTTGAGTGTACAGCGGGGTGGGGGGAGGGGCAGGGGATGGATCTCTGCAGGAACAATGAAGATCTCCATTTTTTTTTCTCTTTCCCGCATTTACAGTGGGGAGGTGCAATCTGTCAACCTATCAGCAGCGCACACACGGAGCGAAGTGCTTTTTTTCACACAAGCAAGGGCATGTGTCATTGGCAGTGTATGTCACATGTCCTTGCCCTATAAGACCAAGCCATTTTCCCCTTCGCCACCATTTTCTCACTGCTGCAGCTGCGTGTTAGACGGCACCGCTGTTGCTGTGTGCGCTATACCTTGTTAATTTCAAGCCAATTTTCGCACAAATCTACAGATAGCTTGGGAGTAGGGAATAGTTGTGATTGCAGTCCTTTTAAGGACTAGGTTACAGCATTTCCTACGACTTTTATCAGGCAGGTCTGTGCTCTTAAATAAATAGATTGTGGGAGTAAAGACTAATTGTAATTGGAGTCCTTTTCAGGACTAGGTTACATCAGTTCCTATCAGTTTTTGCCAGGCAGGTCTGTGCCAGTGATGTGCAAGTTTTTTTCACAGCATTTGGCTGAATCTAGCAAAGCTAATCCTTTTTGGCCTATTGCAGAGCGTGTTAGTCAGTGGAGCAGCCTATCTGTGTTGCAAGATATACCACCTGTGTATAGAATACCAATTTTTTTACTGCACCTAGTGAAGTAAAATCTTTTGGGCATAGCATCATTCTATTAGTCCATCTATACTGACCTCCATCAGGTTGCAAATTGAATATAATTTTTTTCTGCATCTAGCTCTGAAAAAATATTGGGCTTCTAGCTGTGTGTGGGACTTGTTGTATTAGTCCATCTATACTGACCTCCATCAGGTTGCAAACTGAATATATTTTTTCTGCATCTACCTCTGAAAAAATATTGGGCTTCTAGCTGTGTGTGGGACTTGTTCTATTAATCCATCTATACAGACCTCCATCAGGTTGCAAAC
Source organism: Phyllobates terribilis (assembly GCF_046119375.1). Taxonomy (NCBI): domain Eukaryota; kingdom Metazoa; phylum Chordata; class Amphibia; order Anura; family Dendrobatidae; genus Phyllobates; species Phyllobates terribilis. Next base: position 1,033,034,719 of record NW_027362761.1, on the reverse strand, counting down.
TGAATATATTTTTTTCTGCATCTACCTCTGAAAAAATATTGGGCTTCTAGCTGTGTGTGGGACTTGTTCTATTAATCGATCTATACAGACCTCCATCAGGTTGCAAACTGAATATATTTTTTTCTGCATCTACCTCTGAAAAAATATGTGGCCTTTCAGCAGTGTGTGGGACTTTCTCTATTAGTCCATCTATACTGACCTCCATCAGGTTGCAAACTGAATATAATTTTTTTCTGCATCTAGCTCTGAAAAAATATTTGGCCTTCTAGCAGTGTGTGGGACTTTCTCTATTAGTCCATCTATACTGACCTCCATCAGGTTGCAAATTAAAAATAATTTTTATCTGCATCTACAGTACCTCTGAAAAAATATTTGGGCTTCTAGCTGTGTGTGGGACTTGTTCTATTAGTCCATCTATACTGACTTCCATCAGGTTGCAAATTGAATATAATTTTTATCTGCATCTAGCTCTGAAAAAATATTTGGCCTTCTAGCAGTGTGTGGGACTTTCTCTATTAGTCCATCTATACTGACCTCCATCAGGTTGCAAATTGAGTATAATTTTTATCTGCATCTAGCTCTGAAAAAATATTTGGCCTTCTAGCAGTGTGTGGGACTTTCTCTATTAGTCCATCTATACTGACCTCCATCAGGTTGCAAATTAAAAATAATTTTTATCTGCATCTGACGCGCCCCCTGGGCCAAGTTCAAGGGATACCCGGAGCCGGATCTAGATAGGGGTAGTAGTCCTTGTGGCGGTGACCCGGTCCGTGCCCAGGGTGGTCAAACTAAGTGTGTGGCAGTCTTTGTAGATGTTGTTAAAGTGTCGACTACGCCACCCGTTGATTGCGGCTAGGAGGCCGCCGCTGCAGGGCAGACCGCTGAGGCCGGTGGTAGGATTGTGCAGCAAGGATGGTATAACCCCCAACGGGAGGGGTATGGCCTCAGGGCAGCAGATGTGGAAGATGGTGGTTGTGATGGTGCAGCAAGGAAGCTCAGAGACAGGTGATGCAGTTTCAGGGTTTTTACTCACAGGTGTTGCTCCGGTCACTCCGGCCTTGAGTGACCACCCGAGCCGTGCTGCGTCCACCAGGTGTGGGACTCGGCCAACTCCCAGGCAGTCCAGAGCGTGGTCCTGAGCTCCCCTCTCTTCCTTCCTACTGGCCGTTCCCACCAGGGATCCACCTTTGTCCGGCTCCCTCAGGCCTCTTGGTGGTAAAACCTTCTCTGGCTTTCCTGACCCTATTCGTGGTGTGCCTTCCTGGTGGATGTGGTGAGGGTCGTGGCAAAACTTAACCACGACCTCCGGTTCCTGGCTAAGGATCATTAGCCTCTGCCAGTTAGGGTTCCGGTACCCGTTTCTGCCAACCCTTCACCCTTTTGGTTTACTTCTGGGATCTCAGGGTTCCCTCTTGTCTTGTGTCTCTGGGCCTTTCTTCCTCCTCCTCTCCACTACAGGCCTGGCCCTGGAGCTGGGCCCAGCCGGAGCCACAGCTCCCTGTCAGCCCTCCTGGCTGAGCTCCTCTGCTCTGCTCCTCCTCAGACTGACTGACCCTGTCTTAAGATGGTGCCCACCATATATACTCCCTCTATGTGTGAGCCCAGGTGGCTAGCACCCAATGGGCTCCTAGCTCTATGCCCAGAGTCCCTCCCCTATCTGCCCCTACACTACTGGGATGTTCCTCCCCCCCTCCCACTCCAGCCAGGGACAGACGCTGTCGTACCTGCACATCTAACTGGTGGGAGTACCGTAGTTCTGTCCCCCGGAAATGGGATGAGTGTAGTGCATGCAGCTGTCTGATCTCAGTCCCACACTCCATCCTTACCCGGGAGTGGAATACCACACCTCTGGTGTGAGGTGCAATACCCCTGTAGCAGCCGAGTCCTCGGGGTGCTACATTCCCCCCTGGTAAATCACAGCACGTCCTCGGGCTGTAAAAGAATAAAACATACTAAAACATACAAACTTTTTAAAAACATACACTAACATATAAAACATTATAAACACATATAATATGACAGGTAACTTCTCATATATTATTTTAGCAATATAACTTTTGATCTAAAACTTTTCATATAAAAGGTCCTTAATCTTCTGGCCACTGTGCAAATTGTGACCAGGTAAAGGGCCACAGTCACTAGAAGAAAACAACAGTTTTCCTATAAAACCGGTAGGGGGCGCCTTAGAAAGCGCAACTATGTACAGGGTATGGCCGCTCTCAGTCCTCGGCCAGGTAGAGGGAAAGAACGAGCGCTCTCAGTCCTCGGTCAGTGGGAATAGGGGAATGGCTGTTCACAGTCCTCAGCCTGTGGGGAAAAGGGGTGGCTGCTCACAGTCCTCAGCCTGGTCAGGGATAGAGACACACAGCAAACAGTTCACACTAGTCCCAACGGGGACCACACTCTTCATCTACAACAGTTCTTGTACCCCGACGGGTAACTTTATACAGTTCTCTTCACCGTTCAGTGGTAACGATGCCCTCCTGCTCCTTCCTGAGGGTAATTTTCAGACCCATCCGGGTCCTCTTGTTCTTCCTCGTACCGCAGCTCTTCCTCCGTCAACCGGTGCACATGAAGGGCGTACGGTCCTTTGGCACACTGATGCCGGGTGAAGGTGACCTCGTCACCCAGGTAAAGGTCACGACCACGGTGTCCCTCCGGCAGATGAGACTCGACATCCCTGCGGGTGACAAAGACGTCGCCGGGGGTTTTGTGATCCCTGATAAAGCCCCAACCGTGCTCCAGTTGGAACTTGATTACAGTCCCGGTGGCGCGGGGACCGTGGGCTGCACGGCGGTCTCGCCGGGTCCGGCTTTTCTGCTCCGCACTTTGGACCTGCAGCCGCTCCTCGCGGATCCGCCTCTCTCGCCGTTCCCTCTGAAAGACCTCCAGCTGCTGACGGCAGCACTCCGCACGCTGGGCTGCGGCCGCCCGGGTCTCTTGGGTGAACCCCATGAGGTTTTCGCCGGTGGGGTCCCATTCGAACTGCGCCTCCTCCAACGGGAGTGGGGTGATCTTGGCGGGCGCCGGAGCCGGTATCAGGGGCTCACATAGGGGTCTTTCCTTCCGGAGTCAGAGATTGAGGTACTCCGGTGGCCACTCAAAGGGCTGCACATCCGGGCAAGTATGTTGCTTGAACAGGTCTTCACCCAAGGGTAGCACGGTGGAGGTTGAGGGCGCGGTGGTGGTAGTGGTGCCTGGATTCACCAGGCCTTGCGACCAGGCCGGTGGCACCCTAAAGGTGAAGGGCACTGTGGAGACGGCGGCGCCCGGGGGTACCCGGCCCTGCAACCAGGCCGGTGGCTTGGTGAAGGTAGAGGGCGCTGTTGGCACTGCGGCGCCCGGGGGTACTCGGCCCTGCGACCAGGCCGGTGGTGTTTCCTGCTTAGCCGCGCTCTGGATTAAGGTGCGTGACGTCACAGAAGGCGTGGCCGCGGCTCCTGCCGTTTGAGGCCTAGTTTGGAGCGGTGGCGGTGCAGCAACGGGAACGATCAGGGGGACTTCGGGCTCTGCGACGGGGAGCTGGGGCAGGCTTACGGCTACTAGGCTTGGGGTGGTGACGTCCCCTTTACCTGCTTCCATCTCTTCAGCTCCTTCCACGGCGTCGTCTCCGGCCTTCGTCCCTCCTGCACCATCCTCAGAGGCAGGCGTGCTCCTCGTTGCGGGTGGTGTCCTATGCTGGCGGGTTCCAGCCTGCAGGGCCATTTCTCTGCTCCACTCGGCCAGCACTTCTTGCTGTACTCGGGCCATCTTCCGAGCCAGACCCTCCAGCGCCGTCTGTGCATGCTCCCGATCTTTGGGGAGCTGTGCCAGGATCTCCACCAGGACTTCTGGGGTGGCGGCTTGCAGCAGGCTCCTGACCATCGGGTCGGTGCTGCCTGACTCTCCCTCCATCTCCGGGTGCGTTCTCTCCAGACTCCTCCAGGCTGCACCCATCCTCCCTCTTTTGTTCTTGATCCGCCCATACTGAGGGCGGTCCTGGGGCAACTCGGTGATTGTCAGTTCCAGGGGCAGACCCCCCACTCTGATGGACATCTCTATCATTGCAGTCTCTGCTGGTGGGGGCGGTTTCCACTTTTGGCGCCATTCCTGGACCTGGCCCACGATGGGAGGTGGCCTCTTGCCACCCTCTGGCACGCCCATAATGGCGTCCGCTCTGCCAGGGCGGGAAACTGTCCAAGATGGCGGGAATCGTCTCCTTATGGCGGGAAACTCCATGGATGGCGGGAAAAGGCTGCAGATGGCGGGCAAACGGCGGGAAACGACTCGGGACGACGTCCGATGGCGGGGACCCTCCGGAATTGGTGGGAGACTTATTTTTACGGTAAATATGAACTTTTCTTCAGGCACGCAGTACCCGGTGATTGCGGGCACGTTATCCTGCCGACTACGCCAAAGTTGACGCGCCCCCTGGGCCATGTTCAAGGGATACCCGGAGCCGGATCTAGATAGGGGTAGTAGTCCTTGTGGCGGTGACCCGGTCCGTGCCCAGGGTGGTCAAACTAAGTGTGTGGCAGTCTTTGTAGATGTTGTTAAAGTGTCGACTACGCCACCCGTTGATTGCGGCTAGGAGGCCGCCGCTGCAGGGCAGACCGCTGAGGCCGGTGGTAGGATTGTGCAGCAAGGATGGTATAACCCCCAACGGGAGGGGTATGGCCTCAGGGCAGCAGATGTGGAAGATGGTGGTTGTGATGGTGCAGCAAGGAAGCTCAGAGACAGGTGATGCAGTTTCAGGGTTCTTACTCACAAGTGTTGCTCCGGTCACTCCGGCCTTGAGTGACCACCCGAGCCGTGCTGCGTCCAACAGGTGTGGGACTCGGCCAACTCCCAGGCAGTCCAGAGCGTGGTCCTGAGCTCCCCTCTCTTCCTTCCTACTGGCCGTTCCCACCAGGGATCCACCTTTGTCCGGCTCCCTCGGGCCTCTTGGTGGTAAAACCTTCTCTGGCTTTCCTGACCCTATTCGTGGTGTGCCTTCCTGGTGGATGTGGTGAGGGTCGTGGCAAAACTTAACCACGACCTCCGGTTCCTGGCTAAGGATCATTAGCCTCTGCCAGTTAGGGTTCCGGTACCCGTTTCTGCCAACCCTTCACCCTTTTGGTTTACTTCTGGGATCTCAGGGTTCCCTCTTGTCTTGTGTCTCTGGGCCTTTCTTCCTCCTCCTCTCCACTACAGGCCTGGCCCTGGAGCTGGGCCCAGCCGGAGCCACAGCTCCCTGTCAGCCCTCCTGGCTGAGCTCCTCTGCTCTGCTCCTCCTCAGACTGACTGACCCTGTCTTAAGATGGTGCCCACCATATATACTCCCTCTATGTGTGAGCCCAGGTGGCTAGCACCCAATGGGCTCCTAGCTCTATGCCCAGAGTCCCTCCCCTATCTGCCCCTACACTACTGGGATGTTCCTCCACCCCTCCCACTCCAGCCAGGGACAGACGCTGTCGTACCTGCACATCTAACTGGTGGGAGTACCGTAGTTCTGTCCCCCGGAAATGGGATGAGTGTAGTGCATGCAGCTGTCTGATCTCAGTCCCACACTCCATCCTTACCCGGGAGTGGAATACCACACCTCTGGTGTGAGGTGCAATACCCCTGTAGCAGCCGAGTCCTCGGGGTGCTACACATCTACCTCTGAAAAAATATTTGGGCTTCTAGCTGTGTGTGGGACTTGTTCTATTACTCCATCTATACTGACCTCCATCAGGTTGCAAACTGAATATATTTTTTTCTGCATCTACCTCTGAAAAAATATTGGGCTTCTAGCTGTGTGTGGGACTTGTTGTATTACTTCATCTATACTGACCTCCATCAGGTTGCAAATTAAAAATAATTTTTATCTGCATCTACAGTACCTCTGAAAAAATATTTGGGCTTCTAGCTGTGTGTGGGACTTGTTCTATTAGTCCATCTATACTGACCTCCATCAGGTTGCAAATTGAATATAATTTTTATCTGCATCTAGCTCTGAAAAAATATTTGGCCTTCTAGCAGTGTGTGGGACTTTCTCTATTAGTCCATCTATACTGACCTCCATCAGGTTGCAAATTAAAAATAATTTTTATCTGCATCTACATTACCTCTGAAAAAATATTTGGGCTTCTAGCTGTGTGTGGGACTTGTTCTATTAGTCCATCTATACTGACCTCCATCAGGTTGCAAATTGAATATAATTTTTATCTGCATCTAGCTCTGAAAAAATATTTGGCCTTCCAGCAGTGTGTGGGACTTTCTCTATTAGTCCATCTATACTGACCTCCATCAGGTTGCAAATTGAATATAATTTTTATCTGCATCTAGCTCTGAAAAAATATTTGGCCTTCTAGCAGTGTGTGGGACTTTCTCTATTAGTCCATCTATACTGACCTCCATCAGGTTGCAAACTGAATATATTTTTTTTCTGCATCTACCTCTGAAAAAATATTGGGCTTGTAGCTGTGTGTGGGACTTGTTCTATTAATCCATCTATACAGACCTCCATCAGGTTGCAAACTGAATAAAAATTTTTTCTGCATCTACCTCTGAAAAAATTTTTGGGCTTCTAGCTGTGTGTGGGGCTTGTTCTATTAGTCCATCTATACTGACCTCCATCAGGTTGCAAATTGAATATAATTTTTTTCTGCATCTAACCCAGCCAATAGTTTTGGCCTAATACCACAGTTTGGCCACTCAGCTCTGCTCGGTTCCCATCCATTGTTTTTTTGTGCAAACAACTCCAGAGTTGTGAATTAGTTAACCACCAAAATGAGTGGAAAAAGGCCTGCTGCTGGTGGAAAGGGGAATAGGCGTGTTGGGAAGGGGAAAAAAGGTTGTGTCCGTGGGGTAGGTGTTAAAGCAACAGTAACATCTGCAGAAGAAAGACCATCTTCCAGCCAAACTAAAATGTCTACTTCTTTTAGCGGACAATGTGATAAGATCCCTTTCTTATGGCCACGCCAATCGCTACAAATTCCAGATGAGGCACAAAAACAGCAGGTGCTTCAACGGATATCAAGTGCTCCTTTAAGTGGGCTCTCCTCCACATCAACTTCAACATCACAAATACTCCAGTCCTCAAAGGTGTCACCCCAATCGCACTTGCTTCCTCACAGCTCCCAAATCTCCAGCTGCCCGTCTGAGTATGAGGTAGAACAGATGGTTGAGTCTGCAGAGCTGTTTACTCATACTATAGCCTGGGAATCAGAGGTCGACTCCAGCGCTTCTGTGAATCCAGACGAGGAAATGATCTGCACTGATGCCCAGAATCTTTATGAGTCGGATCCAGGACCAGACGCAGAAGGTTCTGACCATAATGTAGACCCTCATTCCCAAACTGTAACTCCTGTTGGTGGAGACAATGAGGAAGACGATGATGAGACTCAAATACCTGATTGGAGCGACAACTTTAGTTTTTTGTCAGGGCAGGAACAGGTTGGCTCTGAGGACGACGGGTGTGATAACGCAGAGGGTGATGATGATGAGGTTGGAGATCCCACTTACTGTCAACCCACAGTCAGCCAAGAGATGAGGTCAGCAGAGGAGGTGGAGGAAGATGTTAGTGACGACGAGGTCAGGTTGCGCCTTCCTGGACAGAGACGTAGTACTGGAAGCACGTCAACAACTGCATCCTCAAACACAACTCTGCCTCTCACCACAAGTCGTGGTGGCTCTTCAGGTCGCATGGGTGCTAAGCCTTGCATAGCCTGGGCATTTATTCAGATCGAAAAAGATGACCCAACTCGTGTTATCTGTAACATTTGTCAGCAAAAGCTAAGTAGAGGCCAAAAAATACATAGTTTGAGTACTTCATGCATGAACCGGCACATGGACTTGAAGCATAAGTTGCAGTGGGAAGCTCACTGTGCTACAATGCGGCCTAGCCGGCCGGGCCAACCACCGTCTGCCATATCTTGTGCATCCGCGGCCTCTTCATCCTCTGTGACTGGGGGGACAGCAGTCACACCTGTTTTGGGGCGCAGACCTGCCACCTCTTTACCCGCAACAGCCAGCGTGATTGGCAGGTCATCATTTTCTTTGGAGGTGGTAACACCAGCTGGTGTTAAGCGCTGTCCGACATCGATAGCACCACCTTTGGATCAAGGCAACCTAACATGTCCGCCTGCATCTTCCTCACAGACCGGCAGTTTGCCGGGGACACCCTTATCTACCCCGTCTAAGCACAATAGCCAGCCCTCGGTCCCTCAGATGTGGACAAGTAAAAGACCATTTCCTCCTAGCCATGAGAAAACTAAGAGATTGAATTTCACCATCTGCAAGCTCTTGGCTACAGAAATGCTGCCTTTCCGCCTGGTGGATTTTTGAGACCTTATGTCCGTCGTAGTGCCCCAGTACCAGATGCCCAGTCGGCACTACTTCTCAAAGAAAGGTGTGCCTGCGCTCCACCAGCATGTCACACACAACATCACCGCTTCTTTGAGAAACTCTGTGTGTGACAGGGTGCATTTCACCACAGACACTTGGACGAGTAGGCATGGACAGGGGCGTTACATGTCGCTGACTGGGCACTGGGTAACTATGGTGACAGCAGGACAAGGGGCTGCTGTCAAAGTCTTGCCGTCCCCACGAGTTGTGCGTCAATCCTCTTTATGTCAAAGTTCCTCCACTGCTTCTGCCTCCTCAACCTCCTCTCGGTCTTCCACCTGCACCCAAAGCCTGTCTGGTCATGCCACAAGCTTTCTAACTGCGCAGAAGGGATCCTGCACACCTCCTTACTATGCTGGCAGTAGGGCTCAACGTCATCAGGCGGTTTTTACATTGAAATGTCTGGGAAATGTGAGTCACACAGCTGAGGAGTTGTGGTCAGCTCTGGAGAACCAATTTCATGAATGGTTGTCTCCACTGGACCTGAAACCAGGGAAGGCCGTGTGCGACAATGCTGCAAACCTGGGTGCGGCCCTTCGCCGGGGCAATGTCACACACGTGCCTTGTATGGCTCACGTGTTGAACCTGGTTGTCCAGCAATTTTTAGCCCACTATCCCAGACTAGATGGCCTTCTGCAGAGGGCACGGTCGCTGTGTGCTCACTTCCGCCGTTCGCATCCCGCAGCTCAGCGACTTACATCTCTACAGAAGTCGTTGGGCCTGCCACTTCACCGGCTAAAATGCGATGTGCCTACCCGGTGGAATTCAACTCTGCACATGTTGCAGCGACTGTGGCAGCACCGACAAGCCCTGGTGCAATACCTTCTGACGTATAGCCTGGGCCAACGAGATCCAGAGGTGGGGCAAATCACGCTGGAGGAGTGGTCTCAGATCAGGGACCTATGCACCCTTCTGCACAGTTTTGAAATGGCGACGAAGATGTTTAGTGCTGACGATGCCATTATCAGCATGACTATTCCGGTGATTTACATGCTGGAGCACATGTTAAACAGAATTCGGAGTCAGGTGGTGGCACAAGAGGAGGTGGAGGAAGTAGAGGAGGAGGAGTTGTATGCGGAAGGGCTAACATCTGCAAGGTCCAGACGGTCGGCAGCACCAAGGCGGCAGGCATGTGAGGGTGGGGGAGATGGTTTTACCAGGGCGCATGGTAGCAGCCAAACTAGTGAGGAAGGTGCAGGAGCCCAGGAAGAAGTGGAGGACGAACTGATGGAAGACTCATCAGATGAGGGAGACCTTGATCACATTTCTGTTGCGCGAGGTTGGGGGGAGAGGACAGAGGAAGGAAGCATGATTGTTACCTCGCCACCAACACAACAGGGACTTGGTGCTCCTGGATGCGCAACACACATGAGTGCCTTCTTGCTGCACTACCTGCAACATGACCCTCGAATTGTGAGAATTAGAAATAATCCTGACTACTGGGTTGCCACACTGTTAGATCCCCGGTACAGTAAATTTTCAGAAATTATTCCTGCCATAGAAAGGGATGCACGCATGCAGGAGTATCAGCAGAGACTGTTGCAGAATCTTACATGTGCTTTTCCACAAAATACCAGTGGTGCACGTAGTGAATCTCACAGTTCCAACTTGCCAACCGTGGGACCGTCAAGTGTTCAGCACTCAAACCGTAGCAGAACCACAGTATCTGCTGGTAACATCAATTTTGCGGAATCATTTCACCACTTTTTTAGCCCATCCTTTGCAAGGCCACAGGAGACAAGAAGTCTGACACATAGTCAACGCCTAGAGACGATGGTACAGGAGTATCTCCAAGTAAACATTGAAGCCATGACTGTGTCACTGGACCCTTGCTCTTTTTGGGCTTCCAATCTGGATAAAATGGCCGGAGCTAGCCACTTACGCCTTGGAGATCTTGTCATGCCCCGCAGCCAGCGTTCTGTCTGAACGTGTGTTCAGCGCTGCTGGTGGTGTGCTGACAGATAAGCGCACGCGGCTCTCCACTGATAATGTAGACAGACTCACGGTCATAAAGATGAACAAATCATGGATCCGAAACGACTTTACTACCCCTGTGTCATCCTGGGGAGAGTAAAAGCTTGATTGGTTAAAATCACCCTACCAACCATTTTAAGCTTTCAAATTAGTAATCATGTTTATCTGTATCTTGGCTGGAAAATAATTTGGGCTTTGTAGCAGTGTGCAGCACTGATTCTATTAGGCCATCTATAATAAGCTCCACCAGATTTAAAATTACTAATCATGTTTATCTGTATCTTGACTGGAAAATAATTTGGGCTTTGTAGCAGTGTGCAGCACTGATCCTATTAGGCCATCTATACTAAAGCTTCACCAGATTTAAAATTAATAATAATTTTTAGCTGCATCTAGCCCGGAAAATAATTTTGGGGCTCCGAGATGCGCAAGACACATAAGTCCCTTCTTGCTGCACTACCTGCAGCATGACCCTCATATTGTCAGAATTCGAAGTAATCATGACTACTGGGTTGCCACACTCTTAGATCCCCCAATCTTTTCGATCAAACTTTTCATTTTAATAAAGACCAAAAAAATGGTCATTTTTGAAATTATAAGCATTAGCAGGTTGTTAGAAACTGAAATCAAACAGTTTTCAACTCAAAACTTTATTCTAGGTGATGTTACATTTTCACATAGGACCCCTTGATCGAAAGGAGCTTCTGAACTCTCTCGTCCATTGAATTTGTCAGGTTTTGGATGGTTTCTGCTTCAATTGTTTTGCATGAGGACAGAATACCCTCCCAGAGCTGTTGCTTAGATGTGAACTGCCTCCCGCCATCATAGACACTCTTTTTAATGATGCTCCAAAGGTTCTGAATGGGGTAGAGGTCAGGGGAGCATGGGGGTCACACCATAAGTTTGTCCCCTTTTATGCCCATATCAGCCAGAGATGCAGATGTTTTATGTGCAGCATGAGATGGTGCAATATCATGCAAAAAAATGATCTTGCTGTGAAATACACGGTTCTTCTTCTTGAACCATGGCAGGAAGTGCTGTTTGAGAAAATCCACATACATTATGGAGTTCATATTTAGCGCCTTCAGGGATCCTAAAGGGGCCGACAATCTCTCTCCCCATGATTCCAGCCCAAAACATTACTCCACCTCCTCCTTGTTGGCGCTGTAGCCGTGTTTGTGTGGGGTGTCCATCAACCAGCCATCCTCCACTCCATCCATCTGGACCATCGAGCGCTGCACGGCACTCATCCGTGAACAAAACAGTTTTGAAATCAGTCTTCATGTAATGTTTGGCCCACTGGAGCCGTTTCTGCTTGTGTGAAGTGGATAGAGGAGGTCGACAGGATGGCGTATGCACAGCTGCAAACCTCTGAAGGACCCTGCATCTTGTTGTTCGGGGGACGTTGGAGGCACCAGCAGCTTCAAAAACTTGCTGCTATGACAAGGCTTTTTTGCCGCTGCTCTTTCAACCTGACGTAATTGCCTGTAGGAAAGAGTCCTCAATTTGCCCTTATCAGCACGTACACGTGTGTACTGTGAATCAGCTACATACTTCTTGATTACCAAGACACTTCATCCTGATCATCGCACAATGTTGATTGTAGTCATGCCTTGACCTAAACACTCCACAATTTGTTGCTTCTCAGCAGCCGACACATCCTTTTTCTTTCCCATTTTGGCAGAAAATGTAGGCTGCTTAATAATGTGAGACAGCCTTCTTAAGTAGTCTTGCCTTTCATTGGACACACCTGCCAAACTAATTAGCACAGGTGTCTGCAATTGCTTACAGTGATATAAAGAGCCCTGACACACATCACCATCAATGAGTTTAACTGACAAACAAACAAATTCTTCCCTTATTACTCCTAAACACTTTTTGCATAATAATTTGGAACACAGTGTACATGTGCTTTTCCACAAAACACCAGTGGTTCACGTAGTGAATCTTACAGTTCTAACTTGCCAACCGTGGTCTGTATGGAGTTGTTCAATAAAGGGCCCAAAATTATGATAACATAGATGGGAGAGGTCTCTATGAATAGGAATTCCTAAGTATTTGATACCCTGTGAGGGCCAGGCAAAGGGAAAGTTGGACTGGATGGAATCCTATATGGATTTGGGGAGGGAGACATCGAGGGCCTCAGACTTCGCTGCATTGATTTTAAAATTTGACCATGTAACAAAGTGATCTATTTCAGCCATAACAGCATGGATGGATATATGTGATTGAGTGATATATACTAGGACATCATCAGCAAATAGAGAGCACTTGTACTCGGTGCCTCTCACCTCAATCCACCTAATATTGGGGTTATGGCGAATTGATGAGAGCAGGTGCTCCGTCACTAGGATGTATAAGAGAGGGGACAGAGAACATCCCTGCCTTGTCCCATTGGTGATTGTGAAAGGTGATGAAAATGTTCTGACGCGCCCCCTGGGCCTTGGGACACCCGGAGCCGTACCCTTTTTGGTGGATGCTGGTGGTTGTAGTCTCCGTGGCGGCGACCCGGTTCCGTGGCTCAGGGCGGTCAAACCAGTGGCGGAACTATTTATGTGGTTTTGATGTTTAAATGTCCGACTACGCCACCCGTGGATTGCGGTCAGAGTGAACCGCCGCTCTAGGGCAGACCGCTGAGGCTGGTGTTGTGGGTGCAGCAGAGCGTAGCATAACTTCCCACGGGAGGAGTATAGCCTCAGGGCAGTGTATGCGGAGGATGGGGGTGATGGTGCAGGGCAGCAGCAGTAACGACACGGAGTCAGTGATGCAGTCCAGGGCCTTTACTCACAGTTCTTATTATCCAGACCACGTCTGCAGGTAATGGCTGCCCACGTCGTACTGTGCTCACCAGGTGAGGGGCTCAGACAACTCCCAGATAACTTTGGAGCGCTTCACAGGACCCCCTTTGTGTGTCCTTTGTCTGGCCTTTCTTACCAACCCTTCTGTCCGGCTGCCTCGGGCCTCCTCTTGGTAAACTTGGCGCCAGTTTCCCTGACCCTATGTGGTGCCTTCCTAGCGGGTGTAGCGAGGGGCTGCGCCACATAAAATGTCACAGCCTCCTGTTTCTAGCTGAGGGTCGTTTCCTGCCTCCACTAGTTTCGGGGACCGGTCTCCCCCTTTGGCCTGACCCCTCCACGCAGGTGGATTCGGGCGTGCAGTGGCGACTCGCCCGTCCGCACCCCTGGGATCCCTTTGTTCCTCGTTCCTGGAGCCTTCTCCGCTCCTCTTCCTTCCTTCTCCCTCTTCCAGGCCTGGGCCTCTGTTACTAGGCCCGCCTCCGGAGCAGAGCTCATGCAGAGCCCCTGCTCCCTGCCACTTCTGCTCAGACTTCTCTGCACTGAACTAAGATGGTGCCCACCTTTTATACTCCCTTCTCAATGCACCCAGGAACTGCTTCCTCCCTGCTCCTGCACTACAGGGTTCCCCTTCCTCAGTGTTCCCTCCCCCCACTCCAGCCAGGGACAGGGACTGTCGTGCCCATCTCAGGGGCATATTGGTCGCCCTGCCCCACGGCAATGTGGTGTAATGCATGCAGGTGTCGGGTCCTGATCCACACTACATCCTTACCTGAGAGTGAGATATCATACCTCTGGGTGAGGTGCAATACCTCTGTCCAACCGAGCCCTCAGGGTGCTACAGTTCCATTTATCTTCAGCCTAGGTGACGTATTGCGATACAGGGCCGTGATTTTGGCTATAAAAGGGTCCCCTAGACCCCTACCCCAAGCTTTTTAAGAGAATCATATATGGCGTGCCAGGAGACTCTATGGAATGCTTTCTCAGCATCCAACGAGAGTATCTAATTACAAATTTTTAACTGCATCTAGCCCAGGAAATACTTTGTGCCTAGTAGCAGTGTCTGCTAGTCAGCGGATTATCCCGGCTGTTAAGCAAGCTACACCACCTGTAGTTTGGACACTTAATTTTTTCAAAGGAAATGCTTCGGGACCACGGGATACTCAGTGAAGAGCATCAGGAGGCACCCCAAGGCATAGGGGCTGGGACTGGCAGTAGGATGCCTTGCAGTGGACAGCCGAGCTCGATCCTTATAAAAGCTTTTTAACTGCAGCAGCTTTAGTGGACGCTACTGGAGCTGGAATTATGCGGCTGCTGGCATGAGACTTGCCCTCCAATAGATCCTTGTAAATGGATTTAAAGTGTATTCATTCAAATTAGAGAGACAATTTAAATTAAAAAGCTTAGAGCTGCCTCCACCACAGGGGGGCTCGCTCGACCCACCAGCGGACAGGCACCAGTATTGGGAGAGGGGGGCTGGCCATCAGGGTTCACCGTGGCTCTGGCACAAACCCGGCGATGCGGAGGTGGCACGGGCAGGAGCGGACTGAACGTGTCGGCTTCTCACTTTTTGGATTTTAGAAGGGCATGACATGCCTATACCTGTGTCTCCCCCTCCTTTTACTCCTCCACCTCTTTTCTTTTCGCATGACTATATGTACTTGTCACTTTTCCATGTGTTAGTTGTGTCTTCTGAGCAGTTTGTCAGCTTTTGGACACCTTTGAAGGTGTTTTCTATGTGTTTCTATGTGTTTTTGTTTGCCTGCCATTGGTTTTAACGGTGTTCGAAGGTGTTCGACGAACAGTTCGGCGAACACACGGGTGTTCGATGAACCGAACCGAACTCGAACACTACGGGGGTGGCTCAGCACTACTCTACAACAAGTAAATGAATAAATAATAATGGTACATGTAATTAACATAGGGTACTTAGTTAACGCTATTTTGATTAAAAAAAAGCATAAAAGCAATCCCACCACATCACAGTGTACCCATTGGGATGGTCCTAACCTTTCTAGTATTAAAACTTTACCATATGTCATACGATGCTAATGTGAATAAGGGCAGAGCAGGATAGAGTCTCGAATAAGACAGCCATCCATGGGAAGCTATGCAGATGGAATACTTAGCTCAGAAAGGAGGCCACATTACTTGATTGTACACAGTACAAAAAATTACAGCAAAACAAAAAACCTGAGCCGGAGTATAAACAGGAATACATGCAAAGTGTAAGAGCACGTTCATACTGTGGCCATTTCACAGACAAAACCCAGGAAAAAAATAAAATGAGCATAGACCCTACAACAAGTAAATTGGAAAATAGTAATGGTACCTGTAAATAACATAGGGTACTTAGTTAACACTATTTTGATAAAAAAAACATAAAAGCCATCCCACCACGTCACGGTGTACCTAATGGGACGGTCCTAATCTGTCTAGTATTAAAACCTTACCCTGTGTCATATGACGTCAATGTGAACAAGGGCAAAGCAGGATAGAGCACCGAATTAGACACTGTTGGGTACACTGTGATGTGGTGGGATGGCTTTTATGCATTTTTGGTCAAAATAGTGTTAACTAAGTACCCTATGATGTTTACATGCACCATTTCATATTGCCCACACCTGTTACTTACCACAGGTGAATTTGAATGAACATCACATGCTTGAAACACAGTTGCTTACCCACAATTTTGGAAAGATGCCAACAATTTTGTCTGACCGATTTTTGGGGCTTTGTGTGAAATTATTACCAATTTGCCAAGAAATAAACATGTGTATAGCAAAACATGTGTAATTGCAATAATTTTCTGGGAGAAATACTTCATTTTCTGGAACAATTTCAAGGGTGACAACACTTTCGGCCCTGACTATATGTGTACAAATAAATCCAGTGACGCTCTCATTGATCATAGTCATTCACTTTCCCTTTTCTTTTCCATTTGGCCCAAACCACCAAGACCACTTCTTCCATCCATTACTTGTCTCTTCAAAATGTAACACAAAAATATCTGTGGCTTACCACTTTTCCATTACCCCCTAAATAATCCTCCATCTCTACACAAACCATTTAGTGCTATAACCAGTACTCTAAACAGTAATAATGCCCCTTCTGTCCACTGCACGTTTATAGCACTCCCTTTTTGTGCCCCCTTCCCACAGTTAAAGTGCTTCCCTCTGTGCCCCTACACAGTAATAATGCTCTCACTGTGTCTCCACATATGACGCCCTCTTTGTTTCCTCATAATAATACCCCCATGCTTCCTAAAATAATAATGATCCTTTGCACCTACTTTTAGTTATACAGCCCCTGCAGCAATAACGAGTCCTTATGCCTCATAATAATAATAATAATCCTCCTTGTGCCTCCTTATAGTAATAATGTTGCTTGTGCCTCCTTATGATTATTGCCCCCTGTAACTCCTGATAATAATAATGCTCTCTGTGCCTTCTTATATTAATAATGTCCTTGTGTACCTCCTGATAATAGGGGCTCATATTGTGACTCTTTATAATAATGTTGCTCTGTGCCTCTTTATTGTATTAATGCCCCCCATTTTGCTTTATAACACTGTCCTCCATTGTGCCTCCTCATAATAATTTCCCCATTGTGCTTCCTTATTATAATGTCCCCATTGTGCCTTCTAACTATAAGACTCCCTATCTGGGTTTCCAACCATCTATAAATTTATGAACAGTCCACAAAACACAGTAGTTTTTTTTCCACCTGTAGTTTCCAGATTTTTTTAGATATTGTAGTATGCATGTGCTAGAAAGCCTGACATACAGGTGCATCTCACTAAATTATAATATCATCAAAAAGTTAATTTATTTCAGTTCTTCAATACAAAAAGTGAAACTCATATATTAAATAGAGGCATTACAAACAGAATGATCTATTTCAAGTGTTTATTTCTGTTCAATGTTGATGATTATCGCTTACAGCCAATGAAAACACAAAAGTCATGATCTCAGTAAATTAAAATAATTAACAAAAAACACCTGCAAAGGCTTCCTAAGCATTTAAAAAAGTTCCTTAGTCTGTTTCAGTAGGCTCCACAATCATGGGGAAGACTGCTGACTTGACAAATGTCCAGAAGGCAGTCATTAACACACTCCACAAGGTCCCAGAGTTCCAATTTTCATTTGGAAATCAAGGTCCCAGAGTCTGGAGGAAGAGTGGAAAGGCACACAATCCGAGCTGCTTGAGGTTTAGTGTGAAGTTTCCACAATCAGTGATGGTTTGGGGAGCCATGTCATCTGCTGGTGTATGGCCACTGTGTTTTATCAAGACCAAAGTCAGTGCAGCCGTCTACCAGGAAATTTTAGAGCACTTCATGCTTCCCTCTGCCAACAAGTTTTTTGGAAATGGAAATTTCATTCTCCAGCAGGACTTGGCACCTGCCAAAAGAAACAATACCTGGTTTAAAAACAACAGTATCATTGTGCAAGATTGGAAAGCAAACTCGCCTGACCTTAACCCCATAGAGAATCTATGGGGTATTGTCAAGAGGAAGATGAGAGACGCCAGACCCAACATTGCAGACGAGCTGAAGGCTGCTATCAAAGCAACCTGGGCTTCCATAACACCTCAGCAGTGCCACAGGTTGATCGCTTCCATGCCATGCCGCATTAATGCAGTAATTGATGCAAAAGGAGCCCCGACCATGTATTGAGTGCATTTACTGAACATACATTTCAGTAGGCCAACTTTTAAAAACATTTTTCAAGCTTATGTCATAAAGTATTCAAATTTACTGAGATAGTGACTTTTCTGTTTTCATTGGCTGTAAGCCATAATCATCAACCTTAACAGAAATAATCACTTGAAATAGATCACTCTGTTTGTAATGACTCTATATAATATATGAGTTTCACTTTTTGCACTGAAGAACCAAAATAAATTAACTTTTTGATGATATTCTAATTTAGTGAGATGCACCTGTATGCAGTACAAACAGGAAAAGATGCAGCAGAATGAAGAACAAGGTGGAGGATCCACAAATTCAAGCCAGTCCCTCGCAAGCATTGGCTTTTTCAAATGCAACCCGCCTGCCTCTACAGTCTTTCTGACACCCTGCAAAAATCTTCTGCAAGCCTGACAGTTCCAGAGCATCTGGTCCCTGGGTGTGTGTGCGCACCTGGCCAGGTGTATGTGTGTGTGCGCACCTGGCCAGGTGTATGTGTGTGTGCGCACCTGGCCAGGTGTATGTGTGTGTGCGCACCTGGCCAGGTGTATGTGTGTGTGCGCACCTGGCCAGGTGTATGTGTGTGTGCGCACCTGGCCAGGTGTATGTGTGTGTGCGCACCTGGCCAGGTGTATGTGTGTGTGTGTGTGCACCTGGCCAGGTGTATGTGTGTGTGTGTGCACCTGGCCAGGTGTAGGTGTGTGTGTGTGTGTGTGTGTGTGTGTGTGTGTGTGTGTGTGTGTGTGTGTGTGTGTGTGTGTGTGTGTGTGTGTGTGTGTGTGTGTGTGTGTGTGTGTGTGTGTGTGTGTACCTAGCCAGGTATGTGTGTGTGCACAACTGGCCAGGTATGTGTGTGTGCGCACCTGGCTAGGTGTGGGTGTGTAATGCTTTTATTCTACTTATTCTATACATATGGACACTACATTCCAGAATTATCAGTATTTGCTCTTATTACAAATATGTGAACCCTTTACAGTACTACTTTGCCTGTCTTCCATGCTGAGTATAATTTTGAGTATCTGCTCTTATGCTAGATATATAGACCCTGCACAGTACCACTTCTCCTGCCCTGATTTATTATTATTATAGCGCCATTTATTCTAAGGCACTTTACATGTGAAAAGGAGTATACATAGCAAAAACAATTACAATAATCTTGAACAAAACGTGACGGTGACTGGTACAGGAGGAGCAAGGACCCTGCCCGCGAGGGCTCAGAGTCTACAAGGAATGGGTGAGGGTACAGTAGGTGAGGGTAGGGCTGGTCATGGAGCGGTATGGTGGAGTGATGGTTAATGCAGGTTGTAGGCTTGTCGGAAGAGGTGGGTCTTCAGGTTCCTTTTGAAGGTTTCCATGGTCAGCGAGTGTCAGATGTGTTGGGGTAGAGAGTTCCAGAGTAGGGGGGATGCACAGGAGAAATCTTGTATGTGATTGTGGGAGGAGGAGATAAGAGGAGTAGAGAAGGAGATCTTGTGAGGATCAGAGGTTGCGTGCGGGTATGTACCAGGAGACTAGGTCAGAGATATATGGAGGAGACAGGTTTTGAATGGCTTTGTATGCTATGGCTAGGGTTTTGAACTGGTGTCTCTGAGCAATGGTGAGCCAGTGAAGAGAGTGATAGAGAGGAGAGGCAGGGGAATAGCTGGGGGACAGGTGGATTAGTCGGGCAGCAGAGTTTAGGATGGATTGGAGGGGTGCGAGAGTGTTGGAAGGGAGGCCACAGAGCAGGAGGTTGCAGTAGTCAAGGCGGGAGATGATGAGGGCGTGCACTAGTGTTTTTGCAGATTCATGGTTGAGGAATGTGTGGATCTGGGAGATATTTTTAAGTTGGAGTCAGCAGGAAGTGGAGAGGGCTTGGATATGTGGTTTGAAGGAGAGTTCAGAGTCCAGGGTTACCCCAAGGCAGTGAGCTTGAGGGACTGGGGAGAGTGGACAGCCATTAACATTGATAGAGAGGTCAGATGGGGGGGTTGAATGAGATGGTGGAAAGGTGATGAATTCTGTTTTGTCCATGTTAAGTTTTAGAAATCTAGCAGAGAAGAAGGATGAAATAGCGGACAGACATTGTGGGATTCTGGTTAGTAGGGAGGAGATATTTGGTCCGGAGAGGTAGATCTGTGTGACATCAGCATAGAGGTGATACTGAAAGCCATGAGACTGTATGAGCTGTCCCAGGCCTAGGGTGTAGATGGGGATGAGTAGGGGTCCTACAGTTGAACCTTGGGGGACACCGACAGATAGGGGGTGAGATGAGGAGGTGGTGTGTGAGTGAGAGACAATGAATGTCCGGTCTGTTAGGTATGAGGAAATGCAGGATAGGGCCAAGTCTTTGATGCCGAGAGATGAGAGAGTTTGTAGTAAGAGGGAATGGTCCACTGTGTCGAAGGCAGATGATAGGTCTAGGAGGAAGAGGACAGAGTAGTGTCGCTTGGATTTGGCAGTTAGTAGGTCGTTTGTGACTTTAGTCAGTGCAGTTTCAGTAGAATGGTGTGGTCAGAAACCAGATTGTAGGAGAGGATGGGTCAAGGGAGGGCTTTTTGAGGATGGGTGTGATTGAGGCATGTTTGAAGCCAGTTGTTAGTGACAGGTTGAAGAGGTGGGCTAGGGTTGGGATGAAGATAGTGATAAGGTTTGGGATGAGGTGGGACGGGATTGGGTCAAGTTCACAGGTGGTGAGGTGTGATTTGGAGAGTAAAGAGGAAAGTTAATCTTCCGTAATGGTGGAGAAGGTGGTTTTGGAGGAGGAAGGTTGAGTAGGTGTGAGAAGGGGCTGTGGGGACTTTAGGCAAAAGCTTTGTCTGATGATGTCAATCTTCTGCTTGAAGAATGAGGCAAAGCCTTCGGCTGAAATAAGAGGAGAGGGAGGAGGCACTGGGGGATGGAGGAGAGAATTGAAGGTGTTGAATAGTTGTTTGGGGTTGTGAGACAGGGAGGATATGAGAGATGTGTGTTTTGCTGCACTGAGTGTGGACTTGAAGGTAGTGAGGGACTGTTTGAATGTGATGAAGTGCTCATTGGAGAGGGATCTTTTCCATCTATGCGCAGCAACCCTGGAGGCCCATGGCAGTTCTTTAGTTAGGCTGGTGTTCCAGGGTTGTCTGTTGATTGTGCGAGCTTTGGTATATGTGAGGAGGGTGACCGAATTAAGAGCTACAGCTGTTGTGGTGTTGTATAAAGTGTCAGCAACATCTGCATCATGAAAGGACCTAATGTCTGTAAGATGGAGAAGGGATTTAGAGAGTGAGTGTAGGTCAAGGTGTTTAAGATTTCTGCAAGGGTGTGCAAGTTTGTGGAGTGGGGATTGTTGCCCTGGAGAGGAGAGGGTAGAAAATGTAAGTAGGTGGTGGCCAGAAAAAGGGAGAGGTGAGTTAGAGAGGTTGGATAGGGAACAGAGGCGGGTGAAGATGCGGTCCAGTGTGTGGCTGTCTTTGTGAGTGGCTGCGGAAGACCACTGATTAAGGCCGAAGGAGGAAGTAAGGGATAGAAGCTTAGAGACAGCAGGGAGGGAAGTGTCAATAGGGATGATGAAGTCACCCATGAGGATAGTGGGGATGTCAATGGAGAAGAAATTAAGTAGCCAGGTGGTGAAGTGGTCAAAGAAGGTGATGGTTGGTCCTGTGGGGTAGTAAATGACAGCCAGTTAGAGGTTGGAGGGGGAGTAAATGCATATGCAGTGCACCTCGAAAGAGGGGAGAGTAATGGAAGGCGGCAGTGGGATTTGGGTGAAGGAGCAGTTATCTGATAGGAGGAAACCTACTCCTCCACCATGCTTGCCATTGGAGCGGGGGTGTGGGAAAGATGGAATCCAACATACGAAAGTGCAGCAGGAAAGGCCGTGTCGGAGGGGGTGAGCCAGGTTTCAGTGATGCCGAGGAAGGAAAGTTTGTTAGTGATGAAGAGATCGCAAATGTAGGAAATTTTGTTGCAGATGGAGCGAGCGTTCCATAGAGCTCCTGTTAGAGGGACTGGGGAAGCGGGGGCTGGGCGGATGGGTATAAGGTTAGAAGGGTTACAAGAGTTTGGCATAGATCGTGGGTAGGAGGTGGAAGTGATTGTAGGGATGTGGTGAGGAGGGCCAGGATTTGGAGAGATGTCGCCGGCAGTGAGGAGAATCAGAGAAAGTGTTAGCAGGTGGGAGTAGGAGAGGGCATGGGTGACTGTCTGTGTTTGGAGACAAAGGATTGTATGTTGAGGAATAGCTCTGAGGAGGAGGTGAGATGGGTGGGGAAGATGGAGGGAGAGATGAAGAGTTCATTACTAGGTGTAGGGATTAGGGGTGGTTGGAAAAGGTGAAGGATTAAGGGGATGAGAATGAAAACAAAGATAAACATGGTTTACTGTGACTTAGTATCCAGTTACCTTCAGTTCACTTCAGTTTCAATTCAGGATTAATTCATATTTCTCACACTTAAGCAGTGGGACACTTAAGGTGATGGACACAGACTAAAGTCTAAAAGACTCCTAGTTCACAATACATTTGTAACAGAATGCATTCAGCTGTGAACCAGAGGGGAGTGGTTTGTGCTCATCTTGATCAGCTGATTAAGGCTAAAACAGATGCTGGATAGTCAAAGGCTAAGTAAACATGGTCATAAATGAAAGTGGGGGGTAACTGGTGTTACTTGAAAAACATACCATTAGTATATAGGGGCAGAGAGGTAGAGAGAAATCTGCATGGAAATCAGGATGGGAAAGCTGAGTCACGTACCATTAGTATATAGGGGCAGAGAGGTAGAGAGAAATCTGCATGGAAATCACAATACTGGTTCTAATTCACAATAACTGTCCTTAGTCAGTATATATGGACCCTGCCCAGAATCACTTCTCCTGTCCTTCATGCTGGATGTAATTCTCAGTATCTGAACTTATTCCATATATATGAACATTGCACAGTACCACTATTTTTGTCTTGTATGCAAGGTGTAATTCTCTGTATCTGCATTACTCTGTATATATGGACACTGCACAGTACCACTTCTTCTGTCCTATGTGTTGTGTGTAATTCTCTCCATCTGTATTATTTTGTATACTTTCATGGCACAGCATTAATGTTGTCGTGTATGCTGGCTAATTCTCAGTCTACGCCCCTATCTCTTATATATGGACCTTGCTCAGTACCACTTCTCCTGTCCTGTATAGTATACAGTGCATACTGTATTGATCTTATTGTACATGTATAGACATTGTACAATGGGTTGCCAACCATCTATAAAGTTGCAGAAGTATTGTCTTATTGGAGGCTTGCCCCGAAATACAGATTTTGATGACAGCAGCAGCTGAGGCTTTGTTCATTATATACTTTCTAACAATGTTGTGCCTTGTAGTTGCACCCCTACTCAAGGTGAACAAACTACCTGATGACTACTACTCCCATCATCACAGTTTATTTTTGGAAATCTCTATATTATGGAGCACATTTGTTTTTCTTTCCTGTAGGTTTCACACTTTAAATAGGAGCCAGCTGACAGCTATTTCCCCCAGGCTCCACAATTTACAAGGGGAATAGGGCTTATACAGTGGCATGTAAAATTTTGGGCACATTATTGTGAACAGTTAAGCAAGTTGAAGATAAAATGGTCTATAAAGACCTTAAAGTTAAAGATGACACATTTCCTTTGTATTTTAAGGGAAAAATACATTGTCATTTTTTACATTTTAAAAATTAAAAAAAAGGAAAATGGGCAGATGCAAAAGTTTGGGCACACTTGGAGATTTGTGTGATCAAATAATTTTGACCAAGGTTTCAGACCTTAGTCTGTTAGGGTTATGGCTTGTTCACTATCATCATTAGGAAAGGCCAGGTGATGCAAATTTCCAACGGCCATGGGTTCTTCTAAGCAGCTGCGTAGCACTCTGAAAATGAAAATGGAGGAGGCCCACAAAGCATGGAGAAGGCTATAAGAAAATAGCAAAGCGTTTTCAAGTTGCCCTTTCCTCAGTTTAAATACAATTAAGGAATGGCAGTTAACATGAACAGTGACTGCAACCGCTTGACTGCAAAAGACCTTCAGAAAGATTTAGCAGACTCATGAGGTGTGGTACATTGCTCCACTGTTTAGAAACACCAGAAGAAAACCTCTCCTGCATCTTCACCATAAAATTCAGCGTCAGAAGTATGCAAAAGAACATCTAAACAAGCCTGATGCATTTTGAAAACAAGTCCTGTGGACCGATGAGGTTAAAATAGAACTCTTTGGCCACAATAATCAAATATATGTGTGGAGAAAAAAGGGCACAGAATTTCAGGAAAAGAACATTTTGCCAATCATTAAGCATGGGGTGGATCAATCATGGTTTGGGGTTGTGCTAAAGCCAGTGGCATGGGGAAGATTTCACGGGTAGAGGGAAGAATGGAGTCAATGAAATTTCAACAAATTCTTTATGCAAACATAACACCATGTGTAAAAAAGCTGAAGTTGAAAACAGGATGGCTTCTACAAATGGATAATGATCCTAAATACACGTCAAAATCCACAATAGACTACCTCAAAAGGTGCAAGCTGAAGGTTTTACAACGGCCCTCACAGTCCCCTGATCTGAACATCATTGAAAACTTGTGGCTAGACCTCAAAATATCTGTGCATGCAAGATAACCCAGGAATCTCACAGGACTGGAAGAATTTTCCAAGTAAGAATGGATGAAAATCCCTCAAACAAGAATTAAAAGACTCTTGTCTGGCTAGAAAAAGTGTTTACAAGCTGTGATACATGCAAAAGGGGGTGCTACTAAGTACTAACCATGCAGGGTGCCCAAACTTTTGCACTGGCCCATTTTCCTTATTTTAATTTTTAAAATGTAAAAGATGAATATATATATATATATACACAGTTGAAACCAAACATTTACATACACTATATAAAAAGACATATGCATGTTTTTTCAATATCTGACATGAAATCAGAATAAATCTTTCCAGTTTTAGGTCAATGAGGATTACCATCATTTTTAATATTTGCCAAATGCCAGAATAATAAGAGAGAAAAAAATGTTTTAAGGCATTTCTGTTACTTAATACAAAGTCAAAAGTTTATATACATTAAGATTTATATGTCTTTAAACAATTCTGGACTGCCCATATGATGATGTCAAGTGTTTGGAAGCTTCGGATTTTTTTTTTTGGGCAAAATCTGAATTAATTAGAGACACACCTGTGGATGCATTTTAATGCACACTGGTTCTTTGTGTAGCATCATGGGAAAGTCTACAGAAATCAGCCAAGATATCAGGAAGAGAATTGTGGACTTGCACAAGTCTGGCTCATCCTTGGGTACAATTTCATGATACATGAAGGTGCCTCGTTCATCTGTACAAACAATTATATGCAAGTACAAACAAGATGGAAATGTCCAGCCATCATACTGCTCAGGAAGTAGGCTGGTTCTGTGTCCCCGAGATGAACGTGCTTTGGTCCGACATGTGCATATCAACCCGAGGACAAAAGCAAAAGACCTTGTGAAGATGATGGCAGAAGCTTGTAAGATTGTGTCAATATCCACAGTGAAACGAGTATAGTATCAACATGGGCTGAAAGGCCACTCTATCAGGAAAAAGCCATTACTCCAAAAGAAACATAAAAAACCCAGATTAATGTTTGCAAATGCACATAGGAACAAAGACCCTAATTTTTGGAGACATTTTTGGAAACTAAAGTTGAACTTTTTGGGCATAATAACCATCGTTATGTTTGGAGGAAAAAGGGAGAAGCTTGGAAGCCTAAAAACACCATGCCAACTGTGAAACACGAGGGTGGCAGCATCATGTTGTGGGGTTGTTTTGCTGCAGGAGGGACTGGTGCATTTCACAAAATAGATGGCATCATGAGAAAAGAAGATTATGCGGCAATACTGAAGCAACATCGAAGCATACTGCCAAAATGGTAACAAAGGGGCTTAAGGATAGCAAAGTCAATGTTTTGGAGTGTCCATCACAAAGTCCTGATCTCAATCCTATTGAAAATTTATGGGCAAAGCTGAAAAGGCAGGTGCGAGCAAGGCAACTTGCAAACCTGGATCAGTTACACCAGTTTTGCCAGGAGGAATGGGCCCAAATTCCGACCAACTATTGTGAGAAGCTTGTGAAAGGATATCCCAAATGTTTGACCCAAGTCATTCAGTTTAAGGGCAATGGTACCAAATACTAATGAAATGTATGTAAACTTGACTTTGCAGTAAGTAATAAAAATGCCTTAAAACATTCTCTCCCTCATTATTCTGGCATTTGGCAAATATTAAAAATTATGGTAATCCTAATTGACCTAAAATTGGAAAGGTTTAAAGGTTTATTCTGATTTCATGTCAGATATTGAGAAAAACATGCATATGTGTCTTTTTATATAGTGTATGTAAACTTCTGGCTGCAACTGTATGTATATATATATATATATATATATATATATATATATATATATATATATATATATATATATATATATATTTTTTTTTTTGCCAAAATACAAGGGAAATGTGTCAGCTTTAACTTTCGGCATTTTAGAGGTCATTTCATCTTCAACTTGTTTAGCTGTTCACAATAACAGTAATTTTGATCTTTTGCATGCCACTGTATTTAGTTATAAGGCTATGTGCACACGATAGGGTTTTATTGCATTTTCGCGGCTGTTTTTCCACCGCGGAAACGCATTAAAACCGCTTGTTAATAGGTCAGCCATGTATAGCAATGGTAATCGGGATGTGCTGTGCACATGATGCGGAAATTTCCGCTCTGGATTACTATTGCGGCAAAAACCGCAGCATTACTATTGTTTGGGCGTTTCCACCTCAAATTCGCGCTCATTGACTTGCATTGAATCGCAGCAAACCAGCAGGTATAATCTCTATACCTGCGGATTTGCTGCATTTCATTGAAAGTCAATGGGCGCGAATTCGCGGCAGAAACGCGCTGCGGGTGGTACCTGGGTTGGAAGAGGAGGCTATTACTCCTCTCATCCAACCACCGCTCTCACTGATAACAGCAAGAGCGGCGTGGATCGGAGGAGCAGTAAAAATAAAAACATAAACCTCTATACTCACCTGTCCGGCGGCCCTCGGTGTCCTTCCCGGCGGCAATGCCTTCAGCCCGGCGGCCAGCGGTATACTGCGGGGAGCGGGTATACTGTGCTTTCAGGACCTGCGCTGACATCAGCGATCAGCTGATGGTCTCGTGACCGATCAGCTGATACACACCTGTCCTTATCCTTTGGAAGTGCATTGAGCTGTTTGTTGGATTGCTGCTAAGGGGGAAAAAACTCTTTAAATCTTCTTCCTTACCGAGTGTGAATGAGCTGAGTGTGACCGGAGTGTAAGTGCAAACGTAAGTAAGTGTGTGACTTGTTTTTCAGTGACTTGGATTCACGGAGTTTGGAAGGGAGGAATTTGGACTGAATTGTTGCCCGTATTTTATTAATTCTTTACATTTCTTTTTACTTAACATTTCTGTCTAGTGAAATCCCCATTAGGAAATGAGCTCCATTATTGACAATGCTATCCAGTGTACATCTTGCCACATGTATGCAATCCTTGAACAGCCGGTCGTGGGTGCATACTGCTGTGCGGGATGTGTGAAAGTTGTGTGTTTGGAAGCCCAGGTACTGGATCTAAATAAGCAGCTGGCAACACTGAGATCCATTGACAATACGGAAAGGAGTTCGCTGCTCACTGAGTAGCTGCTCACTGGGGTAGATGTTGGGGAGGGTGGTAGTAGGGAGCTTCAGGACAGTGAGGCAGCTAGCTGGGTGACAGAAGAGGGGGTAGAGGGAAGAGTGCTAGGGAGGCTAGTCCTGATCTGGCACACTCCAATAAGTTTGCAAAGTTGGCCGATGAGGTGGGTGTCGGTACAGGGGTAGCACTGCTGCAGCAAGGCATGTCTTCTGAAAGCTGGAGGAGTGTCAGCTCCAGTAAGGGGGAAATAGGAGAGCAGGGCAGGCCAGGCAGGTGCTAGTAGTGGGGGACTCAATTATTAGGGGAATAGATAGGGCAATCTGTTACAAAGATAGGGATCATCGAAAAGTTTGCTGCCTACCTGGCGCTCTAGTCCGGCACATCGCTGGTCGGGTTGACAGAATACTGGGAGGGTCTGGTGAGGGGTTAGCGGTCATGGTGCACATTGGCACAAATAACAAAGTTAGAGGTAGGTGGAAGGTCCTTAAAGATGATTTCAGGGAATTAGGCTGCAAGCTTAAAGCAAGGACCTCCAAGGTGGTATTCTTTGAAATACTGCCTGTACCACGTGCCAAGCCAGAGTGGCAACGGGAGATTAGGGAGATAAATAAGTGGCTCAGGAATTTGTGTAGGAAGGAGGGGTTTGGGTTCCTGGAGAACTGGGCCGACTTCTCAGTTGGCTACAGGTTCTACGCTAGGGACGGGCTGCACCTCAATGGGGAGGGTGCAGCTGTGCTGGGGGAGAAAATGGCATGAAGGTTTTAGGAGTGTTTAAACTAGGGATTGGGGGGGGGGTATTCATTTTATAGGTGGGGAATATAGTGCAGATAGTGACCTGGGCACAAATAAAGAAATTGGGGGTGGTGTTAGAACAGTCAATATAGAAAGAAGGAATAGAGATACATAAAATGCATGTACACTAATGTCAGAAGCCTCACCAACAAAATGGAGGAATTAGAATTAATTTTGTTGGAAAATAATTATGACATGGTGGGTGTTAGGTGTTTGCTGGATTTGAAATGGGTTCAGAAACATCAGTGGATTCTGTGGTCTCCCATTCTTGTCCAGCCAGGGCTGATGCTGTTCAGCATCATCATCACCAGTCCCAACGCCTAGCTGGTGCACGGGATGTACATGTTGTCTCTCGCGTCTTTGTTCCTAGCAACATGAAGGATAGGTTGTGGAGGGAGACAGGGCTGCTAAAGCCTAAGTCCAGGATTCTCTGTACTGAGCATGCCGGTGACATTGCGGACCGTGATTGGTGGTTTGGGAGTCAGCTGATCCGGTGACCTGGCACCGCCGGATTGGTCGCGGGTGACGTCACCAATGGTGCGACGGTGGGCAGGGCTTAATCTTTAAAAAGGCCGCCCACAAACATGGCGGCGCGCTCTGATCATTGAACTGTGATGGTGTTGTGTGGATGCTTGGTCTCTTGGGCTCCATGTGTGCTTTAGTTTCTGGCAGGCAGGTTTAGTGGAAATAGGCAGGCTTAGATGAAACAGGCAGGTAGCTTCATATGACAGTCTGGCTCTGACAAAGGGGTCGCCTTACACCCTGAGCAGTCTGCAGACACCCTATTCCTGGTACCACCTGTAAGCCACGTGGAGGGATACTCCTTAGTCAGGTAGTATGTCGGCTGGGAGCACGTATTTGCCAGCGTGAGTCACACACGCATCCTAGCGCCAACTGTGTAGTCCCTGTGCTGTAACAGGACTACAGATACATTATTAATCGCACATCTCTCGTGTAGTTAACGGAGATAGTGTGAATCCCTATTCCCGTTCCGGTGTGCAGTAGCACGGAGGGGATTGTTATTTAAGTTGGTTGTTTTACCTTCTCATCCGGAATGTGTTCGGCCACAGTCCACCAGGCTGCATCGTGGACCCCGGGTTCGGTTGCTTTCCATTATTTAATAAAGTTGTTTGCAACCGTCCCCCTAACAGTATCAGAGCACCAGGGTCTTCCCGAACATGGCTGACAACCAGCAACTGCAGCGCTATATACAGCAACTTGAGGCCAGACTTAGGACTCTGGAACAAGCTGACACGGTAGCTGATATCACTGCAGTAGCTACCCAGGTGGCTTCTCAAGCAGCCGATCTGGTTAACTCGGCTACGGTAAATGCTGCGGAGGCTGCAATTGCTCCATTGCCCTGTTTTGCTCTCCCGGAAAAATGTTCTGGTGACAGCAGATTCTGCAGAGGTTTTATTAACCTATGCTACATTCAATTGGAGATGATGGAGGCAAGGTTCCCCTCCGAAAGGGCCAAAGTGGGTTATGTCATCTCGTTACTCTCCCACAGGGCTCTGGAGTGGACTACCCCTCTGTGGTAGCGCAATGACCCGGTAGTGGCTAATGCGGGTCTCTTTCTTAATGCCCTAAAAAGTTTTTTCCTAGGTCCTCAGGTCACGCATGATACGGCTCTTAAGCTTCTTGCGTTGGTCCATGGTTTGGTCACCGCCAACCACTATGCCATCCAGTTCAGAACCTTAGCGGCTGAATTGGATTGGCCTGAGCGGTCTTTAATCCCGGTGTTCTGGAAGGGACTGGCTGGGCATATTAAAAATGCTCTATCTACCAGAGATATTCCAACCTCACTGGAGGAGTTAATCTCTCTCGCTAACCGAATAGATTTGCGTCATGCAGAACACAAGTTAGAGCTGGAGGTCCCTAGACCGCAGTGTTGGTTGGCACCATCCTTCTCTAGACCCATTTCCAAACCCGCGACTCCCGACTCGGAGCCTGAGGCTATGGATACATCCCGGACTGAGTCTAGTCCCTCTCGTTCCCGACCTGCACATCTCTTGGAATACCCCGGTAATAAGGGTTCCAAGCAGTCGGGAAGACGAGTGTGTCTTACCACCGTTAGAGGAGGTGTGTTAGATTCTGGGGCTTCTTACTCCAAATTATTGCATAAGGTGACATTGTTCTTTGGAACAACCACAGTTACTGCCAAGGCGTGGGTGGATTCTGGCGCTGATGGAAATTTTTTGTCATCTACGTTTGCCCAGAGGCATGCCATCCCTATAGAGTTACTGCCAAGACCAATGAACATTAGGGTAGTCAACGGTTCACTACTGGACACGCAAATCACCCACCAGTTAATTCCCCTCACCATGTCATTTCCTCAGGGTCACCGGGAGGTTATCTCCTTTCTTATTATTCCCGGTGGATTAGATGAGGTGCTATTGGGTCTTCCCTGGTTACGTTGTCACACTCCACACATTGACTGGAATACGGGGAGAATTTCTTCCTGGAGTGAGAATTGTGTGTGTCAGTGTATGGTTACAGTCACCCGGAGGGTAGTTTCTGAGCCTGCTACCGATGTGGCCCCCGGCACAGATCCTCTGTCTGTCCCCGAGACCCAGGTCTTGTCAGATTATATCAAAAAGAACCCTCAGGTAGACCTTGTGTCCCAGTCCATGGATACGGCTGAGGACGATGACCAGCCCAGGCTCACCGTTCCTTCAGGAAGTATGCGGAGGGTGGCTCCAGTGTCCTTAAACCAGGTCCCCTCGGGGAGGACGTTCGTTCCCCCTAATCTACAAAATTAGGTGCTCTACTGGGCACATGCCCCTAAGATCGGAGCTCATTTGGGGGTCAAACGTACCACAAAGTTCCTTCAACGGTTCTATTGGTGGCCCCGATGTCGCCAGGACGTTAAGGAATATGTTCTTGTGTGTGTCTCCTGTGCGAGAGGTAAATCATCCCATCAAAGCCAGGCTGGTCTTCTCCACCCGTTACCTGTGGCGGACTCCACAGATCTGACTCCGCTTCTTCTGAATAATGGCCACCATACGCGCGTTCCGGTTCCTATGCCAGTTCCCTCTATGGAACTTGGGGTCAGAGATTTGGCTCTGGAGTCACGGAAGGTTTGGGACCATACCCAGGATGCTATATTGGCCTCCAAGAATCGAATGAGAGTGTCGGCTGACACTCTTCGTCGTCCTGCTCCCGTATTCTATCCGGGCGACAGAGTGTGGCTCACGGCTCACAATACTAAAGTACGCGGGGAGTCTGCTAAGTTTGCCCCCCGCTTTATTGGTCCTTTCAAGATTTTGGCCCAAGTAAACCCTGTAATGTACCGGATACAGTTACCACGACACCTGAGGAGTCACGACACTTTTCATGTGTTGCTCCTTAAACCCGCTCGTCTAACAAAACTCGCTGAACCCCAACCTGCTACAGACACCAGGGGTGATAAACTCGAGTTGCAGGCTATTATGGGGTCTAAGGAGGTTTGTGGAAAAAAAGGTTACCCAGTCCACTGGAGGGGCCATGGATCTGAGGATCATGCCTGGGAACCGGTGGACCACATTCATGCTCCCCTGCTCGTTGAGGAAAATAAGCGTAAAGTGGAGGGGGATATTAGAAGGGGGGATAACGTTAGTTGTCGGGCGTTTGCTGGATTCGAAATGGGTTCAGAACCATTGGTGGATTCTGTGGTTTCCCATTCTGGTCTAGCCAGGGCTGATGCTGCTCAGCATAGTCATCAGTCCCAACACCTAGCTGGTGCACAAGATGTACAGGTTGTCTCTCGGGTCTTTGTTCCTAGCAACATGAAGGATAGGTTGCGGAGGGAGACAGGGCTGCTAAAGCCGAAGTCCAGGATTCTCTGTGCTGAGCATGCCCATGACATGGCGGACCATGATTGGTGGTTTGGGAGTCAGCTGATCCGGTGACCTGGCTCCGCCTGATTGGTCACGGGTGACGTGACCAATGGTGTGATGGTGGGCAGGGCTTAATCTTTAAAAAGCCCACCCACAAACATGGCGGCGCGCTCTGATCATTGAGCTGTGATG
This sequence comes from Phyllobates terribilis, assembly GCF_046119375.1. Taxonomy (NCBI): domain Eukaryota; kingdom Metazoa; phylum Chordata; class Amphibia; order Anura; family Dendrobatidae; genus Phyllobates; species Phyllobates terribilis. The sequence continues at coordinate 1,033,002,458 of NW_027362761.1, read as the reverse complement.
GTGTTGTGTTGATGCTTGGTCTCTTGGGCTCCATGTGTGCTTTAGTTTCTGGCAGGCAGGTTTAGTGGAAATAGGCAGGCTTAGATGAAATAGGCAGGTACCGAATTTTTGGGATCATGAGACGCACTTTTTTCCTCCAAAATTTTGGAGGAAAATGGGGGGTGTGTCTTATAGTCCGAATGTTGTATATGGGTGTATATTTATGTGGGGTGTTGGGGGGAGCGGTATCGGTGGAGGAGCGGGGCACAGGAGGCAGCCGCCGCCTACTGCAGCCTACACTGTCCCCGCTGCTAAAGAAAATGAATATTCACTGCTCCCCACGCCCATGAGGCGTGGGGAGCACTGAATATTCATGCTCCTTAATAGCGGTATACAGTGTAGCCGCGCTGCGGCTGCTGCTGCTGCCGGCTATCTCCTGTGCCCGCTTTTAAAGGGCATGAATATTCCACCTCTCTCCATGCCTATGGGCATGGGGAGGGGGTGAATATTCATGCCCTTTAATGAGCGGGCACAGGAGATAGCCGGAAGCAGCAGCCGCAGCGCGGCTCCGCTGTGTGCCGGCTATGAAGGAGAGTGAAGTCACTGCTCCCCGCGCACACAGACCCGGCGTGGGGAGCATTGACTTCCGGCAGCTGATCTCTCCATGTGAGCCCCGCATGGCAGTGACGTCATGCGCGGCTCACATGGAGAGATCAGTGCAGGCAGACTGGTCGCAGCACTGGAGGAGAGAAGAGAGGCGAGTATGAGCGTTTATTTTTTTTTAATGTGCAGCCTGATGGGGATTAGGGGTGCCATGCATACCAGGAAGGGGATTAGGGGTGCCATGCATACCAGGAAGGGGATTAGGGGTGCCATGCATACCACGACAGGGATTAGGGGTGCCATGCATACCACGACAGGGATTAGGGGTGCCATGCATACCACGACAGGGATTAGGGGTGCCATGCATACCACGACAGGGATTAGGGGAGCCATGCATACCACAACAGGGATTAGGGGAGCCATGCATACCACGACAGGGATGAGGGGTGCCATGCATACCAGGACAGGGATGAGGGGTGCCATGCATACCAGGACAGGGATGAGGGGTGCCATGCATACCAGGACAGGGATGAGGGGTGCCATGCATACCAGGACAGGGATGAGGGGTGCCATGCATACCAGGACAGGGATGAGGGGTGCCATGCATACCAGGACAGGGATGAGGGGTGCCATGCATACCAGGATAAGGATGAGGGGTGCCATGCATACCAGGATAAGGATGAGTGGTGCCTGCATACCAGGACAGGGATGAGGGGTGCCATGCATACCAGGATAAGGATGAGGGAGCCATGCATACCAGGATGGAGGGATGCCAGGCATACCAGGATGGGGACTGCATATAAAAGGAAGGGGGGAGGCAAATATACCAGGATGGGGGATATTGTCAGAATTGGGGGACATTACCCCTATACGAGTGTCAGCAGAAGACCCCCTCCCCCTTAAAAGTGCACCATGACCACATTTTTTGCTTATATTTTTATTTTTTTATTTTCCTCCTCTAAAACCTAGGTGCGTCTTATGGTCTGGTGCGTCTTATAGTCCGAAAAATACAGTAACTTCATCTGACAGTCTGGCTCCGACAAAGGGGTCACCTTACACCTCGAACAGTCTGCAGACACCCTATTCCCGATACCACCTATAAGCCACGTGGAGGGATACTCCTTAGTCCGGTAGCACGCCGGCTGGGAGCACGTATTTGCCGGCGTGAGTCACACACGCATCCTAGCGCCAACTGTGTAGTGCCTGTGCTGTAACAGGACTACAGATACATTATTTATCGCACATCTCTCGTGCAGTTAACGGAGATAGTGTGAATCCCTATTCCCGTTCCGGTGTGCAGAAACACGGAGGGGATTGTTATTTAAGTTGGTTGTTTTACCTTCTCACCCGGAAGGTGTTGGGCCGCAGTCCACCAGGCTGCATCGCGGACCCCGGGTTCGGTTGCTTTCCATTATTTAATAAAGTTGTTTGCAACCGTCCCCCTAACAGTGGGGATATCTGAGACATGGCTGGATGAGAGCCATGACTGGACAGTTAATTTACAGGGCTATAGTCTGTTCATAAATGACCGTACAAACAAGCAAGGGGGGTGTGTGTGTTTATATGTAAAATCATCCTTAAAACCCATCTTGTGTGAGAATACAGTACAGACCAAAAGTTTGGACACACCTTCTCATTTAAAGATTTTTCTGTATTTTCATAACTATGAAAATTGTACATTCACACTGAAGGCATCAAAACTATGAATTAATACATGTGGAATTATATACTTAACAAAAAAGTGTGAAACAACTGAAAATATGTCTTATATTCTAGGTTCTTCAAAGTAGCCACCTTTTGCTTTGATGACTGCTTTGCACACTCTTGGCATTCTCTTGATGAGCTTCAAGAGGTAGTCACCGGAAATGGTTTTCACTTCACAGGTGTGCCCTGTCAGGTTTAATAAGTGGGATTTCTTGCCTTATAAATGGGGTTGGGACCATCAGTTGTGTTGTGCAGAAGTCTGGTGGATACACAGCTGATAGTCCTACTGAATAGACTGTTAGAATTTGTATTATGGCAAGAAAAAAGCAGCTATTTAAAGAAAAACGAGTGGCCATCATTACTTTAAAAAATGAAGGTCAGTCAGTCCGAAAAATTAGGCAAACTTTGAATGTGTCCCCAAGTGCAGTTGCAAAAACCATCAAGCACTACAAACAAACTCGCTCACATGAGGGCCGCCTCAGGAAAGGAAGACCAAGAGTCACCTCTGCTTCTGAGGATAAGTTTATCCGAGTCACCAGCCTCAGAAATCGCAGGTTAACAGCAGCTCAGATTAGAGACCAGATCAATGCCACACAGAGTTCTAGAAACAGACACATCTCTGCAACAACTGTTAAGAGGAGACTTTGTGCAGCAGCCCTTTATGGTAAAATAGCTGCTAGAAAACCACTGCTAAGGACAGGCAACAAGCAGAAGAGACTTGTTTGGGCTAAAGAACACAAGGAATGGACATTAGACCAGTGGAAATCTGTGCTTTGGTCTGATGAGTCCAAATTTGAGATCTTTGGTTCCAACCACCGTGTCTTTGTGCGACGCAGAAAAGGTGAACGGATGGACTCTACATGCCTGGTTCCCACCGTGAAGCATGGAGGAGGAGGTGTGATGGTGTGGGGGTGCTTTGCTGGTGACACTGTTGGGGATTTATTAAAAATTGAAGGTATACTGAACCAGCATGGCTACCACAGCATCTTGCAGCGGCATGCTATTCCATCCGGTTTGCGTTTAGTTGGACCATCATTTATTTTTCAACAGGACAATGACCCCAAACACACCTCTAGGCTGTGTAAGGGCTATTTGACCAAGAAGGAGAGTGATGGGGTGCTACGCCAGATGACCTGGCCTCCACAGTCACCAGACCTGAACCCAATCGAGATGGTTTGGGGTGAGCTGGACCGCAGAGTGAAGGCAAAAGGGCCAACAATTGCTAAGCATCTCTGGGAACTCCTTCAAGATTGTTGGAAGACCATTTCCGGTGACTACCTCTTGAAGCTCATCAAGAGAATGCCAAGAGTGTGCAAAGCAGTCATCAAAGCAAAAGGTGGCTACTTTGAAGAACCTAGAATATAAGACATATTTTCAGTTGTTTGACACTTTTTTGTAAAGTATGTAATTCCACATGTGTTAATTCATAGTTTTGATGCCTTCAGTGTGAATGTACAATTTTCAGTCATGAAAATACAGAAAAATCTTTAAATGAGAAGGTGTGTCCAAACTTTTGGTCTGTACTGTATATGTGAACCTAATGAAAATGTAGAGTCCCTTTGGGTGGAGATAAGGGGAGGGGGAAAAAATAAATTACTGATAGGGGTTTGTTATAAGTCTCCAAAAATAATGGAAGCAGCGGAGAATATCCTCATAAAGCAAATAGATGAAGCAGCGACTGAAGGAGAAGTCATTTTTATGGGGGACTTCAACTACCCTGAAATACATTGGGGAACAGAAACCTGTAGTTCAAGCAAAGGTAATAGATTTTTGACAACTATGAGAGACAATTACCTTTCACAACTGGTTCAGGACCCAGCAAGAAGGGGGGGCACTGCTAAACCTAATATTAACCAACAGGCCAGACCGCATATCAAATATACGAGTTGGGGGTCACTTGGGTAATAGTGATCACAAAAACTACGTTTTCATGTATCCTTTAATAAGATGTGTAGTAGAAGGGTTACAAGGACACTAAACTTCAGGAAGACAAATTTTCAACGGTTGAGAGATCATCTTAGTGCAATAAACTGGGACGATTTCCTGAGACATAAAACTACTCAAAGCAAGTGGGAGACATTTATTAGCATCCTGAATAGGACCTGTGCACAATATATACCCTATGGGAATAAACATGCTAGAAATAGGAGGAAACCACTATGGCTAAATAGACCTGTAAGGGGCGCAATAAGTGACAAAAAGAAAGCATTTAGAGAACTAAAGCAAGTAGGTAGTGATGAGGCATTAAATAAATATAGAAAATTAAATAAATTATGTAAAAAACAAATCAAGGCAGCAAAGATTGAGGCAGAGAGACTCATTGCCAGAAAAAGTAAAAATAATCCCAAAATATTCTTTAACTACATTAATAGTAAGAAACTAAACAATGATAGTGTTGGCCCCCTTAAAAATAGTCTGGGTGAAATGGTGGATGAGGATGTGGAAAAAGCCAATATGCTAAATGATTTTTTTCAACAGTATTTACACAAGAAAATTGCATGACAGAAAACATGATTGGTGATGACAAAAATTCTCCATTAAATGTCACTTGCTTAACCCAACAGGAAGTACGGCAGCGTTTAAAAATCACTAAAGTTGACAAATCCCGGGGCCCGGATGGGATACACCCGCGAGTACTGCAGGAATTAAGTAACGTCATAGATAGATCATTATTTTTAATCTTTAAAGATTCCATAATAACAGGGTCTGTACCACAGGACTGGCATATAGCAAATGTGGTGCTAATATTCAAAAAGGGGACAAAAACCGAACATGTAAATTATATGCCAGTAAGCTTAACCTCTACTGTAGGTAAAATCCTGGAGGGTTTCCAAAGAGATGCTATACTAGAGTATCTGAAGAAGAATAACCGCATGACCCAATATCAACATGGGTTTACGAGGGACCGTTCCTGTCAAACTAATCTGATCAGCTTTTATGAGGAAGCAAGTTCCAGACTGGACCAAGGAAATGCAGTGGATGTTGTGTATATGGACTTTTCAAAAGCTTTTGATACGGTTCCACACAAAAGGTTGATACATAAAATGAGAACAATGTAGATAGGGGAAAATATATGTAAGTGGATTAAGAACTGGTTCAGTGATAGGAAACAAAGGGTGGTTATTAATGGAACACCCTCAGACTGGCTCTCGGTTAACAGTGGGGTACCACAGGGGTCAGTATTGGGCCCACTTCATTTTAACATATTTATTAATGACCTTGTAGGGGGCATACAGAGTAGTATTTCAATATTTGCAGATGACACTAAACTCTGCAGGGTAATCAATACAGAGGAGGACAATTTTATATTACAGGAGAATCTATGTAAACTAGAAGCTTGGGCTGACAAATGGCAAATAAGCTTTAATGGGGATAAATGTAAGGTAATGCACTTGGGCAGAGGAAATAAAATTTATAATTATATGCTTAATTGTAAAACACTGGGCAAAACTGTCACTGAAAAAGACCTGGGTGTATTGCTGGACGAGAAGCTCACATTTGATGGCCAGTGTCAGGCAGCTGCTGCAAAGGCAAATAAAATAATGGGACACATTAAAAGAGGCATAGATGCTCAGGAGGAGAACATAATTTTACCTCTATACAAGTCACTAGTGCGACCACACTTAGAATACTGTGTACAGTTCTTTTCTCCGGTGTATGAGAAAGACATAGCTGAACTAGAGCGGGTGCAGAGAAGAGCGACCAAGGTTATTAGAAGACGGGGGGGTCTGCAATATCAAAACAGGTTATTACACTTGGGGTTATTTAGTTTGGAATAACGAAGGCTTAGGGGTGATCTTATTACTATGTACAAGTATATAAGGGGGCAGTACAAAGACCTTACTACTGATCTTTTTACCTGACACGGGGACAAGGGGGCATCTTCTACGTCTGGAGGAAAGAACGTTTAATCATAATCACAGACGTAGATTCTTTACTGTAAGAGCAGTGAGACTATGGAACTCTTTGCCGCATTATGTTGTAATGAGTGATTCACTACTGAAATTTAAGAAGGGCATGGATGCCTTTCTTGAAAAGTATAGTATTACAGGTTATATATACTAGATTCCTTGATAGGGCGTTGATCCAGGGAACTAGTCTGATTGTCGTATGGAGTCAGGAAGGAATTTTTTTCCCCAATGTGGAGCTTAGTGTTTGCCACGTTTTTTTTTGCCTTCCTCTGGATCAACATGTTAGGCTATGGGTTGAACTAGATGGACTTCCTTCAACCTTAAAAAGTATGTTACAAGGTTCCCATGTTGGTGAGCTCGCTGGGCCTGATCAGCTGATCTTCAGCTGATGAACCCCAGTGACCTCCTGTAGCATGTATACTGACAGGGGTGATTTTACACCCCTGTCAGTACTGTATACAGTCTGTATCCTACAGCTGTGACATCAGTGATTGCTGATGTCACAGCTGTAGAAGTGACCCAGATCATCGTGGGACACTCGTTGGTGGTACATGGACTGCATCGTTGATGGCGGACAGGTGAGGAATATGGTTGTTTGTTATTTTATTTTTTTATTCAGGAGATGGAGGGCTTCGCGGAGGCGTATAATAAAAAAAAAAAATTAAAAGCCGTGTGTTTTTTATTTAATTAAAATACTTTATTCTGGCCATGTTTTTATTGAAAAGGCGGCGACTATTTTACTACGCAGTTAGTAATAGGGGCGTCCTATAGATGCCTTCCATTATTAACCTGGGCTTCACGTCAGCCGCCAATACAAGGCTGATGTGAACCCCAACCCCATTACCCCACTGCCACCGCTACAGCGCAGTGGGAAGACCGAGGCTAAGCGCCAGATTTGGCGCATCTTATAGATACACTAGAGACAGCCCCAGCCTCCCAACACAACCAACCACGCTGTACAAGACATTAGGGGGCGTGGCTTAGCGGCACATGACCGCACGGGGGCATGGCTTAGCGACACATGGCCACAAGGGGCGTGGCTTAGCAGCAAATGAGCAAAAATGCTGAAACCACACTTAGAATCCCTAGAACTAAGTGCTGACAATTACTGATCAGCAGGAAAGGGCCTGGCCGGACGCCGCGAGAAAGCACTTCTCCTGCGTACCAGCCTAAAACCCTGGCTATTAATATCAGCCCGCAACTGTCTAGTTTAGCCTTTGCTGGTTAGATTTTATAGGTGGACCCCACGTTAATTTTTTTCTGGGGTCCCCCTGTAAGCAAGCCAGTAAAGGCTAAACAAACAGCTGTGGGCTGATATTAATCACCAGGGAACATTGTTGGCTAATGGCTCCTTCCCCGGCTACTAATGTCAGCCCCCAGCGGTCGGCTTTCCCTCTGCTGTTTATAAAAATGACGTAGGAGCCCACGCCATTTCTTTTTATTTTAGGTTCTGTGCCCACGATCCGGACGTAGCAGCGCTTTGGACGCATAATTTTTTGCTGCCTCCAAAATGTTGCATTTTATTGAACGCAGGTAAATCCACATGTGTTCACTGAACCATGTGGATTTATTGCATTCTATCCTTTCTAGTGGTCAAATTTCTGCGACTCCGCAAGAGAAATTAACATGCTGCGGTCCTGAAAGATGCACTGCATGTCAATGTCCTCGGGTGATTCGCAGCCTCTGATGCTCGCATAGTGGACATAGAATTTCTAGAGATCCCATCCACTATGCTGTAACATCTGGACGCTGCGGGTTTGATGCTGTATAAACACACAGCGTCAAACCTGCAGTGGCTCCTGATCGTGACCACGCACCCAAATTCACCCGCAGCATGTCAATTTCTGTAGCGGACACGCTAGTCTCTGCTGCAGATTTTGACTCATTGAAGTGTCATTATATGTGGTGGATTCACGTGTACAGACAACAAAAGTGCGGAATTAGAACACAGCGTTTGGGACACAACAAAAATATGCTGCTTCCTAAGCACTGCTGAGTGCATAGCGGCTAACGAAACACCTGTGAGATGTTAATTATGACCAGGGAAATGGCACCTTCCCAGACTAAAAATACCAGCTCACAGCAGCAGCGTAATTGGGTGAATGGGATCAGCTGACACCCAGCTCTTTGTTTGGTGATGTCAAGGTGTCAATCAGACCTTTTCATGACCAAACCCAATTAAAGTAAAGTAAAGAGTTAAATAAACACACAGAAAAGAGTTAAATAAAAACACAGAGCAAACACTTTATTTGAATTACAACAGACACATTCTTTAATCATTCAAATTAACCAATATACTCACCTCAGTTCTGATGGTAATCCAAGGTTTAAGCAATGTCACACCAAATAACTTTATTTAGCTCCTAAAAGCATTCATTGATGTACAAAAACGCTTCAAAAAACGCTTCAAAAAACGTATCAAAAATGCCCAGAGTTTTTCCTGCCAAGGAGATGCAAAAACGCTCAGGAAACTTCTGCTTCAAATCCTGATCATGTGCACATACCCTAAAAAAGGATCTAGCATGTTGAATTCCAAAATGTCTCATCTTTCTTCCTCCCCAAAATCACTTTATTCAATAGGTTGCAGAAAGTCATTACAATGTAAGGTAATAAACAAAAACAATATGAAGAACGCTGACGAAACGTAAAGGGGTTTTACACTCTTAGAAAACTCTCTGCTATATGCTGAGATAGTAATGGTAAAATTAAGTGAGTATTACATACTTCGGGGCCAGCACCGTGTCTCTGCTGCTACCCTTTTTTTTGGTTTGTTTGCTTGCAGTGGTGAAATCAGTTCGACAATGCTGCAGCCAAAAACAGCACAAGCTGTGGAGACAGCATGAGCCGCTGAGTTCAGTGATTGGCAGCAGTGCTGTTAACTTGATGTTTCAGCTGCAATTAAACAACAGAGACCCAGAGCGCTGCAGAGAGCTGGCGCTGGATCTAGGGAGAGAAAGTGATGCTCAATTTATTTTTTCATTACTATTTCAGGATATGGCAGAACGTTTTCTAAAAGAGGACAACCCCTTTAAAGGAAAATCATGTTTTTAGATCTCTCCATATAAATCTATGGGAGTTAGAGAAATGTAAAAGTTAGCAGCATTTCTGGATGCGGGGACCAGCAGCAGTGATCTTGCTTGACAGGTTAGAGGTCAGGGAATTCTCATTCTTCTGAAAAGTGAGGGACCCCTACCTATCAGAAATTTCAACCATACTGTATTAATATAGTAGACAGTGAATGCCCCTTTACGTTTTAATACTTTGTTGGATTTTCTTACACAATAACATCCCCAGACAGAAGAGGGCCCCCTTGCAAGAATAGTATATGGGTCCCTCTTTGTGTCTATGAAAAAAGCTGCTTCATGCTTTGGAGGTGGGAGTGGACCCCTTCATCTCATGGACCCCTGTGTGGCTGCACAGGTTGCACCAATGATTTGTCCACCTTACATATTACTCTGTATTTAAGAGACTGTATTGATTATATGATGATTGGAAGATAAATGTACATAATGATTCTATTTATATAAACTGCAAAACAATGAAACATCTAGAATAAAAATGAGAAGCAGAATTAAATAATAATGATGATAAATTATAAAATATCAGGATATCATACAGGATGAAAAATGCTCAAGATTCTATTTCTAACTCCCAATGTTCAATCTCTAATGATATGAGGAGAAAAGTAAACTTGGCAGTTGTGACATTCTAGCTCAAGTTCCTGTCACATGAAGCTAATGAGAAATAATGGCCACAAACCATTGAATCATCCTACTTTGTTCATATGGCATGAGGCTGTTGCTTACACTCCTGCTGCACTGCATGAGTAGCTGTCATTATTAATCAGAAATGAATGAGTGTATAATAAACAATGTATGGAGCAAAACTATACGAAATGATGTGACTGTGGCTCTATGGCATAGGAATAGACTTCTTTTAATTAAGTAACATCCTCTTATAAATTGGTATTATTGGGTTTGGATATTGGTAAAGTATATTACTTTGAATTATCAATTTGAAGGCATTCTTCAAGGTCCAGTCCCAGGCTGACTGTACAAAAAAGCATCATTATATAGAAACTGCATGAAAGGCATTTCAAATGGAAGCATATCATTTCATTGTATTTTGCAAAAATACCCAGTTATCAGGAAAAATGCAAAATGTAAATACAAAGCATAAAAAAAGTATTTCTCCCCCACCTGTTTTTGGGCATTTCAGCATTTAATCATGTAACAATGATTTTTGGTGTTATATATTTCATGATTGAACAAGCCTGGATCAGTACAGATTGTGTAATGATTGGATCAAAAAACAGAAGCACGAAAAAGAAAAATAACATGCATAGTCAGAGGCAGATGAATAATCTTAATTTGCTACAGTCCTGAGTCAAACTCTAAAAGATATCACTAAAAGTACCCCATATTGCCAGGAGAATAAATCAGCATTGAAAGTATGTAGTTCAATTCCTTAAAGGGGTTGTGCGGTACTTTAGATTACCCCCCCACCCCCCAGGTCCCTAAGACTTTTTGTAAATACCTTCTGCTGCTAATAATGCCTGTGAGCGGCGCCATCGTTGGCTGTTCACAGGCATCACGTGACCCAGCGCCGACGTCACGACAAGTGAGGCGTGATTCAGCGCTAGGGTCCCCACGGTGGCTGCTGGGTTGTGGGCGGGGTTACCCCCGCGTCACATCCGGCATCCACCGTGCGCTTTCCCAATGAATGAGGAGAGGCAAAACGCGTGGTGGATGCCGGGTGTGACCCAGGGGTAACCCCGCCCACAGCCTGGCATCCGCTTGGAACCAGGAAGATCGTGACCTCCGGCTGCTGCCAGCACTTGTCGTGACATCAGTGGATATCAGAGCCGGCTGCAGCCGGGAGTCACTTGATGCCTGTGAGCGGCCACCGATAGCGCCGCTCACAGCCATTATCAACAGCAGAAGGTATTTACAAAAAGTCTTAGGGACCTGGGGAGATACAGCGGGGGGGGATATAAAGTAGTGGACAACCCCTTTAAATACAGACCACATGAAGCTAAGATAAAGTGCAAACTGTAGTGTGCAAAATGCTAAAAGTATTTGCAAGAAAAAGCATGGCAAATAAATACAACTCCATAAAGACATGAACCAAAATTAGTGTTACACACATGTGCTCGAATAAGGGGTTATCTGAACATGCTGGAGTTCTTACTGAATTTCTTCGGTTTGCTCGGAAACTATGTTCTTGTCGCCACGGCTGCATTGTCTCGTGGCTGTTTGACAGGGATTGTCTGACAAATAGGCAATCCCTGCATGTGTTGGGGCTGTTTAACAGTGGCAAGACATGCAGCAGTGGCGACACAAACATATTTTCTGAGCACGCCGAAGATACTCGGTTAGAACTTGAGCGTGCTTGGACAACCCATTACCCGAGCACGTTCACGCAACACTAATCAAAATGTAACCTAATATTGATAATGGTAAAGGCTAAATGAGGTACATAATGTTGTCCACAGTACTGATTTATTATAGAAGCGTAATCTCTATCTCATAGAGACAGATGTGTAGTCTCCACCTTACACTGTTTCACAAACGCTTCCTCAGGGAGTGGTCAGTTAGATAAGGAGGCAGGTTTAAGAGCATAAATAAAGGTAACAGGTGACAGCCAATAACAATCAATCTATTCACTATACTTACATGCATAATAAACACTGTATGCTACATGGCAAGGGCAGATGACACCACCAAGGCCACGTCTATCAGTCAATCTGTACTTGTTCAATCATGAAATATATCTGTTAATAATTCCATATGTTCATTGTGCTGTGTTCCTCCACCATGTATTATTTTGCATTTCCTTCCATTGTTTTTCACTTTGCATCTTTTTTTTATAAATTTTTCTTACTTTTTGTACAAATTTGAATTTACCTGCTTATGCGGATTTCCTTGGAATTAATTCTCCGTGATTTAATGTCACTTATTATGCTCTGGGGTCTTTTCAAATGTAAAAAAATCCTTATGTTCACCTCACCATTCACCTCTCCAGCCCCTCTGCTTCTCACCTTCACCCGGTCATCGGCGAATCTTCTCGCCCTGAGATCCTCACAAGGGTTCTGTGCAAGTGAGCAGGAGCAAAAGCAAAAGGTCACAGAGTAATGACATCATGATTTCAGAGCAAGCCGTGGCATTCAGAGGATGTGGCAAGGACCGTTCGGGTGACGGTGAAGAGCAGAGAGGCTGGAAGTTTTGGGCAAGCGCGAGAGGCCTGATGGTTTCAGCCCGAGTGGCGGTAATCAGAAGATGCAGTTAAGACTAGATGGGTGACGGATGGTGAGGAGTAAAGAGGCCGAAGAGTTGAGCGGTAAGGTATTTTGTAACATTTTGATGGCCTTTTATAGTTCAGAAAAAATGTAGCCAGTGGCCACAATTTTCTTGAATCTGTGCAGAAACAAATTACAAAAAAAATCTGCAGCAAATACAGATTTTTATAAAATTGCCTCTTCAGAGAAAAAGAGGACTTGAACTCTATAGCGCCACCTATTGGAAGCAGCAATCCTACAAGTCACAATCAACCCTTTGACGAGTCGTGCAATATGACTTAGGATAAAAGCCAAATCAGAATCTCAATTTGCAGATTCTGCTTGAACATATTTTTTTTATGTCTAATTTTTAGCAAAAAACATAGGATCAAGAATAAGTAATAACCTCCTGGATCAATATGTACACCATTCTGCAGAGGGCTTGATCACCATGACTAATCACCTACAATATTGCCTTACATACATAGTGTAAGTTTTCTTTTCTTTTTGTCTAAGCCAAATATGTTCAGTCTTTTAGAAATCTCTGGACTAGAAATAAAAAATATTATATTCACATTGAATTAAAACTGAAGGAATTATATGAGATACTTTCCTGGTTCCCTGCTGAGACCTACAGGTTGAACAAATTAAGTTTTGCATTATTAAAGTAAAAGACAAATGTTATCCTCTCTCTGCTTATTAGTGAACATGGGTATTAGCTATTATATGTAGAAAATTGTTCATCCAAAACAGCATGTTTACAGATGCATAATTTATGAGCTGTTTTTCATACTAGATTTTAATCTTTCATAATATCAAATTCAGGGTTAAAAGATGTTTATGCAAAAGAAACAGATTAATGATTATTGTTAAATAGGGTTCTTTATTAGCATATTCAGTTATAGTATATAAAAATGTATGAAACAAAGTGTATACTGTAAGTATATTGTAGGGATTTGTACTCACTGAGCCACGTTGGAGGTAGGCACGGGTTCACACAGTGATGAGGTCCACGGGTTCAAATAAACTGGTGGTTTATTTAGTGTCCATACACCAGTGAAGAAACAAAGTAACAGCCTTTTCCTGGCACAAAAAGGAATAACAGAACAAAGCTCAAAACAAGTCCATGCAGCACGGCCTCAGCCGTTTAAACAAGGTGCTTTTCTCTGCCTCCTGCAGAGTCTAAGAAACACCTGCAAGGTCTGCTCACCTTGCCCAACAAACACAGACAGGCGCAGCTGTCTTAAATTAGCCTTCCAAGACCTGGACTGGAGGTAAGTGAGCAGCTGTTCCCCCCCAGCTCTTTCAGCTGCTCGTAAAACCCGGCCCTGTAATCCGGGCCCATTAAATTCCTCTCAGCACTATGTGTGCTGGAGCCTGCTTCTCCGGGTCCTACATCACTGAACCTTGGCACTTCGGGGACACATACCTCCCGTCCACGACCTGTCCGGCAGCCACCTTACAATATGTACAGTACAGACCAAAAGTTTGGACACACCTTCTCATTTAAAGATTTTTCTGTATTTTCATGACTTTGAAAATTGTGCATTCACACTGAAGGCATCAAAACTATGAATTAACACATGTGGAATTATATACTTAAGAAAAAGGGTGAAACAACTGAAAATATGTTTTTTTTGCATACCTCCTCCTCTCTTCCTTCTGATGAACAATGTTGACATTCCCCAAGTCAGAGCTGTCTGCTAGTGTTGATCGAGCACTAAAATGCTCGGGTGCTCGAAGCTCGGGCTGATTTCGCCGTGATACTCGGGTGCTCGACCCGAGCAACGAGCCAAATGTTAGTCTATGGGAGACCCGAGCATTTTTGCGGTGGCACCCCGGCAGTCTTTTAAAAGCCTAACAAGTGCCCAAAACGATAGTGACGGTGCTCAAATGACATGGAGACAGCATGGGCATCGCCCCAGGAAGCATTTCTGATCCCCAGGTCACTGCTGTCAACAACGTGGTCAGAGGTATTAAGCCACTTTTACGGGCTCACAATAAAACGTTCAAAAACAAAACTGAAACTTTTTTCCTGTGAAATATGTTAAGGAATTTCTTTTCCAGGGTAAAGACTTGTGTATAAGGTAAAATAAATAACCAAAAACAAAAATACTGCTCCACACCTTGGGCTATGTTCACAAGTAGCATTTTTTATGCGTTTTTGCACTTTTGTATTGCTTTCAACTGTGACAAATGCATTCACCGGGAAATGTCATTTTAACATTTTACATCCTTATCTGGCCATGTGCTGTGTGACACATGCATAAAGTGCTGAAAAGACATGTGAGCAGCATGGGGAAGACCCCTGGAAGCATCTCTGACACCCAGGTCACTGTCTAAAAGTGTGCCCATCATAAGTGATCCTTGCCGCATCAGAAGATGCAGACTTGCAACTATCCCCGTGCAAGTTCTAGTCCCAGGGCAGTGTTCAATTGTACCTCCCCCATTCCCTGCAATACAAGCGCAAGTATGCAGCCTGCCACCCACCCACCCCCAGGCTGCAATACTATACTGCTTGCTTGCACTTGAAATTGGGCCTTTCAGGCATGTGGAGGCGGAATCTGGCCATCACGTCACGGCTGCGTTGGCAGCCTGGAATCCATACTCAGTCCCAGGCTGCCCGGTGGCCGGGTGTCCATGCTTGGTCCCCAGCTGCCCCGCGGCCGGGTGTCCACACACAGTTCCCAGCCGCCTGGGGGCAGCCGGGTGTCCATAAACGGTCCTCAGCCGCCCCTATTTCTCCTTGGAACATCCCTCCACACACTTTTCTTAGCCCAGCCTGCTTTAGGGCAGCATTGGACGAGCCCACCAGAGAACCAGACTCCTGCGGTGGGCCCTGGCTTCTCCATCAGGGGAGTTGAGAGTGACAAGGTGAGGAGCATGATGATGATGATGACAGAAGTTAGCATCTGCTTTGTTTTCTTTTAATGCAAGTGTAAGTGTGCAGCCTGCCACCCACCCCCAGACTGCAATGCCATACTGCTAGCTTGCACTTGAAATGGGGCCTTTTAGTTTGGAGGAGGCCGAAGCTGGCCACTACCTCATGCCTGCTTCAGCAGCGAGGTATCCATACTCAGTCCCCAGCCACCCCTATTTGTCCTGGTGTGCCTTATGCATAAGATTAAGCGCGTATACCAAAACATTACCTGTGCCCTCCCCAGTGCATTTAGTGGGAAGGAGAGCCTATTCCGCTGTAGTGTGTGCATGCCAAACCCCTGTTCATGGTACATACGAAGATGCCTCCCACGCTGCACCTGTCGTTGCAGACTTGCAACTATCCCCGTTCAAGTCCTTGTCCCAGGGCAGTGTTCAATTGTACCTCTCCCATTCCTTGCAATGCAAGTGCAAGTATGCAGCCTGCCACCCACCCACCCCCAGGCTGCAATACCATACTTCTTGCTTGCTTGCACTTTAAATTGGGCCTTTTAGGCATGTGGAGGCGGAATCTGGCCACCACACCATGGCTGCGTCGGAGGCCTGGTATCCATACTCAGTCTCCAGCCGCCCGGTGGCCGGATGTCCCCGCTTGCTCCCCAGCCTCCAGGGGGCGGCCGGGTGTCCATACTCGGTCCCCAGCCACCCCTATTTGTCCCGGTAACCTTTCCCACACTTTTCTTAGCCTGGGCTGCTTTAGGGCAGCATTGGCCGAGCCCACCAGACAACCAGACTCCTCCGGTGGGCCCTGGCTTCTCTATCAGGGGAGTTGAGAGTGCCAAGGTGAGGAGCATGATGAGGATGATAGAAGTTAGCATCTGCTTTGTTTTGTTGGAATGCAAGCACATGTATGTAGTAGCGGCTAGGCCTGAGGTGGTCAGCGTTTTGGTGCATATCCTACCTCCTCCGAGGATTGCTGGATGTTTTCCTGCTACTATCCAAGATCTATGACTCCCGTTAAAACAAAGCTTCAGGTGATAAATGATGGATGAGGTAGTGGCAAAGGAGAAAGAGCAGGAGGAGCGGGGACCATTCACATCAATATCAGGCCAGTCAACCAGATATGTCTTGTAGGATATGTTTCTGTACCAAAAGGAGCGGTTCGGCTACACAGTAATAGGGCATACAGTGAGTGCAATGCCTACCAAAAATTTTGAGGCACTCCAATGCCCCTTGGAAATGACATGGAGGTCAGAGGGCCTTAACTAAACCTTTTTTTCCATTTATAGCAACTGGGTCTCCTGTGCACTGTTGGCCTAAGCAGTGAATGGAAGGCTTTCCAAAAATTATGAGGAACTGCAATGACCCTTACAAGAGCCATGCAGTACAGCACATTACAAACATAAGTCCCATTATTGGGGAGTGGGTCTCCCATAGTATTTGCTTATGCCATCCAAGCGAAAGCTTCCAAAAATTAGGACGGAGCAACTTGCAATGCCCCTTACAAGAACCATCCAGTACTGCATATTACAAACATAAGTCCCATTATTGGGGAGTGGGTCTTCCATAGGATTTGCTTATGCCTTCCAAGCAAAAGCTTCCAAAAATTAGGATGGAGCAACTTGCAATGCCCCTTACAAGAGCCATGCAGTACAGCATATTACAAACATAAGTCACATTATTGGGGAGTGGGTCTCCCATAGGATTTGCTTATGCCTTCCAAGCAAAAGCTTCCGAAAATTATGACGGAGCAACTTGCAATGCCCCTACAAGAGCCATGCAGTACAGCATATTACAAACATAAGTCCCATTATTGGAGAGTGGGTCTCCCGTAGGATTTGCTTATGCCTTCCAAGCAAAAGCTTCCAAAAATTAGGACGGATCAACTTGCAATGCCCCTTACAAGAACCATGCAGTATAGCATATTACAAACATAAGTCCCATTATTTTGGAGTGGGTCTACCATAGGATTTGTTTATGCCTTCCAAGCAAAAGCTTCCAAAAATTAGGATGGAGCAACTTGCAATGCCCCTTACAAGAGCCATGCAGTACAGCATATTACAAACATAAGTCACATTATTGGGGAGTGGGTCTCCAATAGTATTTGCTTATGCCTTCCAAGGAAAAGCTTCCAAAAATTAGGACGGAGCAACTTGCAATGGCCCTTACAAGAACCATGCAGTACAGCATATTACAAACATAAGTCCCATTATTGGGGAGTGGGTCTCCCATAGGATTTGCTTATGCCTTCCAAGCAAAAGCTGACAAAAATAAGGACGGAGGAACTTGCAATGCTGGCACCCTGGTGGAATAGTGGTGGTGGAGGCTGAGGATAAGGAGAAGAACATAAAACAGCCGAAATGAGGAAGCATATACCCATGTGTGGGTGTGAAGCGGTGCATGTGAATACACCTCCCGAAATAACACAGTGGATTTGACTTTATGTTACTCTACTGTCATTTGGTGGTGATGAGAAATCTGGCCCAATCCAGCCCTTGTTCATTTTGATAAGGGTCAGCTTGTCAGCATTGTCAGTTGACAGGCGAGTGCGCTTATCAGTTATAATTCCCCCAGCGGCACTAAAAACACGCTCCGATAACACGCTAGCGGCAGGGCAGGCCAGGACCTCCAAGGCGTACAGAGCGAGTTCATTCCAAGTGTCCAGCTTGGATACCGAATAACTAAAAGGCACAGAGGAATCACGAAGGACGCTGGTACAGTCAGCAAGGTACTCCCTCACCATCTTTTGAAACTTTCCACTCCTTGTGAGAGTACCCCGCGCCTCAGGGCCTGTAAGCTGGGTGGGTGTCAGAAATCTGTCCCAGAACGTTGACAGTGTTCCCCTGCCTCTGCTGGATTGGAGTTGCATCTCTCTCGCTTGTACGCCTTGGTTGGGCAACGAACTGTGACCTCTGCCGCTAGCGTGTTCAGATGGGAATTTTTTTAAGAGTTCTGCAGCAAGGGCCTTCTGGTACTGCCCCATTTTTGTAGACCTCTCCACTAGTGTTGAGCCACCCCCATAGTGTTCGAGTTCGGTTCGGTTCGTCGAACACCCGTGTGTTTGCCGAACTGTTCGTCGAACTGTTCGTCGAACACCTTCGAACACCGTTAAAATCAATGGCAGGCAAACAAAAACACATAGAAACACATAGAAAACACCTTCAAAGGTGTCCAAAAGCTGACAAACTGCTCAGAAGACATAACTAACACATGGTGGAAAAGTGACAAGTACATATAGTCATGCGAAAAGAAAAGAGGTAGAGGAGTAAAAGGAGGGGGAGACACAGATATAGGCATGTCATGCCCTTCTAAAATCCAAAAAGTGAGAAGCTGACACGGCCAGTCCGCTCCTGCCCGTGCCACCTCCGTGTCGCCAGGTTTGTGCCAGAGCCGCGGTGAACCCTGACGGCCAGCCCCCCTCTCCCAATACTGGTGCCTGTCCGCTGGTGGGTCGAGCGAGCCCCCCTGTGGTGGAGGCAGCTCTAAGCTTTTTAATTTAAATTGTCTCTCTAATTTGAATGAATACACTTTAAATCCATTTACAAGGATCTATTGGAGGGCAAGTCTCATGCCAGCAGCCGCATAATTCCAGCTCCAGTATCGTCCACTAAAGCTGCTGCAGTTAAAAGGCTTTTATAAGGATCGAGCTCGGCTGTCCACCGCAAGGCATCCTACTGCCAGTCCCAGCCCCTATGCCTTGGGGTGCCTCCTGATGCTCATCACTGAGTATCCCGTGGTCCCGAAGCATTTCCTTTGAAAAAATTAAGTGTCCAAACTACAGGTGGTGTAGCTTGCTTAACAGCCTGGATAATCCGCTGACTAGCAGACACTGCTACTAGGCACAAAGTATTTCCTGGGCTAGATGCAGTTAAAAATGTGTAATTAGATACTCTCGTTGGATGCTGAGAAGGCATTCCATAGAGTCTCCTGGCACGCCATATATTATTCTCTTAAAAAGTTTGGGGTAGGGGTCTAGGGGACCCTTTTATAGCCAAAATCACGGCCCTGTATCGCAATACGTCACCTAGGCTAAAGATAAATGGAACTGTAACACCCTGAGGGCTCGGTTGCTACAGAGGTATTGCACCTCACCCAGAGGTGTGATATCTCACTCTCAGGTAAGGATGGAGTGTGGATCAGGACCCGACACCTGCATGCATTACACCACATTGCCGTGGGGCAGGGCGACCAATATGCCCCTGAGATGGGCACAACAGTCCCTGTCCCTGGCTGGAGTGGGGGGAGGGAACACTGAGGAAGGGGAACCCTGTAGTGCAGGAGCAGGGAGGAAGCAGTTCCTGGGTGCATTGAGAAGTGAGTATAAAAGGTGGGCACCATCTTAGTTCAATGCAGAGAAGTCTGAGCAGAAGTGACAGGGAGCAGGGGCACTGCATGAGCTCTGCTCCGGAGGCGGGCCTAGTAACAGAGGCCCAGGCCTGGAAGAGGGAGAAGGAAGGAAGAGGAGCGGAGAAGGCTCCAGGAACGAGGAACGAAGGGATCCCAGGGGTGCGGACGGGCGAGTCGCCACCGCACGCCCGAATCCACCTGCGTGGAAGGGTCAGGACAAAGGGGGAGACCGGTCCCCGAAACTAGTGGAGGCGGGAAACGACCCTCAGCTAGAAACCGGAGGCTGTGACATTTTATGTGGCGCAGCCCCTCGCTACACCCGCTAGGAAGGCACCACATAGGGTCAGGGAAACTGGCGCCAAGTTTACCAAGAGGAGGCCCGAGGCAGCCGGACAGAAGGGTTGGTAAGAAAGGCCAGACAAAGGACACACAAAGGGGGTCCTGTGAAGCGCTCCAAAGTTATCTGGGAGTTGTCTGAGCCCCTCACCTGGTGAGCACAGTACGACGTGGGCAGCCGTTACCTGCAGACGTGGTCTGGATAATAAGAACTGTGAGTAAAGGCCCTGGACTGCATCACTGACTCCGTGTCGTTACTGCTGCTGCCCTGCACCATCACCCCCATCCTCCGCATACACTGCCCTGAGGCTATACTCCTCCCGTGGGGAGTTATGCTACGCTCTGCTGCACACACAACACCAGCCTCAGCGGTCTGCCCTGCAGCGGTGGTTCACTCTGACCGCAATCCACGGGTGGCGCAGTCGGACATTTAAACATCAAAACCACATAAATAGTTCCGCCACTGGTTTGACCGCCCTGAGCCACGGAACCGGGTCGCCGCCACGGAGACTACAACCACCAGCATCCACCAAAAAGGGTCCGGCTCCGAGTGTCCCAAGGCCCAGGGGGCGCGTCAGAACATTTTCATCACCTTTCATAATCACCAATGGGACAAGGCAGGGATGTCCTCTGTCCCCTCTCTTATACATCCTAGTGACGGAGCACCTGCTCTCATCAATTCGCCATAACCCCAATATTAGGTGGATTGAGGTGGGAGGCACCGAGTACAAGTGCTCTCTATTTGCTGATGATGTCCTAGTATATATCACTCAATCACATATATCCATCCCTGCTGTTATGGCTGAAATAGATCACTTTGTTACATGGTCAAATTTTAAAATCAATGCAGCGAAGTCTGAGGCCCTCGATGTCTCCCTCCCCAAATCCATACAGGATTCCATCCAGTCCAACTTTCCCTTTGCCTGGCCCTCACAGGGTATCAAATACTTATTCATAGAGACCTCTCCCATCTATGTTATCTTAATTTTGGGCCCTTTATTGAACAACTCCATACAGACCACGGTTGGCAAGTTAGAACTGTAAGATTCACTACATGAACCACTGGTGTTTTGTGGAAAAGCACATGTACACTGTGTTCCAAATTATTATGCAAAAAGTGTTTAGGAGTGATAAGGGAAGAATTTGTTTGTTTGTCAGTTAAACTCATTGATGGTGATGTGTGTCAGGGCTCTTTATATCACTGTAAGCAATTGCAGACACCTGTGCTAATTAGTTTGGCAGGTGTGTCCAATGAAAGGCAAGACTACTTAAGAAGGCTGTCCCACATTATTAAGCAGCCTACATTTTCTGCCAAAATGGGAAAGAAAAAGGATGTGTCGGCTGCTGAGAAGCAACAAATTGTGGAGTGTTTATGTCAAGGCATGACTACAATCAACATTGTGCGATGATCAGGATCAAGTGTCTTGGCAATCAAGAAGTATGTAGCTGATTCACAGTACACACGTGTGAGTGCTGATAAGGGCAAATTGAGGACTCTTACCTACAAGCAATTACGTCAGGTTAAAAGAGCAGCGGCAAAAAAGCCTTGTCATAGCAGCAGACAAGTTTTTGAAGCTGCTGTTGCCTCCAACGTGCCCCGAACAACAAGATGCAGGGTCCTTCAGAGGTTTGCAGCTGTGCATACGCCATCCTGTCGACCTCCTCTATCCACTTCACACAAGCAGAAACGGCTCCAGTGGGCCAAACATTACATGAAGACTGATTTCAAAACTGTTTTGTTCACGGATGAGTGCCGTGCAACGCTCGATGGTCCAGATGGATGGAGTGGAGGATGGCTGGTTGATGGACACCCCACGCAAACACGGCTACAGCTCCAACAAGGAGGAGGTGGAGTAATGTTTTGGGCTGGAATCATGGGGAGAGAGATTGTCGGCCCCTTTAGGATCCCTGAAGGGGTAAAGATGAACTCCATAATGTATGTGGAGTTTCTCAAACAGCACTTCCTGCCATGGTTCAAGAATAAGAACCGTGTATTCCACAGCAAGATCATTTTTATGCATGATAATGCACCGTCTCATGCTGCACATAACACATCTGCATCTCTGGCTGATATGGGCATAAAAGGGGACAAACTTATGGTGTGACCCCCATGCTCCCCTGACCTCTACCCCATTCAGAACCTCTGGAGCATCATCAAAAGGAGTGTCTATGATGGCGGGAGGCAGTTCACATCTAAGCAACAGCTCTGGGAGGGTATTCTGTCCTCATGCAAAACAATTGAAGCAGAAACCATCCAAAACCTGACAAATTCAATGGACGAGAGAGTTCAGAAGCTCCTTTCGAACAAAGGGTCCTATGTGCAAATGTAACATCACCTAGAATAAAGTTTTGAGTTGAAAACTGTTTGATTTCAGTTTCTAATAACCTGCTAATGCTTATAATTTCAAAAATGACCATTTTTTTGGTCTTTATTAAAATGAAAAGGTTGATCGAAGAGTGTGGGGGATCTAAGAGTGTGGCAACCCAGTAGTCAGGATTACTTCGAATTCTGACAATCTGAGGGTCATGTTGCAGGTAGTGCAGCAAGAAGGCACTTATGTGTCTTGCGCATCTCGGAGCCCCAAAATTATTTTCTGGGCTAGATGCAGCTAAAAATTATTATTAATTTTAAATCTGGTGGAGCTTAGTATAGATGGCCTAATAGAATCAATACTGTACACTGCTACAAAGCCCAAATTATTTTCCAGCCAAGATACAGATAAACATGATTAGTAATTTTAAATCTGGTGGAGCTTAGTATAGATGGCCTAATAGAATCAGTACTGCACACTGCTACAAAGCCCAAATAATTTTCCAGCCAAGATACAGATAAACATGATTTGTAATTTGAAAGCTTAAAATGATTTGTGAGGTGATTTTAACCAATCATCAACCTTTTACTCTCCCCAGGATGACACAGGGGTAGAAAAGTCATTTCGGATCCATGATTTGTTCATCTTTATAAACGTGAGTCTGTCTACATTATCAGTGGAGAGCCGCTTGTGCTTATCTGTCAGCACACCACCAGCAGCGCTGAACACACGTTCAGACAGAACGCTGGCTGCGGGGCATGACAAGATCTCCAAGGCGTAAGTGGCTAGCTCCGGCCATTTATCCAGATTGGAAGCCCAAAAAGAGCAAGGGCCCAGTGACACAGTCATGGCTTCAATGTTTCCTTGGAGATACTCCTGTACCATCGTCTCTAGGCGTTGACTATGTGTCAGACTTCTTGTCTCCTGTGGCCTTGCAAGGATGGGCTAAAAAAGTGGTGAAATGATTCTGCAAAATTGATGTTACCAGCAGATACTGTGTTTCTGTTACGGTTTGAGTGCTGAACACTCGACGGTCCCACGGTTGGCAAGTTGGAACTGTGAGATTCAGTACGTGCACCACTGGTGTTTTGTGGAAAAGCACATGTAAGATTCTGCAACAGTCTCTGCTGATACTCCTGCATGCGTGCATCTCTTTCTATGGCAGGAATAATTTCTGCAAATTTACTTTTGTACCGGGGATCTAACAGTGTGGCAACCCAGTAGTCAGGATTATTTCTAATTCTCACAATTCGAGGGTCATGTTGCAGGTAGTGCAGCAAGAAGGCACTCATGTGTGTTGCGCATCCAGGAGCACCAAGTCCCTGTTGTGTTGGTGGCGAGGTAACAATCATGCTTCCTTCCTCTGTCCTCTCCCCCCAACCTCGCACAATAGAAATGTGATCAAGGTCTGCCTCATCTGATGAGTCTTCCATCAGTTCGTCCTCCACTTCTTCCTGGGCTCCTGCACCTTCCTCACTAGTTTGGCTGCTACCATGCGCCCTTGTAAAACCATCTCCCCCACCCTCACATGCCTGCCGCCTTGGTGCTGCCGACCATCTGGACCTTGCAGATGTTAGCCCTACCGCATACAACTCCTCCTCCTCTACTTCCTCCACCTCCTCTTGTGCCACCACCTGACTCCGAATTCTGTTTAACATGTGCTGCAGCATGTAAATCACCGGAATAGTCATGCTGATAATGACATCGTCAGCACTAAACATCTTCGTCGCCATTTCAAAACTGTGCAGAAGGGTGCATAGGTCCCTGATCTGAGACCACTCCTCCAGCGTGATTTGCCCCACCTCTGGATCTCGTTGGCCCAGGCTATACGTCAGAACGTATTGCACCAGGGCTTGTCGGTGCTGCCACAGATGCTGCAACATGTGCAGAGTTGAATTCCACCGGGTAGGCACATCGCATTTTAGCCGGTGAAGTGGCAGGCCCAACGACTTCTGCAGAGATGTAAGTCGCTGAGCTGCGGGATGCGAACGGCGGAAGTGAGCACACAGCGACCGTGCCCTTTGCAGAAGGCCATCTAGTCCGGGATAGTGGGCTAAAAATTGCTGGACAACCAGGTTCAACACGTGAGCCATACAAGGCACGTGTGTCACATTGCCCCGGCGAAGGGCCGCACCCAGGCTTGCAGCATTGTCGCACACGGCCTTCCCTGGTTTCAGGTCCAGTGGAGACAACCATTCATGAAATTGGTTCTCCAGAGCTGACCACAACTCCTCAGCTGTGTGACTCACATTTCCCAGACATTTCAAAGTAAAAACCGCCTGATGACGTTGAGCCCTACTGCCAGCATAGTAAGGAGGTGTGCAGGATCCCTTCTGCGCAGTTAGAAAGCTTGTGGCATGACCAGACTGGCTTTGGGTGCAGGTGGAGGACCGAGAGGAGGTTGAGGAGGCAGAAGCAGTGGAGGAACTTTGACATAAAGAGGATTGACGCACAACTCGTGGTGACTGAAAGACTTGGACAGCAGCCCCTTGTCCTGCTGTCACCATAGTTACCCAGTGCCCAGTCAGTGACATGTAACGCCTCTGTCCATGCCTACTCGTCCAAGTGTCTGTGGTGAAATGCACCCTGTCACACACAGAGTTTCTCAAAGAAGCGGTGATGTTGTGTGCGACTTGCTGGTGGAGCGCAGGCACACCTTTCTTTGAGAAGTAGTGCCGACTGGGCATCTGGTACTGGGGCACTGCGACGGACATAAGGTCTCGAAAATCCTCTGTGTCCACCAGGCGGAAAGGCAGCATTTCTGTAGCCAAGAGCTTGCAGATGGTGAAATTCAACCTCTTAGCTTTCTCATGGCTAGGAGGAAATGGTCTTTTACTTGTCCACATCTGAGGGACCGAGGGCTGGCTATTGTGCTTAGACGGGGTTGATAAGGGTGTCCCCGGCAAACTGCCGGTCTGTGAGGAAGATGCAGGCGGACATGTTAGGTTGCCTTGATCCAAAGGTGGTGCTATCGATGTCGGACAGCGCTCAACACCAGCTGGTGTTACCACCTCCAAAGAAAATGATGACCTGCCAATCACGCTGGCTGTTGCGGGTAAAGAGGTGGCAGGTCTGCGCCCCAAAACAGGTGTGACTGCTGTCCCCCCAGTCACAGAGGATGAAGAGGCCGGGGATGCACAAGATATGGCAGACGGTGGTTGGCCCGGCCGGCTAGGCCGCATTGTAGCACAGTGAGCTTCCCACTGCAACTTATGCTTCATGTCCATGTGCCGGTTCATGCATGAAGTACTCAAACTATGTATTTTTTGGCCTCTACTTAGCTTTTGCTGACAAATGTTACAGATAACACGAGTTGGGTCATCTTTATCGATCTGAAAAAATGCCCAGGCTATGCAAGGCTTAGCACCCATGCGACCTGAAGAGCCACCACGACTTGTGGTGAGAGGCAGAGTTGTGTTTGAGGATGCAGTTGTTGACGTGCTTCCAGTACAACGTCTCTGTCCAGGAAGGTGCAACCCGACCTCGTCGTCACTAGCATTCTCCTCCACCTCCTCTGCTGACCTCATCTCTTGGCTGACTGTGGGTTGACAGTAAGTGGGATCTCCAACCTCATCATCATCACCCTGTGCGTTATCACACCCGTCATTCTCAGAGCCAACCTGCTCCTGCCCTGACAAAAAACTAAAGTTGTCGCTCCAATCAGGTATTTGAGTCTCATCATCGTCTTCCTCATTGTCTCCACCAACAGGAGTTACAGTTTGGGAATGAGGGTCTACATTATGGTCAGAACCTTCAGCGTCTGGTCCTGGATCTGACTAATAAAGATTCTGGGCATCAGTGCAGATCATTTCCTCGTCTGGATTCACAGAAGCGCTGGAGCCGACCTCTGATTCCCAGGCTATAGTATGAGTAAACAGCTCTGCAGACTCAACCATCTGTTCTACCTCATACTCAGACGGGCAGCTGGAGATTTGGGAGCTGTGAGGAAGCAAGTGCGATTGGGGTGACACCTTTGAGGACTGGAGTATTTGTGATGTTGAAGTTGATGTGGAGGAGAGCCCACTTAAAGGAACACTTGATATCCGGTGAAGCACCTGCTGTTTTTGTGCCTCATCTGGAATTTGTAGCGATTGACGTGGCCGTAAGAAAGGGATCTTATCACATTGTCCGCTAAAAGTAGTAGACATTTTAGTTTGGCTGGAAGATGGTCTTTCTTCTGCAGATGTTACTGTTGCTTTAACACCTACCCCACGGACACAACCTTTTTTCCCCTTCCCAACACGCCTATTCCCCTTTCCACCAGCAGCAGGCCTTTTTAAACTCATAATGGTGGTTAACTAATTCACAACTCTGGAGTTGTTTTCACAAAAAAACAATGGATGGGAACCGAGCAGAGCTGAGTGGCCAAACTGTGGTATTAGGCCAAAACTATTGGCTGGGTTAGATGCAGAAAAAAATTATATTCAATTTGCAACCTGATGGAGGTCAGTAAAGATGGACTAATAGAACAAGTCCCACACACAGCTAGAAGCCCAAATATTTTTTCAGAGGTAGATGCAGAAAAAAATTATATTCAGTTTGCAACCTGATGGAGGTCAGTATAGATGGACTAATAGAACAAGTCCCACAAACTGCTAGAAGGCCAAATATTTTTTCAGAGGTAGATGCAGAAAAAAATTATATTCAGTTTGCAACCTGATGGAGGTCAGTATAGATGGACTAATAGAACAAGTCCCACACACTGCTAGAAGACCAGGGGAGGAGTCCTGAGGAGATAATTTGCATATTCCCACTGCATTTTGGGGTAAGTGAAGAGTCTCCGCGAGCTCAAAGAACACTGGATTTTGGCTGTTGGAGCTGAAAAGAGGACATCGGTAAACCAGTGGAGGAGTCCTGAGGAGATAATTTGCATATTCCCACTGCATTTTGGGGTAAGTGAAGAGTCTCCGCGAGCTCAAAGAACACTGGATTTTGGCTGTTGGAGCTGAAAAGAGGACATCGGTAAACCAGGGGAGGAGTCCTGAGGAGATAATTTGCATATTCCCACTGCATTTTGGGGTAAGTGAAGAGTCTCCGCGAGCTCAAAGAACACTGGATTTTGGCTGTTGGAGCTGAAAAGAGGACATCGGTAAACCAGGGGAGGAGTCCTGAGGAGATAATTTGCATATTCCCACTGCATTTTGGGGTAAGTGAAGAGTCTCCGCGAGCTCAAAGAACACTGGATTTTGGCTGTTGGAGCTGAAAAGAGGACATCGGTAAACCAGGGGAGGAGTCCTGAGGAGATAATTTGCATATTCCCACTGCATTTTGGGGTAAGTGAAGAGTCTCCGCGAGCTCAAAGAACACTGGATTTTGGCTGTTGGAGCTGAAAAGAGGACATCGGTAAACCAGGGGAGGAGTCCTGAGGAGATAATTTGCATATTCCCACTGCATTTTGGGGTAAGTGAAGAGTCTCCGCGAGCTCAAAGAACACTGGATTTTGGCTGTTGGAGCTGAAAAGAGGACATCGGTAAACCAGGGGAGGAGTCCTGAGGAGATAATTTGCATATTCCCACTGCATTTTGGGGTAAGTGAAGAGTCTCCGCGAGCTCAAAGAACACTGGATTTTGGCTGTTGGAGCTGAAAAGAGGACATCGGTAAACCAGGGGAGGAGTCCTGAGGAGATAATTTGCATATTCCCACTGCATTTCGGGGTAAGTGAAGAGTCTCCGCGAGCTCAAAGAACACTGGATTTTGGCTGTTGGAGCTGAAAAGAGGACATCGGTAAACCAGGGGAGGAGTCCTGAGGAGATAATTTGCATATTCCCACTGCATTTTGGGGTAAGTGAAGAGTCTCCGCGAGCTCAAAGAACACTGGATTTTGGCTGTTGGAGCTGAAAAGAGGACATCGGTAAACCAGGGGAGGAGTCCTGAGGAGATAATTTGCATATTCCCACTGCATTTTGGGGTAAGTGAAGAGTCTCCGCGAGCTCAAAGAACACTGGATTTTGGCTGTTGGAGCTGAAAAGAGGACATCGGTAAACCAGGGGAGGAGTCCTGAGGAGATAATTTGCATATTCCCACTGCATTTTGGGGTAAGTGAAGAGTCTCCGCGAGCTCAAAGAACACTGGATTTTGGCTGTTGGAGCTGAAAAGAGGACATCGGTAAACCAGGGGAGGAGTCCTGAGGAGATAATTTGCATATTCCCACTGCATTTTGGGGTAAGTGAAGAGTCTCCGCGAGCTCAAAGAACACTGGATTTTGGCTGTTGGAGCTGAAAAGAGGACATCGGTAAACCAGGGGAGGAGTCCTGAGGAGATAATTTGCATATTCCCACTGCATTTTGGGGTAAGTGAAGAGTCTCCGCGAGCTCAAAGAACACTGGATTTTGGCTGTTGGAGCTGAAAAGAGGACATCGGTAAACCAGGGGAGGAGTCCTGAGGAGATAATTTGCATATTCCCACTGCATTTTGGGGTAAGTGAAGAGTCTCCGCGAGCTCAAAGAACACTGGATTTTGGCTGTTGGAGCTGAAAAGAGGACATCGGTAAACCAGGGGAGGAGTCCTGAGGAGATAATTTGCATATTCCCACTGCATTTCGGGGTAAGTGAAGAGTCTCCGCGAGCTCAAAGAACACTGGATTTTGGCTGTTGGAGCTGAAAAGAGGACATCGGTAAACCAGGGGAGGAGTCCTGAGGAGATAATTTGCATATTCTCACTGCATTTCGGGGTAAGTGAAGAGTCTCCGCGAGCTCAAAGAACACTGGATTTTGGCTGTTGGAGCTGAAAAGAGGACATCGGTAAACCAGGGGAGGAGTCCTGAGGAGATAATTTGCATATTCCCACTGCATTTTGGGGTAAGTGAAGAGTCTCCGCGAGCTCAAAGAACACTGGATTTTGGCTGTTGGAGCTGAAAAGAGGACATCGGTAAACCAGGGGAGGAGTCCTGAGGAGATAATTTGCATATTCCCACTGCATTTCGGGGTAAGTGAAGAGTCTCCGCGAGCTCAAAGAACACTGGATTTTGGCTGTTGGAGCTGAAAAGAGGACATCGGTAAACCAGGGGAGGAGTCCTGAGGAGATAATTTGCATATTCCCACTGCATTTCGGGGTAAGTGAAGAGTCTCCGCGAGCTCAAAGAACACTGGATTTTGGCTGTTGGAGCTGAAAAGAGGACATCGGTAAACCGCGCGCCTACTGGCGCGCGCATTTTTAAGCTTTTTTCGCTGTTTTCAGAATATTAACAGTAAGAACATGGAAGAGCCCAGGAGCCATTTGGTGAGCTGCATATCCTGCTACATGTTCACAGACTTGCCATTGGAAAAGCCAAACTTCACATGCCAGAAATGCAAGCTTGTGTCCCTGTTGGAGGAAAAGTTGCGAAATCTAGAAGAGAGGTTGACTACCTTGAAAATCATTAAGGAAGGTGAAGAGTTCTTAGACAGAGCAGAATTATCTCTTCATGATTCAGAAAGAGAAGAAATTCGAACTGCACCTGAGGAAACAGAGGAATGGAAGCATGTGACCCACAGAAGCAGGAGGATCGAGAGGCAGTCAGCACCCATACTGCTCAGGAGCCAGTACCAGGCTCTCTCGCAGGAGAACCATGAAGAAATACAGCAAGATAAGACTTTGCCAGCAATGAATAACCTTGTAAGCCCTCAGAATCCTCCTGGATGGAGAAAGAAGAATGTTGTGAAGAAAAAACGGAGAGTGGTGGTTATGGGGGATTCCCTGTTAAGAGGAACAGAGGCCGCTATCTGCAGACCAGACATAACCTCAAGAGAAATGTGCTGTCTTCCAGGAGCAAAAATTAAAGATGTGTCTGACAGGATATCAAGACTCTTCAGACCTACAGATCACTACCCATTCCTGCTAATACATGTGGGGACAAATGACACCGCAAGAAAGGACCTGGAAACCATCTGCAGTGACTTTGAAGACTTAGGCAAGAAAGTGAAAGAATTGGGAGCGCAGGTGGTCTTCTCATCCATCCTCCCAGTGGATGGCCATGGAACAATGAGGTGGAATAAGATTCTACAGGTGAACAACTGGCTACGTCGATGGTGCCGTCAACAAGGATTTGGATTTCTGGATCACGGAATGAATTACCTATACGATGGACTACTTGCTAGAGATGGGGTGCACCTTACGAAGACTGGAAAACATGTATTTGGAAGTCGCCTTGCTACACTCATCAGGAGAGCTTTAAACTAGAACAATGTGGGAAGGGAAGCAAAAGGCCAGAAAAAGCTATACAGCTGACAAATACTATTGAGATCTCTGCTACTGGAAGTGGAAAGGAAGAACAAAGACAAAACAATTTAAATAATAAAAATATGGGAGGAAGAGAAACCAATCACAAACTAAAATGTTTTTATACAAATGCACAAAGCATGGGCAACAAACAAGGAGAATTGGAACTACTAATGCAGGAAAAGGAATATGATGTCATTGGAATCACTGAAACTTGGTGGGACGATACACATGATTGGAATAAAAGGCTAAAAGGATACAACTTATTTGCAAGAAACAGACTTGATAAACGAGGAGGAGGTGTCGCATTGTATGTTAGAAAAGAGTATATCTGCACAGAGATTGAAGCTTCAGAGACTGGGAGTTCTGTGGAAACTGTTTGGGTAAGAATACAAGGAGAGAACAACGGAAAGGACACCATTGTAGGCATTTATTACAGGCCACCTGGGCAAGCTGAAGATATGGATGAACTCTTTATGCATCAAATGACCAAGTTCTCCAAAAAATATGACGTAGTGGTCATGGGAGATTTCAACTATCCAGACATTTGTTGGGAATCTCTCTCAAGTAAAACTAACAGGTCAAGCAAATTCTTATCCTCTCTTGCTGACAACTTTATCTTCCAAAAGGTAGGGGAGAAAACAAGGGGATCTGCTACTTTGGATCTAATCCTTATAAACAGGGAGGAAATGGTTGAGGAGGTAAAGGTGGCTGGGACCCTAGGAGGCAGCGATCATGCTATTATAGAATTTTGGATAACTAGAGGAGGAAGACATGTTAAGACTCAAACTTCAAGATTAGATTTTAGAAAGGCAGATTTTAAGAGACTCAGAAAGAGAATAGGAGGGATCCAATGGCTGGATGTCCTTAAGGACAAAAATGTCCAGGAAGGATGGGAAATTTTTAAAAATGAGATTCTCAAAGCACAATCGTTAACAATCCCGAAAAGTAGGAAGAATGGGAAGCATTTAAGGAAACCAGGATGGATGAACACAGAACTTAAACACATGCTAAAAAGAAAGAAAGAAATGTTTATTAAATGGAAAGAGGGAGGCATATCTAAAGAAGATTATAATGCAGTCTGCAGATCCTGTAGGGCACATATCAGGTTAGCAAAAGCTGACAATGAACTAAGGCTTGCAAGAGATGTCAAAAGCAATAAAAAAGGATTTTGGGGGTATGTCAAAAGTAAAAGAAAAGTCAAAGATGCTATAGGATTTTTACAGGATGAAAATGGAGAAATGGTAAGAGAGGATGTTGAGAAGGCCGAACTTTTTAATTCCTATTTTGCATCTGTTTTCTCTCAGAAAGAAAATGTAACATCAACTGATCTTCACTGTCCTTTTAAAGGAATAGAAGAATCCAAGTTATCTGTAAACAGAAAGATTGTGAGGAAATATTTAGCTAACATAAATGAGTTCAAGTCTCCAGGTCCAGATGAATTACACCCCAGAGTACTGAAGGAGATCGTAGAAGAAATTTTAGAACCACTCTCCATAATCTTTGAAAATTCTTGGAGAACAGGAGACGTCCCAGAAGACTGGAGAAGAGCAAATGTTGTTCCTATCTTCAAAAAGGGGAAGAAGGTGGACCCAGGGAACTATAGGCCGGTGAGTCTGACTTCTATACCAGGAAAGATCTTTGAACAAATTATTAAACAACATGTATGTAAGTACACGGATAAGAATGAAGTGATTAACCAGAGTCAGCATGGGTTTGTAACTAACAAGTCATGTCAGACTAACTTAATTTCCTTCTATGACAGAATCACTGACTGGGTGGATCAGGGAAATGCTGTAGATATAGTATATCTTGACTTCAGCAAAGCATTTGACAAAGTATCTCACACCATCCTTATTGAAAAAATGACCAAGTATGCAATGGACCAGGCAACTGTTAGGTGGATTCATAACTGGCTTAGTGATCGGACTCAAAGGGTGGTTGTAAATGGCTTCACATCCAGCTGGATGAATGTCTCAAGTGGGGTACCACAGGGCTCCGTCCTGGGACCTGTATTGTTCAACATCTTTATCAATGATTTAGATGAAGGAATTGAGGGTAAACTGATTAAATTTGCTGATGACACAAAGCTAGGAGGGATAGCTAATACTAGAGAAGAGAGAGAGAGGATTCAAAAAGACCTAAATAAACTGGAGCAGTGGGCAGCAACCAACAGAATGGTTTTTAACAGGGAAAAATGCAAAGTACTACATCTGGGCAATAAAAATGAAAAAAGCATATACAGAATGGGAGGAATAGAGCTAAGCAACAGTACATGTGAAAAAGACTTAGGTATACTAATAGATCATAGACTGAACATGAGTCAACAGTGTGATGCAGCAGCAAAAAAGGCAAATACAATTCTGGGATGTATTAACAGAAGCATACAGTCTAGATCACGTGAAGTCATTATCGGTCTTTACTCCTCTTTGGTCAGACCTCATCTGGAATACTGTGTACAGTTTTGGGCACCACATTTTAAAAAAGACATAGACAAACTGGAGCAAGTTCAGAGAAGAGCGACCAGAATGGTGACTGGTCTGCAAACCATGTCCTATGAGGAACGGTTGCAGGATTTGGGAATGTTTAGCTTGCAAAAAAGAAGACTGAGAGGAGACTTAATAGCTGTCTACAAATATCTCAAGGGCT
Organism: Phyllobates terribilis; assembly: GCF_046119375.1. Lineage (NCBI taxonomy): Eukaryota > Metazoa > Chordata > Amphibia > Anura > Dendrobatidae > Phyllobates > Phyllobates terribilis. The sequence goes on along the minus strand of NW_027362761.1, from coordinate 1,032,969,267 downwards.
GTCACATTGTAGAAGGATCATCTTTATTCTCATTTGCACAAGGAAAGACTAGAAGCAATGGGATGAAACTAAATGGGAGGAGACACAGATTAGATATTAGAAAAAACTTTTTGACAGTTAGGGTGATTAATGAGTGGAACAGGCTGCCACGAAAGGTGGTGATTTCCCCTTCAATGGACGTCTTCAAAGAGAGGCTGGACAGACATCTGTCTGAGATGATTTAGTGAATCCTGCTTTGAGCAGGGGGTTGGACCAGATGACCCAGGAGGTCCCCTCCAACTCTACCATTCTATGATTCTATGATTCTAAGACCAAATATTTTTTCAGAGCTAGATGCAGACTAAAAATTATTTTGAATTTGCAACCTGATGGAGGTCAGTATAGATGGACTAATAGACCAAGTCCCACACACTGCTAGAAGCCCAAATATTTTTTCAGAGCTTGATGCAGAAAAAAATTATATTCAATTTGCAACCTGATGGAGGTCAGTATAGATGGACTAATAGAACAAGTCCCACACACAGCTAGAAGCCCAAATATTTTTTCAGAGGTAGATGCAGAAAAAAATTATATTCAGTTTGCAACCTGATGGAGGTCAGTATAGATGGACTAATAGAACAAGTCCCACACACTGCTAGAAGACCAAATATTTTTTCAGAGCTAGATGCAGACTAAAAATTATTTTGAATTTGCAACCTGATGGAGGTCAGTATAGATGGACTAGTAGAACAAGTCCCACACACTGCTAGAAGGACAAATATTTTTTTCAGAGCTAGATGCAGAAAAAAATTATATTCAATTTGCAACCTGATGGAGGTCAATATAGATGGACTAATAGACCAAGTCCCACACACTGCTAGAAGGCCAAACATTTTTTCAGAGCTAGATGCAGACAAAAAAATATTTTGAATTTGCAAACTGATGGAGGTCAGTATAGATGGACTAATAGAACAAGTCCCACACACTGCTAGAAGGCCAAATATTTTTTCAGAGCTAGATGCAGATAAAAATTATTTTTAATTTGCAAACTGATGGAGGTCAGTATAGATGGACTAATAAAACAAGTCCCACACACTGCTAGATGCCCAAATATTTTTTCAGAGGTAGATGCAGATAAAAATTATTTTTAATTTGCAACCTGATGGAGGTCAGTATAGATGGACTAATAGAACAAGTCCCACACACTGCTAGAAGGCCAAATATTTTTTCTGAGCTAGATGCAGACAAAAAAATATTTTTAATTTGCCACCTGATGGAGGTCAGTATAGATGGACTAATAGACCAAGTCACACACACTGCTAGAAGGCCAAATATTTTTTCAGAGCTAGATGCTGAAAAAAAATATTTTTAATTTGCAACCTGATGGAGGTCAGTATAGATGGACTAATACAACAAGTCCCACACACTGCTAGAAGCCCAAATATTTTTTCAGAGCTAGATGCAGACAAAAAATTATTTTGAATTTGCAACCTGATGGAGGTCGGTATAGATGGACTAGTAGAACAAGTCCCACACACTGCTAGAAGGACAAATATTTTTTCAGAGCTAGATGCAGAAAAAAATTATATTCAATTTGCAACATGATGGAGGTCAGTATAGATGGACTAATAGACGAAGTCCCACACACTGCTAGAAGGACAAATATTTTTTCAGAGCTAGATGCAGACAAAAAAATATTTTTAATTTGCAACCTGATGGAGGTCAGTATAGATGGACTAATAGAACAAGTCCCACACACTGCTAGAAGCCCAAATATTTTTTCAGAGCTAGATGCAGATAAAAATTATTTTTAATTTGCAACCTGATGGAGGTCAGTATAGATGGACTAATAAAACAAGTCCCACACACTGCTAGAAGCCCAAATATTTTTTCAGAGGTAGATGCAGAATAAAATTATATTCAGTATGCAACCTGATGGAGGTCAGTATAGATGGACTAATAATACAAGTCCCACACACTGCTAGAAGCTCAAATATTTTTTCAGAGGTAGATGCAGAAAAAAATTATATTCAGTTTGCAACCTGATGGAGGTCAGTATAGATGGACTAGTAGAACAAGTCCCACACACTGCTAGAAGGACAAATATTTTTTCAGAGCTAGATGCAGATAAAATATATTTTTAATTTGCAACCTGATGGAGGTCAGTATAGATAGACTAATAGAACAAGTCCCACACACTGCTAGAAGGCCAAATATTTTTTCTGAGCTAGATGCAGACAAAAAAATATTTTTAATTTGCAACCTGATGGAGGTCAGTATAGATGTACTAATAAAACAAGTCCCACACACTGCTAGAAGGCCAAATATTTTTTCAGAGGTAGATGCAGAAAAAAATTATATTCAGTTTGCAACCTGATGGAGGTCAGTATAGATGGACTAATAGAACAAGTCCCATACACTGCTGGAAGGCCAAATATTTTTTCAGAGCTAGATGCAGACAAAAAATTATTTTGAATTTGCAACCTGATGGAGGTCAGTATAGATAGACTAATAGAACAAGTCCCACACACTGCTAGAAGGATAAATATTTTTTCAGAGCTAGATGCAGAAAAAAATTATATTCAATTTGCAACCTGTTGGAGGTCAGTATAGATGGACTAATAGACCATGTCCCACACAATGCTGGAAGGCCAAATATTTTTTCAGAGCTAGATGCAGACAAAAAAATATTTTGAATTTGCAAACTGATGGAGGTCAGTATAGATGGACTAATAGAACAAGTCCCACACACTGCTAGAAGGCCAAATATTTTTTCAGAGCTAGATGCAGATAAAAATTATTTTTAATTTGCAAACTGATGGAGGTCAGTATAGATGGACTAATAGAACAAGTCCCACACACTGCTAGATGCCCAAATATTTTTTCAGAGGTAGATGCAGATAAAAATTATTTTTAATTTGCAACCTGATGGAGGTCAGTATAGATGGACTAATAGAACAAGTCCCACACACTGCTAGAAGGCCAAATATTTTTTCTGAGCTAGATGCAGACAAAAAAATATTTTTAATTTGCCACCTGATGGAGGTCAGTAGAGATGGACTAATAGACCAAGACACACACACTGCTAGAAGGCCAAATATTTTTTCAGAGCTAGATGCTGAAAAAAAATATTTTTAATTTGCAACCTGATGGAGGTCAGTATAGATGGACTAATAGAACAAGTCCCACACACTGCTAGAAGCCCAAATATTTTTTCAGAGCTAGATGCAGACAAAAAATTATTTTGAATTTGCAACCTGATGGAGGTCGGTATAGATGGACTAGTAGAACAAGTCCCACACACTGCTAGAAGGACAAATATTTTTTCAGAGCTAGATGCAGAAAAAAATTATATTCAATTTGCAACATGATGGAGGTCAGTATAGATGGACTAATAGACGAAGTCCCACACACTGCTAGAAGGCCAAATATTTTTTCAGAGCTAGATGCAGACAAAAAAATATTTTTAATTTGCAACCTGATGGAGGTCAGTATAGATGGACTAATAGAACAAGTCCCACACACTGCTAGAAGCCCAAATATTTTTTCAGAGCTAGATGCAGATAAAAATTATTTTTAATTTGCAACCTGATGGAGGTCAGTATAGATGGACTAATAAAACAAGTCCCACACACTGCTAGAAGCCCAAATATTTTTTCAGAGGTAGATGCAGAAAAAAATTATATTCAGTATGCAACCTGATGGAGGTCAGTATAGATGGACTAATAAAACAAGTCCCACACACTGCTAGAAGCTCAAATATTTTTTCAGAGGTAGATGCAGAAAAAAATTATATTCAGTTTGCAACCTGATGGAGGTCAGTATAGATGGACTAGTAGAACAAGTCCCACACACTGCTAGAAGGACAAATATTTTTTCAGAGCTAGATGCAGATAAAATATATTTTTAATTTGCAACCTGATGGAGGTCAGTATAGATGGACTAATAGAACAAGTCCCACACACTGCTAGAAGGCCAAATATTTTTTCTGAGCTAGATGCAGACAAAAAAATATTTTTAATTTGCAACCTGATGGAGGTCAGTATAGATGTACTAATAAAACAAGTCCCACACACTGCTAGAAGGCCAAATATTTTTTCAGAGGTAGATGCAGAAAAAAATTATATTCAGTTTGCAACCTGATGGAGGTCAGTATAGATGGACTAATAGAGCAAGTCCCATACACTGCTGGAAGGCGAAATATTTTTTCAGAGCTAGATGCAGACAAAAAATTATTTTGAATTTGCAACCTGATGGAGGTCAGTATAGATAGACTAATAGAACAAGTCCCACACACTGCTAGAAGGACAAATATTTTTTCAGAGCTAGATGCAGAAAAAAATTATATTCAATTTGCAACCTGATGGAGGTCAGTATAGATGGACTAATAGAACCAGTCCCACACACTGCTAGAAGGCCAAATATTTTTTCAGAGCTAGATGCAGACAAAAAATTATTTTGAATTTGCAACCTGATGGAGGTCAGTATAGATAGACTAATAGAACAAGTCCCACACACTGCTAGAAGGACAAATATTTTTTCAGAGCAAGATGCAGAAAAAAATGATATTCAATTTGCAACCTGATGGAGGTCAGTATAGATCGACTAATAGAACAAGTCCCACACACTGCTAGAAGGCCAAATATTTTTTCAGAGCTAGATGCAGACAAAAAATTATTTTGAATTTGCAACCTGATGGAGGTCAGTATAGATAGACTAATAGAACAAGTCCCACACACTGCTAGAAGGACAAATATTTTTTCAGAGCAAGATGCAGAAAAAAATTATATTCAATTTGCAACCTGATGGAGGTCAGTATAGATGGACTAATAGAACAAGTCCCACACACTGCTAGAAGGCCAAATATTTTTTCAGACCTAGATGCAGACAAAAAATTATTTTTAATTTGCAGCCTGATGGAGGTCAGTATAGATGGACTAATAGAACAAGTCCAAAACATTGCTAGAAGGCCAAATATTTTTTCAGAGCTAGATGCAGACAAAAAAATTTTTTTAATTTGCAACCTGATGGAGGTCAGTATAGATGGACTAATAAAACAAGTCCCACACACTGCTAGAAGGCCAAATATTTTTTCAGAGGTAGATGCAGAAAAAAATTATATTCAGTTTGTAACCTGATGGAGGTCAGTATAGATGGACTAATAGAACAAGTCCCATACACTGCTGGAAGGCCAAATATTTTTTCATAGCTAGATGCAGACAAAAAATTATTTTGAATTTGCAACCTGATGGAGGTCAGTATAGATAGACTAATAGAACAAGTCCCACACACTGCTAGAAGGACAAATATTTTTTCAGAGCTAGATGCAGAAAAAAATTATATTCAATTTGCAACCTGATGGAGGTCAGTATAGATGGACTAATAGAACTAGTCCCACACACTGCTAGAAGGCCAAAAATTTTTTCAGAGCTAGATGCAGACAAAAAATTATTTTGAATTTGCAACCTGATGGAAGTCAGTATAGATAGACTAATAGAACAAGTCCCACACACTGCTAGAAGGACAAATATTTTTTCAGAGCAAGATGCAGAAAAAAATTATATTCAATTTGCAACCTGATGGAGGTCAGTATAGATGGACTAATAGAATAAGTCCCACACACTGCTAGAAGGCCAAATATTTTTTCAGAGCTAGATGCAGACAAATTATTTTGAATTTGCAACCTGATGGAGGTCAGTATAGATAGACTAATAGAACAAGTCCCACACACTGCTAGAAGGACAAATATTTTTTCATAGCAAGATGCAGAAAAAAATTATATTAAATTTGCAACCTGATGGAGGTTAGTATAGATGGACTAATAGAACAAGTCCCACACACTGCTAGAAGGCCAAATATTTTTTCAGAGCTAGATGCAGAAAAAAAATTATTTTTAATTTGCAACGTGATGGAGGTCAGTATAGATGGACTAATAGAACAAGTCCAAAACATTGCTAGAAGGCCAAATATTTTTTCAGAGCTAGATGCAGACAAAAAAATTTTTTTAATTTGCAACCTGATGGAGGTCAGTATAGATGGACTAATAAAACAAGTCCCACACACTGCTAGAAGGCCAAATATTTTTTCAGAGGTAGATGCAGAAAAAAATTATATTCAGTTTGTAACCTGATGGAGGTCAGTATAGATGGACTAATAGAACAAGTCCCATACACTGCTGGAAGGCCAAATATTTTTTCAGAGCTAGATGCAGACAAAAAATTATTTTGAATTTGCAACCTGATGGAGGTCAGTATAGATAGACTAATAGAACAAGTCCCACACACTGCTAGAAGGACAAATATTTTTTCAGAGCTAGATGCAGAAAAAAATTATATTCAATTTGCAACCTGATGGAGGTCAGTATAGATGGACTAATAGAACCAGTCCCACACACTGCTAGAAGGCCAAAAATTTTTTCAGAGCTAGATGCAGACAAAAAATTATTTTGAATTTGCAACCTGATGGAAGTCAGTATAGATAGACTAATAGAACAAGTCCCACACACTGCTAGAAGGACAAATATTTTTTCAGAGCAAGATGCAGAAAAAAATTATATTCAATTTGCAACCTGATGGAGGTCAGTATAGATGGACTAATAGAATAAGTCCCACACACTGCTAGAAGGCCAAATATTTTTTCAGAGCTAGATGCAGACAAATTATTTTGAATTTGCAACCTGATGGAGGTCAGTATAGATAGACTAATAGAACAAGTCCCACACACTGCTAGAAGGACAAATATTTTTTCATAGCAAGATGCAGAAAAAAATTATATTAAATTTGCAACCTGATGGAGGTTAGTATAGATGGACTAATAGAACAAGTCCCACACACTGCTAGAAGGCCAAATATTTTTTCAGAGCTAGATGCAGAAAAAAAATTATTTTTAATTTGCAACGTGATGGAGGTCAGTATAGATGGACTAATAGAACAAGTCCAAAACATTGCTAGAAGGCCAAATATTTTTTCAGAGCTAGATGCAGACAAAAAATTATTTTTAATTTGCAACCTGCGTGGAAGGGTCAGGACAAAGGGGGAGACCGGTCCCCGAAACTATTGGAGGCGGGAAACGACCCTCAGCTAGAAACCGGAGGCTGTGACATTTTATGTGGCGCAGCCCCTCGCTACACCCGCTAGGAAGGCACCACATAGGGTCAGGGAAACTGGCGCCAAGTTTACCAAGAGGAGGCCCGAGGCAGCCGGACAGAAGGGTTGGTAAGAAAGGCCAGACAAAGGACACACAAAGGGGGTCCTGTGAAGCGCTCCAAAGTTATCTGGGAGTTGTCTGAGCCCCTCACCTTGTGAGCACAGTACGATGTGGGCAGCCGTTACCTGCAGACGTGGTCTGGATAATAAGAACTGTGAGTAAAGGCCCTGGACTGCATCACTGACTCCGTGTCGTTACTGCTGCTGCCCTGCACCATCACCCCCATCCTCCGCATACACTGCCCTGAGGCTATACTCCTCCCGTGGGGAGTTATGCTACGCTCTGCTGCACCCACAACACCAGCCTCAGCGGTCTGCCCTGCAGCGGCGGTTCACTCTGACCGCAATCCACGGGTGGCGTAGTCGGACATTTAAACATCAAAACCACATAAATAGTTCCGCCACTGGTTTGACCGCCCTGAGCCACGGAACCGGGTCACCGCCACGGAGACTACAACCACCAGCATCCACCAAAAAGGGTCCGGCTCCGAGTGTCCCAAGGCCCAGGGGGCGCGTCAGAAAATTTTCATCACCTTTCATAATCACCAATGGGACAAGGCAGGGATGTCCTCTGTCCCCTCTCTTATACATCCTAGTGACGGAGCACCTGCTCTCATCAATTCGCCATAACCCCAATATTAGGTGGATTGAGGTGGGAGGCACTGAGTACAAGTGCTCTCTATTTGCTGATGATGTCCTAGTATATATCACTCAATCACATATATCCATCCCTGCTGAAATAGATCACTTTGTTACATGGTCAAATTTTAAAATCAATGCAGCGAAGTCTGAGGCCCTCGATGTCTCGCTCCCCAAATCCATACAGGATTCCATCCAGTCCAACTTTCCCTTTGCCTGGCCCTCACAGGGTATCAAATACTTATTCATAGAGACCTCTCCCATCTATGTTATCTTAATTTTGGGCCCTTTATTGAACAACTCCATACAGACCACGGTTGGCAAGTTAGAACTGTAAGATTCACTACGTGAACCACTGGTGTTTTGTGGAAAAGCACATGTACACTGTGTTCCAAATTATTATGCAAAAAGTGTTTAGGAGTGATAAGGGAAGAATTTGTTTGTCAGTTAAACTCATTGATGGTGATGTGTGTCAGGGCTCTTTATATCACTGTAAGCAATTGCAGACACCTGTGCTAATTAGTTTGGCAGGTGTGTCCAATGAAAGGCAAGACTACTTAAGAAGGCTGTCCCACATTATTAAGCAGCCTACATTTTCTGCCAAAATGGGAAAGAAAAAGGATGTGTCGGCTGCTGAGAAGCAACAAATTGTGGAGTGTTTATGTCAAGGCATGACTACAATCAACATTGTGCAATGATCAGGATCAAGTGTCTTGGCAATCAAGAAGTATGTAGCTGATTCACAGTACACACGTGTGAGTGCTGATAAGGGCAAATTGAGGACTCTTTCCTACAAGCAATTACGTCAGGTTAAAAGAGCAGCGGCAAAAAAGCCTTGTCATAGCAGCAGACAAGTTTTTGAAGCTGCTGTTGCCTCCAACGTGCCCCGAACAACAAGATGCAGGGTCCTTCAGAGGTTTGCAGTTGTGCATACGCCATCCTGTCGACCTCCTCTGTCTTCACACAAGCAGAAACGGCTCCAGTGGGCCAAACATTACATGAAGACTGATTTCAAAACTGTTTTGTTCACGGATGAGTGCCGTGCAACTCTCGATGGTCCAGATGGATGGAGTGGAGGATGGCTGGTTGATGGACACCCCACGCAAACACGGCTACAGCTCCAACAAGGAGGAAGTGGAGTAATGTTTTGGGCTGGAATCATGGGGAGAGAGATTGTCTGCCCCTTTAGGATCCCTGAAGGGGTAAAGATGAACTCCATAATGTATGTGGAGTTTCTCAAACAGCACTTCCTGCCATGGTTCAAGAATAAGAACCGTGTATTCCACAGCAAGATCATTTTTATGCATGATAATGCACCGTCTCATGCTGCACATAACACATCTGCATCTCTGGCTGATATGGGCATAAAAGGGGACAAACTTATGGTGTGACCCCCATGCTCCCCTGACCTCTACCCCATTCAGAACCTCTGGAGCATCATCAAAAGGAGTGTCTATGATGGCGGGAGGCAGTTCACATCTAAGCAACAGCTCTGGGAGGGTATTCTGTCCTCATGCAAAACAATTGAAGCAGAAACCATCCAAAACCTGACAAATTCAATGGACGAGAGAGTTCAGAAGCTCCTTTCGAACAAAGGGTCCTATGTGCAAATGTAACATCACCTAGAATAAAGTTTTGAGTTGAAAACTGTTTGATTTCAGTTTCTAATAACCTGCTAATGCTTATAATTTCAAAAATGACCATTTTTTTGGTCTTTATTAAAATGAAAAGGTTGATCGAAGAGTGTGGGGGATCTAAGAGTTTGGCAACCCAGTAGTCAGGATTACTTCGAATTCTGACAATCTGAGGGTCATGTTGCAGGTAGTGCAGCAAGAAGGCACTTATGTGTCTTGGGCATCTCGGAGCCCCAAAATTATTTTCTGGGCTAGATGCAGCTAAAAATTATTATTAATTTTAAATCTGGTGGAGCTTAGTATAGATGGCCTAATAGAATCAATACTGTACACTGCTGCAAAGCCCAAATTATTTTCCAGCCAAGATACAGATAAACATGATTAGTAATTTTAAATCTGGTGGAGCTTAGTATAGATGGCCTAATAGAATCAGTACTGCACACTGCTACAAAGCCCAAATAATTTTCCAGCCAAGATACAGATAAACATGATTTGTAATTTGAAAGCTTAAAATGATTTGTGAGGTGATTTTAACCAATCATCAACCTTTTACTCTCCCCAGGATGACACAGGGGTAGAAAAGTCATTTCGGATCCATGATTTGTTCATCTTTATAAACGTGAGTCTGTCTACATTATCAGTGGAGAGCCGCTTGTGCTTATCTGTCAGCACACCACCAGCAGCGCTGAACACACGTTCAGACAGAACGCTGGCTGCGGGGCATGACAAGATCTCCAAGGCGTAAGTGGCTAGCTCCGGCCATTTATCCAGATTGGAAGCCCAAAAAGAGCAAGGGTCCAGTGACACAGTCATGGCTTCAATGTTTACTTGGAGATACTCCTGTACCATCGTCTCTAGGCGTTGACTATGTGTCAGACTTCTTGTCTCCTGTGGCCTTGCAAAGGATGGGCTAAAAAAGTGGTGAAATGATTCTGCAAAATTGATGTTACCAGCAGATACTGTGTTTCTGTTACGGTTTGAGTGCTGAACACTCGACGGTCCCACGGTTGGCAAGTTGGAACTGTGAGATTCAGTACGTGCACCACTGGTGTTTTGTGGAAAAGCACATGTAAGATTCTGCAACAGTCTCTGCTGATACTCCTGCATGCGTGCATCTCTTTCTATGGCAGGAATAATTTCTGCAAATTTACTTTTGTACCGGGGATCTAACAGTGTGGCAACCCAGTAGTCAGGATTATTTCTAATTCTCACAATTCGAGGGTCATGTTGCAGGTAGTGCAGCAAGAAGGCACTCATGTGTGTTGCGCATCCAGGAGCACCAAGTCCCTGTTGTGTTGGTGGCGAGGTAACAATCATGCTTCCTTCCTCTGTCCTCTGCCCCCAACCTCGCACAATAGAAATGTGATCAAGGTCTCCCTCATCTGATGAGTCTTCCATCAGTTCGTCCTCCACTTCTTCCTGGGCTCCTGCACCTTCCTCACTAGTTTGGCTGCTACCATGCGCCCTTGTAAAACCATCTCCCCCACCCTCACATGCCTGCCGCCTTGGTGCTGCCGACCATCTGGACCTTGCAGATGTTAGCCCTTCCGCATACAACTCCTCCTCCTCTACTTCCTCCACCTCCTCTTGTGCCACCACCTGACTCCGAATTCTGTTTAACATGTGCTCCAGCATGTAAATCACCGTAATAGTCATGCTGATAATGGCATCGTCAGCACTAAACATCTTCGTCGCCATTTCAAAACTGTGCAGAAGGGTGCATAGGTCCCTGATCTGAGACCACTCCTCCAGCGTGATTTGCCCCACCTCTGGATCTCGTTGGCCCAGGCTATACGTCAGAACGTATTGCACCAGGGCTTGTCGGTGCTGCCACAGATGCTGCAACATGTGCAGAGTTGAATTCCACCGGGTAGGCACATCACATTTTAGCCGGTGAAGTGGCAGGCCCAACGACTTCTGCAGAGATGTAAGTCGCTGAGCTGCGGGATGCGAACGGCGGAAGTGAGCACACAGCGACCGTGCCCTTTGCAGAAGGCCATCTAGTCCGGGATAGTGGGCTAAAAATTGCTGGACAACCAGGTTCAACACGTGAGCCATACAAGGCACGTGTGTGACATTGCCCCGGCGAAGGGCCGCACCCAGGCTTGCAGCATTGTCGCACACGGCCTTCCCTGGTTTCAGGTCCAGTGGAGACAACCATTCATGAAATTGGTTCTCCAGAGCTGACCACAACTCCTCAGCTGTGTGACTCACATTTCCCAGACATTTCAAAGTAAAAACCGCCTGATGACGTTAAGCCCTACTGCCAGCATAGTAAGGAGGTGTGCAGTAGAGATGAGCGTTGTTCTACTCGAACTGTTCGCCAATCTCAAATTCGAGCTGTTTTGGGCGGTGTTCGAGCCGGTCGGCGAACACGAACAATTGGAGAAAAATTCGGCTGTTCGAGGTTATGTTCGATAACTGTTCGTGCACCAAAATCATAACTGGATTTTTTCTCAGTAATGATGAAAATTAATGTTAATACGCAGTTTGAGTGTACAGCGGGGCGGGGGGAGGGGCAGGGGATGGATCTCTGCAGGAACAATGAAGATCTCCATTTTTTTTCTCTTTCCCGCATTTGCAGTGGGGAGGTGCAATCTGTCAGCCTATCAGCAGCGCACACACGGAACGAAGTGCTTTTTTTCACACAAGCAAGGGCATGTGTGATTGGCAGTGTATGTCACATGTCCTTGCCCTATAAGACCAAGCCATTTTCCCCGTCGCCACCATTTTCTCACTGCTGCAGCTGCGTGTTAGACGGCACCGCTGTTGCTGTGTGCGCTATACCTTGTTAATTTCAAGCCAATTTTCGCACAAATATACAGATAGCTTGGGAGTAGGGAATAGTTGTGATTGCAGTCCTTTTAAGGACTAGGTTACAGCATTTCCTACGACTTTTATCAGGCAGGTCTGTGCTCTTAAATAGATAGATTGTGGGAGTAAAGACTAATTGTAATTGGAGTCCTTTTCAGGACTAGGTTACTTCAGTTCCTATCAGTTTTTGCCAGGCAGGTCTGTGCCAGTGCTGTGCAAGTTTTTTTCACAGCATTTGGCTGAATCTAGAAAAGCTAATCCTTTTTGGCCTATTGCAGAGTGTGTTAGTCAGTGGAGTAGCCTATCTGTGTTGCAAGATATACCACCTGTGTATAGAATACCAATTTTTTTACTGCACCTAGTGAAGTAAAATCTTTTGGGCATAGCATTATTCTATTAGTCCATCTATACTGACCTCCATCAGGTTGCAAACTGAATATAATTTTTTTCTGCATCTAGCTCTGAAAAAATATTTGGGCTTCTAGCGGTGTGTGGGACTTGGTCTATTAGTCCATCTATACTGACCTCCATCAGGTTGCAAATTAAAAATATTTTTTTTCTGCATCTAGCTCTGAAAAAATATTTGGGCTTCTAGCAGTGTGTGGGACTTGGTCTATTAGTCCATCTATACTGACCTCCATCAGGTTGCAAATTAAAAATAATTTTTTTCTTCATTTATCTCTGAAAAAATATTTGGGCTTCTAGCAGCGTGTGGGACTTGTTCTATTAGTCCATCTATACTGACCTCCATCAGGTTGCAAATTAAAAATAATTTTTTTCTGCATCTAGCTCTGAAAAAATATTTGGGCTTCTAGCAGTGTGTGGGACTTGGTCTATTAGTCCATCTATACTGACCTCCATCAGGTTGCAAATTGAATAAAAAAAATTTCTGCATCTAGCTCTGAAAAAATATTTGGGCTTCTAGCGGTGTGTGGGACTTGGTCTATTAGTCCATCTATACTGACCTCCATCAGGTTGCAAATTAAAAATAATTTTTTTCTGCATCTAGCTCTGAAAAAATATTTGGGCTTCTAGCAGTGTGTGGGACTTGGTCTATTAGTCCATCTATACTGACCTCCATCAGGTTGCAAATTAAAAATAATTTTTTTCTTCATTTAGCTCTGAAAAAATATTTGGGCTTCTAGCAGTGTGTGGGACTTGTTCTATTAGTCCTTCTATACTGACGTCCAGCAGGTTGCAAATTGAATATAATTTTTTTCTGCATCTAGCTCTGAAAAAATATTTGGGCTTCTAGCGGTGTGTGGGACTTGGTCTATTAGTCCATCTATACTGACCTCCATCAGGTTGCAAATTAAAAATAATTTTTTTCTGCATCTAGCTCTGAAAAAATATTTGGGCTTCTAGCAGTGTGTGGGACTTGGTCTATTAGTCCATCTATACTGACCTCCATCAGGTTGCAAATTAAAAATAATTTTTTTCTGCATCTAGCTCTGAAAAAATATTTGGGCTTCTAGCAGTGTGTGGGACTTGGTCTATTAGTCCATCTGCATTTTGGGGTAAGTGAAGAGTCTCCGCGAGCTCAAAGAACACTGGATTTTGGCTGTTGGAGCTGAAAAGAGGACATCGGTAAACCAGGGGAGGAGTCCTGAGGAGATAATTTGCATATTCCCACTGCATTTTGGGGTAAGTGAAGAGTCTCCGCGAGCTCAAAGAACACTGGATTTTGGCTGTTGGAGCTGAAAAGAGGACATCGGTAAACCAGGGGAGGAGTCCTGAGGAGATAATTTGCATATTCCCACTGCATTTTGGGGTAAGTGAAGAGTCTCCGCGAGCTCAAAGAACACTGGATTTTGGCTGTTGGAGCTGAAAAGAGGACATCGGTAAACCGCGCGCCTACTGGCGCGCGCATTTTTAAGCTTTTTTCGCTGTTTTCAGAATATTAACAGTAAGAACATGGAAGAGCCCAGGAGCCATTTGGTGAGCTGCATATCCTGCTACATGTTCACAGACTTGCCATTGGAAAAGCCAAACTTCACATGCCAGAAATGCAAGCTTGTGTCCCTGTTGGAGGAAAAGTTGCGAAATCTAGAAGAGAGGTTGACTACCTTGAAAATCATTAAGGAAGGTGAAGAGTTCTTAGACAGAGCAGAATTATCTCTTCATGATTCAGAAAGAGAAGAAATTCGAACTGCACCTGAGGAAACAGAGGAATGGAAGCATGTGACCCACAGAAGCAGGAGGATCGAGAGGCAGTCAGCACCCATACTGCTCAGGAGCCAGTACCAGGCTCTCTCGCAGGAGAACCATGAAGAAATACAGCAAGATAAGACTTTGCCAGCAATGAATAACCTTGTAAGCCCTCAGAATCCTCCTGGATGGAGAAAGAAGAATGTTGTGAAGAAAAAACGGAGAGTGGTGGTTATGGGGGATTCCCTGTTAAGAGGAACAGAGGCCGCTATCTGCAGACCAGACATAACCTCAAGAGAAATGTGCTGTCTTCCAGGAGCAAAAATTAAAGATGTGTCTGACAGGATATCAAGACTCTTCAGACCTACAGATCACTACCCATTCCTGCTAATACATGTGGGGACAAATGACACCGCAAGAAAGGACCTGGAAACCATCTGCAGTGACTTTGAAGACTTAGGCAAGAAAGTGAAAGAATTGGGAGCGCAGGTGGTCTTCTCATCCATCCTCCCAGTGGATGGCCATGGAACAATGAGGTGGAATAAGATTCTACAGGTGAACAACTGGCTACGTCGATGGTGCCGTCAACAAGGATTTGGATTTCTGGATCACGGAATGAATTACCTATACGATGGACTACTTGCTAGAGATGGGGTGCACCTTACGAAGACTGGAAAACATGTATTTGGAAGTCGCCTTGCTACACTCATCAGGAGAGCTTTAAACTAGAACAATGTGGGAAGGGAAGCAAAAGGCCAGAAAAAGCTATACAGCTGACAAATACTATTGAGATCAATGCTACTGGAAGTGGAAAGGAAGAACAAAGACAAAACAATTTAAATAATAAAAATATGGGAGGAAGAGAAACCAATCACAAACTAAAATGTTTTTATACAAATGCACAAAGCATGGGCAACAAACAAGGAGAATTGGAACTACTAATGCAGGAAAAGGAATATGATGTCATTGGAATCACTGAAACTTGGTGGGACGATACACATGATTGGAATAAAAGGCTAAAAGGATACAACTTATTTGCAAGAAACAGACTTGATAAACGAGGAGGAGGTGTCGCATTGTATGTTAGAAAAAAGTATATCTGCACAGAGATTGAAGCTTCAGAGACTGGGAGTTCTGTGGAAACTGTTTGGGTAAGAATACAAGGAGAGAACAACGGAAAGGACACCATTGTAGGCATTTATTACAGGCCACCTGGGCAAGCTGAAGATATGGATGAACTCTTTATGCATCAAATGACCAAGTTCTCCAAAAAATATGACGTAGTGGTCATGGGAGATTTCAACTATCCAGACATTTGTTGGGAATCTCTCTCAAGTAAAACTAACAGGTCAAGCAAATTCTTATCCTCTCTTGCTGACAACTTTATCTTCCAAAAGGTAGGGGAGAAAACAAGGGGATCTGCTACTTTGGATCTAATCCTTATAAACAGGGAGGAAATGGTTGAGGAGGTAAAGGTGGCTGGGACCCTAGGAGGCAGCGATCATGCTATTATAGAATTTTGGATAACTAGAGGAGGAAGACATGTTAAGACTCAAACTTCAAGATTAGATTTTAGAAAGGCAGATTTTAAGAGACTCAGAAAGAGAATAGGAGGGATCCAATGGCTGGATGTCCTTAAGGACAAAAATGTCCAGGAAGGATGGGAAATTTTTAAAAATGAGATTCTCAAAGCACAATCGTTAACAATCCCGAAAAGTAGGAAGAATGGGAAGCATTTAAGGAAACCAGGATGGATGAACACAGAACTTAAACACATGCTAAAAAGAAAGAAAGAAATGTTTATTAAATGGAAAGAGGGAGGCATATCTAAAGAAGATTATAATGCAGTCTGCAGATCCTGTAGGGCACATATCAGGTTAGCAAAAGCTGACAATGAACTAAGGCTTGCAAGAGATGTCAAAAGCAATAAAAAAGGATTTTGGGGGTATGTCAAAAGTAAAAGAAAAGTCAAAGATGCTATAGGATTTTTACAGGATGAAAATGGAGAAATGGTAAGAGAGGATGTTGAGAAGGCCGAACTTTTTAATTCCTATTTTGCATCTGTTTTCTCTCAGAAAGAAAATGTAACATCAACTGATCTTCACTGTCCTTTTAAAGGAATAGAAGAATCCAAGTTATCTGTAAACAGAAAGATTGTGAGGAAATATTTAGCTAACATAAATGAGTTCAAGTCTCCAGGTCCAGATGAATTACACCCCAGAGTACTGAAGGAGATCGTAGAAGAAATTTTAGAACCACTCTCCATAATCTTTGAAAATTCTTGGAGAACAGGAGAAGTCCCAGAAGACTGGAGAAGAGCAAATGTTGTTCCTATCTTCAAAAAGGGGAAGAAGGTGGACCCAGGGAACTATAGGCCGGTGAGTCTGACTTCTATACCAGGAAAGATCTTTGAACAAATTATTAAACAACATGTATGTAAGTACACGGATAAGAATGAAGTGATTAACCAGAGTCAGCATGGGTTTGTAACTAACAAGTCATGTCAGACTAACTTAATTTCCTTCTATGACAGAATCACTGACTGGGTGGATCAGGGAAATGCTGTAGATATAGTATATCTTGACTTCAGCAAAGCATTTGACAAAGTATCTCACACCATCCTTATTGAAAAAATGACCAAGTATGCAATGGACCAGGCAACTGTTAGGTGGATTCATAACTGGCTTAGTGATCGGACTCAAAGGGTGGTTGTAAATGGCTTCACATCCAGCTGGATGAATGTCTCAAGTGGGGTACCACAGGGCTCCGTCCTGGGACCTGTATTGTTCAACATCTTTATCAATGATTTAGATGAAGGAATTGAGGGTAAACTGATTAAATTTGCTGATGACACAAAGCTAGGAGGGATAGCTAATACTAGAGAAGAGAGAGAGAGGATTCAAAAAGACCTAAATAAACTGGAGCAGTGGGCAGCAACCAACAGAATGGTTTTTAACAGGGAAAAATGCAAAGTACTACATCTGGGCAATAAAAATGAAAAAAGCATATACAGAATGGGTGGAATAGAGCTAAGCAACAGTACATGTGAAAAAGACTTAGGTATACTAATAGATCATAGACTGAACATGAGTCAACAGTGTGATGCAGCAGCAAAAAAGGCAAATACAATTCTGGGATGTATTAACAGAAGCATACAGTCTAGATCACGTGAAGTCATTATCGGTCTTTACTCCTCTTTGGTCAGACCTCATCTGGAATACTGTGTACAGTTTTGGGCACCACATTTTAAAAAAGACATAGACAAACTGGAGCAAGTTCAGAGAAGAGCGACCAGAATGGTGACTGGTCTGCAAACCATGTCCTATGAGGAACGGTTGCAGGATTTGGGAATGTTTAGCTTGCAAAAAAGAAGACTGAGAGGAGACTTAATAGCTGTCTACAAATATCTCAAGGGCTGTCACATTGTAGAAGGATCATCTTTATTCTCATTTGCACAAGGAAAGACTAGAAGCAATGGGATGAAACTAAATGGGAGGAGACACAGATTAGATATTAGAAAAAACTTTTTGACAGTTAGGGTGATTAATGAGTGGAACAGGCTGCCACGAAAGGTGGTGATTTCCCCTTCAATGGACGTCTTCAAAGAGAGGCTGGACAGACATCTGTCTGAGATGATTTAGTGAATCCTGCTTTGAGCAGGGGGTTGGACCAGATGACCCAGGAGGTCCCCTCCAACTCTACCATTCTATGATTCTATGATTCTAAGACCAAATATTTTTTCAGAGCTAGATGCAGACTAAAAATTATTTTGAATTTGCAACCTGATGGAGGTCAGTATAGATGGACTAATAGACCAAGTCCCACACACTGCTAGAAGCCCAAATATTTTTTCAGAGCTTGATGCAGAAAAAAATTATATTCAATTTGCAACCTGATGGAGGTCAGTATAGATGGACTAATAGAACAAGTCCCACACACAGCTAGAAGCCCAAATATTTTTTCAGAGGTAGATGCAGAAAAAAATTATATTCAGTTTGCAACCTGATGGAGGTCAGTATAGATGGACTAATAGAACAAGTCCCACACACTGCTAGAAGACCAAATATTTTTTCAGAGCTAGATGCAGACTAAAAATTATTTTGAATTTGCAACCTGATGGAGGTCAGTATAGATGGACTAGTAGAACAAGTCCCACACACTGCTAGAAGGACAAATATTTTTTTCAGAGCTAGATGCAGAAAAAAATTATATTCAATTTGCAACCTGATGGAGGTCAATATAGATGGACTAATAGACCAAGTCCCACACACTGCTAGAAGGCCAAACATTTTTTCAGAGCTAGATGCAGACAAAAAAATATTTTGAATTTGCAAACTGATGGAGGTCAGTATAGATGGACTAATAGAACAAGTCCCACACACTGCTAGAAGGCCAAATATTTTTTCAGAGCTAGATGCAGATAAAAATTATTTTTAATTTGCAAACTGATGGAGGTCAGTATAGATGGACTAATAAAACAAGTCCCACACACTGCTAGATGCCCAAATATTTTTTCAGAGGTAGATGCAGACAAAAATTATTTTTAATTTGCAACCTGATGGAGGTCAGTATAGATGGACTAATAGAACAAGTCCCACACACTGCTAGAAGGCCAAATATTTTTTCTGAGCTAGATGCAGACAAAAAAATATTTTTAATTTGCCACCTGATGGAGGTCAGTATAGATGGACTAATAGACCAAGTCACACACACTGCTAGAAGGCCAAATATTTTTTCAGAGCTAGATGCTGAAAAAAAATATTTTTAATTTGCAACCTGATGGAGGTCAGTATAGATGGACTAATACAACAAGTCCCACACACTGCTAGAAGCCCAAATATTTTTTCAGAGCTAGATGCAGACAAAAAATTATTTTGAATTTGCAACCTGATGGAGGTCGGTATAGATGGACTAGTAGAACAAGTCCCACACACTGCTAGAAGGACAAATATTTTTTCAGAGCTAGATGCAGAAAAAAATTATATTCAATTTGCAACATGATGGAGGTCAGTATAGATGGACTAATAGACGAAGTCCCACACACTGCTAGAAGGACAAATATTTTTTCAGAGCTAGATGCAGACAAAAAAATATTTTTAATTTGCAACCTGATGGAGGTCAGTATAGATGGACTAATAGAACAAGTCCCACACACTGCTAGAAGCCCAAATATTTTTTCAGAGCTAGATGCAGATAAAAATTATTTTTAATTTGCAACCTGATGGAGGTCAGTGTAGATGGACTAATAAAACAAGTCCCACACACTGCTAGAAGCCCAAATATTTTTTCAGAGGTAGATGCAGAAAAAAATTATATTCAGTATGCAACCTGATGGAGGTCAGTATAGATGGACTAATAATACAAGTCCCACACACTGCTAGAAGCTCAAATATTTTTTCAGAGGTAGATGCAGAAAAAAATTATATTCAGTTTGCAACCTGATGGAGGTCAGTATAGATGGACTAGTAGAACAAGTCCCACACACTGCTAGAAGGACAAATATTTTTTCAGAGCTAGACGCAGATAAAATATATTTTTAATTTGCAACCTGATGGAGGTCAGTATAGATAGACTAATAGAACAAGTCCCACACACTGCTAGAAGGCCAAATATTTTTTCTGAGCTAGATGCAGACAAAAAAATATTTTTAATTTGCAACCTGATGGAGGTCAGTATAGATGTACTAATAAAACAAGTCCCACACACTGCTAGAAGGCCAAATATTTTTTCAGAGGTAGATGCAGAAAAAAATTATATTCAGTTTGCAACCTGATGGAAGTCAGTATAGATGGACTAATAGAACAAGTCCCATACACTGCTGGAAGGCCAAATATTTTTTCAGAGCTAGATGCAGACAAAAAATTATTTTGAATTTGCAACCTGATGGAGGTCAGTATAGATAGACTAATAGAACAAGTCCCACACACTGCTAGAAGGATAAATATTTTTTCAGAGCTAGATGCAGAAAAAAATTATATTCAATTTGCAACCTGTTGGAGGTCAGTATAGATGGACTAATAGACCATGTCCCACACAATGCTGGAAGGCCAAATATTTTTTCAGAGCTAGATGCAGACAAAAAAATATTTTGAATTTGCAAACTGATGGAGGTCAGTATAGATGGACTAATAGAACAAGTCCCACACACTGCTAGAAGGCCAAATATTTTTTCAGAGCTAGATGCAGATAAAAATTATTTGTAATTTGCAAACTGATGGAGGTCAGTATAGATGGACTAATAGAACAAGTCCCACACACTGCTAGATGCCCAAATATTTTTTCAGAGGTAGATGCAGTTAAAAATTATTTTTAATTTGCAACCTGATGGAGGTCAGTATAGATGGACTAATAGAACAAGTCCCACACACTGCTAGAAGGCCAAATATTTTTTCTGAGCTAGATGCAGACAAAAAAATATTTTTAATTTGCCACCTGATGGAGGTCAGTAGAGATGGACTAATAGACCAAGTCACACACACTGCTAGAAGGCCAAATATTTTTTCAGAGCTAGATGCTGAAAAAAAATATTTTTAATTTGCAAACTGATGGAGGTCAGTATAGATGGACTAATAGAACAAGTCCCACACACTGCTAGAAGCCCAAATATTTTTTCAGAGCTAGATGCAGACAAAAAATTATTTTGAATTTGCAACCTGATGGAGGTCGGTATAGATGGACTAGTAGAACAAGTCCCACACACTGCTAGAAGGACAAATATTTTTTCAGAGCTAGATGCAGAAAAAAATTATATTCAATTTGCAACATGATGGAGGTCAGTATAGATGGACTAATAGACGAAGTCCCACACACTGCTAGAAGGCCAAATATTTTTTCAGAGCTAGATGCAGACAAAAAAATATTTTTAATTTGCAACCTGATGGAGGTCAGTATAGATGGACTAATAGAACAAGTCCCACACACTGCTAGAAGCCCAAATATTTTTTCAGAGCTAGATGCAGATAAAAATTATTTTTAATTTGCAACCTGATGGAGGTCAGTATAGATGGACTAATAAAACAAGTCCCACACACTGCTAGAAGCCCAAATATTTTCTCAGAGGTAGATGCAGAAAAAAATTATATTCAGTATGCATCCTGATGGAGGTCAGTATAGATGGACTAATAAAACAAGTCCCACACACTGCTAGAAGCTCAAATATTTTTTCAGAGGTAGATGCAGAAAAAAATTATATTCAGTTTGCAACCTGATGGAGGTCAGTATAGATGGACTAGTAGAACAAGTCCCACACACTGCTAGAAGGACAAATATTTTTTCAGAGCTAGATGCAGATAAAATATATTTTTAATTTGCAACCTGATGGAGGTCAGTATAGATGGACTAATAGAACAAGTCCCACACACTGCTAGAAGGCCAAATATTTTTTCTGAGCTAGATGCAGACAAAAAAATATTTTTAATTTGCAACCTGATGGAGGTCAGTATAGATGTACTAATAAAACAAGTCCCACACACTGCTAGAAGGCCAAATATTTTTTCAGAGGTAGATGCAGAAAAAAATTATATTCAGTTTGCAACCTGATGGAGGTCAGTATAGATGGACTAATAGAACAAGTCCCATACACTGCTGGAAGGCGAAATATTTTTTCAGAGCTAGATGCAGACAAAAAATTATTTTGAATTTGCAACCTGATGGAGGTCAGTATAGATAGACTAATAGAACAAGTCCCACACACTGCTAGAAGGACAAATATTTTTTCAGAGCTAGATGCAGAAAAAAATTATATTCAATTTGCAACCTGATGGAGGTCAGTATAGATGGACTAATAGAACCAGTCCCACACACTGCTAGAAGGCCAAATATTTTTTCAGAGCTAGATGCAGACAAAAAATTATTTTGAATTTGCAACCTGATGGAGGTCAGTATAGATAGACTAATAGAACAAGTCCCACACACTGCTAGAAGCCCAAATATTTTTTCAGAGCTAGATGCAGATAAAAATTATTTTTAATTTGCAACCTGATGGAGGTCAGTATAGATGGACTAATAAAACAAGTCCCACACACTGCTAGAAGCCCAAATATTTTCTCAGAGGTAGATGCAGAAAAAAATTATATTCAGTATGCATCCTGATGGAGGTCAGTATAGATGGACTAATAAAACAAGTCCCACACACTGCTAGAAGCTCAAATATTTTTTCAGAGGTAGATGCAGAAAAAAATTATATTCAGTTTGCAACCTGATGGAGGTCAGTATAGATGGACTAGTAGAACAAGTCCCACACACTGCTAGAAGGACAAATATTTTTTCAGAGCTAGATGCAGATAAAATATATTTTTAATTTGCAACCTGATGGAGGTCAGTATAGATGGACTAATAGAACAAGTCCCACACACTGCTAGAAGGCCAAATATTTTTTCTGAGCTAGATGCAGACAAAAAAATATTTTTAATTTGCAACCTGATGGAGGTCAGTATAGATGTACTAATAAAACAAGTCCCACACACTGCTAGAAGGCCAAATATTTTTTCAGAGGTAGATGCAGAAAAAAATTATATTCAGTTTGCAACCTGATGGAGGTCAGTATAGATGGACTAATAGAACAAGTCCCATACACTGCTGGAAGGCGAAATATTTTTTCAGAGCTAGATGCAGACAAAAAATTATTTTGAATTTGCAACCTGATGGAGGTCAGTATAGATAGACTAATAGAACAAGTCCCACACACTGCTAGAAGGACAAATATTTTTTCAGAGCTAGATGCAGAAAAAAATTATATTCAATTTGCAACCTGATGGAGGTCAGTATAGATGGACTAATAGAACCAGTCCCACACACTGCTAGAAGGCCAAATATTTTTTCAGAGCTAGATGCAGACAAAAAATTATTTTGAATTTGCAACCTGATGGAGGTCAGTATAGATAGACTAATAGAACAAGTCCCACACACTGCTAGAAGGACAAATATTTTTTCAGAGCAAGATGCAGAAAAAAATTATATTCAATTTGCAACCTGATGGAGGTCAGTATAGATCGACTAATAGAACAAGTCCCACACACTGCTAGAAGGCCAAATATTTTTTCAGAGCTAGATGCAGACAAAAAATTATTTTGAATTTGCAACCTGATGGAGGTCAGTATAGATAGACTAATAGAACAAGTCCCACACACTGCTAGAAGGACAAATATTTTTTCAGAGCAAGATGCAGAAAAAAATTATATTCAATTTGCAACCTGATGGAGGTCAGTATAGATGGACTAATAGAACAAGTCCAAAACATTGCTAGAAGGCCAAATATTTTTTCAGAGCTAGATGCAGACAAAAAAATTTTTTTAATTTGCAACCTGATGGAGGTCAGTATAGATGGACTAATAAAACAAGTCCCACACACTGCTAGAAGGCCAAAAATTTTTTCAGAGCTAGATGCAGACAAAAAATTATTTTGAATTTGCAACCTGATGGAGGTCAGTATAGATAGACTAATAGAACAAGTCCCACACACTGCTAGAAGGACAAATATTTTTTCAGAGCAAGATGCAGAAAAAAATTATATTCAATTTGCAACCTGATGGAGGTCAGTATAGATCGACTAATAGAACAAGTCCCACACACTGCTAGAAGGCCAAATATTTTTTCAGAGCTAGATGCAGACAAAAAATTATTTTGAATTTGCAACCTGATGGAGGTCAGTATAGATAGACTAATAGAACAAGTCCCACACACTGCTAGAAGGACAAATATTTTTTCAGAGCAAGATGCAGAAAAAAATTATATTCAATTTGCAACCTGATGGAGGTCAGTATAGATGGACTAATAGAACAAGTCCCACACACTGCTAGAAGGCCAAATATTTTTTCAGACCTAGATGCAGACAAAAAATTATTTTTAATTTGCAGCCTGATGGAGGTCAGTATAGATGGACTAATAGAACAAGTCCAAAACATTGCTAGAAGGCCAAATATTTTTTCAGAGCTAG
This sequence comes from Phyllobates terribilis, assembly GCF_046119375.1. Lineage (NCBI taxonomy): Eukaryota > Metazoa > Chordata > Amphibia > Anura > Dendrobatidae > Phyllobates > Phyllobates terribilis. The sequence goes on along the minus strand of NW_027362761.1, from coordinate 1,032,944,914 downwards.
ATGCAGACAAAAAAATTTTTTTAATTTGCAACCTGATGGAGGTCAGTATAGATGGACTAATAAAACAAGTCCCACACACTGCTAGAAGGCCAAATATTTTTTCAGAGGTAGATGCAGAAAAAAATTATATTCAGTTTGTAACCTGATGGAGGTCAGTATAGATGGACTAATAGAACAAGTCCCATACACTGCTGGAAGGCCAAATATTTTTTCAGAGCTAGATGCAGACAAAAAATTATTTTGAATTTGCAACCTGATGGAGGTCAGTATAGATAGACTAATAGAACAAGTCCCACACACTGCTAGAAGGACAAATATTTTTTCAGAGCTAGATGCAGAAAAAAATTATATTCAATTTGCAACCTGATGGAGGTCAGTATAGATGGACTAATAGAACTAGTCCCACACACTGCTAGAAGGCCAAAAATTTTTTCAGAGCTAGATGCAGACAAAAAATTATTTTGAATTTGCAACCTGATGGAAGTCAGTATAGATAGACTAATAGAACAAGTCCCACACACTGCTAGAAGGACAAATATTTTTTCAGAGCAAGATGCAGAAAAAAATTATATTCAATTTGCAACCTGATGGAGGTCAGTATAGATGGACTAATAGAATAAGTCCCACACACTGCTAGAAGGCCAAATATTTTTTCAGAGCTAGATGCAGACAAATTATTTTGAATTTTCAACCTGATGGAGGTCAGTATAGATAGACTAATAGAACAAGTCCCACACACTGCTAGAAGGACAAATATTTTTTCATAGCAAGATGCAGAAAAAAATTATATTAAATTTGCAACCTGATGGAGGTTAGTATAGATGGACTAATAGAACAAGTTCCACACACTGCTAGAAGGCCAAATATTTTTTCAGAGCTAGATGCAGAAAAAAAATTATTTTTAATTTGCAACGTGATGGAGGTCAGTATAGATGGACTAATAGAACAAGTCCAAAACATTGCTAGAAGGCCAAATATTTTTTCAGAGCTAGATGCAGACAAAAAAATTTTTTTAATTTGCAACCTGATGGAGGTCAGTATAGATGGACTAATAAAACAAGTCCCACACACTGCTAGAAGGCCAAATATTTTTTCAGAGGTAGATGCAGAAAAAAATTATATTCAGTTTGTAACCTGATGGAGGTCAGTATAGATGGACTAATAGAACAAGTCCCATACACTGCTGGAAGGCCAAATATTTTTTCAGAGCTAGATGCAGACAAAAAATTATTTTGAATTTGCAACCTGATGGAGGTCAGCATAGATAGACTAATAGAACAAGTCCCACACACTGCTAGAAGGACAAATATTTTTTCAGAGCTAGATGCAGAAAAAAATTATATTCAATTTGCAACCTGATGGAGGTCAGTATAGATGGACTAATAGAACCAGTCCCACACACTGCTAGAAGGCCAAAAATTTTTTCAGAGCTAGATGCAGACAAAAAATTATTTTGAATTTGCAACCTGATGGAAGTCAGTATAGATAGACTAATAGAACAAGTCCCACACACTGCTAGAAGGACAAATATTTTTTCAGAGCAAGATGCAGAAAAAAATTATATTCAATTTGCAACCTGATGGAGGTCAGTATAGATGGACTAATAGAATAAGTCCCACACACTGCTAGAAGGCCAAATATTTTTTCAGAGCTAGATGCAGACAAATTATTTTGAATTTGCAACCTGATGGAGGTCAGTATAGATAGACTAATAGAAAAAGTCCCACACACTGCTAGAAGGACAAATATTTTTTCATAGCAAGATGCAGAAAAAAATTATATTAAATTTGCAACCTGATGGAGGTTAGTATAGATGGACTAATAGAACAAGTCCCACACACTGCTAGAAGGCCAAATATTTTTTCAGAGCTAGATGCAGAAAAAAAATTATTTTTAATTTGCAACGTGATGGAGGTCAATATAGATGGACTAATAGAACAAGTCCAAAACATTGCTAGAAGGCCAAATATTTTTTCAGAGCTAGATGCAGACAAAAAATTATTTTTAATTTGCAACCTGCGTGGAAGGGTCAGGACAAAGGGGGAGACCGGTCCCCGAAACTATTGGAGGCGGGAAACGACCCTCAGCTAGAAACCGGAGGCTGTGACATTTTATGTGGCGCAGCCCCTCGCTACACCCGCTAGGAAGGCACCACATAGGGTCAGGGAAACTGGCGCCAAGTTTACCAAGAGGAGGCCCGAGGCAGCCGGACAGAAGGGTTGGTAAGAAAGGCCAGACAAAGGACACACAAAGGGGGTCCTGTGAAGCGCTCCAAAGTTATCTGGGAGTTGTCTGAGCCCCTCACCTTGTGAGCACAGTACGATGTGGGCAGCCGTTACCTGCAGACGTGGTCTGGATAATAAGAACTGTGAGTAAAGGCCCTGGACTGCATCACTGACTCCGTGTCGTTACTGCTGCTGCCCTGCACCATCACCCCCATCCTCCGCATACACTGCCCTGAGGCTATACTCCTCCCGTGGGGAGTTATGCTACGCTCTGCTGCACCCACAACACCAGCCTCAGCGGTCTGCCCTGCAGCGGCGGTTCACTCTGACCGCAATCCACGGGTGGCGTAGTCGGACATTTAAACATCAAAACCACATAAATAGTTCCGCCACTGGTTTGACCGCCCTGAGCCACGGAACCGGGTCGCCGCCACGGAGACTACAACCACCAGCATCCACCAAAAAGGGTCCGGCTCCGAGTGTCCCAAGGCCCAGGGGGCGCGTCAGAAAATTTTCATCACCTTTCATAATCACCAATGGGACAAGGCAGGGATGTCCTCTGTCCCCTCTCTTATACATCCTAGTGACGGAGCACCTGCTCTCATCAATTCGCCATAACCCCAATATTAGGTGGATTGAGGTGGGAGGCACTGAGTACAAGTGCTCTCTATTTGCTGATGATGTCCTAGTATATATCACTCAATCACATATATCCATCCCTGCTGTTATGGCTGAAATAGATCACTTTGTTACATGGTCAAATTTTAAAATCAATGCAGCGAAGTCTGAGGCCCTCGATGTCTCGCTCCCCAAATCCATACAGGATTCCATCCAGTCCAACTTTCCCTTTGCCTGGCCCTCACAGGGTATCAAATACTTATTCATAGAGACCTCTCCCATCTATGTTATCTTAATTTTGGGCCCTTTATTGAACAACTCCATACAGACCACGGTTGGCAAGTTAGAACTGTAAGATTCACTACGTGAACCACTGGTGTTTTGTGGAAAAGCACATGTACACTGTGTTCCAAATTATTATGCAAAAAGTGTTTAGGAGTGATAAGGGAAGAATTTGTTTGTCAGTTAAACTCATTGATGGTGATGTGTGTCAGGGCTCTTTATATCACTGTAAGCAATTGCAGACACCTGTGCTAATTAGTTTGGCAGGTGTGTCCAATGAAAGGCAAGACTACTTAAGAAGGCTGTCCCACATTATTAAGCAGCCTACATTTTCTGCCAAAATGGGAAAGAAAAAGGATGTGTCGGCTGCTGAGAAGCAACAAATTGTGGAGTGTTTATGTCAAGGCATGACTACAATCAACATTGTGCGATGATCAGGATCAAGTGTCTTGGCAATCAAGAAGTATGTAGCTGATTCACAGTACACACGTGTGAGTGCTGATAAGGGCAAATTGAGGACTCTTTCCTACAAGCAATTACGTCAGGTTAAAAGAGCAGCGGCAAAAAAGCCTTGTCATAGCAGCAGACAAATTTTTGAAGCTGCTGTTGCCTCCAACGTGCCCCGAACAACAAGATGCAGGGTCCTTCAGAGGTTTGCAGCTGTGCATACGCCATCCTGTCGACCTCCTCTGTCTTCACACAAGCAGAAACGGCTCCAGTGGGCCAAACATTACATGAAGACTGATTTCAAAACTGTTTTGTTCACGGATGAGTGCCGTGCAACGCTCGATGGTCCAGATGGATGGAGTGGAGGATGGCTGGTTGATGGACACCCCACGCAAACACGGCTACAGCTCCAACAAGGAGGAGGTGGAGTAATGTTTTGGGCTGGAATCATGGGGAGAGAGATTGTCTGCCCCTTTAGGATCCCTGAAGGGGTAAAGATGAACTCCATAATGTATGTGGAGTTTCTCAAACAGCACTTCCTGCCATGGTTCAAGAATAAGAACCGTGTATTCCACAGCAAGATCATTTTTATGCATGATAATGCACCGTCTCATGCTGCACATAACACATCTGCATCTCTGGCTGATATGGGCATAAAAGGGGACAAACTTATGGTGTGACCCCCATGCTCCCCTGACCTCTACCCCATTCAGAACCTCTGGAGCATCATCAAAAGGAGTGTCTATGATGGCGGGAGGCAGTTCACATCTAAGCAACAGCTCTGGGAGGGTATTCTGTCCTCATGCAAAACAATTGAAGCAGAAACCATCCAAAACCTGACAAATTCAATGGACGAGAGAGTTCAGAAGCTCCTTTCGAACAAAGGGTCCTATGTGCAAATGTAACATCACCTAGAATAAAGTTTTGAGTTGAAAACTGTTTGATTTCAGTTTCTAATAACCTGCTAATGCTTATAATTTCAAAAATGACCATTTTTTTGGTCTTTATTAAAATGAAAAGGTTGATCGAAGAGTGTGGGGGATCTAAGAGTGTGGCAACCCAGTAGTCAGGATTACTTCGAATTCTGACAATCTGAGGGTCATGTTGCAGGTAGTGCAGCAAGAAGGCACTTATGTGTCTTGGGCATCTCGGAGCCCCAAAATTATTTTCTGGGCTAGATGCAGCTAAAAATTATTATTAATTTTAAATCTGGTGGAGCTTAGTATAGATGGCCTAATAGAATCAATACTGTACACTGCTGCAAAGCCCAAATTATTTTCCAGCCAAGATACAGATAAACATGATTAGTAATTTTAAATCTGGTGGAGCTTAGTATAGATGGCCTAATAGAATCAGTACTGCACACTGCTACAAAGCCCAAATAATTTTCCAGCCAAGATACAGATAAACATGATTTGTAATTTGAAAGCTTAAAATGATTTGTGAGGTGATTTTAACCAATCATCAACCTTTTACTCTCCCCAGGATGACACAGGGGTAGAAAAGTCATTTCGGATCCATGATTTGTTCATCTTTATAAACGTGAGTCTGTCTACATTATCAGTGGAGAGCCGCTTGTGCTTATCTGTCAGCACACCACCAGCAGCGCTGAACACACGTTCAGACAGAACGCTGGCTGCGGGGCATGACAAGATCTCCAAGGCGTAAGTGGCTAGCTCCGGCCATTTATCCAGATTGGAAGCCCAAAAAGAGCAAGGGTCCAGTGACACAGTCATGGCTTCAATGTTTACTTGGAGATACTCCTGTACCATCGTCTCTAGGCGTTGACTATGTGTCAGACTTCTTGTCTCCTGTGGCCTTGCAAAGGATGGGCTAAAAACGTGGTGAAATGATTCTGCAAAATTGATGTTACCAGCAGATACTGTGTTTCTGTTACGGTTTGAGTGCTGAACACTCGACGGTCCCACGGTTGGCAAGTTGGAACTGTGAGATTCAGTACGTGCACCACTGGTGTTTTGTGGAAAAGCACATGTAAGATTCTGCAACAGTCTCTGCTGATACTCCTGCATGCGTGCATCTCTTTCTATGGCAGGAATAATTTCTGCAAATTTACTTTTGTACCGGGGATCTAACAGTGTGGCAACCCAGTAGTCAGGATTATTTCTAATTCTCACAATTCGAGGGTCATGTTGCAGGTAGTGCAGCAAGAAGGCACTCATGTGTGTTGCGCATCCAGGAGCACCAAGTCCCTGTTGTGTTGGTGGCGAGGTAACAATCATGCTTCCTTCCTCTGTCCTCTGCCCCCAACCTCGCACAATAGAAATGTGATCAAGGTCTCCCTCATCTGATGAGTCTTCCATCAGTTCGTCCTCCACTTCTTCCTGGGCTCCTGCACCTTCCTCACTAGTTTGGCTGCTACCATGCGCCCTTGTAAAACCATCTCCCCCACCCTCACATGCCTGCCGCCTTGGTGCTGCCGACCATCTGGACCTTGCAGATGTTAGCCCTTCCGCATACAACTCCTCCTCCTCTACTTCCTCCACCTCCTCTTGTGCCACCACCTGACTCCGAATTCTGTTTAACATGTGCTCCAGCATGTAAATCACCGTAATAGTCATGCTGATAATGGCATCGTCAGCACTAAACATCTTCGTCGCCATTTCAAAACTGTGCAGAAGGGTGCATAGGTCCCTGATCTGAGACCACTCCTCCAGCGTGATTTGCCCCACCTCTGGATCTCGTTGGCCCAGGCTATACGTCAGAACGTATTGCACCAGGGCTTGTCGGTGCTGCCACAGATGCTGCAACATGTGCAGAGTTGAATTCCACCGGGTAGGCACATCACATTTTAGCCGGTGAAGTGGCAGGCCCAACGACTTCTGCAGAGATGTAAGTCGCTGAGCTGCGGGATGCGAACGGCGGAAGTGAGCACACAGCGACCGTGCCCTTTGCAGAAGGCCATCTAGTCCGGGATAGTGGGCTAAAAATTGCTGGACAACCAGGTTCAACACGTGAGCCATACAAGGCACGTGTGTGACATTGCCCCGGCGAAGGGCCGCACCCAGGCTTGCAGCATTGTCGCACACGGCCTTCCCTGGTTTCAGGTCCAGTGGAGACAACCATTCATGAAATTGGTTCTCCAGAGCTGACCACAACTCCTCAGCTGTGTGACTCACATTTCCCAGACATTTCAAAGTAAAAACCGCCTGATGACGTTAAGCCCTACTGCCAGCATAGTAAGGAGGTGTGCAGTAGAGATGAGCGTTGTTCTACTCGAACTGTTCGCCAATCTCAAATTCGAGCTGTTTTGGGCGGTGTTCGAGCCGGTCGGCGAACACGAACAATTGGAGAAAAATTCGGCTGTTCGAGGTTATGTTCGATAACTGTTCGTGCACCAAAATCATAACTGGATTTTTTCTCAGTAATGATGAAAATTAATGTTAATACGCAGTTTGAGTGTACAGCGGGGCGGGGGGAGGGGCAGGGGATGGATCTCTGCAGGAACAATGAAGATCTCCATTTTTTTTCTCTTTCCCGCATTTGCAGTGGGGAGGTGCAATCTGTCAGCCTATCAGCAGCGCACACACGGAACGAAGTGCTTTTTTTCACACAAGCAAGGGCATGTGTGATTGGCAGTGTATGTCACATGTCCTTGCCCTATAAGACCAAGCCATTTTCCCCGTCGCCACCATTTTCTCACTGCTGCAGCTGCGTGTTAGACGGCACCGCTGTTGCTGTGTGCGCTATACCTTGTTAATTTCAAGCCAATTTTCGCACAAATATACAGATAGCTTGGGAGTAGGGAATAGTTGTGATTGCAGTCCTTTTAAGGACTAGGTTACAGCATTTCCTACGACTTTTATCAGGCAGGTCTGTGCTCTTAAATAGATAGATTGTGGGAGTAAAGACTAATTGTAATTGGAGTCCTTTTCAGGACTAGGTTACATCAGTTCCTATCAGTTTTTGCCAGGCAGGTCTGTGCCAGTGCTGTGCAAGTTTTTTTCACAGCATTTGGCTGAATCTAGCAAAGCTAATCCTTTTTGGCCTATTGCAGAGTGTGTTAGTCAGTGGAGTAGCCTATCTGTGTTGCAAGATATACCACCTGTGTATAGAATACCAATTTTTTTACTGCACCTAGTGAAGTAAAATCTTTTGGGCATAGCATTATTCTATTAGTCCATCTATACTGACCTCCATCAGGTTGCAAACTGAATATAATTTTTTTCTGCATCTAGCTCTGAAAAAATATTTGGGCTTCTAGCGGTGTGTGGGACTTGGTCTATTAGTCCATCTATACTGACCTCCATCAGGTTGCAAATTAAAAATAATTTTTTTCTGCATCTAGCTCTGAAAAAATATTTGGGCTTCTAGCAGTGTGTGGGACTTGGTCTATTAGTCCATCTATACTGACCTCCATCAGGTTGCAAATTAAAAATAATTTTTTTCTTCATTTATCTCTGAAAAAATATTTGGGCTTCTAGCAGCGTGTGGGACTTGTTCTATTAGTCCATCTATACTGACCTCCATCAGGTTGCAAATTAAAAATAATTTTTTTCTGCATCTAGCTCTGAAAAAATATTTGGGCTTCTAGCAGTGTGTGGGACTTGGTCTATTAGTCCATCTATACTGACCTCCATCAGGTTGCAAATTGAATAAAAAAAATTTCTGCATCTAGCTCTGAAAAAATATTTGGGCTTCTAGCGGTGTGTGGGACTTGGTCTATTAGTCCATCTATACTGACCTCCATCAGGTTGCAAATTAAAAATAATTTTTTTCTGCATCTAGCTCTGAAAAAATATTTGGGCTTCTAGCAGTGTGTGGGACTTCGTCTATTAGTCCATCTATACTGACCTCCATCAGGTTGCAAATTAAAAATAATTTTTTTCTTCATTTAGCTCTGAAAAAATATTTGGGCTTCTAGCAGTGTGTGGGACTTGTTCTATTAGTCCTTCTATACTGACGTCCAGCAGGTTGCAAATTGAATATAATTTTTTTCTGCATCTAGCTCTGAAAAAATATTTGGGCTTCTAGCGGTGTGTGGGACTTGGTCTATTAGTCCATCTATACTGACCTCCATCAGGTTGCAAATTAAAAATAATTTTTTTCTGCATCTAGCTCTGGAAAAATATTTGGGCTTCTAGCAGTGTGTGGGACTTGGTCTATTAGTCCATCTATACTGACCTCCATCAGGTTGCAAATTAAAAATAATTTTTTTCTGCATCTAGCTCTGAAAAAATATTTGGGCTTCTAGCAGTGTGTGGGACTTGGTCTATTAGTCCATCTATACTGACCTCCATCAGGTTGCAAATTAAAAATAATTTTTTTCTGCATCTAGCTCTGAAAAAATATTTGGGCTTCTAGCAGTGTGTGGGACTTGGTCTATTAGTCCATCTATACTGACCTCCATCAGGTTGCAAATTAAAAATAATTTTTTTCTGCATCTAGCTCTGAAAAAATATTTGGGCTTCTAGCAGTGTGTGGGACTTGGTCTATTAGTCCATCTATACTGACCTCCATCAGGTTGCAAATTGAATAAAAAAAATTTCTGCATCTAGCTCTGAAAAAATATTTGGGCTTCTAGCGGTGTGTGGGACTTGGTCTATTAGTCCATCTATACTGACCTCCATCAGGTTGCAAATTAAAAATAATTTTTTTCTGCATCTAGCTCTGAAAAAATATTTGGGCTTCTAGCAGTGTGTGGGACTTGGTCTATTAGTCCATCTATACTGACCTCCATCAGGTTGCAAATTAAAAATAATTTTTTTCTTCATTTAGCTCTGAAAAAATATTTGGGCTTCTAGCAGTGTGTGGGACTTGTTCTATTAGTCCTTCTATACTGACGTCCAGCAGGTTGCAAATTGAATATAATTTTTTTCTGCATCTAGCTCTGAAAAAATATTTGGGCTTCTAGCGGTGTGTGGGACTTGGTCTATTAGTCCATCTATACTGACCTCCATCAGGTTGCAAATTAAAAATAATTTTTTTCTGCATCTAGCTCTGAAAAAATATTTGGGCTTCTAGCAGTGTGTGTGACTTGGTCTATTAGTCCATCTATACTGACCTCCATCAGGTTGCAAATTAAAAATAATTTTTTTCTGCATCTAGCTCTGAAAAAATATTTGGGCTTCTAGCAGTGTGTGGGACTTGGTCTATTAGTCCATCTATACTGACCTCCATCAGGTTGCAAATTAAAAATAATTTTTTTCTGCATCTAGCTCTGAAAAAATATTTGGGCTTCTAGCAGTGTGTGGGACTTGGTCTATTAGTCCATCTATACTGACCTCCATCAGGTTGCAAATTGAATAAAAAAATTTTCTGCATCTAGCTCTGAAAAAATATTTGGGCTTCTAGCGGTGTGTGGGACTTGGTCTATTAGTCCATCTATACTGACCTCCATCAGGTTGCAAATTAAAAATAATTTTTTTCTGCATCTAACCCAGCCAATAGTTTTGGCCTAATACCACAGTTTGGCCACTCAGCTCTGCTCGGTTACCATCCATTGTTTTTTTGTGCAAACAACTCCAGAGTTGTGAATTAGTTATCCACCAAAATGAGTGGAAAAAGGCCTGCTGCTGGTGGAAAGGGGAATAGGCGTGTTGGGAAGGGGAAAAAAGGTTGTGTCCGTGGGGTAGGTGCAGAAGAAAGACCATCTTCCAGCCAAACTAAAATGTCTACTTCTTTTAGCGGACAATGTGATAATATCCCTTTCTTATGGCCACGCCAATCGCTACAAATTCCAGATGAGGCACAAAAACAGCAGGTGCTTCAACGGATATCAAGTGCTCCTTTAAGTGGGCTCTCCTCCACATCAACTTCAACATCACAAATACTCCAGTCCTCAAAGGTGTCACCCAAATCGCACTTGCTTCCTCACAGCTCCCAAATCTCCAGCTGCCCGTCTGAGTATGAGGTAGAACAGATGGTTGAGTCTGCAGAGCTGTTTACTCATGCTATAGCCTGGGAATCAGAGGTCGACTCCAGCGCTTCTGTGAATCCAGACGAGGAAATGATCTGCACTGATGCCCAGAATCTTTATGAGTCGGATCCAGGACCAGACGCAGAAGGTTCTGACCATAATGTAGACCCTCATTCCCAAACTGTAACTCCTGTTGGTGGAGACAATGAGGAAGACGATGATAAGACTCAAATACCTGATTGGAGCGACAACTTTAGTTTTTTGTCAGGGCAGGAACAGGTTGGCTCTGAGGACGACGGGTGTGATAACGCACAGGGTGATGATGATGAGGTCGGAGATCCCACTTACTGTCAACCCACAGTCAGCCAAGAGATGAGGTCAGCAGAGGAGGTGGAGGAAGATGCTAGTGACGACGAGGTCAGGTTGCGCCTTCCTGGACAGAGACGTAGTACTGGAAGCACATCAACAACTGCATCCTCAAACACAACTCTGCCTCTCACCACAAGTCATGGTGGCTCTTCAGGTCGCATGGGTGCTAAGCCTTGCATAGCCTGGGCATTTTTTCAGATCGATAAAGATGACCCAACTCGTGTTATCTGTAACATTTGTCAGCAAAAGCTAAGTAGAGGCCAAAAAATACATAGTTTGAGTACTTCATGCATGAACCGGCACATGGACATGAAGCATAAGTTGCAGTGGGAAGCTCAGTGTGCTACAATGCGGTCTAGCCGGCCGGGCCAACCACCGTCTGCCATATCTTGTGCATCCGCGGCCTCTTCATCCTCTGTGACTGGGGGGACAGCAGTCACACCTGTTTTGGGGCGCAGACCTGCCACCTCTTTACCCGCAACAGCCAGCGTGATTGGCAGGTCATCATTTTCTTTGGAGGTGGTAACACCAGCTGGTCTTGAGCGCTGTCCGACATCGATAGCACCACCTTTGGATCAAGGCAACCTAACATGTCCGCCTGCATCTTCCTCACAGACCGGCAGTTTGCCGGGGACACCCTTATCAACCCCGTCTAAGCACAATAGCCAGCCCTCGGTCCCTCAGATGTGGACAAGTAAAAGACCATTTCCTCCTAGCCATGAGAAAGCTAAGAGGTTGAATTTCACCATCTGCAAGCTCTTGGCTACAGAAATGCTGCCTTTCCGCCTGGTGGACACAGAGGATTTTCGAGACCTTATGTCCGTCGCAGTGCCCCAGTACCAGATGCCCAGTCGGCACTACTTCTCAAAGAAAGGTGTGCCTGCGCTCCACCAGCATGTCGCACACAACATCACCGCTTCTTTGAGAAACTCTGTGTGTGACAGGGTGCATTTCACCACAGACACTTGGACGAGTAGGCATGGACAGGGGCGTTACATGTCGCTGACTGGGCACTGGGTAACTATGGTGACAGCAGGACAAGGGGCTGCTGTCCAAGTCTTGCCGTCCCCACGAGTTGTGCGTCAATCCTCTTTATGTCATTTTTCCTCCACTGCTTCTGCCTCCTCAACCTCCTCTCGGTCTTCCACCTGCACCCAAAGCCTGTCTGGTCATGCCACAAGCTTTCTAACTGCGCAGAAGGGATCCTGCACACCTCCTTACTACGCTGGCAGTAGGGCTCAACGTCATCAGGCAGTTTTTACATTGAAATGTCTGGGAAATGTGAGTCACACAGCTGAGGAGTTGTGGTCAGCTCTGGAGAACCAATTTCATGAATGGTTGTCTCCACTGGACCTGAAACCAGGGAAGGCCGTGTGCGACAATGCTGCAAACCTGGGTGCGGCCCTTCGCCGGGGCAATGTCACACACGTGCCTTGTATGGCTCACGTGTTGAACCTGGTTGTCCAGCAATTTTTAGCCCACTATCCCAGACTAGATGGCCTTCTGCAGAGGGCACGGTCGCTGTGTGCTCACTTCCGCCGTTCGCATCCCGCAGCTCAGCGACTTACATCTCTACAGAAGTCGTTGGGCCTGCCACTTCACCGGCTAAAATGCGATGTGCCTACCCGGTGGAATTCAACTCTGCACATGTTGCAGCGACTGTGGCAGCACCGACAAGCCCTGGTGCAATACGTTCTGACGTATAGCCTGGGTCAACGAGATTCAGAGGTGGGGCAAATCACGCTGGAGGAGTGGTCTCAGATCAGGGACCTATGCACCCTTCTGCACAGTTTTGAAATGGCGACGAAGATGTTTAGTGCTGACGATTCCATTATCAGCATGACTATTCCGGTGATTTACATGCTGGAGCACATGTTAAACAGAATTCGGAGTCAGGTGGTGGCACAAGAGGAGGTGGAGGAAGTAGAGGAGGAGGAGTTGTATGCGGAAGGGCTAACATCTGCAAGGTCCAGACGGTCGGCAGCACCAAGGCGGCAGGCATTTGAGGGTGGGGGAGATGGTTTTACCAGGGCGCATGGTAGCAGCCAAACTAGTGAGGAAGGTGCAGGAGCCCAGGAAGAAGTGGAGGACGAACTGATGGAAGACTCATCAGATGAGGGAGACCTTGATCACATTTCTGTTGTGCGAGGTTGGGGGGAGAGGACAGAGGAAGGAAGCATGATTGTTACCTCGCCACCAACACAACAGGGACTTGGTGCTCCTGGATGCGCAACACACATGAGTGCCTTCTTGCTGCACTACCTGCAACATGACCCTCGAATTGTGAGAATTAGAAATAATCCTGACTACTGGGTTGCCACACTGTTAGATCCCCGGTACAAAAGTAAATTTGCAGAAATTATTCCTGCCATAGAAAGGGATGCACGCATGCAGGAGTATCAGCAGAGACTGTTGCAGAATCTTACATGTGCTTTTCCACAAAATACCAGTGGTGCACGTAGTGAAGCTCACAGTTCCAACTTGCCAACCGTGGGACAGTCAAGTGTTCAGCACTCAAACCGTAACAGAACCACAGTATCTGGTGGTAACATCAATTTTGCGGAATCATTTCACCACTTTTTTAGCCCATCCTTTGCAAGGCCACAGGAGACAAGAAGTCTGACACATAGTCAACGCCTAGAGACGATGGTACAGGAGTATCTCCAAGTAAACATTGAAGCCACGACTGTGTCACTGGACCCTTGCTCTTTTTGGGCTTCCAATCTGGATAAATGGCCGGAGCTAGCCACTTACGCCTTGGAGATCTTGTCATGCCCCGCAGCCAGCGTTCTGTCTGAACGTGTGTTCAGCGCTGCTGGTGGTGTGCTGACAGATAAGCGCACGCGGCTCTCCACTGATAATGTAGACAGACTCACGTTCATAAAGATGAACAAATCATGGATCCGAAACGACTTTTCTACCCCTGTGTCATCCTGGGGAGAGTAAAAGCTTGATGATTGGTTAAAATCACCCTACCAACCGTTTTAAGCTTTCAAATTACTAATCATGTTTATCTGTATCTTGACTGGAAAATAATTTGGGCTTTGTAGCAGTGTGCAGCACTGATCCTATTAGGCCATCTATAATAAGCTCCACCAGATTTAAAATTAAAAATAATTTTTAGCTGCATCTAGCCCGGAAAATAATTTTGGGGCTCCGAGATGCGCAAGACACATAAGTGCCTTCTTGCTGCACTACCTGCAGCATGACCCTCATATTGTCAGAATTCGAAGTAATCATGACTACTGGGTTGCCACACTCTTAGATCCCCCAAACTTTTCGATCAACCTTTTCATTTTAATAAAGACCAAAAAAATGGTCATTTTTGAAATTATAAGCATTAGCAGGTTGTTAGAAACTGAAATCAAACAGTTTTCAACTCAAAACTTTATTCTAGGTGATGTTACATTTTCACATAGGACCCCTTGTTCGAAAGGAGCTTCTGAACTCTCTCGTCCATTGAATTTGTCAGGTTTTGGATGGTTTCTGCTTCAATTGTTTTGCATGAGGACAGAATACCCTCCCAGAGCTGTTGCTTAGATGTGAACTGCCTCCCGCCATCATAGACACTCCTTTTAATGATGCTCCAAAGGTTCTGAATGGGGTAGAGGTCAGGGGAGCATGGGGGTCACACCATAAGTTTGTCCCCTTTTATGCCCATATCAGCCAGAGATGCAGATGTTTTATGTGCAGCATGAGATGGTGCATTATCATGCAGAAAAATGATCTTGCTGTGAAATACACGGTTCTTCTTCTTGAACCATGGCAGGAAGTGCTGTTTGAGAAAATCCACATACATTATGGAGTTCATCTTTAGCGCCTTCAGGGATCCTAAAGGGGCCGACAATCTCTCTCCCCATGATTCCAGCCCAAAACATTACTCCACCTCCTCCTTGTTGGCGCTGTAGCCGTGTTTGCGTGGGGTGTCCATCAACCAGCCATCCTCCACTCCATCCATCTGGACCATCGAGCGCTGCACGGCACTCATCCGTGAACAAAACAGTTTTGAAATCAGTCTTCATGTAATGTTTGGCCCACTGGAGCCGTTTCTGCTTGTGTGAAGTGGATAGAGGAGGTCGACAGGATGGCGTATGCACAGCTGCAAACCTCTGAAGGACCCTGCATCTTGTTGTTCGGGGGACGTTGGAGGCACAAGCAGCTTCAAAAACTTGTCTGCTGCTATGACAAGGCTTTTTTGCCGCTGCTCTTTCAACCTGACGTAATTGCCTGTAGGAAAGAGTCCTCAATTTGCCCTTATCAGCACGCACACGTGTGTACTGTGAATCAGCTACATACTTCTTGATTGCCAAGACACTTCATCCTGATCATCGCACAATGTTGATTGTAGTCATGCCTTGACCTAAACACTCCACAATTTGTTGCTTCTCAGCAGCCGACACATCCTTTTTCTTTCCCATTTTGGCAGAAAATGTAGGCTGCTGAATAATGTGAGAGAGCCTTCTTAAGTAGTCTTGCCTTTCTTTGGACACACCTGACAAACTAATTAGCACTGGTGTCTGCAATTGCTTACAGTGATATAAAGAGCCCTGACACACATCACCATCAATGAGTTTAACTGACAAACAAACAAATTCTTCCCTTATCACTCCTAAACACTTTTTGCATAATAATTTGGAACGCGGTGTACATGTGCTTTTCCACAAAACACCAGTGGTTCACGTAGTGAATCTTACAGTTCTAACTTGCCAACCGTGGTCTGTATGGAGTTGTTCAATAAAGGGCCCAAAATTAAGATAACATAGATGGTAGAGGTCTCTATGAATAAGAATTCCGGTTTCTAGCTGAGGGTCGTTTCCTGCCTCCACTAGTTCGGGGACCGGTCTCCCCCTTTGGCCTGACCCCTCCACGCAGGTGGATTCGGGCGTGCGGTGGCGACTCGCCCGTCCGCACCCCTGGGATCCCTTCATTCCTCGTTCCTGGAGCCTTCTCCGCTCCTCTTCCTTCCTTCTCCCTCTTGCAGGCCTGGGCCTCTGTTACTAGGCCCGCCTCCGGAGCAGAGCTCATGCAGAGCCCCTGCTCCCTGCCACTTCTGCTCAGACTTCTCTGCACTGAACTAAGATGGTGCCCACCTTTTATACTCCCTTCTCAATGCACCCAGGAACTGCTTCCTCCCTGCTCCTGCACTGCAGGGTTCCCCTTCCTCAGTGTTCCCTCCCCCCACTCCAGCCAGGGACAGGGACTGTCGTGCCCATCTCAGGGGCATATTGGTCGCCCTGCCCCACGGCAATGTGGTGTAATGCATGCAGGTGTCGGGTCCTGATCCACACTCCATCCTTATCTGAGAGTGAGATATCACACCTCTGGGTGAGGTGCAATACGTCTGTAGCAACCGAGCCCTCGGTGCTACAGTTCCATTTATCTTCAGCCTAGGTGACGTATTGTGATACAGGGCCGTGATTTTGGCTATAAAAGGGTCCCCTAGACCCCTACCCCAAGCTTTTTAAGAGAATCATATATGGCGTGCCAGGAGACTCTATGGAATGCTTTCTCAGCATCCAACGAGAGTATCTACTTACAAATTTTTAACTGCATCTAGCCCAGGAAATACTTTGTGCCTAGTAGCAGTGTCTGCTAGTCAGCGGATTATCCCGGCTGTTAAGCAAGCTACACCACCTGTAGTTTGGACACTTAATTTTTTCAAAGGAAATGCTTCGGGACCACGGGATACTTAGTGAAGAGCATCAGGAGGCACCCCAAGGCATAGGGGCTGGGACTGGCACTAGGATGCCTTGCGGTGGACAGCCGAGCTCGATCCTTATAAAAGCTTTTTAACTGCAGCAGCTTTAGTGGACGCTACTGGAGCTGGAATTACGCGGCTGGCGGCATGAGACTTGCCCTCCAATAGACCCTTGTAAATGGATTTAAAGTGTATTCATTCAAATTAGAGGGACAATTTAAATTAAAAAGCTTAGAGCTGCCTCCACCACAGGGGGGCTCTCTCGACCCACCAGCGGACAGGCACCAGTATTGGGAGAGGGGGGCTGGCCGTCAGGGTTCACCGCGGCTCTGGCACAAACCCGGCGACACGGAGGTGGCACGGGCAGGAGCGGACTGGCCGTCTCGGCTTCTCACTTTTTGGATTTTAAAAGGGCATGACATGCCTATATCTGTGTCTCCCCCTCCTTTTACTCCTCCACCTCTTTTCTTTTCGCATGACTATATGTACTTGTCACTTTTCCATGTGTTAGTTGTGTCTTCTGAGCAGTTTGTCAGCTTTTGGACACCTTTGAAGGTGTTTTCTATGTGTTTCTATGTGTTTTTGTTTGCCTGCCATTGGTTTTAACGGTGTTCGAAGGTGTTCGACGAACAGTTCGACGAACAGTTCGGCGAACACACGGGTGTTCGACGAACCGAACCGAACTCGAACACTACGGGGGTGGCTCAACACTAGTGTGCAGGATCCCTTCTGCGCAGTTAGAAAGCTTGTGGCATGACCAGACTGGCTTTGGGTGCAGGTGGAGGACCGAGAGGAGGTTGAGGAGGCAGAAGCAGTGGAGGAACTTTGACATAAAGAGGATTGACGCACAACTCGTGGTGACTGCAAGACTTGGACAGCAGCCCCTTGTCCTGCTGTCACCATAGTTACCCAGTGCCCAGTCAGTGACATGTAACGCCTCTGTCCATGCCTACTCGTCCAAGTGTCTGTGGTGAAATGCACCCTGTCACACACAGAGTTTCTCAAAGAAGCGGTGATGTTGTGTGAGACATGCTGGTGGAGCGCAGGCACACCTTTCTTTGAGAAGTAGTGCCGACTGGGCATCTGGTACTGGGGCACTGCGACGGACATAAGGTCTCGAAAATCCTCTGTGTCCACCAGGCGGAAAGGCAGCATTTCTGTAGCCAAGAGCTTGCAGATGGTGAAATTCAACCTCTTAGCTTTCTCATGGCTAGGAGGAAATGGTCTTTTACTTGTCCACATCTGAGGGACCGAGGGCTGGCTATTGTGCTTAGACGGGGTTGATAAGGGTGTCCCCGGCAAACTGCCGGTCTGTGAGGAAGATGCAGGCGGACATGTTAGGTTGCCTTGATCCAAAGGTGGTGCTATCGATGTCAGACAGCGCTCAACACCAGCTGGTGTTACCACCTCCAAAGAAAATGATGACCTGCCAATCACGCTGGCTGTTGCGGGTAAAGAGGTGGCAGGTCTGCGCCCCAAAACAGGTGTGACTGCTGTCCCCCCAGTCACAGAGGATGAAGAGGCCGGGGATGCACAAGATATGGCAGACGGTGGTTGGCCCGGCCGGCTAGGCCGCATTGTAGCACAGTGAGCTTCCCACTGCAACTTATGCTTCATGTCCATGTGCCGGTTCATGCATGAAGTACTCAAACTATGTATTTTTTGGCCTCTACTTAGCTTTTGCTGACAAATGTTACAGATAACACGAGTTGGGTCATCTTTATCGATCTGAAAAAATGCCCAGGCTATGCAAGGCTTAGCACCCATGCGACCTGAAGAGCCACCACGACTTGTGGTGAGAGGCAGAGTTGTGTTTGAGGATGCAGTTGTTGACGTGCTTCCAGTACAACGTCTCTGTCCAGGAAGGTGCAACCCGACCTCGTCGTCACTAGCATTCTCCTCCACCTCCTCTGCTGACCTCATCTCTTGGCTGACTGTGGGTTGACAGTAAGTGGGATCTCCAACCTCATCATCATCACCCTGTGCGTTATCACACTCGTCGTTCTCAGAGCCAACCTGCTCCTGCCCTGACAAAAAACTAAAGTTGTCGCTCCAATCAGGTATTTGAGTCTCATCATCGTCTTCCTCATTGTCTCCACCAACAGGAGTTACAGTTTGGGAATGAGGGTCTACATTATGGTCAGAACCTTCAGCGTCTGGTCCTGGATCTGACTAATAAAGATTCTGGGCATCAGTGCAGATCATTTCCTCGTCTGGATTCACATAAGCGCTGGAGCCGACCTCTGATTCCCAGGCTATAGTATGAGTAAACAGCTCTGCAGACTCAACCATCTGTTCTACCTCATACTCAGACGGGCAGCTGGAGATTTGGGAGCTGTGAGGAAGCAAGTGCGATTGGGGTGACACCTTTGAGGACTGGAGTATTTGTGATGTTGAAGTTGATGTGGAGGAGAGCCCACTTAAAGGAACACTTGATATCCGATGAAGCACCTGCTGTTTTTGTGCCTCATCTGGAATTTGTAGCGATTGGCGTGGCCGTAAGAAAGGGATCTTATCACATTGTCCGCTAAAAGAAGTAGACATTTTAGTTTGGCTGGAAGATGGTCTTTCTTATGCAGATGTTACTGTTGCTTTAACACCTACCCCACGGACACAACCTTTTTTCCCCTTCCCAACACGCCTATTCCCCTTTCCACCAGCAGCAGGCCTTTTTCCACTCATTTTGGTGGTTAACTAATTCACAACTCTGGAGTTGTTTGCACAAAAAAACAATGGATGGGAACCGAGCAGAGCTGAGTGGCCAAACTGTGGTATTAGGCCAAAACTATTGGCTGAGTTAGATGCAGAAAAAAATTATATTCAATTTGCAACCTGATGGAGGTCAGTAAAGATGGACTAATAGAACAAGTCCCACACACAGCTAGAAGCCCAAATATTTTTTCAGAGGTAGATGCAGAAAAAAATTATATTCAGTTTGCAACCTGATGGAGGTCAGTATAGATGGACTAATAGAACAAGTCCCACACACTGCTAGAAGGACAAATATTTTTTCAGAGCTTGATGGAGAAAAATATTATATTCAATTTGCAACCTGATGGAGGTCAGTATAGATGGACTAATAGACCAAGTCCCACACACTGCTAGAAGCCCAAATATTTTTTCAGAGCTTGATGCAGAAAAAAATTATATTCAATTTGCAACCTGATGGAGGTCAGTATAGATGGACTAATAGAACTAGTCCCACACACAGCTAGAAGCCCAAATATTTTTTCAGAGGTAGATGCAGAAAAAAATTATATTCAGTTTGCAACCTGATGGAGGTCAGTATAGATGGACTAATAGACCAAGTCCCACACACTGCTACAAGGCCAAATATTTTTTCAGGGCTAGATGCAGACAAAAAAATATTTTGAATTTGCAAACTGATGGAGCTCTGTATAGATGGACTAATAGAACAAGTCCCACACACTGCTAGAAGGCCAAATATTTTTTCAGAGCTAGATGCAGATAAAAATTATTTTTAATTTGCAAACTGATGGAGGTCAGTATAGATGGACTAATAGAACAAGTCCCACACACTGCTAGAAGCCCAAATATTTTTTCAGAGGTAGATGCAGATAAAAATTATTTTTAATTTGCAACCTGATGGAGGTCAGTATAGATGGACTAATAGAACAAGTCCCACACACTGCTAGAAGGCCAAATATTTTTTCTGAGCTAGATGCAGACAAAAAAATATTTTTAATTTGCCATCTGATGGAGGTCAGTATAGATGGACTAATAGACCAAGTCATACACACTGCTAGAAGGCCAAATATTTTTTCAGAGCTAGATGCTGAAAAAAAATATTTTTAATTTGCAACCTGATGGAGGTCAGTATACATGGACTAATAGAACAAGTCCCACACACTGCTAGAAGCCCAAATATTTTTTCAGAGCTAGATGCAGACAAAAAATTTTTTTGAATTTGCAACCTGATGGAGGTCGGTATAGATGGACTAGTAGAACAAGTCCCACACACTGCTAGAAGGACAAATATTTTTTCAGAGCTAGATGCAGAAAAAAATTATATTCAATTTGCAACCTGATGGAGGTCAGTATAGATGGACTAATAGACGAAGTCCCACACACTGCTAGAATGCCAAATATTTTTTCAGAGCTAGATGCAGACAAAAAAATATTTTTAATTTGCAACCTGATGGAGGTCAGTATAGATGGACTAATAGAACAAGTCCAACACACTGCTAGAAGCCCAAATATTTTTTCAGAGCTAGATGCAGATAAAAATTATTTTTAATTTGCAACCTGATGGAGGTCAGTATAGATGGACTAATAAAACAAGTCCCACACACTGCTAGAAGCCCAAATATTTTTTCAGAGGTAGATGCAGAAAAAAATTATATTCAGTTTGCAACCTGATGGAGGTCAGTATAGATGGACTAATAAAACAAGTCCCACACACTGCAAGAAGCTCAAATATTTTTTCAGAGGTAGATGCAGAAAAAAATTATATTCAGTTTGCAACCTGATGGAGGTCAGTATAAATGGACTAGTAGAACAAGTCCCACACACTGCTAGAAGGACAAATATTTTTTCAGAGCTAGATGCAGACAAAAAATTATTTTGAATTTGCAACCTGATGGAGGTCAGTATAGATGGATTAGTAGAACAAGTCCCACACACTGATAGAAGGACAAATATTTTTTCAGAGCTAGATGCAGAAAAAAATTATATTCAATTTGCAACCTGATGGAGGTCAGTATAGATGGACTAATAGAACAAGTCCCACACACTGCTAGAAGGCCAAATATTTTTTCAGAGCTAGATGCAGATAAAAATTATTTTTAATTTGCAACCTGATGGAGGTCAGTATAGATGGACTAATAAAACAAGTCCCACACACTGCTAGAAGCCCAAATATTTTTTCAGAGGTAGATGCAGAAAAAAATTATATTCAGTTTGCAACCTGATGGAGGTCAGTATAGATGGACTAATAAAACAAGTCCCACACACTGCTAGAAGCCCAAATATTTTTTCAGAGGTAAATGCAGAAAAAAATTATATTCAGTTTGCAACCTGATGGAGGTCAGTATAGATGGACTAATAGAACAAGTCCCACAAACTGCTAGAAGGCCAAATATTTTTTCAGAGCTAGATGCAGAAAAAAATTATATTCAATTTGCAACCTGATGGAGGTCAGTATAGATGGACTAATAGAACAAGTCCCACACACTGCTAGAAGGCCAAATATTTTTTCAGAGCTAGATGCAGACAAAAAATTATTTTGAATTTGCTACCTTATGGAGGTCAGTATAGATAGACTAATAGAACAAGTCCCACACACTGCTAGAAGGCCAAATATTTTTTCAGAGCTAGATGCAGACAAAAAATTATTTTTAATTTGCAACCTGATGGAGGTCAGTATAGATTGACTAATAGAACAAGTCCGACACACTGCTAGAAGCCCAAATATTTTTTCAGAGCTAGATGCAGATAAAATATATTTTTAATTTGCAACCTGATGGAGGTCAGTATAGATGGACTAATAGAACAAGTCCAAAACATTGCTAGAAGGCCAAATATTTTTTCAGAGCTAGATGCAGACAAAAAATTATTTTTAATTTGCAACCTGATGGAGGTCAGTATAGATGGACTAATAAAACAAGTCCCACACACTGCTAGAAGGCCAAATATTTTTTCAGAGGTAGATGCAGAAAAAAATTATATTCAGTTTGTAACCTGATGGAGGTCAGTATAGATGGACTAATAGAACAAGTCCCATACACTGCTGGAAGGCCAAATATTTTTTCAGAGCTAGATGCAGACAAAAAATTATTTTGAATTTGCAACCTGATGGAGGTCAGTATAGATAGACTAATAGAACAAGTCCCACACACTGCTAGAAGGACAAATATTTTTTCAGAGCTAGATGCAGAAAAAAATTATATTCAATTTGCAACCTGATGGAGGTCAGTATAGATAGACTAATAGAACCAGTCCCACACACTGCTAGAAGGCCAAATATTTTTTCAGAGCTAGATGCAGACAAAAAATTATTTTGAATTTGCAACCTGATGGAGGTCAGTATAGATAGACTAATAGAACAAGTCCCACACACTGCTAGAAGGACAAATATTTTTTCAGAGCAAGATGCAGAAAAAAATTATATTCAATTTGCAACCTGATGGAAGTCAGTATAGATGGACTAATAGAACAAGTCCCACACACTGCTAGAAGGCCAAATATTTTTTCAGAGCTGGATGCAGACAAAAAATTATTTTGAATTTGCAACCTGATGGAGGTCAGTATAGATAGACTAATAGAACAAGTCCCACACACTGTTAGAAGGACAAATATTTTTTCAGAGCTAGATGCAGAAAAAAATTATATTCAATTTGCAACCTGATGGAGGTCAGTATAGATGGACTAATAGAACCAGTCCCACACACTGCTAGAAGGCCAAATATTTTTTCAGAGCTAGATGCAGACAAAAAATTATTTTGAATTTGCAACCTGATGGAGGTCAGTATAGATAGACTAATAGAACAAGTCCCACACACTGCTAGAAGGACAAATATTTTTTCAGAGCAAGATGCAGAAAAAAATTATATTCAATTTGCAACCTGATGGAGGTCAGTATAGATGGACTAATAGAACAAGTCCCACACACTGCTAGAAGGCCAAATATTTTTTCAGAGCTGGATGCAGACAAAAAATTATTTTCAATTTGCAACCTGATGGAGGTCAGTATAGATAGACTAATAGAACAAGTCCCACACACTGTTAGAAGGACAAATATTTTTTCAGAGCAAGATGCAGAAAAAAATTATATTCAATTTGCAACCTGATGGAGGTCAGTATAGATGGACTAATAGAACAAGTCCAACACACTGCTAGAAGGCCAAATATTTTTTCAGAGCTAGATGCAGACAAAAAATTATTTTTAATTTGCAACCTGATGGAGGTCAGTATAGATGGACTAATAGAACAAGTCCAAAACATTGCTAGAAGGCCAAATATTTTTTCAGAGCTAGATGCAGACAAAAAATTATTTTTAATTTGCAACCTGATGGAGGTCAGTATAGATGGACTAATAAAACAAGTCCCACACACTGCTAGAAGGCCAAATATTTTTTCAGAGGTAGATGCAGAAAAAAATTATATTCAGTTTGCAACCTGATGGAGGTCAGTATAGATGGACTAATAGAACAAGTCCCACACACTGCTAGAAGGACAAATATTTTTTCAGAGCTTGATGCAGAAAAATATTATATTCAATTTGCAACCTGATGGAGGTCAGTATAGATGGACTAATAGACCAAGTCCCACACACTGCTAGAAGCCCAAATATTTTTTCAGAGCTTGATGCAGAAAAAAATTATATTCAATTTGCAACCTGATGGAGGTCAGTATAGATGGACTAATAGAACAAGTCCCACACACAGCTAGAAGCCCAAATATTTTTTCAGAGGTAGATGCAGAAAAAAATTATATTCAGTTTGCAACCTGATGGAGGTCAGTATAGATGGACTAATAGACCAAGTCCCACACACTGCTACAAGGCCAAATATTTTTTCAGAGCTAGATGCAGACAAAAAAATATTTTGAATTTGCAAACTGATGGAGCTCTGTATAGATGGACTAATAGAACAAGTCCCACACACTGCTAGAAGGCCAAACATTTTTTCAGAGCTAGATGCAGATAAAAATTATTTTTAATTTGCAAACTGATGGAGGTCAGTATAGATGGACTAATAGAACAAGTCCCACACACTGCTAGAAGGCCAAATATTTTTTCAGAGCTAGATGCTGAAAAAAAATATTTTTAATTTGCAACCTGATGGAGGTCAGTATAGATGGACTAATAGAACAAGTCCCACACACTGCTAGAAGCCCAAATATTTTTTCAGAGATAGATGCAGACAAAAAATTTTTTTGAATTTGCAACCTGATGGAGGTCGGTATAGATGGACTAGTAGAACAAGTCCCACACACTGCTAGAAGGACAAATATTTTTTCAGAGCTAGATGCAGAAAAAAATTATATTCAATTTGCAACCTGATGGAGGTCAGTATAGATGGACTAATAGACGAAGTCCCACACACTGCTAGAAGGCCAAATATTTTTTCAGAGCTAGATGCAGACAAAAAAATATTTTTAATTTGCAACCTGATGGAGGTCAGTATAGATGGACTAATAGAACAAGTCCAACACACTGCTAGAAGCCCAAATATTTTTTCAGAGCTAGATGCAGATAAAAATTATTTTTAATTTGCAACCTGATGGAGGTCAGTATAGATGGACTAATAAAACAAGTCCCACACACTGCTAGAAGCCCAAATATTTTTTCAGAGGTAGATGCAGAAAAAAATTATATTCAGTTTGCAACCTGATGGAGGTCAGTATAGATGGACTAATAGAACAAGTCCCACACACTGCAAGAAGCTCAAATATTTTTTCAGAGGTAGATGCAGAAAAAAATTATATTCAGTTTGCAACCTGATGGAGGTCAGTATAAATGGACTAGTAGAACAAGTCCCACACACTGCTAGAAGGACAAATATTTTTTCAGAGCTAGATGCAGACAAAAAATTATTTTGAATTTGCAACCTGATGGAGGTCAGTATAGATGGATTAGTAGAACAAGTCCCACACACTGATAGAAGGACAAATATTTTTTCAGAGCTAGATGCAGAAAAAAATTATATTCAATTTGCAACCTGATGGAGGTCAGTATAGATGGACTAATAGAACAAGTCCCACACACTGCTAGAAGGCCAAATATTTTTTCAGAGCTAGATGCAGATAAAAATTATTTTTAATTTGCAACCTGATGGAGGTCAGTATAGATGGACTAATAAAACAAGTCCCACACACTGCTAGAAGCCCAAATATTTTTTCAGAGGTAGATGCAGAAAAAAATTATATTCAGTTTGCAACCTGATGGAGGTCAGTATAGATGGACTAATAAAACAAGTCCCACACACTGCTAGAAGCCCAAATATTTTTTCAGAGGTAAATGCAGAAAAAAATTATATTCAGTTTGCAACCTGATGGAGGTCAGTATAGATGGACTAATAGAACAAGTCCCACACACTGCTAGAAGGCCAAATATTTTTTCAGAGCTAGATGCAGAAAAAAATTATATTCAATTTGCAACCTGATGGAGGTCAGTATAGATGGACTAATAGAACAAGTCCCACACACTGCTAGAAGGCCAAATATTTTTTCAGAGCTAGATGCAGACAAAAAATTATTTTGAATTTGCTACCTTATGGAGGTCAGTATAGATAGACAAATAGAACAAGTCCCACACACTGCTAGAAGGCCAAATATTTTTTCAGAGCTAGATGCAGACAAAAAATTATTTTTAATTTGCAACCTGATGGAGGTCAGTATAGATTGACTAATAGAACAAGTCCGACACACTGCTAGAAGCCCAAATATTTTTTCAGAGCTAGATGCAGATAAAATATATTTTTAATTTGCAACCTGATGGAGGTCAGTATAGATGGACTAATAGAACAAGTCCAAAACATTGCTAGAAGGCCAAATATTTTTTCAGAGCTAGATGCAGGCAAAAAATTATTTTTAATTTGCAACCTGATGGAGGTCAGTATAGATGGACTAATAAAACAAGTCCCACACACTGCTAGAAGGCCAAATATTTTTTCAGAGGTAGATGCAGAAAAAAATTATATTCAGTTTGTAACCTGATGGAGGTCAGTATAGATGGACTAATAGAACAAGTCCCATACACTGCTGGAAGGCCAAATATTTTTTCAGAGCTAGATGCAGACAAAAAATTATTTTGAATTTGCAACCTGATGGAGGTCAGTATAGATAGACTAATAGAACAAGTCCCACACACTGCTAGAAGGACAAATATTTTTTCAGAGCTAGATGCAGAAAAAAATTATATTCAATTTGCAACCTGATGGAGGTCAGTATAGATGGACTAATAGAACCAGTCCCACACACTGCTAGAAGGCCAAATATTTTTTCAGAGCTAGATGCAGACAAAAAATTATTTTGAATTTGCAACCTGATGGAGGTCAGTATAGATAGACTAATAGAACAAGTCCCACACACTGCTAGAAGGACAAATATTTTTTCAGAGCAAGATGCAGAAAAAAATTATATTCAATTTGCAACCTGATGGAGGTCAGTATAGATGGACTAATAGAACAAGTCCCACACACTGCTAGAAGGCCAAATATTTTTTCAGAGCTGGATGCAGACAAAAAATTATTTTGAATTTGCAACCTGATGGAGGTCAGTATAGATAGACTAATAGAACAAGTCCCACACACTGTTAGAAGGACAAATATTTTTTCAGAGCAAGATGCAGAAAAAAATTATATTCAATTTGCAACCTGATGGAGGTCAGTATAGATGGACTAATAGAACAAGTCCCACACACTGCTAAAAGGCCAAATATTTTTTCAGAGCAAGATGCAGACAAAAAATTATTTTTAATTTGCAACCTGATGGAGGTCAGTATAGATGGACTAATAAAACAAGTCCCACACACTGCTAGAAGGCCAAATATTTTTTCAGAGGTAGATGCAGAAAAAAATTATATTCAGTTTGCAACCTGATGGAGGTCAGTATAGATGGACTAATAGAACAAGTCCCACACACTGCTAGAAGGCCAAATATTTTTTCTGAGCTAGATGCAGACAAAAAAATATTTTTAATTTGCAACCTGATGGAGGTCAGTATAGATGGACTAATAAAACAAGTCCCACACACTGCTAGAAGCCCAAATATTTTTTAAGAGGTAGATGCAGATAAAAATTATATTCAGTTTGCAACCTGATGGAGGTCAGTATAGATGGACTAATAGAACAAGTCCCACACACTGCTAGAAGGCCAAATATTTTTTCAGAGCTAGATGCAGACAAAAAAATATTTTGAATTTGCAACCTGATGGAGGTCAGTAAAGATACACTAGTAGAACAAGTCCCACACACTGCTAGAAGGACAAATATTTTTTCAGAGCTAGATGCAGAAAAAAATTTTATTCAATTTGCAACCTGATGGAGGTCAGTATAGATGGACTAATAGAACAAGTCCCACACACTGCTAGAAGGACAAATATTTTTTCAGAGCTAGATGCAGATAAAAATTATTTTTAATTTGCAACCTGATGGAGGTCAGTATAGATGGACTAATAGAACAAGTCCCACACACTGCTAGAAGGCCAAATATTTTTTCAGAGCTAGATGCAGATAAAAATTATCTTTAATTTGCAACCTGATGAAGGTCAGTATAGATAGACTAATAGAACAAGTCCCACACACTGCTAGAAGGCCAAATATTTTTTCAGAGCAAGATGAAGAAAAAAATTATATTCAATTTGCAACCTGATGGAGGTCATTATAGATAGACTAATAGAACAATAGACAGCTAGAAGGCCAAATATTTTTTCAGAGCTAGATGCAGACAAAAACTTATTTTTAATTTGCAACCTGATGGAGGTCAGTATAGATGGACTAATAGAACAAGTCCCACACACTGCTAGAAGGCCAAATATTTTTTCAGAGCTAGATGCAGATAAAAATTATTTTTAATTTGCAACCTGATGGAGGTCAGTATAGATGGACTAATAGAACAAGTCCCACACACTGCTAGAAGCCCAAATATTTTTTTCAGAGCTAGATGCAGATAAAAATTATTTTTAATTTGCAACCTGATGGAGGTCAGTATAGATGGACTAATAGAACAAGTCCCACACACTGCTAGAAGGCCAAATATTTTTTCAGAGCTAGATGCAGACAAAAAATTATTTTTAATTTGCAACCTGATGGAGGTCAGTATAGATGGACTAATAGAACAAGTCCAAAACATTGCTAGAAGGCCAAATATTTTTTCAGAGATAGATGCAGACAAAAAATTATTTTGAATTTGCAACCTGATGGAGGTCAGTATAGATAGACTAATAGAACAAGTCCCACACACTGCTAGAAGGACAAATATTTTTTCAGAGCAAGATGCAGAAAAAAATTATATTCAATTTGCAACCTGATGGAGGTCAGTATAGATGGACTAATAGAACAAGTCCCACACACTGCTAGAAGGCCAAATATTTTTTCAGAGCTAGATGCAGACAAAAAATTATTTTGAATTTGCAACCTGATGGAGGTCAGTATAGATAGACTAATAGAACAAGTCCCACACACTGCTAGAAGGACAAATATTTTTTCAGAGCAAGATGCAGAAAAAAATTATATTCAATTTGCAACCTGATGGAGGTCAGTATAGATGGACTAATAGAACAAGTCCCACACACTGCTAGAAGGCCAAATATTTTTTCAGAGCTAGATGCAGACAAAAAATTATTTTTAATTTGCAACCTGATGGAGGTCAGTATATAGATGGACTAATAGAACAAGTCCAAAACATTGCTAGAAGGCCAAATATTTTTTCAGAGCTAGATGCAGACAAAAAATTATTTTTAATTTGCAACCTGATGGAGGTCAGTATAGATGGACTAATAAAACAAGTCCCACACACTGCTAGAAGGCCAATTATTTTTTCAGAGGTAGATGCAGAAAAAAATTATATTCAGTTTGCAACCTGATGGAGGTCAGTATAGATGGACTAATAGAACAAGTCCAACACACTGCTAGAAGGCCAAATATTTTTTCAGAGCTAGATGCAGACAAAAAATTATTTTGAATTTGCAACCTGATGGAGGTCAGTATAGATAGACTAATAGAACAAGTCCCACACACTGCTAGAAGGACAAATATTTTTTCAGAGCTAGATGCAGAAAAAAATTATATTCAATTTGCAACCTGATGGAGGACAGTATAGATGGACTAATAGAACAAGTCCCACACACTGCTAGAAGGCAAAATATTTTTTCAGAGCTAGATGCAGACAAAAAATTATTTTTAATTTGCAACCTGATGGAGGTCAGTATAGATGGACTAATAGAACAAGTCCCACACACTGCTAGAAGGCCAAATATTTTTTCAGAGCTAGATGCAGACAAAAAATGATTTTGAATTTGCAACCTGATGGAGGTCAGTATAGATGGACTAGTAGAACAAGTCCCACACACTGCTAGAAGGACAAATATTTTTTCAGAGCTAGATGCAGAAAATAATTATATTCAATTTGCAACCTGATGGAGGTCAGTATAGATGGACTAATAGACCAATTCCCACACACTGCTAGAAGGCCAAATATTTTTTCAGAGCTAGATGCAGACAAAAAAATATTTTTAAATTGCAACCTGATGGAGGTCAGTATAGATGGACTAATAGAACAAGTCCCACACACTGCTAGAAGCTCAAATATTTTTTCAGAGCTAGATGCATATAAAAATTATTTTTTATAGATGGACTAATAAAACAAGTCCCACACACTGCTAGAAGCCCAAATATTTTTTCAGAGGTAGATGCAGAAGAAAATTATATTCAGTTTGCAACCTGATGGAGGTCAGTATAGATGGACTAATAAAACAAGTCCCACACACTGCTAGAAGCCCAAATATTTTTTCAGAGGTAGATGCAGAAAAAAATTATATTCAGTTTGCAACCTGATGGAGGTCAGTATAGATGGACTAATAGAACAAGTCCCACACACTGCTAGAAGGCCAAATATTTTTTGTGAGCTAGATGCAGACAAAAAAATATTTTTAATTTGCAACCTGATGGAGGTCAGTATAGATGGACTAATAAAACAAGTCCCACACACTGCTAGAAGCCCAAATATTTTTTCAGAGGTAGATGCAGAAAAAAATTATATTCAGTTTGCAACCTGATGGAGGTCAGTATAGATGGACTAATAGAACAAGTCCCACACACTGCTAGAAGGCCAAATATTTTTTCAGAGCTAGATGCAGACAAAAAAATATTTTGAATTTGCAACCTGATGGAGGTCAGTAAAGATGGACTAGTAGAACAAGTCCCACACACTACTAGAAGGACAAATATTTTTTCAGAGCTAGATGCAGAAAAAAATTATATTCAATTTGCAACCTGATGGAGGTCATTATAGATAGACTAATAGAACAATAGACAGCTAGAAGGCCAAATATTTTTTCAGAGCTAGATGCAGACAAAAAATTATTTTTAATTTGCAACCTGATGGAGGTCAGTATAGATGGACTAATAGAACAAGTCCCACACACTGCTAGAAGGCCAAATATTTTTTCAGAGCTAGATGCAGATAAAAATTATTTTTAATTTGCAACCTGATGGAGGTCAGTATAGATGGACTAATAGAACAAGTCCCACACACTGCTAGAAGCCCAAATATTTTTTTCAGAGCTAGATGCAGATAAAAATTATTTTTAATTTGCAACCTGATGGAGGTCAGTATAGATGGACTAATAGATCAAGTCCCACACACTGCTAGAAGGCCAAATATTTTTTCAGAGCTAGATGCAGACAAAAAATTATTTTTAATTTGCAACCTGATGGAGGTCAGTATAGATGGACTAATAGAACAAGTCCAAAACATTGCTAGAAGGCCAAATATTTTTTCAGAGCTAGATGCAGACAAAAAATTATTTTTAATTTGCAACCTGATGGAGGTCAGTATAGATGGACTAATAAAACAAGTCCCACACACTGCTAGAAGGCCAAATATTTTTTCAGAGGTAGATGCAGAAAAAAATTATATTCAGTTTGCAACCTGATGGAGGTCAGTATAGATGGACTAATAGAACAAGTCCCATACACTGCTGGAAGGCCAAATATTTTTTCAGAGCTAGATGCAGATAAAAAATTATTTTGAATTTGCAACCTGATGGAGGTCAGTATAGATAGACTAATAGAACAAGTCCCACACACTGCTAGAAGGACAAATATTTTTTCAGAGCTAGATGCAGAAAAAAATTATATTCAATTTGTAACCTGATGGAGGTCAGTATAGATGGACTAATAGAACCAGTCCCACACACTGCTAGAAGGCCAAATATTTTTTCAGAGCTAGATGCGGACAAAAAATTATTTTGAATTTGCAACCTGATGGAGGTCAGTATAGATAGACTAATAGAACAAGTCCCACACACTGCTAGAAGGACAAATATTTTTTCAGAGCAAGATGCAAAAAAAAATTATATTCAATTTGCAACCTGATGGAGGTCAGTATAGATGGACTAATAGAACAAGTCCCACACACTGCTAGAAGGCCAAATATTTTTTCAGAGCTAGATGCAGACAAAAAATTATTTTGAATTTGCAACCTGATTGAGGTCAGTATAGAAAGACTAATAGAACAAGTCCCACACACTGCTAGAAGGACAAATATTTTTTCAGAGCAAGATGCAGAAAAAAATTATATTCAATTTGCAACCTGATGGAGGTCTGTATAGATGGACTAATAGAACAAGTCCCACACACTGCTAGAAGGCCAAATATTTTTTCAGAGCTAGATGCAGACAAAAAATTATTTTTAATTTGCAACCTGATGGAGGTCAGTATAGATGGACTAATAGAACAAGTCCAAAACATTGCTAGAAGGCCAAATATTTTTTCAGAGCTAGATGCAGACAAAAAATTATTTTTAATTTGCAACCTGATGGAGGTCAGTATAGATGGACTAATAAAACAAGTCCCACACACTGCTAGAAGGCCAAATATTTTTTCAGAGGTAGATGCAGAAAAAAATTATATTCAGTTTGCAACCTGATGGAGGTCAGTATAGATGGACTAATAGAACAAGTCCCACACACTGCTAGAAGGCCAAATATTTTTTCAGAGCTAGATGCAGACAAAAAATTATTTTGAATTTGCAACCTGATGGAGGTCAGTATAGATAGACTAATAGAACAAGTCCCACACACTGCTAGAAGGACAAATATTTTTTCAGAGCTAGATGCAGAAAAAAATTATATTCAATTTGCAACCTGATGGAGGTCAGTATAGATGGACTAATAGAACCAGTCCCACACACTGCTAGAAGGCCAAATATTTTTTCAGAGCTAGATGCAGACAAAAAATTATTTTGCATTTGCAACCTGATGGAGGTCAGTATAGATAGACTAATAGAACAAGTCCCACACACTGCTAGAAGGACAAATATTTTTTTCAGAGCAAGATGCAGAAAAAAATTATATTCAATTTGCAACCTGATGGAGGTCAGTATAGATGGACTAATAGAACAAGTCCCACACACTGCTAGAAATACAAATATTTTTTCAGAGCTAGATGCAGACAAAAAATTATTTTGAATTTGCAACCTGATAGAGGTCAGTATAGATAGACTAATAGAACAAGTCCCACACACTGCTAGAAGGACAAATATTTTTTCAGAGCTAGATGCAGAAAAAAATTATATTCAATTTGCAACCTGATGGAGGTCAGTATAGATGGACTAATAGAACAAGTCCCACACACTGCTAGAAGGCCAAATATTTTTTCAGAGCTAGATGCAGACAAAAAATTATTTTTAATTTGCAACCTGATGGAGGTCAGTATAGATGGACTAATAGAACAAGTCCAAAACATTGCTAGAAGGCCAAATATTTTTTCAGAGCTAGATGCAGACAAAAAATTATTTTTAATTTGCAACCTGATGGAGGTCAGTATAGATGGACTAATAAAACAAGTCCCACACACTGCTAGAAGGCCAAATATTTTTTCAGAGGTAGATGCAGAAAAAAATTATATTCAGTTTGCAACCTGATGGAGGTCAGTATAGATGGACTAATAGAACAAGTCCAACACACTGCTAGAAGGCCAAATATTTTTTCAGAGCTAGATGCAGACAAACAATTATTTTGAATTTGCAACCTGATGGAAGTCTGTATAGATAGACTAATAGAACAAGTCCCACACACTGCTAGAAGGACAAATATTTTTTCAGAGCTAGATGCAGAAAAAAATTATATTCAATTTGCAACCTGATGGAGGACAGTATAGATGGACTCATAGAACAAGTCCCACACACTGCTAGAAGGCAAAATATTTTTCAGAGCTAGATGCAGACAAAAAATTATTTTTAATTTGCAACCTGATGGAGGTCAGTATAGATGGACTTATAGAACAAGTCCCACACACTGCTAGAAGGCCAAATATTTTTTCAGAGCTAGATGCAGACAAAAAATGATTTTGAATTTGCAACCTGATGGAGGTCAGTATAGATGGACTAGTAGAACAAGTCCCACACACTGATAGAAGGACAAATATTTTTTCAGAGCTAGATGCAGAAAAAAATTATATTCAATTTGCAACCTGATGGAGGTCAGTATAGATGGACTAATAGACCAATTCCCACACACTGCTAGAAGGCCAAATATTTTTTCAGAGCTAGATGCAGACAAAAAAATATTTTTAATTTGCAACCTGATGGAGGTCAGTATAGATGGACTAATAGAACAAGTCCCACACACTGCTAGAAGGCCAAATATTTTTTCTGAGCTAGATGCAGACAAAAAAATATTTTTAATTTGCAACCTGATGGAGGTCAGTATAGATGGACTAATAAAACAAGTCCCACACACTGCTAGAAGCCCAAATATTTTTTCAGAGGTAGATGCAGAAAAAAATTATATTCAGTTTGCAACCTGATGGAGGTCAGTATAGATGGACTAATAGAACAAGTCCCACACACTGCTAGAAGGCCAAATATTTTTTCAGAGCTAGATGCAGACAAAAAAATATTTTGAATTTGCAACCTGATGGAGGTCAATAAAGATGAACTAGTAGAACAAGTCCCACACACTGCTAGAAGGACAAATATTTTTTCAGAGCTAGATGCAGAAAAAAATTATATTCAATTTGCAACCTGATGGAGGTCAGTATAGATGGACTAATAGAACAAGTCCCACACACTGCTAGAAGGACAAATATTTTTTCAGAGCTAGATGCAGATAAAAATTATTTTTAATTTGCAACCTGATGGAGGTCAGCATAGATGGACTAATAGAACAAGTCCCACACACTGCTAGAAGGCCAAATATTTTTTCAGAGCTAGATGCAGATAAAAGTTATTTTTAATTTGCAACCTGATGAAGGTCAGTATAGATAGACTAATAGAACAAGTCCCACACACTGCTAGAAGGCCAAATATTTTTTCAGAGCAAGATGAAGAAAAAAATTATATTCAATTTGCAACCTGATGGAGGTCATTATAGATAGACTAATAGAACAAAAGACAGCTAGAAGGCCAAATATTTTTTCAGAGCTAGATGCAGACAAAAAATGATTTTTAATTTGCAACCTGATGGAGGTCAGTATAGATGGACTAATAGAACAAGTCCCACACACTGCTAGAAGGCCAAATATTTTTTCAGAGCTAGATGCAGACAAAAAATGATTTTGAATTTGCAACCTGATGGAGGTCAGTATAGATGGACTAGTAGAACAAGTCCCACACACTGCTAGAAGGACAAATATTTTTTCAGAGCTAGATGCAGACAAAAAATTATTTTGAATTTGCAACCTGATGGACGTCAGTATAGATAGACTAATAGAACAAGTCCCACACACTGCTAGAAGGCCAAATATTTTTTCAGAGCTAGATGCAGACAAAAAATTATTTTTAATTTGCAACCTGATGGAGATCAGTATAGATGGACTAATAGAACAAGTCCAAAACATTGCTAGAAGGCTAAATATTTTTTCAGAGCTAGATGCAGACAAAAAATTATTTTTAATTTGCAACCTGATGGAGGTCAGTATAGATGGACTAATAAAACAAGTCCCACACACTGCTAGAAGGCCAAATATTTTTTCAGAGGTAGATGCAGAAAAAAATTATATTCAGTTTGCAACCTGATGGAGGTCAGTATAGATGGACTAATAGAACAAGTCCAACACACTGCTAGAAGGCCAAATATTTTTTCAGAGCTAGATGCAGACAAAAAATTATTTTGAATTTGCAACCTGATGGAGGTCAGTATAGATAGACTAATAGAACAAGTCCCACACACTGCTAGAAGGACAAATATTGTTTCAGAGCTAGATGCAGAAAAAAATTATATTCAATTTGCAACCTGATGGAGGTCAGTATAGATGGACTAATAGAACCAGTCCCACACACTGCTAGAAGGCCAAATATTTTTTCAGAGCTAGATGCAGACAAAAAATTATTTTGAATTTGCAACCTGATGGAGGTCAGTATAGATAGACTAATAGAACAAGTCCCACACACTGCTAGAAGGACAAATATTTTTTCAGAGCAAGATGCAGAAAAAAATTATATTCAATTTGCAACCTGATGGAGGTCAGTATAGATGGACTAATAGAACAAGTCCCACACACTGCTAGAAGGCCAAATATTTTTTCAGAGCTAGATGCAGACAAAAAATTATTTTGAATTTGCAACCTGATGGAGGTCAGTATAGATAGACTAATAGAACAAGTCCCACACACTGCTAGAAGGACAAATATTTTTTCAGAGCAAGATGCAGAAAAAAATTATATTCAATTTGCAACCTGATGGAGGTCAGTATAGATGGACTAATAGAACAAGTCCCACACACTGCTAGAAGGTCAAATATTTTTTCAGAGCTAGATGCAGACAAAAAATTATTTTTAATTTGCAACCTGATGGAGGTCAGTATAGATGGACTAATAGAACAAGTCCAAAACATTGCTAGAAGGCCAAATATTTTTTCAGAGCTAGATGCAGACAAAAAATTATTTTTAATTTGCAACCTGATGGAGGTCAGTATAGATGGACTAATTAAACAAGTCCCACACACTGCTAGAAGGCCAAATATTTTTTCAGAGGTAGATGCAGAAAAAAATTATATTCAGTTTGCAACCTGATGGAGGTCAGTATAGATGGACTAATAGAACAAGTCCAACACACTGCTAGAAGGCCAAATATTTTTTCAGAGCTAGATGCAGACAAAAAATTATTTTGAATTTGCAACCTGATGGAGGTCAGTATAGATAGACTAATAGAACAAGTCCCACACACTGCTAGAAGGACAAATATTTTTTCAGAGCTAGATGTAGAAAAAAATTATATTCAATTTGCAACCTGATGGAGGACAGTATAGATGGACTAATAGAACAAGTCCCACACACTGCTAGAAGGCAAAATATTTTTTCAGAGCTAGATGCAGACAAAAAATTATTTTTAATTTGCAACCTGATGGAGGTCAGTATAGATGGACTAATAGAACAAGTCCCACACACTGCTAGAAGGCCAAATATTTTTTCAGAGCTAGATGCAGACAAAAAATGATTTTGAATTTGCAACCTGATGGAGGTCAGTATAGATGGACTAGTAGAACAAGTCCCACACACTGCTAGAAGGACAAATATTTTTTCAGAGCTAGATGCAGACAAAAAATTATTTTGAATTTGCAACCTGATGGACGTCAGTATAGATAGACTAATAGAACAAGTCCCACACACTGCTAGAAGGACAAATATTTTTTCAGAGCAAGATGCAGAAAAAAATTATATTCAATTTGCAACCTGATGGAGGTCAGTATAGATGGACTAATAGAACAAGTCCCACACACTGCTAGAAGGCCAAATATTTTTTCAGAGCTAGATGCAGACAAAAAATTATTTTGAATTTGCAACCTGATGGAGGTCAGTATAGATAGACTAATAGAACAAGTCCCACACACTGCTAGAAGGACAAATATTTTTTCAGAGCAAGATGCAGAAAAAAATTATATTCAATTTGCAACCTGATGGAGGTCAGTATAGATGGACTAATAGAACAAGTCCCACACACTGCTAGAAGGTCAAATATTTTTTCAGAGCTAGATGCAGACAAAAAATTATTTTTAATTTGCAACCTGATGGAGGTCAGTATAGATGGACTAATAGAACAAGTCCAAAACATTGCTAGAAGGCCAAATATTTTTTCAGAGCTAGATGCAGACAAAAAATTATTTTTAATTTGCAACCTGATGGAGGTCAGTATAGATGGACTAATTAAACAAGTCCCACACACTGCTAGAAGGCCAAATATTTTTTCAGAGGTAAATGCAGAAAAAAATTATATTCAGTTTGCAACCTGATGGAGGTCAGTATAGATGGACTAATAGAACAAGTCCAACACACTGCTAGAAGGCCAAATATTTTTTCAGAGCTAGATGCAGACAAAAAATTATTTTGAATTTGCAACCTGATGGAGGTCAGTATAGATAGACTAATAGAACAAGTCCCACACACTGCTAGAAGGACAAATATTTTTTCAGAGCTAGATGTAGAAAAAAATTATATTCAATTTGCAACCTGATGGAGGACAGTATAGATGGACTAATAGAACAAGTCCCACACACTGCTAGAAGGCAAAATATTTTTTCAGAGCTAGATGCAGACAAAAAATTATTTTTAATTTGCAACCTGATGGAGGTCAGTATAGATGGACTAATAGAACAAGTCCCACACACTGCTAGAAGGCCAAATATTTTTTCAGAGCTAGATGCAGACAAAAAATGATTTTGAATTTGCAACCTGATGGAGGTCAGTATAGATGGACTAGTAGAACAAGTCCCACACACTGCTAGAAGGACAAATATTTTTTCAGAGCTAGATGCAGAAAAAAATTATATTCAATTTGCAACCTGATGGAGGTCAGTATAGATGGACTAATAGACCAATTCCCACACACTGCTAGAAGGCCAAATATTTTTTCAGAGCTAGATGCAGACAAAAAAATATTTTTAATTTGCAACCTGATGGAGGTCAGTATAGATGGACTAATAGAACAAGTCCCACACACTGCTAGAAGCCCAAATATTTTTTCAGAGCTAGATGCAGATAAAAATTATTTTTAATTTGCAACCTGATGGAGGTCAGTATAGATGGACTAATAAAACAAGTCCCACACACTGCTAGAAGCCCAAATATTTTTTCAGAGGTAGATGCAGAAAAAAATTATATTCAGTTTGCAACCTGATGGAGGTCAGTATAGATGGACTAATAAAACAAGTCCCACACACTGCTAGAAGCCCAAATATTTTTTCAGAGGTAGATGCAGAAAAAAATTATATTCAGTTTGCAACCTGATGGAGGTCAGTATAGATGGACTAATAGAACAAGTCCCACACACTGCTAGAAGGCCAAATATTTTTTCTGAGCTAGATGCAGACAAAAAAATATTTTTAATTTGCAACCTGATGGAGGTCAGTATAGAAGGACTAATAAAACAAGTCCCACACACTGCTAGAAGCCCAAATATTTTTTCAGAGGTAGATGCAGAAAAAAATTATATTCAGTTTGCAACCTGATGGAGGTCAGTATAGATGGACTAATAGAACAAGTCCCACACACTGCTAGAAGGCCAAATATTTTTTCAGAGCTAGATGCAGACAAAAAAATATTTTGAATTTGCAACCTGATGGAGGTCAGTAAAGATGGACTAGTAGAACAAGTCCCACACACTGCTAGAAGGACAAATATTTTTTCAGAGCTAGATGCAGAAAAAAATTATATTCAATTTGCAACCTGATGGAGGTCAGTATAGATGGACTAATAGAACAAGTCCCACACACTGCTAGAAGGCCAAATATTTTTTCAGAGCTAGATGCAGATAAAAATTATTTTTAATTTGCAACCTGATGGAGGTCAGTATAGATGGACTAATAGAACAAGTCCCACACACTGCTAGAAGGCCAAATATTTTTTCAGAGCTAGATGCAGATAAAAATTATTTTTAATTTGCAACCTGATGAAGGTCAGTATAGATAGACTAATAGAACAAGTCCCACACACTTCTAGAAGGACAAATATTTTTTCAGAGCAAGATGAAGAAAAAAATTATATTCAATTTGCAACCTGATGGAGGTCATTATAGATAGACTAATAGAATAATAGACAGCTAGAAGACCAAATATTTTTTCAGAGCTAGATGCAGACAAAAAATTATTTTTAATTTGCAACCTGATGGAGGTCAGTATAGATGGACTAATAGAACAAGTCCCACACACTGCTAGAAGACCAAATATTTTTTCAGAGCTAGATGCAGATAAAAATTATTTTTAATTTGCAACCTGATGGAGGTCAGTATAGATGGACTAATAGAACAAGTCCCACACACTGCTAGAAGCCCAAATATTTTTTTCAGAGCTAGATGCAGATAAAAATTATTTTTAATTTGCAACCTGATGGAGGTCAGTATAGATGGACTAATAGAACAAGTCCCACACACTGCTAGAAGGACAAATATTTTTTCAGAGCTAGATGCAGACAAAAAATTATTTTTAATTTGCAACCTGATGGAGGTCATTATAGATGGACTAATAGAACAAGTCCAAAACATTGCTAGAAGGCCAAATATTTTTTCAGAGCTAGATGCAGACAAAAAATTATTTTTAATTTGCAACCTGATGGAGGTCAGTATAGATGGACTAATAAAATAAGTCCCACACACTGCTAGAAGGCCAAATATTTTTTCAGAGGTAGATGCAGAAAAAAATTATATTCAGTTTGCAACCTGATGGAG
Source organism: Phyllobates terribilis (assembly GCF_046119375.1). Classification (NCBI taxonomy): domain Eukaryota; kingdom Metazoa; phylum Chordata; class Amphibia; order Anura; family Dendrobatidae; genus Phyllobates; species Phyllobates terribilis. The sequence continues at coordinate 1,032,905,055 of NW_027362761.1, read as the reverse complement.
GTCAGTATAGATGGACTAATAGAACAAGTCCCACACACTGCTAGAAGGCCAAATATTTTTTCAGAGCTAGATGCAGACAAAAATTATTTTGAATTTGCAACCTGATGGAGTTCAGTATAGATAGACTAATAGAGCAAGTCCCACACACTGCTAGAAGGACAAATATTTTTTCAGAGCTAGATGCAGAAAAAAATTATATTCATTTTGCAACCTGATGGAGGTCAGTATAGATGGACTAATAGAACCAGTCCCACACACTGCTAGAAGGCCAAATATTTTTTCAGAGCTAGATGCAGACAAAAAATTATTTTGAATTTGCAACCTGATGGAGGTCAGTATAGATAGACTAATAGAACAAGTCCCACACACTGCTAGAAGGACAAATATTTTTTCAGAGCAAGATGCAGAAAAAAATTATATTCAATTTGCAACCTGATGGAGGTCAGTATAGATGGACTAATAGAACAAGTCCCACACACTGCTAGAAGGCCAAATATTTTTTCAGAGCTAGATGCAGACAAAAAATTATTTTGAATTTGCAACCTGATGGAGGTCAGTATAGATAGACTAATAGAACAAGTCCCACACACTGCTAGAAGGACAAATATTTTTTCAGAGCAAGATGCAGAAAAAAATTATATTCAGTTTGCAACCTGATGGAGGTCAGTATAGATGGACTAATAGAACAAGTCCCACACACTGCTTGAAGGCCAAATATTTTTTCAGAGCTAGATGCAGACAAAAAATTATTTTAAATTTGCAACCTGATGGAGGTCAGTATAGATGGACTAATAAAACAAGTCCCACACACTGCTAGAAGGCCAAATATTTTTTCAGAGGTAGATGCAGAAAAAAATTATATTCAGTTTGCAACCTGATGGAGGTCAGTATAGATGGACTAATAGAACAAGTCCCACACACTGCTAGAAGGCCAAATATTTTTTCAGAGCTAGATGCAGACAAAAAATTATTTTGAATTTGCAACCTGATGGAGGTCAGTATAGATAGACTAATAGAACAAGTCCCACACACTGCTAGAAGGACAAATATTTTTTCAGAGCTAGATACAGAAAAAAATTATATTCAATTTGCAACCTGATGGAGGTCAGTATAGATGGACTAATAGAACCAGTCCCACACACTGCTAGAAGGCCAAATATTTTTTCAGAGCTAGATGCAGACAAAAAATTATTTTGAATTTGCAACCTGATGGAGGTCAGTATAGATAGACTAATAGAACAAGTCCCACACACTGCTAGAAGGACAAATATTTTTTCAGAGCAAGATGCAGAAAAAAATTATATTCAATTTGCAACCTGATGGAGGTCAGTATAGATGGACTAATAGAACAAGTCCCACACACTGCTAGAAGGCCAAATATTTTTTCAGAGCTAGATGCAGACAAAAAATTATTTTGAATTTGCAACCTGATGGAGGTCAGTATAGATAGACTAATAGAACAATTCCCACACACTGCTAGAAGGACAAATATTTTTTCAGAGCTAGATGCAGAAAAAAATTATATTCAATTTGCAACCTGATGGAGGACAGTATAGATGGACTAATAGAACAAGTCCCACACACTGCTAGAAGGCAAAATATTTTTTCAGAGCTAGATGCAGACAAAAAATTATTTTTAATTTGCAACCTGATGGAGGTCAGTATAGATGGACTAATAGAACAAGTCCCACACACTGCTAGAAGGCCAAATATTTTTTCAGAGCTAGATGCAGACAAAAAATGATTTTGAATTTGCAACCTGATGGAGGTCAGTATAGATGGACTAGTAGAACAAGTCCCACACACTGCTAGAAGGACAAATATTTTTTCAGAGCTAGATGCAGAAAAAAATTATATTCAATTTGCAACCTGATGGAGGTGAGTATAGATGGACTAATAGACCAATTCCCACACACTGCTAGAAGGCCAAATATTTTTTCAGAGCTAGATGCAGACAAAAAAATATTTTTAATTTGCAACCTGATGGAGGTCAGTATAGATGGACTAATAGAACAAGTCCCACACACTGCTAGAAGCCCAAATATTTTTTCAGAGCTAGATGCAGATAAAAATTATTTTTAATTTGCAACCTGATGGAGGTCAGTATAGATGGACTAATAAAACAAGTCCCACACATTGCTAGAAGCCCAAATATTTTTTCAGAGGTAGATGCAGAAAAAAATTATATTCAGTTTGCAACCTGATGGAGGTCAGTATAGATGGACTAATTAAACAAGTCCCACACACTGCTAGAAGCCCAAATATTTTTTCAGAGGTAGATGCAGAAAAAAATTATATTCAGTTTGCAACCTGATGGAGGTCAGTATAGATGGACTAATAGAACAAGTCCCACACACTGCTAGAAGGCCAAATATTTTTTCAGAGCTAGATGCAGACAAAAAATTATTTTGAATTTGCAACCTGATGGAGGTCAGTATAGATAGACTAATAGAACAATTCCCACACACTGCTAGAAGGACAAATATTTTTTCAGATCTAGATGCAGAAAAAAATTATATTCAATTTGCAACCTGATGGAGGACAGTATAGATGGACTAATAGAACAAGTCCCACACACTGCTAGAAGGCAAAATATTTTTTCAGAGCTAGATGCAGACAAAAAATTATTTTTAATTTGCAACCTGATGGAGGTCAGTATAGATGGACTAATAGAACAAGTCCCACACACTGCTAGAAGGCCAAATATTTTTTCAGAGCTAGATGCAGACAAAAAATGATTTTGAATTTGCAACCTGATGGAGGTCAGTATAGATGGACTAGTAGAACAAGTCCCACACACTGCTAGAAGGACAAATATTTTTTCAGAGCTAGATGCAGAAAAAAATTATATTCAATTTGCAACCTGATGGAGGTCAGTATAGATGGACTAATAGACCAATTCCCACACACTGCTAGAAGGCCAAATATTTTTTCAGAGCTAGATGCAGACAAAAAAATATTTTTAATTTGCAACCTGATGGAGGTCAGTATAGATGGACTAATAGAACAAGTCCCACACACTGCTAGAAGCCCAAATATTTTTTCAGAGCTAGATGCAGAAAAAAATTATATTCAGTTTGCAACCTGATGGAGGTCAGTATAGATGGACTAATAGAACAAGTCCCACACACTGCTAGAAGGCCAAATATTTTTTCAGAGCTAGATGCAGACAAAAAATTATTTTGAATTTGCAACCTGATGGAGGTCAGTATAGATAGACTAATAGAACAAGTCCCACACACTGCTAGAAGGAGAAATATTTTTTCAGAGCTAGATGCAGAAAAAAATTATATTCAATTTGCAACCTGATGGAGGTCAGTATAGATGGACTAATAGAACCAGTCCCACACAATGCTAGAAGGCCAAATATTTTTTCAGAGCTAGATGCAGAGAAAAAATTATTTTGAATTTGCAACCTGATGGAGGTCAGTATAGATAGACTAATAGAACAAGTCCCACACACTGCTAGAAGGACAAATATTTTTTCAGAGGAAGATGCAGAAAAAAATTATATTCAATTTGCAACCTGATGGAGGTCAGTATAGATGGACTAATAGAACAAGTCCCACACACTGCTAGAAGGCCAAATATTTTTTCAGAGCTAGATGCAGACAAAAAATTATTTTGAATTTGCAACCTGATGGAGGTCAGTATAGATAGACTAATAGAACAAGTCCCACACACTGCTAGAAGGACAAATATTTTTTCAGAGCAAGATGCAGAAAAAAATTATATTCAATTTGCAACCTGATGGAGGTCAGTATAGATGGACTAATAGAACAAGTCCCACACACTGCTAGAAGGTCAAATATTTTTTCAGAGCTAGATGCAGACAAAAGATTATTTTTAATTTGCAACCTGATGGAGGTCAGTATAGATGGACTAATAGAACAAGTCCAAAACATTGCTAGAAGGCCAAATATTTTTTCAGAGCTAGATGCAGACAAAAAATTATTTTTAATTTGCAACCTGATGGAGGTCAGTATAGATGGACTAATTAAACAAGTCCCACACACTGCTAGAAGGCCAAATATTTTTTCAGAGGTAGATGCAGAAAAAAATTATATTCAGTTTGCAACCTGATGGAGGTCAGTATAGATGGACTAATAGAACAAGTCCAACACACTGCTAGAAGGCCAAATATTTTTTCAGAGCTAGATGCAGACACAAAATTATTTTGAATTTTCAACCTGATGGAGGTCAGTATAGATAGACTAATAGAACAAGTCCCACACACTGCTAGAAGGACAAATATTTTTTCAGAGCTAGATGTAGAAAAAAATTATATTCAATTTGCAACCTGATGGAGGACAGTATAGATGGACTAATAGAACAAGTCCCACACACTGCTAGAAGGCAAAATATTTTTTCAGAGCTAGATGCAGACAAAAAATTATTTTTAATTTGCAACCTGATGGAGGTCAGTATAGATGGACTAATAGAACAAGTCCCACACACTGCTAGAAGGCCAAATATTTTTTCAGAGCTAGATGCAGACAAAAAATGATTTTGAATTTGCAACCTGATGGAGGTCAGTATAGATGGACTAGTAGAACAAGTCCCACACACTGCTAGAAGGACAAATATTTTTTCAGAGCTAGATGCAGAAAAAAATTATATTCAATTTGCAACCTGATGGAGGTCAGTATAGATGGACTAATAGACCAATTCCCACACACTGCTAGAAGGCCAAATATTTTTTCAGAGCTAGATGCAGACAAAAAAATATTTTTAATTTGCAACCTGATGGAGGTCAGTATAGATGGACTAATAGAACAAGTCCCACACACTGCTAGAAGCCCAAATATTTTTTCAGAGCTAGATGCAGATAAAAATTATTTTTAATTTGCAACCTGATGGAGGTCAGTATAGATGGACTAATAAAACAAGTCCCACACACTGCTAGAAGCCCAAATATTTTTTCAGAGGTAGATGCAGAAAAAAATTATATTCAGTTTGCAACCTGATGGAGGTCAGTATAGATGGACTAATAAAACAAGTCCCACACACTGCTAGAAGCCCAAATATTTTTTCAGAGGTAGATGCAGAAAAAAATTATATTCAGTTTGCAACCTGATGGAGGTCAGTATAGATGGACTAATAGAACAAGTCCCACACACTGCTAGAAGGCCAAATATTTTTTCTGAGCTAGATGCAGACAAAAAAATATTTTTAATTTGCAAACTGATGGAGGTCAGTATAGAGGGACTACTAAAACAAGTCCCACACACTGCTAGAAGCCCAAATATTTTTTCAGAGGTAGATGCAGAAAAAAATTATATTCAGTTTGCAACCTGATGGAGGTCAGTATAGATGGACTAATAGAACAAGTCCCACACACTGCTAGAAGGCCAAATATTTTTTCAGAGCTAGATGCAGACAAAAAAATATTTTGAATTTGCAACCTGATGGAGGTCAGTAAAGATGGACTAGTAGAACAAGTCCCACACACTGCTAGAAGGACAAATATTTTTTCAGAGCTAGATGCAGAAAAAAATTATATTCAATTTGCAACCTGATGGAGGTCAGTATAGATGGACTAATAGAACAAGTCCCACACACTGCTAGAAGGCCAAATATTTTTTCAGAGCTAGATGCAGATAAAAATTATTTTTAATTTGCAACCTGATGGAGGTCAGTATAGATGGACTAATAGAACAAGTCCCACACACTGCTAGAAGGCCAAATATTTTTTCAGAGCTAGATGCAGATAAAAATTATTTTTAATTTGCAACCTGATGAAGGTCAGTATAGATAGACTAATAGAACAAGTCCCACACACTGTTAGAAGGCCAAATATTTTTTCAGAGCAAGATGAAGAAAAAAATTATATTCAATTTGCAACCTGATGGAGGTCATTATAGATAGACTAATAGAACAATAGACAGCTAGAAGGCCAAATATTTTTTCAGAGCTAGATGCAGACAAAAAATTATTTTTAATTTGCAACCTGATGGAGGTCAGTATAGATGGACTAATAGAACAAGTCCCACACACTGCTAGAAGGCCAAATATTTTTTCAGAGCTAGATGCAGATAAAAATTATTTTTAATTTGCAACCTGATGGAGGTCAGTATAGATGGACTAATAGAACAAGTCCCACACACTGCTAGAAGCCCAAATATTTTTTTCAGAGCTAGATGCAGATAAAAATTATTTTTAATTTGCAACCTGATGGAGGTCAGTATAGATGGACTAATAGAACAAGTCCCACACACTGCTAGAAGGACAAATATTTTTTCAGAGCTAGATGCAGACAAAAAATTATTTTTAATTTGCAACCTGATGGAGGTCAGTATAGATGGACTAATAGAACAAGTCCAAAACATTGCTAGAAGGCCAAATATTTTTTCAGAGCTAGATGCAGACAAAAAATTATTTTGAATTTGCAACCTGATGGAGGTCAGTATAGATAGACTAATAGAACAAGTCCCACACACTGCTAGAAGGACAAATATTTTTTCAGAGCAAGATGCAGAAAAAAATTATATTCAATTTGCAACCTGATGGAGGTCAGTATAGATGGACTAATAGACCAATTCCCACACACTGCTAGAAGGCCAAATATTTTTTCAGAGCTAGATGCAGACAAAAAAATATTTTTAATTTGCAACCTGATGGAGGTCAGTATAGATGGACTAATAGAACAAGTCCCACACACTGCTAGAAGCCCAAATATTTTTTCAGAGCTAGATGCAGATAAAAATTATTTTTAATTTGCAACCTGATGGAGGTCAGTATAGATGGACTAATAAAACAAGTCCCACACATTGCTAGAAGCCCAAATATTTTTTCAGAGGTAGATGCAGAAAGAAATTATATTCAGTTTGCAACCTGATGGAGGTCAGTATAGATGGACTAATTAAACAAGTCCCACACACTGCTAGAAGCCCAAATATTTTTTCAGAGGTAGATGCAGAAAAAAATTATATTCAGTTTGCAACCTGATGGAGGTCAGTATAGATGGACTAATAGAACAAGTCCCACACACTGCTAGAAGGCCAAATATTTTTTCAGAGCTAGATGCAGACAAAAAATTATTTTGAATTTGCAACCTGATGGAGGTCAGTATAGATAGACTAATAGAACAAGTCCCACACACTGCTAGAAGGACAAATATTTTTTCAGAGCTAGATGCAGAAAAAAATTATATTCAATTTGCAACCTGATGGAGGTCAGTATAGATGGACTAATAGAACCAGTCCCACACACTGCTAGAAGGCCAAATATTTTTTCAGAGCTAGATGCAGACAAAAAATTATTTTGAATTTGCAACCTGATGGAGGTCAGTATAGATAGACTAATAGAACAAGTCCCACACACTGCTAGAAGGCCAAATATTTTTTCTGAGCTAGATGCAGACAAAAAAATATTTTTAATTTGCAACCTGATGGAGGTCATTATAGAGGGACAAATAAAACAAGTCCCACACACTGCTAGAAGCCCAAATATTTTTTCAGAGGTAGATGCAGAAAAAAATTATATTCAGTTTGCAACCTGATGGAGGTCAGTATAGATGGACTAATAGAACAAGTCCCACACACTGCTAGAAGGCCAAATATTTTTTCAGAGCTAGATGCAGACAAAAAAATATTTTCAATTTGCAACCTGATGGAGGTCAGTAAAGATGGACTAGTAGAACAAGTCCCACACACTGCTAGAAGGACAAATATTTTTTCAGAGCTAGATGCAGAAAAAAATTATATTCAATTTGCAACCTGATGGAGGTCAGTATAGATGGACTAATAGAACAAGTCCCACACACTGCTAGAAGGCCAAATATTTTTTCAGAGCTAGATGCAGATAAAAATTATTTTTAATTTGCAACCTGATGGAGGTCAGTATAGATGGACTAATAGAACAAGTCCCACACACTGCTAGAAGGCCAAATATTTTTTCAGAGCTAGATGCAGATAAAAATTATTTTTAATTTGCAACCTGATGAAGGTCAGTATAGATAGACTAATAGAACAAGTCCCACACACTGCTAGAAGGCCAAATATTTTTTCAGAGCAAGATGAAGAAAAAAATTATATTCAATTTGCAACCTGATGGAGGTCATTATAGATAGACTAATAGAACAATAGACAGCTAGAAGGCCAAATATTTTTTCAGAGCTAGATGCAGACAAAAAATTATTTTTAATTTGCAACCTGATGGAGGTCAGTATAGATGGACTAATAGAACAAGTCCCACACACTGCTAGAAGGCCAAATATTTTTTCAGAGCTAGATGCAGATAAAAATTATTTTTAATTTGCAACCTGATGGAGGTCAGTATAGATGGACTAATAGAACAAGTCCCACACACTGCTAGAAGCCCAAATATTTTTTTCAGAGCTAGATGCAGATAAAAATTATTTTTAATTTGCAACCTGATGGAGGTCAGTATAGATGGACTAATAGAACAAGTCCCACACACTGCTAGAAGGACAAATATTTTTTCAGAGCAAGATGCAGAAAAAAATTATATTCAATTTGCAAGCTGATGGAGGTCAGTATAGATGGACTAATAGAACAAGTCCCACACACTGCTAGAAGGCCAAATATTTTTTCAGAGCTAGATGCAGACAAAAAATTATTTTGAATTTGCAACCTGATGGAGGTCAGTATAGATAGACTAATAGAACAAGTCCCACACACTGCTAGAAGGACAAATATTTTTTCAGAGCTAGATGCAGAAAAAAATTATATTCAATTTGCAACCTGATGGAGGTCAGTATAGATGGACTAATAGAACCAGTCCCACACACTGCTAGAAGGCCAAATATTTTTTCAGAGCTAGATGCAGACAAAAAATTATTTTGAATTTGCAACCTGATGGAGGTCAGTATAGATAGACTAATAGAACAAGTCCCACACACTGCTAGAAGGACAAATATTTTTTCAGAGCAAGATGCAGAAAAAAATTATATTCAATTTGCAACCTGATGGAGGTCAGTATAGATGGACTAATAGAACAAGTCCCACACACTGCTAGAAGGCCAAATATTTTTTCAGAGCTAGATGCAGACAAAAAATTATTTTGAATTTGCAACCTGATGGAGGTCAGTATAGATAGACTAATAGAACAAGTCCCACACACTGCTAGAAGGACAAATATTTTTTCAGAGCAAGATGCAGAAAAAAATTATATTCAATTTGCAACCTGATGGAGGTCATTATAGATAGACTAATAGAACAATAGACAGCTAGAAGGCCAAATATTTTTTCAGAGCTAGATGCAGACAAAAAATTATTTTTAATTTGCAACCTGATGGAGGTCAGTATAGATGGACTAATAGAACAAGTCCCACACACTGCTAGAAGGCCAAATATTTTTTCAGAGCTAGATGCAGATAAAAATTATTTTTAATTTGCAACCTGATGGAGGTCAGTATAGATGGACTAATAGAACAAGTCCCACACACTGCTAGAAGCCCAAATATTTTTTTCAGAGCTAGATGCAGATAAAAATTATTTTTAATTTGCAACCTGATGGAGGTCAGTATAGATGGACTAATAGAACAAGTCCCACACACTGCTAGAAGGCCAAATATTTTTTCAGAGCTAGATGCAGACAAAAAATTATTTTTAATTTGCAACCTGATGGAGGTCAGTATAGATGGACTAATAGAACATGTCCCACACACTGCTAGAAGGACAAATATTTTTTCAGAGCAAGATGCAGAAAAAAATTATATTCAATTTGCAAGCTGATGGAGGTCAGTATAGATGGACTAATAGAACAAGTCCCACACACTGCTAGAAGGCCAAATATTTTTTCAGAGCTAGATGCAGACAAAAAATTATTTTGAATTTGCAACCTGATGGATGTCAGTATAGATAGACTAATAGAACAAGTCCCACACACTGCTAGAAGGACAAATATTTTTTCAGAGCTAGATGCAGAAAAAAATTATATTCAATTTGCAACCTGATGGAGGTCAGTATAGATGGACTAATAGAACCAGTCCCACACACTGCTAGAAGGCCAAATATTTTTTCAGAGCTAGATGCAGACAAAAAATTATTTTTAATTTGCAACCTGATGGAGGTCAGTATAGATAGACTAATATAACAAGTCCCACACACTGCTAGAAGGACAAATATTTTTTCAGAGCAAGATGCAGAAAAAAATTATATTCAATTTGCAACCTGATGGAGGTCAGTATAGATGGACTAATAGAACAAGTCCCACACACTGCTAGAAGGCCAAATATTTTTTCAGAGCTAGATGCAGACAAAAAATTATTTTGAATTTGCAACCTGATGGAGGTCAGTATAGATAGACTAATAGAACAAGTCCCACACACTGCTAGAAGGTCAAATATTTTTTCAGAGCAAGATGCAGAAAAAAATTATATTCAATTTGCAACCTGATGGAGGTCAGTATAGATGGACTAATAGAACAAGTCCCACACACTGCTAGAAGGTCAAATATTTTTTCAGAGCTAGATGCAGACAAAAAATTATTTTTAATTTGCAACCTGATGGAGGTCAGTATAGATGGACTAATAGACCAATTCCCACACACTGCTAGAAGGCCAAATATTTTTTCAGAGCTAGATGCAGACAAAAAAATATTTTTAATTTGCAACCTGATGGAGGTCAGTATAGATGGACTAATAGAACAAGTCCCACACACTGCTAGAAGCCCAAATATTTTTTCAGAGCTAGATGCAGATAAAAATTATTTTTAATTTGCAACCTGATAGAGGTCAGTATAGATGGACTAATAAAACAAGTCCCACACACTGCTAGAAGCCCAAATATTTTTTCAGAGGTAGATGCAGAAAAAAATTATATTCAGTTTGCAACCTGATGGAGGTCAGTATAGATGGACTAATAAAACAAGTCCCACACACTGCTAGAAGCCCAAATATTTTTTCAGAGGTAGATGCAGAAAAAAATTATATTCAGTTTGCAACCTGATGGAGGTCAGTATAGATGGACTAATAGAACAAGTCCCACACACTGCTAGAAGGCCAAATATTTTTTCAGAGCTAGATGCAGACAAAAAATTATTTTGAATTTGCAACCTGATGGAGGTCAGTATAGATAGACTAATAGAACAAGTCCCACACACTGCTAGAAGGACAAATATTTTTTCAGAGCTAGATGCAGAAAAAAATTATATTCAATTTGCAACCTGATGGAGGTCAGTATAGATGGACTAATAGAACCAGTCCCACACACTGCTAGAAGGCCAAATATTTTTTCAGAGCTAGATGCAGACAAAAAATTATTTTGAATTTGCAACCTGATGGAGGTCAGTATAGATAGACTAATAGAACAAGTCCCACACACTGCTAGAAGGACAAATATTTTTTCAGAGCAAGATGCAGAAAAAAATTATATTCAATTTGCAACCTGATGGAGGTCAGTATAGATGGACTAATAGAACAAGTCCCACACACTGCTAGAAGGCCAAATATTTTTTCAGAGCTAGATGCAGACAAAAAATTATTTTGAATTTGCAACCTGATGGAGGTCAGTATAGATAGACTAATAGAACAAGTCCCACACACTGCTAGAAGGACAAATATTTTTTCAGAGCAAGATGCAGAAAAAAATTATATTCAATTTGCAACCTGATGGAGGTCAGTATAGATGGACTAATAGAACAAGTCCCACACACTGCTAGAAGGTCAAATATTTTTTCAGAGCTAGATGCAGACAAAAAATTATTTTTAATTTGCAACCTGATGGAGGTCAGTATAGATGGACTAATAGAACAAGTCCAAAACATTGCTAGAAGGCCAAATATTTTTTCAGAGCTAGATGCAGACAAAAAAATATTTTTAATTTGCAACCTGATGGAGGTCAGTATAGATGGACTAATTAAACAAGTCCCACACACTGCTAGAAGGCCAAATATTTTTTCAGAGCTAGATGCAGAAAAAAATTATATTCAGTTTGCAACCTGATGGAGGTCAGTATAGATGGACTAATAGAACAAGTCCAACACACTGCTAGAAGGCCAAATATTTTTTCAGAGCTAGATGCAGACAAAAAATTATTTTGAATTTGCAACCTGATGGAGGTCAGTATAGATAACTAATAGAACAAGTCCCACACACTGCTAGAAGGACAAATATTTTTTCAGAGCTAGATGTAGAAAAAAATTATATTCAATTTGCAACCTGATGGAGGACAGTATAGATGGACTAATAGAACAAGTCCCACACACTGCTAGAAGGCAAAATATTTTTTCAGAGCTAGATGCAGACAAAAAATTATTTTTAATTTGCAACCTGATGGAGGTCAGTATAGATGGACTAATAGAACAAGTCCCACACACTGCTAGAAGGCCAAATATTTTTTCAGAGCTAGATGCAGACAAAAAATGATTTTGAATTTGCAACCTGATGGAGGTCAGTATAGATGGACTAGTAGAACAAGTCCCACACACTGCTAGAAGGACAAATATTTTTTCAGAGCTAGATGCAGAAAAAAATTATATTCAATTTGCAACCTGATGGAGGTCAGTATATATGGACTAATAGACCAATTCCCACACACTGCTAGAAGGCCAAATATTTTTTCAGAGCTAGATGCAGACAAAAAAATATTTTTAATTTGCAACCTGATGGAGGTCAGTATAGATGGACTAATAGAACAAGTCCCACACACTGCTAGAAGCCCAAATATTTTTTCAGAGCTAGATGCAGATAAAAATTATTTTTAATTTGCAACCTGATAGAGGTCAGTATAGATGGACTAATAAAACAAGTCCCACACACTGCTAGAAGCCCAAATATTTTTTCAGAGGTAGATGCAGAAAAAAATTATATTCAGTTTGCAACCTGATGGAGGTCAGTATAGATGGACTAATAAAACAAGTCCCACACACTGCTAGAAGCCCAAATATTTTTTCAGAGGTAGATGCAGAAAAAAATTATATTCAGTTTGCAACCTGATGGAGGTCAGTATAGATGGACTAATAGAACAAGTCCCACACACTGCTAGAAGGCCAAATATTTTTTCTGAGCTAGATGCAGACAAAAAAATATTTTTAATTTGCAACCTGATGGAGGTCAGTATAGAGGGACTAATAAAACAAGTCCCACACACTGCTAGAAGCCCAAATATTTTTTCAGAGGTAGATGCAGAAAAAAATTATATTCAGTTTGCAACCTGATGGAGGTCAGTATAGATGGACTAATAGAACAAGTCCCACACACTGCTAGAAGGCCAAATATTTTTTCAGAGCTAGATGCAGACAAAAAAATATTTTGAATTTGCAACCTGATGGAGGTCAGTAAAGATGGACTAGTAGAACAAGTCCCACACACTGCTAGAAGGACAAATATTTTTTCAGAGCTAGATGCAGAAAAAAATTATATTCAATTTGCAACCTGATGGAGGTCAGTATAGATGGACTAATAGAACAAGTCCCACACACTGCTAGAAGGCCAAATATTTTTTCAGAGCTAGATGCAGATAAAAATTATTTTTAATTTGCAACCTGATGGAGGTCAGTATAGATGGACTAATAGAACAAGTCCCACACACTGCTAGAAGGCCAAATATTTTTTCAGAGCTAGATGCAGATAAAAATTATTTTTAATTTGCAACCTGATGAAGGTCAGTATAGATAGACTAATAGAACAAGTCCCACACACTGCTAGAAGGCCAAATATTTTTTCAGAGCAAGATGAAGAAAAAAATTATATTCAATTTGCAACCTGATGGAGGTCATTATAGATAGACTAATAGAACAATAGACAGCTAGAAGGCAAAATATTTTTTCAGAGCTAGATGCAGACAAAAAATTATTTTTAATTTGCAACCTGATGGAGGTCAGTATAGATGGACTAATAGAACAAGTCCCACACACTGCTAGAAGGCCAAATATTTTTTCAGAGCTAGATGCAGATAAAAATTATTTTTAATTTGCAACCTGATGGAGGTCAGTATAGATGGACTAATAGAACAAGTCCCACACACTGCTAGAAGCCCAAATATTTTTTTCAGAGCTAGATGCAGATAAAAATTATTTTTAATTTGCAACCTGATGGAGGTCAGTATAGATGGACTAATAGAACAAGTCCCACACACTGCTAGAAGGCCAAATATTTTTTCAGAGCTAGATGCAGACAAAAAATTATTTTTAATTTGTAACCTGATGGAGGTCAGTATAGATGGACTAATAGAATAAGTCCAAAACATTGCTAGAAGGCCAAATATTTTTTCAGAGCTAGATGCAGACAAAAAATTATTTTGAATTTGCAACCTGATGGAAGTCAGTATAGATAGACTAATAGAACAAGTCCCACACACTGCTAGAAGGCCAAATATTTTTTCAGAGCTAGATGCAGACAAAAAATTATTTTGAATTTGCAACCTGATGGAGGTCAGTATAGATAGACTAATAGAACAAGTCCCACACACTGCTAGAAGGACAAATATTTTTTCAGAGCAAGATGCAGAAAAAAATTATATTCAATTTGCAACCTGATGGAGGTCAGTATAGATGAACTAATAGAACAAGTCCCACACACTGCTAGAAGGCCAAATATTTTTTCAGAGCTAGATGAAAACAAAAAATTATTTTTAATTTGCAACCTGATGGAGGTCAGTATAGATGGACTAATAGAACAAGTCCCACACACTGCTAGAAGGTCAAATATTTTTTCAGAGCTAGATGCAGACAAAAAATTATTTTTAATTTGCAACCTGATGGAGGTCAGTATAGATGGACTAATAGAACAAGTCCAAAACATTGCTAGAAGGCCAAATATTTTTTCAGAGCTAGATGCAGACAAAAAATTATTTTTAATTTGCAACCTGATGGAGGTCAGTATAGATGGACTAATTAAACAAGTCCCACACACTGCTAGAAGGCCAAATATTTTTTCAGAGGTAGATGCAGAAAAAAATTATATTCAGTTTGCAACCTGATGGAGGTCAGTATAGATGGACTAATAGAACAAGTCCAACACACTGCTAGAAGGCCAAATATTTTTTCAGAGCTAGATGCAGACAAAAAATTATTTTGAATTTGCAACCTGATGGAGGTCAGTATAGATAACTAATAGAACAAGTCCCACACACTGCTAGAAGGACAAATATTTTTTCAGAGCTAGATGTAGAAAAAAATTATATTCAATTTGCAACCTGATGGAGGACAGTATAGATGGACTAATAGAACAAGTCCCACACACTGCTAGAAGGACAAATATTTTTTCAGAGCTAGATGCAGAAAAAAATTATATTCAATTTGCAACCTGATGGAGGTCAGTATAGATGGACTAATAGACCAATTCCCACACACTGCTAGAAGGCCAAATATTTTTTCAGAGCTAGATGCAGACAAAAAAATATTTTTAATTTGCAACCTGATGGAGGTCAGTATAGATGGACTAATAGAACAAGTCCCACACACTGCTAGAAGCCCAAATATTTTTTCAGAGCTAGATGCAGATAAAAATTATTTTTAATTTGCAACCTGATAGAGGTCAGTATAGATGGACTAATAAAACAAGTCCCACACACTGCTAGAAGCCCAAATATTTTTTCAGAGGTAGATGCAGAAAAAAATTATATTCAGTTTGCAACCTGATGGAGGTCAGTATAGATGGACTAATAAACAAGTCCCACACACTGCTAGAAGCCCAAATATTTTTTCAGAGGTAGATGCAGAAAAAAATTATATTCAGTTTGCAACCTGATGGAGGTCAGTATAGATGGACTAATAGAACAAGTCCCACACACTGCTAGAAGGCCAAATATTTTTTCAGAGCTAGATGCAGACAAAAAATTATTTTGAATTTGCAACCTGATGGAGGTCAGTATAGATAGACTAATAGAACAAGTCCCACACACTGCTAGAAGGACAAATATTTTTTCAGAGCTAGATGCAGAAAAAAATTATATTCAATTTGCAACCTGATGGAGGTCAGTATAGATGGACTAATAGAACCAGTCCCACACACTGCTAGAAGGCCAAATATTTTTTCAGAGCTAGATGCAGACAAAAAATTATTTTGAATTTGCAACCTGATGGAGGTCAGTATAGATAGACTAATAGAACAAGTCCCACACACTGCTAGAAGGACAAATATTTTTTCAGAGCAAGATGCAGAAAAAAATTATATTCAATTTGCAACCTGATGGAGGTCAGTATAGATGGACTAATAGAACAAGTCCCACACACTGCTAGAAGGCCAAATATTTTTTCAGAGCTAGATGCAGACAAAAAATTATTTTGAATTTGCAACCTGATGGAGGTCAGTATAGATAGACTAATAGAACAAGTCCCACACACTGCTAGAAGGACAAATATTTTTTCAGAGCAAGATGCAGAAAAAAATTATATTCAATTTGCAACCTGATGGAGGTCAGTATAGATGGACTAATAGAACAAGTCCCACACACTGCTAGAAGGTCAAATATTTTTTCAGAGCTAGATGCAGACAAAAAATTATTTTTAATTTGCAACCTGATGGAGGTCAGTATAGATGGACTAATAGAACAAGTCCAAAACATTGCTAGAAGGCCAAATATTTTTTCAGAGCTAGATGCAGACAAAAAAATATTTTTAATTTGCAACCTGATGGAGGTCAGTATAGATGGACTAATTAAACAAGTCCCACACACTGCTAGAAGGCCAAATATTTTTTCAGAGCTAGATGCAGAAAAAAATTATATTCAGTTTGCAACCTGATGGAGGTCAGTATAGATGGACTAATAGAACAAGTCCAACACACTGCTAGAAGGCCAAATATTTTTTCAGAGCTAGATGCAGACAAAAAATTATTTTGAATTTGCAACCTGATGGAGGTCAGTATAGATAACTAATAGAACAAGTCCCACACACTGCTAGAAGGACAAATATTTTTTCAGAGCTAGATGTAGAAAAAAATTATATTCAATTTGCAACCTGATGGAGGACAGTATAGATGGACTAATAGAACAAGTCCCACACACTGCTAGAAGGCAAAATATTTTTTCAGAGCTAGATGCAGACAAAAAATTATTTTTAATTTGCAACCTGATGGAGGTCAGTATAGATGGACTAATAGAACAAGTCCCACACACTGCTAGAAGGCCAAATATTTTTTCAGAGCTAGATGCAGACAAAAAATGATTTTGAATTTGCAACCTGATGGAGGTCAGTATAGATGGACTAGTAGAACAAGTCCCACACACTGCTAGAAGGACAAATATTTTTTCAGAGCTAGATGCGGAAAAAAATTATATTCAATTTGCAACCTGATGGAGGTCAGTATATATGGACTAATAGACCAATTCCCACACACTGCTAGAAGGCCAAATATTTTTTCAGAGCTAGATGCAGACAAAAAAATATTTTTAATTTGCAACCTGATGGAGGTCAGTATAGATGGACTAATAGAACAAGTCCCACACACTGCTAGAAGCCCAAATATTTTTTCAGAGCTAGATGCAGATAAAAATTATTTTTAATTTGCAACCTGATAGAGGTCAGTATAGATGGACTAATAAAACAAGTCCCACACACTGCTAGAAGCCCAAATATTTTTTCAGAGGTAGATGCAGAAAAAAATTATATTCAGTTTGCAACCTGATGGAGGTCAGTATAGATGGACTAATAAAACAAGTCCCACACACTGCTAGAAGCCCAAATATTTTTTCAGAGGTAGATGCAGAAAAAAATTATATTCAGTTTGCAACCTGATGGAGGTCAGTATAGATGGACTAATAGAACAAGTCCCACACACTGCTAGAAGGCCAAATATTTTTTCTGAGCTAGATGCAGACAAAAAAATATTTTTAATTTGCAACCTGATGGAGGTCAGTATAGAGGGACTAATAAAACAAGTCCCACACACTGCTAGAAGCCCAAATATTTTTTCAGAGGTAGATGCAGAAAAAAATTATATTCAGTTTGCAACCTGATGGAGGTCAGTATAGATGGACTAATAGAACAAGTCCCACACACTGCTAGAAGGCCAAATATTTTTTCAGAGCTAGATGCAGACAAAAAAATATTTTGAATTTGCAACCTGATGGAGGTCAGTAAAGATGGACTAGTAGAACAAGTCCCACACACTGCTAGAAGGACAAATATTTTTTCAGAGCTAGATGCAGAAAAAAATTATATTCAATTTGCAACCTGATGGAGGTCAGTATAGATGGACTAATAGAACAAGTCCCACACACTGCTAGAAGGCCAAATATTTTTTCAGAGCTAGATGCAGATAAAAATTATTTTTAATTTGCAACCTGATGGAGGTCAGTATAGATGGACTAATAGAACAAGTCCCACACACTGCTAGAAGGCCAAATATTTTTTCAGAGCTAGATGCAGATAAAAATTATTTTTAATTTGCAACCTGATGAAGGTCAGTATAGATAGACTAATAGAACAAGTCCCACACACTGCTAGAAGGCCAAATATTTTTTCAGAGCAAGATGAAGAAAAAAATTATATTCAATTTGCAACCTGATGGAGGTCATTATAGATAGACTAATAGAACAATAGACAGCTAGAAGGCAAAATATTTTTTCAGAGCTAGATGCAGACAAAAAATTATTTTTAATTTGCAACCTGATGGAGGTCAGTATAGATGGACTAATAGAACAAGTCCCACACACTGCTAGAAGGCCAAATATTTTTTCAGAGCTAGATGCAGATAAAAATTATTTTTAATTTGCAACCTGATGGAGGTCAGTATAGATGGACTAATAGAACAAGTCCCACACACTGCTAGAAGCCCAAATATTTTTTTCAGAGCTAGATGCAGATAAAAATTATTTTTAATTTGCAACCTGATGGAGGTCAGTATAGATGGACTAATAGAACAAGTCCCACACACTGCTAGAAGGCCAAATATTTTTTCAGAGCTAGATGCAGACAAAAAATTATTTTTAATTTGTAACCTGATGGAGGTCAGTATAGATGGACTAATAGAATAAGTCCAAAACATTGCTAGAAGGCCAAATATTTTTTCAGAGCTAGATGCAGACAAAAAATTATTTTGAATTTGCAACCTGATGGAAGTCAGTATAGATAGACTAATAGAACAAGTCCCACACACTGCTAGAAGGCCAAATATTTTTTCAGAGCTAGATGCAGACAAAAAATTATTTTGAATTTGCAACCTGATGGAGGTCAGTATAGATAGACTAATAGAACAAGTCCCACACACTGCTAGAAGGACAAATATTTTTTCAGAGCAAGATGCAGAAAAAAATTATATTCAATTTGCAACCTGATGGAGGTCAGTATAGATGAACTAATAGAACAAGTCCCACACACTGCTAGAAGGCCAAATATTTTTTCAGAGCTAGATGAAAACAAAAAATTATTTTTAATTTGCAACCTGATGGAGGTCAGTATAGATGGACTAATAGAACAAGTCCAAAACATTGCTAGAAGGCCAAATATTTTTTCAGAGCTAGATGCAGACAAAAAATTATTTTTAATTTGCAACCTGATGGAGGTCAGTATAGATGGACTAATAAAACAAGTCCCACACACTGCTAGAAGGCCAAATATTTTTTCAGAGGTAGATGCAGAAAAAAATTATATTCAGTTTGCAACCTGATAGAGGTCAGTATAGATGGACTAATAGAACAAGTCCAACACACTGCTAGAAGGCCAAATATTTTTTCAGAGCTAGATGCAGACAAAAAATGATTTTGAATTTGCAACCTGATGGAGGTCAGTATAGATGGACTAGTAGAACAAGTCCCACACACTGCTAGAAGGACAAATATTTTTTCAGAGCTAGATGCAGAAAATAATTATATTCAATTTGCAACCTGATGGAGGTCAGTATAGATGGACTAATAGACCAATTCCCACACACTGCTAGAAGGCCAAATATTTTTTCAGAGCTAGATGCAGACAAAAAAATATTTTTAATTTGCAACCTGATGGAGGTCAGTATAGATGGACTAATAGAACAAGTCCCACACACTGCTAGAAGCTCAAATATTTTTTCAGAGCTAGATGCAGATAAAAATTATTTTTAATTTGCAACCTGATGGAGGTCAGTATAGATGGACTAATAAAACAAGTCCCACACACTGCTAGAAACCCAAATATTTTTTCAGAGGTAGATGCAGAAGAAAATTATATTCAGTTTGCAACCTGATGGAGGTCAGTATAGATGGACTAATAGAGCAAGTACCACACACTGCTAGAAGGCCAAATATATTTTCAGAGCTAGATGCAGACAAAAAAATATTTTGAATTTGTAACCTGATGGAGGTCAGTAAAGATGGACTAGTAGAACAAGTCCCACACACTGCTAGAAGGACAAATATTTTTTCAGAGCTAGATGCAGACAAAAAATTATATTCAATTTGCAACCTGATGGAGGTCAGTATAGATGGACTAATAGAACAAGTCCCACACACTGCTAGAAGGCCAAATATTTTTTCAGAGCTAGATGCAGATAAAAATTATTTTTAATTTGCAACCTGATGGAGGTCAGTATAGATGGACTAATAGAACAAGTCCCACACACTGCTAGAAGGCCAAATATTTTTTCAGAGCTAGATGCAGATAAAAATTATTTTTAATTTGCAACCTGATGAAGGTCAGAATAGATAGACTAATAGAACAAGTCCCACACACTGCTAGAAGGCCAAATATTTTTTCAGAGCAAGATGAAGAAAAAAATTATATTCAATTTGCAACCTGATGGAGGTCATTATAGATAGACTAATAGAATAATAGACAGCTAGAAGGCCAAATATTTTTTCAGAGCTAGATGCAGACAAAAAATTATTTTTAATTTGCAACCTGATGGAGGTCAGTATAGATGGACTAATAGAACAAGTCCCACACACTGCTAGAAGGCCAAATATTTTTTCAGAGCTAGATGCAGATGAAAATTATTTTTAATTTGCAACCTGATGGAGGTCAGTATAGATGGACTTATAGAACAAGTCCCACACACTGCTAGAAGCCCAAATATTTTTTTCAGAGCTAGATGCAGATAAAAATTATTTTTAATTTGCAACCTGATGGAGGTCAGTATAGATGGACTAATAGAACAAGTCCCACACACTGCTAGAAGGCCAAATATTTTTTCAGAGCTAGATGCAGACAAAAAATTATTTTGAATTTGCAACCTGATGGAGGTCAGTATAGATAGACTAATAGAACAAGTCCCACACACTGCTAGAAGGCCAAATATTTTTTCAGAGCAAGATGAAGAAAAAAATTATATTCAATTTGCAACCTGATGGAGGTCATTATAGATAGACTAATAGAACAATAGACAGCTAGAAGGCAAAATATTTTTTCAGAGCTAGATGCAGACAAAAAATTATTTTTAATTTGCAACCTGATGGAGGTCAGTATAGATGGACTAATAGAACAAGTCCCACACACTGCTAGAAGGCCAAATATTTTTTCAGAGCTAGATGCAGATAAAAATTATTTTTAATTTGCAACCTGATGGAGGTCAGTATAGATGGACTAATAGAACAAGTCCCACACACTGCTAGAAGCCCAAATATTTTTTTCAGAGCTAGATGCAGATAAAAATTATTTTTAATTTGCAACCTGATGGAGGTCAGTATAGATGGACTAATAGAACAAGTCCCACACACTGCTAGAAGGCCAAATATTTTTTCAGAGCTAGATGCAGACAAAAAATTATTTTTAATTTGTAACCTGATGGAGGTCAGTATAGATGGACTAATAGAACAAGTCCAAAACATTGCTAGAAGGCCAAATATTTTTTCAGAGCTAGATGCAGACAAAAAATTATTTTGAATTTGCAACCTGATGGAAGTCAGTATAGATAGACTAATAGAACAAGTCCCACACACTGCTAGAAGGACAAATATTTTTTCAGAGCAAGATGCAGAAAAAAATTATATTCAATTTGCAACCTGATGGAGGTCAGTATAGATGGACTAATAGAACAAGTCCCACACACTGCTAGAAGGCCAAATATTTTTTCAGAGCTAGATGCAGACAAAAAATTATTTTTAATTTGTAACCTGATGGAGGTCAGTATAGATGGACTAATAGAACAAGTCCAAAACATTGCTAGAAGGCCAAATATTTTTTCAGAGCTAGATGCAGACAAAAAATTATTTTGAATTTGCAACCTGATGGAGGTCAGTATAGATAGACTAATAGAACAAGTCCCACACACTGCTAGAAGGACAAATATTTTTTCAGAGCAAGATGCAGAAAAAAATTATATTCAATTTGCAACCTGATGGAGGTCAGTATAGATGGACTAATAGAACAAGTCCCACACACTGCTAGAAGGCCAAATATTTTTTCAGAGCTAGATGCAGACAAAAAATTATTTTGAATTTGCAACCTGATGGAGGTCAGTATAGATAGACTAATAGAACAAGTCCCACACACTGCTAGAAGGACAAATATTTTTTCAGAGCAAGATGCAGAAAAAAATTATATTCAATTTGCAACCTGATGGAGGTCAGTATAGATGGACTAATAGAACAAGTCCCACACACTGCTAGAAGGCCAAATATTTTTTCAGAGCTAGATGCAAACAAAAAATTATTTTTAATTTGCAACCTGATGGAGGTCAGTATAGATGGACTAATAGAACAAGTCCAAAACATTGCTAGAAGGCCAAATATTTTTTCAGAGCTAGATGCAGACAAAAAATTATTTTTAATTTGCAACCTGATGGAGGTCAGTATAGATGGACTAATAAAACAAGTCCCACACACTGCTAGAAGGCCAAATATTTTTTCAGAGGTAGATGCAGAAAAAAATTATATTCAGTTTGCAACCTGATGGAGGTCAGTATAGATGGACTAATAGAACAAGTCCAACACACTGCTAGAAGGCCAAATATTTTTTCAGAGCTAGATGCAGACAAAAAATGATTTTGAATTTGCAACCTGATGGAGGTCAGTATAGATGGACTAGTAGAACAAGTCCCACACACTGCTAGAAGGACAAATATTTTTTCAGAGCTAGATGCAGAAAATAATTATATTCAATTTGCAACCTGATGGAGGTCAGTATAGATGGACTAATAGACCAATTCCCACACACTGCTAGAAGGCCAAATATTTTTTCAGAGCTAGATGCAGACAAAAAAATATTTTTAATTTGCAACCTGATGGAGGTCAGTATAGATGGACTAATAGAACAAGTCCCACACACTGCTAGAAGCTCAAATATTTTTTCAGAGCTAGATGCAGATAAAAATTATTTTTAATTTGCAACCTGATGGAGGTCAGTATAGATGGACTAATAAAACAAGTCCCACACACTGCTAGAAACCCAAATATTTTTTCAGAGGTAGATGCAGAAGAAAATTATATTCAGTTTGCAACCTGATGGAGGTCAGTATAGATGGACTAATAGAGCAAGTACCACACACTGCTAGAAGGCCAAATATATTTTCAGAGCTAGATGCAGACAAAAAAATATTTTGAATTTGTAACCTGATGGAGGTCAGTAAAGATGGACTAGTAGAACAAGTCCCACACACTGCTAGAAGGACAAATATTTTTTCAGAGCTAGATGCAGAAAAAAATTATATTCAATTTGCAACCTGATGGAGGTCAGTATAGATGGACTAATAGAACAAGTCCCACACACTGCTAGAAGGCCAAATATTTTTTCAGAGCTAGATGCAGATAAAAATTATTTTTAATTTGCAACCTGATGGAGGTCAGTATAGATGGACTAATAGAACAAGTCCCACACACTGCTAGAAGGCCAAATATTTTTTCAGAGCTAGATGCAGATAAAAATTATTTTTAATTTGCAACCTGATGAAGGTCAGTATAGATAGACTAATAGAACAAGTCCCACACACTGCTAGAAGGCCAAATATTTTTTCAGAGCAAGATGAAGAAAAAAATTATATTCAATTTGCAACCTGATGGAGGTCATTATAGATAGACTAATAGAATAATAGACAGCTAGAAGGCCAAATATTTTTTCAGAGCTAGATGCAGACAAAAAATTATTTTTAATTTGCAACCTGATGGAGGTCAGTATAGATGGACTAATAGAACAAGTCCCACACACTGCTAGAAGGCCAAATATTTTTTCAGAGCTAGATGCAGATGAAAATTATTTTTAATTTGCAACCTGATGGAGGTCAGTATAGATGGACTAATAGAACAAGTCCCACACACTGCTAGAAGCCCAAATATTTTTTTCAGAGCTAGATGCAGACAAAAAAATATTTTTAATTTGCAACCTGATGGAGGTCAGTATAGATGGACTAATAGAACAAGTCCCACACACTGCTAGAAGCTCAAATATTTTTTCAGAGCTAGATGCAGATAAAAATTATTTTTAATTTGCAACCTGATGGAGGTCAGTATAGATGGACTAATAAAACAAGTCCCACACACTGCTAGAAACCCAAATATTTTTTCAGAGGTAGATGCAGAAGAAAATTATATTCAGTTTGCAACCTGATGGAGGTCAGTATAGATGGACTAATAGAGCAAGTACCACACACTGCTAGAAGGCCAAATATATTTTCAGAGCTAGATGCAGACAAAAAAATATTTTGAATTTGTAACCTGATGGAGGTCAGTAAAGATGGACTAGTAGAACAAGTCCCACACACTGCTAGAAGGACAAATATTTTTTCAGAGCTAGATGCAGAAAAAAATTATATTCAATTTGCAACCTGATGGAGGTCAGTATAGATGGACTAATAGAACAAGTCCCACACACTGCTAGAAGGCCAAATATTTTTTCAGAGCTAGATGCAGATAAAAATTATTTTTAATTTGCAACCTGATGGAGGTCAGTATAGATGGACTAATAGAACAAGTCCCACACACTGCTAGAAGGCCAAATATTTTTTCAGAGCTAGATGCAGATAAAAATTATTTTTAATTTGCAACCTGATGAAGGTCAGTATAGATAGACTAATAGAACAAGTCCCACACACTGCTAGAAGGCCAAATATTTTTTCAGAGCAAGATGAAGAAAAAAATTATATTCAATTTGCAACCTGATGGAGGTCATTATAGATAGACTAATAGAATAATAGACAGCTAGAAGGCCAAATATTTTTTCAGAGCTAGATGCAGACAAAAAATTATTTTTAATTTGCAACCTGATGGAGGTCAGTATAGATGGACTAATAGAACAAGTCCCACACACTGCTAGAAGGCCAAATATTTTTTCAGAGCTAGATGCAGATGAAAATTATTTTTAATTTGCAACCTGATGGAGGTCAGTATAGATGGACTAATAGAACAAGTCCCACACACTGCTAGAAGCCCAAATATTTTTTTCAGAGCTAGATGCAGATAAAAATTATTTTTAATTTGCAACCTGATGGAGGTCAGTATAGATGGACTAATAAAACAAGTCCCACACACTGCTAGAAGGCCAAATATTTTTTTCAGAGCTAGATGCAGACAAAAAATTATTTTTAATTTGCAACCTGATGGAGGTCAGTATAGATGGACTAATAAAACAAGTCCCACACACTGCTAGAAGGCCAAATATTTTTTCAGAGGTAGATGCAGAAAAAAATTATATTCAGTTTGCAACCTGATGGAGGTCAGTATAGATGGACTAATAGAACAAGTCCCACACACTGCTAGAAGGCCAAATATTTTTTCAGAGCTAGATGCAGACAAAAAATTATTTTGAATTTGCAACCTGATGGAGGTCAGTATAGATAGACTAATAGAACAAGTCCCACACACTGCTAGAAGGACAAATATTTTTTCAGAGCTAGATGCAGAAAAAAATTATATTCAATTTGCAACCTGATGGAGGTCAGTATAGATGGACTAATAGAACCAGTCCCACACACTGCTAGAAGGCCAAATATTTTTTCAGAGCTAGATGCAGACAAAAAATTATTTTGAATTTGCAACCTGATGGAGGTCAGTATAGATAGACTAATAGAACAAGTCCCACACACTGCTAGAAGGACAAATATTTTTTCAGAGCAAGATGCAGAAAAAAATTATATTCAATTTGCAACCTGATGGAGGTCAGTATAGATGGACTAATAGAACAAGTCCCACACACTGCTAGAAGGCCAAATATTTTTTCAGAGCTAGATGCAGACAAAAAATTATTTTGAATTTGCAACCTGATGGAGGTCAGTATAGATAGACTAATAGAACAAGTCCCACACACTGCTAGAAGGACAAATATTTTTTCAGAGCTAGATGCAGAAAAAAATTATATTCAATTTGCAACCTGATGGAGGACAGTATAGATGGACTAATAGAACAAGTCCCACACACTGCTAGAAGGCAAAATATTTTTTCAGAGCTAGATGCAGACAAAAAATTATTTTTAATTTGCAACCTGATGGAGGTCAGTATAGATGGACTAATAGAACAAGTCCCACACACTGCTAGAAGGCCAAATATTTTTTCAGAGCTAGATGCAGACAAAAAATGATTTTGAATTTGCAACCTGATGGAGGTCAGTATAGATGGACTAGTAGAACAAGTCCCACACACTGCTAGAAGGACAAATATTTTTTCAGAGCTAGATGCAGAAAAAAATTATATTCAATTTGCAACCTGATGGAGGTCAGTATAGATGGACTAATAGACCAATTCCCACACACTGCTAGAAGGCCAAATATTTTTTCAGAGCTAGATGCAGACAAAAAAATATTTTTAATTTGCAACCTGATGGAGGTCAGTATAGATGGACTAATAGAACAAGTCCCACACACTGCTAGAAGCCCAAATATTTTTTCAGAGCTAGATGCAGATAAAAATTATTTTTAATTTGCAACCTGATGGAGGTCAGTATAGATGGACTAATAAAACAAGTCCCACACATTGCTAGAAGCCCAAATATTTTTTCAGAGATAGATGCAGAAAAAAATTATATTCAGTTTGCAACCTGATGGAGGTCAGTATAGATGGACTAATTAAACAAGTCCCACACACTGCTAGAAGCCCAAATATTTTTTCAGAGGTAGATGCAGAAAAAAATTATATTCAGTTTGCAACCTGATGGAGGTCAGTATAGATGGACTAATAGAACAAGTCCCACACACTGCTAGAAGGCCAAATATTTTTTCTGAGCTAGATGCAGACAAAAAAATATTTTAAATTTGCAACCTGATGGAGGTCAGTATAGATGGACTATTAAAACAAGTCCCACACACTGCTAGAAGCCCAAATATTTTTTCAGAGGTAGATGCAGAAAAAAATTATATTCAGTTTGCAACCTGATGGAGGTCAGTATAGATGGACTAATAGAACAAGTCCCACACACTGCTAGAAGGCCAAATATTTTTTCAGAGCTAGATGCAGACAAAAAAATATTTTGAATTTGCAACCTGATGGAGGTCAGTAAAGATGGACTAGTAGAACAAGTCCCACACACTGCTAGAAGGACAAATATTTTTTCAGAGCTAGATGCAGAAAAAAATTATATTCAATTTGCAACCTGATGGAGGTCAGTATAGATGGACTAATAGAACAAGTCCCACACACTGCTAGAAGGCCAAATATTTTTTCAGAGCTAGATGCAGACAAAAAATTATTTTGAATTTGCAACCTGATGGAGGTCAGTATAGATAGACTAATAGAACAAGTCCCACACACTGCTAGAAGGACAAATATTTTTTCAGAGCTAGATGCAGAAAAAAATTATATTCAATTTGCAACCTGATGGAGGACAGTATAGATGGACTAATAGAACAAGTCCCACACACTGCTAGAAGGCAAAATATTTTTTCAGAGCTAGATGTAGACAAAAAATTATTTTTAATTTGCAACCTGATGGAGGTCAGTATAGATGGACTAATAGAACAAGTCCCACACACTGCTAGAAGGTAAAATATTTTTTCAGAGCTAGATGCAGATAAAAATTATTTTTAATTTGCAACCTGATGAAGGTCAGTATAGATAGACTAATAGAACAAGTCCCACACACTGCTAGAAGGCCAAATATTTTTTCAGAGCAAGATGAAGAAAAAAATTATATTCAATTTGCAACCTGATGGAGGTAATTATAGATAGACTAATAGAACAATAGACAGCTAGAAGGCGAAATATTTTTTCAGAGCTAGAAGCAGACAAAAAATTATTTTTAATTTGCAACCTGATGGAGGTCAGTATAGAATGGACTAATAGAACAAGTCCCACACACTGCTAGAAGGCAAAATATTTTTTCAGAGCTAGATGCAGAAAAAAATTATTTTTAATTTGCAACCTGATGGAGATCAGTATAGATGGACTAATAGAACAAGTCCCACACACTGCTAGAAGCCCAAATATTTTTTTCAGAGCTAGATGCAGATAAAAATTATTTTTAATTTGCAACCTGATGGAGGTCAGTATAGATGGACTAATAGAACAAGTCCCACACACTGCTAGAAGGCCAAATATTTTTTCAGAGCTAGATGCAGACAAAAAATTATTTTGAATTTGCAACCTGATGGAGGTCAGTATAGATGGACTAATAGAACAAGTCCAAAACATTGCTAGAAGGCCAAATATTTTTTCAGAGCTAGATGCAGACAAAAAATTATTTTGAATTTGCAACCTGATGGAGGTCAGTATAGATAGACTAATAGAACAAGTCCCACACACTGCTAGAAGGACAAATATTTTTTCAGAGCAAGATGCAGAAAAAAATTATATTCAATTTGCAACCTGATGGAGGTCAGTATAGATGGACTAATAGAACAAGTCCCACACACTGCTAGAAGGCCAAATATTTTTTCAGAGCTAGATGCAGACAAAAAATTATTTTGAATTTGCAACCTGATGGAGGTCAGTATAGATAGACTAATAGAACAAGTCCCACACACTGCTAGAAGGACAAATATTTTTTCAGAGCAAGATGCAGAAAAAAATTATATTCAATTTGCAACCTGATGGAGGTCAGTATAGATGGACTAATAGAGCAAGTCCAAAACATTGCTAGAAGGCCAAATATTTTTTCAGAGCTAGATGCAGACAAAAAATTATTTTTAATTTGCAACCTGATGGAGGTCAGTATAGATGGACTAATAAAACAAGACCCACACACTGCTAGAAGGCCAAATATTTTTTCAGAGGTAGATGCAGAAAAAAATTATATTCAGTTTGCAACCTGATGGAGGTCAGTATAGATGGACTAATAGAACAAGTCCAACACACTGCTAGAAGGCCAAATATTTTTTCAGAGCTAGATGCAGACAAAAAATTATTTTGAATTTGCAACCTGATGGAGGTCAGTATAGATGGACTAATAGAACAAGTCCCACACACTGCTAGAAGGCCAAATATTTTTTCAGAGCTAGATGCAGACAAAAAATGATTTTGAATTTGCAACCTGATGGAGGTCAGTATAGATGGACTAGTAGAACAAGTCCCACACACTGCTAGAAGGACAAATATTTTTTCAGAGCTAGATGCAGAAAAAAATTATATTCAATTTGCAACCTGATGGAGGTCAGTATAGATGGACTAATAGACCAATTCCCACACACTGCTAGAAGGCCAAATATTTTTTCAGAGCTAGATGCAGACAAAAAAATATTTTTAATTTGCAACCTGATGGAGGTCAGTATAGATGGACTAATAAAACAAGTCCCACACACTGCTAGAAGCCCAAATATTTTTTCAGAGGTAGATGCAGAAAAAAATTATATTCAGTTTGCAACCTGATGGAGGTCAGTATAGATGGACTAATAGAACAAGTCCCACACACTGCTAGAAGCCCAAATATTTTTTCAGAGCTAGATGCAGATAAAAATTATTTTTAATTTGCAACCTGATGGAGGTCAGTATAGATGGACAAATAAAACAAGTCCCACACACTGCTAGAAGCCCAAATATTTTTTCAGAGGTAGATACAGAAAAAAATTATATTCAGTTTGCAACCTGATGGAGGTCAGTATAGATGGACTAATAAAACAAGTCCCACACACTGCTAGAAGCCCAAATATTTTTTCAGAGGTAGATGCAGAAAAAAATTATATTCAGTTTGCAACCTGATGGAGGTCAGTATAGATGGACTAATAGAACAAGTCCCACACACTGCTAGAAGGCCAAATATTTTTTCTGAGCTAGATGCAGACAAAAAAATATTTTTAATTTGCAACCTGATGGAGGTCAGTATAGATGGACTAATAAAACAAGTCCCACACACTGCTAGAAGCCCAAATATTTTTTCAGAGGTAGTTGCAGAAAAAAATTATATTCAGTTTGCAACCTGATGGAGGTCAGTATAGATGGACTAATAGAACAAGTCCCACACACTGCTAGAAGGCCAAATATTTTTTCAGAGCTAGATGCAGACAAAAAAATATTTTGAATTTGCAGCCTGATGGAGGTCAGTAAAGATGGACTAGTAGAACAAGTCCCACACACTGCTAGAAGGACAAATATTTTTTCAGAGCTAGATGCAGAAAAAAATTATATTCAATTTGCAACCTGATGGAGGTCAGTATAGATGGACTAATAGAACAAGTCCCACACACTGCTAGAAGGCCAAATATTTTTTCAGAGCTAGATGCAGACAAAAAATTATTTTTAATTTGCAACCTGATGGAGGTCAGTATAGATGGACTAATAGAACAAGTCCCACACACTGCTAGAAGGCCAAATATTTTTTCAGAGCTAGATGCAGATAAAAATTATTTTTAATTTGCAACCTGATGAAGGTCAGTATAGATGGACTAATAGAACAAGTCCCACACACTGCTAGAAGGCCAAATATTTTTTCAGAGCAAGATGAAGAAAAAAATTATATTCAATTTGCAACCTGATGGAGGTCATTATAGATAGACTAATAGAACAATAGATAGCTAGAAGGCCAAATATTTTTTCAGAGCTAGATGCAGAAAAAAATTATTTTTAATTTGCAACCTGATGGAGGTCAGTATAGATGGACTAATAGAACAAGTCCCACACACTGCTAGAAGCCCAAATATTTTTTTCAGAGCTAGATGCAGAAAATTTTTTTATTCAATTTGCAACCTGATGGAGGACAGTATAGATGGACTAATAGAGCAAGTCCCACACACTGCTAGAAGGCAAAATATTTTTTCAGAGCTAGATGCAGACAAAAAATTATTTTTAATTTGCAACCTGATGGAGGTCAGTATAGATGGACTAATAGATCAAGTCCCACACACTGCTAGAAGGCCAAATATTTTTTCAGAGCTAGATGCATATAAAAAAATATTTTTAATTTGCAACCTGATGGAGGTCAGTATAGATGGACTAATAGAACAAGTCCCACACACTGCTAGAAGCCCAAATATTTTTTCAGAGCTAGATGCAGATAAAAATTATTTTTAATTTGCAACCTGATGGAGGTCAGTATAGATGGACTAATAAAACAAGTCCCACACACTGCTAGAAGCCCAAATATTTTTTCAGAGGTAGATGCAGAAAAAAATTATATTCAGTTTGCAACCTGATGGAGGTCAGTATAGATGGACTAATAAAACAAGTCCCACACACTGCTAGAAGCCCAAATATTTTTTCAGAGGTAGATGCAGAAAAAAATTATATTCAGTTTGCAACCTGATGGAGGTCAGTATAGATGGACTAATAGAACAAGTCCCACACACTGCTAGAAGGCCAAATATTTTTTCTGAGCTAGATGCAGACAAAAAAATATTTTTAATTTGCAACCTGATGGAGGTCAGTATAGATGGACTAATAAAACAAGTCCCACACACTGCCAGAAGCCCAAATATTTTTTCAGAGGTAGATGCAGAAAAAAATTATATTCAGTTTGCAACCTGATGGAGGTCAGTATAGATGGACTAATAGAACAAGTCCCACACACTGCTAGAAGGCCAAATATTTTTTCAGAGCTAGATGCAGACAAAAAAATATTTTGAATTTGCAACCTGATGGAGGTCAGTAAAGATGGACTAGTAGAACAAGTCCCACACACTGCTAGAAGGAAAAATATTTTTTCAGAGCTAGATGCAGAAAAAAATTATATTCAATTTGCAACCTGATGGAGGTCAGTATAGATGGACTAATAGAACAAGTCCCACACACTGCTAGAAGGCCAAATATTTTTTCAGAGCTAGATGCAGATAAAAATTATTTTTAATTTGCAACCTGATGGAGGTCAGTATAGATGGACTAATAGAACAAGTCCCACACACTGCTAGAAGGCCAAATATTTTTTCAGAGCTAGATGCAGACAAAAAATTATTTTGAATTTGCAACCTGATGGAGGTCAGTATAGATAGACTAATAGAACAAGTCCCACAAACTGCTAGAAGGACAAATATTTTTTCAGAGCTAGATGCAGAAAAAAATTATATTCAATTTGCAACCTGATGGAGGTCAGTATAGATGGACTAATAGAACAAGTCCACTCACTGCTAGAAGGCCAAATATTTTTTCAGAGCTAGATGCAGACAAAAAATTATTTTTAATTTCCAACCTGATGGAGGTCAGTATAGATGGACTAATAGAACAAGTCCCACACACTGCTAGAAGGCCAAATATTTTTTCAGAGCTAGATGCAGACAAAAAAATATTTTTAATTTGCAACCTGATGGAGGTCAGTATAGATAGACTAATAGAACAAGTCCCACACACTGCTAGAAGGCCAAATATTTTTTCAGAGGTAGATGCAGAAAAAAATTATATTCAGTTTACAACCTGATGGAGGTCAGTATAGATGGACTAATAGAACAAGTCCCACACACTGCTAGAAGGCCAAATATTTTTTCAGAGCTAGATGCAGACAAAAAATTATTTTGAATTTGCAACCTGATGTAGGTCAGTATAGATAGACTAATAGAACAAGTCCCACACACTGCTAGAAGGACAAATATTTTTTCAGAGCTAGATGCAGAAAAAAATTATATTCAATTTGCAACCTGATGGAGGACAGCATAGATGGACTAATAGAACAAGTCCCACACACTGCTAGAAGGACAAATATTTTTTCAGAGCAAGATGCAGAAAAAAATTATATTCAATTTGCAACCTGATAGAGGTCGGTATAGACGGACTAATAGAACAAGTCCCACACACTGCTAGAAGGCCAAATATTTTTTCAGAGCTAGATGCAGACAAAAAATTATTTTTAATTTGCAACCTGATGGAGGTCAGTATAGATGGACTAATAAAACAAGTCCCACACACTGCTAGAAGGCCAAATATTTTTTCAGAGGTAGATGCAGAAAAAAATTATATTCAGTTTGCAACCTGATGGAGGTCAGTATAGATGGACTAATAGAACAAGTCCAAAACATTGCTAGAAGGCCAAATATTTTTTCAGAGCTAGATGCAGACAAAAAATTATTTTTAATTTGCAACCTGATGGAGGTCAGTATAGATGGACTAATAGAACAAGTCCCACACACTGCTAGAAGGCCAAATATTTTTTCAGAGCAAGATGAAGAAAAAAATTATATTCAATTTGCAACCTGATGGAGGTCAGTATAGATAGACTAATAGAACAATAGACAGCTAGAACGCCAAATATTTTTTCAGAGCTAGATGCAGACAAAAAATTATTTTTAATTTGCAACCTGATGGAGGTCAGTATAGATGGACTAATAGAACAAGTCCCACACACTGCTAGAAGGCCAAATATTTTTTCAGAGCTAGACGCAGATAAAAATTATTTTTAATTTGCAACCTGATGGAGGTCAGTATAGATGGACTAATAGAACAAGTCCCACACACTGCTAGAAGCCCAAATATTTTTTTCAGAGCTAGATGCAGATAAAAATTATTTTTAATTGGCAACCTGATGGAGGTCAGTATAGATGGACTAGTAGTACAAGTCCCACACACTGCTAGAAGGCCAAATGTTTTTTCTGAGCTAGATGCAGACAAAAAAATATTTTTAATTTGCAACCTGATGGAGGTCAGTATAGATGGACTAATAGAACAAGTCCCACACACTGCTAGAAGGGCAAATATTTTTTCAGAGCTAGATGCAGAAAAAAATTATATTCAATTTGCTACCTGATGGAGGTCAGTATAGATGGACTAATAGAACCAGTCCCACACACTGCTAGAAGGCCAAATATTTTTTCATAGCTAGATGCAGACAAAAAATTATTTTGAATTTGCAACCTGATGGAGGTCAGTATAGATAGACTAATAGAACAAGTCCCACACACTGCTAGAAGGACAAATATTTTTTCAGAGCAAGATGCAGAAAAAAATTATATTCAATTTGCAACCTGATGGAGGTCAGTATAGATAGACTAATAGAACAAGTCCCACACACTGCTAGAAGGACAAATATTTTTTCAGAGCAAGATGCAGAAAAAAATTATATTCAATTTGCAACCTGATGGAGGTCAGTATAGATGGACTAATAAAACAAGTCCCACACAATGCTAGAAGCCCAAATATTTTTTCAGAGGTAGATGCAGAAAAAAATTATATTCAGTTTGCAACCTGATGGAGGTCAGTATAGATGGACTAATAGAACAAGTCCCACACACTGCTAGAAGGACAAATATTTTTTCAGAGCTAGATGCAGAAAAAAATTATATTCAATTTGCTACCTGATGGAGTTCAGTATAGATGGACTAATAGAACCAGTCCCACACACTGCTAGAAGGCCAAATATTTTTTCATAGCTAGATGCAGACAAAAAATTATTTTGAATTTGCAACCTGATGGAGGTCAGTATAGATAGACTAATAGAACAAGTCCCACACACTGCTAGAAGGACAAATATTTTTTCAGAGCAAGATGCAGAAAAATATTATATTCAAATTGCAACCTGATGGAGGTCAGTATAGATAGACTAATAGAACAAGTCCCACACACTGCTAGAAGGACAAATATTTTTTCAGAGCAAGATGCAGAAAAAAATTATATTCAATTTGCAACCTGATGGAGATCAGTATAGATGGACTAATAAAACAAGTCCCACACAATGCTAGAAGCCCAAATATTTTTTCAGAGGTAGATGCAGAAAAAAATTATATTCAGTTTGCAACCTGATGGAGGTCAGTATAGGTGGACTAATAGAACAAGTCCCACACACTGCTAGAAGGCCAAATATTTTTTCTGAGCTAGATGCAGACAAAAAAATATTTTTAATTTGCAACCTGATGGAGGTCAGTATAGATGGACTAATAAAACAAGTCCCACACACTGCCAGAAGCCCAAATATTTTTTCAGAGGTAGATGCAGAAAAAAATTATATTCAGTTTGCAACCTGATGGAGGTCAGTATAGATGGACTAATAGAACAAGTCCCACACACTGCTAGAAGGCCAAATATTTTTTCAGAGCTAGATGCAGACAAAAAAATATTTTGAATTTGCAACCTGATGGAGGTCAGTAAAGATGGACTAGTAGAACAAGTCCCACACACTGCTAGAAGGACAAATATTTTTTCAGAGCTAGTTGCAGAAAAAATTTTTATTCAATTTGCAACCTGATGGAGGTCAGTATAGATGGACTAATAGAACAAGTCCCACACACTGCTAGAAGGCCAAATATTTTTTCAGAGCTAGATGCAGACAAAAAATTATTTTGAATTTGCAACCTGATGGAGGTCAGTATAGATAGACTAATAGAACAAGTCCCACACACTGCTAGAAGGACAAATATTTTTTCAGAGCTAGATGCAGAAAAAAATTATATTCAATTTGCAACCTGATGGAGGACAGTATAGATGGACTAATAGAACAAGTCCCACACACTGCTAGAAGGAAAAATATTTTTTCAGAGCAAGATACAGAAAAAAATTATATTCAATTTGCAACCTGATAGAGGTCAGTATAGATGGACTAATAGAACAAGTCCCGCACACTGCTAGAAGGCCAAATATTTTTTCAGAGCTAGATGCAGAAAAAAATTATATTCAATTTGCAACCTGATGGAGGTCAGTATAGATGGACTAATAGACCAATTCCCACACACTGCTAGAAGGCCAAATATTTTTTCAGAGCTAGATGCAGACAAAAAAATATTTTTAATTTGCAACCTGATGGAGGTCAGTATAGATGGACTAATAGAACAAGTCCCACACACTGCTAGAAGGCCAAATATTTTTTCAGAGCTAGATGCAGATAAAAATTATTTTTAATTTGCAACCTGATGGAGGTCAGTATAGATGGACTAATAAAACAAGTCCCACACACTGCTAGAAGGCCAAATATTTTTTTAGAGGTAGATGCAGAAAAAAATTATATTCAGTTTGCAACCTGATGGAGGTCAGTATAGATGGACTAATAAAACAAGTCCCACACACTGCTAGAAGCCCAAATATTTTTTCAGAGGTAGATGCAGAAAAAAATTATATTCAGTTTGCAACCTGATGGAGGTCAGTATAGATGGACTAATAGAACAAGTCACACACACTGCTAGAAGCCCAAATATTTTTTCAGAGCTAGATGCAGAAATTTTTTTTATTCAATTTGCAACCTGATGGAGGTCAGTATAGATGGACTAATAGAATGATGCTATGCCCAAAAGGTTTTACTTCACTAGGTGCAGTAAAAAAATTGGTATTCTATACACAGGTGGTGTATCTTGCAACACAGATAGGCTACTCCACTGACTAACACACTCTGCAATAGGCCAAAAAGGATTAGCTTTGCTAGATTCAGCCAAATGCTGTGAAAAAAACTTGCACAGCACTGGCACAGAACTGCCTGGCAAAAACTGATAGGAACTGATGTAACTTAGTCCTGAAAAGGACTCCAATTACAATTAGTCTTTACTCCCACAATCTATCTATTTAAGAGCACAGACCTGCCTGATAAAAGTCGTAGGAAATGCTGTAACCTAGTCCTTAAAAGGACTGCAATCACAACTATTCCCTACTCCCAAGCTATCTGTAGATTTGTGCGAAAATTGGCTTGAAATTAACAAGGTATAGCGCACACAGCAACAGCGGTGCCGTCTAACACGCAGCTGCAGCAGTGAGAAAATGGTGGCGACGGGGAAAATGGCTGGGTCTTATAGGGCAAGGACATGTGACATACACTGCCAATGACACATGCCCTTGCTTGTGTGAAAAAAAGCACTTCGCTCCGTGTGTGCGCTGCTGATAGGCTGACAGATTGCACCTCCCCACTGTAAATGCGGGAAAGAGAAAAAAAAATGGAGATCTTCATTATTCCTGCAGAGATCCATCCCCTGCCCCTCCCCCCGCCCCGCTGTACACTCAAACTGCGTATTAACATTAATTTTCATCATTACTGAGAAAAAATCTAGTTATGATTTTGGTGCACGAACAGTTATCGAACATAACCTCGAACAGCCGAATTTTTCTCAAATCGTTCGTGTTCGCCGAACGGCTCGAACACCGCCCAAAACAGCTCGAATTTGAGATTGGCGAACAGTTCGAGTCGAACAACGCTCATCTCTACTCTCCACCTCAGGAATAAGAGAGTGAAAGTTCTCCTTGTAGCGGGGGTCTAAAAGTGTCACCAACCAGTAATGCCTGTCACCCAACATTTTGACAACGCGAGGGTCACGGTTAAGGCAACGTAACATAAAGTCAGCCATGCGTGCCAGACTGGTAACGGGCAAGATTTCTGTGTCCTCACCAAGATGACGACTGACCATGCTCTCCTCCTCCTTCCCCCTGTCCTCAGGCCACCCACACTGAACCGACGGTATGACAATTGTACAGGTACTACCGTCTACAGCGCATGATACCAGCTCCTGTTCTTCCTCCTCCTCCTCCTCCTCCTCTCCCTCATTGTCCCCCAATGCACGTTGGGATGAGATGAGGCTGGGCTGTGTGTAATCGCCCACTATGGCTTCTTGATCCATCTCATCATACTCTGGCTGCAATGTCTCCTCTTTAATTCTTTGCAGAGAGCGTTGCAAAAGACAGACAAGTGGGATGCTGACACTAATGATGGCCTCCTCGCCACTCACCATCTTGGTGGCCTCCTCAAAGTTTGTCAGGTTGGTACATATGTCAGACATCCAGGTCAACTCCTGAGGTCTTATGTGTGGAGTCTGACCTGAATATCGATGGCCTTGTTGCATCTGGTACTCCGCAACTGCCCTCTTCTGCTCACAAATCCTTTGCAACATGTGGAGGGTAGAGTTCCAATGTGTGGGGACATCACACACCAGTCGGTGTGCCGGAAACTGCAAACGCTGCTGCAACACAGCAAGGGTGGCGGAAGCTGTAGCCGACTTGCGAAAATGAGCTGACAGGCGGCGTACTTTCACGAGCAGATCTGGCAACTCGGGGTACGATTTAAGAAACCGCTGAACCACGAGGTTAAGCACATGAGCCAGGCATGGTACGTGTGTGATCTCACCTCGCCTCAGAGCCGCCACCAGGTTACGGCCATAGTCACACACGACCATGCCGGGTTGTAGGTTCAGCGGTCTCAGCCTCAGATCTGCCAGCTCTTTCACAGCTGTCCACAACTCACAAGTAGTGTAAGGTTTATCACCTAATCTTATGATTTTCAGCACAGCCTGTTGCAGCTTGGTGGAGGCAGTACTGCAGTGCTTACAGCTTGTAACTGATGTGGCGATATCTGAGATGGAGGCTGAACATGAGGAGGAGGAGGAGGATGATGCGCAGGAGCTATACACTGTGGGGGCAACTATGACTGACATAGGGCCCGCAATCCTCGGTGTGGGGAGGACGTGTTCCGTCCCAAGGTCCGACTGGGTCCCGGCTACCACTATGTTTACCCAGTGTGCTGTCAGAGAGATGTACCGTCCCTGGCCACAAGCACTTGTCCACGTGTCCATTGTCAGGTGGACTCTCCCAGTAACTGCGTTGTTGAGGGCACGGCAGATGCTTTGGAACACGTGCTTGTGTAGTGTGGGGATGGCACACCGGGCAAAATAGTGTCGGCTGGGGACCGAGTACCGAGGGACGGCCACCGCCATAAGATTGTGGAAGGATTCCGTCTCCACCAACCTAAAAGGCAGCATTTCCAACGCAAGCAGTCGTGAAATGTGCGAATTTAGGACTGTGGCCTGTGGGGCGTTAGCTGCGAATTTCCGCTTTCGTTCAAAGGTCTTGGATATGGACAATTGAACGCTGCGGTGGGACGTGGACATGGATGTTGATGCTGTTTCTTGAGAAACTGCCATAACAAGTGAAGACTGAGAGGAGGGGGCATCTTTACATGCAGTATGGACAGGGGATTGCCTTGCACACACAACAGGGGGTTCTATTGCACGCACAACAGTGGAAGAAGCAGTGGTGACACCCGCTGACACTGGTCGTGGACCCTGGGTTTCGCCCCACAAAGTCGGGTGCTTTGCTGCCATGTGCTTGATCATGCTGGTGGTGGTCAGGCTGGTAGTTTTGTCACCCCTGCTTTTGCTGGCATGGCAGGTGGAACATATGGCCTTTTTGGGGTTATCAGTAGAGTCTTTAAAAAAATTACAGACTCTGGAAGACCTACCGCTTGTACTGGCAACGTCCCTCGTGTTGGTGTTACGGGGAACGGTTGCCCGCCTTCTGTCTGCGGCCACCACACTGCTGCTTCCTGCCTGTTGGGGTACTCTGCCTCCCTCCCCCTGTGTGCTGCTGGCCTCACTCTGCATGTCTTCCTGCCACGTTGGGTCAGTTACTAGATCATCCACCACCTCCTCCTCCTCCACTTGCGCACCACGATGCTCCTCCTCACTTCCTGGCAATTGTGTCTCGTCATCGTCCACCTCTTGTGACAAATTGCCAGCGTCGCCTTCATGTGGCTGTGGCTGTTCAAATATTTGGGCATCGCTACATGGGATCTCCTCTTCCACCACTTCAAGCAGAGCAGGCGAGGGGCACAAATATGGAAATGGACCAGTGAACAGCTCTTCAGAGTGTCCAAGTGTGGGATCAATTGCTGTCTGACGACACTCGGCATGGTGGTAGGAAGGAGCATCAGGGTGAGGAGGAGTATGCGGTCGAGACTCACGGCTACTAAGAGTTGACCGTGTGGAAGACAGACCAGAGGTGTTGGTGCCGAGGCAACTGGAAGTATTATCTGCTATCCAATTAATAACCTGTTCACACTGATCAGTTCTCAATACTGGTGTTGTTCTGTGCTTCCCTAGTAATTCGGTCAAGAAGTGGGAGCGAGAAGATGTGGCTGTTGGTTGTGGCACATTTTCACCTTGGCCACGGCCCCATCCTCTGCACGAACCATCACCAGAACGTCCACTTCCACGTCCCTTGCCATGCGCCTTGCCCATTGTAAAGGAAGCAAAATAGCTTACACTTGCACTATCTATGGAGAAAGGGTAATACAAAGTAGATTAGAACCGTGGAAGAGGAAAACCACAGTTCTATTTCTCTGGCCTACACCCGACTCTTTTAAACAATCTGAACAATCAGGGAGAAACTATTACTGTTTTTCTTTGACCCGTGGAACTGCAAAACCACACTGGGATTTGTCGGGTCTACACCAGACTATTTTCAACAGATATATTTATGTGTCACAACAGTCAGGAGACACTACTGTTTTTCTTTACGGAAAATATACCAAAACCTGAATAATAGAGATTTTTTACCGTGGGATGGCAAAACCACAGTTATTGTTTACTGGGGTATACCAGACTTTTTTAAATAGATATAATTGCGGCTGAACAGTGAGCGACACACTCAAACTGTGCTTTTTTAGATACCAAAGGCCCAAAACTGGATAGTACAGAGATTTGACCCGTGGAACTGCAAAACCACACTGGGATTTGTCGGGCCTACACCAGACTATTTTCAACAGATATATTTTTGTGTCACAACAGTCAGGAGACACTACTGTTTTCCTTTACGGAAAATATACCAAAACCTGAATAATAGAGATTTTTTACCGTGGGATGGCAAAACCACAGTTATTGTTTACTGGGGTATACCAGACTTTTTAAATAGATATAATTGCGGCTGAACAGTGAGTGACACACTCAAACTGTGTTTTTTTAGATACTAAAGGCCAAAAACTGGATAGTACAGAGATTTGACCCGTGGAACTGCAAAACCACATTGGGATTTGTCGGGCCTACACCAGACTATTTTCAACAGATATATTTTTGTGTCACAACAGTCAGGAGACACTACTGTTTTTCTTTACGGAAAATATACCAAAACCTGAATAATAGATATTTTTTACCGTGGGATGGCAAAACCACAGTTATTGTTTACTGGGGTATACCAGACTTTTTTAAATAGATATAATTGCAGCTGAACAGTGAGCGACACACTCAAACTGTGTTTTTTTAGATACCAAAGGCCCAAAAGTGGATAATACAGAGGTTTGAACCATGGAAGTGCAAAACAACACTTCTGTTTCTCTAGCCTACACCTGACTATTTTCAACAGATATATTTGTGTCTGAAAAATCAGAGACACGCTTTTTTTTTGGGGGGGGGGACACCAAAAGGTTAATAAGACGGGTATTTGTACAGTGTGAAGGAGGAAAAAAAAAAGAGGATTTAGATGAAAAAAAAAAAGGATTTTTCCCGTCCCCTGAGACCTGGAGCTAAGTCCAGCAATTTCAGCAACAGGAGCAGCACACAGGACTGTAATGCAGCGTTTGCTGGTATAACCACTGCGTCTCCTATACAGCCTGCCTGCCTGATATCTGGGATGGATATTAGTGCTGAGAAGGACTGTTTGTTTGATCTGTCAGCCTTTACAGACCCCACACTAACTATTTCGCAGTTTATATCTCTCCCTAAATCAGCAGCGCTGTCCCTACACTGTTTG
The DNA here is from genome assembly GCF_046119375.1 of Phyllobates terribilis. Lineage (NCBI taxonomy): Eukaryota > Metazoa > Chordata > Amphibia > Anura > Dendrobatidae > Phyllobates > Phyllobates terribilis. The sequence goes on along the minus strand of NW_027362761.1, from coordinate 1,032,863,539 downwards.
ATCCGGAGCGACTGTGTCCAAGATGGCGGCGCCCGGTTTTAAATACTCGAGGTGACGCTGTGCGGCCAGCCAATCACTGTAATGCCCACAACCAACATGGCTGCGGCATTACAGTGACTGGCTGGCAATCCCTGCATGTTCATTGGCTCTGTAAAGAGCGCCAAACATGCAGGGCGGAGACCCGAGCTCCCGCCCGAGTAACCCGGAAATGCTTGGTGCTCGCCGAACATCCCGAGTAGCGTGATGCTCGGGCGAGTACCGAGCAGTGTCGAGCATGTTCGCTCAACACTACTGTCTACAAGTTGAAGCACTCTTATGTAGGTACCCATTTATACACAGCCCTCTCTTGTGTCACTGAAGCCACTCTGCTTAACTTTGGGTTGTATCTGTGTATAACTTTAAGGCTTCGGCACCACTATCAGTATTTGGTCAGTATTCAGTCAGTATTTTTTCTCAGGAGTGGGAGGCAAAACCAGGAGTCGGTGATAAATGCAGAATTGGTGCACTTATTTCTATTATACCTTTTCACCTGGTTTTGGCTCCCACTCCTGAGAAAAAATACTGACCGAACAGTGACCAAACACTGATAGTGGGGCCGTGGCCTAAAGTGACCATACTGGTTTTATTTTATTACATGTCAATCTAAATAAAAGAAACATAATAGTAATAGATAAATAAATCTCTGCAATTTCATCAAACTTTGTATAAACCAATAGTACAGGTGGATATAAGAAACTTTGTAATACTTATTATTAATGAGATATGCTTTTTTCTTCAGTCTGATTTTTTTTAAATCCATCTTGGTCAAAACAAAGTGGAATGGCAGTCAAATTACACCTCCAATTATATTCTACGAAGCTAAGAAGGGGAGAAGGAGCACTCAGCACAGTGAGACAACAGGCAGATACAGGTAGTTTTAGCTGCAGCTTCAAGCAACTGTTTTACCTAACTCCAGTGCTGGATTCACAGCAAGCACAGCTCAGTACTGCTGTTTGATGTCTTCCATGTTGTTGCTGCTGCTTCTGTGTGTGTGATATAGAGAAAGAAGAGCTGGGGACATCATAGCAGTTCGTCTCCACCTACTAATTTAGAGGAAACTGAAAATTAGAAATGGATCATACAGAGGTGAAAAATGGTGAAATTGCAGGATACAAATCATACTATGCTCATAAATATTGTTATTACTTATGTACACACCACGGAGTTTATTCTGAAAAGTTAGTTGAAATGGCAGGAATGCTTTAACAAATATTAGATGTAGATGTTATCCTGAATGCTAACAATGACACTGGTATACTTGTTTTTTTTCATGAGTTATATTGGCCACTGTAGTAGCTTTGATGAAAATGCATGTTTACTCATCTATCTATATAATTGTCTTATCCCGTCTGTCTGTCTTTCAATCTGTCTTTCTGTCTGTCTGTCTGTCCTGGAAATCCCGGGTCGCTGATTGGTGCAGCCATGGCCAATCAGCGACGCGGCATTTCAGAAAAACATGGCGGCCATTAGCGGCTCATGTGCGGCACGGAGGTCAGCAGCGATGCAGCCGGGAGATGCAGCCGGCTGCTCACAGCATAAGTCCCCCGACCACAGGCGCCGCTGACCTACATGCGGCTATCGTCGGAAGATCAGCGGCTACGGCCGCTTATCTACTGAGGACAAGTGAGACACCCCTCCCCTCCTCTCCCCTCCCCTCCTCTCCCCTCCCCTCTCCTCTCCTCCTGTCCCTCCCCCCACTCGATCAGGACCCCGGCACCCGGCGTCATACTTACCCCTCCCCGTGCCTGCGCAGCTGCTCCTGTGTCTTCCGCTGATGCTCTGTGACGTCTCAGGTCAGAGGGCGCGGTGACGTCTTTACACCGCGCTCTCTCCTGAGTGGTCACAGCGCACAGCGGGAAGATGCTGGCTACGCTGGAGTCCAGAGAAGCAGTGAGGTGAGTATTGGATTTTTTTTTTTGTATGGGGCCATAGGGGACCTGCATGGGGCACTATGGGGGGATGTGACAGCCTGCATGGGGCACTATGGAGAGATGTGACATCCTGCATGGGGTATTATATAGGGGGGATGTGACATCCTGCATGGGGCACTATAGGGGAATGTGACATCCTGCATGGGGTATTATATAGGGGGGATGTGACTTCCTGCATGGGGCATTATATAGAGGAGATGTGACATCCTGCATGGGGTATTATATACGGGGGGATGTGACATCCTGCATGGGGTATTATATGCATGGGGTATTATATACGGGGGATGTGACATCCTGCATGGGGTATTATATAGGGGGGATGTGACTTCCTGCATGGGGCATTATAAGGGAGGGGGGGATGTGACATCCTGCATGGGGCATTATAACGGAGGGTCGGGAGACATATGCTAGAATACCCAATGCGTTAGAATTGGGCCACCATCTAGTGTATAATATGGGCTGATGTTTTGAGAGTAGAACCGATCAGTAGTCATAGGAATGCAGTTGGTCGATGAATTCACTTTGCCTCTACGTGTTGGTGAATTAGTGGTTGCGTGGCTATGAATATTGGTTTGAACCCAGAAGATGACCTGCTTCAATAAGTGTCAGTTACAGATGAACTTAGGGATAATAATAGCATAATTTAGAGAAGAACACATTTACTGCATCCATCCATAACACTGCTGCAGAAACAATTCCAACTCTCATTCTTCATAAAGTTGCTGGGTATTATGTACATATAGCCACATATATATGGCGCTCAGCATAATTGAGTACACATACTTTTAAAAGTAAGATTGTAATCAATATATCACTAAACACAAGAACAATTTCCAAAATTTTGACAAGACTGAGTTTTGTAGAACATTTTTTAACCAATAATGTGAAAGTAAGGTTAATAATATAACTTTCATTACATATTCATTACAAAATCTTCAGTTTTACTCAAATAATTTGATGCAAAAATGAATATGCTCCACATCAAAAACTACTACATTTAGTATTTTGTATGACCTCCATGATTTTTAAGGACAACATCATGTCTACCAGGCATGGAATGAACAAGTTGGAAACGTATTGCCATATCTATTTTTTCCATTCTTTAATAACAATCTTTTTTAGATCCTTGGTCCTGAATGGAGAGTGATGTCTCTTCAGAACTTCCCATAGGGTTTCGGTTGGGTTCAGATCATGAGACATACTTGACCACTGAATCAATTTCACCCTGTTCTTCAGAAATGCAACAGATGTGTGTTTTGAAGCATTGTGATGTTGGAAAAATGCACATCTACCAAGGGCACAGAATGATGGTAGCATCTTTTTTTCAATATGGAGCAGTACATTTGTAAATTAATGATAACATCAATGAAATGTAGATTCCCAACACTAGCAGCACTCATGCAGCCGCATATAAGGATATCACCATGTTTTACTGTAGGAATCATGCATTAAGAAAAATTAATTTAGAAAAATGCATGGTGCCTTCTGTGATACATGGTGGTGGCAGTGTCCTTATGTGGGGCTGCATGAGTGCTGCTGGTGTCGGGGAGCTTCATGTCAATGATGGTATCATGAATTCTCAGATGTACTGCTCTATATTGAAGGAGAAAATGCTACCATCACTTAGGGAAATTAAGGAAGTAATAAGGCCTGTTCTACCTCTAGCCTTGGACTCCGATTCAGACAATGTACTCCCACACACACTGTATGATGACCCCATAGTGCTCTAAGTATGATGCCTTAGAGTGCCCTCAATATTTGGAGACCCCCACAGCCCCCACTAACTATGATGCCCCCACATAGTACGATGCCCTCAATGCCACGCACATAGTATTATGTCCTCACAGTGCTCCCACATACTATGGTGGTCCTACATTACCCTCACACCTATGATGACTCCTGTAGACCCTTCACACAGTATGATTGTTGCAACAGCCCCCCACATAGAATGATGTTCCACAGCCCCAACACGGTTTGATGGCCCAATATGATGGCCCTCATGGCCCCTCCACACAGAATGATGCCTCCATTAACCCTAAATAGTATGATGGCTCCCTCACCCCCTCACACACAGTATGATGTCTCCCACAACCTCCACACAGTATGATGGCCCCCACGCCTCCCAAATATGATGGGCCCCTACATCCCTCACACACAATATGATAGACCCAGAGCCCCTTTACTCAGTTTAATGGCCACCACAGGCCCCCACACGGTATGATGTCCTCCACAACCTACACAGTATTATACACTTACACAATACTAGGTTCTCCATAGTCCTCGCCACAAAATATGATGGCATCCACAGCCACCACACCATATTGTGGCTCCAACAGTTCCTTCCACAGCCTTCCCACACAATATGATGGCCCCAATGGGCTTACCAAACTGTATGATGGCCCTCACAGTTCTCTCACAAAGTATGATGTCACGGCTGCTCCCTCTGCCCTACAATATAATAAAACATATTTTTAAATCACATAGATTACTAGAAATAAACCTTTAGAAAATTTTACAAATGTTTGTGTGATAGGGTGATAGGATACCTACCTATTATGCTTCAAGACTCATTAAACCTGCCAAACAGAGAACTGAACATAATGCATTGAAAATATAGGTTATAACACAACATTTGAAAGCTGCCATGCTAGTGTTCAGGAATTTAAGAATATTTTGAAGATCCAGTACAACATTTCATGAACATAATCTTACTATAATTTCACATAGTTATTGTATTGAACAGCTCTAGTCACTATTCAATGTGCTTAATTTCATGTATTTTTAGTACTGGAATCATTAGTAACATTTTTTTTTTGACAAAAGGAGCTACATTTTTATGCTTAATTATGTTCACCAGCTCCCCACGTCTGTCCTAAAGAACATTTGATTTGTCTTTACTTAGCAGCTACTGGCAAGGTTATTCTCCTATTTTACTAAGCAATCTTTGGATTTCCATCAGTAATTGGCAGTAAAAAATGTCCAAACGAGCTAAGCGGATATTAAAATGCCTGTCATGTTAGCTCTTAAAAACTGTGAATATATGAAATCCTGTGCAAACTGAGCCAAATGGTACTTAAAGAAGGCCTCCGGCTGGACAGTCACTTTGAGCCCAAGGCCACACAAATGCTCATCTACCTGTTTTCCTATGAAATATGTTAAGGAACATCCTTTCCAGGGTAAAGACTTGTGTATAAGATAAAATAAATAACCAAAAACAAAAATACTCCTCCACACCTTGGGCTATGTTCACAAGTAGCATTTTTTATGCGTTTTTGCACTTTTGTATCGCTTTCAATCGTGACAAATGCATTCACCGGGAAATGTCATTTTAACATTTTACAATCTTATCTGGCCACTTGCTGTGTGACACATGCATACAGTGCTGAAAAGACATGGGAACAGCATGGGAAAGACCCCTGGAAGCATCTCTGACACCCAGGTCACTGCCTAAAAGTGTGCCCATCAGAAGTGATCCTTGCCGCATCAGAAAATGCAGACTTGCAACTGTCCCCATGCAAGTCCTTGTCCCAGGGCAGTGTTCAATTGTACCTCCCCTATTCCTTGCAATGCAAGCGCAAATATGCAGCCAACCACTTACCCAACTGCAGGCTGCAATACTATACTGCTAGCTTGCACTTGAAATGGGGCCTTTTAGTTTGGAGGAGGCCGAAGCTGGCCACTACCTCATGGATGCTCCCGCAGCGAGGTCTTCATACTCAGTCCCCAGCCGCCACTATTTGTCCCGGTTACCTTCCCCACACTTTTCTTAGCCTGGCCTGCTTTAGGGCAGCATTGGACGAGCCCACCAGACAACCAGACTCCTGCGGTGGGCCCTGGCTTCTCCATCAGGGGAGTTGAGAGTGCCAAGGTGAGGAGCATGATGATGATGATAGAAGTTAGCATCTGCTTTGTTTTCTTGGAATGCAAGCGCATGTATGTAGTAGCGGCTAGGCCTGAGGTGGTCAGCGTTTTGGCGCATATCCTACCTCCTCCGAGGATTGCTGGATGTTTTCCTGCTACTATCCCAGTTCTATGACTCCCGTTAAAACAAAGCTTCAGGTGATGAATGATGGATGAGGTGGTGGCAAAGGACAAAGAGCAGGAGGAACAGGGACCATTCACATCAATATCAGGCCAGTCAACCACACATGTCTTGTAGGATATGTTTCTGTGCCAAAAGGAGCGGTTCGGCTACACAGTTATAGGGCATGCAACCAAAGTTAGCATCTGCTTTGTTTTCTTGGAATGCAAGCGTAAGTGTGCAGCCTGCCACCCACCCACCCCCAGGCTGCAATACCATACTGCTAGCTTTCTTGCACTTGAAATGAGGCCTTTTAGGCTTGTGGAGGCACACGCCGGCCACCATGTCATGACTGCGTCAGCGTCCTGGTATCCATACTCAGTCCCCAGCCGGGTGTCCATACTCGGTCCCCAGACACCCCTATTTGTCCCGGTGCCTTATACACAAGCGCGCATACCAAAACATTACCTGTGCCCTCCCCAGTGCATTTAGTGGGAAGGACAGCCTAACCACAAACACGTGGACAAGTGAATGTGGCCAGGGATGGTCCATCTCACTGACGCCTTCACACTGGGTTAATATTGTGGAAGCCGGGACACAGTTGGACACTGGGAAGCAACACGTCCTCCAGACATAGAGGATTGCGGGTCCTGGGTCAATCAGTCTTCAACACAAAGTTCAGAAGGTAGACAGCAGCAGTGGTCGGCCTCCTACACAACGAGTAAATTATTCATGATCATGAGGCCATCCATCTCCTTAGCTTTCTGTTCCTTGGAATGCAAGCACATGTATGTAGTAGCAACTAGGCCTGAGGTGGTCAGCGTTTTGGTGCATATCCTACCTCCTCCGAGGATTGCTGGATATTTTCCTGCTACTATCCCAGTTCTATGACTCCCAATAAAACAAAGCTTCAGGTGATGAATGATGGATTAGGTGGTGGCAAAGGAGAAAGAGCAGGAGGAACAGGGACCATTCACATCAATATCAGGCCAGTCAACCACACATGTCTTGTAGGATATGTTTCTGTACCATAAGGAGTGGTTCGGCTGCACAGTTATAGGGCATGCAGTGAGTGCAATGCCTACCAAAAATTTCGAGGCACTCCAATGCCCCTTGGAAGTGACATGGAGGTCAGAGGGCCTTAACTAAACCGTTTTTTCCATTTATAGCAACTGGGTCTCCTGTGCACTGTTGGCCTAAGCAGTGAATGGAAGGCTTTCCAAAAATTATGAGGAACTGCAATGCCCCTTGACACAGACGTGGATTACAGCATACTAAAAACCTTCTACCCATTATTGGAGAGTGGGTCTCCCTTAGTGTTCGCCTATGCATTGAAAAGCAAAAGCTGACTAAAATTAGGAGGAAATGCAATGCCCGTTGGAAGAGTCGTGGAGGTTAGAGGTAATTAAAAACAACATTTCAATGCCCCTTGAAGCGATGTGGAGTTCAGAGTGGTTTCACAAGACGGTTTTAATGCCCCTTGAAAGAGTGGTGGAGGTTACAGTGGAATTAAAAGACAATATAAATGCCCCTTGGAAGAGACATGGAGGTCACAGTAGCTTAACAAGACGATTTTAATGCCCCTTACAAGAGCCATGCAGTACAGCATATTAAAAACATTATTCCCATTATTGGGGAGTGGGTCTCCCATAGTCTTTGCCTATGCCTACCAAGCAAAAGCTGCCAAAAATTAGGACGGAGGAACTTGCAATGCCCCTTACAAGAGCCATGCAGTACAGCATATTAAAAACATTATTCCCATTATTGGGGAGTGGGTCTCCCTTAGTCTTTGCCTATGCCTTCCAAGCAAAAGCTGCCAAAAATTAGGACGGAGGAACTTGCAATGCCCCTTACAAGAACCATGTGACTCGCCCCCTGGGCCGCATGGAACCCGAAACCGGGCCTTTTAGGATGAATGCTGGGGGTTGTAGTCTCCGTGGCGGCGACCCGGTCCCGTGGCTCAGGGTGGTCAAACCAGTGGCAGTCTTTATAGGGTTTTTGTGGTTTAATGTCCGACTACGCCACCCGTGGATTGCGGTCAGGATGAACCGCCGCTGCAGGGCAGACCGCTGAGGCTGGTGTTGTGGGTGCAGCAGAGTGTAGTACAACTCCCCACGGGAGGAGTATAGCCTCAGGGCAGTGTAGAATGATGATGGTGGTTGTGGTGCGGGGAGTCCCAGTACTAGCAGTGCTGACGCGGTGAGAAAGCTAAGAGACAAGGTGTTGCAGTTCAGGTTCTTTACTCACAGTTCTCATCCAGGTCACTTGTGCACAGATAGGACCGCCTGAGCCATGCTGCGTCCACCAGGCAGGGGGCTCGATCAACCCCCAGGCAATTCCGGAGTGTGGCACAGGACTCCCTTCTATCCTTTCGTCAGCCGAGCCCCACCAGTGACACTACCTCTGTCCAGCTGCCTCGGGTCTTCTCCTGGGAGGACTGGGTGTCCACTTCCCTGACCCTATGTGGTGTGCCTTCCTAGTAGGTGTAGTGAGGGGTCGTACCAGTAAATGATCACGACCACCGGTTCTTGGTTAAGGATTAGTCACCTCCACCAACTTGGGATCCGGTACCCTGTTCTGCCAACCCGTCACCCGCAATCTCCTGGGTCCTTAGGGTTCCTTCTGCCTTCGTGTCTCTGGGCCTTTCTACACTTTGGGTACTTCTCTTTCTATGCTGTTCCTTTCAGTTGCTGTTCCTTTCTTCTGGCTCCAGCCTTCACCCTAGGCCTGCCTCGTGGAGCTGGGCCCAGACGGAGCCACAGCTCCCTGTCAGCCCTCACTGGCTGAACTCCTTCTCTCACTGAACTCTCCACTGAACTGAACTGAACCCAGAACTAAGATGGTGCCCACCTTATATACCTTCCCCTAGTGTATGAGCCCAGGTGACAAGCAACCAATGAGCTCCTACCTATGCCCAGAAACCGTCCCCTCCTGCTCCTACATCACTGGGTTTTCCTCCCCCCTCCCCACTCCAGCCAGGGACATGATCTGTCGTGCCTGCATTACTGTACTAATGGGAGCACCATTGAGATGTCCCCCGGAAGTGGGGTGTGTGTGATGCATGCAGCTAACTGAGTCCCGGTCCACCCACCATCCTTACCCGGGAGTGGAATATCACACCTCTGGTTGAGGTGCAATACCTCTGTAGCGACCGAACCCTTGGGGCACTACACATGCAGTACAGCATATTAAAAACATTATTCCCATTATTGGGGAGTGAGTCTCCCATAGTCTTTGCCTATGCCTTCCAAGCAAAAGCTGCCAAAAATAAGGACGGAGGAACTTGCAATGCCCCTTACAAGAGCCATGCAGTACAGCATATTAAAAACATTATTCCCATTATTGGGGAGTGGATCTCCCATAGTCTTTGCCTATGCCTTCAAAGCAAAAGCTGCCAAAAATTAGTACGGAGAAACTTGCAATGCTGGCAACACGGACCACGGTCACCCTGGTGGTATAGTGGTGGTGGAGGCTGAGGATAAGAAGAGCAAAAACCAAAATGAGGAAGCGTATACCCATGTGTGGGTGTGAAGCGGTGCATGGGAATACACCTCCCGAAATAACACAGTGGATTTGACTTTATGTTACTCTGCTGTCATTTGGTGGTGATGAGAAGTTTGGCCCAATCCAGCCCTTGTTCATTTTGATAAGGGTCAGCTTGTCAGCATTGTCAGTTGACAGGCGAGTGCGCTTATCAGTTATAATTCCCCCAGCGGCACTAAAAACATGCTCCGATAACACGCTAGCAGCAGGGCAGGCCAGGACCTCCAAGGCGTACAGAGCGAGTTCATTCCAAGTGTCCAGCTTGGATACCCAATAATTAAAAGGCACAGAGGAATCACGGAGGATGCTGGTACTATCGGCAACGTACTCCCTCACCATCTTTTGAAACTTTCCGCTCTTTGTGGGAGTACCCCGCGCCTCAGGGCCTGTAAGCTGGGCGGGTCTCAGAAAACTGTCCCAGAACGTTGACAGTGATCCCCTGCCTCTGCTGGATTGGAGTTGCGTCTCTCTTGCCTGTACGCCTTGGTTGGGCAAAAAACTGTGACCTCTGCCGCTAGTGTGTTCAGATGGGAATTTTTTTTAACAGTTCTGCAGCAAGTGCCTTCTGGTACTGCCCCATTTTTGTAGACCTCTCCACCTCAGAAATAAGAGAGTGAAAGTTCTCCTTGTAGCGAGGGTCTAAAAGTGTCACCAACCAGTAATGACTGTCACCCAACATATTGACAACGCGAGGGTCACGGTTAAGGCAGCGTAACAAAGTCAGCCATGCGTGCCAGACTGGTAACGGGCAAGACTTCCGTGTCCTCACCAAGATGACGACTGACCATGCTCTCCTCCACCTCCTCCTCCCCCCTGTCCTCAGGCCACGCACGCTGAACCGACTGGTATGACAGTTGTACATGTACTACCGTCTACAGCGCATGATACCAGCTCCTGTTCTTCCTCCTCCTCTCCCTCATTGTCCCCCAATGCACGTTGGGATGAGAAGAGGCTGGGCTGTGTGTAATCACCTGCTACGGCTCCTTGATCCATCTCATCATACACTGGATGCAATACCTCCTCTTTAATTCTCTGCAGAGAGCGTTGCAAAAGACAGACAAGTTAGATGCTGACGTTAATGATGGCGTCATTGTGGTGGACTCCTCAAAGTTTGTCAGGATAGTACATATGTCAGACATCCAGGTCCACTCCTGAGGTCTTATGTGTGGAGTCTCACCTGAATATCAACGGCCTTGATGCATCTGGTACTCCACAACTGCTCTCTTCTGCTCACAAATCCTTTGCAACATGTCGAGGGAAGAGTTCCAACGTGTGGGGACATCACACACCAGTCGGTGTGCCTGAAGCTGCAAACGCTGCTGCAACACAGCAAGGGTGGCGGAAGCTGTAGCCTACTTGCGAAAATGAACTGACAGGCAGCGTACTTTCACGAGCAGATCTGGCAACTTGGGGTATGATTTAAGAAACCGCTGAACCACGAGGTTAAGCACATGAGCCAGGCATGGTACGTGTGTGATCTCGCCTCGCCTCAGAGCCGCCACCAAGTTATGGCCATTGTCACACACGACCATGCCTGGATGTAGGTTCAGCGGTCTCAGCCACAGATCTGCCTGCTCTTTCACAGCTGTCCACAACTCACAAGCAGCGTGAGGTTTATCACCTAAGCTTATGAGTTTCAGCACAGCCTGTTGCCGCTTGGCTGATGCAGTACTGATGTGGTGATCTCTGAGATGGAGGCTGAACATGAGGAGGAGGAGGAGGATGAGGTGCAGGAGCTGTACACAGTGGGGGCAACTCTGACTGACATAGGGCCCGCAATCCTCTGTGTGGGGAGGATGTGTTCCGTCCCAAGGACCGACTGGGTCCCGGCTTCCACTATGTTTACCCTGTGTGCCGTCAGGGAGATGTACCATCACTGGCCACAAGCACTTGTCCACGTGTCCGTTGTCAGGTGGACTCTCCCAGTAACTGCATTGTTGAGGAAACGGCAGATGTTTTGGGACACGTGCTTGTATAGAGCAGGGATGGCACGCCGGGCAAAATAGTGTCGGCTGGGGAACGAGTACCAAGGGACGGCCATCGCCCTAAGGTTGCAGAAGGATTCCGTCTCCACCAGCCTAAAAGGCAGCAATTCCAATGCAAGCAGTCGTGAAATGTGCGAATTTAGGACTGTGGCCTGTGGCGCGTTGGATGCGAATTTGCGCTTTCGCTCAAAGCTCTGGGATATGGACAATTGAACGCTGCGGTGGGACGTGGACGTGGACGTTGATGCTGTTTCTTGAGAAACTGCCATAACAAGTGAAGACTGAGAGGAGGGGGCATCTTCGCATGCAGTATAGACAGCGGATTGCCTTGCACGCACAACAGGGGGTTCTCTTACACGCACAACAGCGGAAGAAGCAGTGTTGACACCCGCTGACACTGGTCGTGGACCCTGGGGTTCGCCCCACAAAGTCGGGTGCTTTGCTGACATGTGCCTGATCATGCTGGTGGTGGTCAGGCTGGTAGTTTTGTCACCCCTGCTGATGCTGGCCTGGCAGGTGGTAAAAATGGCCTGTTTGGGGTTATCAGCAGAGTCTTTAAAAAAATTACTGGCAACGTCCCTCGTGTTGGTGTTACGGGGAACGGTTGCCCGCCCTCTGTCTGCGGCCACCACACTGCTTCTTCCTGCCTGTTGGGGTACTCTGACTCCCTCCCCCTGTGTGCTGCTGGCCTCGCTCTGCGTGTCCTCCTGCCATGTTGGGTCAGTTACTAGATCATCCACCACCTCCTCCTCTTCCTCTTCAGCACCACGGTCTTCCTCCTCACTTCATGGCAATTGTGTCTCGTCATCGTCCACCTCTTGTGACAAATTGCCAGCGTCGCCTTCCTGTGGCCATGGCTGTTCAAATATTTGGCCATCGCTACCTGGGATCTCCTCTTCCACCACTTCAAGCGGAGCAGGCGAGGAGCCCAAATATGGAAATGGACCAGGGAACAGCTCTTCAGAGTGTCCAAATGTGGGATCAGTTGCTGTCTGATGACACTCGGCATGGTGGGAGGAAGAAGCATGAGGGTGAGGAGGAGTATGCGGTCGAGACTCACGGCTACTAAGACTTGACCGTCTGGAAGACAGACCGGAGGTGGCCGTGCCCAGGTGACTGGAAGTATTATCTGCTATTAAATTAATAACCTGTTCACACTGATCAGTTCGCAATAATGGTGTTGTTGTGTGTTTCTGCAGCACCCTAGAGGGTCCAGTTGCCACAGCAGTATTGCCTCCTTCAAAAGAGGTACTGCCATGCCTGGAAGCAAGTAGGGGTCCTTTTAGTCAGGTACACTACACATGCAACACTTTCCTGGCACCAGACCAGCAAGGGGAGCTCCTCCCCTTGGCAACTGGTATCTTGGAGCGAGGTTAGTTAGTCTGAGTGTCAGGAGTTGAGTTTAGGACATCGAAGAGAGAGGAGCTAGGTACTGGAGCTGAGGAAGCTCGTCCTAGCTGATCATCACAGAGGACCGGACACCGGAGTCCGAGGCTGTGGGGCACTGCAGGCCCAGCAGCAGATACCGCAGGGCAGGAGATTGCAGGTCTCCTGGCCCCATCAAATGCCCAGAGGCTCAGCAGCACAGAGGGACCAGCACCGCCACGGAGGAGCGAAGCATCCACAAGGCCCGAGCTGTCAGCCATACGGGTGAGCACAGCACGTTACACTCAGGGACGTGGGCTACAACACAGCTACAAGCAGTAAAGCCAAAGAGTATAGTGAGAAGGGCAGGTCTACAACTCCATCTGGCAAGGAGAACTCTATGTTTGCTTCCAGGCTGACCGGACTCTTACTTCTAGCCAGTACTCCAGTCCAGGCTTGTCTAATTGTCATCAGTAAAGACCCTGGAACTACACTATACTGACTCTGCGGTTATTACTGACACCATGCACAACCACCATCATCCTCACACAGCTCTGAAGCTAACTCTTCCTGTGGGGAGTTATACCACCCTTGCAGCAAAACCACCAGCTTCAGAGGACTGTTCCGCAGCGGCGGTCTCCATTGGCCGCATTCCACAGGTGGTGTAGTCGGACATTAACACCTATACATATAAATTCCCCTTGGATTGACCGCCCTGGGTCATGGACCGGGTCACCGCCACAGTGACTACAACCCCCAGCATCTACCGGCCCGGCACCAGGTACCCCATGGCCCAGGGGGCGCGTCACTTTCCTAGTAATTCGGTTTTGAACTAGGAGCGAAAAGATGTGGCTTTTGGTTGTGGCAGAGCCATCCGGGTGCTGCGAGAGTCAACACCAGGTGGCGCTACATCCCACCGGCTCCCAGAAGAGGTTTCTCATTTTCTCTTCTGGTTACACTTCTTGGGGTTCTTGCAGAGGTACTCACCTGGTTCTTGACTAGGCAGCGACCGTGTCACCAGACGCCAGCTGTCCGGCGATAGTGGGCCTGGGAAGGGCTCTGCCAAAGTCACTCTTCCATTTCCTGGGAGCTGAGTAAAGAGTATTCCTGGCCCTCAAGGGTTCGCCTAGCTGGGCAGATTGTGCCAAGTGCATCTGTGGCTACCCCTTTGCTGGTTTGGTGCCAGTCTTGCTGGATCCCTCTGCAAAGCACATAACAATAACCAGAATAATAATACATGAAATATATAGTGTAGTAAATGAAATCAAATTAAACAGTAGTGTGTAAGTTAGTGTGGATATAGCTCTCTTTAATACTTGTAGACATGTTAGAGATGAGTGAACAAATTAGACATTTGACAAAATGCAGATTTTTAGTAATTAGCTTCTATATGGATTCAGCAAAATGGCAGCTACTGACACCATTTTTCTGAGTCATAAAGGGCCATCAAAAGAATAAAAAAAATAAAAAATCCTTATACTCAACTTACTACTCACCTCTACGGCCTCTCTGTTCCTTACCTTCTCGTGTATCTTCTAATCCATGCTGAAAGTACTGAAATACCTTGCCTCTCACAATGAGCTGGGCTTTCGGCTCTGATAAGGCCCTGGACGGTTCAGCGCATGCGCATGCATGGTCGTAATGAATGTTGTGACATCATGACTTTGTGACCTTCCGCGTGCTAGCACAGAACCCTCTCAGATGGGTGGTGGAGATGAAGAGAACGGCCAAACAGGTGTGTGTTGAGGTGAGTATGAGGATTTTTTTTATCTTTTACATATTATGTTTATTATGCTATGGGGTGTGAAGAGACAATATTAAGGGATATTAATTCCGTGGATTCTAAATTCTCCACAAATTTGAATTTCCCGGGAAAAGGCAAATTCGAACTTTGCCTGATCTGTTCATCTCTAACCAATATAAATACTATTTTTTCTTTTCTAACTATTGACAAGCTAACGAGCTAGTAGTAGCAGCCATTGAGGTTAATAAACTGTATAGCTATAGCTAGATACAAACCTTGGCCTTAGTTGTGTTTTGGATCATTGTCCTGTTGGAAAAGTGCACGTCTACCAAGGGCAGGGAGTGATGGTAGCTTCTTCTCTTTCAATATACAGCAGTAGATCTGTGAATTCATGATACCATTAATGTGCTGACACCAGCAGCACTCATGCAGTCGCACATAAGAATACTATAGGCACCATGCATTTTTCTCATCAGAAGATGCTCCCAATTAGGTGTTAAAGGGAATCTGACAGGTGATACATGGGCAGCATGTATCAACCATTGGCTGTATGATCACAATCATGTATGGTATGTTTGACTCTGTGGGGTTTCAGAGAAAAACATACTTTATGCACTAGTCATAGAGGCGGGTCACCTTCTCCCTGTCCGCTGACCAGTGACTGACAAGCCTCTGCATAAATAATGGTATGTTAAAAAAAGATTATATAAGTATGAAGCATTATACTAGTAAATACAATATAGTAAAATATATTTATATAAGTAAAAAGATTTTTTTGATGTTATATGATTTCTATTAGTTAAATATACTGACTAACATTATTGTCACTTGCTAATTATGTACTAATTATTATTCCTGCTTGTGCTGCTACTATACAACTGACTGAAGCAATGTACTGTCTATTGCTTAAGGGGGTATTCTCAAATTTGAATGTTATGGAATAGGGTATAACTTTTCACTCGCTGGTGGTCCTACCAGCGATCCTGAGAACTTGGACTCTGAAGCGCCCCAGTTGAATGGAGCAGAGGCCGCTCCATTCATTCTTTTAGGAGTACTGAAGAACAGTTGAGTGCAGCACTCTGCAATCTCTGGTGCTCCCATTGAGATTGAATGAGGAGTCACTGCTGAAGATTGACCCTCGCTCCATTCAGTTGGAGCTCTTCAGAGTCCCAGTTGGGTGGAATCTTGGTGAGCCACAGTGGTCATACCGCCAGCAATCAGAAAGTTATCTGTGGGATAGGGGATAACTTTCAAACTTGAAAATACTCCTTTAATTATATAAATAATTTATGTTCCCAGAATCAGGACAACATGTAGGGGCTGCGGGGGTGACAATACAAATCAGATATAAATGGTCATTAAATGAATATAAATACTGTAGTAAAAATTAACTGAATGCACTACAGCAGCACAATACATTGCGCACGATCTCTAGGAACTGACAAAGAAAAATCTATACAATATTTTTCTGGAAGTGTCTTGTATCAGCTGAATTAAAGCATTGAACCAGAACATTTGGATAAGTCTTCAATTCACATGAGGTTTCAAACTTAAAAAGCTTTCTCCACTTTCTATACACGTCCATTTATGTCATAAAACAGTCTTCAAAAACAAGATTACATAATTTAAGAGATCAAGGTTTTCATTGTAGGATCTTTTATCAACAACACAAAACTGAAACCTTGTAGACTTGCAAAAAATAGAGATAACAAAAAGATGTTTTGACACTAAATGAATGCATCTTAAAAGCTATCTCAGCATTCCATTTTTATTAATTCGATAGATACACGTACTGGGCGCATATTTACTAGTGTTGAGCGAGCACTAAAATGCTCGGGTGCTTGAAGCTCAGGCCGAGCTCACCGTGATACTCAAGTGCTCGACCCGAGCAACGAGCCCAATGTTAGTCTATGGGAGACCCGAGCATTTTTGCGGCGGCACCCCCGGCAGTCTGTAGAAAGCCTAAAAAGTGCCCAAAACGATAGTGACAGTGCTCAAAAGACATGGGGGCAGCATGGGGATCGCCCCAGGAAGCATTTTTGACCCCCAGGTCACTGCTGTCAACAACGTGGTCAGAGGTATTAAGCCACTTTTACGGGCTCACAATAAAACGTTCAAAAACTAAACTGAAACTGCTTTCCTGTGAAATATGTTAAGGAACTTCCTTTCCAGGGTAAAGACTTGTGTATAAGGTAAAATAAATAACCAAAAACAAAAATACTCCTCCACACCTTGGGTTATGTTCACAAGTAGCAGTTTTTGCACTTTTGTATCGCTTTCAATCGTGGCAAATGCATTCACCGGGAAATGTCATTTTAACATTTTACAATCTTATCTGGCCACGTGCTGTGTGACACATGCATACAGTGCTGAAAAGACATGGGAACAGCATGGGAAAGACCCCTGGAAGCATCTCTGACACCCAGGTATCTGCCTAAAAGTGTGCCCATCAGACGTGATCCTTGCCGCATCAGAAGATGCAGACTTGCAACTATCCCCGTGCAAGTCCTTGTCCCAGGGCAGAGTTCAATTATACCTCCCCCATTCCTTGCAATGCAAGCGCAAGTATGCAGCCTGCCACCCACCCACCCCCAGGCTGCAATACCATACTGCTAGCTTGCACTTGAAATGGGGCCTTTTAGTTTGGAGGAGGCCGAAGCTGGCCACTACCTCATGGCCGCTTTGGCAGCGAGGTATCCATACTCGGTCCCCAGCCGCCCCGCAGCCGGGTGTCCATAAACGGTCCCCAGCCGCCCCTATTTCTCCTTGGAAGTTCCCCCCACACTTTTCTTTTCCCAGCCTGGTTTAGGGCAGCATTGGACGAGCCCACCAGAGAACCAGACTCCTCCGGTGGGCCCTGGCTTATCCATCAGGTGAGTTGAGAGTGCCAAGGTGAGGAGCATGATGATGATGATAGTAGTTAGCATCTGCTTTGTTTTCTTGGAATGCAAGCGTAAGTGTGAAACCTGCCACCCACCCACCCCCAGGCTACAATACCATACTACTAGCTTACACTTGAAATGGGGCCTTTTAGTTTGGAGGAGGTCGAAGCTGGCCACTACCTCATGGCTGCTTCAGCAGCGTGGTATCCATACTCAGTCCCCAGCCGCCCGGCGGCCGGGTGTCCACGCTCAGTCCCCAGCCGCCAGGGGGCAGCCGGGTGTCCATAAACGGTCCCCAGCCGCCCCTATTTCTCCTTGGAAGTTCCCCCACGCTTTTCTTAGTGCGGCCTGCTTTAGGGCAGCATTGGCCGAGCCCACCAGAGAACCAGACTCCTCCGGTGGGCCCTGGCTTCTCCATCAGGGGAGTTGAGAGTGCCAAGGTGAGGAGCATGATGATGATCATAGAAGTTAGCGTCTGCTTTGTTTTCTTGGAATGCAAGCACATGTATGTAGTAGCGGCTAGGCCTGAGGTGTTCAGCGTTTTGGCGCATATCCTACCTCCTCCGAGGTTTGCTGGATGTTTTCCTGCTACTATCCCAGTTATATGACTCCCAATAAAACAAAGCTTCAGGTGATGAATGATGGATGAGGTGGTGGCAAAGGAGAAAGATCAGGAGGAACAGGGACCATTCACATCAATATCAGGCCAGACAACCACACATGTCTTGTAGGATATGTTTCTGTACCACAAGGAGCAGTTCGGCTACACAGTTATAGGGCATGCAGTGAGTGCAATGCCTACCAAAAATTTTGAGGCACTCCAATGCCCCTTGGAAGTGACATGGAGGTCAGAGGGCCTTAACTAAACTGTTTTTTCCATTTATAGCAACTGGGTCTCCTGTGCACTGTTGGCCTAAGCAGTGAATGGAAGGCTTTCCAAAAATTATGAGGAACTGCAATGCCCCTTGAAACAGACGTGGATTACAGCATACTAAAAACCTTCTACCAATTATTGGAGAGTGGGTCTCCCTTAGTGTTCGCCTATGCATTGAAATGCAAAAGCTGACTAAAATCCCGTTGGAAGAATGGTGGAGGTCGCAGTGGAATAAAAAGACAATATCAATGCCCCTTGAAAAAGTGGTGGTGGTAGCAGTAGCTAAACAAAACGGTTTTAATGCCCCTTGGAAGAGAGATGGAGGTCGCAGTAGCCTATCAAGATGGTTTTAATGCCCCTTGGAGGAGACGTGGAGGTCGCAGTGGAATAAAAAGACAATATCAATGCACCTGGGAAAAGTGGTGGAGGTCACAATAGCTTAACTAGATGGTTTTAATGCCCCTGGAAAAAGTGGTGGAGGTCGCGGTAGCTTAACAAGACAGTTTTAATGCCCCTTGGAAGAATGGTGGAGGTCGCAGTAGCTTAACAAGATGGTTTTAATGCCCCTGGGAAAAGTGGTGGAGGTTGCAGTAGCTTAACAAGACGATTTTAATTCCCATTGGAAGAGACGAGGAGGTCGCAGTGGAATAAAAAGACAACATCAATGCCCCTGGGAAAAGTGGTGGAGGTCGCAGTAGCTTAACAAGACTGTTTTATTGCCCCTGGGAAAAGTGGTTGAGGTCGCAGTAGCTTAAGCTAGACGGTTTTAATGCCCTTGAAAGAGACGTGGAGGTCGCAGTAGCTTAACAAGACGATTTTAATGCCCCTTGGAAGAGACGTGGAGGTCGCAGTGGAATGAAAAGATAATATCAATGCCCCTGGGAAAAGTGGTGGAGGTCGCAGTAGCTTAACAAGACGGTTTTAATGCCTCTTGGAAGATTGGTGGAGGTCGCAATAGCTTAACAAGATGGTTTTAATGCCCCTTGGAAGAATGGTGGAGGTCGCAGTAGCTTAACAAGACAGTTTTAATGCCCCTGGGAAAAGTGGTGGAGGTCGCTGTAGCTTAGCAAGACGGTTTTAATGCCCCTTGGAAGAGACGTGGAGGTCGCAGTAGAATAAAAAGACAATATCAATGCCCTTGGGAAACGTGGTGGAGGTCGCAGTAGCTTAACAAGATGGTTTTAATGCCCCTGGGAAAAGTGGTGGAGGTCGCAGTTGCTTAACAAGACGGTTTTAATACCCCTTGAAAGAGACGTGAAGGTCACAGTAGCTTAACAAGATGGTTTTAATGCCCCTTTGAAGAGATATGGAGGTCGCAGTAGCTTAACAAGACAGTTTTAATGGCCCTTGGAAGAGACGTGGACGTCGCAGTGGAATAAAAAAACAATATCAATGCCCCTGGGAAAAGTGGTGGAGGTCGCAGTAGCTTAACAAGATGGTTTTAATGCCCCTTGGAAGAATGGTGGAGGTCGCAGTAGCCTAATAAGATGGTTTTAATGCCCCTTGGAAGAATGGTGGAGGTCGCAGTAGCTTAACAAGACAGTTTTAATGCCCCTGGGAAAAGTGGTGGAGGTCACAGTAGTTTAACAAGACGGTTTTAATGCCCCTTGGAAGAGACGTGGAGGTCGCAGTAGAATAAAAAGACAATATCAATGCCCTTGGGAAACGTGGTGGAGGTCGCAGTAGCTTAACAAGATGGTTTTAATGCCCCTGGGAAAAGTGGTGGAGGTCGCAGTTGCTTAACAAGACGGTTTTAATGCCCCTTGAAAGAGACGTGAAGGTCACAGTAGCTTAACAAGATGGTTTTAATGCCCCTTTGAAGAGATATGGAGGTCGCAGTAGCTTAACAAGACAGTTTTAATGGCCCTTGGAAGAGACGTGGATGTCGCAGTGGAATAAAAAGACAACATCAATGCCCCTGGGAAAAGTGGTGGAGGTCGCAGTAGCTTAACAAGACGGTTTTAATGCCCCTTGGAAGAATGGTGGAGGTCGCAGTAGCCTAATAAGATGGTTTTAATGCCCCTTGGAAGAATGGTGGAGGTCGCAGTAGCTTAACAAGACAGTTTTAATGCCCCTGGGAAAAGTGGTGGAGGTCACAGTAGCTTAACAAGACGGTTTTCATGCCCCTTATAAGAGCCATGCAGTACAGCATATTAAAAACATTATTCCCATTATTGGGGAGTGGATCTCCCATAGTCTTTGCCTATGCCTTCCAAGCATAAGCTGCCAAAAATTAGGACGGAGGAACTAGAAATGCTGGTAACACGGTCACCCCGGTGGTATAGTGGTGGTTGAGGCTGAGGATAAGGAGAAGAGCAAAATACAGCCGAAATGAGGAAGCGTATACCCATGTGTGGGTGTGAAGCGGTGCATGGGAATACACATCCCGAAATAACACAGTGGATTTGACTTTATGTTACTCTGCTGTCATTTGGTGGTGATGAGAAGTCTGGCCCAATCCAGCCCTTGTTCATTTTGATAAGGGTCAGCTTGTCAGCATTGTCAGTTGACAGGCGAGTGCGCTTATCAGTTATAATTCCCCCAGCGCGCTAAAAACACGCTCCGATAACACGCTAGCGGCAGGGCTGTCCAGGACCTCCATGGCATACAGAGCGAGTACATTCCAAGTGTCCAGCTTGGATACCCAATAATTAAAAGGCACAGAGGAATCATGGAGGATGCTGGTACGGTCGGCAACGTACTCCATCACCATCTTTTGAAACTTTCCACTCCTTGTGAGAGTACCCCGCGCCTCAGGGCCTGTAAGCTGGGCGGGTCTCAGAAAACTGTCCAAGAATGTTGACAGTGATCCCCTGCCTCTGCTGGATTGGAGTTGCGTCTCTCTCGCCTGTACGCCTTGGTTGGGCAACAAACTGTGACCTCTGCCGCTAGCGTGTTCAGATAGGAATTTTTTTAACAGTTCTGCAGCAAGTGCCTTCTGGTACTGCCCCATTTTTGTAGACCTCTCCACCTCAGGAATAAGAGAGTGAAAGTTCTCCTTATAGCGGGGGTCTAAAAGTGTCACCAAGCAGTAATGACTGTCACCCAACATTTTGACAACGCGAGGGTCACGGTTAAGGCAGTGTAACATAAAGTCAGCCATGCGTGCCAGACTGGTAACGGGCAAGACTTCCGTGTCCTCACCAAGATGACGACTGACCATGCTCTCCTCCACCTCCTTCTCCCCTTTGTCCTCAGGCCACCCACGCTGAGCCGACTGTACGACAGTTGTACAGGCACTACCGTCTACAGAGCTGGATACCAGCTCCTGTTCTTCCTCCTCCTCCTCCTCCTCTCCCTCATTGTCCCCCAATGCACGTTGGGATGAGATGAGGTTGTGCTGTGTGTAATCGCCCATTACGGGTTCTTGATCCATCTCATCATACTCTGGCTGCAATGCCTCCTCTTTAATTCTCTGCAGAGAGCATTGCAAAAGACAGACAAGTTAGATGCTGACGCTAATGATGGCGTCATCGCCACTCACCATCTTGGTGGACTCCTCAAAGTTTGTCAGGATGGTACATATGTCAGACATCCAGGTCCACTCCTGAGGTCTTATGTGTGGAGTCTGACCTGAATATCAATGGCCTTGTTGCAGCTGGTACTCCACAACTGCTCTCTTCTGCTCACAAATCCTTTGCAACATGTGGAGGGTAGAGTTCCAACGTGTGGGGACATCACACACCAGTCGGTGTGCCGGAAGCTGCAAACGCTGCTGCAACACAGCAAGGGCGGCGGAAGCTGTAGCCGACTTGCGAAAATGAGCTGACAGGCGGCGTACTTTCACGAGTAGATCTGGCAACTCGGGGTAAGATTTAAGAAACCGCTGAACTACGAAGTTAAGCACATGAGCCAGGCATGGTACGTGTGTGATCTTGCCTCGCCTCAGAGCCGCCACCAGGTTACGGCCATTGTCACACACGACCATGCCTGGATGTAGGTTCAGCGGTCTCAGATCTGCCTGCTCTTTCATAGCTGTCCACAACTCACAAGCAGTATGAGGTTTATCACCTAAGCTTATGAGTTTCAGCACAGCCTGTTGCCGCTTGGCTGAGGCAGTACTGTAGTGCTTCCAGCTTGTAACTGATGTGGTGATATCTGAGATGGAGGCTGAACATGAGGAGGAAGAGGAGGATGATGCGCAGGAGCTGTACACTGTGGGGGCAACTCTGACTGACATAGGGCCCGCAATCCTCTGTGTGGGGAGGATGTGTTCCGTCCCAAGGTCCGACTGGGTCCCGGCTTCCACTATGTTTACTCAGTGTGCCGTCAGGGAGATGTACCATCCCTGGCCACAAGCACTTGTCCACGTGTCCGTTGTCAGGTGGACTCTCCCAGTAACTGCGTTGTTGAGGGCACTGCAGATGTTTTGGGACACGTGCTTGTGTAGTGCGGGGATGGCACACAGGGCAAAATAGTGTTGGCTGGGGACCGAGTACCGAGGGAGGGCCACCGCCATAAGGTTGCGGAAGGATTCCGTCTCCACCAGATTAAAAGGCAGCATTTCCAATGCAAGCAGTCGTGAAATGTGCGAATTTAGGACTATGGCCTGTGAGGCGTTGGCTGTGAATTTGCGCTTTCGTTCAAAGCTCTGGGATATGGACAATTGAATGCTGCGGTGGGACGTGGACATGGACGATGATGCTGTTTCTTGAGAAACTGCCATAACAAGTGAAGACTGAGAGGAGGGGACATCTTTGCATGCAGAATGGACAGGGGATTGCCTTTCACGCACAACAGGGGGTTCTATTACACACACAACAGCGGAAGAAGCAGTGGTGACACCCGCTGACACTGGTCATGGACCCTCGGGTTTGCCCAACAAAGTCGGGTGCTTTGCTGACTTGTGCCTGATCATGCTGGTGGTGGTCAGGCTGGTAGTTTTGTCACCCCTGCTGATGCTGGCATGGCAGGTGGTACAAATGGCCTTTTTGGGGTTATCAGCAGAGTCTTTAAAATAATTCCAGACTCTGGAAGACCTACCGGTTGTACTGGCAACGTCCCTCGTGTTGGTGTTACGGGGAACTGTTGCCCGCCTTCTGTGTGTGGCCACCACACTGCTTCTTCCTGCCTGTTGAGGTACTCTGCCTCCCTCCCCCTGTCTGCTGCTGGCCTCGCTCTGCGTGTCCTCCTGCCACGTTGGGTCAGTTACTAGATCATCCACCACCTCCTCCTTTTCCACTTGCGCACCACGATCCTCCTCCTCACTTCGTGGCATCGTTCACCTCTTGTCACAAATTGCCAGCGTCGACTTCCTGTGGCCATGGCTGTTCAAATATTTGGGCATCGCTACATGGGATCTCCTCTTCCACCACTTCAAGCGGAGCAGACGAGGGGCACAAATATGGAAATGGACCAGTGAACAGCTCTTCAGAGTGTCCAACTGTGGGATCAGTTACTGTCTGACAACACGGCATCGTGGGAGGAAGGAGAATCAGGGTGAGGAGGAGTATGGGGTCGAGACTCATGGCTACTAAAACTTGACCGTGTGGAAGACAGACCGGAGTTGGTGATGCCCAGGTAACTGGAAGTATTATTTGCTATCCAATTAATAACCTGTTCACACTGATCAGTTCGCAATACTGTTGTTGTAGTGTGCTTCCCTAGTAATTCGGTCAAGAAGTGGGAGCGAGAAGATGTGGCTGTTAGTTGTGGCACATTTTCACCTTGGCCACGGCCCCATCCTCTACACGCACCATCACCAGAACATCTAGTTCCACGTCCCTTGCCACACGCCTTGTCTATTGTAAATGAAGTAAATAGCTTACACTCGCACTATCAATGGAAAAAGGATAATAAAAAGGAGATTAGAACCGTGGAAGAGGAAAACCACAGTTCTATTTGTCTGGCCTACACCAGAATCTTTTAAAAAGATATATTAGTGACTGAACAGACAGTGAGACACTATTACTGTTTTTTTTACGTAAAACAGGCCAAAAGCAGGATAATACAGAGATTTGACCCGTGAAACTGCAAAACCACAGTTCTATTTCTCTGGCCTACACCAGACTCTTTTAAACAGATACATTGGTGTCTGACCAGTCAGGGAGACACTATTACAGTTTTTTTTTTACAGCAAAAAATGACAAAAGCAGGATAATACAGAGATTTGACTCGCGAAACTGCAAAACCACAGTTCTATTTCTCTGGCGTACACCAGACTCTTTTAAACAGATATATTGGTGTCTGACGAGTCAGGGAGACACTATTACTGTTTTTTTTACGGCAAAAAATGCCAAAAGCAGGATAATACAGAGATTTGACCTGTGGAACTGCAAAACCACAGTTATAGTTATGTGGCATACATCAGAATCTTTTAAACAGATATATTGGTGTCTGACCAGTCAGGGAGACACTATTACTGTTTTTTTTACGGCAAAAAATGCCAAAAGCAAGATAATACAGAGATTTGAGCTGAAAAAGAGAATGGACAGCAGCTCCAAAAACATACGTTGATCTAATGTCTTTCGGCAAAAATATATAAAACTGAACATGAGGTTCTTAGTTTAACATTCTGATCAGACTGTATGAAGCCCACTCCCATGTCACATCAAACCTCGTAGTGTGTCCTAACATTTCCTGCCTGAAAGGGAGCGGAGCCGTGCGCCAACCACCACCGCAGCGACAATGCACCAGCAGGGCTGGCGGCCTGGTGCCTCACAGCACCCATGCTGCAAGGCCGAGTCCCCATGACTCCAGGCCGCGCCGCCCCACAAGCACAAAACCACAGCAACAATGGCCGACACACTGCACCAACACCACAAGAAAGGAGCATTGTGACTCACCTTCCTCAAGCTCTCAAGTGAGAGCAAAAATAGGCTGGACCCTCTTTGCAGTCTCCTTCTAATTAAAATCACCTGTGCCAAATGGGAGGAGTGCACTTCTGGAAAATAAAGGACAGATCATGCATTAAGCTGAAAAAGAGAATGGACAGCACCTCCAAAAACATACGTTGATCTAATGCCTCTCGCTGGGAGACACTATTACAGTTTTTTTTTACGGCAAAAAATGCCAAAAGCAGGATAATACAGAGATTTGACCCATGGAACTGCAAAACCACAGTTCTATTTTTCTGGCCTACACCAGACTCTTTTAAACAGATATGTTGGTGTCTGAACAGTCACAGACACACTCAATTTTTTTTTTGGGGGGGGAAATACTAAAAGGTTAATAAGACGCGTATTTGTACAGTCTGACTGAGGGGAAAGAAAAAAAAAAAAGGATTTAGATGAAAAAAAAAAGGATTTTTCCTGGCCCCTGAGACCGGGGGATAAGTCCAGCAATTTGACCAACAGGAGCACACAGGACTGTAATGCAGCGTTTGCTGGTATAACCAATGCGTCTCCTTACAGCCTGCCTGCCTGCCTGATATCTGGGATGGATATTAGTCCTGAGAGGGACTGTTTGTTTGATTTGGCAGGCTTTAGAGACCCTACACTAACTATTTCTGAGTATAAATCTCTCCCTAGCTCAGCAGCACTGACCCTACACTGGCTGATCTGCAGCGACTGTCTCCAAGATGGCGGCACCCGGTTTTAAATACTCGAGGTGACGCTGTGCGGCCAGCCAATCACTGTAATGCCCACAAACAACATGGCTGCAACATTACAGTGACTGGCTGGCAATCCCTGCATGTTCATTGGCTCTGTAAAGAGCGCCAAAAGTGCAGGGCGGAGACCCGAGCTCCCGCCCGAGTAACCCGGAAATGCTCGGTGCTCGCCGAACATCCCGAGTAGTGAGATGCTCGGGCGAGTACCGAGCAGTGTCGAACATGCTCGCTCAACACTAATATTTACCAATTAATCACATATGTCCAAACACCACACGAAAATCAGCTGCTAGACACTTCCTGTATATAGGATATACCTTAGATCCCTATTAGCCACATTGCAGGCTTAAGGAAAGAGAGACTCTAGCTCAATATAAAAACATATATCATTTATTGGAACAAGATAAAATCATAAACAAAAACACAATAGAAACAAGGGGGAACCTCCAATAGAGGTGAGACTCTGTACATATGTAATCCTCAATGTTATATAAATAGATATAGAATGAATATTAGATATAATATGAGTCCTATGGATGAAACATTGACAATATTTAATATTCATGAGCAAAATCCATCCAATGTGTTCCTTGTCACATGCAAGTATTCACAGTATCTGTTTATACAAGTGCATCTCAGTAAATTAGAATATCATCAAAAAGTTATTTTATTTCAATTCTTCAATACAAAAAGTGAAACTCATATATTATATAGAGTCATTACAGAGTGATCTATTTAAAGTGTTTATTTCTCTTAATGTTGATGATTATGGATTACAGGCAGCCAATGAAAACACGAAAGTCATTATCTCAGTAAATTAAAATTTAACAAAAAGCCAGCAAAGGCTTCCTAAGCGTTTGAAAAGGTCCCTTAGTCTGTTTCAGTAGGCTCCACAATCACGGGGAAGACTGCTGACTTGACAGATGTACAGAAGGCAGTCATTGACACAGT
Source organism: Phyllobates terribilis (assembly GCF_046119375.1). Lineage (NCBI taxonomy): Eukaryota > Metazoa > Chordata > Amphibia > Anura > Dendrobatidae > Phyllobates > Phyllobates terribilis. The sequence continues at coordinate 1,032,836,655 of NW_027362761.1, read as the reverse complement.
CCACAAGGTCCCAGAGTTCCAATTTTCATTTGGAAATCAAGGTCCCTGAGTCTGGAGGAAGAGTGGAGAGGCACATAATCCAAGCTGCTTGAGGTCTAGTGTGAAGTTTCCACAATCAGTGATGGTTTGGGGAGCCATGTCATCTGCTGGGGTAGGTCCACTGTGTTTTATCAAGACCAAAGTCAGCACTGCCGTCTACCAGGAAATTTTAGAGCACTTGATGCTTCCCTCTGCCGACAAGCTTTTTGGAGATGGAAATTTCATTCTCCAGCAGGACTTGGCACCTGTCCACACTGCCAAAAGTACCAATACCTGGTTTAAAAACAACAGTTTCACTGTGCTTGATTGGCCAGCAAACTCGCCTGACCTTAACCCCATAGAGAATCTATTGGGTATTGTCAAGAGGAAGATAAGAGACATCAGAACCAACAATGCAGGCGAGCTGAAGACTGCTATCAAAGTAACCTGGGCTTCCATAACACCTCAGCTGTGCCACAAGCTGATCGCCTCCATGCCACGCCGCATTGATGCAAAAATTGATGCAAAGGGAGCCCCAACCAAGTATTGAGTGCATTTACTGAACATACATTTCAGTAGGCCAACATTTTGGATTTTAAAAACATTTTTCAAGCTGGTGTTTTCTAATTTACTGAGATAATGACCTTAGTGTTTTCATTGGCTGTAAGCCATAATCATCAACATTAACATAAATAAACTATTGAAATAGACCATTCTGTTTGTAATGACTCTATATAATATGAGTTTCGCTTTTTGTATCGAAGAACTGAAATAAATTAACTTTTTGATGATAAAAGTAATTTAGTGAGATGCACCTGTATATCAACTATAGAAAATGCATAAAGTAGCATGACACGATAAGGAGGATGCTCATAAGAAGTCTTTTAGCTAGTGTTGAGCGAGTATGTTCTGTCCGAGTACGCTCGGGCCGAGCTCCGAGTATTTCTAGCTGCACGGTGATAAGGTTAAATCGCTCCCGTGTGCATGACTTGCAACTGTTTGGCAGCTTTATTACATGTGAGGAATGTATAAGAAATAGACATTCCTCCCATGTAATAAAACTGTCAAACAGTCGCAAATCATGCACACAGGAGTGATTCAAGCATATCACCGAGCAGCTATAAATACTCGGTGCTCGGCCCGAGCGTACTCGGCAAAAGGGTTAATAGAACATACTTGCTCAACACTACTCTTAGCCAATCAAAAATTATCCAAAAAACCTGTATGGCCCTGAATGAGGTAAGTATATTAGTGTCCTGTCTGCCACATCAACCAAACAGTTAGCAGGGGTGATAAATACCATTAGTTAAGGTGCATAGTGCTATTTGTAGGTATAGCTTAATAAAGTGCATGATGCAGATTTTTTTGGGATAAATGCCAAAAGATAATAACCACATTGAAGGGGCAAAGGTGATGGATCCAAAGAACATGGTGGATGCCAATATATAATGCTATCCATGAGTGCCTTATGATCTAATCATGCAGAGAACAAGCGATAGTGAGATGTGTTGTCACTAGTGTTGAGCGAGTATGTTCTATTAACCCTTTCGCCGAGTATGCTCGGGCCGAGCTCCGAGTATTTATAGCTGCTCGGTGATAAGGTTAAATCTAGGGTTGAGCGATTATGTTCTGTCCGAGTATGCTCGGGCCGAGCTCCGAGTATTTATAGCTGCTCGGTGATATGGTTGAATCACGATTTGCAAGTGTTTGACAGCTTTATTATATATGTGAGGAATGTGTAAGAAATAGACATTCCTCACATGTAATAAAGCTGTCAAACAGTTGCAAATCATGGACACGGGAGCAATTCAACCATATCACTGAGCAGCTATAATTACTCGGAGCTTGGTCCGAGCATACTCGGCGAAAGTGTTAATAGAATATACTCTCTCAACACTAGTTAATTCGCTCCCATGTGCATTATTTTCAACTGTTTGACAGCTTTATTACATGTGAGGAATGTCTATTTCTTACACATTCCTCACATGTAATAAAGCTGTCAAACAGTTGCAAATCATGCACACGGGAGCGATTTAACCTTATCACCGAGCAGCTATAAATACTCGGAGCTCGGCCCGAGCATACTCGGACAGAACATACTCACTCAACCCTAGTTGTCACCAATCATATGAAATAAATAGAAGACATCATATTACCCAAGTAAGTAAAGTAGTGTCAAACCATGGGCGTACAATGAGGTGTCGCGTCTCCCTCGCCCCGAAGTCATTTTGCTCTCGCTTCTTCCGGGGTCATGCACCTATTGCAAAGGGATGGTGTGTTATGTACCCTGTGATGACCAATATCAGTGTGGTATCAGGTGGCCTTTGAGCTCCTCAAGCTTAAAGGCCTTGTTGCAATGCAACCCCTATGTCTTCTCATCTTATGTCTGTATCTTTCTGACTTATTTCTTTTATATTCAGGCCAAATCAGTTCTTCAGGTAATCTAGTTCTTTCAGACCAAGAAATGTACTGTAGATCACTAAAGAAGACTGTCAGTCTTTACTTGTCTCACACTGATAACTCCCCCTTCATGTAATTTAATCTCTGGAGGCAGATTCTCATTCAGATCAGTGTCCGGCCCATAGCCTGGTACAGCTCATTTACATATAGGAAAAATTTAGATTGTGAGCTCCAATGGGGATAGTGATGATCATAAGGTATGTAAGGTTCTGTGGAATATGGTGCTACAATATAAGCCAAATATAATATTTCTACACTTAAAGCAGCACTACAGCGTTTTTTTTTATTTCACCACTGAAGTGGTTGGTACAACTAATGTAAGTTCTCTGATCCTAGTCTTATACTTACCAGCCATTGTATTCATCTCTTATCAGTGCCGCTCTGGTCCCAATCCGCCATCGTGTGACCCCAACTTCCGACTGACTGGAAATCAGAGGGTAACGGGAACAAGCTCTCAATGTAAGTCTATGAGAGCCTCATTTTGACCTCATTCTGGGTCTCATAGACTTACCTTGAGTTGTGACTTCCTGATAGGCCAGCAAACATTGGAGCGATCCTGCAAGTCACAAACTTCAGAAACTGACCGGAATGACGCCAATAAAAGATGAAGATGGCTGCTGGTAAGAATAATCCTAGGGGAAGAGAACATAGATTAGTGACACCACTCCAGCACTGCAATAAAGAAAAACACTGGAGTAGTGCTTTAAAATCTCTTATTACGTAGTGAAGAAGACTTATCTTTTGGGAGTGGCACCATCTTGGTTGATGCTACTTAGCAAATCATCTCATGACATTTTTTTATTGAATAAACTTTTCTACCAGCAGGTTCCTGTCTATTAAGTGTCGAACACATAACTTGTTCTTAATTTCATTACTAATTGTCGAAATGAAATATAATGAACTTAATCTTTCAATCAAGACTTGTAGAAATGAAATATTGGCCGTTGTCTAGTTATGAATTTGCTTTTGCGGGTGGATTTAATTAAGCTTTGCATCTGCTCCAGGGTCACACTGAGGTCGCTTGCAGTCTGTTAGTATTGATTTGTTTGCAAGGCTCATCTTTCATAATGTTCTGTAATCAGAAGAACCACCAATGGGATGTGCAACTAAGCACTACTTGCATGTCTGCCAGCAGAACGGTTCTGAATTTGGCAGATGAGATGATACCCTGGCAGTGATGAAGGACATAACTTCTTTTAGAAGACTTTAGAAAGTACTTAGTGATGTCTTCTACCTCTGTTATCCCGTTTGACAAGAATATGTGTTAAATGTAATCGTTAACTCATGAATGCCAGGTATAAAGTAGATTTCTTAATAATTTAGTATGCTTGCTATTCTGTAACTTTCAATGTCAAGAAGATAAGTATATATTATGTTACGTAGTCTCTGCGTACACTGTTGTACAGTAGATCTCGATTTTTAAGATTTTTGATGGTAAGACTAGTGTAGTGTACAATGCTATGGCAGTCATGAATAGCAGCAGTCCAGTATAAGTCAATAACATCTGAACAAAACAATTGGATTTTATATCACTTACTTGCCTCTGTTGTGAAAGGAAACAATAATGTTAACAAATGCTGCTTTTCATGCGAACACCTAAAATGTCCAGGAACTGTGTCAATTCTCATGTTCTGTAACTTGCCATCCATTAGTTTTCAGCGGGCAATTTTTTTGTTATCAGTATACCGCTAGCCAGGGGAATAACGATAGCGGTCGCAGGGGCCATGACCAGGCCCATGCAATTGAGGGTCCCGTCCAGGGGAGGGGTCTGCCGATGCCAGCAAATACTTCAGCTGGATGTGTGTCAGCCAATCAGAGGCCGGCAGTTGACATCAGCGTGCACGTCACTGGGACACATGGCAGTGACATCATGTGCTGCCCATCGTTTGCACGCTGAAGTTAGCTGTCGGCTTCAGTAGAGGATGCTGCATGGCGGGGGAGCAGAAGGAAGTTGAGTAGAATCATTTATTTTTTTTATACCTTAAAGAACAGCAGCAGATGATGTGATGGAGGACATATACCCCGATGGGCAACATATACAGTCATGGTTGAAAGTGTTTAATTGCAATTAGACATGTTTTATACACATGTATATTTCAAGTGTGATTTTCATATTGCCCACACCTGTTATTTGCCACAGGTGAGTTTGAACGAGCAGCACATGCTGAAACAAAGTTGTTTACCCACAATTTTGTCGGGACAATTTTTGAGGTTTTGTGTGAAATTATGTCCAATTTCCCTTTTTTTCTCTGTTTTTTTTGTGTTGTTCCAATACACACAAAGGAAATAAATATATGTACAGAACATGTCTAATTGCAATTAAACACTTTTGACCATGACTGTATATGTTGCCCATCATGGTATATATGGCCTATCATGGTATCAATCCTATTGAAAATTTATGGGCAAAGCTGAAAAGGCAGGTGCGAGCAAGGAGACCATCAAACCTGGATCAGTAACACCAGGTTTTTCTGGAGGAATGGGCCCAAATTCTTGCCAACTATTGTGAGAAGCTGGTGGAAGGATATCCCAAACGTTTGACCCAAGTCATTCAGTTTAAGGGCAATGGTAACAAATGCTAATGAAATGTATGTAAATTTTTGACTTTTCAGTAAGTAATAAAATTGCCTTAAAACATTCTCTCTCTCTCATTATTCTGGCATTTGGCAAATATTAAAAATTATGGTAATCCTAATTGACCTAAAACGGTAACGGTTTATTCTGATTTCATGTCAGATATTGAGAAAAACATGCATATGTGTCTTTTTATATAGTGTATGTAAACTTCTGGTTTCAACTGTATGTACCAGGATGGACCCAGGAAGAGGGACATTAGTACAACATGGGGGACATTACTACATAATGGGGGAGGGTTGTAACTCGTATGTTCTTATAGGATTTAGAATGCTACAAAGGCCAACACAACAAACTAACATGCGGGGCAGGCGATGGAAGAGGGATGCCCAGGTCCAGAGGAATGGGGTAGGTTGAAGGGGGAGGGGAACTAGGCCCAAATCTTGCACCGGGGCCCATTGGACTCTAGTTACGCCACTGCCGCCAGCACTCTAGGTAAAGGCAACTTCCTTTCCCTTACTTCCCAGCATGCATTGCTTCTGCTAATATGCATATTTACAATTTGACACCCGCCCTCACTTCCTGTCATCCAACATTTGACAATAGGCAGTGGTTAGTAAGATAAAAGACATCGTGTGTCCAGAACTTTAGAGTAATTTTTTAGAGATAAGCAAACATACTTTTTTGCTGATTGCCAAATCAAGTTGTCTGAAAGTACAGTGCCCATTTTAAATGAATGTAATATTTCTATTGGTTTTAAAATAAAATATTAGATGTCTAATTTGTCTGTAGGCTGGGGAAGTGAAGAGATGACTGTTTGGCTGCAGGGCTCAGGTGACATAACATTGTCACACAAGCTACGGGAGAACCACTGCTGACACTGCTGGAACAGCACCCACACTGGAGGTTAGTATAGGTGTTATTACTTTATGGGATTGAACATAGTGATTGAGAAGGGGTTGCCGAGTAGTGGACAACCCCTTTAATTTGGTGTACATGTAAGCTAAAATGAATGGCTATATTTTGCATAAGGCCTAGTAAAGTCTAGCGTATGATTTCTGAGTTTTGTTTGTGTCAATTTCTTCTGTATCCTCCATCCTCCATGATGATGAAGATAATGGCTACTGTATGATCCAAGTGAAATAGTTCATTCTCCCACAATGCTTGAGTGTTGATGATTCTGCTGAAAGCTGAAATTTCCAACGGGTTGTAGGCCCAGCAAAGAGAAGGAAATACAAAAGCACATGAATGCATTGCTGGAAGTGACAATACGACTAAGATCATTGGTTGAGGATATAAAAGATAGCCATGTTACAGCCATATTGCTATGTAGTTGACTATGTTGTTTACTTAACACTTACAGTGGACAGATACATACACTAGTGAGTAGGTCTGAGACAGATCTTGCACTAGAATTTTCAAAAACCAGGCAAATAGATTAATACTAGAGAAGAAAGAAAACTTGTGCAGGACTCCACTTAGGGCTCGCTCACATGAGTGTATTGATTCGGTCGACAGGGGTAGGTGTACTCGGATACCGGGATGGATGGGTTACTTCTGTGGGGATCACGGTTGGTCGGTTCCCGGTTCCGTGCCCTGAACCGTCAGTAAAGGGATGGGGGTCAGGATGATGGGAGTATTGAGTCCTGACGCCTCCTGTGGTAACTGGTAAAATCGGTTACCAGCGCTGTGTATGGTTGCTGAGGTGATCGGCATACGGCTTGTACGAACGCTATAGGCAGTAATGTCAAAGTAGGCACACACACACATTAAGTCTTTGTTTCAGTACCTTTCTTTTACTGATGTCCGGTAACAGGTACGGTTCAGGAGGGTAACCAGGTTTTCGGTGCTGGTAGAGATATTCACCTTGGAGATTTGTGAGGCCTCCTCTAACAATGTGTGCGTTGTTTGGGATCAGTCCTGCCTTAAGCTGAACCTGCCACCTTTTACTTTCTTTGGGGTCCTTCTCCACAACTGACAATGAGGACCTTTCCTTGAGGCTACCAATTCTCTTTCTGGGCCCCTGGTCCAATACTTGGACAACACAGACCTGTTTCCTAGTTCAGGGCTTAACTGGTCCCCAGCCAAGAGCTCTCTGTCTCTCTCCTCCTTCACCCGTGTCTAGACTAACTGCAGCTTTGCTGTCTCCCTGGAAACTGACTCCTCCCCTCAGACCTGGGGTGGAAAGTGTTGTGTGTGCCCAAGTGTACATCTCTCCCTGCACCTATGGACCCTGTGGTAATCCCCCGCAGGGGTGCCACAGTATGACACGGCCGAGGGCAATCAGATGTTTTATCGGATAGCACTATAACCAACGTTATATTATGGGGCAGTGACTCATCATGAGAAAAAATCCCAGCATGCTGTGAGTGGCACCTGAATTCGGATCATGCGCACCCATGCAAATCTATGGGTGCGTGTGAAACATTTGACTGCACTCGGATGTCATCCGAAAAATTAAGTTCTCCATCTTCTCCACTCCTGTGCTGCTTTTCTTTCATGTGAGAGCATCAGATCACAGTAATCTGAGAGAGATTGAGCCAAATGGCATTTATATTATCGAACAGATTCTCTCCATGAAAGAAACATCACTTGTGTGAATTCGGCCTTAAATGGGTTGTCTGATCTTATGCTACAATTCTACAGTCACTCTATAGGACTGCAGACTTGTGAATTCTCACATATTTACAGTCACATGACCGGGAGCAGGCGGGCATTTGACTGGAAGTATGCAATTTGTATGCTTCAGGCCACATTCCGACTAGACTTGTCCGGCCTCATTCAATACACTTGCATTGAGTGAGGCAGCGCCCATATAATCGATGTGCGACAACATGTATGCAAACTACATACTTGCGGTCGCACGCCCACCACTCCTGGCGCTGGCACCAGAGAATCCTCACAACGCGCAGTGTGCTCAATGTGAGGATTAAAAAGCATCACAGTAAAAGGTAATGCCTTACCAGCACCAGGTCAGATTACCAATGCACTACAGGATGCAGCAGACCCCCATGATAAAAGTGGGGGCAGCACAGTTGCAAAATACAGATGTAGACAGCCACTCACTAAACTACCAATTCATGGAGGGGGTGGCTGCGTAGTATTATACATGCACACCGATGGAGTCGGCATAGGGTGCCAGTCACACAGATATGTGTGATGCACAGTGTCTGGCTTGCAGCCTATTGATGACTCCCATACTTTTAGATCAGGCGGGTTGCCCAGCACTATATACATGTGACGCGCCCCCTGGGCCGTGTGGGTGTGGGGATATCCGGAAGCGGACCCGTTGTGGATGCTGGGGGTTGTAGTCCTTGCGTGGCGGGGACCCGGTCCCGTGGCTCAGGGTGGTCAACCCAAATGGCGTTCTATTTATAGGGTTTTGTGATTAAATGTCCGACCACGCCACCCGTGGATTGCGGTCAGAGTGAACCGCCACTGCAGGGCAGACCGCTGAGGCTGGTGTTGTGAGTGCAGCAGAGGATAGTATAACTCCCCACGGGAGGAGTATAGCCTCAGGGCAGCAAGTGTGGATGTTGGGGGTGATGGTGCGTGGGAGCAGCAGTAACAACACAGAGTCCTGTAATGCAGTCCAGGGTATTTACTCACAGTTCTTTATCCACGTTACTACAGCTGGTCATAACGTCCCACGGCGCACTGTGTTCACCAGGTTAGAGGCTCGGCCTACTCCCAGATAACTGTGGAGCGTTTCACAGGACCCCCTTTGTGTGTCCTTTCTCTGGCCTGTCATACCCCACCAGTGACCTCGCTTCTGTCCGGCTGCCTCGGGCCTTCTCTGGTAAACCTTGGCGCCGTTTCCCTGACCCTATGTGGTGCCTTCCTAGCGGGTGTAGCGAGGGGCTGCGCCACCTGAAATGTCACAGCCTCCGGTTTCTAGCTGAGGGTAGTTCCCCGCCTCCACTAGTTTTGGGGACCGGTCTCCCCCTTTGGCCTGACCCCCCTACGCAGGTAGATTCGGGCGTGCGGTGGCGACTCGCCGGTCCACACCCCTGGGGTCCCTTCATTCCTTGTTCCTGGAGCCTCCTCCGCTCCTCTTCCTTCCTTCTCCTTCCTCCAGGCCCCGGCCGCTCTCTCCGGCCTGCCTGCGGAGCAGAGCCCATGCAGAGCCTCTGCTCCCAGCCTCCTTCTCACCCAACTACTGAACTTTTTCCTCTCTGTCTCTAAGATGGCTCCCACCTTTTATACCTCCCTCTCAGTGCACCCAGGAACTGCCCTCTCCCTCCTATGCACTACAGGGTCCCCCTTCCTCGGTGTTCCCTTCCCCCACTCCAGCCAGGGACAGGGACTGTCGTGCTCTACTTGGAGCATATCGGTCGACCTCCTACCCCCCGGAAATGTGGTGTAATGCATGCAGGTGTCGGGGTCCTGATTCACACTCCATCCTTACCTGGAAGTGAGATATCGCACATTTGGATGAGATCTGTAGCGGCCGAACCCTCGGGGCGCTACACATGCACCCCCAAAGGACAGACGCCCCAATTCACCCAGCCAACACTAAAGAGGCCTGGCCGCATCCTGCAAAAAAATGTGCAAAAAAGATAAAAAATAGTGCATAAGATAAATACATTACGTGAGGTATTGGTCGATATTTTGGCCAAAATACACAAGCTCGCAACCCAAACGTCAAGGGTCCTCATACTTGCGAGTCCTAACAGTAAACATTAAAAATGGTGAACATTGGACATAATTTCATAAAACATCACAGTAAAAGATAATGCCTTACCAACACGATGTCAGATTACCAAAGCACTAAAGGATGCCGCAAGCCTCCATGATTCACGAGTTTGCCCGAACATACTGTGACTGCAGAATTGTAGCCTGTGGCCGGACAACCCCTTTAAGGATGACAATGGAATTGCACTAAAGGCAACCAGTACTAAGTCACTGAAGAAGGAAAAAAGCATGTTTCAGATGGCACATCTAACAGGTCAGGCAGGCAGGGGGTGGTGAATAAGGAGAGAGACAGGAGAACTGTAAGTGAAGTGCTCATCCCACTGCACTTGCTACTCATTAGCATAGAATTTAAACTATGGATTTCTCTAAAACAGCAAAATGAATTTCTACAAGAAAAATCAAGATTTAATCAGCCTTAAAACGCCGTTATGTACATGACATTAGTTTGGTGTATACAATTTGGATGACAGATTCTCTTTAAGTCAATAGGACTTATTAGTACAATGATTTCATGATTGTATAATCTCTAGTTTTCTACTGGAAATACATTGAAAAATATAAAATACCCTATGCAATGTTTCTAGCACATCGGAACTAGAAAAAGTGGGAAAGGCTTTGGTGTTGCACTTATGGTGATTTAGTTATCAAGTTTATCTTTTATATAGTGAATAGATTTGGGCTGAAAAAGCATTGTTTTACCCTCTTTATGACCATGCAGTTTTCTGTTTCCACCCTAGTTTTTTCCTCTCATTCCTTCAAGAGCCATAGTTTATTAATTTTTTCATTGACATACAGCATTTTGAGCTTACATTTTTATTGATACCATTTTGCAATATGTATAGTGATTGGATTACTTTGTATTGCCTTTTTTAAGAATGTGCTGTGACTCAAAAATGGAAGTCCTTGCATTTCAATGCTTTTTTTTCTTTTTGGCATTTCATTTTTAACTGAGAAAAGGGGTGAATAGACTTTTATATTTGTTTGTTTTTTTAAACATTTGTATTTATTTTTTACTTATTTTTTAGTCCTCTTAGGGGAGATGAGCCTGCAATCATGTAATCAGTTATAATATATTTTGCAATACTGCAGTATTGCAGTATTTAATTATTTGATACACCCCTATTTAAATGGTTAAAGCACAGCAAACAGAGCTGGCTCTTGTCACTGCTGTTACAGACAGATAATGGCTGTATAACACAGTTGGGATTCTCCAGGTATAGTATGGTTTCAGTTCATGAGCCTGCGTCATACACCTCCTGTGACCATACGACCTTAAAGGGTTTTTAGGAAGTCAATTAATTGCCTACTCTTAGGAGTCACCAACCTGGGACATGTGCGATGCTAAATGTCACTACTAGGGGACACTAAATGTCACTACTATGGGGGCCTGTGGATGTAAAAACTGTTGGATGTCACTGAAAAATACTGTATAGAAATCGGCTCACAGAGATCTTTTAGGCCTAATTCAGACGTCTGTTTCACGTACAGTTAGGTCCATATATAATTGTACAGAGACAACTTTTTTTCTAATTTTGGTTCTAGACATTACCACAATTTTAAACAAAACAATTCAGATGCAGATGAAGTTCAGACTTTCAGCTTTCATTTGAGGGTATCCACATTAAAATTGGATGAAGGGTTTAGGAGTTTCAGCTCCTTAACATGTGCCACCCTGTTTTTAAAGGGACCAAAAGTAATTGGACAGATTAAATAATTGTAAATAAAATGTTCATTTCTAGTACTTGGTTGAAAACCCTTTGTTGGCAATGACTGCCTGAAGTCTTGAACTCATGGACATCACCAGACGCTGTGTTTCCTCCTTTTTGATGCTCTGCCAGGCCTTCACTGCGGTGGTTTTCAGTTGCTGTTTGCTTGTGGGCCTTTCTGTCTGAAGTTAAGTCTTTAACAAGTGAAATGCATGCTCAATTGGGTTGAGATCAGGTGACTGACTTGGCCATTCAAAAATATTCCACTTCTTTGCTTTAATAAACTCCTGGGTTGCTTTGGCTTTATGTTTTGGGTCATTGACCATCTGTAGTATGAAACGACGACCAATCAGTTTGGCTGCATTTGGCTGGATCTGAGCACACAGTATGGCTCTGAATACATCTGAATTCATTCGGCTGCTTCTCTCCTGTGTCACATCATCAAAAAACACTAGTGACCCAGTGCCACTAGCAGCCATGCATGCCCAAGCCATCACACTGCCTCCGCCGTGTTTTACAGATGATGTGGTATGCTTTGGATCATGAGCTGTACCACGCCTTCGCCATACTTTTCTCTTTCCATCATTCTGGTAGAGGCTGATCTTGGTTTCATCTGTCCAAAGAATGTTCTTCCAGAACTGTGCTGGCTTTTTTAGATGTTTTTTAGCAAAGTCCAGTCTAGCCTTTTTATTCTTGATGCTTATGAGTGGCTTGCACCATGCAGTGAACCCTCTGTATTTATTTTCATACAGTCTTCTCTTTATGGTAGATTTGGATATTGATACGCCTACCTCCTGGAGAGTGTTTTCACTTGGTTGGCTGTTTCTCTTCACCATGGAGATTATTCTGCGATCATCCACCACTGTTATCTTCCGTGGGCGCCCAGGTCTTTTTGCATTGATGAGTTCACCAGTGCTTTCTTTCTTTCTCAGGACGTACCAAACTGTAGATTTTGCCACTCCTAATATTGTAGCAATTTCTCGGATGGGTTTTTTCTGTTTTTGCAGCTTTAGGATGGCTTGTTTCACCTGCATGGAAAGCTCCTTTGACCGCATGTTTACCTCACAGCAAAACCTTCCAAATGCAAGCACCACACCTCAAATCAACTCCAGGCCTTTTATCTGCTTAATTGAGAATGACATAATGAAGGATTTGCCCATACCTGTCCATGAAATAGCCTTGGAGTCAATTGTCCAATTACTTTTGGTCCCTTTAAAAACAGGGTGGCACATGTTAAGGAGCTGAAACTCCTAAACACTTAATCCAATTTTAATGTGGATACCCTCAAATGAAAGCTGAAAGTCTGAACTTCAACTGCATCTGAATTGTTTTGTTTAAAATTCATTGTGGTAATGTCTAGAACCAAAATTAGAAAAATGTTGTCTCTGTCCAAATATATATGGACCTAACTGTATGTATTCTATCTATGGTTTTCACGGATAAAGCACGTACCCATTATAGGCTGCTCACATGTCCGTTTTGTACCAGCATCATGGATAAATCACCTATACAAGTCTATGGATCCTTGAAAATCACTTACAGCACACAGTTGGCATCAATGTGTCCATCATTTAGATAGCTATGAATAGAAGATTTGCAATTTGTTTATTTATTTTTCATACATGAAATCACCGATGAAACAATGATGGTAAAAACTGGCACATTGACCACACACTGATGAAAGTCGGATTCAGAACACTGATAACACTTGTGCCATTTTTTTGGAAGTGTGAAAAATCACAGGTGTCTGAATGAGGCCTTAGTGCTGAATGTGGCTTTCATGTCAAGAAAAGTTGGGGACCAATGCCTTTAAATACAGTTTGATTGATAGCGGTCTTCCCCAATGATTACAATAAAAGGGCTGTTCTTCTGAAGGCACCATATTACATTACAGCGACCTGTGCAAACACCTAGTATTGCAAGTCAGTTTTATGCAGTCCCATGCACAGACAAACCACCGTACATGTGCTAAATGGAAAATATACTGAGCCCCCAAATGATCAATCATTGATGGCTAGCCCTAAGCACAGCTCTTCAGTATTTAGGTCACAGAAAACCTCTTTAGGCCTCCCTTACACGTCGTTTTTTTAGGCATCCTTCATATGTCAGTACAAGAAAAGAGAGTAGGTTTTGATTAGTGTTTTTTTTATCTATTTTTTTTTGGGCCAGTGTCAAATTCTTACCATTGGTATGGCATCTGTTTTTCTTGTATGCAAAAGAAATAGATTAAGAATTCCAAGCCACTGCTTCCCATTAGACTGTAAAAAGGGACAGTACTATGTATGGCATTTGTGTACTGCCCTTTTTCTTAATGGGCCCATTGATCAGAATGGGTGGTTTTCATTCATAAATTGGATCAAAATCATAAGTCTGGTTATTTTTTTTATATTTATTATTAAGAAAATCAGTCCACAAAAAGGAATGGATATTTGAACATGCCGCCAGAATTTTGTGGTGGGTCCGATTTGCAAAAATAAAAGAAGCAGACTGTATACAAATATGTGGGCCTTGGGCTCTCTCTCTATTTTGCATGCTGATAGAGAGCAGCTCTTGGGTGGGGGCCAGTATCAATAGTCGTAGCGCAGTTAGAGGTAGATGACTTCATTGAATTGGTTTAGGTCTATTTTCACTTCCAATCTATTGTAGAAGTTCAGTTTGATTGTTCTGCATTTTAAGTCAGTAATTATAAAATACACAAATGCTCACATGTAATAAATCTTCTGTCTGTTTTGCAGGGAATGCACTGGCGACATCCAGTTCTTAGTCATTGATTTGGTCCCTTTATTGAAATCATCAGTATAGTTTAATAGTTACCTGGAGATGTTTCTGGACATGGCCATAAATCAAATCCAGATGTTGTCTTAGGTGTTTGATTAATAGTGAACTGTTCTCCGAGCTACCGCTTTGACATGAGGATGTCTTTAGCCTGAAGAAAGAACATGCTGTTTCCATCTACTAAAGAAAAAGAGATTCTATCATGATGTTCTCTATTAGTGTTGAGCGAGTATGTTCTGTTAACCCTTTCGGCGAGTATGCTCGGGCCGAGCTCCGAGTATTTACAGCTGCTTGGTGATATGGTTGAATCGCTCCCGTGTGCATGATTTGCAGCTGTTAGACAGTTTTATTACATGTGAGGAATGTCTATTTCTTACACATTCCTCACATGTAATAAAGCTGTCAAGCAGTTGAAAATCATGCACACGGGAGTGATTTAACCTTATCACCGAGCAGCTGTAAATACTCGGAGCTCGGCCCGAGTGTACACGGAACAGAACATACTCGCTCAACCCTATTCTCTATACAAAACGTGTTTATCGCGCACCCATTATCTTCATAGTGTGTTCTTGTCCTGATAGCAGAAATCTGTAGCAACATTGATAACAAAATCTTGGGTAATATTTAGTATAATGAGAAATAAATCATTAAAAAATATATTATTATTACTCATTAATATAATATAAGTCATGAGACCCTACGAGCATTGCTGGGTGACAATTGGGAATTATGAATATCAGTCCGTTCACACTCTGATATTGGTCGATCAGTGCTGAGTGTGAGACTAGGAAGGGAATGGAAGGATCTAGTTGTCAATTTTTTATAGATATTTAGGAGGAATAACAGAGCAATAATAGCACAACATATTTAATGGGAAATTAATGTCTTTACTAAAACAGACCTCTCAAGAGGTATGGCTACAAAGATTCACTTGACAGGTGATGTTCTCCACTGCTTCATTTATTTCCCATGAGATTGAAGATGATAGCAGAGCGCTACACTCGGGAATCATTGTCAGTTCCATAGACTTGGAATGGAGCATCGGGGTCCCGCACCGATCTTACAGGTATCATCTATACAATGAATTGGTTTCTACATGTGTTTGACAAGTTACAGAACACCACGATGAGGAGAGATCAATAGCTGTACACCAGACCTCAAACCATGTTATTGGACCGGGCAGGCCAGATTAACTGCTATTTAATGGTGGTATTTTCACAAGACAGCTAGGCAACATGTTATTCACTATCCTTTAGGGCTTAGGCCTCATTCAGACGTCTGTTTTTTTCGCATACAAGAAAATCGGACTGATTATTCTGATCAGACTCTGATCAGAGAGTGAAAACTAGTGAGCTCACTGTTGTAGGTTTCCACAATCGCATAGGTTTCGGAGGTCCAGCAAGCCCCCCGGCCAGTGCAAGAAAATCCAATATAAAGACAAAAAGCCGGCATCTCCGATAAAATCCTGGCAGCTTTATTACACTTTCATCAAATCAGGTCACAAACAGGACAGTGTTCTGCTGTCAGAAGAAAATGAAATGATCCAGCGTAAAAGGCTTAAGTGTAAAAATGTAAAACTTAGCTTTTATTAGCAATTTTTAAAACATTGCTCCACAGTATATTACGGCAGTTTGTGCAACAGGACAGACCTATGCGTTTCGACAATGAGTCTTAATCATGGCCATGATTAAGACTCATTGACGAAACGCGTAATCTGGATGAAAATTGGATTAATTTTTATGCGCCTGTCTAACCATAGCCTTAAAGGTAATCTGTCACTAGGTTTTTGCCACTGAATCTGAGAGAAGTATAATGTAGGGGCAGAGACACTGATTCTAGCGATCTGTCACTTACTGGGCTGCTTGCTGCAGTTTTGATAAAATCACTGTTTTATCAGCAGGAGATTATCACTAGACTGCTGTCTACTAGTGAAGCATATCTATATGCTTTTTATAACCCCATCCCCATCACTGATTGATAGCTTTCTTTGTATACTGTGCATAGGCAGAAAGCTCCCAAACAGTGGAGTGGGCAGGGTTATACAGAGCTCAGAAGTAAGAGAACCGGTAGATCTGCAGCAAAGAAAACAGGGATTTTATCAAAATGACAGCAAAGAGCCCAGTAAGTGATACATCGCTGGAATCAAGGCCTCTGCCCCTACATTATACTGCTCTCACATGGGGTAGCAATAATCTGGGGACAGATTCCCTTTTAAAGCAATTTGTATAGATGAATTCTACCTTGAAGTTAATATAGCCATTACCTCAAACTTCTTCAATGCAAAATCTGTAACAGTTCCCCCCCCCAAATGTCACACGTCCTTTATGGTATATCTGCCCCTCAGGAACCGGGTGCTATTGTATCTCTACAGATAAGCTCCTGTACACGTATCCACATTAAATGTTGTCACATTCAAGCAAAGCTAAACATCATCTGAAATGTCAAAATATGCATGAAGTGACATTTTTAACAGAAATGTGATACTTCCAAAGAACCGAAAATCATAAGACTCCTTTTGTGTCTAAAATAGAAATAAAACAATGTACAGTACACTACAATGGATTGTTAACACATAAAAGAAAACCTCAAGGGAAGACATGAGCAATAAAGTATTTGTAGGAAGCTCCAAGAACATCAGAGGACTTGTTGCTAAGTAACCGTACTAAAACTTCTACCGTGTCCCAGATTTTTTATCGCACAGTTATAGCATTAAAAATAAGTAACCACATAAAGACAACTAATAAGAAAGCTAATTGAAAATGAATGTGGAGACTGCTTTATATGGATTTAATGTCCTCACACAACAAATTCTATATATAGAAAAGCCTCCGCAAGATATATCCAGTGACTCAACCTTTCTTACCAGCATAAAAAATGTGTAATTCATCATGGTATACTCAATAACCTCTGTGTAACTTTGTAAGGTGAAACTAACTAAGGGATTCGCACAAGATGCACCAAGGTCGTCTTTTAAAAACAATTTAATTTATGATGCAAAATATTGGCATCGCATCAGATTCTTTTAGAAAAGAAAGAAATTCCAGCATCAGGATCTTCCATTAAAAACACAATTTTATTGAAGTAAATGTAAAAAAGTTACAATTCCTATACCAGGATAATCTAGCAAACGCGTTTCAGACTGCCGTCTTTAGTCATTTCACCACGAGCCTCGGATCTTCTGATGGCTGAGCTGACTTTATTTCATTTTTACCTTATCAGATTTCAGTAAAACATGTAATGTCCCACACACATGGCATTAGACAGAGGGGGATATGACTACACATGTCCATCAGCATCCTTCATGGAAGAGCACTGAATGGATCAGGTCCTATAAAAGAACAGATGGAAGGATTCGGTGACTTCAGGCCCTGGCTGGCTGTCCGGGGAAATAGCCCATCTGCAGCGTGTTTCAATGGATTATGCTAATGGATGTGTCTCCTCTATCTACAATTTTTTATGGATAGTTAGGAGATAACGACTTTTCTAACAATGAGAAATCAATCCCCTTGAATTTGGTCAAACCAAGTGTGTGTGTAAGAGGAGTTCTTCAGAGATAGCTTGGCCAACAGGTGTGTAGTATGTAAGGCCAGCTTCCCTGCTAGGGCTTATGCACACGATGGTTTATATTGGGCAGGTGCTGTCTGTAGTCTTGACAGATAGCACTCGTACCCATGTTGTTCTATGGGGCTGTGCACTTATTCGATTTTGTCCGAGAAAAAAATAGGTGACCTGTCCTTTTTTTGATCCAAGTGTCGGATCAAAATCGGCAATGCAAGTCTATGGGTCCGTGGAAAACATTGGACTGCACTTGGATTACATCCGAGTGTGGTCCGATTTTCATGGACTGGCTGAATGGAGCAGGTGGAGAAACATTTTTTTGAGTAAGGTCATGGCTCCACTATCAGTATTTGGTCAGTATTGGGTCAGTATTTTTTTTCAGGAGTGGGAGCCAAAACCAGGTGAGGAACAATCAGAGAAAAGGTATAATAGAAACAAGTCACCAATTCTGCATTTATCACCCACTCCTGGTTTTGGCTCCCACTCCTGAGAAAAAATACTGACCAAATACTGATAGTGGGGCCGGGCCAAAAACTGACCCCACTCTGATCACTCTCTGGTTAGAGTCTGGTCAGCATAATTGAACCGTTTTTCTTGGATGGAGAGAAAAACGATAGTGTGCACCTGCCCTTAGGGTATGATCGCACAGTGCTTTTTTGCAGCATTTTTCCACATGAAAAACACAGAGTGCTGGCAGGAAAAATGCTGTGTACAGTACATGAGTTTTTGATAAGGTTTTCATACATTTTTTTTAAGTTTTTCATCCAATCAATTGAATCGATAAAAGAAATTTGCAGATCTACTGAATTGACACGTTGATATAAAAAAAATGCACAGCAGTTCAAAAAATGCAAGGAATAAAATGCATCTTGTAAATGAAATTGTACAGATTGCATTTATTTTGCTGCTACTGTAAAATTCTGCACAGAAAAAGGGGAAAAAAAAGGCTGCAAAAGCACAATATGTGAACAAGCCCTCAGTGACAAAAAATGCTACATTTTACAGTCAATAGGGCAGGAGCTTGTAATTCACTACTCCCCCCTTCCTTTTTCACATGCCTACCCCTTTACAGTCCATCTATTTTTTATGGTTAACTTTGAAGAAATACATTCAGGAACAATGTGCTATCCACCTGATTTGGATTGTTGATACATGAAAAAATGAAATAAACCAGTGCAATAAAAAAAAACAGGGTAGAGGCTTCCTGATAATTGCACATATCTGAGTACTAACTCCCGAAGCTTTTAGTGTATCCATGGGAAAATAGTTTGAAAAAAGTGTCCCCTGCCTTAATTAGTGATGAGCGAGCACTAAAATGCTTGGGTACTCGTTGCTCGGGTTGAGCACATTGGAATACTCGGGTGCTCGACCCGAGCAACGAGCCCTATGTAAGTCTATGGGAAACTCGAGCATTTTTCTGGCGGCTTCCCCCGGTGACCCGCAGAGGGCCTAAAAATTTCCCAAATCGATGGGAACAGTGGTCAAATGACATGGGAACAGCATGGGGAAGACCCCTGGAAACATCTCTGACTTCCAGATCACTGTTGTCAGCAACAAGGTCAGAGTATTACACCACTTTTACGAACTCAGAATAAAACATACAAAAACGAAACCAAAATGGATTTTCCTGGGAAACATGTTCAGGAACATCCTTTCCAGGGTAATGACTTGCATATAAGGCAAAATAAATAACCAAAAACAAAAATACTCCTCCACAACTGGGGCTATGTTCACACGTACAGTTTTTGATGCGTTTTTGCACTTTTGAATTGCTTTCAATAAAAGAAAAATGCGTTCACCAGGAAATGTCATTTTAACATTTTACAACCTTATCTGGCCATGTGGTGTGTGACACATCATCAGACACATGCATACAGTGCTGAAAAGACATGGGAACAGCATGGGGAAGACCTCTGGAAGCATCTCCTACGCCCAGGTCACTGCCTAAAAGTGTGCCCATCATAAATGATCCTTGGCGCATGCAAAGATGCCTCCCGCCATGCACCTGTCGTTGCAGACTTGCAACAATCACCGTCCACGTCCTTGTCCCACTGCAGCGTTCAGTTGTCCCTACCCCATTCCTTGGAATGCAAGCGCAAGTATGCAGGAAGCCACCCATCCACCCACAGGCTGCAATACTATACTGCCAAATTTTTGACAGCTGCTTGCACTTGAAATGTGGCCTTTTAAGCTCGAGGAGGCGGAAGCTTTTCACAACCTCATGCCGGCGGCGGCCGAGTATCCATACTCTGTCCCCAGCCGCCACTATATTTCCCGGTATCGTCTCCACCTTCCACAAGCACGGGTCCCACAACATTATCCATGCCCTCCCCAGTGCACCTACTGGGAAGGATCGCCTAACCAAAACAGGTGGACAGGTGAATGTGGCCAGGGACGGTACGGAGCCAGTCCGCAACTTTTTTTGCTAAGAGTTGCATTTAGCTCGGTAAAAGGACTGGCATAGAGGGAAACTGTATCTACCCTGCGTGTCATTTCTCCCAGGAAGTCCTGTAACTGAGATTGTTGCAGAAGCAATGGCAGCCCGTCCAACATCAACTCGCACTTGTCGGTGGTGCTTTGACACACACACATCTTTCTTTGCGCATTTAATTTCTTGAATACAGAGTTGCACAATGGCCTGATCTGTAATGCGTTTTGAGAAATAACATGCCTAAGCATGGCCGATCCACATTCAAAAAGCAGTCATAATGTGTCCGGGAACCTTCCCCCACACTTTTCTTAGCCAGGGCTGCTTTTAGGCACGGTTGGACGGGCCCACCAGAGAACCAGAGACTCCTCCGGTGGGCCCTGGCTTCTCCTTCAGGAGAGTTCATAGTGCCGAGGCGAGGCCATGATGATGATAGAGGCCACCATCTGCTTAGTTTTCTGTTACTTGGAATGCAAGTGCAAGTATGCAGCCTGCCACCCACCCACCCACAGGCCGCAACACTAAACTGCCAGATTTCTGGGCAGCTCTTTGCACTTGAAATATGAACTTTTAAGCTCGTGGAGGCGGAAGCTTTTCACAACCTCATGCCGGCAGCGGCCGGGTGTCCATACTCGGTCCCCAGCCGCCACTTTATTTCCTGGTATCGCCTTCGCCTTCCACAAGCACGGGTCCCACAACATTACCTGTGCCCTCCCCAGTGCACTTACTGGGAAGGATCGTCTAACCACAAACACGTGGACATGTGAATGTGGCCAGGGATGGTACGGAGCCAGTCCACAACTTTTTTGGCTGAGTGTTGTATTTAGCTCGGTGAAGGACTGGCATAGAGGGAAACCGTATCTACCCTGCATGTCATTTCTCCCAGGAAGTCCTCTAAAGCTGCTGCCCTTGAAATGTGGCCTGGACATTACTGCTGGTACTTTTCTGAGGGAATTTGCTTTCCTCCTACCAGCCTGGAATATTTCCAGCAAACTATGGTATGACGCCATGGTATTAGCACTGCCCCCAGTACCAGTAGCGAAGCCATCCCCAATTTCCTTCTCAGGAATTTTATTTGGTAGACTGAGTGGCTGCCCAAATACATTTCTCACAAAGGAGCTGAAGATAGAGTGGAAGCAGGGGTAAGTTTCTCCAGCTTGTTAGATATTAGAGGGTGAACGGCAGCACATTGGAACAGTGGTTAGCACTGAAGCCTTGCAGTGCTGGGATCCTGGGTTCAAATCCCAGCAAGGACAACATCTGCAAGTACTTTGTATTTTCTCCCCGTGTTTGCGTGTGTTTCCTCCTCAGTAAAATGCAGCAATAGAGTGTCCGAGAACCTTCCCACACACTTTTCTTAGCCAGGACTGCTTCTCAGCAGGGTTGGACGGTCCCACCAGAGAATCGTCTGGTGTGCCTTGGCTTCTACCTCAGGAGAGTTAATGATAGCGTTAACTTTGCAGCTGCTCTGGGGCTCTAGAGCGGGTGAGAAAGGTTAGCCCTCAGAATCAAATCCTCTGGTGGGCACAATTTTTTCAATATGAAACAGCTTCTCAGTGGGAGTTGTATTTCACTACAGCCATATTCTTTAGCTCGGTGAAAGGGCTGGCATAGAGGGAAACCGTATCTACCCTGGCTGTCATTTCTCCATCATCAGGTTCCGCCCATTGTCACAAACGACCATGCCTGGCTGTATGTTCAGCGGTTAGAGCCACAGATCAGGCTGCTGTGTTACAGCTTTCAACAACTCTGCAGCGCTGGGCGGTTTGTCAATTAAGCATTAGGCATGTTATATTCAGCACAGCCTGTTGCCGCTTGGCCAAGGCAGTGCTGCAGTGGTGTCAGCTTGTCACTGATGTGATCATTTCGGAGATGGAGGAGGAAGTGCATGAGCTGAACAATGTGATTACATTGTTGTTAAATTGGTGACACTGTTTCTTATACTAAAGAAAGATCCTATCGTTTTGTTTTTTTACGCTATTTTTTAAGACAAATGCATTCACCGGGAAATTTCATTTTAATATTTACAACCTTATCTGGCAATGTGGTGTGTGACACATCATCAGACACATCCTTTTTTATTTATGATGGAGGGACTCTGAAGGTCATAAAGCCTATTTTTAGAGGGACATCAGACGGCCCTTACTATTCTTAAAAGGTCAGCAGTCAGCCGTAGCTATTGTTAGCCATCAGCCGGCTATGCTATGTTGTTCCCATTATTAACAAGTGGGTCTCCTATACTGTTATTGCGTATCCAGTGACTGCAAGGGCTGCCAAAAATTTGGACGCGACCCAATACCCCTTTGAAGAGACATAGAGGAGGGTCTCAGTAAAAAAATATTCCCATTATAAAGGAGCGGGTCTCCTATAGTGGTAATGCCCATGTTGTGACTGCAAGGGCTGCCAAAATTTGGGAAAAACCCCACTAAGAATTTAAAGACACATGGAGCAGGGCCACAGTAACAAGGTACGACATGTTCCCATTAGAAAGGGGAGAGTCTGCTATACATTTATAGGGTATGCAGTGAGTCCAACGTCGGACCAATTTTAAGAAAAACCCCAAGAATTTAAAGACACACGGAGCAGGGCCACAGTAACAAGGTACGACATGTTCCCATTAGAAAGGAGAGGGCCTGCTATACAGTTATAGGGTATGCAGTAAGTCCAACAGCTGACAATTTTAGGAAAAACCCCACTAAGAATTTAAAGACACACGGAGCAGGGCCACAGGAACAAGGTGCGACATGTTCCCATTAGAAAGGAGAGGGTCTGCTATACAGTTATAGGGTATGCAGTGAGTCCAACGGCTGACAATTTTAGGAAAAACCCCACTAAGAATTTAAAGACACATAGAGCAGAGACACAGTAACAAGGTACAACATGTTCCCATTAGAAAGGAGAGGGTCTGCTATACAGTTATAGGGTATGCAGAGAGTCCAATGGCTGACCAATTTTAGGAAAAACCCCACTAAGAATTTAAAGACACACAGAGCAGGGCCACAGTAACGACAAATTCCCATTAGAAAGGAGAGAGTCTCCCATAGTGTTGGCCTATGCAGTGAATGCAAGGGCTGCCAAAAATTTGGAGGCACTTCAATGCCCCTTGGAAGAGACGTGGAGGAGGGCCTCATACAAAAATGTTCCCATTAGAAAGGAGCGGGCCTCCTATACTTGTAATGCCCATGCACTAAGTGTATGGGCTGACAAGCATTTACCCCTGGGGGGTATACATGAACGCACTGTATAAAAAAAAATTTTCACCGGCATCATAAACACCCTTTACAAAAATTATGTGGGTGTTGTATCACGGACCACGATCACCCTGGTGATAAGGTGGTGGAGGATGAGGAGAAGAAGGAGGACAAGAGCAAATAGACAAAATCAGGAAGCATATACCCATGTGTGGGTGTGAAAAGGTGCATGGAAATACACCTCCCAAGAAAAGACACTGCATTTGAGTTTATGTTACGCTGCTATCAACCGGTGGTTTTGAGAAGTCTGGACCAATCCAGCCCTTGTTCATTTTTATATGAGTGAGCCTGTCAGCATTTTCAGTTGACAGGCAGATGCTCTTATCAGTTATAATTCCACCAGTGGCACTAAAAACTCGCTCTGATAAAACGCTGGTGGCAGGGCAGGCCAGGACCTCCAAGGCATAGAGAGCCAGTTCATTCTACGTATCCAGCTTGGACACCCAATAATTATAAGGCACAGTGTAATCACGGAGGACGTTGGTACGGTCGGCAAGGTACTCCCTCAGCATCTTCCCAAACTTTGCACTCCTTGTGAGAGTACCCCGCGCCTCAGGGCCTGTGCAATGGGAGGGTCTGAGAAAACTCTCCCAGAACTTTGACAGTGTTTCCCTGCCTCTGCTGGATTGAAGTTGTGTCTCTCTCGCCTGTACTCCTGAGTTGTCCAACGAAGTGTGCCCTCTGCCGCCAGCGTTTTCAGATGGGAATTTTTTTAATAGTTCCGCAACAAGAGCCTTCTGGTACTGCCCCATTTTTGTAGACCTGTCCAACTCATACTTATATGTGATCCGTGTGATAGAGAAAACAGAGTTTTAAATACCTGGCCTGTTGTTAAGTAGTTTGAACCGCAAACTGCGGTGAATTGCTTCAAAGACACACTAAAGGAAATTTTTAATGGAGGCCAGAAATGGCAGTATTTTCTGACAACGTATATGTGATCTGTTTGACGGAGAAAACACAGTTTTAAATAGCTGGATTTCTAGCGCTCTAATATGGAAAGGACCTGGCTGTATTCTGCAGTGCCAACAAGCAAATGGCGCAGAAAAAATGGTGTTCTCTGGATTGCTTTTTAAGCAAATAATGAGGATTAAGCTCCAAAGAAAAGAATTCCTGGCCCCTGAGACTTGGGCCTTTGTATAGAAATATCTAACAGCAGCAGAAGGCAGAATTGGAATGGAGCCTCTTGTGCTATATGCACTGCAGTCTGCTATATACACCGCCTGCCTATACACCCTGCCTGCCTGATATCTCTGCGGATAGATTAGTCCTCAGAAGGACTGTTTGTTAAGATGGATATGTGTAATGTACGGTTTTTCTCCCTACACTACCTAATACATGAGCAAATCTGTCCCTGACGCAGCAGCACGTCTCCCAAAACAAGCAAATGGCGCAGAAAAATGGTGTTCTCTGGATTGCTTTTTAAGCAAATAATGAGGATTAAGATTAGTGATGAGCGAACGTGCTCGCCACTACTCGTTATTCGCCTGAGCATCATGGTGCTCGACAAGCTCGGCGCTCGGCGAGTATTTCCAGTTTGCTCGGGCGGGAACTCGGGTCCCCTCCCTGCATGTTTGGTGCTCTTTAGAGAGCCAATGAACATGCAGGGATTGCCTGCCATACACTGTAATGCTGTATCCATGTTGGTTGTGGGCATTACAGTGATTGGCTGGCCGCACAGCGTCATCAGGTGTATACCAGACCTGGCACCAGGGGCGGACACAGACTGTAGTGGGCCCCTGTGCAAGAATTTTTCTGGGCCCCCCCCCCTGCCTTTCATAGGGGGCATGAAGGCCCCCTCCCATGCATCTCTCATCCCCCCGTGCATCTCTGATTCCTCCCACTCCTAGTTAATTAATTGTATTTAAGAAAAATAAAACTTGTTATACTTACCCCCAGGGTCGGCTCCAGGTTTTTGTGGGCCCTGGGCGACAGAGTTTCAATGGGCCCCTTTTACACATACCATGATTCATGATGCACAGATACCGCAGAGAAATATATATATATATAGTACAAGGCCAAGGATTTCACTTACTACATTACATGAGCGATATCTTTTGTAAATTCTACAATAGCTCAGAAACCGGCGAATCCTCACAGCGCACAGTGCAGACCGGACAGTATAGTCCTCCATACAGTATTATGGGCACCATATAATGCTCCATACAGGATACTGACCCCCTTATAATGCTCCATACAGGATACTGCTCCCCATATAACGCTCCATACAGGATACTGGTCCCCATATAACACTGCATACAGAATACTGGCCCCCATATAACGCTCCATACAGAATACTGTCCCCCATATAACTCTCCATACAGAATACTGACCCCCATATAATGCTCCATACAAAATATTGGCCCCCATATAACGCTCCATGCAGGCTTTTCCCCCCTTATAATGCCCCATTACACGAGCGATATCTATTGTAAATTCTACAATAGCTCAGAAACCGGCGAATCCTCACAGCGCACAGTGCAGACCGGACAGTATAGTCCTCCATACAGTATTATGGGCACCATATAATGCTCCATACAGGATACTGACCCCCTTATAATGCTCCATACAGGATACTGGTCCCCATATAATGCTCCATACAGGATACTGGTCCCCATATAACGCTCCATACAGGATACTGGTCCCCATATAACACTGCATACAGAATACTGGCCCCCATAAAATGCTCCATACAGAATACTAACCCCCATATAACGCTCCATACAGAATACTGTCCCCCATATAACGCTCCATAAAGAATAATGACCCCCATGTAACGCTCCATACAGAAGATTGGCCCCCATGTAACGCTCCGTGCAGGCTGTTCCCCCCTTGTAATACCCCATGCAGGATGACACCCCCCTTTTAATGCCCTATGCAGGATGTCACCTCTACCCCCCATAAAATGCCCCATGCAGGATGTCACATCTCCCCCCCCATATAATGCCCCTTGCAAGATGCAACTTCCCCCATTTTCAATGCCCCATGCAGTATGTCAGACCACCCCCTTATAATGCCCCATGCAGTATGTCACACACCCACCCTCCTTACAACGCCCCATGCAGGATGTCAATTCCCCCCTCCCCCTCTTATAATGCCCCATGCAGGATGTCACACCCCCTCCCTTATAATGCCCCATGCAGGATGTCACACCCCCCCTCCCTTATAATGCCCCATGCAGGATGTCACTTCCCCCCTTCCCCTCTTATAATGCCCCATGCAGGATGTCACTTCCCCCCTTCCCCTCTTATAATGCCCCATGCAGGATGTCACACTCCCCCCCACCCCCATATAATGCCCTATGCAGGATGTCAATTCCCCCCCCCTCTTATAATGCCCCATGCAGGATGTCACACCCCCCCTCCCTTATAATGCCCCATGCAGGATGTCACACCCCACCTCCCTTATAATGCCCCATGCAGGATGTTACTTCCCCCTTCCCCTCTTATAATGCCCCATGCAGGATGTCACCCCCTCCCATATAATGCCCCATGCAGGATGTCACCCCCCCATATAATGCCCCATGCAGGATGTCACACCCCCTCTCCCCCCACCATATAATGCCCCATGCCCCCATACATAAAAAAAAAAAATGAAATGCTCACCTCACTTCTCACCTGATGCTGATCCGGACTCCAGCGTCTTCCCGCTCTACGCTGTGACAGCTCAGGAGAGATCGCGCGCGGTGTAAACATAAACACAGTCAGAGGACGCGGAAGACGCTGCGGAGGCACGAGGAGGGGTAAGTATTGTGCCGGTGCCGTCACATGACGGGAGATGTCCCTGCGCTCAGCATGGGGCCGGGGGCCCATGCTGAGCGCAGGGACATCTCCGGTCATGTGACGGTGGGGGGTTATGTGACGGCGGGGGGTCCAGCCGGGGGGCTCCATTTGGAGACGCACAAGAGGGGGGCCCCAACGGGGCTCTGAGGGGGCCCCGACTGGCCGGGCCCCATGCTGGAGTCAGGGCAGTCTTGCCCTGATGGCGGCCCTGCTGGAGGCTGGAGGGGCCCAATCTCCCTCGGGGCCCCCATTCAATGAACCGGGTGCACGGGCGGTTGGTCCGCCCCTGCCTGGCACCGCCATGCTCGTCACAGTCACTCCGGATCAGACAGTGTAGGGAGAGGTGCTGCTGCGCGTCAGGGAGAGATTTGCTTGTGTATTAGGTAGTGTACGTAGAAAAACCGTACCTTACACATATCCATCTTAACAAACAGTCCTTTTGAGGACAGCTAATTCATCTGCAGAGATTTCAGGCAGGCAGTGTATATAGGCAGGCAGGCAGTGTATATAGCAGAATGCAGTGCACATAGCACAAGAGGCTCCATTCCAGTTCTGTTGGCTGCTGCTGTTAGATATTTCTGGAAATAGTCCCAGGTCTCAGGGGCCAGGAATAATTTTTTTTGCATCTTAATTCTCATTATTTGCTTAAAAAGCAATCCAGAGAACACGGTTTTTCTGCACCATTTACTTGTTGGCACTGCAGAATACAGCCAGGTCCTTTCCATATTACAGCGCTAAAGATCCATCTATGCAAAACTGTGTTTTCACCGTCAAATGGATCACATATACGTTTTCAGAAAACGCTACCATTTCTGGCCTCCATTAAAAAAAAATTTCAGTGTGTCAGCAAAGTTTTTGACACTGGTTTGCTGTTCAAAACAGTTAACTACAGTCCAGGTATTTAAAACTGTGTTTTCTCCGTCACACGGATTACATATACGTTTTCAGAAAATACTGCCATATCTGGTCTCCATTAAAAACAAAATTCAGTGTGTCAGCAAAGTTTTTGGCACTGGTTTGCTGTTCAAAATAGTTACCTACAGGCAAGGTATTTAAATCTGTGTTTTCTCCGTCACATGGATTACATATAGGTTTTCAGAAAATACTGCCATCTCTGGCCTCCATTAAAATTTTTTTGCAGTGTGTCAGCAAAGTTTTTGACACCGGTTTGCTGTTCAAAACAGTTACCTACAGGCCAGATATTTAAAACTGTGTTTTCTCCGTCACACGGATTACATATACGTTGTGAGAAAATACTGCCATTTCTGGCCTCCATTAAAAATTTCTTTCATTGTGTCAGTGAAGCAATTCACAGCAGTTTGCTGGTCAAGCTACTTACCTACAGGCCAGGTATTTAAAACTCTGTTTTCTCCATCACACGGTTCACATATAAGTTCTCTCCAAAGTCAGTCATTTGTAGTGAGCGTGGAAGATACTGTCCTCCATTTAAAATGGGCAAGGCACGTGGCAAGGGACTGGGGAACTGGACGTGATGGTAATTGTGCATGCAGAGGCCGAGGACAAGGCCGTGGACAAGGCCGTGGGCAAGACAAAATTGCGCCACAACAAACACCCACATCTTATCGCCTGACCTTCCTGTCCCAATTTCTAGGGGACCGCTGCACACCACTATTGAACCCAGAGCAGTGTCAAAAGGTTGTTGGTTGGATAGCGGATAATGCTTCCAGTCACTTAGCCACCACCACCACCACCCTGTCTTCCACATGGTCAAGTCTCAGTAGCCGTGAGTCTGGACGGCATATACCTCACCCTGATCCTCCTTCCTCCCACCATGTCGAGTACACAGAGACAACTGATCCTACACTTGGACACTCTGAAGAGCTGTTCACTTTTCCATCTATAGATTCGGGCCTCTTGATCGGTCCACTTGAAGCGGGGCAAGAGGAGATCGTGTGTAGCGATGCCCAAATATTTGAGCAGCCACGGTCACATGAAGGCGACGGTGGGAAAGTGTCACAAGCGGTGGACGATAATGAGACACAATTGCCAGAAAGTCAGGAGGAGGACCAGAGTGCGGAAGTGGAAGACGAGGTGGTGGATGATATAGTAACTGACCCAACCTGGCAGGAGGACATGCAAAGCAAGGACAGCAGCACACAGGGGGAGGGAGGCAGAGCACCCCAACAGGCAGGAAAAAGCAGTGTGGTGGCCGCTGACAGAAGGCAGGCAACTGTTCCCCATAACACCAACACGAAGGAAGTTGCCAGTACAACTGTTAGGTTTTCCCGAGTCTGGTTGTTTTTTAAAGACTCTGCCGATAACCCCAAAAAGGCTATTTGCAACAGCTGCCAGGCCAGCATCAGCAGGGGTGGCAAAACGACCAGCCTAACTACCACCAGCATGATCAGGCACATGGCAACAAAGCACCCAACTTTGTGGGCCGAACCCCAGGGTCCAGGAACAGTGTCTGCAGGTGGCACCATTGCTTCTTCCGCTGTTGTGCATGCAAGCCAATCCCCTGTCCAAGGTTCATGCGAAGATGCTCCTGCCCTGCACCTGTCGTTGCACACTCTCAAGTAGCTGCATCAGGAAGCACGTCCATGTCCTTGTCCGAAGCGCAACGTTCAGTTGTCCATACCCCAGTCCTTACCCCAAGCGTAAATATGCAGCCAACGCCTCACAGGCCACACTACTAAATTCTCACATTTCACGACTGCTTGCACTCGAAATGTTGCCTTTTAGGCTCGTGGAGACGGAAGAATTCCGCAAGCTGATGGCGGCGGCCGTCCCTCGGTATTCGGTCCCTAGCCGCCACTATTTCGGTGTGCCGTCGCCGCATTACACAAGCACGTGTCCCAAAACATTAACCGTGCTCTCAACAATGCAATTACCGGTAAAGTCCACCTAACCACGGACATGTGGACAAGTGCTTGTGGGCAGGGACGGTACATCTCGCTGATGGCACACTGGGTTAACATAGTGGAAGCCGGGACCCAGTCGGACCTTGGGACGGAACACGTTCTCCTGACTCCAAGGATTGCGGGCCCTAGGTCAATCAGGGTTGCCCCCACGGTCTACAGCTCCTGCACATCATCCTCCTCAGCCTCCTCCTCCTCTTCGGCCTCCATCTCCGAAATGACCACAACAGTCACAAGCTTGAAGCACTGCAGCACTGCCTCGGCCAAGCGGCAACAGGCTGTGCTGAAGCAAATATGCTTAGGTGAAAAACCGCACAATGCTGAAGAGTTGTGGACAGCTCTGAAAGAGCAGGCAGATCTGTGGCTCACACCGCTGAACCTACAGCCAGGCATGGTCATGTGTGACAATGGCTGGAACCTGGTGGCGCTCTGAGGCGAGGCGAGCTCACACACGTACCATGCCTGGGCCATGTGCTTAACCTCGTGGTTCAGCGGTTTCTCAAATCCTACCCGGAGCTGCTGGATCTGCTTGTTAAAGTACGCCGCCTGTGTGCCCATTTTAGAAAGTCAGCTACAGCTTCCGCCGCCCTTGCAGTATTTCAGCAGCGTTTGCAGCTTTCGGTTCACAGACTGGTGTGTGATGTCCCCACGTGTTGGAACTCTACACCGCAGATGTTGGGAAGGATTTGTGAGCAGAAGAGGGCAGTTGTTGAGTACCAGCATCAACAAGGCCATCGGTATTCAGTTCAGACTCCACACATAAGACCTCAGGATTGGACATGGATGTCAGACATATGTACCATCCTCCAAAACTTTGAGGACTCCACCAAGATGGTGAGCGGTGATGATGCCATAATTAGCGTCACCATTCCGCTTCTCTGTCTTCTGAAACCCTCTCTGCTCACAATCGAAGAGGATACATTGCAGGTGGAGCACGATGAGATGGAGCAAGGAACCATAAAGGGTGATTACACACAGCCAAGCCTCATCTCATCCCAACGTGGATTGGGTGACAATGAGGAAACGGAGGAGGAGGAGGAAGGACAGGAGCTAGTTTCATGCACTATAGACGGTACTACCTGTACAGCTGTCATACCGTCTGTTCAGCGTGGATGGCCAGAGGACAGGGAGGAGGAGGAGGAGGAGAGCATGGTCAGTCATCCTCTTGGTGAGGACACAGAAGTCTTGCCTGTTAGTAGTCTGGCATGCATGGCCGAGTTTATGCTACGCTGCCTTTCCCATGACCCTCCCATTCTCATTACTGGTTGGTGACACTTCTATACCCGCGCTACGAGGAAAACTTTAATTCTCTTATTCCTGAGGCGGACAGGTCTACAAAAATGGGGCTGTACCAGAAGGCCCTTGTTGCTGAACTATTAAAAAAATTCCCATCTGAAGATGCTGGCGGCAGAGGGCACACTTCGTTGGACAACCAAGGAGTAAAGGCGATAGAGACACAACTTCAATCCAGCAGAGGCAGGGGAACACTGTCAAAGTTCTGGGAGAGTTTTCTCAGACCCTCCCATCGGACAGGCCCTGAGGCGCAGGGTACTCTCACAAGGAGTGCAAAGTTTGGGATGATGCTGAGGGAGTACCTTGCCGACCGTACCAACGACCTCCGTGATTCCGCTGTGCTTTATAATTATTGGGTATCCAAGCTGGATACGTGGAATGAACTGTCTCTCTATGCCTTGGAGGTCCTGGCCTGCCCTGCCGCCAGCGTTTTATCAGAGTGGGTTTTTAGTGCCGCTGGTGGAATTATAACAAATAAGAGCATCCGCCTGTCAACTGAAAATGCTGACAGGCTGACTCTTATAAAAATGTACAAGGGCTGGATTGGGCCAGACTTCTCAACACCGCCGAATGATAGCAGCATAACATAAACTCCAATACAGTGTTTTTTCTTGGGAGGTGTATTCCCATGCATCTTTTCACACCCACACATGGGTATATGCTTCCTGATTTTGGCTATTTGCTCTTGTCCTCCTCCTTCTACTCATCCTCCACCACCATATCACCAGGGTGACCGTGGTCCGTGATGGAACACCCACCTAATTTTTTTAAAGGGTGTTTATGATGCCCGTAAAAAAAAATTTTTATACAGTATGTTCATGTATACACCCCAGGGGTAAATGTTTGTCAACCCATACACTTAGTGCATGGGCATTACAAGTATAGGAGGCCCGCTCCTTTCTAATGGGAACATTTTTTTATGAGACTCTCCTCCACGTCTCTTCCAAGGGGCATTGAAGTGCCCATAATTTTTTGGCAGCTCTTGCATTCACTGCATAGGCCAACACTATGGGAGACTCTCTCCTTTCTAATGGGAATTTGTTGTTACTGTGGCCCTGCTCTGTGTGTCTTTCAATTCTTAGTGAGGTTTTTCCCAAAACTGGACAGCCGTTGGACTCACTGCATACCCTATAACTGTATATCAGACTCTCTCCTTTCTAAAGGGAACATGTCGTACCTTGTTACTGTGGCTCTGCGTGTCTTTAAATTCTTAGTGGGGATTTTCCGAAAATTGTCAGCCGTTGGACTCACTGCATACCCTATAACTGTATGGCAGACTCTCTCCATTAAAATGGGAACATGTCGTACCTTGTTACTGTGGCCCTGCTCTGTGTGTCTTTAAATTCTTAGTGGGGTTTTTCCTAAATTTGTCAGCCGTTGGACTCACTGCATACCCTATAACTGTATAGCAGACTCTCTCCTTTCAAATGGGAACATGTCGTACTTGTTACTGTGGCCCTGCTCTGTGTGTCTTTAAATTCTTAGTAGGGTTTTTCCTAAAATTGTCAACCGTTGGACTCACTGCATACCCTATAACTGTATAGCAGACCCTCTCCTTTCTAATGGGAACATGTCGTACCTTGTTACTGTGGCCCTGCTCTGTGTGTCTTTAAATTCTTAGTGGGGTTTTTCCTAAAATTGTCAGCCGTTGGACTCACTGCATACCCTATAACTGTATAGCAGACCCTCTCCTTTCTAATGGGAACATGTCGTACCTGTGGCCCTTCTTTATCTGTCTTTAAATTCTTAGTGGGGTTTTTCCCAAATTTTGGCAGCCCTTGCAGTCACAGCATGGGCTTTACCACTATAGGAGACCCGCTCCTTTATAATGGGAACCTTTTTTTTTACTGAGACCCTCCTCTATGTCTCTTCAAAGGGGTATTGGTTGCGTCCAAATTTTTGTCAGCCCTTGCAGTAACTGGATACACAATAACAGTATAGGAGACCCACTTGTTAATAATGGGAACAATAAAGCATAGCCGGCTGATGGCTCTGTAACAATAGCTAGGGCCGACTGCTGGCCTTTTAAGAATAGTAAGGGCCATCTGATATCCCTATAAAATAGGCTTCATGACTTTCAGAGTCCCTCCAACAGAAATAAAACAGGATGTGTCTGATGATGTGTCACACACCACATTGCCAGATAAGGTTGTAAAATGTTAAAATGACATTTCCCGGTCAATGCATTTCTCTTAAAAAAAAAAACCCGTAAAAAAAAAAAACAATAGGATCTTTCTTAGTATAAGAAACAGTGTCATCAATTTAACAACAATGTAATCACAGTACTCCACCACTGCCTTGGCCAAGCGGCAACAGGCTATGCTGAAGATAGCATGCTTAATGCTTAATTGACAAACCGCCCAGCGCAGCAGAGTTGTTGAAAGCTGTAACACAGCAGCCTGATCTGTGGCTCTAACCGCTGAACATACAGCCAGGCATGGTCGTGTGTGACAATGGGCGGAACCTGGTGAAGGAGAAATGACAGCCGGGGGAGATACGGTTTCCCTCTATGCCAGTCCTTTCACCGAGCTAAAGAATATGGCTGTGGTGAAATAAAACTCCCACTGAGAAGCTGTTTCATATTGAAAAACATTGTGCCCACTAGAGGATTTGATTCTGAGGGCTAACCTTTCTCCGCCGCTCAAGAGCCCCATATAGCTGCAAAGTTAGCGAAATCATGAACTTTCCTGAGGCAGAAGCCAAGGCACACCAGAGGTTTCTCTGGTGGGACCGTCCAACCCTGCCAAGAAGCAGTCCTGGCTACGAAAAGTGTGTGGAAAAGTTCCCGGACACTCTATGGCTGCATTTTTACTGAGGAGGAAACACACGCAAACATTGGGAGAACATACAAAGTCCTTGCAGATGTTGTCCTTGCTGGGATTTGAACCCAGAATCCCAGCGCTGCAAGTCTTCAGTGCTAACCTCTGATCCAATGTGATGCCGTTCACCCTCTAATATCTAACAGGCTGGAGAAACTTGCACCTACTGTCACTCTATCTTCAGCTACTTTGTGAGAAAATGTATTTTGGCAGCCACTCAGTCTACCAAATAAAATTCCTGAGAAGGAAATTGGGGATGGCTTCGCTACTGGTACTGGGGGCAGTGCTAATACCATGGCGTCGTACCATAGTTTGCTGGAAATATTCCAGGCTGGTAGGAGGCAAGCAAATTCCCACAGAAAAGTACCAGCAGTAACGTTCAGGGACCCACGCTTGAAGAAGACGGAGACAACACCGGGAGAAATAGTGATGGCTGGGGACCGAGTATGGACACGAGGCATGAGGCATGTGGTTGTGAAAAGTTTCCGCCTCCACGAGCCTAAAAGCCCACATTTCAAGTGAAAGCAGCTTTACATGACTTCCTGTGAGAAATGACACGCAGGGTAGATAGGGTTTCCCTTTATGCCAGTCCTTTCACCGAGCTAAATACAACTGTCAGCAGAAAAAGTTGTGGACTGGCTCCGTACCGTCCCTGGCCACATTCACCTGTCCATGTGTTTGTGGTTAGGCGGTCCTTTCCAGTATGTTCACTGGGGAGGGCACGGGGAATGTTGTGGGACCCGTGCTTGTGGAAGGCGGAGGCGATACCGGGAAATATAGCGGCGGCTGGGGACCGAGTATGGACACCTGGCCACCGCCGGCATGAGGTTGTGAAAAGCTTCCGCCTCTATGAGCTTAAAAGGCCATATTTCAAGTGCAAAAAGCTGCCCAGAAATCTGTCATTTTAGTGTTGCGGCCTGTGGGTGGGTGGTTGGCTGGCTGCATACTTGCACTTGCATTCCAAGTGACAGAAAACTAAGCAGATGGTGGCCTTTATAATCATCATGGCCTCACCTCGGCACTATGAACTCTCCTGAAGGAGAAGCCAGGGCCCGCCGGAGGAGTCTCCGGTTCTCTGGTGGGCCTGTCCAACCCTGTCGAAAAGCAGCCCTGGCTAAGTAAAGACTGGCTCCGTACTGTCCCTGGCCACATTCACCTGTCCATGTGTTTGTGATTAGGCGGTCCTTCCCAGTAAGTGCACTGGGGAGGGCACGGGTAATGTTGTGGGGCCCCTGCTTGTGGAAGGCGGAGGCGATACCGGGAAATATAGCGGCGGCTGGGGACCAAGTATGGACACCCGGCTGCCACCGGCATGAGGTTGTGAAAAGCTTCCCCCTCCACGAGCCTAAAAGGCTACATTTCAAGTGCAAGCAGCTGTCAAAAATATGGCAGTATAGTATTGCAGCCTGTGGGTGGGTGGCTGGCTGCCTGAATACTTACACTTGATTTCCAAGGAATGGGGTAGGGACAACTGAAAGCTGCAGTGGTACAAGGACGTGGACGATGATTGTTGCAAGTCTACAACGACAGGTTCATGGCGGGAGGCATCTTCGCATGCACCAAGGATCACTTATGATGGGCACACTTTTAGGCAGTGACCTGGGAGTCAGAGATGCTTCCAGAGGTCTTCCCCATGCTGTTCCCATGACTTTTCAGCACTGTATGCATGTGTCTGATGATGTGTCACACACCACATGGCCAGATAAGGTTGTAAAATGTTAAAATTAAATTTCCCGGTGAATGCATTTGTCTTGGTTGAAAGCAATGCAAAAGTGCAAAAACACATCAAAAACGCTACGTGTGAACATAACCCAAGGTGTGGAGGAGTATTTTGTTTTTGGTTATTTATTTTGCTTTATATACATTGTACATGTCATGGAAAGGTTGTTCCTTAACATATTTCCCAGGAAAATCCATTTTGGTTTCGTTTTGGTTTTATTGTGAGTCCGTAAAAGTGGCGTAATACCTCTGACAACGTTGTTGGCAGAAATGACCTGGGAGTCAGAAATGCTTCCAGGGGTCGTCCTCATGCTGTCCCCATGTCATTTGAGCACTGTTCCCATCGATTTGGGCAATTTTTAGGCCCTCTGCAGACCGCCGAGGGGAGCCGCCTGAAAAATGCTCGAGTTTCCCATAGACTTACATTGGGCTCGTTGCGCGGGTCGAGCACCCGAGTATTTCAATTTGCTCGACCCGAACAATGAGTACCCGAACATTTTAGTGATCGCTCTTCACTAATTAAGATCCAAAGAAAAGTATTCCTGGCCCCTGAGACCTGGGCCTTTGTCTAGAAATATCTAACAGCAGCAGAAGGCAGAATTGGAATGGAGCCTCTTGTGCTATATGCACTGCAGTCTGCTATATACACCGCCTGCCTATATACCCTGCCTGCCTGATATCTCTGCAGATGGATTAGTCCTCAGAAGGACTGTTTGTTAAGATGGATATGTGTAATGTACGGTTTTTCTCCCTACACTACCCAATACACGATCAAATCTCTCCCTGACACAGCAGCAGCTCTCCCTACACTGTCGGATCCAGAGTGACTGTGACGAGCATGGAGGCGCCAGGTCTGATATAGACCTGATGACGCTGTGCGGCCAGCCAATCACTGTAATGCCCACAACCAACATGGCTACGGCATTACAGTGCATGGCAGGCAATCCTTACATGTTCATTGGCTCTCTAAAGAGCGCCAAACATGCAGGGAGGGGACCTAAGTTCCCGCCCGAGCAACCCGGAAATACTCGGCGAGCGCCGAGCATCTAGAGCAGTGAGATGCTGGGGCGAGCACCGAGGAGTAGCAAGCATGCTCACTCATCACTAACCTTAATGTCTCTTTTTGCCCATGGAGGGGTCTGAGATATTCAGACATGGTACAAAAGTATTATAAGTAGAGGACAATCTTAACAATTAGGAGTCCTAGTCTTCATTCTCACTAGAGAGGCGGCCCCCCCATACACTCTCTATAAAATGAATGGGAGGTGCAGAAATGGCAGAGTAAGCACTAAGCAACAAAATCAATATTCAAGCCATGGTTTATATCTGTCAGTAAATGAAAGCTAATTTATTTCTCCAAGGAATTCTTTTTAATGAAATTGTATAGTGCTGTTAACAAACAAGCGGTCATATATTTAATTACATTTTTATGATTCACATTGAGCGTTTGATCTCATAATACTACATACAGTAGTTGACTTTGATAACTTGATTGATAGTCCTGTTTTCGTATTTCTTACTGATCCTTTAGACTTACTGATCCGCTAGACGGGTTTCTCTTTTTTTTCACTGGAGACTCACCAGCTAGAAAATGCTGATGTTTGCACTATTGGGTATAGCAAGTTTTAAAATTGCAATAATTTTGCCAAAATGTTGTCTTCTGAACTCAATAAAACATACAAACAACAACAGCACAAAATGAGATTAGCCCTAAACTAATAGCTAGGATAACCTGTGGAAGATACACTATCTATTGACTTCTGATCAAACTGTTTCTTAATCTGCCCCTCCACAAAAACTAGCGGGAGCATCACAGTTTGAGAAGTGCTGCTCCATACAGACCTCAAACCGGTGAATGACTGCCTTCTGGCCATGCTTAGTCTGGACCAAATTTTGTCGCTCTAATGTGCCATATTTGTGCCACAATTTAACATAACTTTGTGCACCAAAGTTAGCCAACTGATTGATAATGCAAATTTAAACTGAACAATATAAAGATGAGCCACAAGTATTAAATAGAGTGAGTTAGGGGTCGCTCACACCAGCGTATACATAGGACCAGTGCTATCCAATGTTTTATCAGCTAGCACTCGGACCAATGTTGTTCTATGCTGTACTGATCAGTGTTTTTTTCTCTTACCGATTCAGTATGAAAAAAATAGTATGAGTGGATTCGCCAATTGGATGGAACACACTCTTTCAAGTTTATGGGCACGTGGAAAACATCGGACTGGACGTGGATGACATCCAAGTGCAGTCCGATTTCCGTGGACTCACAGAAAGGAGAAGATGGAGAAATTTTGTTCTCCATCTTCTGACAGTGTTCTCCAATTCTCTCATCCGAGTGTATTGAATCACACAAAGCTGACACTCGGCTCAAACTCAGATCGGAGTTTAAGCCAAGTGTCATTAACATAATCAATTTGATTCTCTTGCATGAGAGAATATATTCTTGTGTGACCCTGGCCTTGCTGTGAAAAAAATTGGAACATTTTAATACTGTCTAGTTTAATTTAGCATTGTCTAAGTTAGACAGCTCTATTATTTAAAAGTAAATCATCTCTATTATTTTAATTTGATGACGGATACTTTACATCAGATTATAGCTCATAGCAGACACTTTAGGTCTAGGTTGTCCGTCTTTACATTCAGTATGTACAGTAGTGTTCGAAATAATAGCAGTCCAATATGACTAACCAGATTAATCACTGTTTTGGTATAAATTATATTACCACATGTCAAACAATTTACCAGTTGGTACAGTAGATTCTAACAAAACCAACATACTCAGCATTTATGATCTGCATGTTTTTGAGTCTGTGTATTTGAATAATTAATTGAAAGGGGGTGTTCAAAATAATAGCAGTGTGCAGTTCAATTAGTGAGGTCAATCATTCTGTGAAGAAACAGGTGCGAATCAGGTGGTCCTTATTTAAGGGTAAAGACAGCACACGTTGTACCTGCATTTCTCCTCGAAAGCCTGAGACATATGGGTCATTCGAGATATTATTCTGAAGAAAAGCGTACTTTGATTAAAAAGTTGATTGGAGAGGGTAAAACTTATAAAGAAGTGCAGACAATGATAGGCTGTTCAGCTAATATGATCTTCAATGCTTTAAAATGGAAAACAAAACCAGAGAGACATGGAAGAAGGCTACCATTCGAATGGATCGAAGAAGAGCCAGAATGGCAAAGGCTCAGCCAATGATCAGCTCCAGGATGATCAAAGATGATCAAAGTACCTGTGAGTACTGTGACAGTTAGAAGACACTTTTGTGAAGCCAATCTCTTAGCAAGAAATCCCCGCAAAGTCCCACTGTTTAAAAAAAAGCCATGTACTGAAGCAGATACAATTTGCCAAAAAACACATGAACTGACCTAAAGAGAAATGGAGAAATATTTTGTGGACTGATGAAAGTAAAATTGTTCTTTTTGGGTCCAAGGGCCGCAGACCGTTTGTCAGACGTCCCCCCAAACTCTGCATTCAAGCCACAGTACACTCTGAAGACCGTGAAGCATGATGGTGCAAGCATTATGATATGGGCATGTTTCTCTTACTATGGTGCCGGACCTATTTACCGCATACCAGGGATCATGGACCAGTTTGCATACATTAAAATACTTGAAGAGGTCATGTTCCTTATGCTGAAGAGGACATGCCCTTGAAACGGGTGTTTCAACAAGATAATGACCCTAAACACACCAGTAAGCGAGCAAAATCTTGGTTTCAGTCCAACAAAATTGAGGTTATGGAGTGGCCAGCCCAATCCCGGGACCTTAATCCGATAGAACACTTGTGGGGTGACATCAAAAATGCCGTTTCTGAGGCAAAGCAAACAAATGGCAAAAAATTGTGGGATGTAGTCAAAGCATCCTGGGCTGGAATAACAATTGACAGGTGCCAGAAGTTGGTTGACTCTATGCAGCATAGATGTGAAGCAGTTCTAAAAAACTATGGGTATACACCTAAATATTAGGTTAGTGATTCACAGGAATGCTAAATTAAAAAAAAAAGTACATATTGCGAGTTTGTAAAGACAAATGCAGACACTGCTATTTTTTGGAACAGCCCAATGTTCATTTTTTGTTATTTTCCGTAAAGTAGTTAAAAATTATATACATTTCTCTTCATGTTTTGAATTACAAAACAGTGTGCAATGTTCCCAATGCATGGAAATAAAAACTAGTATAACGATTTTGTGCTTAAATCATGTTTTTGAACACACTACTATTATTTTGAACACTACTGTACATTTAAATACAATTTATGTAATTCCTCAAATTGCCTAACTAGTATATCTGCTATCATATGAGTATAAATACACGCTTAAACATTGAAATTGCAACACCAAGAAGGAAAAGTCATGGAGTTATGGAAATCACAGGATTAATAGACATATTAATGATATGAAAATTATGAAAAAGTGGAAAAGTTTTAAAAAAATCTTGACTTATTCAGTATTGAGTATGAGCACCACATGTAGAAATTCACACATTTAAATGCGTTGGCTTCTATCAATCAGGAAATTAATAGTTGTTTGAGGAATGTTTTGCCACACTGAATGGATTTAGGCAAACAAATCATCAAGATCCGCTGTTGACAGCTCTCTTGGTAATTGCCAACAAATGATGTCTCAGATGTGCATAATGGGAGTCAAGTCCAGAGATGCTGTAGGACATGGTACCATATTTGAGCCATACTGGCTGCTTACAGTAGCAAGAGTAACATACAGTCTGGTATTGTTATGTTGAAATCGGCTCCTGCAACAAATTAGAGAAATGGTCATACCACTGGTTCCAGCCAAATCAATGTAACAACGATCTGTGAGTGTAACTGCAATGAAGACTAGAGGGTCTGGTTACTCTACATTATGCCAACCCACACAAAAATCCGTGGAGTAGGAGCAGTGTGATTTTCCCTCAGGAAGGCCTCTTCCTTGACCTCATGCTACTGATCTCAAAGGCTATCTTGGTGCAGAGCAAGAAGGCAATGGAGGCTGACATGGAGCAATGAGTGCTGCTTTTTT
Organism: Phyllobates terribilis; assembly: GCF_046119375.1. Lineage (NCBI taxonomy): Eukaryota > Metazoa > Chordata > Amphibia > Anura > Dendrobatidae > Phyllobates > Phyllobates terribilis. Next base: position 1,032,795,674 of record NW_027362761.1, on the reverse strand, counting down.
TCTTGGATGCAATGATATCTAAAGATTGATCCAAATACCATGTGGTCTTGTAATTGCGTGTATTTCTGGGTGTGGTGCTTATACTTGATACTATTTAAATCGAGATGTTTTTAAATTCTGTGTGCATTTTTTCATCATTTGCATATCATTAAAATGTCCTTCTTATTGTTGCAATTCCATTGTGAAGCAGTATATGGTTCATCTATAGAAATAAGAAAAAAGATTTAAACTAACCTGGTCTGCCATCAGTTCAGTCCTCCACGGCAGCCAGACCAGGGTATTGTTCACTTCTGCATTGGCAATCATCCGCCTAGCCTCCTGGGCACTTTTGCTGTCTACTATGCACCAGTGATATCATAATGTTGTGGTGCGACACGTCAGGTCTAATGACTAGGCCAAACACAGCGTCATGACATCACGAAAACCTACTAAGCTACAGAGGCACCCAGGATGTTGGGCAGAGGTTTTCCGGCACAGACGTAAACACTGCCGTATCCAGATGCCATGGTGGACTGAATTAGACAGTGGACCAAGGTTATTCAAATCTTTTTGATCATCTCTATTCTGAACCAGCCGATGGCTAATCAGGCTGAATAAGGTTATTGTACAAGAGCAGTATTTGGATTCCTAGTTCCTTTAGAGCTCTTCAAAGCTTTCTCTAACAAGGCATCAGTACTTGTAATCCTATGACACATATTAGCTCCGCATTTTACATGTGGTACAATACAAGTAAGCTGCTAGCCATCATTGAGGCCCCCTTAACCCTGAACTCCTGTGCAGTTGCATAGGTTGTACATATGTCACCCTGGTTTGGAGCAAAGAGACTGTACTGCAGATTACACACAATATTATCTAGAATTTATAAATTACACCATAAATGATGACACATTATAAGATATTTCATTTGAAAAATTATTGCCTAAAAAAGAACATAAACTGAAATCATTTTCTATTTTTGGATTTTGCTAAAAGCTTATTAGATTTATATGACACGAACAAAAAGTTTTAAATAACTCCAGTGACTTATGTGTCTTCTTACTTGCTTAATAAATGGTCTCTAGCTCTGCAAAGTCAAAGTCATAACACATTGAACTATAAATCTAAAAATAAACTGATTTCCTGTCCTCAGTAAAATCTATATTCTTTATCGCCTAAACTTGTTTTTGCAAAACTATTCTATATAGGTCAAGGATAGAGAGTATCTTGCATATGTTTATTTTTACCCTAATAATTTATATTGGTCTTTTTTTTCATGGCTTTTTAATACCTATATTAGCTGACAAGTAATCTAACCTGTTGGTCCTTTGTGCTCTGATCACTTACAGCCATAAGTTTATGGATGAATCAGAAAAGCAGCCAAAGTGGAAAAGGTTAGGACCACAAGAGAAAAGATGCTCATAGGGTGAGCATGATCACATTGTTATCAAATGTTGACAAAGTGGATTAAAAAAGGCTCTCCTTAATAGTTGTACTACAATAGGAACAACACTATTATATGCTTGATGTGCTGCCAGGTGTCCATATCCTGTGGATTATTAATGTGTCTGTAGCGTCGCCCAGGAAAAAAAATGATGTGATAATTTTCCAAGAAAATGGCAGGTCACCTATCTAGGCGCACTCAACTAAGAATGGTTCCTTCAGACATTCTTTGAAGAAAGAACCTTTATCGGTAGACTTCAATCTAAACCATGACGTGTTTCGGAACAATTAAAAACGTTTTCAAATGATAAACAAAATAGTAATCTTTAATTACAAGGGCACAGGGCGCCAAACATATATACAAGGATCGAATACATCTAAACATCTGTTTACACATGGTCTCAAGCAGGGTTGGACATATCATTGGTGCAACCGGGGCCCAAGAGGTAAGAGGGCCTATTTCTACCTCCAGAGCAGGTGCAATTTTGCATTTTTAGAAGCTCTTAGGCTGCAAAGAGCCCATATATTGTTCTTACACAGAGGCCCTTTTGTGTCTGTGGCCTCAAGGTAAACGTGTCATGAAATTAATGCTGCCCAAACCACTGGCCTGTTCCCTTTTAAAACAATGTAAATCCATCTGAAAAATCAAACAATTAATAAAATAATTATCTCCAGAGGGTAACACTTTAAAAAAGAAGACATTAAACCTGATGTGTGATATAATTGCTGGTCACAGTTGTTTCACTGTGCTTAAACTCAAATAAATTAGATTATTAATCAACGTTTACACCAAGATGTATACCACTCAGCTGAGTGTTGCATCACTAGTGAATGTACATTAATTACTTAAAAAGCATAGTTGAAGTGCCAAGCGACTAAGGATGTCACTGAGATGTAGATCCCAAGCATGTGCAGGAGCACGCTCCATGGTGCCTGGCAGCCAAGGATGCTATTTTAGTATCGATCACTCGCATGCGCCCTATTTGCCATTGGAAAGTCGTAGGGGTACTGCTGCTGCTAGTGTTAATTGTCTCTAATGTAATGTGCCAGTATATTTTGCAAGTATTGAATTGGGAAAAGGTAATGTTAGATTGATATTAGAATGATGACCTGAACACTATTTGCTTATCATGGAAAGAGCCTAGATGTTGGTTAGCTCTATTCCGCTGTTTTTAGCACAAATAGGATGGGTTATCCCACATAACTCTTAAATTGCTAAATAAATAAATACATCAATTATTGCAATTAAAATTGTACAAACATGCCCTATTTTCACTGACTGTCTTTTAATTTCTCGATGGTTGGCAACCCTGGTTGTTTCCAACTTGTTCATTCCATTCCTAGAAGACTTGGTGCTGTCTTTAAAAATCACTGAGGTCACACAAATTACTAGATGTAGCTGTTTTTGATGTGGAGTGTATTCATTTTTGCATCAACTAATATGAGTAAAACTGAAGATTTTGTCATAAAAGTTATATCATCAACCTTACTTTCATTTGTTGGGTTAAAAAATGTTCTATGAAACACATCCTTATCAAATTTTTGGAAATTGTTCATGTATTCAATGAGATATTGATATCCTTGAGGACAAAGCTAAACGCGAAACGTACGTCGGACGTCTTTGGGTTATTTACTTCTAGTCACTTTCTCTCTATTTTCATGGTATGGTTACATTTGACATTTACATACATTTAATTATTTGTATATTATCTTACTGTGTATTTATGTGCACTATCACTTTATTTCTATTAACTCTTTTATCTATTATCCTATTAACATGTATTATATAACTATATCCTAGTAACAAATAATATACGGTACCCACATTATGATAACTTTTTTCTGTATGATTCGCCCCACATTTTTTAACACTATTTTTATTTCCATATCATATCTATATGTCTGATGGTTGTGACTAGTGTTGAGCCACCCCCGTAGTGTTCGAGTTCGGTTCGGTTCGTCGAACACCCGTGTGTTCGCCGAACTGTTCGTCGAACTGTTCGTCGAACCCCTTCGAACACCGTTAAAACCAATGGCAGGCAAACAAAAACACATAGAAACACATAGAAAACACCTTCAAAGGTGTCCAAAAGCTGACAAACTGCTCAGAAGACATAACTAACACATGGAAAAGTGACAAGTACATATAGTCATGTGAAAAGAAAAGAGGTGGAGGAGTAAAAGGAGGGGGAGACACAGATATAGGCATGTCATGCCCTTCTAAAATCCAAAAAGTGAGAAGCCGACACAGCCAGTCCGTTCCTGCCCGTGCCACCTCCGTTTGTGCCAGAACCGCGGTGGACCCTGACAGCCAGCCCCCCTCTCCCAATACTGGTGCCTGTTCGCTGGGGGGTCGAGCGAGCCCCCCTGTGGTGGAGGCAGCTCTAAGCTTTTTAATTTAAATTGTCTCTCTAATTTGAATGAATACACTTTAAATCCCTTTACAAGGATCTATTGAAGGGCAAGTCTCATGCCAGCAGCCGCGTAATTCCAGCTCCAGTAGTGTCCACTAAAGCTGCTGCAGTTAAAAAGCTTTTATAAGGATCGAGCTCGGCTGTCCACCGCAAGGCGTCCTACCGCCAGTTCCAGCCCCTATGCCTTGGGGTGCCTCCTGATGCTCTTCACTGAGTTTCCCGTGGTCCTGAAGCATTTCCTTTGAAAAAATTAAGTGTCCAAACTACAGGTGGTGTAGCTTGCTTAACAGCCGGGATAATCCGCTGACTAGCAGACACTGCTACTAGGCACAAAGTATTTCCTGAGCTAGATGCAGTTAAAAATTTGTAATTAGATACTCTCGTTGGATGCTGAGAAAGCATTCCATAGAGTCTCCTGGCACGCCATATATTATTCTCTTAAAAAGCTTGGGGTAGAGGTCTAGGGGACCCTTTTATAGCCAAAATCACGGCCCTGTATCGCAATGCGTCACCTAGGCTGAAGATAAATGGAACTGTAGCACCCCGAGGGCTTGGTTGCTGCAGAGGTATTGCATCTCACCCAGAGGTGTGATATCTCACTCTCAGGTAAGAATGGAGTGTGGATCAGGATCCCGACACCTGCATGAATTACACCACATTGCCGTGGGGCAGGGCGACCAATATGCCCCTGAGATGGGCACGACAGTCCCTGTCCCTGGCTGGAGTGGGGGGAGGGAACACTGAGGAAGGGGAACCCTGTAGTGCAGGAGCAGGGAGGAAGCAGTTCCTGGGTGCATTGAGAAGGGAGTATAAAAGGTGGGCACCATCTTAGTTCAGTGCAGAGAAGTCTGAGCAGAAGTGACAGGGAGCAGGGGCTCTGCATGAGCTCTGCTCCAGAGGCAGGCCTAGTAACAGAGGCCCCGGCCTGGAAGAGGGAGAAGGAAGGAAGAGGAGCGGAGAAGGCTACAGGAACGATTAATGAAGGGATCCCAGGGGTGTGGACGGGCGAGCCGCCACCGCACGCCCGAATCCACCTGCGTGGAGGGGTCAGGCCAAAGGGGGAGACCGGTCCCCGAAACTTGTGGAGGCGGGAAACGACCCTCAGCTAGAAATCGGAGGCTGTGACATTTTATGTGGCGCAGCCCCTTGCTACACCCGCTAGGAGGGCAGCACATAGGGTCAGGGAAACTGGCGCCAAGTTTACCAAGAGGAGGCCCGAGGCAGCTGGACAGAAGGGTTGGTAAGAAAGGCCAGACAAAGGACACACAAAGGGGATCCTGTGAAGCGCTCCAAAGTTATCTGGGAGTTGTTTCAGCCCCTCACCTGGTGAGCACAGTACGACGTGGGCAGCCGTTACCTGCAGAAGTGGTCTGGATAATAAGAACTGTGAGTAAAGGCCCTGGACTGCATCACTGACTCCGTGTCGTTACTGCTGCTGCCGTGCACCATCACCCCCATCCTCCGCATACACTGCCCTGAGGCTATACTCCTCCCGTGGGGAGTTATGCTATGCTCTGCTGCACCCCCAACACCAGCCTCAGCGGTCTGCCCTGCAGCGGCGGTTCACTCTGATCGCAATCCACGGGTGGCGTAGTCGGACATTTAAACATCAAAACCACATAAATAGTTCCGCCACTGCTTTGACCGCCCTGAGCCACGGAACCGGGTCGCCGCCACGGAGACTACAATCACCAGCATCCACCAAAAAGGGTCCGACTCCGGATGTCCCAAGGCCCAGGGGGCTCGTCAGAACATATTCATCACCTTTCATAATCACCAATGGGACAAGGCAGGGATGTCCTCTGTCCCCTTTCTTATACATCCTAGTGACGGAGCACCTGCTCTCATCAATTCGCCATAACCCCAATATTAGGTGGATTGAGGTGGGAGGCACCGAGTACAAGTGCTCTGCATTTGCTGATGATGTCAATCACATATATTCATCAGCAGGCTGTCATGGCTGAAATAGATCACTTTGTTACATGGTCAAATTTTAAAATCAATACAGCGAAGTCTGAGGCCCTCGATGTCTCCCTCCCCAAATCCATACAGGATCCAGTCCAACTTTCCCTTTGCCTGGCCCTCACAGGGTATCAAATACTTAGGAATTCCTATTCATAGAGACCTCTCCCGTCTATGTTATCTTAATTTTGGGCCCTTTATTGAACAACTCCATACAGACCACGGTTGGCAAGTTAGAACTGTAAGATTCACTACGTGAACCACTGGTGTTTTGTGGAAAAGCACATGTACACTGTGTTCCAAATTATTATGCAAAAAGTGTTTAGGAGTGATAAGGGAAGAATTTGTTTGTTTGTCAGTTAAACTCATTGATGGTGATGTGTGTCAGGGCTCTTTATATCACTGTAAGCAATTGCAGACACCTGTGCTAATTATTTTGGCTGGTGTGTCCAGTGAACGGCAAGACTACTTAAGAAGGCTGTCCCACATTATTAAGCAGCCTACATTTTCTGCCAAAATGGGAAAGAAAAAGGATGTGTCGACTGCTGAGAAGCAACAAATTGTGGAGTGTTTAGGTCAAGGCATGACTACAATCAACATTGTGCGATGATCAGGATGAAGCGTCTTGGCAATCAAGAAGTATGTAGCTGATTCACAGTACACACGTGTGCGTGCTGATAAGGGCAAATTGAGGACTCTTTCCTACAGGCAATTACGTCAGGTTAAAAGAGCAGCGGCAAAAAAGCCTTGCCATAGCAGCAGACAAGTTTTTGAAGCTGCTAGTGCCTCCAACGTCCCCCAAACAACAAGATGCAGGGTCTTTCAGAGGTTTGCAGCTGTGCGTACGCCATCCTGTCGACCTCCTCTATCCACTGCACACAAGCAGAAACGGCTCCAGTGGGCCAAACATTACATGAAGACTGACTTCAAAACTGTTTTGTTCACCAATGAGTGCCGTGCAACGCTCGATGGTCCAGATGGATGGAGTGGAGGATGGCTGGTTGATGGACACCCCACGCAAACACGGCTACTGCGCCAACAAGGAGGAGGTGTAGTAATGTTTTGGGCAGGAATCATGGGGAGAGAGATTGTCAGCCCCTTTAGGATCCCTGAAGGGGTAAAGATGAACTCCATAATGTATGTGGAGTTTCTCAAACAGCACTTTCTGCCATGGTTCAAGAAGAACTGTGTATTCCACAGCAAGATCATTTTCATGCATGATAATGCACCGTCTCATGCTGCACATAACACATCTGCATCTCTGGCTGATATGGGCATAAAAGGGGACAAACTTATGGTGTGACCCCAATGCTCCCCTGACCTCTACCCCATTCAGAACCTCTGGAGCATCATCAAAAGGAGTGTCTATGATGGCGGGAGGCAGTTCACATCTAAGCAACAGCTCTGGGAGGGTATTCTGTCCTCATGCAAAACAATTGAAGCAGAAACCATCCAAAACCTGACAAATTCAATGGACGAGAGAGTTCAGAAGCTCCTTTCGAACAAGGGGTTCTATGTGCAAATGTAACATCACCTAGAATAAAGTTTTGAGTTGAAAACTGTTTGATTTCAGTTTCTAATAACCTGCTAATGCTTATAATTTCAAAAATGACCATTATTTTGGTCTTTATTAAAATGAAAAGGTTGATCGAAGAGTGTGGGGGATCTAAGAGTGTGGCAACCCAGTAGTCAGGATTAATTCGAATTCTGACAATCTGAGTGTCATGATACAGGTAGTGCAGCAAGAAGGCACTTATGTGTCTTGCGCATCTCGGAGCCCCAAAATTATTTTCCGGGCTAGATGCAGCTAAAAATTATTGTTAACTTTAAATCTGGTGGAGCTTAGTATAGATGGCCTAATAGAATCATTACTGCACACTGCTACAAAGCCCAAATAATTTTCCAGCCAAGATACAGATAAACATGATTAGTAATTTGAAAGCTTAAAACGGTTGGTGAGGTGATTTTAACCAATCATCAAGCTTTTACTCTCCCCAGGATGACACAGGGGTAGAAAAGTCGTTTCGGATCCATGATTTGTTCATCTTTATGAACGTGAGTCTGTCTACATTATCAGTGGAGAGCCACGTGCGCTTATCTGTCAGCACACCACCAGCAGCGCTGAACACACGTTCAGACAGAACGCTGGCTGCGGGGCATGACAAGATCTCCAAGGCGTAAGTGGCGAGCTCCGGCCATTTATCCAGATCGGAAGCCCAAAAAGAGCAAGGGTCCAGTGACACAGTCATGGCTTCAATGTTTACTTGGAGATACTCCTGTACCATCGTCTCTAGGCGTTGACTATGTGTCAGACTTCTTGTCTCCTGTGGCCTTGCAAAGGATGAGCTAAAAAAGTGGTGAAATGATTCCGCAAAATTGATGTTACCAGCAGATACTGTGTTTCTGTTACGGTTTGAGTGCTGAACACTCGACGGTCCCACGGTTGGCAAGTTGGAACTGTGAGATTCAGTACGTGCACCACTGGTGTTTTGTGGAAAAGCACATGTAAGATTCTGCAACAGTCTCTGCTGATACTCCTGCATGCGTGCATCCCTTTCTATGGCAGGAATAATTTCTGCAAATTTACTTTTGTACCGGTGATCTAACAGTGTGGCAACCCAGTGGTCAGGATTATTTCTAATTCTCCCAATTCGAGGGTCATGTTGCAGGTAGTGCAGCAAGAAGGCACTCATGTGTCTTGCGCATCCAGGAGCATCAAGTCCCTGTTGTGTTGGTGGCGAGATAACAATCATGCTTCCTTCCTCTGTCCTCTCCCCCCAACCTCGCACAACAGAAATGTGATCAAGGTCTCCCTCATCTGATGAGTCTTCCATCAGTTCGTCCTCCACTTCTTCCTGGGCTCCTGCACCTTCCTCACTAGTTTGGCTGCTACCATGTGCCCTGGTAAAACCATCTCCCCCACCCTCACATGCCTGCCGCCTTGGTGCAGCCGACCATCTGGACCTTGCAGATGTTAGCCCTTCCGCATACAACTCCTCCTCCTCTACTTCCTCCACCTCCTCTTGTGCCACCACCTGACTCCGAATTCTGTTTAACATTTGCTCCAGCATGTAAATCACCGGAATAGTCATGCTGATAATGGCATCGTCAGCACTAAACATCTTCGTCGCCATTTCAAAACTGTGCAGAAGGGTGCATAGGTCCCTGATCTGAGACCACTCCTCCAGCGTGATTTGCCCCACCTCTGGATCCCGTTGGCCCACGCTATACGTCAGAACGTATTGCACCAGGGCTTGTCGGTGCTGCCACAGTCGCTGCAACATGTGCAGAGTTGAATTCCACCAGGTAGGCACATCGCATTTTAGCCGGTGAAGTGGCAGGCCCAGCGACTTCTGTAGAGATGTAAGTCGCTGAGCTGCGGGATGCGAACGGCGGAAGTGAGCACACAGCGACCGTGCCCTCTGCAGAAGGCTATCTAGTCCGGGATAGTCGGCTAAAAATTGCTGGACAACCAGGTTCAACATGTGAGCCATACAAGGCACGTGTGTGACATTGCCCCGGCGAAGGGCCGCACCCAGGTTTGCAGCATTGTCGCACACGGCCTTCCCTGGTTTCAGGTCCAGTGGAGACAACCATTCAAGAAATTGGTTCTCCAGAGCTGACCACAACTCCTGAGCTGTGTGACTCACATTTCCCAGACATTTCAAAGTAAAAACTGCCTGATGACGTTGAGCCCTACTGCCAGCATAGTAAGGAGGTGTGCAGGATCCCTTCTGCGCAGTTAGAAAGCTTGTGGCATGACCAGACAGGCTTTGGGTGCAGGTGGAGGACCGATAGGAGGTTGAGGAGGCAGAAGCAGTGGAGGAACTTTGACATAAAGAGGATTGACGCACAACTCGTGGGGACGGCAAGACTTGGACAGCAGCCCCTTGTCCTGCTGTCACCATAGTTACCCAGTGCCCAGTCAGCAACATGTAACGTCCCTGTCCATGCCTACTCGTCCAAGTGTCTGTGGTGAAATGCACCCTGTCACACACAGAGTTTCTCAAAGAAGCGGTGATGTTTTGTGCGACATGCTGGTGGAGCGCAGGCACACCTTTCTTTGAGAAGTAGTGCCGACTGGGCATCTGGTACTGGGGCACTGCGACGGACATAAGGTCTCGAAAATCCTCTGTGTCCACCAGGCGGAAAGGCAGCATTTCTGTAGCCAAGAGCTTGCAGATGGTGAAATTCAACCTCTTAGCTTTCTCATGGCTAGGAGGAAATGGTATTTTACTTGTCCACATCTGAGGGACTGAGGGCTGGCTGTTATGCTTAGAAGGGGTTGATAAGGGTGTCCCCGGCAAACTGCCAGTCTGTGAGGAATATGCAGGCGGACATGTTAGGTTGCCTTGATCCAAAGGTGGTTCTATCGATGTCGGACAGCTCTCAACACCAGCTGGTGTTACCACCCCCAAAGAAAATGATGACCTGCCAATCACGCTGGCTGTTGTGGGTAAAGAGGTGGCAGGTCTGCGTCCCAAAACAGGTGTGACTGCTGTCCCTCCAGTCACAGAGGATGAAGAGGCTGCAGATGCACAAGATGGGGCAGACGGTGGTTGGCCCGGCCGGCTAGGCCGCATTGTAGCACAGTGAGCTTCCCACTGCAACTTATGCTTCATGTCCATGTGCCGGTTCATGCATGAAGTACTCAAACTATGTATTTTTTGGCCTCTACTTAGCTTTTGTTGACAAATGTTACAGATAACACGAGTTGGGTCATCTTTATCGATCTGAAAAAATGCCCAGGCTATGCGAGGCTTAGCACCCATGCGACCAGAAGAGCCACCACGACTTGTGGTCAGAGGCAGAGTTGTGTTTGAGGATGCAGTTGTTGACGTGCTTCCCGTACTGCGTCTCTGTCCAGGAAGGCGCAACCTGACCTCGTCGTCACTAGCATCCTCCTACACCTCCTCTGCTGACCTCATCTCTTGGCTGACTGTGGGTTGACAGTAAGTGGGATCTCCAACTTCATCATCATCACCCTGTGTGTTATCACACCCGTCGTCCTCAGAGCCAACCTGTTCCTGCCCTGACAAAAAACTAAAGTTGTCGCTCCAATCAGGTATTTGAGTCTCATCATCGTCTTCCTCATTGTCTCCACCAACAGGAGTTACAGTTTGGGAATGAGGGTCTACATTATGGTCAGAACCTTCAGCGTCTGGTCCTGGATCCGACTCATAAAGATTCTGGGCATCAGTGCAGATCATTTCCTCGTCTGGATTCACAGAAGAGCTGGAGCCGACCTCTGATTCCCAGGCTATAGTATGAGTAAACAGCTCTGCAGACTCAACCATCTGTTCTACCTCATACTCAGACGGGCAGCTGGAGATTTGGGAGCTGTGAGGAAGCAAGTGCTGTTTTTGTGCCTCATCTGGAATTTGTAGCGATTGGCGAGGCCGTAAGAAAGGGATCTTATCACATTGTCCGCTAAAAGAAGTAGACATTTTAGTTTTGCTGGAAGATGGTCTTTCTTCTGCAGATGTTACTGTTGCTTTAACACCTACTCCACGGACACAACCTTTTTTCCCCTTCCCAACACGCCTATTCCCCTTTCCACCAGCAGCAGGCCTTTTTCCACTCATTTTGGTGGTTAACTAATTCACAACTCTGGAGTTATTTGCACAAAAAAACAATGGATGGGAATCGAGCAGAGCTGAGTGGCCAAACTGTGGTATTAGGCCAAAACTATTGTCTGGGTTAGATGCAGAAAAAAATTATATTCAGTTTGCAACCTGATGGAGGTCAGTATAGATGGACTAATAGAACAAGTCCCACACACAGCTAGAAGGCCAAATATTTTTTCAGAGCTAGGTGCAGAAAAAAATTATATTCAATTTGCAACCTGATGGAGGTCAGTATAGATGGACTAATAGAACAAGTCCCACACACTGCTAGAAGGCCAAATATTTTTTCAGAGCTAGATGCAGAAAAAAATTCTATTCAATTTGCAACCTGATGGAGGTCAGTATAGAAGGACTAATAGAACAAGTCCCACACACTGCTAGAAGCCCAAATATTTTTTCAGAGGTAGATGCAGAAAAAAATTATATTCAGTTTGCAACCTGATGGAGGTCAGTATAGATGGACTAATAGAACAAGTCCCACACACTGCTTGAAGGCCAAATATTTTTTCAGAGCTAGATGCAGAAAAAAATTATATTCAATTTGCAACGTGATGGAGGTCAGTATAGATGGACTAATAGAACAAGTCCCACAAATTGCTAGAAGCCCAAATATTTTTTCAGAGTTAGATGCAGAAAAAAATTATATTCAGTTTGCAACCTGATGGAGGTCAGTATAGATGGACTAATAGAACAAGTCCCACACACTGCTAGAAGGCCAAATATTTTTTCAGAGCTAGATGCAGAAAAATATTATATTCAATTTGCAACCTGATGGAGGTCAGTATAGATGGACTAATAGAACAAGTCCCACACACTGCTAGAAGGCCAAATATTTTTTCAGAGCTAGATGCAGAAAAAAATTATATTCAGTTTGCAACTTGATGGAGGTCAGTATAGATGGACTAATAGAACAAGTCCCACACACTGCTAGAAGGCCAAATATTTTTTCAGAGCTAGATGCAGAAAAATATTATATTCAATTTGCAACCTGATGGAGGTCAGTATAGATGGACTAGTAGAACAAGTCCCACACACTGCTAGAAGCCCAAATATTTTTTCAGAGGTAGATGCAGAAAAAAATTATATTCAGTTTGCAACCTGATGGAGGTCAGTATAGATGGACTAATAGAACAAGTCCCACACACTGCTAGAAGGCCAAATATTTTTTCAGAGCTAGATGCAGAAAAAAATTATACTCAGTTTGCAACCTGATGGAGGTCAGTATAGATGGACTAATAGAACAAGTCCCACACACTGCTAGAAGGCCAAATATTTTTTTCAGAGCTGGATGCAGAAAAATATTATATTCAATTTGCAACCTGATGGAGGTCAGTATAGATGGACTAATAAAACAAGTCCCACACACTGCTAGAAGGCCAAATATTTTTCCAGAGCTAGATGCAGATAAAAATTATTTTGAATTTGCAACCTGATGGAGGTCAGTATAGATGGACTATAGAACAAGTCCCACACACTGCTAGAAGGCCAAATATTTTTTCAGAGCTAGATGCAGAAAAAAATTATATTCAATTTGCAACGTGATGGAGGTCAGTATAGATGGACTAATAGAACAAGTCCCACACACAGCTAGAAGCCCAAATATTTTTTCAGAGGTAGATGCAGAAAAAAATTATATTCAGTTTCCAACCTGATGGAGGTCAGTATAGATGGACTAATAGAACAAGTCACACACACAGCTAGAAGGCCAAATATTTTTTCAGAGCTAGATGCAGAAAAAAATTATATTCAATTTGCAACCTTATGGAGGTCAGTATAGATGGACTAATAGAATGATGCTATGCCCAAAAGGTTTTACTTCACTAGGTGCAGTAAAAAAATTGGTATTCTGTACACAGGTGGTGTAGCTTGCAACACAGATAGGCTACTCCACTGACTAACACACTCTGCAATAGGCCAAAAAGGATTAGCTTTGCTAGATTTAGTCAAATGCTGTGAAAAAAACTTGCACAGCACTGACACAGACCTGCCTGGCAAAAACTGATAGAAACTGATGTAACTTAGTCCTGAAAAGGACTGCAATTACAATTAGTTTTTACTCCCACAACCTATCTATTTAAGAGCACAGACCTGCCTGATAAAAGTTGTAGGAAATGCTGTAACCTAGTCCTTAAAAGGACTGCAATCACAACTATTCCCTACTCCCAAGCTATCTGTAGATTTGTGCGAAAATTGGCTTGAAATTAACAAGGTATAGCGCACACAGCAACAGCGGTGCCGTCTAACACGCAGCTGCAGCAGTGAGAAAATGGTGGCGACGGGGAAAATGGCTGGGTCTTATAGGGCAAGGACATGTGACATACACTGCCAATGACACATGCCCTTGCTTGTGTGAAAAAAAGCACTTCGCTCCGTGTGTGCGCTGCTGATAGGCTGACAGATTTCACCTCCCCACTGTAAATGCGGGAAAGAGAAAAAAAAAATGGAGATCTTCATTATTCCAGCAGAGATCCATCCCCTGCCCCTCCCTCCACCCCGCTGTACACTCAAACTGCGTATTAACATTTATTTTCAGCATTACTGAGAAAAAATCCAGTTATGATTTTGGTGCACGAACAGTTATCGAACATAACCTCGAACAGCCGAATTGTTTTCAAATCGTTCGTGTTCGCCGACCGGCTCGAACACCGCCCAAAACAGCTCGAATTTGAGATTGGCGAACAGTTCGAGTCGAACAACGCTCATCTCTAGTCATGACAAAGTCACTTGTAGTGTGTCAGAAGGGAAGTATGTGTCATTGCGACTCTTAGCCTCAGTGATGTGAAAACATTCAAGTTCTCCTGCACAAGTAGGTGCAGAGAGAGTTAATAGAACCACATTTACAAGGGAATGTTTTCAGTGGATAACAAAGTGCAGGGAGAGATGTTATCCACCATCTCCCCCAATCAGGGGAGTGTCTGGGTTTTAAATAGCCAGCCCTGACACGCAGGTGTGTTCAGTAACTGGGGAAATTTTTCTCCAGGAAGGACCTAGAAGGGGTGTGCTGAACCTGTATGGTTAATTGTGAGTGGCCAGACCTTGGCCGAGATACGGACTGTGCTGCAAGTTTTGTATTTTGTTTTTATCTCTTTAGCTGAATGGGCTGTTTTTTCTTTATGGAATCCAAGGTAGTTTATGACTGCTAAATAAACTAACCCGAAGATTTAAAGAGACAGTATCCCGTGTTTTACCTCTGTATACAGCTGAGCTTGTCGCTATACCACATAGTTTAATAAAATTTAAATATATTAAAGTAGTATTTTTTTGAGTGTTTATTTATTTGTAGGTTTTATAGCCATGTCAACAAAGCCTGGGACTACTGGCACAAAGACGGTGGCAGAACAGCGGTCGGTGAGCTAAGCTCACCTTATTAACTTTAGGCTTTGTGTTCAAAGTGCCTATTAATGTATAAGACCACTTTTGAAAGGAATTAATCCTAAAAAGAAGACATCTGTAATGAAAAGTTTGAGACTTTTCCTAAATCTACCCTTGGCTTTGGCTTCAAAACCTGCATCAAAAACCTGAACAAGGAAACATATTTCTATTCTATTATATACCGTATTTCTCATACAGTTATGCTTCACCAAGGGACACAAATTGTTTATGTTGCACAATGACCATCACGTTCTATTAACTTCTTTTGCTTGAGGTGTAAGAAAAGATATTTCAACAAATTTTTGTAAATATGCAAGAACGTACACAATTGATGCAGTAATGTTAGTAATGTAAGTTGTGACTTACTATTGGATTCTGAACAACTCGACATTGCTGAATGCTCATCCCTAATTGATCAGCATAATTGATTCTTTAACAAACAGAAACATTGATAAATCTACAGCACTTTTTGCTAGGAGTGAACTTATGTCTAATGAAAAAAACATTTGACATTCATGGATTTTTGTGTAATTTACAAATTAAAAAGATGATTATACAATATACTATGCATGTGTGGAACAATGAGCATAATAGTGAGCCATACTTTCCATGTTATGTTTAAAGCAGAGTGGGGATTTGACTTTTGATGGGCCAATTCTCACTGCTAGTGTACTATTATGCCAGGCTACAGACCTTTTCTCACTGCTGAAAGACGTTAACACCACAGCTTTGCACCCACTGCTCAGTGCAGGGCTGCCGAGGTAACTTCTTCCAGTGATTAGAACAGGTCTGTAGCCTTGAATTACTTCTTAACTTAATTATATAAAGTATAATTTGTAACAGACACAATCACTGTGAAAATGGTGAAACTATTTTCTTCCCTCCCTCTTTCTTTCCAACTCCTCAAATTTCCTTGGTTATGATCTAACCAGCCATATAATTACCAAATAAGGGCCAATTTTTCCCCATAAATTTCTCAACGTCTCTGTATGTATTGCCCATTCTAGTTTTTGCAAAACAATTTAGAACAAAACTCTGTTTCATCTTTATTATTCCTGAGTTTAAACTGACTACATTTTTTTTTAAATATAAATGTGACTTTGTTTCACTATTTAGTTCTTAAATCTCCATACACAACTGTTCTTTTATTTTACGCTTGTACAAAAATGTTTCACTAGCAATTATTGAAAAAAAAAAAATACATTTAAAGGGAAATTCTCAGGTCGGATAACACTATTAACCTGCAGCTATAGGGTTAATCTGCAGATTGATAGTATTAGAAAGGTGTCCAACTACTGCACTGAAATCTTGGCTCCTGGGAGAAAATTAACTTCATTCTTCCTGGGAGCCACCGGCTTTCAGTCATACCAGCGTGCTAGCTCGGCAGCAGTCACCGCTCACAGCACTATGAGTTGTGATTGCTGTAAGCATGCTCCAGCATTTTGACTGACAGCTAGCTCTGCAGTGCATCAGTGCAGAGCTGAATGTCCGTCAAAGTGTTAGGTCATGCTTACAGCCAGTGCTGTGAGTGGTGACTATAGCCATACCAAAACACCTGTATGACTGAAAGTCGGTGGCTCCTGAGAGGAGTAAAGTTCATTTTTTTCCAGAAACCACCCTTTCAGTAAGGCAGCCAGGAAATATTGTAACACTATTTACCTGCAGATTGACCTTATATGTGCAGATAAATAGCGTTATCAGACAAGACGGGTTCCCTATAATATTTTTTACTCTACTCCCCTCTCTATGGAAGATGATAGTCTACCACACTATTCCACACATTTTCGTTTGCAGTCCTCTGAAGTTGCCTGCCATACAAATGCCAGGAGGATCCTCTTTTGGCCTCTCTTTGGCAAAAGAGGCCTATAGATATGTTTATTATGCCTATAGATATATTTAGCATATGCCAGGAGCTTTCTCAGTTTACACTCTGAACGAGACCATCGATTTATTGCTAAATTAGAAAAAAATATTATTTGAAGTACATTTATAATGGCAAATTCTTACTGTACTGAAATTCACTCATCTGTAATGGAAGACCTGAAATTACAGTGTGTTCAGAGTCTTAATTATTACTTCGATGAAGGAACTGAAAATGTGTTCTATTGAATGGTTATAAAACAGGAGTCATTTCATCCTATTCAGTTTCCATTCTGTCGTTGTCAAGTGACAAATAAGGGAATTGTTTTTATTTATCTTTTGTATAATACAAGTAAAATACAGTTTGCATGTTTTCACCAACAAGCTAATAAAAAAAACTTTGGAAAAAATGGGCTTCAGTAAAGATTATTCAAAAGGTCAAGTCTAGGATGCTATTATCGTTTTCAGCAGTGATTTCTAAAAGCCCTTATACATGGGCAGATGATAGGCAGAATGAATGTTTGTAATAATTGACTGTGCTACATAGTAATAGAGGACACTATGTCCTAATGGATGGTGCAATTATAATAAAGGAGGACAGGGCGGACGCTGACAACCTCGGGCCCCTGTGCAAGAAATGAAGAAGTCTGTCTGGGCCCAACTTTTTTATGGCAACAAAGCTACAGATTACACATGGATTACACATGCTATGTATATATACATTTAGAGAATATGCTATGTAATAAGGTACGGTGCTATACATAACAAGATATGACACTGTAATAATGGGATGGCTCTATGCTATATGTAACAAGAGTGGACACTATTTCATAAGGGACAGCATGATACATAATTAGATAGGATGCTACGTAATAAGGGATGATGCTCTACATAACAAGACAGTATGTTATATAATAAGGGACAATGCTTTGCGTAATAAGAGAGGAAGCTATGTAATAAGGGACGGCGCTATACAGAACAAGAAAGTACATTGTGAACTAAGGGATGGAGCTACACAAAGTAAGAGAGTACACTATATACTAAGGGATGGTGCTGTACATAATAAGTGAGTGCACTATATACTATAGGATGGTGCTATACAAAATAAGGCTACATTCACGCATCCGTGTGAAGTGTTGGTGTTCTGAACAATATTTTTCCTGCACAGCACACAGACTCATTGAGAATGTCCTATTCTGACACTCAAAATCAAATCAGAATAGGACATACTGTCTCATGGATCTCATTCGTAGATCTGTGGTTTGTACAGTACAGACCAAAAGTTTGGACACGCCTTCTCATTTAAAGATTTTTCTGTATTTTCATGACTTTGAAAATTGTACATTCACACTGAAGGCATCAAAACTATGAATTAACACATGTGGAATTATATACTTGACAAAAAAGTGTGAAACAACTGAAAATATGTCTTATATTCTAGGTTCTTCAAAGTAGCCACCTTTTGCTTTGATGACTGCTTTGCACACTCTTGGCATTCTCTTGATGAGCTTCAAGAGGTAGTCACCGGAAATGGTCTTCCAACAATCTTGAAGGAGTTCCCAGAGATGCTTAGCACTTGTTGGCCCTTTTGCCTTCACTCTGCGGTCCAGCTCACCCCAAACCATCTCGATTGGGTTCAGGTCTGGTGACTGTGGAGGCCAGGTCATCTGGCGTAGCACCCCATCACTCTCCTTCTTGGTCAAATTGCCCTTACACAGCCTGGAGGTGTGTTTCGGGTGATTGTCCTGTTGAAAAATAAATGATGGTCCAACTAAACGCAAACCGGATGGAATAGCATGCCGCTGCAAGATGCTGTGGTAGCCATGCTGGTTCAGTATGCCTTCAATTTTGAATAAATCTCCAACAGTGTCACCAGCAAAGCACCCCCACACCATCACACCTCCTCCTCCATGCTTCACGGTGGGAACCAGGCATGTAGAGTCCATCCGTTCACCTTTTCTGCGTCGCACAAAGACACGGTGGTTGGAACCAAAGATCTCAAATTTGGACTCATCAGACGAAAGCACAGATTTCCACTGGTCTAATGTCCATTCCTTGTGTTCTTTAGCCCAAACAAGTCTCTTCTGCTTGTTGCCTGCCCTTAGCAGTGGTTTCCTAGCAGCTATTTTACCATGAAGGCCTGCTGCACAAAGTCTCCTCTTAACAGTTGTTGAAGAGATGTGTCTGCTGCTAGAACTCTGTGTGGCATTGACCTGGTCTCTAATCTGAGCTGCTGTTAACTTGCGATTTCTGAGGCTGGTGACTCGGATAAACTTATCCTCAGAAGCAGAGGTGACTCTTGGTCTTCCTTTCCTGGGGCGGTCCTCATGTGAGACAGTTTCTTTGTAGGGCTTGATGGCTTTTGCAACTGCACTTGGGGACACATTCAAAGTTTGCCCAATTTTTCGGACTGACTGACCTTCATTTCTTAATGTAATGATGGCCACTCGTTTTTCTTTACTTAGAATTTGTATTATGGCAATAAAAAAGCAGCTAACAGTCTGTTCAGTAGGACTATCCGCTGTATATCCACCTGACTTCTGCACAACACAACTGATGGTCCCAACCCCATTTATAAGGCAAGAAATCCCACTTATTAAACCTGACAGGGCACACCTGTGAAGTGAAAACCATTTCCGGTGACTACCTCTTGAAGCTCATCAAGAGAATGCCAAGAGTGTGCAAAGCAGTCATCAAAGCAAAAGGTGGCTACTTTGAAGAACCTAGAATATAAGACATATTTTCAGTTGTTTCACACTTTTGTGCTAAGTATATAATTCCACATGTGTTAATTCATAGTTTTGATACCTTTAGTGTGAATGTACAATTTTCAAAGTCATGAAAATACAGAAAAATCTTTAAATGAGAAGGCGTGTCCAAACTTTTGGTCTGTACTGTACATGTGTGAATAGATCAAAGAAACTCTATAGGTGCGTTTGATGTCTGTTAAAAAAAATCTGACAGCGCAAAGATATTTCAAATGAATGTATGAATGCAGCCTAAGGTGATTTGTTTTACAAACAAGAGTATTACTCCAATCATCTCTTTGCAAGTCATACAGTGTAGATAAAGAATAAGTATATACATTTAGTAACTTTCCTTTGATATTTTATTTTATAGAGCCTTTTTCTGTTTCTTCTCCATTTGGTCAGACCTTCATGTCGACATCTTCCAGCCATGACCCATCTTACTACACTGATCACTGTGGACCTGAAAATAGCAAATTACAATTATCCATACACTATTCAAAATATAAATTGATAAGCCAGCACTGCCCCCCTTCCCAATTAACTATATTTAGTACTTTTCCCCCTGCCCAATAAATATAAATTACATAGTTACTTTGGTAATGAATTGGGGGAAAAAGTCAGACTCCTCCATCAATTGATTTTTATTTCCTGTATAACATCCTCTTCCATTCCCATATTCATTCTAAAGCCATGTTCAAACGTTCAGTATTTGGTCAGTATTTTACATCAGCATTTGTAAGCCAAAACCAGGAGTAGGTGAAAAATGCAGAAGTGGTGCATATGTTTTTATTATACTTTTCCTCTGATTGTTCCTCTCCTGGTTTTGGCTTATGAATACTGATGTAAAATACTGACCAAATACTGCACATGTGAACGTAGCCTAAGTCCAAGTATAGCATCCTTTCCCATTCGCATATTAATTACAAAATCCCTGCATAGCATCCTCTTTCACCCGCCAATTCATTATACATTTCTGTATAATATCAATTTCCTCCTCCAAATTCGTTATAAATCCCTGTATAGCATCCTTTCCTCCAATTCATTATAAATCCCTTATAGCATCCCCTCACATCCCACAGTTCATTCTAAGCTGTTGTATTGCATCTTGTTGTCCCACTTCCAATTCTTTGTTAGTCCCTGTATAGCATCAACTCCCACACCTCAATTCTTTAAAAAAGTTCCTGTATACCATCTACTCCCCTCCAAATTCATTATAAGTCACTGTACTGTATAGCATTCACTCCCATATCCTAATTCACTCTAAGTTCCTACATAGAATCAACTCCCACCCCCCATTCATTAGAAGTCCTTGTATTGCATCTATTCCCATCCCCTGAGGCTGGCAGTGCTATCCACAGCAGAAAATCTCCTTGCCTGCTCCGTCTTATTTTATATTGTGAGGCATCTTCCACTGCCACTGCTAATAATCTGTCATACATCGCTTGCCTGTCCACTGTATTTTACTGCTATATACTGCTGCTGATGGGGCCTTACAATGCCAGATGTCTGCTTGCCTTTCTGGTCACATTCTAAACTGTTCAGTTGCTGCCACACACACTGCAACTACCGACAGACGGCCACATACATCTTATGTTTTCTATAGCTGTACTGTAGCTAAGAACTCTATCTTGATCTGGGTAAATAAACCTGAAACTGACACCACAAAATGAAACATTTTTGCATGACTTTTTAAAAAGCACACCTGTACCTGCTTCCAAAAAAAGGGATAATTTTTGGACGGCTTGGTAAAAAGCCATTGTTTTTTCATTTTCCAAATGGCAAACCTTTTGCTGATCCCAAAATAGGGACAATTTTTTGAAGGTTTGTTAAAAAGCTATAGCTTCTCTATTTAACAAACAAAAAGCCTTTTGCTACTCCCCAAACAAAGATAATTTTTGGACCACAGCTTGTCAAAAAGCCAGGGATTCTTCTGTATACACCGCCTATGTATAAACACTGGCAAGGCAGGTAATCTGCACCAAAAAGAGATAATTTTTTGATGATTTTTTCAGTTGAACCCCTTTGTGACTGAGCCAGTTTTGATCTTTATGACCAAGCCAAATTTTTTAAATCTGACCAGTGTCACTTTATGTGGCAATAACCCTTGAATGCTTCAATGTATCCCAATGATTCTGAGACTGTTTTTCATGATACATTGTTCTTTATGTTAATTATTAATTTTAAGTGGTATCTAATGCATTTAATTGTGAAAATATCAGAATTTTGGTGAAATTTTTTTTTAAATTCACAATTTTCATATCCTTAAACCAGTTAGTCATGCTGTACAAAATAATTAATAATACCATTTCCCATATGTCTACTTTACATGTGCAGATTTTTTCAGATGTTATTTTATTTTATTAGGATGTTAGAAGGGTTAAAAGTTTAGCAGCAATTTCTCATTTTTTCAAGATATTTACAAAACCTGTTTCTTTAAGGACATATTCAGATTTAAATAGACTTTGAGGATCCTATATATTGGCAACTACCTAAAAGTAATACCATTTTAAAAAAGTACACCTCAAATACTTCAAAACTGCTGTCAGGATTTTTTTTAACCCTTCAGGAATTATACAGGTATAAATGCAAAATGGAATGAAAAAAAAAATAGTTTTTCCGGTAAAATATTTGCTTTAGCCCCAATTTTTTCACAAGGAATCGCATGAGAAGATGGACCCCACAATTTGTTACTTAGTTTCCTATGTGCGTGCTGATACCTCAAATATGGTGAGAAACCTTTGGAAAAATAGCAGGGCTCGTAAAGGAAGGAGCAGCATTTGAATTTTGGAACACAAATTTGGCTGAAATAGATTGTGGGCACCATCTTGCATTTGCAGGGCTCCTAAGGTGCCTAAACAGCAGAAACCCCCCACAACTGACCCAATTTTGGAAACTACACCACTGAAGGATTTTATCCAGGGGTATAGATGACATATTGAACCCACAGGTACTACACAGAATTTGACATTAGGTCGTCATATTGAAAATTGTCATTTTTTCATGAAAATGTTGCTTTAGCCCCAAATTTTAAACTTTTGCAAGAGGTAACATGAAAAAGTGGACCAAACAATCCATTAACCACTTTCTTGTGAGCACAGCGATATCCCACATGTAGTCAAAAAGTTCTGTTTTGACACACGTGAGGGCTCGGAAGGGAGGAAACAACATTTGGTATTTGGAGTGTAAATTTAGTTGGAATAGATTGCAGGCAGCATGTCTCATTTGTAGACACCCTGAGGCATCAAAACAGCGGAAACCGCCACAAGTGACCCCATTTTGGAAACTAGACCCATCAAGGAATTAATCTAGGTGTATGTTGTGAATTTTGAACCTATATGTGCTTCACATCATTTTTTAAAATGTGCATGTGAATATATAAATTACATATTTTCTATTAAAATGTTGTTTTAGTCCCAAATTTGTAATTTTCACAATGAATAATAGGAGAAAATGGACCCCATAATTTGTTAAACAATTTCTCCTGAACGTGATGATACCCCATATGTAGTCAAAAAATGTTGTTGAGCATATGGCAGGGCTCAGGAAGGCAAGATCGCTATTTGATTTTTGGAGTGTATATTTGTTTGGAATAGATTATGAATGCCATATTGCATTTGCAGAGCACATGACATGACATGTCAAAACAGCAGAAAACACCCACAAGTGACCCCTTTTTGCAAATTAAACCCCTCAATGAATTTGTCTAGTGGTGGACTAAGCAGTTTTAACCTATAGGTGATTCATAAAAATGTATAAAATGTAGATATTAAAACAAAAATTTAATTTTTTCCACTAAAATACTGTTTTAGCACCAAATTTATAATTTCCAAAAGGGGTATTAGGAGAATGGACATGAATTACCGAATGTGGCAGTACCCCACATGTGGTTGTACACTACTGTTTGAGCAGAGGCGGACACAGACTGTAGTGGGCCCCTGTGCAAGAATTTTTTGGGCCCCCCCCTGCCCTTCATAGGGGGCATGAAGGCCCCCCCCCGGTGCATCTCACATCCCCCCGTGCATCTCTGATTCCCCCCACTCCTAGTTAATTAATTGTATTTAAAAAAAATAAAACTTGTTATACTTACCCCCAGGGCCGGCTCTAGGTTTTTGTGGGCCCTGGGCGACAGAGTTTCAGTGGCCCCTTTAACACATACCATGATTCATGATGCACAGATAACACAGAGAAATATATATATAGTACAAGGCCAAGGATTTCACTTACTACATTACATGAGCAATATCTATTGTAAATTCTACAATAGCTCAGAAACCGGCGAAACCTCACAGCGCACAGTGCAGAACGGAGAGTATAGTCCTCCATACAGTATTATGGGCACCATATAATGCTCCATACAGGATACTGACCCCCTTATAATGCTCCAAACAGGATACTGGTCATCATATAATGCTCCATACAGGATACTGGTCCCCATATAACACTCCATACATGATACTGGTCCCCATATAATGCTCCATACAGAATACTGACCCCCATATAACGCTCCATACAGAATACTGACCCCCATATAACGCTCCATACAGAATATTGGCCCCCATATAACGCTCCATGCAGGCTGTTCCCCCCTTATAATGCCCCATTACACGAGCGATATCTATTGTAAATTCTACAATAGCTCAGAAACCGGCGAATCCTCACAGCGCACAGTGCAGACCGGACAGTATAGTCCTCCATACAGGTTTATGGGCACCATATAATGCTCCATACAGGATACTGACCCCCTTATAATGCTCCATACAGGATACTGGTCCCCATATAATGCTCCATACAGGATACTGGTCCCCATATAACACTGCATACAGAATACTGGCCCCCATAAAATGCTCCATACAGAATACTGACCCCCATATAACGCTCCATACAGAATACTGACCCCCATATAACGCTCCATACAGAATACTGACCCCCATATAACGCTCCATACAGAATACTGTCCCCCATATAATGCTCCATACAGAATACTGACCCCCATATAACACTCCATACAGAATATTGGCCCGCATGTAACGCTCCATGCAGGCTGTTCCCCCCTTATAATGCCCCATGCAGGATGACACCCCCCTTTTAATGCCCTATGCAGGATGTCACCTCTACCCCCCATAAAATGCCCCATGCAGGGTGTCACCTCTCCCCCCCATATAATGCCCCTTGCAGGATGTCACTTCCCCCCTTTTCAATGCCCCATGCAGTATGTCAGACCACCCCCTCCCTTATAATGCCCCATGCAGAAGGTCACACCCCCCCTTCTTATAATGCCCCATGCAGTATGTCACACACCCACCCTCCTTATAATGCCCCATGCAGGATGTCAATTCCCCCCAACCCCTCTTATAATGCCCCATGCAGGATGTCACACCCCCTCCCTTATAATGCCCCATGCAGGATGTCACACCCCCCTCCCTTATAATGCCCCATGCAGTATGTCAGACCACCCCCTCCCTTACAATGCCCCATGCAGG
Source organism: Phyllobates terribilis (assembly GCF_046119375.1). Taxonomy (NCBI): domain Eukaryota; kingdom Metazoa; phylum Chordata; class Amphibia; order Anura; family Dendrobatidae; genus Phyllobates; species Phyllobates terribilis. Next base: position 1,032,770,790 of record NW_027362761.1, on the reverse strand, counting down.
AGGTCACACCCCCCATCCTTATAATGCCCCATGCAGTATGTCACACACCCACCCTCCTTATAATGCCCCATGCAGGATGTCAATTCCCCCCTCCCCCTCTTATAATGCCCCATGCAGGATGTCACACCCCCTTCCTTATAATGCCCCATGCAGTATGTCACCCCCCCTCCCTTATAATGCCCCATGCAGGATGTCACTTCCCCCCTTCCCCTCTTATAATGCCCCATGCAGGATGTCACTCCCCCCCTTCCATTCTTATAATGCCCCATGCAGGATGTCACACTCCCCCCTACCCCCATATAATGCCCCATGCAGGATGTCAATTCCCCCCTCCCCCTCTTATAATGCCCCATGCAGGATGTCACACCCCCCCACCCCCATATAATGCCCCCATGCAGGATATCACTCCCTTTATAATGCCCCATGCAGGATGTCACCCCCCTCACTTATAATGCCCCATGCAGGATGTCACTTCCCCCCTTCCCCTCTTATAATGCCCCATGCAGGATGTCACACCCACCCCCATATAATGCCCCCATGCAGGATGTCAATTCCCCCCTCCCCCTCTTATAATGCCCCATGAAGGATGTCACACCCCCTCCCTTATAATGCCCCATGCAGGACGTCACTTCCCCCCTTCCCCTCTTATAAGGCCCCATGCAGTATGTCACCCCCCATATAATGCCCCATGCAGGATGTCACCCCCCCATATAATTCCCCATGCAGGATGTCACCCCCCCATATAATGCCCCATGCAGGATGTCACACCACCCCCCCATATAATGCCCCTTGCAGGATGTCACCCCCCCATATAATGCCCCATGCAGGATGTCACCCCCCCCATATAATGCCTCATGCAGGATGTCACACCCACTCTCCCCCCACCATATAATGCCCCATGGCCCCATACATTAAAAAAAACCTCAAATACTCACCTCACTTCTTACCTGATGCTGATACAGACTCCAGCATCGCCCGCGTCTACCCGTTGTGACAGCTCAGGAGAGATCGCGCGCGGTGTAAACATATAACCGCGCCCTCTGACCTGAGACGTCACAGTTAGAGGACGCGGAAGACGCTGCGGAGGCACGGGGAGGGGTAAGTATTGTGCTGGCTCCGTCACATGACCGGAGATGTCCCTGCGCTCAGCATGGGGCCGGAGAAGCATGCTGAGCGCAGGGACATCTCCGGTCATGTGACGGCGGGGGGTCCTACGGGGGGGGCCCCATGAGGAGACGCACAAGAGGGGGGCCCCAATGGGGCCCCGACCAGCCGGGCCCCATGCTGGAGTCAGGGCAGTCATGCCCTGATGGCGGCCCTGCTGGAGACTGGAGGGGCCCCCTCTCCCTTGGGGGCCCCCGTTCAATGAGCCGGCTGCACGGGCGCTGGTCCGCCCCTGTGTTTGAGCACATGGCAGGGATCGTATAGGAAAGAGCTTAACTTGGCTTTTAGAACGCAGATTTTGTTTGAATAGATTATGGGTTCCACTAGCCGAACCCAAGGTGTCAGATCAGCAGAAACACCCACAAATGACCCCATATTGGAAATTTCACTACTTAAGGCATTCATCTAGTAGTGTAGTGAGTATTTTAAATCCTTAGGTACCTCACAGAAATTTATTACATTGGGATGTGGAAAAATTACATTTTAGTGGAAAAAATGTAATTGTGCAAATTTGTCAGTTACAGATGAGTTAATAGGTGAAAGTGGGCCCAACAATTTATTGCGCAATTTCTCCCGACCACGGTGATGTGATATGTAATCAGAAACTACTGTTTGGCCACACATCAGGGCTGAGAAAGAAGGACCGTTATTTGGCTTTTGGAGCCCTAGAATAGTAGGCTGGCAACATTTGCAGAGCCCCTAAGATGCCAGAACAGCAGAATTTTCCACAAAGTGACCCCATTGTATAAATTACACCTCTCAAGGAATTCAACTACAGCTGCAATGACTATTTTTTAACATCCATGCAGTGCTTTTTTTCTGGAGATTTGCAAATATGCCAGTTTAGTGCGAATATTGTGCTCAGCTTGTACTTCTGGAAACACCCACCCACTGTAAATTGTTAAGTGCCCTCTCCCTACTAAAATAATGCCAAACATGTGGTTGATTACTTCGGTTTAGGCACAGTGGGGCTCAAAAGGAGGGGTGGCATTTGGATTTGGGAGTGCAAATTTCAGTGGATTGTATTTGAAGGGGTGGGAGACTAAGTCGCACTTTCAGAGCTCTTGTTCTACCAATAACTTGGAATCCCCTATATTTGCAGCAACAGATGATGGACCTGAGTTGGGGGCTGGTTTTGTGCAGGATAAGTTAGGATTTTTATTGGTAAGATTTTGGGGTACTTAACTTTTTTGATTGCTTCCAGTACATTCTTGTGTTCTAAGCTGAGCACTTACATCGGTGTGTCCGTGTAAATCCCACAAAAATGTGATTCAGACCAAATCCACAACAGAACCACTTACTATAATGAGGCAGATGGAGTCACTTTGGACTTGGCATTTGTTCCCGTGGGCTCCATAATTTTAGACGTTCACTGAACCATACTCCACACTTGTGTGCTAAAAGGATGTCTAAAATAACGTGACCCCTTCAGATCAAACACCAGACGGAGTCCAAAGTGACTCCATCTGCCTCATTATAGTGAGTGATTCTTTTGAGGGTGTTGGCAGAATTGCAGTTTTTGGGATTTACTCACTTATATAGCACCATTAATTGCACAGTGCTTTACAGACATCATCTAAAATCCCTATGAGCATGTCTTGGAGTGTGGGATGAAACCACAGTACCTAGTGGAAACCCCCACAAACATGGGGAGAACATACAAACTCCTTACACATGTTGTCCTTGGTGGGGTTAGAACCTAGGACCCCAGTACTGCAAGGCTGAAGTGCTAACCACTGAGCCAAGATGCTGCCCAAGTGTGATTTAAGTGCTCAGCGGAGATCACAGGATGAATGTGAACTGAGCGTTATTCTGATTTTTTGGAGGTGGAATGAACAAATATAAAGCAGTATAAGAATAGTACAAGAATAGTTATTTTTTTTTTATTTTTGCTCGGTTTATCATGCGGTTTAAGTGATAAGGCGGATTTATTCTTCGGGATTGAGATTACAGCAATACCAGATTTATATAGCTTTTCTTATGTTTTGCTGCTATCAAACAGTAAAAATTCTTTTTGTTGCCTTATTCTGAGAGCTGTAACTTATTTATTTTTTGGCGAGCAGAGCTGCATGAGGGCTTATTTTATGCACAATGAGTTGAAGATTTTTCTGGAACCATTTTGGGATGTATGACATTTTTTATTCATTTTGATCGTTCAAATTGTTATGACGCAGAATAACAAAAAACAGCATTTAACTTCCTGTTTTTATATTTTTGTGACCGTGCGGTAAAAGTGATATTCTTCAGGTTAGTACGATTATAGCGATACCAAATTTATTTACTTATTTCATGCTTTGCCATTTTCAAACACTTAAAGCTATATTTTGCAAAAATTAAATTTGTTTTTGCATCGCCATATTCTGAGAGCTGTAACTTTTTCATTTTTTTGCCGAATGAGCCATGTTATGGCTTGTTTTTTTGTGGGACGGTTTGGCGTTTTTATTTGTCCCATTTTTTTTTACTTATGACTTTTTGATCGCTTTTTATTCAATTTTTTATGTGTCAGTATAATGAAAAAGCAACTTTGTTGGTGTGCTTTTTATTATTATTTTTTGTCTGCGTTTTTATTGACAAAATGGGTTTTCATGAGTTTTTGCACTTTTTTCACACATTTTCTTTGATCTTTTTTCAATTTGTTCACTTTATTTAACTGTGGAACATGAATATTTTTCACTTGTGTACTGCAGTGCCTGAGACCTGTCTGTTTCTCACTGACACAGCCTGTTAGATCTAGCTTAAAGCAGGATCTAACAGGCCACCATACTCTGGGGTCATCAGATGACTTTGGGGTACTATAGCAAACATCAGCATGTCAATTCTTTACGCAGCTGCGCTTTCGCGCTGCGTAAAATTACACAGTGTCTGAATGGCAAAGTGAATTTCCCATTCACTTTGCCGGCAGACACAAGGCACAATGCGTATTTTGAAAAAGCGCGCGCAAAAAAGCGTGCAAAAATACGCAGTGTGTAAACGTAGCCTTAGACTGCAAGGAAAAATTATCAGTTCTGGTACAAAATTTTACATATACAGTACTTATAATTTGAAACTTTTTAAAAGGGTATTCTTATGATATTAAAAGGAATCTGTCAATAAGTTTTTTGTGTAATTTGAGGACAGCATGAGGTAGGGGTTAAAACACAGAATTCAATGATGTGTCACTTATCAAGCTGTGTATTGTTGTTTACTTACAGTAAAGGATTTATCACTAGGACATTATCACTGCCAGGTCCGATGTGCATGCGATGGCTTGTCAGACTTTGCCCCCTCCTGTGATAAGCAGCTCATTGTCTATAGACTATGTACATACATTGCCTTTGTAGCGGGGTTAGCTTTCTCAGCTCTGCTGCATGGTAAATGTAGAAGTTCTGATTGTGTCAGAAACGCTGCACCCAATAAACTAAGTGATACATCACTAGATTCAGAGTCTCTTTGTCTACATTATGCTTCTCTCAAAAGAGGTAGAAAAAACCTGCTGAGAGATTCTCTTTAAATTGCTTTAGCTAGTTATACAGCATGAAAGGAAGAAAGTTTGTTATTGAATTTCTTTTTTTATCAGCCATTGTAATTCTCCTGTCTTTGAGAGCTTTTTTCTTACATAGTGTACAGCTTGTTTCCATGGAGATTGGCCATTAGATCCTGATCAAGTATGCGCAGTAGTTACATTCCAAGAGATGAGTTAACTTCTAATGTCCCACCCAGCTCCCTCCAGCCCATTGATTTTCTATGCTCACCTCTCTCCCCCTTCTTCTCAGCTCCTGATATGGCTCTTTATCAGTCTTGTTGAATCATAATCCTCGGCACCCAGCATTGACAGGTACCAAAGTAATTCTCCTAATCACAGTTCTCATTTTCCTGAGTGATGTGCTTATTCAAACTGTTATCTTTATATGTAAATATAGTGATAAGATATGTAGTGGCAGAATGAAGCTACTCACCAAAACTGTCACTCAAGGGAGAGCAATAGTAATAATTATTTTACAATGATGTTTTTTTGCCTTTCAGTAGTACATTGGCTATTTTTCTTTGTCAGAATAATTAATTACAATATATTTAATTAGGCTTTTCGATACTGAGCAATGCAAAAGTGTTTTATCAAAGTAAAAAAAAATTATCTAAAATTATTATTATCATTTGTTAAAAATTAGGTGATTAAAGTTTTCTGAAATCGGACAACTCCTTCAGTTTCTGGTTGCAATTTGTCACAAAAAACAAACCGTACTTTCAGCCAACTTCGTAGAGCGGTATTGACTGAAGCACGGGCATCACATTAACAGCGCAGTACCTAATAAGTGAGCTCAGCGGCTCTTCCCATGTAGATAGAACAGTCAGGGTGTTCCCACTAAATAGGTTCTGACTGGGAGCATGCATATTGCATACTTGACCGCCGTTCCCAGTGCAGACACCTGCAAATCCTCGCAGCGCACAGTGCATGTGCTAGAAGGACTCACAGGTCTGCAGTCACACAGAGTTACTGCAGACTTTTCATTCAACCTCTAATGAACGCCCTGGAGTAAAATGTTCCAAATTCATCAAGAAGTATGCGCATCTTAATCAATTCGCTACATTTTTCAGCTGCCATGTACAAGTCGGAGAAATGTACTCCAGTCAGGGACTAGTAATCACTGAACTAAGTCGAACAGCATTGTCCCATTCAAATGAAAGGCATAGCATTGCAACACCAAGCAGTCACTAGGAACCTTGTGATGTACAGGTATATAGGGCAATGCAAATAATAAAATGGCCTCATCGCTTTTGCCCTTTAAACAACCGATGAGCGAAAGTGATGATAGTTTCATTTCTCTTCTAAATGTCCTATTATCCATCATGTGCCTGGTGCCTTTGTAAATAATCTTATCTTTTGTTATTAAATTATTGATTTGTTGCTCATCAGCAGTTGGTTCTTCCTGACATCATTGGAGGAGTAAACACCACAATTCTTATGGAGACAGGTGGGCCCCGTGGCTCAAAACAGATAGAAACAGTCATGTCTGCATTTATTTTAGCAGAGAAAGAATAGATGCAATCAGCACAATCAGTTACATTGGTTTCACTATAGCACCATTTCAGCACAATTGTCCTTCTTTAGGCTTTTAGTAGACTAGCTAGTATCTTTAAAACATCACGCCAGCATTTTTTTATTGCAACACTGGAGTGGGGCTACTAATCTAAGTTCCTTCACTAAGACTTAGAAGTTCTTAAGACTTACTAAGTTCCTTCCCTAAGACCAGCTGTCATCTTCATCTGTTATCAGTGCTGTTCCTGTCCATCTCCAGGAATTTGGGACCTGCTGGATCACTCCAGTGTTTGCTGGGCGATCCAGAAGTTACAACTTGATGTAAGTCCATGAGAGCCAGAACGAGGGCAGAGTGAGGCTCTTATAGACTTATATTGAGAGCTTGTGCCTGTTACCTCTGACTCCGTCCAGTCAGAAGTTGTGGTCACAAGATGACGGCAATGGACCAGTGCGACAGCCGGAAGAGTTGATGTCACACAAGGTGTGGGAAAGACTTAGTGCAGCACAGCGGGAAGAGGGAAAGGGAGCCCAGGCACTAGGGAAAGGGGGGAGTGGAGACCTCTTACTCTGGTCTAGTGTCACCCTGTCTCAACTACCGTCCCTATATTGGCTCTTCACCAATTGCCCTGACTTTCCCTGGCATATGGCTAAGGCTAGGGAAGGAAGGAGATGAGCACTAGTTGATCTCCACTAAACTCTGTAGACAACAAGGGTAGACAAACAGGGGGGGAATTGCTTAGCTTTAGACGACTCTAAACAAATGGCACACAGCCTCAAGCTCTAGAGAGGATGAAGAACTGTTCTTGCTAAGCCTCACAAGTAGTAATGAATATCGCCGGCACCTCCCTCTCAGAAACACCAGGTATTTATACACCCAGGCCAGGGAGCTAATTAGCCAGAGGGAGGTAGCCGCTGGGTCCTAGAGACAGCCAACCTCTAGGAAGATGTTTGTAATGCCAAACGTAGAGACCTCCTGCAACAAACTGCAAGGCGACTGTCTGTCACCTCTGACACACCCGTGACAGTACCCCCCCTCTACGACTGGCCTCCGGACACTCAGGTCCGGGTTTCTCAGGAAAAGAGATGTGAAATGAGCGAACCAATATGGGAGCATTCACCTCTGATGCTGAAACCCACATCCTCTCCTCTGGACCATAGCCTTTCCAGTGCACCAAGTATTGTAGAGAACGACGTTGGAGACGAGAATCTATAATCCTCGAAATCTGGAACTCCAGATTACCATCAACCATTACTGGGGGTGGTGGTAGAGGCGATGGCTCAAGAGGTTCCACATATTTTTTAAGTAAGGACCTATGGAACACGTTGTGGACTTTAAGGGCTTGAGGAAGTTCGAAATGAAACGCTGCTGGGTTAATGACGGCAGTTATTTTATAGGGACCAATAAACGTAGGTCCCAGCTTCCAAGAAGGAACTTTCAATCTTATATTCCTCGTAGACAAACACACAAAGTCATGCACATTCAGGTCGGACCAGGCAAACGTTTTCTGTCAGCCATACATTTATATCTGTCTCCCATGATCTTTAAATTACTCAGCAGACCCTGTCATACCGAGGAGAGCGACGAAGCAAACCGTTCCTCCTCAGGAACTCCTGAAACTCCTCCTCTACTAAAGGTATGAAACTCTGGGTGATAACCAGTGATGAGCAAGCACTAAAATGCTCGGGTACTTGTTGCTCGAGTCAAGCACATTGGAATACTCGGGTGCTCGACCCGAGCAATGAGCCCAATGTAAGTCTAAGGGAAACTCGAGCATTTGTCAGGTGGCTCACACCGGCGGTCTGCAGAGGGCCTAAAAATTCCCACTGCTGTCAACAGAGTATTATATTATATGTCAGAGTATTACGCCACTTTTACGGACTCACAATAAAACATACAAAAACGAAACCAAAATGGATTTTCCTGGGAAATATGTTAAGGAACATCCTTTCCAGGGTATTTACTTGTATATAAGGCAAAATAAATAACCAAAACAAAAATACTCCTCCACACCTTGGGCTATGTTCACACGTAGCGTTTTTGATGCGTTTCTACACTTTCGCATTGCTTTCAACCAAGACAAATGCATTCACCAGGAAATGTCATTTTAACATTTTACAACCTTATCTGGCCATGTGGTGTGTGACACATCATCAGACACATGCATACAGTGCTGAGAATACATGGGAACAGCATGGGGAAGACCTCTGGAAGCATCTCTGACTCCCAGGTCACTGCCTAAAAGTGTGGCCATCATAAGTGATCCTTGGCGCATGCGAATATGCCTCCCGCCATGCACCTGTCATTGCAGACTTGCAACAATCACCGTCCACGTCTTTGTCCCAGTGCAGCGTTCAGTTGTCCCTACCCCATTCCTTGGAATGCAAGCGCAAGTATGCAGCCAGCCACTCACCAAGCCACAGGCTGCAATACTATGCTGCCAAATTTTTGACAGCTGCTTGCAATTGAAATGTGGCCTTTTAGGCTCGTGGAGGCGGAAGCTTTTCATAACTTCATGCCGGCGGCGGCCTTGCGTCCATACTCGGTCCCCAGCCGCCACTGTTTCTCCCGGTGTCGTCTCCGCCTTCCACAAGCACGGGTCCCACAACATTATCCGTGCCCTCCCCAGTGCACTTACTGGGAAGGACCGCCTAACCAAAAACACGTGGACAGGTGAATGTGGCCAGGGACGGTAAGGAGATAGTCCACAGCTTTTTCTGCTGAGTTGTATATCACCACAGCCATATTCTTTAGCTTGGTGAAGGGACTTGGGAAACCATATCTACCCAGCTGTCATTTCTCCCAGGAAGTACTCTAAAGCTGCTTTCACTTGAAATGTGGCCTTTTAGGCTCATGGAGGCAGAAGCTTTTCATAACCTCATGTTGGCGGCGGCCGGGTGTCCATACTCGGTCCCCAGCCTTGACTATTTCTCCCGGTATCGTCTCTGCCTTCCACAAGCACGGGTCCCACAACATTACCCGTGCCCTCCCCAGTGAACTTACTGGGATGGACCGCCTAACCACAAACATGTGGACAGGTGAATGTGGCCAGGGATGGTATGGAGCCAGTCCACAGCTTTTTTTGCTGAGCTGTATTTCACCACAGCCATATTCTTTAGCTTGGTGAAAGGACTTGGGAAACCATATCTACTCCAGCTGTGATTTCTCCCAGAAAGTCCTCTAAAGCTGCTTTCACTTGAAATGTGGTCTTTTAGGCTTGTGGAGGCGGAAGCTTTTCACAACCTCATGCCTCGTGTCCATACTCGGTCCCAAGCCGCCACTATTTCTTCCGGTGTTGTCTCCGTCTTCTACAAGCGCTTGTCCCTGAACATTACTGCTGGTACTTTTCTGTGGGAATCTGCTTGCCTCCTACCAGCCTGGGATATTTCCAGTAAACTATGGTACGACACCATGGTACTAACACTGCGCCCAGTACCAGTAGTGAAGCCTTCCCCAATATCCTTCTCAGGAATTTAATTTGGTAGACTGAGTGGCAGCCCAAATACATTAGTTTCTCACAAAGGAGCTGAAGATAGAGTGGCAGTAGGTGCAAGTTTCTCCAGCCTGTTAGATATAAGAGGGTGAACGGCAGCATATTGGATCAGTGGTTAGCACTGAAGCCTTGCAGTATGGGGATTCTGGGTTCAAATCCCAGCAAGGATAACTTCTGCAAGGATTTTGCATGTTCTCCCCGTGTTACATTGAGGTTACATTGGTGACTCTGTTTTTATACTAAAAAAAGATCCTACTGTTTTTTTTTTTTTACGTTATTTTTTAAGGCAAATGCATTCACCGGGAAATGTCATTTTAACATTTTACAACCTCATCTGGAAATGTGGTGTGTGACACATCATCAGACACATCCGGTTTCACTGATGATGGAGGGACTCTGAAAGACACATAGAACAGGGCCACAGTAACGAGTACGACATGTTCCCATTAGAAAGGAGACAGTCTGCTATACAGTTATAGCATATGCAGCCAGTCTAACGGCTGACCAAATTTAGTAAAAACCCCACTAAGAATTTAAAGACACATAGTGCAGGGCCTCAGTAACAAGTGCGACATGTTCCCATTAGAAAGGAGAGGGTCTTCTATACAGTTATAGGGTATGCAGTGAATACAACGGCTGACCAAATTTAGGAAAAAACCCACTAAGAAATTAAAGACACATAGAGCAGGGCAACAGTAATGACAAATTTTCATTAGAAAGGAGAGAGTCTGCTATACAATTATAGGGTATGCAGTGAGTCTAACGGCTGACCAAATTTAGGAAAAACCCCACTAAGAATTTAAAGACGCATAGAGTAGGGCCACAGTAACAAGTACAACATGTTCCCATTAGAAAGGATAGGGTCTGCTATACAGTTTTAGGGTATGCAGTGAGCCCAACGGCTGACCAAATTTAGGAAAAACCTCACTAAGAAATTAAAGACACATAGAGCAGGGCCACAGTAACGACAAATTCCCATTAGAAAGGAGAGAGTCTGCTATACAGTTATAGGGAATGCAGTGAGTCCAAAGGCTGACCAAATTTAGGAAAAACCCCACTAAGAATTTAAAGACACATAGTGCAGGGCCACAGTAACAAGTACGACATGTTCCCATTAGAAAGGAGAGGGTCTGCTATACAGTTATAGGGTATGCAGTGAGTACAGCGGCTGACCAAATTTAGGAAAAACCCCAGTAAGAATTTAAAGACTCATAGTGCAGGGCCACAGTAACAAGTACGACATGTTCCCATTAGAAAGTAGAGGGTCTGCTATACAGTTATAGGGTATGCAGTGAGTACAGCGGCTGACCAAATTTAGGAAAAACCCCAGTAAGAATTTAAAGACACATAGAGCAGGGCCACAGTAACAAGTACGACATGTTCCCATTAGAAAGGAGCGGGCCTCCTATACTTGTAATGCCCATGCACTAAGTGTATGGGATGACAAACATTTACCCATGGGGGGTATACATGAACATACTGTATACATTTTTTTTTATGGGCATTCTAAAAAAATTATGTGGGTGTTGCATCACGGACCACGGTCACTCTGGTGATATGGTGGTGGAGGATGAAGAGAAAGAAGAGGATAAGAGCAAATAGCCAAAATCAGGAAGCGTATACCCATGTGTGGGAGTTAAAATGTGCATGGGAATACATCTCCCAAGAAAAGACATTGGATTTGAGTTTATGTTACGCTGCTATTATTCGGTGGTATTGAGAAGTCTGGCCCAATCCAGCCCTTGTTCATTTTTATAAGAGTCAGCCTGTCAGCATTTTCAGTGGACAGGCGGATGCGCTTATCAGTTATAATTCCACCAGCAGCACTAAAAACTTGCTGTGATAAATCGCTGGCGGCAGGGCAGGCCAGGACCTCCAAGGCATAGAGAGCCAGTTCGTTCCACGTATCCAGCTTGGATACCCAATAATTATAAAGCACAGAGGAATCACGGAGGAAGTTGGTACGGTCGGCAAGGTACTCCCTCAGCATTTTCCCAAACTTTGCACTTCGGCAAGACTTCCGTGTCCTCACCAAGAGGATGACTGACCATGCTCTCCACCTCCTCCTCCTCTTCTCTGTCCTCTGGCCATCCACACTGAACAGACGGTATGACAGCTGTGCAGGTAGTACCGTCTATAGTGCATGAAACTAGCTCCTGTCCTTCCTCCTCCTCCTCTTCCTCATTGTCACCCAATCCACGTTGGGATGAGATGAGGCTTGGCTGTGTGTAATCACCCTTTATGGTTCCTTGTTCCATCTCATCGTGCTCCGCCTGCAATGCATCCTCTTTGATTGTGAGCAGAGAGCGTTTCAAAAGACAGAGAAGCAGGTTGGTGATGCTAATTATGGCGTCATCACCGCTCGCCATCTTGGTGGAGTCCTCAAAGTTTTGGAGGATGGTACATATGTCTGACATTTATGTCCACTCCTGAGGTCTTATGTGTGGAGTCTGAACTGAATATCAACAGCCGTGTTGATGCTGGCACTCCACAACTGCCCTCTTCTGCTCACAAATCCTTCCCAAAATCTGCAGTGTAGAGTTCCAATGCGTGGGGACATCACACACCAGTCTGTGAGCCGGAAGCTGCAAAAGCTGCTGAAACACAGCAAGGGCGGCGGAAGCTGTAGCTGACTTACTAAAATGGGCACACAGGCGGCGTACTTTAACAAACAAATCTGGCAGCTCCGGGTAGGATTTGAGAAACCGCTGAACCACGAGGTTAAGCACATGGGCCAGGCATGGTACGTGTGTGAGCTCGCCTCGCCTCAGAGCCGCCACCAGGTTCTGGCGTTTGTCACACACGACCATGCCCGGCTGTAGGTTCAGTGGTGTGAGCCACAGATCTGTCTGCTCTTTCAGAGCTGTCCACAAATCTTCAGCATTGTGCAGTTTGTCTCCTAAGCATATTAGCTTCAGCACAGCCTGTTGCCGCTTGGCCGAGGCAGTGCTGCAGTGCTTCCATCTTGTGACTGATGTGCTCATTTTGGAGATGGAGACTGAAGAGGAGGATGAGGCTGAGGATGAGGTGCAGGAGCTGTAGACCGTGGGTGCAACCCTGATTGACCTAGGGCCCGCAATCCTTGGTGTCGGGAGAACGTGTTCCGTCCCAATGTCCGACTGGGTCCCGGCTTCCACTATGTTATGCAGGGACGGCACACAGGGAGAAATAGTGGCGGCTGGGGACTGAGTACCAAGGGACGGCCGCCGCCATCTGGTTGCGGAATACTTCCGTCTCCACGAGCCTAAAAGGCAACATTTCGAGCGCAAGGAGTCGTGAAATGTGAGAATTTAGTAGTGTGGCCTGTGGGGAGTTGGCTGCATATTTACCTTTGCGCTCCAAGGACTGGGGTATGGACAACTGAACGCTGCGCTGGGACAAGGACATGGAAGTGCTTTCTAATGCTGTTACTTGAGAGTGCGCAACGACAGATGCAGGGCAGGAGGCATCTTCGCATGCACCATGGACAGGGGATTGGCTTGCGTGCACAACAGCGGAAGGAGCAATGGTGCCACCTACCTGGAGACACAGTTCCTGGACTCTGGGGTTTGGCCCACAAAGTCGCGTGCTTTGCTGCCATGTGCCTGATCATGCTGGTGGTGGTCAGGCTGGTCATTTTGCCACCTTTGCTGATGCTGACCTGGCAGGTGGTGCAAATGGCCATTTTGGGGTTATCGGCAGAGTCTTTAAAAAACAACCATGACTCGGGAAGACCTAACAGTTGTATTGGCAACTTCCTTCGTGTTGGTGTTACGGGGAACGGTTGCCTGCCTTCTGTCTGCGGCCACCACACTGCTTCTTCCTGCCTGTTGGGGTGCACTGCCTCCCTCCCCCTGCGTGCTGCTGTCGTCGCTCTGCATGTCCTCCTGCCAGGTTGGATCAGTTACTATATCATCTACCACCTCGTCTTCCACTTCCGCACCCTGGTCCTCCTCCTGACTTTCTGGCAATTATGTCTCATCATCGTCCACCTCTTGCAACACTTTCCCACCGTCGCCTTCGTGTGACCTTGGCTGCTCAAATATTTGGGCCTCGCTACACGCGATCTCCTCTTGCCCCGCTTCAAGTGGACCGAGCGAGAGGCCCGAATCTATAAATGGAAAAGTGAACAGCTCTTCAGAGTGTCCAAGTGTGGGATCAGTTGTCTCCGGGCACTCGGTATGGTGGGAGGAAGGAGGATCAGGGTGAGGAATATACAGTCCAGACTCACGGCTACTGAGACTTGGTGGTGGTGGTGGTGGCTAAGTGACTGGAAGCATTATCCGCTATCCAACCAACAACCTTTTGACACTGTTCTGGGTTCAATAGTGGTGTGCTGCGGTCCCCTAAGAATTGGGACAGGAAGGTCAGGCGAGAAGATGTGGACGTTTGTTGTGGCACAATTTCAGCTTGCCCACGGCCTTGTCCTCGGCCTCTGCATGTACCGTCACCATCACGTCCAGTTCCCCGTCCTTTGCCACGTGCCTTGCCCATTTTAAATTGTGGACAGTATTCCACTCTCACTACAAATGACTGAGTTTGGAGCGAACTTATATGTGATTCGTGTGACGGAGAAAACAGAGTTTTAAATACCTGGCCTGTAGGTAAGTAGTTTGAACAGCAAACTGGTGGGAATTGCTTCACTGACGCACTGAAAGAAATTTTTAATGGAGACCAGAAATGGCAGTATTTTCTGACAACGTATATGTGATCTGTGTGACGGAGAAAACAGAGTTTTACATACCTGGCCTGTAGGTAAGTAGTTTGAACAGCAAACTGGTGGGAATTGCTTCACTGACGCACTGAAAGAAATTTTTAATGGAGGCCAGAAATGGCAGTATTTTCTGACAACGTATATGTGATCTGTGTGACGGAGAAAACAGAGTTTTACATACCTGGCCTGTAGGTAAGTAGTTTGAACAGCAAACTGGTGTGAATTGCTTCACTGACACACTGAAGGAAATTTTTAATGGAGGCCAGAAATGGCAGTATTTTCTGACAACATATATGTGATCTGTGTGATGGAGAAAACATAGTTTTAAATACCTGGCTTGTAGGTAACTAGTTTGAACAGCAAACCGGTGTCAAAAATGTTGCTGACACAGTGAAAAAAAATTGGGATGGAGGCCAAAAATGGCAGTATTTTCTGAAAACGTATATGTGATCCATTTGACGGAGAAAACATAGTTTTTAATAGCTGGATTTCTAGCGCTGTAATATAGAAAGGACCTGACTGTATTCTGCAGTGCCAACAAGCAAATTGCGCAGAAAAACGGTGTTCTCTGGATTGTTTTTTAAGCAAATAATGAGGATTAAGATCCAAAAAAAAGTATTCCTGGCCCCTGAGACCTGAGCCTTTGTATAAAAATATCTAACAGCAGCAGAAGGCAGAATTGGAATGGAGCCTTTTGTGCTATATGCACTGCAGTCTGCTATATACCCTGCCTGCCTCCCTATATACACTGCCTGTCTGATATCTCTGCAGATGGATTAGTTAGTCCTCAAAAGGACTGTTTGTTAAGATGGATATGTGTAATGTATGGTTTTTCTCCCTACACTACCTAATACACAAGCAAATCTCTCCCTGATGCAGCAGCACCTTTCCCTACTCTGCCTGATTCCGGAGTGATTGTAACGAGCACAGCGGCGTCAGGTCTGATATAGACCTGATGACGCTGTGTGGCCATCCAATCACTGTAATGCCACAACCACCATGGCTGCAGCATTACAATGAGTGGCAGGCAATCCCTGCGTGTTGATTGGCGCTCTAAAGAGCGCCAAACATGCAGGGAGGGGGCCCGAGCTCCCACCGAGCAACCCCGTAAATACTTGGCGAGTGCCGAGCATCTCGAGCAGTGAGATGCTCGGGCGAGCACCGAGCAGTAGCGAGTATGCTCGCTCATCACTAGTGATAACCGTATGCACCAAAGAACGGTGACCAGATTATTAATGGCAAACTCTGCCAGCGGCAGGTAGGATGCCCAATCCTCCTGATTTTCAGAAATGAAACACCTGAAGTAGGTCTCCAAATTCTGATTGACACGCTCAGTCTGTCGGTTCGACTGAGGGTGGAAGGCAGAGGAAAAGGACAGCGGCACCCCAGTTGAGAAGAGAATGCCTTCCAGAACTTGGAAACAAACTGGGTCCCCCGATCTGACACCACATCGAAGGGAACCCAGTGAAGCTTCACCATCTCATTTATGAACACCTGAGCAAATGTATTGGAATTTGGAAGCGCAGGCAATGCGACAAAATGAACCATATTTCTGAACCTATCTACTACCACCAAAACCACTGTTTTGCCTGCAGAAACCGGTAGGTCAGTAATAAAATCCATGGACAAGTGTGTCCATGGCCTACTAGGGCTAGGTAGTGGAAGAAGAGTACCAGATAGACGGATATGCGAAACCTTAGAAAGCGCACAAATACTACAAGCAGCTACGTGTTCAATTACATCCCATTGCAACCCCGGCCACCAAAACCGACGACAGAGGAGCTCCGCGGTTGCCTTACCACCTGGATGCCCAGCAAGCAGAGTTATGATGTTCCTTAATTACTTTGCGGCGCAGATTAGATGGTACAAATAACTTTCCTGAAGGCCAGGAGGCAGGGGCGTTCCCCTGTGCCTCCAACACCTCACCCTCTAGTTCAGGGTAAAGTGCCGAAATGACTACCTCTTTCTGTAATATCGAGGCAGGGTTCTCATGGTCACCACCACCAGGGAAGCTCTGGGACAAAGCATCAGCCTTGACATTTTTGACTCCTGGGCGAAAAGTGACAACAAAATTGAACCTAGTAAAAAACAAGGACCATCTGGCTTGCCTAGGGTTGAGACGTTTAGCTGACTGGAGGTATGACAGGTTCTTATTGTCAGTAATAACAGTAATAGGATGGACAGCCCCCTCCAATCAATGTAGCTATTCCTCAAACGCCAATTTGATCGCCAAAAGTTTCCTATTACCCACGTCATAATTTCTCTCTGCCAAAGACAATTTTTTAGAAAAGAAGACGCATGGATGCCATTTACCAGGGGACGAACCCTGAGACAACACAGCCCCAACCCCGACATCCGACTCATCAACCTCCACAATAAAGGGTTGAGAAACATTGGGTTGTCTGCTTAGCTTTAGATGACTCCAAACAAGTGCGCACATGGCCTCAAGCTCCAGAAAGGACAATGAACTGGTCTTGCTAAGCCTCACAAGTAGTAATTAATATCGCCGACACCTCCCTCTCAGACACACCAGGTATTTATACACCCAGGCCAGGAAGCTAATTAGTCAGAGGGAGGTAGCCGCTGGGTCCCAGACACAGCCAGCTTTTAGGAAGATGTTTGTAATGACAAATGTAGAGATCTCCTGCAACCAACTGCACCGACTGTCTGTCACCTCTGACACACCCGTGACAGCTGAAGACAACCGATGGTAAGTATGAGACTAGGGTCAGGGAACTGAGATTAATAGCATTACTGAAATAAAAAAAAAAAAACTGGAATGGTACTTTAAGAACATTCATGAAGAATTGTAAATCTAACCTATAACGGATATTGTAGTTTTTTTCCCACGAATGCTTTCTTTATTTTACACAATATTACAGCTTTAAATTTTCTTTTGCATTTTTCAAATCAAGATTTTGGCTTGTTTTTTTAAATAGTTTTCTGATACATTTGACCTTAAAATATTAAATTAAAATAAACATTTCAGAGCTTGAGATACAATTTGTTGTGTTCATATTGCTAGGAAAGCTAGTTTTTCTGTTCGCAATATGATATATAGGAGACTGTAATCTCTTTTGGAGGTTAAGAGAATATTGCTCCATGTTCAACATCATCAATATGTCATAGTCACTATTACAACATTTAACAAAGTTACTGCCTTTCGGCTCCAATGTCGTGTTGTCTTTTCCCCTAGCAACCAATTAAATGCTAAAATATCTGGTGTATTACAGTCCAGTGTTTGTGAATTTGTGCATTATGAAAAGGTTACAGCTGAAATAGAAGAAAATCAGAGTATCTGGTCATGCTGGGTTAGTATATTTATGAAGGTGTAAATAATCTAATGCTAGATCTAGGTCACAATGCCTTATTAACCGTGTTGGCTGAGCATGCTAATCAGGCAGTTCTGATGACAGGAGTTTGAAATAACAGAAATAATAAAGTGTTGCTTCTTATAAGTGGAGGACTGTGGTAACTGCAGCCCTGCGAGTCTCACATCAGCAGAATACGAGTCATTAAAATGTATTACTGACATTGGAAAGCCCCGTGTGGCTCTCATTTATGAACAGAACATTTTATTACTTATAATGAACTTATTAACAGGATTTTATTCATTTAAAAAATATAATATATTCCATGATGGCCAAACAGTCATCTCTTATCTAAGAATACTACACTTAAAAGTTTACAGAGGTTAAAATACTTTTACCTGTGCATCTGTTTTCATTCAACCTAATAGCTAAGGGCATCTGCTATGGGAAAATTCTCTGTATTCCTCTTTATAAAATTAAAGTCATGTTCAGTAGAGGCTCCATGTTTACATGAGTAGAGACCTCCACGTTTATATCAGTAGAGACCTTCATTTTTACGTCAGTAGAGACCTCCATTTTTACATCAGCAGAGACCTCCATTTTTACATCAGCAGAGACCTCCATTTTTACATCAGCAGGGACCTCCATTTTTACATCAGTAGAGACCTCCATTTTTACATTAGTAGAGACCTCCATTTTTTATCAGTAGAGACCTACATTTTTAGATCAGTACATTGTTTTACATGAGGTGGTTTTAAATGGTTTGAGAGGCAGTATACAGATTTAGAGCTCATTCAGAAGACCAGATTAAACATCCATGTGCTGTCCGTAGGCAAAACAGGAAGAAAACGGATGGTATGAGGATCGATGCAAGTCATATAATAGTTCACATGAACTGATGGTCCGCATGTAAAAAATCAAAGCATGCACTACTTTGATTCACATTTAAGATCAGACTCGCCCATTAATAGTCAATGGACACACAAAAAAATGAATCACATACAGTACAGATTACTAGAGATGAGCAAACTTATTTGGAAAACATTCACCAATCTCAGAGTCGGCACAAACATTGCACATTTGGATTCGTGTTTGGATCCCTGAGAATTTTCCTCAAAATTGGCAAAATTCGGCCACAGTTTGGTAAATGATAAAGTTTCCACTAATGCTTTTGTTAGGATTTTGGCTAGGATAGCGGTGCTGTATGACAATGGGGGGGGGGCATGTTTGATGGGGGGTGTGGGGAGAGATCAGAAGAGCGGTGGACTGTTATTCTTTATTTTATTTTTTTATTAATGCGTGGAGATAGCCAATCAGTGTGCAGAAACCATCCACAACATCCAGACAGAAGGGCTTGTGTCAGTGGCTGCCGAAGTCACATGTCTCTCTCCATATAAAGAGCGGACATGTGGCTTCGGCGCCATTTTGTCAGTGTAACAGCGCAGAGAGGCTGATCCTGCTGCTGCTACAGGATAGTCAGATAGTTATCTAGGTGGTTGATTGTCAGTCAGCAAGTTCAGATAGATAGGATCCTGTGTGAAATCGACCTACCAGCATATCAATCCTTTGTGCTAATTGTGTGGTAGAGACACCAGGCTACATTTAAGCATGTACATCTTTTGTTCTAATATTTTTGTCCAGCCAGGAGTCCACATTTCTGAATCTAAGTTCTTTGTGCTAATAGCGTGGTCCAGAAACCAGGCCACATTTCAGCATATAAATATTTTGTGAAGATATTTTTGTTTAGCCAGGAGTCATAGTTACATAGTTACTGTAGCATCGACGTCTCTGCCCCGTTCTAGGCAGAGACGCCGTCCCTCTCACCTCCCCGCTCCTGGCGCGGCGTCCTCCAGCGCTGCTCTCCCCGCTGCTTCCGGCGCGCGCTCCTTCCCCGGCAGTGTGCTTAGGGCGCGCGCGCGCTCCCCCTCTCTTAAAGGGACCGCGCGCGCCGTCCTAAGGAGTCCCCGGCCAATTGCCGGAGGACCTCCCATATAAAGGGCACCTCCTCCAAAATGGAGGTGCCCGAGCAATGTTGTTTGCACCTGTGTCTCACCTGTGCTTCAGCCCTCAGGTCCCGTTGCCAGTTACCTGCCAGTTACCTGCCAGATTCCTGCCAGCTTGCTGCCTTTGTCCTGCCTGATATCCAGTCACCTGCCTGCTAGCCTGAGGTCCGACGGTCTGCCTTCCAACTCCTGTCAGTCTGTCTATGGACCAGCTTGCCCGCTCACCTGGGAGCGCACACCTGTTACCTGCCTGCTAGCCTACCTGGAGGCTCCGTCGTCACGTGCTGTGACCATCTGCCTTTCCAGAGACTCCTGCCCGCTCACCTGGGAGCGCACACCTGTTACCTGCCTGCTAGCCTACCTGGAGGCTCCGCCGTCACGTGCTGTGACCATCTGCCTTTCCAGAGACTCCTGCCCGCTCACCTGGGAGCGCCCACCTGTTACCTGCCTGCTAGCCTACCTGGAGGCTTCGCCGTCACGTGCTGTGACCACCTACCATTCCAGAGACTCTCGCTTGCTCACCTGGGAGCACACATCTACCATCTGCCTGCTAGCCTACCCGGAGGCTCTGCCATCACAGGTCGTACCTACCCTTTACCCAGAGACTGCCCCGGTCACTTGCCGTAACTCCCTGCCCGTTCATCCAGAGACTGCCCCGGTCACTTGCCGTAACTCCCTGCCCGGTTATCCAGAGACTGCCCCGGTCACTTTCCGTGACCTCCAGCCCGTCCACTCAGAGACTGTCCCGGTCACCTGCTGTGACTGCCTGCCCGTCATCCCTGATTGCCACCCGCTCCCTTACAAGGACCGCCCCCTTGTATAGTAGCTCAGAGGTTCCGCCTCCAGACCCGTTACAGTTACATAGTTTATAAGGCCGAAAAAAAGACAAGCGTCCATCCAGTTCAGCCTATTTCTTGTGCACTGCAGCTATTCCGCAGCGTTGATCCAGGGGAAGGCAAAAAAAACCCATGCGGTGTAGGCCAATTTACATCATTGAGGAAAAATTCACTTCCCGACTCCAATCTGGCAGTCAGATTAAATCCCTGGATTAATTAACTATCACTAAGCATAAGATGTAATTTTATTGTTCTCAAGAAAGGCGTCCAGGCCTCTCTTGAACTCATTAAGTGAGTTGGACATCACCACTTCCTCTCCCAGAGAGTTCAAGAGTCTCACGGCTCTGACCGTAAAGAATCCCGTGGAAAATGCTGGTGCAGGAACCTCCTTTCCTCCAGACGCATAGTGTGCCCCCTCGTCTTTGTCACCATCCTTGGTATAAACAGGTCATGGGAGAGATCTCTGTACTGCCCCCAGATGTATTTATACATGTTTATGAGGTCTCCCCTAAGCCTTCTCTTTTCCAACGTAAATAGGCCTAATTTTGACAACCTCTCTGGGTATTCTAGTCCCTCCATTCCCTTTATTACCTTAGTCGCCCTCCTTTGTACCCTCTCTAGCTCCAATATGTCTTTCCTGAGCACCGGAGCCCAGAACTGTGCACAATATTCTAAGTGCGGCCTTACCAGCGCTTTATACAGAGGAAGAACAAAGTTCTCATCATATGCCCCTATTCCTCTTCTAATGCATGCCATGACTCTATTTTCCTTCGCAGCTGCTGCCTGACACTGGGCACTCCAATTTAATTTGCTATTAACCAAGACGCCCAGGTCCTTCTCCATGTCAGATTTCCCCAACGGTTTCCCATTTAATATGTATGGGTGACTGCTGTTTTTCTTTCCCATGTGCATGACCTTACATTTATCGGCATTGAACCCCATTTGCCATTTTTTGGCCCAACTCCCCAATTTATCTAAATCCTCCTGTAGCTGTGCCCTATCCTCATCTATATTAACTACTTTACAAAGTTTAGTATCATCTGCAAATATTGCTATTTTACTATGCAACCCTTCCACTAGATCATTAATAAATATATTAAATAATATAGGGCCCAAGACAGACCCTTGAGGCACCCCGCTAGTAACCCTGACACACCCTGAGCTTACACCATTGATAACCACCCTCTGCTTTTTATCACTCAGCCAGCTATTTACCCACTTGCACACATTATCCCCCAGACCAAGCATTCTCATTTTATATACCAACCTTTTGTGTGGCACGGTATCAAACGCTTTGGAGAAGTCAAGGTATACAACATCCACTGACTCTCCCCGGTCCAGCTGTAAGCTCACCTCCTCGTAGAAGGCCATCAGGTTTGTTTGGCAGGAGCGATCCCTCATGAATCCATGTTGATATGGAGTTAGACAGTTATTATCATTAAGATATTCTACAATAGCATCTCTAAGAAATCCTTCAAACAATTTACCCACAACAGACGTTAAGCTTACTGGTCTATAGTTCCCACGGTCACTTTTAGACCCCTTTTTGAATATTGGTACCACATTTGCTTGGCGCCAGTCAAGTGGGACAGTCCCTGTCCATAAAGAGTGCTTGAATATAAGATACAGCGGCCTGTCTATCACATTACTTAATTCTTTTAGTACCCGGGGGTGTATGTCATCTGGGCCTGGTGACTTGTCTATTTTGATATTATTTAGGCGTTTCTGAACTTCCTCCTGGGTTAGGTGGGTGATATTTAGTGGAGGGTTTACTTTATCACTCTGCATTTCCTCCGATAAATTGTTTTCTTTTGTGAAAACAGTGGAGAAGAAGCTATTGAGTAGGTTTGCTTTACCCTCATCGCCCTCTATGATTTTACCCAGGTTATTTTTCAATGGGCCAACTCCATGAGTTTTAATCCTTTTACTGTTTATATAGTTAAAGAACAGTTTGGGATTCGTTTTACTTTCCTTGGCAATTAGTCTCTCTGTCTCCTCTTTTGCTATTCTTATTTGTTTCTTACAGATTTTGTTTTTTTCCCTATAAGATATTAGCGCTTCCTCGCTGCCTTCTTGTTTAAGTTTACCGAAAGCCCTTTTTTTGTTTTTCATTGCCCTCTTGACTTCCTTATTTAGCCACATTGGCTTCCTCCTATTTCTAGCCCTTTTATTCCCATAAGGTATGTACCTTCTACAGTGACTATGTAGGACTGTTTTGAAAATTTCCCATTTTCTATCCGTGCTCCTATTACTAAAGATACTATCCCAGTCTATAAGGTGAAGGGCATCTCTTAGCTGATCAAACTTTGCCCTCCTGAAGTTCACATTTCAGAATCTAAATTTGTAGTGCTAATAGCATGGTCCAGAAACCGGACCACGTTTCGGCATATAAATCTTTTGTGCTAATATTTTTGTCCAGCCAGGAGTCCACATTTCAGAATCTAAATCCTTTGTGCTAATAGCATGGTCCAGCCACACTATCTCAGGAAATAATTACTGATTGTTAATTTAGTGACAGGTGACTGACAGGTCTGGGCCTAGGGTTGTGAAACAGCTGGTTAAAAGAGGGAAAGAGTACATTCAACATGAGTGGGAAAAAGCGAGGTCGTGGTGGAAGGGGGCATAGGTATGGTGTTCAAGGTGTATGTGGGGAAGGTGGTAATGTTACTGAAAGCTCTACTGAGAAAACACTGTCTCGTCCTATCCAAGTACAAATGACAACTTCTGTTACTGCCTTGTAGATGAGGGCCAGAAAGAGCATGTGCTCCAGAGGATAGCAAGCACTGCATCAAGTGGCCTCTCCTCCTCTTCCACAGCCTTAACATCACACAAAGTTCAGTCCTCAGATGTGGCACTCCAATTGCCCTTGTTTCCACCAGTGTCACAACTCTCCAACCGCCCAACTGACTATGGAGAACCATAGATGGGCGAGTCTGGAGAGCTGTTCACACACTCTATTCCATGGACATCAGAAGTCTGCTCCAAAGATTCACAGACTTAAGAGGAGGAAAGCATCTGCACCGATGCCCAAAAAAAAATGGAATTTGGATCTGGGGCTGGACGAAGTAGGGTCTGAGCAGAATCCATACGCTATTCACCAGACGTTAACCCCCGGTAATGGAGGTGATCCTGATCAGACTCAGATACCTGAGGCACAAGTGGACTGTACTGTGCTGTCAGGGCAGGAAGAGGAGGAGAGTGACTCTGAGGGCGTGGAGTGGGAGAACAGAGAGGATGACGATGAGGTTGTCGATCCCACTTGGTGTGAACCCAGAGGCACGCAGTTGAGTAGCTCAGCAGAAGAGGTGGATGAGGAGGAAGATGAGGAGGTAACATTGGGGCCTCCTGCACAGACATGGAGTGATGCAACCACGACAAGCACTGCATCCTCAGCCACAACTCTGGCTGTGGCCAGCAGCTGTCGTGGGTCTGCAGTTCACAGGAGTGGCAAGGGTTACCTAGCCTGGGCCTTTTTTGAGACTACAAAGGATGACCTAACTCACGTTATCTGACAACTTTGTAAAAAACGACTTAGTAAAGGCAAAAAATCCCAGAATTTGACTACTACATGCATGAACCAGCACATGTGTGATCAACATGCGTTAGTCTGGGAATCTAACTACGCTAAAATGCTGACTAGCAGGCTTCGCCAACCACCAGCCGCCCCATCAACTGCAACTTATGCTTCTTCCTCCTCCGTCACCATGGCAAGTGTTCGCACACAGGTCTCCAGCCGCAAAAGCTACACTAGTTTACCCGCTCCAGTCAGGGTAAGTGGGAGCTTGTCAGCTGTTATAGAAGTGGGCATGCCTACTGTTTTTGTTTCATCAAGCACACCCCATCTTTCTCAATTCACCATAACATCTCCACCTGCACCTCACTCACAGTCCAGCAGTTTGTCTTGTTCACCCTACTCCACCCTCTCTCAGCACAGTAGCCAGCCCACGCCCCCACAGTTGTGGTCACGTCAAAGATTGTTTCCTCCTACACATGCCAAAGCTAAAAGATTGAACTCCATCAACTCCAATTTGTTGGGCACGGATGGATGTTGCAGTCCCCCAGTACCAATTACCCAGTCTCCATTATTTCTCTAAGAAAGCTGTGCCTGCGCTACACCAGCATGTCACAGACAACATCACTCGTTCCTTGAAGTCTGCCAGGGTGCATTTCACCACAGACACCTGGACGAGCAAGCATGGCCAGGGGTGTTACATCTCGCTGACTGGGCACTGGGTGACTCTAATGACTGTGGGGGTGGGCAGGGAAGGGGCTGCTCCACAAGTCTTGGAATCCCCAAGGCTTGCGGGACAAATCTCTGTATCAAACACTTCCTCCAATGCTTCTGCCTCCTCCACCTCCTCTAGTTCCTCAACCTGCGCCCACAACATCTGCTTTAATGAGACACGCGTTCCAACAGTGCATAGAGAATCCCCCCACCTCCATACTGCACAGCCAGTGCCCACCGCAATCAGGCAGTGTTTCAATTAATATGCCTTGGAGATTGCAGTCACAAAGCTCAAGAGTTGTGGATAGCTATTCAGGCCAAGTTTGAGCAATAGCTGTCTCCAATGTACCTGGAGCCAGGGAAGGCCATGTGCAATAACTGTGCGAAACGGAGTAGCGGTCCAATGCCGGGCAACCTCACACATGTGCCTTTCATGGCTCACGTCCTCAACCTGGTGATACATTAATTTCTTCGCTACTATCCTGGCCTGGATGCGCTGCTGCAGAAAGCATGATTGCTGCATGCTCACTTCCGCAGTTCGCACCCCACTGGTCATCGACTTGCATCGCTAGAGAGGTCTTTCGGCCTACTGGTTAACCGGTTGATATGTGATGTGCCGACACAGTGGAATTCCACTCTGCACATGTTGCATCGACTGTGGGAGCAGCAACGAGTCCTGGTACAGTATGTCATTTTGCATACCCTGGGCCAACGCTGTACCAACGTGGTGCAAATCACGCTTTTTTAGTGGGTACAGATAAAGGACCTTTGCACCCTTCTGCACAGTTTCGAAATGGCTACTAAGTTGGTTAGCGCTGATGATGTCTGGTCATCTACATGCACACTTTGAATAGTCTGTGGGAGGAGGTTGTGGTCCCAGAGGAAGAGGAGGAAGCAGAGGAGGATACGGAAGGGATAACAATATCTTTAAGTTCTGGATTGTTGTCGCACAGGTGGGGCCAAGGGAGGGTAGATTACAGCGATTGAGGGGGGCTCATGGTACCAGACAAATTGTTAATGAAGGTGCAGGAGCTGAGGAATAAATTGAGAAGGACGAGTAAGAAAAGATAATGGGCAAGCAACAGTCAGGAGATGAAGAGGATAATGATCCCCTCTCTGTTGTCCATGGTTGGTGGGAGGAGACGGAGGGTTCAAGGTTGAGTGTTACCCTGCCATCAACACACCATGGATTTGGACCTCATGGAAGCGCCCGGCACATGAGCACCTTCTTGCTGCATCTGAAACATGATGCCCGTATTGTTAGGATTAAAAATAGTGCTGACTACTGGGAAGCCACTCTGTTAGATCGACGGTACAAGACTAAATTTTGCCAGATGCTTCCCGCCCTAGGAAGGGATGCGCGCATGCTGGAGTATCAAACCACACTTGTTGACAACCTTAAAAGTGTTTTTCCCCAAGACAGCAGTGTACATTGCAGTTGTAGACTTCCAACCCCGGGAACGTCGAGTTGTCAACACAAAAACATTAGCAGCAGTGTAAGTGGCAGAAGCAATTTCTGTGAGTCGTTTCACACATTTTTTAGACCAGCCCGTGCACCAGCAGAACAGAGTACAATTCTGACACGAAGCGAACGACTGGAGAAGATGGTGCAGGAGTATCTCAAGCTCATTATCAATGCCATCGAAGGGGGGGGGTTTGACTCTTTTTCATTTTCAAAAATGGAAGCATGGCCTGAGCTCACCTGTCACGACTTATAGGTTTTGTCAGGCCCAGCAGCCAGTGTTCTCTCAGAACCTGTATTCAGTGCTGCTGCTGGTGTCCTGACAGATAAGCACAGCCGGCTGTCCTCTGAAAGTGTAGACCGCCTATCTTTCATCAAGATGAACAAGTCATGGATCTCCAATGACTTTTGCACCCTAGCTGCAGACTGGGCAGTCTAGGCAATAGTTTTTAGTGTGCTGCATTGATCTTGCAGTCTGTGACACCTTTGTTGTGGCTTCTGCGCCTGCTGTTGCTACTTCTGCTGAAGTTACTAACAATTTTTTGAATTGTAGAGACTCCAAGTTGGGTCTCCATCTGGTGGGTTGCCTGTAGTGGAAGGGGTGTCAGCGCCCCATTATACTAGTTCTACTCTGGGGAAATTGATTCCACTTTAGTAGTGTGTGGCAATAATTTTTTGAAATGTGGAGACACCAAGTTGGGTCTCCATCTGGTGGGTTGTCAGTAGTGGAAGGGGTGTCAGAGCCCCATTATACTAGTTCTACTCTGGTGAAATTGATGATAATTTAGTGGTGTGTGGCAATAATTTTTTGAAATTTGGAGACTCCAAGTTGGGTCTCCTTCATGTGTGCTGCATATAGCAATAGGGCTCCCAGACCGGTAGGCCTGCACTTTCCATATTTTTCGAACTATAAGACGCCCTGGACCATAAGATGCATCCCAAATTTTGGGGTGGGAAATAAGAAAAAAAATATTTTTTATAAGATGGGGGTCCGTCTTATAGTCTGAATAGGCAGTGGAGCGAAGGTCACAGTAGGCAGGGTCCTTCAGAAAGCCGGCGGAAGTGGAGGAATGCTTTGGACCTGGGGTGCTCCAGCAACGGGAGTTGCGGATCACAGGGCCTTCTGTTCCCTCCCTCAGGAAGAGGTGAGATGCTGCGGGGCTGGTGCCTGGCTGGGGCTGGTGACTGGCTGGGGCCGGGGCCTGGCTGGGGCCTGTGTCTGGCTGGGGCCTGGCCAGGTCCGGCGTTTGGCCGGGGTTGGGGCCGGTGTCGGGCTGTGAGCAGCGTGGCAGAGCAACCTGCATTGCTTTCTAGTGGCCATGGCTATCTTCCTGAAGCTGTGATCTACAGGAAAATGGCAGCCCGAGCTCCAAGTCAGCACATGAGCCAGCTCGGGCGGCGTAAGCTGCTCTGCTGCTCTGCCTCACAGCTTCACCGCCGACAGCATCTCACCTCTTTTTCTGCTGCTACTGTAGCCACTGCCGCATTCCTAAAGGAGGGTGGGAATGGATGGCCCTGCGATCCCGCGCTCCACCACCACCACCGCAACTATCAGGTAAAGTAACATTCAGACCATAAGATGCACCCCCCCCCCATTTTCCTCCCAAATTTTAGGGAAAAAAGTGCATCTTATGGTCTGAAAAATACGGTACCTTCAGTCAGCTACCTGTGTTACTATGCTTAAATTTTTCTAACAATAGTAGTCTACAAAACTGATATTTGTGCCACCTGAGTGTGGCTGATCATAAAAGAAGTTTGAGCTGTTGCATGAGGTATCAGGGCTCCCAGCACAGCAGGCCTACACCAGTCCCTCACCCACCTCTTAATTTTAACTTAAATTCAAATCTGTAAATGCTGGCCCAGACCCTGATACCCCAAGCATGGCCCATGCCTGACTGCTGTTTTGAAATTATAAAATTCCTACTGTGGGTCAATTGATTCCACATTTCCTGGTGTTTGCCTCTAATTTGAACTGTTTTGGGAGTTTTTGAGCCCCCCTGAAGGTTTTGTCGATGCGTTTGGTTTTGCCTTCCATTGAATTCAATGGGCATTGGATATGTTCGGCGAACATCGGGTCGTTCACCGATCTGAACCGAAGGTTCGCTCATCTCTACGGTTATTATCCGTACGTCAGGCATTTCTGAAAGATCAATTACAATTGGTTACACAGTAAACTGTATTTGGTCTTTTATTATTTGTTAAATTGTTCAAATAAAAAACAGATGCCATACAGATGTAGAAAATGGACAAATAGATTGCATATAAATGACAATATGCATAAAAATTAGTGATGAGCGAACATACTCGCTACTGCTCGGTGCTCGCCCGAGCATCTCACTGCTCGAGATGCTCGGCGCTCGCCGAGTATTTCCAGGGTTGCTCGGGGGAAGCTCGGGCCCCCTCCCTGCATGTTTGGTGCTCTTTAGAGCATCAATCAACATGCAGGGATTGCCTGCCACTCACTGTAATGCCGTAGGTATGTTGGTTGTGGCATTACAGTGATTGGCTGGCCGCACAGCGTCATCAGGTCTATATCAGACCTGGCGCCGCCATGCTCGTCACAGTCACTCCGGAATCAAACAGTGTAGGGAGAGCTGCTGCAAAGTCAGGGAGAGATTTGCTTGTGTATTAGGTAGTGTAGGGAGAAAAACTGTACATTACCCATATACATCTTAACAAACAGTCCTTTTGAGGGCTAACTAATCCATCTGCAGAGCTATCAGGCAGGCAGTGTATATATGCAAGCAGGCAGGGTATATAGCAGACTGCAGTGCATATAGCAGAAGAGGCTCCATTCCAATTCTGCCTTCTGCTGCTGTTAGATATTTCTATACAAAGGCCCAGGTCTCAGGGGCCAGGAATGCTTTTTTTGGATCTTAATCCTCATTATTTGCTTAAAAAGCAATCCAGAGAACACCGTTTTTCTGCGCCATTTGCTTGTTGGCACTGCAGAATACAGCCAGGTCCTTTCCATATTACAGCGCTAGAAATCCAGCTATTTAAAACGATGTTTTCTCCGTCAAATAGATCACATATACGTTGTCATAAAATACTGCCATTTCTGGCCTCCATTAAAAATTTCTTTCAGTGTGTCAGTGAAGCAATTCACAGCAGTTTGCTGTTCAAACTACTTACCTACAGGCCAGGTATTTAAAACTCTGTTTTCTCCGTCACACGGATCACATATACGTTGTCCGAAAATACTGCCATTTCTCGCCTCCATTAAAAATTTCCTTTAGTGTGTCAGTGAAGCAATTCACAGCAGTTTGCTGCTCAAACTACTTACCTACAG
The DNA here is from genome assembly GCF_046119375.1 of Phyllobates terribilis. Taxonomy (NCBI): domain Eukaryota; kingdom Metazoa; phylum Chordata; class Amphibia; order Anura; family Dendrobatidae; genus Phyllobates; species Phyllobates terribilis. Next base: position 1,032,741,299 of record NW_027362761.1, on the reverse strand, counting down.
GCCAGGTATTTACAACCCCTGGCAAAAATTATGGAATCACCGGGCTCGGAGGATGTTCATTCAGTTGTTTAATGTTGTTGAAAAAAAGCAGATCACAGACATGGCACAAAACTAAAGTCATTTCAAATGGCAACTTTAGGGCTTTAAGAAACACTAAAAGAAATCAAGATAAAAAATGTGGTACTCAGTAAGGGTAATTTTTTTCAGACCAAGCAGAGGGAAAAAAATTATGGAATCACTCAATTCTGAGGAAAAAAGTATTGAATCAAGAAAAACAAACACACAAAAGAACACTCCAATACATCACTAGTATTTTGTTGCTCCACCTCTGACTTTAATAACAGCTTGCAGTCCCTGAGACATGGACTTAATGAGTGACAAACAGTACTCTTCATCAATCTGGCTCCAACTTTCTCTGATTGCTGTTGCCAGATCAGCTTTGCAGGTTGGAGCCTTGTCATGGACCATTTTCTTAAACTTCCATGAAAGATTTTCAACTGGATTGAAATCCAGACTATTTGCAGGCCATGACATTGACCTTATGAGTCTTCTTTCAAGGAATGTTTTCACAGTTTTTGCTCTATGGCAGGATGCATTATCATCTTGAAAAATGATGTCATCATCCCCAAACATCCTTTCAATTGATGGGATAAGAAAACTGTCCAAAATATCAATGTAAACTTGGGCATTTATTGAAGATGTAATGACAGCCATCTCCCAGTGCCTTTACCTGACATGCAGCCCCATATCATCAATGACTGTGGAAACTTGCATGTTCTCTTCATGCAGTCATCTTTTTAAATCTCATTGGAACAGCACCAAACAAAAGTTCCAGCATCATCACCTTGCCCAATGCAGATTCATCACTGAATATGACTTTCATCCAGTCATCCACATTCCACGATTGCTTTTCCTTAGCCCATTGAAACCTTGTTTTTTTCTGTTTAGGTATTAATGATGGCTTATGTTTAGCTTTTCTGTATGGAAATCCCATTTCCTTTAGGCGGTTTCTTACAGTTCGGTCACAGACATTGACTCCAGTTTCCTTCCATTCGTTCCTTATTTCTTTTGTTGTGCATTTCCTGTTTTGGAGACATATTGCTTTAAGATTCCGGTCTTGACTCTTTGATGTCTTCCTTGGTCTACCAGTATGTTTGCCTTTAACAACCTTTCCATGTTGTTTGTATTTGGTCCAGATTTTAGACACAGCTGACTGTGAACAACCAACATCTTTTTCAACATTGCGTGATGATTTACCTTCTTTTAAGAGTTTGATAATCCTCTCCTTTGTTTCAATTGACATCTCTCGTGTTGGAGACATGATTCATGTCAGTTCACTTTGTGCAACAGCTCTCCAAGGTGTGATCACTCCTTTTTAGATGCAGACTAATGAGCAGATCTAATTTGATGCAGGTGTTAGTTTTGGAAATGAAAATTTACAGGGTGATTACATAATTTTTTCCTTAGAATTGAGTGATTCCATAATTTTTTCCCTCAGCTTGGTCTGAAAAAAATTGCCCTTACTGAGTACCACATTTTTTATCTTGATTTCTTTTAGTGTTTCTTAAAGCCCTAAAGTTGCCATTTGAAATGACTTTAGTTTTGTGCCATGTCTGTGATCTGCTTTTTTACAATAATTTTAAACAACGGAATGAACATCCTCCGAGCCCGGTGATTCCAAAAGTTTTGCCAGGTATTTAAAACTCTGTTTTCTCCATCACACGGATCACATATACCTTGTCATAAAATACTGCCATTTATGGCCTCCATTAAAACTTTCTTTCAGTGGGTCAGTGAAGCAGTTCACAGCAGTTTGCTGTTCAAACTACTTACCTAAAGGCCAGGTATTTAAAACTCTGTTTTCTCCGTTACACGGATCACATATACGTTGTCAGAAAATACGGCAATTTCTGGCCTCCATTAAAAATTTCTTTCAGTGTGTCAGTGAAGCAATTCACAACAGTTTGCTGTTCAAACTACTTACCTACAGGCCAGGTATTTAAAACTCTGTTTTCTCCGTCACACGGATCACATATACGTTGTCATAAAATACTGCCATTTCTGGCCTCCATTAAAAATTTCTTTCAGTGTGTCAGTGAAGCAATTCACAACAGTTTGCTTTTCAAACTACTTACCTACAAGCCAGGTATTTAAAACTCTGTTTTCTCCATCACACGGATCACATATACATTGTCAGAAAACACTGCCATTTCTGGCCTCCATTAAAAATTTCCTTTAGTTTGTCAGTGAAGCAATTCACAGCAGTTTGCTGTTCAAACTACTTACCTACAGGCCAGGTATTTAAAACTCTGTTTGCAGTGTCAAATGGTTGTTGGTTGGATAGCGGATAATGCTTCCAGTCACTTAGCCACTACCACCACCACAATTCTGTCTTCCACACGGTCAAGTCTCAGTAGCCGTGAGTCTGGACTGCATGTTCCTCACCCTGATCGTCCTTCCTCTTACCATGCCGAGTGCCCGGAGACAAATGATCCCACACTTGGACACTCTGAAGAGCTGTTCACTTTTCCATTTATAGATTCGGGCCTCTCGCCCAGTCCACTTGAAGTGGGGCAAGAGGAGATCGCGTGTAGCGATGCCCAAATATTTGAGCAGCCATGGTCACACGAAGGCGATGGTGGGAAAGTGTCACAAGAGGTGGATGATTATAAGACACAATTGCCAGAAAGTCAGGAGGAGGACCAGGGTGTGGAAGTGGAAGACGGGGTGGTGGATGATACAATAACTGACCCAACATGGCAGGAGGACATACAGAGTGAGGACAGCAGCACACAGGGGGAGGGAGGCAGAGCACCCCAACAGGCAGGAAGAAGCAGTGTGATGGCCGCAGACAGAAGGCAGGCAACCGTTCCCCGTAACACCAACACGAAGGAAGTTTCCAATACAACTGGTAGGTCTTCCCAAGTCTGGTTGTTTTTTAAAGACTCTGCCGATAACCCCAAAAGGCCATTTGCATCACCTGCCAGGCCAGCATCAGCAGGGGTGGCAAAACGACCAGCCTGACCACCACAAGCATGATCAGGCACATGGCAGCAAAGCACCCGACTTTGTGGGCCGAACCCCAGGGTCCAGGAACAGTGTCTGCAGGTGGCACCATTGCTTCTTCCGCTGTTGTGCACGCAAGCCAATCCCCTGTCCATGGTGCATGCGAAGATGCTTCCTGCCCTGCACCTGCCATTGCGCACTCTCAAGTAGCAGCATCAGGAAGAACATCCATGTCCTTGTCCCAGCGCAGGGTTCAGTTGTCCATACCCCAGTCCTTGGAACGCAAGCGCAAATATGCAGCCAACGCCCTACAGGCCACACTACTAAATTCTCACATTTCACAACTGCTTGCGCTCGAAATGCTGCCTTTTAGGATCATGGAGACGGAAGCATTCTGTAATCTGATGGCGGCGGCCGACCCTCGGTACTCAGTCCCTAGCCGCCACTATTTCTCCCAGTGTGCCGTCCCCACATTACACAAGGACGTGTCCCAATACATTAGCCGTGCCCTTAACAACGCAGTTACCGGGAATTTCCACCTAACCACGGACACGTGGACAAGTGCTTGTGGGCAGGGATGGCACACTGGGTTAACATAGTGGACATAGTCGGACCTTGGGAAGGAAAACGTCCTTCCAATGCCAAGGATTGCGGGCCCTAGGTCAATCAGGGTTGCCCCCGCGGTCGACAGCTCCTGCACCTCATCCTCCTCAGCCTCCTTCTCCTCTTCAGCCTCCATCTCCGAAATGACCACATCAGTAACAAGCTGGAAGCACTGCAGCACTGCCTCGGCCAAGCGGCAACAGGCTGTGCTGAAGCTAATATGCTTAGATGACAAACCGCACAATACTGAAGAGTTGTGGACAGCTCTCAAAGAGCAGGCAGATCTGTGGCTCACACCGCTGAACCTACAGCCAGGCATGGTCGTGCGTGACTATGGCTGGAACCTGGTGGCGGCTCTGAGGTGAGGCGAGCTCACACACGTACCATGCCTGGCCCATGTGCTTAACCTCGTGGTTCAGCGGTTTCTCAAATCCTACCCGCAGCTGCCAGATCTGCTTGTTAAAGCTCAACGCCTGTGTGCCCATTTTAGAAAAGTCAGCTACAGCTTCCGCCACCCTTGCCGTGTTTCAGCAGCACTTGCAGCTTCCGGCTCACAGACTGGTGTGTGATGTCCCGTGCATTGGAACTCTACACTGCAGATGTTGGGAAGGATTTGTGAGCAGAAGAGGGCAGTCGTTGAGTACTAGTATCAACAAGGCCGTCGCTATTCAGTTCAGACTCCACACATAAGACCTCAGGAGTGGAAATGGATGTCAGACATATGTACCATCCTCCAAAACTTTGAAGACTCCACCAAGATGGTGAGCGGAGATGACGCCATAATTAGCGTCACCATCCTGCTTCTTTGTCTTCTGAAACGCTCTCTGCTCACAATCAAAGAGGATACATTGCAGGCAGATCACAATGAGATGGAGCAAGGAACCATAAAGGGTGATTACACACAGCCAAGCCTCATCTGATCCCTATGTGGATTGGGTGACAATGAGGAAGAGGAGAAGGTGGAAGGACAGGAGATAGTTTCATGCACTACAGATGGTACTACCTGCACAGCTGTCATACCGTCTGTTCAGCGTGGATGGCCAGAGGTCAGAGAGGAGGAGGAGGAGGAGAGCATGGTCAGTCATCCTCTTGGTGAGGACACGGAAACCTTGCCTGTTAGTAGTCTGGCACGCATGGCTGAGTTTATGTTACGCTGCCTTTCCCATCACCCTCGTGTTCTCAAAATTTTGGTTGACAGTCATTACTGGTTGGTGACATTTCTAGACCCACGCTACAAGGATAATTTGATATCTCTTATTCCTGAGGTGGACAGGTCTACAAAAATGGGGCTGTACCAGAAGGCCCTTGTTGCGGAACTATTAAAAAAATTCCCACCTGAAAACGCTGGCGGCAGAGGGCACTCTTCATTGGACAACCAAGGAGTACAGGCGAGAGAGACAACTTCAATCCAGCAGAGGCAGGGGAACACTGCAAAGTTCTGGGAGAGTTCTGCCAGCGTTTTATCAGAGCAGGTTATTAGTGAGGCTGGTGGAATTATAACTGATAAGCGCATCTGCCTGTCAACTAAAAATGCTGACAGGCTGACTCTTATAAAAATGAACAAAGGCTGGATTGGGCCAGACTCCTCAACACCTCCGAATGATAGCAGCGTAACATAAACTCAAATCCAGTGTCTTTTCTTGGGAGGTGTATACCCATGCACTTTTTCACACCCACACATGGGTATACGCTTCCTGATTTTGGCTATTTGCTCTTGTCCTCCTCCTTCTCCTCATCCTCCACCACCATATCACCAGGGTGACCGTGGTCCATGATGCATCACCCACATAATTTTTTTAAAGGGTGTTTATGATACCCGTAAAAAAAATTTTTATACAGTATGTTCATGTATATCCCCCAGGAGTAAATGTTTATCAGCCCATACACTTAGTGTATGGGCATTACAAGTATAGGAGGCCCGCTCCTTTCTAATGGGAACATTTTTTATGAGGCCCTCCTCCACGTCTCTTCCAAGGGGCACTGAAGTGCCTCCAAATTTTTGGAAGCCCTTGCATTCACTGCATAGGCTAACACTATGGGAGACTCTCACCTTTCTAATGGGAATTTGTCGTTACTGTGGCCCTGCTCTATGTCTCTTTAAATTGTTAGTGCATTTTTTCCTAAATTTGGTCAGCTATTGGACTCACTGCATACCCTATAACTGTATAGCAGACTCTCTCCTTTCTAATGGGAATTTGTCGTTACTGTGGCCCTGCTCTATGTGTCTTTAATTTCTTAGTGGGGTTTTTCCTAAATTTTTGTCAGCCGTTGGACTCACTGCATACCCTATAACTGTATAGCAGACTCTCTCCTTTCTAATGGGAACATGTCGTACCTCGTTACTGTGACCCTGCTTTATGTGTCTTTAATTTCTTAGTGGGGTTTTTCCTAAATGTTGTCAGCCGTTGGACTCACTGCATACACTATAACTGTATAGCAGACCCTCTCCTTTCTAATGGGAATTTGTCATTACTGTGGCCCTGTTCTATGTGTCTTTTATTTCTTAGTGGGGTTTTTCCTAAAATTGGTCAGAAGTTGGAGTCACTGCATACCCTATAACTGTATAGCAGACTCTCTCCTTTCCAATGGTAATTTGTCATTACTGTGGCCCTGTTCTATGTGTCTTTAATTTCTTAGTGGGGTTTTTCCTAAATTCGGTCAGCCGTTGGACTCACTGCATACCCTATAACTGTATAGCTAACCCTCTCCTTTCTAATGAGAACATGTTGTACTTGTTACTGTGGCCCTGCTCTATGTGTCTTTAAATTCTTAGTGGGGTTTTTCCTAAAATTGGTCAGCTGTTGGACTCACTGCATACCCTATAACTGTATAGCAGACTCTCTCCTTTCTAAATGGAATTTATTGTTACTGTGGCCCTGCTCTATGTGTCTTTAAATTCTTAGTGGGGTTTTTCCCAAATTTTGGCAGCCCTTGCAGTCACAGCATGGGCATTACCACTATAGGAGACCCGCTCCTTTATAATGGGAACATTTTTTTACTAAGACCCTCCTCTATGTCTCTTCAAAGGGGTATTGGGTTGCGTCCATATTTTGGCAGCCCTTGCAGTCACTAGATATGCAATAACAGTATAGGAGACCCACTTGTTAATAATGGGAGCAACAAAGCTTAACCGGCTGATGGCTCTCTAACAATAGCGAGGGCCAACTGCTGGCCTTTTAAGAATAGTAAGGACCGTCTGATGGCCCTATAAAAATAGGCTTTATGACTTTCCCTCCATCATAAATAAATCAGGATGTGTCTGATGATGTGTCACACACCACAATGCCAGATAAGGTTGTAAAATGTTAAAATGACATTTCCCGGTGAATGCATTTGTCTTAAAATAAAATTAAAAAAAACAAAACAATAGGATCTTTCTTTAGTATAAAAAACAGCGTCACCAATTTAACCTCAATGTAATCACATTGTTCAGCTCCTGTACCTCCTCCTCCATCTCCGAAATGACCACATCAGTCACAAGCTGACAGCACTGCAGCACTGCCTTGGCCAAGCGGCAACAGGCTGTGCTGAAGATAACATGCTTAATGCTTAATTTACAAACCGCCCTGTGGACTGGCTCTGTATCGTCCCTGGCCACATTCACCTGTCCACGTGTTTGTGGTAAGGTGGTCCTTTCCTGTAAGTGCACTGGGGAGGGCACGGATAATGTTTTTGGATGCGTGCTTGAGGAGGGCGGAGACAATATCAGGAGAAATAGTTCCGGCTGGGGACCAAGTATGGACACCCGGTCGCCGCCGGCATGAGGTTATGAAAAGCTTCCACCTCCACGAGCCTAAACGGCCACATTTCAAGTGAAAGCAGCTTTAGAGGACTTCCTGGGAGAAATGACAGCTGGGTAGATATGGTTTCCCAAGTCCTTTCACCAAGCTAAAGAATATGGCTGTGGTGAAATACAACTCAGCAAAAAAACTGTGGACTGGCTCCGTACTGTCCCTGGCCACATTCACCTGTCCACGTGTTTGTGGTTAGGCGGTCCGTCCCAGTAAGTGCACTGGGGAGGGCACGGGTAATGTTGTGGGACCCGTGCTTGTGGAAGGCGGAGATGATGCCGGGAAAAATAGTGGCGGCTGGGGACCGAGTATGGATACACGGTCGCCGCCGCCATAAGATTGTGGACAGCTTCCGCCTCCACGAGCCTAAAAGACCACGTTTCAAGTGCAAGCAGCTGCACAGAAATCTGGCAGTTTAGTGTTGCGGCCTGTGGGTGGGTGGGTGGCTGGCTGCATACTTGCGCTTGCATTCCAAGTAACAGAAAACTAAGCAGATGGTGGCCTCTATCATCATCATGGCCTCACTTCAGCACTATGAAATCTCCTGAAGGAGAAGCCAGGGCCCACCGGAGGAGTCTCTGGTTCACTGGTGGGCCCGTCCAACCCTGCCGAGAAGCAGCCCTGGCTAAGAAAAGTGTGGGGGAAGGTTCCCGGACACTCAGTGGCTGCTTTTTTAATGTGGATTGGACATGCTTATGCATGTTATTTCTTAAACCGCATTGCAGATCAGGCCATTGTCCAACTCTGTATTCATGTAATTAAATGCGCAAAGAAAGATGTTTGTGTGTCAAAGCACCACAGACAAGTGCGAGTTGATGTTGGACGGGCTGCCATTGCTTCTGCATCAAGCTGCATTAGAGGACTTCCTGGGAGAAATGACACCCAGGGTAGATACGGTTTCCCCCCATGCCAGTCCTTTCACCGAACTAAATACAACTCTCAGCAAAAAAAGCTGTGGACTGGCTCCGTACCGTCCCTGGCCACATTCACCTGTCCACGTGTTTGTGGTTAGGTGGTCCTTCCCAGTAATTGCACTGGGGAGGGCACGTGTAATGTTGTTGGACCCGTGCTTGTGGAAGGCGGAGACGATCCTGGGAGAAATAGTGGCGGCTGGGGACCGAGTATGGACACCCGGTCGACGCCGGCATGAGGTTATGAAAAGCATCCACCTCCACGAGCCTAAAAGGCCACATTTCAAGTGAAAGCAGCTTTAGAGGACTTCCTGGGAGAAATGACAGCTGGGTGGATATGGTTTCCCAAGTCCTTTCACCAAGCTAAAGAATATGGCTGTGGTGAAATACAACTCAGCAAAAAAAGCTATGGACTGGCTCCGTACTGTCCCTGGCCACATTCACCTGTCCACGTGTTTGTGGTTAGGTGGTCCTTCCCAGTAAGTGCACTGAGGAGGGCACGGGTAATGTTATGGGACCCGTGTTTGTGGAAGGCGGAGACGATACCGGGAAAAATAATAGTGGCTGAGGACCGAGCATGGATACCCGGTCGCCCCCGCCATAAGATTATGGACATCTTCCGCCTCCACGAGCCTAAAAGGCCATGTTTCAAGTGCAAGCAGCTGCCTAGAAATCTGGCAGTTTAGTGTTGCGGCTTGTAGGTGGGTAGCTGGCTGCATACTTGCGCTTGCCTTCCAAGTAACAGAAAACTAAGCAGATGGTGGCCTCTATCATCATGATGGCCTCACCTCGGCAGTATGAACTCTCCTGAAGGAGAAGCCAGGGCCCACTGGAGGAGTCTCCGGTTCTCTGGTGGGCCCGTCCAACCCTGCCGAGAAGCAGCCCTGGCTAAGAAAAGTGTGGTGGAAGGTTCCCGGACACTCTATGGCTGCTTTTTTAATGTGGATTGGACATGCTTATGCATGTTATTTCTTAAACCGCATTGCAGATCAGGCCATTGTCCAACTCTGTATTCGTGAAATTAAATGCGCAAAGAAAGATGTTTGTGTGTCAAAGCACCACGGACAAGTGCGAGTTGATGTTGGACGGGCTGCCATTGTTTCTGCATCAAGCTGCATTAGAGGACTTCCTGGGAGAAATGACACCCAGGGTAGATACGGTTTCCCTCTATGCTAGTCCTTTCACTGAGCTAAATACAACTCTCAGCAAAAAAGCTGTGGACTGGCTCTGTATCGCCCCTGGCCACATTCATCTGTCAACGTGTTTGTGGTTAGGCGGTCCTTCCCAGGAAGTGCACTGGGGAGGGCACGGGTAATGTTGTTGGACCCGTGCTTGTGGAAGGTGGAGACGACACCGGGAGAAACAGTGGCGGCTGGGGACCGAGTATGGACACCCGGCCGCCGCCGGCATGAGGTTATGAAAAGCTTCCGCCTCCATGAGCCTAAAAGGCCACATTTCAAGTGCAAGCAGCTGTCAAAAATTTGGCAGTATAGTATTGCAGCCTGTGGGTGGGTGGCTGGCTGCATACTTGCACTTGCATTCCATGGAATGGGGTAGGGACAACTAAACGCTGCACTGGGACAAGGACGTGGACGGTGATTGTTGCAAGTCTGCAACGACAGGTGCATGGCGTTAGGCATCTTCGCATGCACCAAGGATCACTTATGACTTTTAGGCAGTGACCTGGGAGTCAGAAATGCTTCCAGAGATCTTCCCCATGCTGTTCCCATGTCTTTTCAGCACTGTATGCATGTGTCTGATGATGTGTCACACACCACATGGCCAGATAATGTTGTAAAATGTTAAAATGACATTTCCTGGTGAATGCATTTGTCTTGGTTGTAAGCAATGCAAAAGTGCAAAAACGCATCTAAAACGCTACGTGTGAACATAGCCCAAGGTGTGGAGGAGCATTTTTGTTTTTGGTTATTTATTTTGCCTGATATACAAGTCATTACCCTGTAAAGGATGTTCCTTAACATATTTCCCAGGAAAATCCATTTTGGTTTCGTTTTTGTATGTTTTTTTGTGAATCCGCAAAAGTGGCGTAATACTCTGACAACATTGTTGACAGCAGTGACCTGGGAGTCAGAAATGCTTCCAGGGGTCTTCCCCATGCTGTTCCCATGTCATTTGAGTACTGTTGCTATTGATTTGGGCAATTTTTAGGCCCTCTGCAGACCGCCGGGGGGAGCCGCCTGAAAAATGCTCGGGCTTCCCATAGACTTACATTGGGCTCGTTGCTCGGGTCGAACACCCGAGTATTCCAATTTGCTTGGCCCGAGCAACGAGTACCCGAGCATTTTAGTGCTCGCTCATCACTAATAAAAATCAGTTGTTTTTTCATGCTTAAAGATGTACGGTTTTATATGCGCTCGTCTAAACCTGGCCTTAAGCATTCTTCTTGTACTGTCCAATTCTTGTAGCATCATTTCTTTTCTTCTAAATTTTTACAGTAAAATGGTTACTTTCAAACAATCAACTCATTTGAAAGAAAATTTGCCAAGTTGGAAATCACAGATAACTTACTGCTACTGCCTGTTGTCAGGTGTAATTTGTTTCAAGCAGCAAAGTATCCAAGACCGATGTAAGGCAGCGCTCAACATCATGCTGGGGGACACTGGCTGCACCGGGTCAATTAAAGCACACCAGCCACATTGTCCAGTATTTCACAATCCGGCAGTTTATTACTCTTCATAACTGCTTATAACTGAGTCCAACTCAATGGCTCGCCAACATTTACACATATAATGTCCAGGAGCCTTTCAAGTGGCAGACAGGCCCAATTGGCTCCAGTTACAGCCTTCAGCAAAGTCACTTATATCAACATACATATAATGCAGTGTTTTACCTTTGCCGGGTTTTAGCTGCTTCAAACTTGTTCTGCCACAGCTGTGGCTTTATGGCTTCCCAGATGGGGGTCTCCAGCCCTCGTACCTTCAAAGGCTACTGGTATGTTTTCGCACCTAACATCCAGGCTCTGCCTTCCAGGACTCTTGTCTTTCAAGCCTCTTGGCCTCCAAGGCTACTGGCATCGCTTACACATAAGGATCCAGCCTCTGCCTTTCAGGCTTCATCAGCCTTCACTAGGCCTCACTAGGCCTCACACTCTAACGGTGTCCCACACGAGAACAGGCCTCACGCCTTTCACACCCTGTCTCAAATCTACCAGGGTTTATATATCCTCTAGTGCACACACACTACTGATACTGATGACCTATTCAAAGGATAAGCCAACACTATCAATATCAAAATATTGGACTATGCCTTTAAGAACACAGATTAGTACATGTGACTATTGATGAGAACATGTCAAATACAGGCCTTCTGACATGGGTGTTACGATCGCGGTTGCAGTGGTCCCAACCCCGACTGTGTGAGCAGGGGACGCACATTCAGCTGAAGTGTATTGCAACGCAGAGACCAACATGGCCCCTGCACTGCAATACACGCTGCTGGCCTTTTTTGCAATATACGAGCTGTCATCCTCGACATATCAAACAATCTCTCCCCATATCACAGCATTGCCAAATTGATCGAATTGTCTCAGATGAACTCACCTGAGCGGAAAGACACTACGAAGTGGACACCAAGTTTAAAGTCCGTGGCTATCCACCATACAGCCCACGATCCAACATTTGTATGCATACCAGTCACATCCCACTGAAAGAATAGCCTTTGGTAGTACCTACCATCCCTTCATGGGCAAGGTCAACCACTGTATCATGAAACATTGGAACATCCTCAGTCGAGCCTACCCTGACATCACAGAATTCCACAATAGACCCCTACTCTGTAATAAAAGACCAAGGAACCTTAAGGACCATTCAGTTAGGGCAGATATTGGCTCTTCATGGCCACAATCTACACAACAGACCCTTTCCACACAGAGATATGGGACCTTCCCTTGCCTCGGCTGCCTCCATTGTTCTCATGTGATTAAAGGAGAGTTGTTTACACATCCTATATCCGGAAAACTGTTTCCAGGTAATGTTTTTTTCACATGCGATTCTTCATTCGTGGTATATCTCATCAAGTGTCCCCTCCTTACATATTAGATAGGCCTTAGTTATCTAATATGTAAGGAGGGGGGATAAATGATTTTTCTGTTTTCAGAAAAATTGTATCCCCAGGTGCAGTTTGTTGTAACAAAAACAAAATGTGCTTTAGGGCTCATTCACACTTCAGTTTTTCACGTAAAAGTGCTATCTGCGTATTTCATGGATACAGTCTACAGTCTACAGGGCTGTTCACATGTCAATGATTTTTTGTGGAGTGATAAATGCAAAATTGCGGTGACATATTCGATATTGATCTGAGTGTGGAACAAACTCGGCAATGGAAATCTATGGGTCTGTGAAAAAAAAAATTGGACTGAACTCAGATGCCATCCATGTTCTGTATGTTTTCACTGACTAACAGAAGAAGGTGGAGAAATGTCATACATAATAAAAACCTAACGTCTGAATAAAGCCTTTCTCAACCTCCTCAGGTCCAGCGTTGAGTCTTCACCCATACCGTGATACCATTGCAACCAAACAGTGAGCTCAGCGTCTCTGCCCGTGTTGATGGCATGAGATGTTGATCTCACTGATTGACTGCAGCATTGCCAACGTTACGTCAACAAACACTGGATCAGCAGAGACTCGTCACCGGACCCGAGGAGGGTAACCTTTTTTTATTTTGTACAATAAATTGCAACTGGGAGCATAGTTTTTCTAAAAACAGAAAACATCTTTAAGCTTCCCATGCATATTGGAAATCTAACATCTGTCTCACCTGTCACTGCCATACATAGGAATGTTCGGCTCGGTTAAGCGCTCCTCTGTTCTCTAGGAAAATGCAGCTGTCAAAGGAGTCTCAACATGCTGGCTCATTCTCACCCAACATCGTCTCTTTGGTTAGAGTTGTGAGACCTCTTTACACTTTAGACTGAAAGATTAAGCTAATTGTAGTTCAAATAGCCATATTAGTACATGCATACATCATCAAAACCACCATCGGTACAGGAATGCAGCATCGGAACCACTATCAATACAGGAATAAATCACCAGAACCACCATCACTACAGGAATAAATCACCAGAACCACCATCAGAACAGTAATAAGGCAACAGAATCACCATCAGTGCATGCATACATCACCATGACCACCATCAGTACAGGAATACCGCACTGAAACCACCATCACACATATACATAGATACAAATATATACATATACATATTAGAAGAGCTGGTATTACATATACATAGCAAAATTAATAGCTGTTAGTTGATAGAACTTAGTAGTTTCTTTGGTAGAAAGTAAGTTGCCTCAAGTGATCATATATTTACATTAAATATATAATCACTAAATTTACAGGGTGGTCCAATAGTAGGTGGCCAGAAAATAATAACATTTATTTTGATTTATATAAAATTATATTTATTAACACAAGCATAGCAATGACAATTAAATTTTATTCTGAACAATAGTACAAAAGCCCTTCAATTTTATCAATGCAGGTGCTCAAACTGTTTTCCATTACAAGTTGCACAGCTTTGAAGTCTGCGTCTTACGCTTTGACAAACTTTTTTGTTCAAGTCTCTTTGGGTATTAATTTCTTGAAATGCATCTATGTAGTTTTTCAAATCACTGACACTTTTTGGTTTTTGACTATAAACTTTGTCCTTGAGTACTCCCCAAAAGAAAAAATCCATTGGGGTCAATTCTGGTGAACTTGCCGGCCAATCAAGTGGGCCTCTTCGGCCAATCCATTTATTAGGAAATGTTTCATCAAGATACTCGCGGACAACTCTTGAATAATGTGGAGGGGCCCCATCTTGTTGGAAATAAAGGTCATTTGAATTCGGCTGTTGCTGTAACTCAGGAACAACTTGATTCATTAGAATTTCGAGATACTTCTCCTGTGACTGTTCCATCAAAAAATATTGGTCCTAAAACATCAAAACTTGAAATACCACCCCAAACATTAACACCAGGCTCATTTAGTTGTTGCTCTAATGTTAAATGCATGTTCTCATTATACCAGTAAATACAATTATGTCTGTTAATATGGCCGGATAATTTGAAAGAAGCTTCATCACTCCACATAATGTTGCCTAAAATTACTGGATTTTCTTCAATTTCGTTAAGCATAATCTCACTAAATTGCAGCCAACTGTCTGGATCATCCTCCAATAAACCATGAATTAGACGTGGACGATAAGCTTTCCACCCAATAGATTTCAGGATTCGCATGATAGAAGCTCGTGAAATTCCCAATTCCAAAGAGGCTCTTCTGGTGGACTTTTTTGGACTCTGAGCAAATGTTCCAGCAACAAGTTGTTTATTATCTTCTGTACAGACTGTTTTGGGTCGACCAATTATTTGGAGCATTAAGGATTGAGCCAGTGGCATTGAATTTGTCACGAATGCGGTAAATGGTTTGTCTCTTTGGGGCTTGAGTACCAAATGTTTTAACCCAATTTGCTCTAACGGTTTCAGCATTTTGAGATTTCCAATACTCTGTTAAAATCCATTTTGCTTGATATGTATTTAAATTGTTTGCCATTATGTGTTATCTGAAAAGAAAACAGATTTGGGGGAGATCTATGTGTGAAAACTAGATCTGTGAAACTGGCTCAGTTGCCCTTAGCAACCAATCAGATTCCACCTTTCATTTTCCAAAGAGTCTGTGAGGAATGAAAAGTGGAATCTGATTTGTTGCTAAGGGCAACTGAGCCAGTTTCACTTTACACCATGTTTGATAAATCTCCCCCTTCATAACCATATTACACTTTCTGTCCACCTACTTTTGGACCACCCTGTATATTATACAGTGTGAAGAGGTGTGGGGCCAGTAAAATGTATGTAGGCCCATTATACTGCATGGGGGATTGTGTGTTGGGGGTCACAGTTGGGGGATCATATGGAGTTGGGGTCACTATAATTTTCCAGGGGAGTTGAGCGGTGGGGTACACTAGGGTCATCATACTGTGCTTGTGGAGGAATTCACTGTGGGGCTATCTTACAGTGTTTGTGGCACTTTTGTTGACATCATACTTTGAGTGCAATGAAAGGGGGATCTAGGGCTCTAGAAGGAGGAAAATAAGAGGGCACACAGTACCACACAGTAGGTGCAGTAATAGGGAGATATACCGCAGCAGCGGCTCGGCATTGAGGTATCAGCAGGATAAGGAGTTTCTGCAGATTGGGGATGGTGCCCACATACATAGCAGGAGCACAAGCTGAGCCAGAGTCCTAAGCCCCTACTTTGGTATAAGGTAATTTTATCCATATATTATACACCAACTTAGCTATACACCATCGATTTATTATGGCATACCTTGCCCTATTGGGTTTTACATTCAAACTTTTGTACCTTTCTATATATATTTTTTAACTCTGTTGCCATAAATACTTCCTGGTGTCCTCTACCTATTGTATGATTTACTAGCTGCCTTGTATATATTCTGACACCTCTATACCCTTATGTATTAGAACTTATTTTGGGTTTTGCAAACCGCTTTGGCTACTCATATATATATTATATATTTTAATCTACTTGTGCTATGTAGTGGATGCTCTTTTCTGTGCCACCACATATCATGTTTCAATAAAGGTTTCTTTTCTAAATATGTCGGATAATCATTATCGGGTTTTGTTTTATGTTTTTCCGATGGTCTATATACTTTAGTCCACAGTGATATAGTCTGTATAATGTGGATATTCAAGGTTAATGCCCTACAGAAATATAAATATATATCAGCTGTTTTTCCATTGCAATTTTCAGATTCGGGATGGTGCCTGAAATGTGTGAAGTCATATTGTGTCTTTGTTGTAATCCCTGCAGTTGAATCCTTGCTGGAGAAGTTGTCATGTCGGTCTTGGCCATATGGAAAAGACGGGAAAAGTGAACAACTCCACCAGAAAGAACGTCAGCTCCAAGTCATTATCTGTAACTGTACTGTAATCTCTAATATGTTCTGCAGTACTGATATCTACCACTATATGGTCACTATATAGCGGAAATATCAATGTTGGTCTTTGTGTAAAGATTTTTTTTTGTAACAGCAGGGTCATCTGCTGAGGTTTTCCTACATCCACTATTAGGGTTTGCCACCATATTTGTAAACAGGATTACCTGGTTAGGTGCCCACTGAGAAGTTTTGCCCCCTCTGAACCAAACTCCTAGCTAAGCTTCTGGGAACAGCAAATGATATTGACTTGAGGGTGGTGGAGAGCAAATAATGATGAATTGAGGGTGGGGGAGTGGGAGTCAGCAAATAATGATAAATTGAAGGTGAGGGGAGTAAATGATGATGTATTGAGACTGGGGAATGGAAGACAGTAAATGATGAATTGAGGGTGGAGGAGAGTAAAGGATTAAGTATTGAAGGCAAGTGAGAGCAAATGAAGATGAATTGAGAGTGGAGGGTGGGGGTCAACAAATGATGATGAAATGGGGGGCAGCAAATCATGATAAATTGAGGGTGGGTGAGAGTAAATGATGTATTGAGTGTGGGGAGAGCAGATGATGCTGCATTGAGAGTGGGGGAGACCAAATGATGATGAATTGAGGGTGGGTGAAAGCAGTTGATAATGAATAGAGGGTGGGGGTGGGAGAGGGAAAAGACATGACATAATGAATTGCGGCGGAGGGGTGCATGTAAATATAATGAATCAGGGGAGCATGAGGTACAAAGTGGGAGCGTTGAGGATGCTGGAGTGTGACTGATATTGAATTGGGGAAAGAGTACAGTTGCTAATTAATTTATATATTTATTTGGTGGGGAACGCAGCTATTTATAGTGAGTGAGGGCACAGTGGTGGATTACAATTTATATTTTGAATGGTGGGTTGCATAATAACTAATTATATATTGATGGTTGGCGCACGTCTGTATTCAGCTGCATAGCGTAGAAATTGGGGAAAAAGTGGTGAATGTGCTCTGGTAGTGGTCCTCTAGATAACTGTGTGTTATTTTCTGCAGTGACGAGTCCTGGCTGGAAGAAGTGATGGCAGACTGTGCTGGATGAACTAGAAAAGTGAAGATGAAGGACTTTGACTAGAGACGTTAATGGTGAGTCAGTGTCTTACCTGTACACTGACACTATACACTGTATACTATGTACAGAGTATAATGGCACTTATGATAATATTAGTATTGTGTATTTTTTATTAATGATCAATATTGTAGTATTCAGTCACTATGTGGTGGTAATATGTGGTCTGGTCATGGTGTGGCAGTATTTGTTCCTTGTATGTGGTATTATTCAGTCACTGCGTAGTGGTAATTTGTACTTTGGTCATGGTGTGACGGTATTTGTTCCTTGTATGTGGTATTATTTGGTCACTATGTGGTGATAATATGTGGCCTGGTCATGCTGAGGAAGTATTTATTCCTTGTATGTGGTATTATTCGGCCACTATGTGAAGTAATGTGAAGTAGAAAGATGTGCTTTAACAAAAAGCTCCATCTTGGTCCCATGTCCACAAGACGCTTTCCCAGAAGAATTTTGGCTTACTCATGTACATTTTGGCAAACTGCAGTCTAGTTTTTTTTATGTCTGTATCAAAAGTAAGGCCCTCATGAGTCTCCTGCCATAGCGTTTCATTTCATAAAAATGTTGACGGATAGTTTGCGCTGACAATGATGCACCCTGAGCCTGTAGAGCAGCTTTAATTTCTTTGGGACTTGATTGCTGCTGCTTATCCACCATCCAGACTATCCTGCGTTGCAACCTTTCATCAATTTTTCTCTGCCATCCGCATCCAGGAAGATTAGCTACAGTGCCATGGGTTGTAAACGTCTTGATTATGTTGTGCACCGTGGATAAAGGAACATCAAGATCTCTGTAGATGAATTTGTAACCTTGAGATTGTTGACATTGTTCAACATTTTTGGTTCTTAAGTGCTCAGACAGTTCTCTTCTCTTTCTGTTCTCTATGCTTAGAGTGGCACACACAGACACACAATGCAAAGATTGAATTAACTTCTCCCCTTTTTATCTGGTATCAGGTGTGAGTTTCATGTTGCCCACACTTGTTACTTGTCACAGGTAAGTTTAAATGAGCATCACATACTTGAAACAAAGTCGTTTACCCATAATTTTGGAAAGGTGCAACAATTTTGTCCTGCCCATTTTTGGAGTTGTGTAAATGATGTCCAATTTGCCTTTTTTTCTTTGTATTGTTCCAAGGCACATAAAGGCAATAAACATGTATATAACATAACATGTGTAATTGTAATAATTTTCTGGGAGAAATACTTCATTTTTTGGAACAATTTCAAGGCTGCCAACACATTCAGCGATGACTGTATACAGTATGTGTGTTTATATATAGCATCTCTGTATTCACAGTGTGAGTGTGTATATATATATACAGTGTATATTTACAGTATCTGTGCAGGGCTTCCACCAGGAATTTCAGGGCATCATACTGGCAAAATTTTTGAACCTCCTTGACAGTCCACCCAGGTTTCACCCCAACTCCTCCTCCAACCCTTACCTGGTTAGGTGCCCACTGAGAAGTTTTGCCCCCTCTGAACCAAACTCCTAGCTAAGTTTCTGGGAACAGCAAATGATATTGACTTGAGGGTGGTGGAGAGCAAATAATGATGAATTGAGGGTGGGGGAGTGGGAGTCAGCAAATAATGATGAATTGAAGGTGAGGGGAGTAAATGATGATGTATTGAGACTGGGGAATGGAAGACAGTAAATGATGAATTGAGGGTGGAGGAGAGTAAAGGATTAAGTATTGAAGGCAAGTGAGAGCAAATGATGATGAATTGAGAGTGGAGGGTGGGGGTCAACAAATGATGATGAATTGGGGGGGCAGCAAATCATGATAAATTGAGGGTGGGTGAGAGTAAATGATGTATTGAGTGTGGGGAGAGCAGATGATGCTGCATTGAGAATGGGGGAGACCAAATGATGATGAATTGAGGGTGGGTGAAAGCAGTTGATAATGAATAGAGGGTGGGGGTGGGAGAGGGAAAAGACATGACATAATGAATTGCGGCGGAGGGGTGCATGTAAATATAATGAATCAGGGGAGCATGAGGTACAAAGTGGGAGCATTGAGGATGCTGGAGTGTGACTGATATTGAATTGGGGAAAGAGTACAGTTGCTAATTAATTTATATATTTATTTGGTGGGGAACGCAGCTATTTATAGTAAAATT
This sequence comes from Phyllobates terribilis, assembly GCF_046119375.1. NCBI lineage: Eukaryota > Metazoa > Chordata > Amphibia > Anura > Dendrobatidae > Phyllobates > Phyllobates terribilis. The sequence goes on along the minus strand of NW_027362761.1, from coordinate 1,032,721,816 downwards.
TTTGAACCTCCTTGACAGTCCACCCAGGTTTCACCCCAACTCCTCCTCCAACCCTTGAATTTTCCACAGTTCACCACCCACTGTTGGAAAAAGACTTCTGCACCACATCCTCACCAATCACACATTAACAGTTCCCATCAAACACCTTATGATAATGAGGTGACTGCTGAGAAGTGATCTCTTTTGTAACTGTCAGTCTATTAGAAAACCAGTTTCTGTTTATTATTTTATGATATAAGGGGTGAAATAAACTTTAAAGTAAATTCTTCCAAAACTTTAAACTATGATTAAAAGGATTGGCCATTTTCTGGTTATTGTTGACCAATGTGTTTGAGATGATGATAAGGCACTAAATAGAAATATAGGTGATGTTAAATTTCTGCACTAAGTGCCTTTTAATCATTTCACAAACAAATTGGTAACAATAACCAGAGAGTGATCAATGCCCTTAGCTTAAAAGCTTCAAAATACATTCCCTCTAAACATTTCGCTAACTAAATCTATTTTTCATAAGAGTCGTTTAGTCAAATCCTTTGGTCAATTATATAAAGTGCAAATTTATAGTCTCAGTAACAAAACAAACAGAAAACAAACAAAAAAACAAATACAACACGAATAACCAATTAGTACAATGAAAACAAGGTCATTTTGTGAAAAACAATCAAAAAACAGCAAATAGTATTGCACACGATCTAAGGAACAGAACCATAACAATAGAACATATATGGCAGTAATACACTAATGGGAAACTGGCTACTTTGTAGAAGATGTGAAGTGCAAATTTACATGTGAAGAACAGGCAGTCTTACCTTCTGGTTAGCAAAATCCTTGGTCTTTAAAATTCAGGCCTCTGGTGAGCTGAGCTCATGTTCAATTGATATAAGGGCTAGGCTGTTCAACCATTGTTCAGTCATTGTAGAAAGCAGATAGTTCTTGACCAATAAGAGTGCGAAATGCTCTCTTTCCTTCTGCTACTGAAAGTGGTAGAGTCATAAAAATTGTGAGTGCAATATACACCTCTCCAAAACAGTCCTTGAAGCTCCAATTTGTAGATGGTGTTTAGCAAATCTAGGGTACCAATGTTTTCTGTATGTGTAAACATGATAAAACCTCTAAAAATAATTTTTATTCTGATTCCTGTGATATGGGGGCGCCAGATTCGTATACTAGGGTGCCAACCTCCATGACAGGCAGTATCAGTTGAGGCTTTTTAAGATAGGGCAGTTTTAAGTCTATATTGTATATGAATGTTTATCATGCTTAAGACTTCACTGACCCATGTGTGATTATCTATTTCCATTTTTGACTCAATGCTAAGTAGTCCCTAAGGGATTTTTTGACGGATCTTGATATAATCATGAACCTTCTTACTTGCATATCACAGGGTTTTTTTGGTGTGTTTTAAAAGGAATCAGAATAAAAATTATTTTTAGAGGTTTGTTCATGTTTACACATATTCTAGTTACCTCTATTTCAATAGAGCTTTTTGTACGTTTACCCATGTTTTCTGTAAATGTAGCTTCATAAACTTTCCGAAGATGTTGCAGCTCAGAGAGTAACGATGATGTGAGATCTTCAGAGTATGCAGAGATCAATTCTTCAGTGAATGCCACCAGATTTTCTTCACTAATTGTCCTTAAGACTTGGAGCAAACAACTTGCAGACATCTTCCAATGATCTGAAGCACTAGTGGAGGTCAGACATTATACTGTCCATTGCCATAAGAAAGACATTAGCTTTGAAGTGCTCTTCGGGATTTGCAGCTTCATGATGCTTTGATTCTCTTTGGCGCAATTGTTGAGCATTCAATAGGTCCTTTGGAATACAAATTCAATCTGCTACCAAACTACTGCTTCAGAAAGCAGAGTGGACCACTTTTCGGACAGTAATTTCAGCTCTTCTGAAAGAGCTTTAATGTTGACAGCTCCAACTTCCAAGGAGACAGACCTAGATTGTAGTATTTTTTTTCTTTCCTCAAAACTGGTAAGGACTTTTACCCAAAATGTCACTAAAACCTCTGCACTGAAAGAAGAAAAATAGTCAGCGAGACCTTCAGCTTCTGAATGTGCATCATTTGTAAGTTTTCCAGAAGAAAGAAGTTAAGAGCCTTCAAAATGCTTGGCAGCTTTTGAGCAATGGGACATACAGCCTCTATTCTTGAACTTCATCGGGTGTCATTTAGACCATGCAAAGACCTTCCAAATACATCAAGCAAGGTGCTCCATCTCTCAGGGCTGGTGCTAATCAGAATGTATAGCCAGTTTACGCTTCCAAAAAAATGTCTTCATTTCAGGGCAGCTTGCAGCAGCATGAACACCCATGAGGTTATAGAATGGCCAACACAAGGACAGAAGAGAGCTCTTGGAAATTTCTCCAGAATTTTGGCCTTTACACCTTTAATCCTATCAGACATGTTTGCTCCATTATCATATCCCTGGCCTCTGCAGTCTTTGAGGTTAATGGCATTCTCATTCAGTCTTGATATAATCATGTCTGCAACTTGTTCTCCTGTTTTCTGAAAAAAAAAAGAAAAAATTCCAAAAACATTTCTTGCACATGCCAAATTCCTGTTTGGGGACCTCTGGAGACATACCTTAAAACTATAATGTCCTGGCCAGTGCGCAAGATATCTGGCGTAGCATCACAAATAACAGAAAAATAAATAGCTTCTTTACTTTTTGAAAGTATGGTATCCAGGACATGTTTTCCACAAATATTTAGGTCTCCAATTCTCTGCGATGTTCCTCTTAAAGCCATGTTGAGTGAAGCTAAATGCAGTGTCATACCCAAAAGTCTTTCTAGAAGAGTCACAAGCTTCTCCACTTCCTTCATTAAACTTTTTTGCATCTCAAAGTCAACACCGTGGCCAACTAGGGCCTTTTGGAGTGTTCCTGTCCTGTGAACTATGTTCATGCCCTAGTAACTTGAGGTACAGACAATGCCATTTGGAAACCAAAGGATTAAAACTGTCTTTCCGGCAAAGGATGCTCTCAGTCTTAATTCTCTGATCAGCGAAAAATGCCATGCACGTTACACAATTCATTGCCTTCCTACTTGAGCTCCATCTTAGCCAATCCCTTAAAAACTTTTCAAGCCAATTACATGACTTGGCATATAGGAGAAAGTCACTAAAGGAAAAGTCAACAGCATCCTTAGGCACAGATTGTACCATCTGCTTCAATTCTTCTTCATTGGAAAACCCTGAAAGAACAATCTTCTCCTGTTCCTTATCCATGAGGACATCTGGCCACATTGCTGGGTCTTTCCAATCAATTTCTTCTTGTAATTTTATATGAGTGCACTCCTCTGGAGAAAGAGACTGCACTCTGGCTGCAAGATGGTTCTTCATACACGTATTCTAAAATGGAACTTGAATATGAAGGCATTGAATTCTTCAATCTCTATAAAAACAGTGGGAGCGAGCATTTTGTGAAAAGGACTCATACAGTAGGGAAAAAAAGTATTTAGTCAGCCACCAGTTGTGCAAGTTCTTCTACTTAAAAAGATGAGAGAGGCCTGTAATTGACATCATAAGTATGCGACTTGTGTGCGTCATAACAAATGCAATAGCTTTTGGTCTTTCTTTTGACTCTTTGACAGTGTCTTAGGTAATGAAATATCCCATGTAATTATTATTATTATTATTATTATTTCAATTTGTAGGCTTATAATGCTATAAAAGCGACTTTTTGAAGTCAAAATTCTACTGTAATTAATTAACTATTAAATATCTCAGAAACTAGAGCCAATCTGGGAAAACCAAAGTCATATTCTTAATCATCACCATAAACTTAATATAAAACCATTCAGACATTGTTTTCACCAAAATCACTGTACACCACTGATATGTTGCATTTCACCTTTTCACTTCTTGTATCTGTTGCTTCTTATTCCATATAAATGCCAGACATTTTTTAATTCACCTTTGACACCTGAGAGACTCTAACTAAGATTTGCTGCATCTATCAGCTGTTCCTTATTAAATTGCCCCATTTGTAGCAACAGGACATGATGAGAAAGTTGCAGTTTATATTCTGTAAGGGAAAAACATCTGACACAAATCTAAATGCCATATGGTAAATGCCATTCAACTCGCTACTCAGAGATGAAATCTGTGGTTATACAAAGTATTTTATATAATAAAACTGTGCAATATAAAGACCTGTAAATCATCAGACTTTATTAGAGCGGTTCCAAACCATTTTAGAACTTGAGCCAAATTACCAGGTCCTCACTAGAGATGAGTGTTGTTCGACTCGAACTGTTCGCCAATCTCAAATTCGAGCTGTTTTGGGCGGTGTTCGAGCCGTTCGGCGAACACGAACGATTTGAAAAAAATTTGGCTGTTCGAGGTTATGTTCGATAACTGTTCGTGCACCAAAATCATAACTGGATTTTTTCTCAGTAATGATGAAAATTAATGTTAATATGCAGTTTGAGTGTGCAGCGGGGCGGGGGAGGGGCAGGGGATGGATCTCTGCAGGAATAATGAAGATCTCCATTTTTTTTTCTCTTTCCCGCATTTACAGTGGGGAGGTGCAATCTGTCAGCCTATCAGCAGCGCACACACGGAGCGAAGTGCTTTTTTTCACACAAGCAAGGGCATGTGTCATTGGCAGTGTATGTCACATGTCCTTGCCCTATAAGACCCAGCCATTTTCCCCGTCGCCACCATTGTCTCACTGCTGCAGCTGCGTGTTAGACGGCACCGCTGTTGTTGTGTACGCTATACCTTGTTAATTTCAAGCCAATTTTCGCACAAATCTACAGATAGCTTGGGAGTAGGGAATAGGTGTGATTGCAGTCCTTTTAAGGACTAGGTTACAGCATTTCCTATGACTTTTATCAGGCAGGTCTGTGCTCTTAAATAGATAGGTTGGGAGTAAAGACTAATTGTAATTGCAATCCTTTTCAGGACTAAGTTACATCAGTTCCTATCAGTTTTTGCCAGGCAGGTCTGTGCCAGTGCTGTGCAAGTTTTTTTCACAGCATTTGGCTAAATCTAGCAAAGCTAATCCTATTTGGCCTATTGCAGTGTGTGTTAGTCAGTGGAGTAGCCTATCTGTGTTGCAAGCTACACCACCTGTGTATAGAATACCAATTTTTTTACTGCACCTAGTGAAGTAAAACCTTTTGGGCTTAGCATCATTCTATTAGTCCATCTATACTGACCTCCATCAGGTTGCAAATTGAATATAATTTTTTTCTGCATCTAGCTCTGAAAAAATATTTGGGCTTCTAGCAGTGTGTGGGACTTGGTCTATTAGTCCATCTATATTGACCTCCATCAGGTTGCAAATTGAATATAATTTTTTTCTGCATCTAGCTCTGAAAAAATATTTGGGCTTCTAGCAGTGTGTGGGACTTGGTCTATTAGTCCATCTACACTGACCTCCATCAGGTTGCAAATTGAATATAATTTTTTCTGCATCTAGCTCTGAAAAAATATTTGGGCTTCTAGCAGTGTGTGGGACTTGGTCTATTAGTCCATCTATACTGACCTCCATCAGGTTGCAAATTAAAAATATTTTTTTTCTGCATCTAGCTCTGAAAAATATTTGGGCTTCTAGCAGTGTGTGGGACTTGTTCTATTAGTCCATCTATACTGACCTCCATCAGGTTGCAAATTGAATATAATTTTTTTCTGCATCTAGCTCTGAAAAAATATTTGGGCTTCTAGCAGTGTGTGGGACTTGGTCTATTAGTCCATCTATACTGACCGCCATCAGGTTGCAAATTAAAAATATTTTTTTTCTGCATCTAGCTCTGAAAAAATACTTGGGCTTCTAGCAGTGTGTGGGACTTGTTCTATTAGTCCATCTATACTGACCTCCATCAGATTGCAAATTGAATATAATCTTTTCTGCATCTAGCTCTGAAAAAATATTTGGGCTTCTAGCAGTGTGTGGGACTTGGTCTATTAGTCCATCTATACTGACCTCCATCAGGTTGCATATTGAATATATTTTTTTTCTGCATCTAGCTCTGAAAAAATATTCGGGCTTCTAGCAGTGTGTGGGACTTGGTCTATTAGTCCATCTATACTGACCTCCATCAGGTTGCAAATTAAAAATATTTTTTTTCTGCATCTAGCTCTGAAAAAATACTTGGGCTTCTAACAGTGTGTGGGACTTGTTCTATTTGTCCATCTATACTGACCTCCATCAGATTGCAAATTGAATATAATTTTTTCTGCATCTAGCTCTGAAAAAATATTTGGGCTTCTAGCAGTGTGTGGGACTTGGTCTATTAGTCCATCTATACTGACCTCCATCAGGTTGCATATTGAATATAATTTTTTTCTGCATCTAGCTCTGAAAAAATATTCGGGCTTCTAGCAGTGTGTGGGACTTGGTCTATTAATCCATCTATACTGACCTCCATCAGGTTGCAAATTAAAAAATTTTTTTTTCTGCATCTAGCTCTTAAAAAATATTTGGGCTTCTAGCAGTGTGTGGGACTTGTTCTATTAGTCCATCTATACTGACCTCCATCAGGTTGCAAATTGAATATAATTTTTTTCTGCATCTAGCCCTGAAAAAATATTTGTGCTTCTAGCAGTGTGTGGGACTTGGTCTATTAGTCCATCTATACTGACCTCCATCAGGTTGCAAATTGAATATAATGTTTTTCTGCATCTAGCTCTGAAAAAATATTTGGGCTTCTAGCAGTGTGTTGGACTTGGTCTATTAGTCCATCTATACTGACCTCCATCAGGTTGCAAATTAAAAATAATTTTTTTCTGCATCTAGCTCTGAAAAAATATTTGGGCTTCTAGCAGTGTGTGGTACTTGGTCTATTAGTCCACCTATACTGACCTCCATCAGGTTGCAAATTAAAAATAATGTTTTTCTGCATCTAGCTCTGAAAAATATTTGGGCTTCTAGCAGTGTGTAGGACTTGGTCTATTAGTTCATCTATACTGACCTCCATCAGGTTGCAAATTGAATATAATTTTTTTCTGTATCTAGCTCTGAAAAAATATTTGGGCTTCTAGCAGTGTGTGGGACTTGGTCTATTAGTCCATCTATACTGACCTCCATCAGGTTGCAAATTGAATATAATTTCTTTCTGCATCTAACCCAGCCAATAGTTTTGGCCTAATACCACAGTTTGGCCACTCAGCTCTGCTCGGTTCCCATCCATTGTTTTTTTGTGCAAACAACTCCAGAGTTGTGAATTAGTTAACCACGAAAATGAGTGGAAAAAGGCCTGCTGCTGGTGGAAAGGGGAATAGGCGTGTTGGGAAGGGGAAAAAAGGTTGTGTCCGTGGGGTAGGTGTTAAAGCAACAGTAACATCTGCAGAAGAAAGACCATCTTCCAGCCAAACTAAAATGTCTACTTCTTTTAGCAGACAATGTGATAAGATCCCTTTCTTACGGCCACGCCAATCGATACAAATTCCAGATGAGGCACAAGAACAGCAGGTGCTTCAACGGATATCAAGTGCTCCTTTAAGTGGGCTCTCCTCCACATCAACTTCAACATCACAAATACTCCAGTCCTCAGAGGTGTCACCCCAATCGCACTTGCTTCCTCACAGCTCCCAAATCTCCAGCTGCCCGTTTGAGTATGAGGTAGAACAGATGGTTGAGTCTGCAGAGCTGTTTACTCATACTATAGCCTGGGAATCAGAGGTCGGCTCCAGCGCTTCTGTGAATCCAGATGAGGAAATGATCTGCACTGATGCCCAGAATCTTTATGAGTCGGATCCAGGACCAGACGCTGAAGGTTCTGACCATAATGTAGACCCTCATTCCCAAACTGTAACTCCTGTTGGTGGAGACAATGAGAAAGACGATGATGAGACTCAAATACCTGATTGGAGCGACAACTTTAGTTTTTTGTCAGGGCAGGAACAGGTTGGCTCTGAGGACGACGGGTGTGATAACGCACAGGGTGATGATGATGAGGTTGGAGATCCCACTTACTGTCAACCCACAGTCAGCCAAGAGATGAGGTCAGCAGAGGAGGTGGAGGAGAATGCTAGTGATGACGACGTCAGGTTGCGCCTTCCTGGACAGAGACGTAGTACTGGAAGCACGTCAACAACTTCGTCCTCAAACACAACTCTACCTCTGACCACAAGTCGTGGTGGCTCTTCAGGTCGCATGGGTGCTAAACCTTGCATAGCCTGGGCATTATTTCAGATCGATAAAGATGACCCAACTCATGTTATCTGTAACATTTGTCAGCAAAAGCTAAGTAGAGGCCAAAAAATACATAGTTTGAGTACTTTATGCATGAACCGGCACATGGACATGAAGCATAAGTTGCAGTGGGAAGCTCACTGTGCTTCAATGCGGCCTAGCCGGCTGGGCCAACCACCGTCTGCCATATCTTTTGCATCCGCAGCCTCTTCATCCTCTATGACTGGGGGGACAGCAGTCACACCTGTTTTGGGACGCAGACCCGCCACCTCTTTATCCGCAACAGCCAGCGTCATTGGTAGGTCATCATTTTCTTTGGAGGTGGTAACACCAGCTGGTGTTGAGCGCTGTGCGACATCGATAGCACCACCTTTGGATCAAGGCAACCTAACATGTCTGCCTGCATCTTCCTCACAGACCGGAAGTTTGCCGGGGACACCCTTATCAACCCCGTCTAAGCACAATAGCCAGCCCTCTGTCCCTCAGATGTGGACAAGTAAAAGACCATTTCCTCCAAGCCATGAGAAAGCTAAGAGGTTGAATTTCCCCATCTGCAAGCTCTTGGCTATAGAAATCCTGCCTTTCCACCTGGTGGACACAGAGGATTTTCGAGACCTTATGTCCGTCGCAGTGCCCCAGTACCAGATGCCCAGTCGGCACTACTTCTCAAAGAAAGGTGTGCCTGTGCTCCACCAGCATGTCGCACACAACATCACCACTTCTTTGAGAAACTCTGTGTGTGACAGGGTGCATTTCACCACAGACACTTGGACGAGTAGGCATGGACAGGGGCGTTACATGTCGCTGACTGGGCACTGGGTAACTATGGTGACAGCAGGACAAGGGGCTGCTGTCCAAGTCTTGCCGTCCCCGCGAGTTGTGCGTCAATCCTCTATATCTCAAAGTTCCTCCACTGCTTCTGCCTCCTCAACCTCCTCTCGGTCCTCCACCTGCACCCAAAGCCTGTCTGGTCATGCCACAAGCTTTCTAACTGCGCAGAAGGGATCCTGCACACCTCCTTACTATGCTGGCAGTAGGGCTCAACGTCATCAGGCAGTTTTTACTTTGAAATGTCTGGGAAATGTGAGTCACACAGCTGAGGAGTTGTGGTCAGCTCTGGAGAACCAATTTCATGAATGGTTGTCTCCACTGGACCTGAAACCAGGGAAGGCCATGTGCGACAATGCTGCAAACCTGGGTGCGGCCCTTCGCCGGGGCAATGTCACACACGTGCCTTGTATGGCTCACGTGTTGAACCTGGTTGTCCAGCAATTTTTAGCCCACTATCCCGGACTAGATGGCCTTCTGCAGAGGGCACGGTCGCTGTGTGCTCACTTCCGCCGTTCGCATCCCGCAGCTCAGCGACTTACATCTCTACAGAAGTCGTTGGGCCTGCCACTTCACTGGCTAAAATATGATGTGCCTACCCGGTGGAATTCAACTCTGCACATGTTGCAGCGACTGTGGCAGCACCGACAAGCCCTGGTGCAATACATTCTGACGTATAGCCTGGGCCAACGAGATCCAGAGGTGGGGCAAATCACGCTGGAGGAGTGGTCTCAGATCAGGGACCTATGCACCCTTCTGCACAGTTTTGAAATGGCGACGAAGATGTTTAGTGCTGACGATGCCATTATCAGCATGACTATTCCGGTGATTTACATGCTGGAGCACATGTTTAACAGAATTCGGAGTCAGGTGGTGGCACAAGAGGAGGTGGAGGAAGTAGAGGAGGAGGAGTTGTATGCGGAAGGGCTAACATCTGCAAGGTCCAGACGGTCGGCAGCACCAAGGCGGCAGGCATGTGAGGGTGGGGGAGATGGTTTTACCAGGGCGCATGGTAGCAGCCAAACTAGTGAGGAAGGTGCAGGAGCCCAGGAAGAAGTGGAGGATGAACTGATGGAAGACTCATCAGATGAGGGAGACCTTGATCACGTTTCTGTTGTGCGAGGTTGGGGGGAGAGGACAGAGGAAGGAAGCATGATTGTTACCTCGCCACCAACACAACAGGGACTTGGAGCTCCTGGATGCGCAAGACACATGAGTGCCTTCTTGCTGCACTACCTGCAACATGACCCTCGAATTGTGAGATTTAGAAATAATTCTGACTACTGGGTTGCCACACTGTTAGATCCCCGGTACAAAAGTAAATTTGCAGAAATTATTCCTGCCATAGAAAGGGATGCACGCATGCAGGAGTATCAGCAGAGACTGTTGCAGAATCTTACATGTGCTTTTCCACAAAACACCAGTGGTGCACATACTGAATCTCACAGTTCCAACTTGCCAACCGTGTGACCGTCGAGTGTTCAGCACTCAAACCGTAACAGAAACACAGTATCTGCTGGTAACATCAATTTTGCGGAATCATTTCACCACTTTTTTAGCCCATCCTTTGAAAGGCCACAGGAGACAAGAAGTCTGACACATAGTCAACGCCTAGAGACGATGGTACAGGAGTATCTCCAAGTAAACATTGAAGCCATGACTGTGTCACTGGACCCTTGCTCTTTTTGGGCTTCCAATCTGGATAAATGGCCGGAGCTAGCCACTTACGCCTTGGAGATCTTGTCATGCCCCGCTGCCAGCGTTCTGTCTGAACGTGTGTTCAGCGCTGCTGGTGGTGTGCTGACAGATAAGCGCGCGCGGCTCTCCACTCATAATGTAGACAGACTCACGTTCATAAAGATGAACAAATCATGGATCCGAAACGACTTTTCTACCCCTGTGTCATCCTGGGGAGAGTAAAAGCTTGATGATTGGTTAAAATCACCTCACCAACCGTTTTAAGCTTTCAAATTACTAATCAGGTTTATCTGTATCTTGGCTGGAAATTAATTTGGGCTTTGTAGCAGTGTGCAGCACGGATTCTAATAGGCCATCTATACTAAGCTCCACCAGATTTAAAATTACTAATCATGTTTATCTGTATCTTGGCTGGAAAATAATTTGGGCTTTGTAGCAGTGTGCAGTACTAATTCTATTAGGCCATCTATACTAAGCTCCACCAGATTTAAAATTACTAATCATGTTTATCTGTATCTTGGCTGGAAAATAATTTGGGCTTTGTAGCTGTGTGCAGTACTGATTCTATTAGGCCATCTATACTAAGCTCCACCAGATTTAAAATGAATAATAATTTTTAGCTGCATCTAGCCCGGAAAATAATTTTGGGGCTCCGAGATGCGCAAGACACATAAGTGCCTTCTTGCTGCTCTACCTGCAACATGACCCTCAGATTGTCAGAATTCGAAGTAATCCTGACTACTGGGTTGCCACACTCTTAGATCCCCCACACTCTTCGGTCAACCTTTTCATTTTAATAAAGACCAAAGAAATGGTCATTTTTGAAATTATAAGCATTAGCAGGTTATTAGAAACTGAAATCAAACAGTTTTCAACTCAAAACTTTATTCTAGGCGATGTTACATTTGAACATAGGACCCTCGAAAGGAGCTTCTGAACTTTCTCGTCCATTGAATTTGTCAGGTTTTGGATGGTTTCTGCTTCAATTGTTTTGCATGAGGACAGAATACCCTCCCAGAGCTGTTGCTTAGATGTGAACTGCCTCCCGCCATCATAGACACTCCTTTTGATGATGCTCCAGAGGTTCTGAATGGGGTAGAGGTCAGGGGAGCATGGGGGTCACACCATAAGTTTGTCCCCTTTTATGCCCATATCAGCCAGAGATGCAGATGTGTTATGTGCAGCATGAGACGGTGCATTATCATGCATAAAAATGATCTTGCTATGGAATACACGGTTGTTCTTCTTGAACCATGGCAGGAAGTGCTGTTTGAGAAACTCCACATACATTATGGAGTTCATCTTTACCCCTTCAGGGATCCTAAAGGGGCCGACAATCTCTCTCCCCATGATTCCAGCCCAAAACATTACTCCACCTCCTCCTTGTTGGCGCTGTAGCCGTGTTTGCGTGGGGTGACCATCAACCAGCCATCCTCCACTCCATGCATTTGGACCATCGAGCGTTGCACGGCACTCATCCGTGAGCAAAACAGTTTTGAAATCAGTCTTCATGTAATGTTTGGCCCACTGGAGCCATTTCTACTTGTGTGAAGTGGATAGAGGAGAAGACAGGATGGCATACGCACAGCTGCAAACCTCTGAAGGACCCTGCATCTTGTTGTTCGGGGGACGTTGGAGGCACCAGCAGCTTCAAAAACTTGTCTGCTGCTATGACAAGGCTTTTTTGCCACTGCTCTTTTAACCTGACGTAATTGCCTGTAGGAAAGAGTCCTCAATTTGCCCTTATTAGCACGCACACGTGTGTACTGCGAATCAGCTACATACTTCTTGATTGCCAAGACACTTCATCCTGATCATCGCACAATGTTGATTGCAGTCATGCCTTGACCTAAATACTCCACAATTTGTTGCTTCTCAGCAGCCGACACATCCTTTTTCTTTCCCATTTTGGCAGAAAATGTAGGCTGCTTAATAATGTGGGACAGCCTTCTTAAGTAGTCTTGCCTTTCATTGGACACACCTGCCAAACTAATTAGCACAGGTGTCTGCAATTGCTTACAGTGATATAAAGAGCCCTGACACACATCACCATCAATGAGTTTAACTGACAAACAAACAAATTCTTCCCTTATCACTCCTAAACACTTTTTGCATAATAATTTGGAACACAGTGTACATGTGCTTTTCCACAAAACACCAGTGGTTCACGTAGTGAATCTTACAGTTCTAACTTGCCAACCGTGGTCTGTATGGAGTTGTTCAATAAAGGGCCCAAAATTAAGATAACATAGATGGGAGAGGTCTCTATGAAAAGGAATTCCTAAGTATTTGATACCCTGTGAGGGCCAGGCAAAGGGAAAATTGGACTGGATGGAATCCTGTATGGATTTGGGGAGAGAGACATCGAGGGCCTCAGACTTCGCTGCATTGATTTTAAAATTTGACCATGTAACAAAGTGATCTATTTCAGCCACAACAGCAGGGATGGATATATGTGATTGAGTGATATATACTAGGACATCATCAGCAAATAGAGAGCACTTGTACTCGGTGCCTCCCACCTCAATCCACCTAATATTGGGGTTATGGCGAATTGATGAGAGCAGGTGCTCCGTCACTAGGATGTATAAGAGAGGGGACAGAGGACATCCCTGCCTTGTCCCATTGGTGATTATGAAAGGTGATGAAAATGTTCTGATGCGCCCCCTGGGCCTTGGGACACCCGGAGCCGGACCCTTTTTGGTGGATGCTGGTGGTTGTAGTCTCCGTGGCGGCGACCCGGTTCCGTGGCTCAGGGCGGTCAAACCAGTGGCGGAACTATTTATGTGGTTTTGATGTTTAAATGTCCGACTACGCCACCCGTGGATTGCGGTCAGAGTGAACCGCCGCTGCAGGGCAGACCGCTGAGGCTGGTGTTGTGGGTGCAGCAGAGCGTAGCATAACTCCCCACGGGAGGAGTATAGCCTCAGGGCAGTGTATGTGGAGGATGGGGGTGATGGTGCAGGGCAGCAGCAGTAACGACACGGAGTCAGTGATGCAGTCCAGGGCCTTTACTCACAGTTCTTATTATCCAGACCACTTCTGCAGGTAACGGCTGCCCACATCGTACTGTGCTCACCAGGTGAGGGGCTCAGACAACTCCCAGATAACTTTGGAGCGCTTCACAGGACCCCCTTTGTGTGTCCTTTTTCTGGCCTTTCTTACCAACCCTTCTGTCCGGCCGCCTCGGGCATCCTCTTGGTAAACTTGGCGCCAGTTTCCCTGACCCTATGTGGTGCCTTCCTAGCGGGTGTAGCGAGGGGCTGCGCCACATAAAATGTCACAGCCTCCGGTTTCTAGCTGAGGGTCATTTCCCGCCTCCACTTGTTTCGGGGACCGGTCTCCCCCTTTGGCCTGACCCCTCAACGCAGGTGGATTCGGGCGTGCGGTGGCGACTCGCCCATCCGCACCCCTGGGATCCCTTCGTTCCTCGTTCCTGGAGCCTTCTCCGCTCCTCTTCCTTCCTTCTCCCTCTTCCAGGCCTGGGCCTCTGTTACTAGGCCCGCCTCCGAAGCAGAGCTCATGCAGGGCCCCTGCTCCCTGTCACTTCTGCTCAGACTTCTCTGCACTGAACTAAGATGGTGCCCACCTTTTATACTCCCTTCTCAATGCACCCAGGAACTGCTTCCTCCCTGCTACTGCACTACAGGGTTCTCCTTCCTCAGTGTTCCCTCCCCCCACTCCAGCCAGGGATAGGGACTGTCGTGCCCATCTCAGGGGCATATTGGTCGCCCTGCCCCACGGCAATGTGGTGTAATGCATGCAGGTGTCGGGTCCTGATCCACACTCCATCCTTACCTGAGAGTGAGATATCACACCTCTGGGTGAGGTGCAATACCTCTGTAGCAACCGAGCCCTCAGGGTGCTACAGTTCCATTTATCTTCAGCCTAGGTGACGTATTGCGATATAGGGCCGTGATTTTGGCTATAAAAGGGTCCCCTAGACCCCTACCCCAAGTTTTTTAAGAGAATAATATATGGCGTGCCAGGAGACTCTATGGAATGCTTTCTCAGCATCCAACGAGAGTATCTAATTACAAATTTTTATCTGCATCTAGCCCAGGAAATACTTTGTGCCTAGTAGCAGTGTCTGCTAGTCAGCGGATTATCCCGGCTGTTAAGCAAGCTACACCACCTGTAGTTTGGACACTTAATTTTTTCAAAGGAAATGCTTCGGGACCATGGGATACTCAGTGAAGAGCATCAGGAGGCACCCCAAGGCATGGGGGCTGGGACTGGCGGTAGGATGCCTTGCGGTGGACCGCCAAGGTCGATCCTTATAAAAGCTTTTTAACTGCAGCAGCTTTAGTGGACGCTACTGGAGCTGGAATTACGCGGCTGCTGGCATGAGACTTGCCCTCCAATAGATCCTTGTAAAAGGATTTAATGTGTATTCATTCAAATTAGAGAGACAATTGAAATTAAAAAGCTTAGAGCTGCCTCCACCACAGGGGGGCTCACTCGACCCACCAGCAGACAGGCACCAGTATTGGGAGAGGGGGGCTGGCCGTCAGGGTCCTCCGCGGCTCTGGCACAAACCCGGCGACACGGAGGTGGCACGGGCAGGAACGGACTGGCCGTGTCGGCTTCTCACTTTTTGGATTTTAGAAGGGCATGACATGCCTATATCTGTGTCTCCCCCTCCTTTTACTCCTCCACCTCTTTTCTTTTCGCATGACTATATGTACTTGTCACTTTTCCATGTGTTAGTTATGTCTTCTGAGCAGTTTGTCAGCTTTTGGACACCTTTGAAGGTGTTTTCTATGTGTTTCTATGTGTTTTTGTTTGCCTGCCATTGGTTTTAACGGTGTTCGAAGGTGTTCGACGAACAGTTCGACGAACAGTTCGGCGAACACACGGGTGTTCGACGAACCGAACCGAACTCGAACACTACGGGGGTGGCTCAACACTAGTCCTCACTCCTTGTCACACAATATTCACTGCACAGTAGGCCCCTAGAGTTGTATGCATAGCAGCATACTGCACGATAATGTCCAGTAAAATATTGGATGGTCCAGAGGACACCAGACAAACCTCAGTGACTGGTATACAGGGGGTCCGGCACTTCCGTTATATTCAGCTTTCCTTTTTTTATTATACAGTAGAACAAAAATACGGAAATCACAACATAGATGTGAACAGAGCCTAACAAGCAGTAAGTCTTGCTCAGACAGATTTGAGCCTCGATACCTACAGTGGTGGCCAAAAGTATTGGCATCCCTGCAATTCTGTCAGATAATACTCAGTTTCTTCCTGAAAATGATTGCAATCACAAATTCTTTGGTATTATTATCTTCATTTAATTTGCTTGCAAGGAAAAAACACAAAAAGAATTGTCCTAAATACAAATTGGATATAATTCCACACCAAACCTAAAAAAGGGGGTGGACAAAAGTATTGGCACTGTTTGAAAAATCATGTGATGCTTCTCTAATTCGTGTAATTAACAGCACCTGTAACTTACCTGTGGCACCTAACAGGTGTTGGCAATAACTAAACCACACTTGCAGCCAGTTAACATGGATTAAAGTTGACTCAACCTCTGTCCTGTGTCCTTGTGTGTACCCCATTGAGCATGGAGAAAAGAAAGAAGACCAAAGAACTGTCTGAGGACTTGAGAAACCAAATTGTGAGGAAATGTAGCGCCCCGAGGGTTCGGCCGCTACAGGGGTATTGCACCTCAGTCCAGAGGTGTGATATTCCACTCCCGGGTAAGGATGGAGTATGGACCAGGGCTCAGTTAGCTGCATACAGCACACACATCCCATTTCCGAGGGACAGCTCAACGGTGCTCCCACTAGACAGAAGTGCAGGCACGACCGACTATGTCCCTGTCTGGAGTGGGGAGGGGGGTGGAACACCCAGTGCTGTAGGGGCAGATAGGGGTTGGTTCCTGAGCGTAGATAGGAGCCCATTGGTTGCTGGTCACCTGGGCTCATGGTCAGAGGGAGGTATAAAAGGTGGGCACCATCTTAGTTCTGGGTCAGTTCTGTCCAGAGAGGAGAAGACAGGGAGTAGAGGCTCTGTAGGAGCTCTACTCCAGAAGGGCCTAGTGAGAGGCCGAGGAGGAGGTGAAGGGGAGCTGAGATTTTGGCTCATCTCAGCTCCAAGAGAAAGGAACAGAAAGGAACAGAAACAGAAAGGAACTGCAAAGAAAGAGAGAGAGAAACAGAAGGGCTCAGGAACAAGAAGGTGGAAGGGACCCTAAGAACCCACGAGAATCCAGGGTGAAGGGTCAGGCAGATTAAGGGTACCGGATCCCAAGTTGGTGGAGGAGAAACTACCCTCAGCCAAAGACCGGTCGTCGTGATCATCTATTGGTGCGACACCTCATCAAACCTGCTAGGAAGGCACCATATAGGACAGCGGAGGACGGGGCCCACGTTTAACCACACGAGTCCGCGGCAGCTGGACAAAAGTGGGTCACTGGTGAGGCAGGCCAGAGAAAGGATTAAAGGGGGTCCTGTGCCATGCTCCTGAACTGCCTGGGAGTTGACCGAGCCCCTCACCTGGTGGACGCAGCATGGCTCGGGGGGTCACTGCAGACGGAAGTGACCCGGAACAAACGAACTGTGAGTAAAGACCCTGGACTGTAACTTGTTGTCCGTGTGCTCCTTCGCTCCTCCGGCACTACCCGTACTGGGACCTTCACCACCATCACTCCCACCATCCACTACACTGCCCTGAGGCCGCACTCTTCCCATGGGGAGTCACACTACCCTAGTTGCACACTTCATCAGCCCCAGCGGTCTGCATGCAGCGGCGTTTCCTAATAACCGCAATCCACGGGTGGCGTAGTCGGACATTATCTGAAGCACGTAGCAGACTACCATTGGCCTGACCACCCTGAGCCGCGGGACCGGGCCGCCACTACTACTACCCCCATCGTTCCCCTATCGCCCGGATCCGCGTGCCCCACGGCCCAGGGGGCGAGTCTGCTTTGGCGTAGTCGGCAGGATTTCGTGCCCGCTAACCACGGGTACTGCGCGCCGGAAAAGAGACTGTTTCACAGTACTAAAGATGGCGCCCGCCCCAGAAGAACGAGCGCCATAATGTGCGCGCCAAAAGACCACAGGAGGCCGCCTCCCATCGTGGGCCGGGTCCTAGAATGGCGCCAAAGAGGAAGCCCGCCCCCGACAGCCATGAGCACGGCTGTGGAAATGTCAGCAGAATGCCCCAGGACCACCTCCCATGGGGGCGGAAAGAGAAGAAAACTGCGGGGCAGGGGTGGTCTGGATCAGTCCAGACAGACCGCACCCGGGAATGGACGCCCTCAGCAGCACCAGCCTCCTGGCCCGAAGCCTGCTGCAGGCCGAACCACTCTGCAGCCTAGCAGAAGTCCTAGCGCAGCTCCCCAGAGACCCGGAGCGTGCGCAAGCTGCACTGGAGGACCTGGAGCAGAGGATGGTCCGGGTGCAGCGGAGTGCACTCACCGAGTGGAGAGAGGAACTGGCCTGGCAGGCCGAGACCCACCAGCGACAGGCCTCAGCCACACCCCGGGGTTTGCCTGCCTCTGAGGACGGCACAAGAGGAGAGAGGACCGGAGGCGACGCCGCGGAGGGAGCCACGAGGACTGAGGCAAGTGAAGGGGACGTCACCACCCCAAGCCCAGCACCCGCAAGCCTGCCCCAGCCTCCCGTCGCAGCACCAGAAGCCCCACTCACCGCACCTGTTGCCGCGCCGCCACTGCTCCCGGCTAGGCCTCAAGCGGCGAGCGCCGTGGCCACGCCCCGCCCAGCGCCACGCCCCTTGACCCCGGGCGTCGTAAAGCAGGAAGCATCATCGGCCCGGTCGCAAGGCCTGGATGACCCGGGCGCCATTGCTAAGCCTGCGCCCCTGTCCCGGATGGGACTGCCACCTCGCACAGCCACAAGACCCCCGGCCTGGTCGCAAGGCCGAGTGCCCCCAGGCGCTGCTCCAAGATTAGGTCCCCCCACTATACCATCACTGGGCGTGGACCTATTGGCACATCACAGCGGTCCGGATGGACTGCCGCTGGAGTGGCCGGCGGAAGTGACCGGCAGTCAGCCATGGAAGGCCCAGCCCCCGCGCCAACCTCTGATACCAGCTCCAGAACCCGTAGAGGTCACCCTATCCCCACTGGAGGACGTCCAATTTGCATGGGACCCCACCAGCGAGAACTTGATGGGGTTCTCTCAAGAGACCCGGGCAGACGCGGTCCGTCGTCTGGAGGCCTGTCATCAACAACTGGCGACCTTTGAGCGGGAACGACGAGAGAGGCGCGTCAGAGAGGAGCGGCTGCAGGCCCAGAGTGCCGAACAGAAATGCAAGGCCCGCCAAGACCCCCAAGCAGCCCGTGGTCCCCGAATCACCCGGACCATAGTCAAATTTCACATGGAAAATGGCTGGGGCTTCATCAGGGACCCAGAAACCGCAGGCGATGTCTTTGTGACCCGCAGGGACGTGGAGAGTCATCTACCTGAGGGACATCGTGGCCGTGACCTATACCCTGGTGATGTGGTCGCCTTTACCCGCCACGTAGGTGCGAAAGGACCATACGCCCTACATGTTCATCGGCTCACTGAGGAGGAGCTACAACACCACGGCTATGAGGAGAGCCAAGAGGACCCGGACGGGTCTGAAGAACCATATGAGGAGGAAGAAGGAGCATATGGAGGATTCTCCTACTAGTAAGTAGCAAAGTGCCTGTGTACATAGTTAACCGTCAGGGTATCAGAACTGTTTTTGGGACTGTTCCCGTCTTGAAAGTGTGGTCCCCGTTGGGACAAATATTGAACTGTTACCTGTGTGCCCCTCATCCCCTACCAGGCTGAGGACTGTGAGCAGCCATTCCCTTCCCAAAACTGGCCGAGGACTGAGAGCGGTCAAATCCCTTGTATATAGTTGCGCTTCCTAAAGCGCCCCCTACTGGTTTTATACAAAAACCACAACGTCTACCTCAAGATTTACTGGACTGTTGCACCTTTACCTGGTCGCAAGATGCACCGCGGCCATGATCCAAGAATCCAAGAATGTGCTTTACTTAAAAATGTTTTACATGAGAAAGTTTAATATGCTGTTAGGTGATAATGCAAATGTTTTACAAGGTGTTTTATATGACAAAAGAGTTCCAGAGGCATTAGCAAAGTGTCTTATAATAGTGTGACAAGAAAAGGAAAGCGTTTCCCATAAAGGGAATTGAACCATGTTGCCTGTTTTCTGATGTGAAAAGTTTTAAAAAGTTTTGCATGTCCTGTAATTAACTGTTTTTGCTCTTTTCCAGCCCGAGGACGTGCTGTGCTTTACCAGGGGGGAATGTAGCGCCCCGAGGGTTCGGCCGCTACAGGGGTATTGCACCTCAGTCCAGAGGTGTGATATTCCACTCCCGGGTAAGGATGGAGTATGGACCAGGGCTCAGTTAGCTGCATACAGCACACACACCCCATTTCCGAGGGACAGCTCAACGGTGCTCCCACTAGACAGAAGTGCAGGCACGACCGACTATGTCCCTGTCTGGAGTGGGGAGGGGGGTAGAACACCCAGTGCTGTAGGGGCAGATAGGGGTTGGTTCCTGAGCGTAGATAGGAGCCCATTGGTTGCTGGTCACCTGGGCTCATGGTCAGAGGGAGGTATAAAAGGTGGGCACCATCTTAGTTCTGGGTCAGTTCTGTCCAGAGAGGAGAAGACAGGGAGTAGAGGCTCTGTAGGAGCTCTACTCCAGAAGGGCCTAGTGAGAGGCCGAGGAGGAGGTGAAGGGGAGCTGAGATTTTGGCTCATCTCTGCTCCAAGAGAAAGGAACAGAAAGGAACAGAAACAGAAAGGAACTGCAAAGAAAGAGAGAGAGAAACAGAAGGGCTCAGGAACAAGAAGGTGGAAGGGACCCTAAGAACCCACGAGAATCCAGGGTGAAGGGTCAGGCAGATTAAGGGTACCGGATCCCAAGTTGGTGGAGGAGAAACTACCCTCAGCCAAAGACCGGTCGTCGTGATCATCTATTGGTGCGACACCTCATCAAACCTGCTAGGAAGGCACCATATAGGACAGCGGAGGACGGGGCCCACGTTTAACCGCACGAGTCCGCGGCAGCTGGACCAAAGTGGGTCACTGGTGAGGCAGGCCAGAGAAAGGATTAAAGGGGGTCCTGTGCCATGCTCCTGAACTGCCTGGGAGTTGACCGAGCCCCTCACCTGGTGGACGCAGCACGGCTCGGGCGTTCACTACCGACGGAAGTGACCCGGAACAAACGAACTGTGAGTAAAGACTCTGGACTGTAACTTGTTGTCCGTGTGCTCCTTCGCTCCTCCGGCACTACCGGTACTGGGACCTTCACCACCATCACTCCCACCATCCACCACACTGCCCTGGGGCCGCACTCTTCCCGTGGGGAGTCACACTACCCTAGCTGCACACTTCATCAGCCCCAGCGGTCTGCATGCAGCGGCGGTTCCTAATAACCGCAATCCACGGGTGGCGTAGTCGGACATTATCTGAAGCACGTAGCAGACAACTATTGGCCTGACCACCCTGAGCCACGGGACCGGGCCGCCACTACTACTACCCCCATCGTTCCCCTATCGCCCGGATCCGCGTGCCCCACGGCCCAGGGGGCGAGTCAGAAGCATGAGCAATCTCAAGGCTACAAGTCCATCTCCAAAGACCTGAATGTTCCTGTGTCTTCCGTGCGCAGTGTCATCAAGAAGTTTAAAGCCCATGGCACTGTGGCTAACATCCCTAGATGTGAACGGAAAAGAAAAATTGACAAGAGATTTCAACGCAAGATTGTGCGGATGGTGGATAAAGAACCTCGACTAACATCCAAGCAAGATCAAGCTGCCCTGCAGTCCGAGGGTACAACAGTGTCAACCCGTACTATCCGTCGGCGTCTGAATGAAAAGGGATTGTATGGTAGGATACCCAGGAAGACCCCACTTCTTACCCCGAGACATAAAAAAGCCAGGCTGGAGTTTGCAAAACTTACCTGAAAAAGCCTAAAACGTTTTGGAAGAATGTTCTCTGGTCAGATGAGACAAAAGTAGAGCTTTTTGGGAAAAAGCATCAACATAGAGTGTACAGGAAAAAAAAAGAGGCATTCAAAGAAAAGAACACGGTCCCTACAGTCAAACATGGCGGAGGTTCCCTGATGTTTTGGGGTTGCTTAGCTGCCACTGGCACTGGACTGCTTGACCGTGTGCATTGCATTATGAAGTCTGAAGACTACCAACAAATTTTGCAGCATAATGTAGGGCCCAGTGTGAGAAAGCTGGGTCTCCCTCAGAGGTCATGGGTCTTCCAGCAGGACAATGACCCAAAACACACTTCCAAAAGCACTATAAAATGGTTTGAGAGAAAGCACTGGAGACTTCTAAGGTGGCCAGCAATGAGTCCAGACCTGAATCCCATAGAACACCCGTGGAGAGATCTCAAGAATATTTGGAGAAGGCACCCTTCAAATATCTGGGACCTGGAGCAGTTGGCCAAAGAAGAATGGTCTACAATTCCAGCAGAGCATTGTAAGAAACTCATTGATGGTTACCGGAAGCGGTTGTTCGCAGTTATTTTGGTTAAAGGTTGTGCAACCAAGTATTAGGCTGAGGGTGGCAATACTTTTGTCTGGCCCATTTTTGGAGTTTTGTGTGAAATGATCAATGATTTGATTTTTGCTTCATTCTCTTTTGTGTTTTTACTTTGCAAGCAAATTAAATGAAGATAATAATACCAAAGAATTTGTGATTGTAATCATTTTCAGAAAGAAACTGAGTATTATCTGACAGAATTGCAGGTGTGCCAATACTTTTGGCCACCACTGTACCATAAAAGATGGGGACACGGCTACTAATGGGACCATAGTGGTAATAAACTTCCTTTGCTTGCCATATCAGTATCATAGTTCGTAGATAAAGCCCACACTCAATGTAGATATATTTACATAGAGGCCATTATAAATACTTGTACTATTCATTTTCATTAGTAGCAGCTGCACTCAACTACCATAATATACTTTATCAAATGTGAAAAACAGTGTAGAAATATGTAATCACTCAGCGTATTTTAGACCTAAAACCGAATAGTCGTCATTAACTTGAAACAAGTTGAAGTGTACGTGGCTGAGTTCTCTATAATGTGTAAGGCAGCACTAGTCATCATAATGGGGGATACCCGCTTCACCGGGTAAATCAAAGCACACCAGCAATGTCCTTCCGGTATTTCACAATGCTGAAGTTTATTGCACTTCATAAACCACAGTTCACCGGGTCCAACTCAGTGCCATGCCGACACACATATATATATAATGTTCACGAGCCAAGTGGCAGACCGGCCCACTTGCTCCAGGTACAGCCTTCAGCAAGGTAATAACATAGCAACGTCCATATTAATGTCCATATAACACAGTGTATTACCTTTGCCGGGTTTAGCTGCTGCAGTCCATTAGGCTTGCCACCACTGTGGCTTTGCGGCTTCCCGGGTAGGGGTCTCCAGCCGTCGTTCCCTCAAAGGCCACTGACATCCACACTGGATCCAGGCTCTGCCTTTCAGGACTCTTCATCAAGCCTCTGCCTTCCAAGGCCACTAGCATCCACACAGGATCCAGTCTCGACCTTTCAGGCACCAGGCTTCACTCGGCCTCACTAGGCCTCACACGGTCGGTGTCCCACACACACGGGAACAGGCCTTACGCCTCTCTCACAGAACACACCTGTCTCCCATCAAGCAGTGTTTATATATGCATCCCGTGCACACACACACACACACACTGACAGGACCTTGCTGATGTCACAGTCATGTGATCTGAAAGACATTCTGTGCGCGCAGGACCTGTGCTATGTCACTGTCATGTGACCAGTCACCTGAGGGGGAAGGTACATGGTCAGGTAAAACACATCCTGGACCATTACCGTAATGCCAGCAAGTCGCTGCATTACATATCCCCCCCCCCTCTGTTCAAACTTGTGGGGTTGAACACATAATATACACAATGACATTATAACCCCCAGTTCACATAGAGACCATGTACTTTACAATTGTGCTACTCAGCCCCTGGAACATTAGTCAACGACATTAGCCCATTCCTTAGGGACCTACCATTTGTCACTGTCACTGACTTCGTCAGGTCACCTTTCCAGATCGTAACCTTGTCAGAGCTCCCCCGCTCCCAGCGGTCAGTTGTAACCTTGTCAGGTCTCCCCCGCTCCCAGCGGTCAGTCATAATCTTGTCAGACCTCCCCCGCTCCCAGCGGTCAGTCATACAGCAGTGTGACTCACATGCCCTGGTATCTAAGGTCCGGTTCGACTCCGTAATGTCCCGTCCTCTATTGGGTCGTTTGTATGGGCTGCTCAAACCTGAGTTACTGGAGGTCTCACTACCTCTAAACCCATGCCCACTACTCTCAGGACACCTTGAAAGGTCCCTAACTCTAGCTATAGCTGTTCTGTTATTTAGGGGGCCCTTTCTCTGTCTGTTCTCATAATTTCTAGACGGCTGCCATCTTCTGCTACTCAGATGATGCTGTCTATCCACTCGCAGTCTAGCGAGATTCAACTGTTCTACCTCTCACAGGTAGGTCACTCAGTACTCCAACAGCATGCGCATATATCCCAGGCTTTCTTCTGTTCCTACAGCGGAGAATTATACCATGCCATCTTCGTCTGGTATCCAGTCCTGACGATCACGTGGACTGCTTACTTTCACCACACCAGACTTCTTGACCATCATCTGCATGGCTCGACCATTTCTCCCAACGAGCTTCCTCACTAGAACATGAGGCACCCGGATGACCTCTTCACGCATACTGTGAGCTTTCCTCATCAACTCCAGTTGTCTAACGGCTTGTTCCGTCTTCAACCGGAGAAACCGCTTCGTGCGAATACATCGCCAGTGCATGTCACTTAGGATAGCCACCCTCTTCACTGTGACTTCGGTCGTGGACAGGACCACCAGCTGTTTAGCTTCTGAGATCAAGTACACCTTACAGGCTCCCACGGCCTTCTTAAACTCCTCATGCACGGACTCACTGGTGCATTCTTCCCTCAAATCCTCGGGTACATCTACGAGGCACTTGTACCGAGACGTTTCGGTCTCACCAGTGGTTTCCAGACGATCAACCAGCTCAGGTTTCAGGGGCAACTGACCTCCAGCTTCTTCACCCTGTATGCTTCCCCTGAGCTGACTCACAGCTACAAATTCACGAATTTTCGTCTTGACCACTTCCATCTCATATTTATCTGTGGTTAACACTCTCTTAGCTCTCCTCAGGTCCACCTTCTCATGGTATAAGGGAGTGAGTGCAACGTGTTTGCCCTTTTCCTTCTCCAAGAAGGCCTCGTTCACTGAGTGATACTTTGTCAGGCGACTTTTGAGCCCGGAAACTTCTTCCTCTAGCTCCGCCACTCGCCTCTCAGCGGCCCGTCTCTGAAGCTCTTCCTGCTTCCAATGGGTTTGTAGCGACTCCATGAGCTCCTTGATCTCGGCTCCTACATCCCCCGAATCATCCGAGCTCACATCACTCGAGGAGGTATCTGCTTCATACCTTCCATCACCAGCGGCCAACTCCTGGCCCTGGTCTGTGGCTTCTCCGATAGACTCTTCCATCTTTTTCCGCTCAGCTTCCATCTTGCTGACTGTTTCCTTAAGGCACGTCACCGCCCTCTGGAGAGTATCACAGAACATCTGTAGCTCCTTCACCTGAGCTTCCAGACCTAGGGTCTTCCTGCGGAGATCACCATTTTCATCTCGGGTGTCCTGCAGGGTGGTCTCAACCACTTGGCGCACATGCTCTGCACCCGCCTTATCCTCCTCTAGTTTTACTTTAACCTTGAGGAGTTCCTCATAATCTCTCTTACGTTGTTGCAGTTCCTTACTGAACTTTTCATCGCACTCCTTCTTGGAGTCACAGAGTTTCTGGTGGAACTGTTCGCGCAGTCGTTCTAGGTTTTGTTCATGCCCAGCAACTTCATGCTGCAGCGCCTCTTTGAGGGCAGACAGCTCTAACTGTACCAGGGAGAAGCGATCTTTCACCTCGCATAACTCATCTTCACACACCGCTTTGTCAATCTCTAATTGAAAAACCTCCTCCTTGATTTTGCGGCGGTCCTCCTTAATTCCGTAGAACATTTCCTTCCACTGGTTAATTTCCGCGTGGCTTTGCTCCACGTCTCGCTGCAAGTTCCTCATAAGCTGGTGTATTTTCTGCTGTTCAGACTCCAGGATCAACTGGTCTGAGGACACGTTCCCCAGGTTTTCACATAATTGCTGCACGTCACTCTGACCCTGCTGGCCGATAGGCTACTGCTCTTTGTCACGACTGGCCGCCTCCTCTTTCAGGGCTGTCAGATCCTTCTGACTCGGTACCGTACCGGAGGTTGCTACTGGCAACGTCACCTCCTCTTCAACCTCTAATGGAGGATCCACATTTGAAGCAAAGGCACACAGTACTACATTCTCTTTATTTTCATTTTCAGCCAAGTCTACAGGAGCAACCTTTTTGTGGCCCTTGCGCCGTCTACGAGATGGGGACTTTCTCACTTCGTTTAGCCCCTCCTGACTGACCTCGCCTTCTACTTTCATAGTGTCACCGTCAGCTACGGGGTCTGTGTCACTCCCCATGGTGTTGTGGACTAACAGGTCACCTCCCACTTTGACGTCACCCCCTTCTACTGGAGCTACCCCGTTATCAACGGTCACATTGTCATTTTTAGGAGGTACCAACCCACCACCAGTAATTTTTTTTGATTTTCTATCCTCCACGCTGTTTTGAACAACCGCCCCTTTTTTGACTCCGCCCCCTTTTTAACAACCACACCGGAAGGAGAATTTTTACAAGAAAAATCAACAATAGTCTTAGGACGCAGTTCACAACAGCTCTTACCACCTCCCCGGGCACTCTGGGACAACAAGGGCGCCCCCGGAGAGTTCAAGGAATGGTCCACTGCTGCCATTCCATATGGTGCCCACAGCTCCTGTGGTTCCTGCACCATGTCCAGTTTCATGTCCAGTAGACGTTTCTCAAATACCTGCTCCGGTTTTAACAGGCACTTTAATCGCTCTAATCGCTCAATAGCTTCAGACTCTGTTGCTGCTCCTTTCACAGCCATTTTTATCTGCTCCTGCATTTCCTCAGGACATTATTCACACACCGCTCTCCCCGGAAAAATCTTCGTGGCCCCGCCGAGCCACAGCAAAACCGTATTTGAGTGCGACGACAACCTTTGCAACCCCGCCGAGTTGCAGCCAGATGCTTTAAACTTCGTGAGTCCCGCCGAGCCACAGCAAACCAGGTTTGAGTGCGCCGCCAATCTTCGCAACCCCACCGAGTTGCAGCCAGATGCTTTAATCCACATTCGTCCTGTGCCGTTGCCCCTAGCAACCGGGCTGCAGTTACCTCAAGCAACCAGACTGCAGTTGCCCCTAGCAACCGGACTGCAGTTGCCCCTAGCAACCGGGCTGTCGTTGCCACTAGCAACCGGGCTGCAGTTGCCCACATTCTCGAACCATATGTAAGGCAGCACTAGTCATCATAATGGTGGATACTCGCTGCACCGGGTAAATCAAAGCACACCAGCAATATCCTTCCGGTATTTCACAATGCTGCAGTTTATTGCACTTCATAAACCACAGTTCACCGGGTCCAACTCAGTGGCATGCCGACACACATATATATATATAATGTTCACGAGCCAAGTGGCAGACCGGCCCACTTGCTCCAGGTACAGCCTTCAGCAAGGTAATAACATAGCAACATCCATATTAATGTCCATATAACACAGTGTATTACCTTTGCCGGGTTTAGCTGCTGCAGTCCATTAGGCTTGCCACCACTGTGGCTTTGAGATTTCCCGGGTAGGGATCTCCAGCTGTCGTTCCCTCAAAGGCCACTGACATCCACACTGGATCCAGGCTCTGCCTTTCAGGACTCTTCATCAAGCCTCTGCCTTCCAAGGCCACTAGCATCCACACAGGATCCAGTCTCGACCTTTAAGGCACCAGGCTTCACTCGGCCTCACTAGGCCTCACACGGTCGGGGTCCCACACACACGGGAACAGACCTTACGCCTCTCTCACAAAACACACCTGTTTCCCATCAAGCAGGGTTTATATATGCATCCCGTGCACACACACACACACACTGACAGGACCTTGCTGATGTCACAGTCATGTGATCAGACAGACATTCTGTGCGCGCAGGACCTGTGCTATGTCACAGTCATGTGACTAGTCACCTGAGGGGGAAGGTACATGGTCAGGTAAAACACATCCTGGACCATTACCGTAATGCCAGCAAGTCGCTGCATTACAAATGATATAGAGCCCAATGATTTCTACATATACTCCTTTTGGATGAGGCATTCACTAATTAATATTTAAACTGTACACATATTTATTTAGTTGTGTCAGTATAACTCATGATTAAATCTGACCCTTTTTGCCCATATTACACCCCAAAGGATGTTCCTCCAGGCTGTATTTACCCTCAAATTGCATTTGGATTCGTCCTTCTGTAATTCTACTGCTCTGGTTAATCATGTAGAGTGCAGTCTCTCTTAGCTGATTTTCTTCTATCATAGCTCTGCTATTCCCGCAGCTCTGACAGAAGATAATCCTTTGCCATATGCATCAACAAAGTACCATTTGCAGTTTTACATCACTGAATTGTCCGCTTCAGACTTTAAACACAGCTCAGCCCTGTTTGCCTCAGCTCTGCACTGCCTAGTGGAGCTCTGCTGGAAACCAGTCAACATAGGAATGTATGTTCGCCGAACTGTTCATCGAACTGTTCGTCGAACACCTTTGAACACCGTTAAAACCAAAAACACATAGAAACACATAGAAAACACCTTCAAAGGTGTCCAAAAGCTGACAAACTGCTCAGAAGACACAACTAACACATGGAAAAGTGACAAGTACATATATTCATGCGAAAAGAAAAGAGGTAGAGGAGTAAAAGGAGGGGGAGACACAGATATAGGCATGTCATGCCCTTCTAAAACCGAAAAAGTGCGAAGCCGACACGGCCAGTCCGTTCCTGCCCGTGCGACCTTTGTGTCGCCGGGTTTGTGCCAGAGCTGCGGTGGACCCTGACGGCCAGCCCCCCTCTCCCAATACTGGTGCCTGTCCGCTGGTGGGTCGAGCGAGCCCCCCTGTGGTGGAGGCAGGTCTAAGCTTTTTAATTTAAATTGTCTCTCTAATTTGAATGAATACACTTTAAATCCTTTTACAAGGATCTATTGGAGGGCAAGTCTCATGCCAGCAGCCGCGTAATTCCAGCTCCAGTAGCGTCCACTAAAGCTGCTGCAGTTACAAAGCTTTTATAAGGATCAAGCTCGGCGGTCCAACGCAAGGCGTCCTACCGCCAGTCCCAGCCCTTATGCCTTGGGATGCCTCCTGATGCTCTTCACTGAGTATCCCAGGGTCCCGAAGCATTTCCTTTGAAAAAATTAAGTGTCCAAACTACAGGTGATGTAGCTTGCTTAACAGCTGGGATAATCCGCTGACTAGCAGACACTGCTACTAGGCACAAAGTATTTACTGGGCTTTATGCAGTTAAAAATTTGTAATTAGATACTCTCGTTGGATGCTGAGAATGCATTCCATAGAGTCTCCTGGCACGCCATATATTATTCTCTTAAAAAGCTTGGGGTAGGGGTCTAGGGGAACCTTTTATAGCCAAAATCACAGCCCTGTATCACAATACGTCACCTAGGCTGAAGATAAATGGAACTGTAGCACCCTGAGGGCTCGGTTGCTACAGAGGTATTGCACATCACCCAGAGGTGTGATATCTCACTCTCAGGTAAGGATGGAGTGTGGATCAGGACCCCAACACCTGCATGCATTACACCACATTGCCGTGGGGCAGGGCGACCAATATGCCCCTGAGATGGGCACGACAGTCCCTGTCCCTGGCTGGAGTGGGGGGAGGGAACAACGAGGAAGGGGAACCCTGTAGTGCAGGAGCAGGGAGGAAGCAGTTCCTGGGTGCATTGAGAAGGGAGAATAAAAGGTGGGCACCATCTTAGTTCAGTGCAGAGAAGTCTGAGCAGAAGTGACAGGGAGCAGGGGCTCTGCATGAGCTCTGCTCCTGAGGCGGGCCTAGTAACAGAGGCGCAGGCCTGGAAGAGGGAGAAGGAAGGAAGAGGAGCGGAGAAGGCTCCAGGAACGAGGACCGAAGGGATCCCAGGGGTGCGGACGGGCGAGTCGCCACCGCACGCCCGAATCCACCTGCGTGGAGGGGTCAGGCCAAAGGGGGAGACCGGTCCCCGAAACTAGTGGAGGCGGGAAACGACCCTCAGCTAGAAACCGGAGGCTGTGACATTTTATGTGGCGCAGCCCCTCGCTACACCCGCTGGGAAGGCACCACATAGGGTCAGGGAAACTGGCGCCAAGTTTACCAAGAGGAGGCCCGAGGAAGCCGCACAGAAGCGTTGGTAAGAAAGGCCAGACAAAGGACACACAAAGGGGGTCCTGTGAAGCGCTCCAAAGTTTTCTGGGAGTTGTCTGAGCCCCTCACCTGGTGAGCACAGTACGACGTGGGCAGCCGTTAGCTGCAGAAGTGGTCTGGATAATAAGAACTGTGAGTAAAGGCCCTGGACTGCATCACTGACTCCGTGTCGTTACTGCTGCTGCCCTGCACCATCACCCCCATCCTCCGCATACACTGCCCTGAGGCTATACTCCTCCCGTGGGGAGTTATACTACGCTCTGCTGCACCCACAACAGCAGCCTCAGCGGTCTGCCCTGCAGCGGCGGGTCACTCTGACCGCAATCCACGAGTGGTGTAGTCGGACATTTAAACATCAAAACCACATAAATAGTTCCGCCATTGGTTTGACCGCCCTGAGCCACGGAACCGGGTCGCCGCCACGGAGACTACAACCAGCAGCATCCACCAAAAAGGGTCCGGCTCCGGGTGTCCCAAGGCCCAGGGGGTGCGTCAGAACATTTTCATCACCTTTCATAATCACCAATGGGACAAGGCAGCTATGTCCTCTGTCCCCTCTCTTATACATCCTAGTGACGGAGCACCTGCTCTCATCAATTCGCCATAACCCCAATATTAGGTGGATTGAGGTGGGAGGCACCGAGTGCAAGTGCTCTGCATTTGCTGATGATGTCCTAGTATATATCACTCAATCACAAATATCCATCCCTGCTGTTTTGGCTGAAATAGATCACTTTGTTACATGGTCAAATTTTAAAATCAATGCAGCGAAGTCTGAGGCCCTCGATGTCTCCCTCCCCAAATCCATACAGGATTCCATCCAGTACAACTTTCCCTTTGCCTGGCCCTCACAGGGTATCAAATACTTAGGAATTCCTATTCATAGAGACCTCTCCCGTCTATGTTATCTTAATTTTGGGCCCTTTATTGAACAACTCCATACAGACCACGGTTGGCAAGTTAGAACTGTAAGATTCACTACGTGAACCACTGGTGTTTTGTGGAAAAGCACATGTACACTGTGTTCCAAATTATTATGCAAAAAGTGTTTAGGAGTGATAAGGTAAGAATTTTTTTGTTTGTCAGTTAAACTCATTGATGGTGATGTGTGTCAGGGCTCTTTATATCACTGTAAGCAATTGCAGACACCTGTGCTAATTAGTTTGGCAGGTGTGTCCAATGAAAGGCAAGACTACTTAAGAAGGCTGTCCCACATTACTAAGCAGCCTGCATTTTCTGCCAAAATGGGATGTGTCGGCTGCTGAGAAGCAACAAATTGTGGAGTGTTTAGGTCAAGGCATGACTACAATTAACATTGCCAAGACACTTCATCCTGATGATCACACAATCAAGAAGTATGTAGCTGATTCACAGTACACACGTGTGCGTGATGATAAGGTAAAATTGAGGACTCTTTCCTACAGGCAATTACGTCAGGTTAAAAGAGCAGCGGCAAAAAAGCCTTGTCATAGCAGCAGACAAGTTTTTGAAGCTGCTGGTGCCTCCAACGTCCCCCGATCAACAAGATGCAGGGTCCTTCAGAGGTTTGCAGCTGTGCGTAAGCCATCCTGTCGACCTCCTCTATCCACTGCACACAAGCAGAAATGGCTCCAGTGGGCCAAACAATACATGAAGACTGACTACAAAACTGTTTTGTTCACCGATGAGTGCCGTGCAACGCTCTATGGTCCAGATGGATGGAGTGGAGGATGGCTGGTTGATGGACACCCCACGCAAACACGGCTACAGCGCCAACAAGGAGGAGGTGGAGTAATGTTTTGGGCTGGAATCTTGGGGAGAGAGATTGTCGGCCCCTTTAGGATCCCTGAAGGGGTAAAGATGAACTCCATAATGTATGTGGAGTTTCTCAAACAGCACTTCCTGCCATGGTTCAAGAAGAAGAACCGTGTATTCCACAGCAAGATCATTTTCATGCATGATAATGCACCGTCTCATGCTGCACATAACACATCTGCATCTCTGGCTGATATGGGCATAAAAGGGGACAAACTTATGGTGTGACCCCCATGCTCCCCTGACCTCAACCCCATTCAGAACCTCTGGAGCATCATCAAAAGGAGTGTCTATGATGGCGGGAGGCAGTTCACATCTAAGCAACAGCTCTGGGAGGGTATTCTGTCCTCATGCAAAACAATTGAAGCAGAAACCATCCAAAACCTGACAAATTCAATGGACGAGAGAGTTCAGAAGCTCCTTTCGAACAAGGGGTCCTATGTGCAAATGTAACATCACCTAGAATAAAGTTTTGAGTTGAAAACTGTTTGATTTCAGTTTCTAATTTCCTGCTAATGCTTATAATTTCAAAAATGACCATTTTTTTGTTCTTTATTAAAATGAAAAGGTTGATCGAAGAGTGTGGGGGATCTAAGAGTGTGGCAACCCAGTAGTCAGGAATACTTCCGTTAGAACCTTGCTCTTAGGTTTTTTCTATTGCTGGTCACATGACCTTGTTGGCCTATTTAGTCCTGCTCCGCCCTTCTGGCTTTGCTAGACTTCATTGTATTACTACTCTTTAGCTAGCCTGTGCTCAGTATCTAACTCTGTTAGCTTGCTTGGTCTTCGGACCTCTGTGTTCTATATATTTTGTTTGTTCGTCTGTCTGCTACTATTTCTGTTAGGAGGTGTCCATTTTGCTCCCAGTCCCTAGTACTTGTAGGGATTCCCTCCCCACATCTATAGGTCTCCGTACAGACTAGCTGAGGACTTTAGCAGGTCTGATCGCAGAATCAGGTTCCCTGTTAGATCATAGGGATCAAGCTGAGTTCTATCGTAGGGACAGATCTCCTCTCTTTCCTTAGCTCTGGTAGCAGAATATAACAGTAAGTCCAGCCTGCAAATTCTCTAAGGAAAGATTTTTCTGTTCCATCATGGTGTCGGTTCTGGATTTGGCTAAACGCCTGCAGGAACTCTCTCTGGAGGTGGCCGAGCTCCATCAGCACGTGAGTAACTGTCCTGGAGCACATTTCTTGGAGCCTAAGGTACGTTTGCCTGATTTATTTTTTGGTGAACACCAAGAATTTTTTTCATTTAAAAATGCTTGCTTATTGTATTTTCGTTTGAGACCCAGGTCCTCTGGGGATGAATCCCAGCGCATAGGGTTCATAATGTCACTTTTGCGCAAAGAGCCTCAGGAGTGGGCCTTTTCTTTGCAACCTAGTGATACATGCTTTAGATCAGTGGATAGTTTTTTTTCCGCTTTGGGGCTATTATATGATGATCCTGACCGTGTCTCATCTGCTGAGACTGAGTTGAGACGTTTGAGACAGGGATCAGGTAATGTGGAAAAATATTGTACTCATTTCCGTCGGTGGTCTACTCAAATAGGGTGGAACGATTCTGCTCTGAAGAGTCTGTTTCTTGCTGGGCTTAGTGAAAGGGTTAAAGACCTGCTAATTGCTTATCCCACACCTGAAGATTTGCAACAGGCTATGCAATTAGCTATACGGGTGGATAGGAGACTGCGTGCAAGGGTTAATGAGAGCAAATCCTCTGCTATGTCAGTTTCTGGTCATGAGAATGTGTGTACTGACAGTGGAGAGCTGATGGAGATTGGAGCGATGGCACCTCGCTCTCAAGAAAAGGACCGCAGATTTTCTGAAGGTTTGTGTTTCTATTGCGGAAATTCTGGTCATTTCATTAAAAGCTGTGTGCTTCGTATGAAGAAAGAAAAAAAAATGGTCAGTCATGCCCGTATTGCCTGTTTAAATTCCAAGGGTGTATTTTTAGCTACTTCCACTATTGCTCAGGATAAATTAATGGAATTTCGGGTGTTTGTCGATTGTGGGTCTACTCTGAATGTAATTGATGGGGGATTCTTGGAAAAACTCAATTTAAAACCCGAACCTTTGTCATCCCCCATTGCTGTGGTTTCTGTGGATGGCTCCCCTTTGAAGAATGTTACACTCAAGGTCTGTGAATTTCCTCTCACTATTAATGGTGTTCACCATGAGAAATTGGATTTGGTAGTTTTGAATAACTTGCCTTCTCCGGTGGTGTTGGGATTGCCCTGGTTAAAATTGCACAATCCTGTACTGGATTGGTCTACCAATGAAATTAAATCCTGGAGCCATAAATGTTATGACAAGTGTTGAAACGGGCGTATTGCAGCTGTGGATAGGGGGGAATTGCCTGTTCCTATTCAGGATTTTTGGAGAGTTTTTTCTGAGAAGGAATCGCAGGTTTTGCCTCCCCATAGAGACTATGATTGTACTATTGAATTTGTCCCTGGAGCGACTCTTCCTAAAAGTCGTTTATTTAACCTTACTATTCCTGAGAGAAAGGCTTTGGAGGAATACATACAGACAAGTTTGGCCGCCGGTCACATTAGGCCCTCTAAGTCTCCTGTGGCGGTTGGATTTTTTTTTGTAAAAAAAAAGGACGGCGGTTTACGTCCTTGTCTGGATTTTCGTGAGATTAACAAAATTATTGTACGCAATCCTTACCCACTGCCATTGATTCCTGATCTGTTTAACCAGTTAGTGGGGGCCAAGTGGTTCTCTAAAATTGACCTTCGGGGGGCATACAATCTGTTGCGCATGAAGGAGGGTGACGAATGGAAGACTGCTTTTAACACTCCTGTGGGTCATTTTGAGAATTTGGTTATGCCTTTTGGTCTTACTAATGCTCCTGCATTTTTTCAGAATCTTATTAATGACATCCTTAGACCTTTGATCGGCAAAAATGTGGTTGTGTATTTGGATGACATTTTGATTTATTCGCCGGATCTGGAATCTCATTGGCGGAGCGTACGTGAAGTATTACAGTTATTAATTGACAATTCGCTTTTTGCTAAGCTGGAGAAATGTGAGTTCGCTGTACAGAAAATTAGTTTTTTGGGCTACATTATCTCCAGCGAAGGTTTTGAGATGGACCCGGTGAAAGTTCAAGCTGTGCAGGAATGGCCTAGGCCTATTGGTTTGAAATCGACACAGAGGTTTTTGGGTTTCGCCAATTATTATAGAAAATTCATTAAAAATTTTTCTATTATTGTCAAACCTCTGACCGATCTCACCAGGAAAGGTGCTGATGCGGTTCAGTGGACTGCTGAGGCCATTGAAGCTTTTGTGTATCTCAAGGAGAGGTTCACCTCTGCTCCCATCCTTATGCAGCCTGATGTGACTAAGCCGTTTTTGGTTGAGGTTGATGCTTCCTCTGTGGGGGTTGGCACAGTATTGTCTCAGGATAACGGGGATGAAGTACATCCCTGTGCCTTTTTTTCAAAAAAATTTTCGGAGACTGAACTGAATTACGATATTGGTAATCGGGAATTATTGGCTATTAAACTCGCATTTGAACACTGGCGCCACCTCCTGGAAGGTGCTGAATTTCCCGTTCAGGTTTTTACGGATCATAAAAATCTGATATATCTTGATGCTGCCAAGCGCCTGAATGCCCGTCAGGCTAGGTGGGCACTGTTTTTCTCGCGGTTTAATTTTTCCGTTACTTACATCCCAGGTACTAAGAATGTTAAGGCGGATGCCTTGTCTCGCAGTTTTTCTCCCATAGTCGGTGCTGAGAAAGAGGAGAACATTTTACAAGAAGGTGTTGTGATAGCTGCTTTGGACTCCGTTTTGGAAGATGAGATTCTTAAAGCACAGGAGAATGCCCCATCTAACACTCCCCATGGGAGGTTGTTTGTGCCTGGGACCTTTAGGAGATATTTGTTTGTTGAGTGTCACGAATCTCGGTTAGCAGGTCATCCCGGAATCTCTGAGACCAAGAGACTGGTGGGTCGCAGTTTTTGGTGGCCTGGATGGCAGAAGGAAGTCATTAAGTGGGTGCGTCAATGTACTATATGTGCTAGATCTAAGTCCTCACATACTCCTGCTGCGGGGTTACTTTGCCCTCTGGAGGTTCCCAGTGCTACTTGGACACATTTGGCTATGGACTTTATAACTGACCTTCCCCCCTCTGAGGGTTTTACTGTCATCTGGGTGGTCGTGGACCATTTTAGCAAGATGTGTCACTTGGTTCCCTTCGTCAAACTGCCCTGCGCTAAGACTCTCGCTAAGGCCTTTGTCAAGGAAATTGTCAGACTTCATGGCGTTCCTACTGACATTGTTTCTGATAGGGGACCTCAGTTTGTGGCTCGTTTTTGGCGCGCCTTTTGTGACAGGTTGGGAGTTCATTTGTCTTTCTCATCCGGATATCATCCTGAATCTAATGGCCAGACAGAAAGGAAAAACCAGGATGTTGAGCAGTTCTTGCGTTGTTTTGTGGCAGACAATCAAGAGGGGTGGTCTGAGTTTCTGCCACTTGCTGAATTTGCTCTGAACAATCATACATCTTCTTCTGCTGGTTGTTCGCCTTTTTTTTGTTGTTCTGGGAGACATCCGTCGTTTGGGTCGTTCTCCAAGTTGGTATCTGCCGTGCCTGAGGAGGAGAATTTTTCCGGCGATTTGGAGAGAGTTTGGACGGATGTGCGTGGTAATCTTCAGGAGGCTAACAGAAAATCTAAAGACTACTTTGATAGGAAACGACAGGAGGTTTTGTTCGCTGTTGGTGACATGGTTTGGTTGTCCTCTAGGAATCTGCGGTTGAGGATTCCTTCTAAGAAATTGGGTCCCAAGTTTGTAGGACCCTTTAAGGTGCTTCAGGTTGTCTACCAATCTGCTGTTAGGTTGGAGGTTCCTACCTCCTGGAGAATTAATCCGGTGTTTCATGTCTCTCTGTTGAAAAAAGCTGTTATGTCGGATTGTGACGCCTCTGCCTCTGTTCCTCCGGTGGTGGAGGACGGGGAATATGAAATTTTTCGCATCCTTAATTCTAGATGGTATAGAGGTAGTTTGCAGTATCTCGTGGCCTGGAAAGGTTTCGGACCCGAGGATAACTCATGGGTGAGGTCGGATGATGTTTCCGCGTCCAGACTTATCAGAGCGTTTCACAGGAGATTTCCTGATAAGCCTGGTCCTAGGGGATCCGGAGGATCTTCTTAGAAGGGGGGGTACTGTTAGAACCTTGCTCTTAGGTTTTTTCTATTGCTGGTCACATGACCTTGTTGGCCTATTTAGTCCAGCTCCGCCCTTCTGGCTTTGCTAGACTTCATTGTATTACTACTCTTTAGCTAGCCTGTGCTCAGTATCTAACTCTGTTAGTTTGCTTGGTCTTCGGACCTCTGTGTTCTATATATTTTGTTTGTTCGTCTGTCTGCTACTATTTCTGTTAGGAGGTGTCCATTTTGCTCCCAGTCCCTAGTACTTGTAGGGATTCCCTCCCCACATCTATAGGTCTCCGTACAGACTAGCTGAGGACTTTAGCAGGTCTGATCGCAGGATCAGGTTCCCTGTTACATCGTAGGGATCAAGCTGAGTTCTATCGTAGGGACAGATCTCCTCTCTTTCCTTAGCTCTGGTAGCAGAATATAACAACTTCGAATTCTGACAATCTGAGGGTCATGTTGCAGGTAGTGCAGCAAGAAGGCACCCATGTGTCTTGCGCATCTAGGAGACCCAAAATTATTTTCTGGGCTAGATGCAGCTAAAAATTATTATTAATTTGAAAGCTGGTGGAGCTTAGTATAGATGGCCTAATAGAATCAGTACTGCATACTGCTACAAAGCCCAAATTATTTTCCAGCAAAGATACAGATAAACATGATTAGTAATTTTAAATCTGGTGGAGCTTAGTATAGAAGGCCTAATAGAATCAGTACTGCACACTGCTACAAAGACCAAATTATTTTCCAGCCAAGATACAGATAAACATGTTTAGTAATTATAAATCTGGTGGAGCTTAGTATAGATGGCCTAATAGAATCAGTACTGCACACTGCTACAAAGCCCAAATTATTTTCCAGCCATGATACAGAAAAACATGATTAGTAATTTTAAAGCTTAAAACGGTTGGTGAGGTGATTTTAACAAATCATCAAGCTTTTACTCTCCCCAGGATGACACAGGGGTAGAAAAGTCGTTTCGGATCCATGATTTGTTCATCTTTATGAGCGTGAGTCTGTCTACATTATCAGTGGAGAGCCGCGTGCGCTTATCTGTCAGCACACCACCAGCAGCGCTGAACACACGTTCAGACAGAACGCTGGCTGCGGGGCATGACAAGATCTCCAAGGCGTAAGTGGCGAGCTCCGGCCATTTATCCAGATTGGAAGCCCAAAAAGAGCAAGGGTCTAGTGACACAGTCATGGCTTCAATGTTTACTTGGAGATACTCCTGTATCATCGTCTCTAGGCGTTGACTATGTGTCAGACTTCTTGTCTCCTGTGGCCTTGCAAAGGATGGGCTAAAAAAGTGGTGAAATGATTCCGCAAAATTGATGTTACCAGCAGATACTGTGTTTCTGTTACGTTTTGAGTGCTGAACACTCGACGGTCCCACGGTTGGCAAGTTGGAACTGTGAGATTCACTACGTGCACCACTGGTGTTTTGTGGAAAAGCACATGTAAGATTCTGCAACAGTCTCTGCTGATACTCCTGCATGCGTGCATCCCTTTCTATGGCAGGAATAATTTCTGCAAATTTACTTTTGTACCGGCGATCTAACAGTGTGGCAACCCAGTAGTAAGGATTATTTCTAATTCTCACAATTCGAGGGTCATGTTTCAGGTAGTGCAGCAAGAAGGCACTTATGTGTCTTGCGCATCCAGGAGCACCAAGTCCCTGTTGTGTTGGTGGCGAGGTAACAATCATGCTTCCTTCATCTGTCCTCACCCCCCCAACCTCACACAACAGAAATGTGATCAAGGTCTCCCTCATCTGATGAGTCTTCCATCAGTTCGTCCTCCACTTCTTCCTGGGCTCCGGCACCTTCCTCACTAGTTTGACTGCTACCATGCGCCCTGGTAAAACCATCTCCCCCACCCTCACATGCCTGCCGCCTTGGTGCTGCCGACCGTCTGGACCTTGCAGATGTTAGCCCTTCCGCATACAACTCCTCCTCCTCTACTTCCTCCACCTCCTCTTGTGCCACCACCTGACTCCGAATTCTGTTTAACATGTGCTACAGCATGTAAATCACCGGAATAGTCATGCTGATAATGGCATCGTCAGCACTAAACATCTTCGTCGCCATTTCAAAACTGTGCAGAAGGGTGCATAGGTCAATGATCTGAGACCACTTCTCCAGCGTGATTTACCCCACCTCTGGATCCCGTTGGCCCAGGCTATACGTCAGAACGTATTGTACCAGGGCTTGTCGGTACTGCCACAGTCGCTGCAACATGTGCAGAGTTGAATTCCACTGGGTAGGCACATCGCATTTTAGCCGGTGAAGTGGCAGGCCCAACGACTTCTGTAGAGATGTAAGATGCGAACGGCGGAAGTGAGCACACAGCGACCGTGCCCTCTGCAGAAGGCCATCTAGTCCGGGATAGTGGGCTAAAAATTGCTGGACAACCAGGTTTAACACGTGAGCCATACAAGGCACGTGTGTGACATTGCCCCGGCGAAGGGCCGCACCCAGGTTTGCAGCATTGTCGCACACGGCCTTCCCTGGTTTCAGGTCCAGTGGAGACAACCATTCATGAAACTGGTTCTCCAGAGCTGACCACAACTCCTCAGCTGTGTGACTCACATTTCCCAGACATTTCAAAGTAAAAACTGCCTGATGACGTTGAGCCCTGCTGCCTGCATAGTAAAGAGGTGTGCAGGATCCCTTCTGCACAGTTAGAAAGCTTGTGGCATGACCAGACAGGCTTTGGGTGCAGGTGGAGGACCGAGAGGAGGTTGAGGAGGCAGAAGCAGTGGAGGAACTTTGACATAAAGAGGATTGACGCACAACTCGTGGGGACGGCAAGACTTGGACAGCAGCCCCTTGTCCTGCTGTCACCATAGTTACCCAGTGCCCAGTCAGCGACATGTAACGCCCCTGTCCATGCCTACTCATCCAAGTGTCTGTGGTGAAATGCACCCTGTCACACACAGAGTTTCTCAAAGAAGCGGTGATGTTGTGTGCGACATGCTGGTGGAGCGCAGGCACACCTTTCTTTGAGAAGTAGTGCCGACTGGGCATCTGGTACTGGGGCACTGCGACGGACATAAGGTCTCGAAAATCCTCTGTGTCCACCAGGCGGAAAGGAAGCATTTCTGTAGCCAAGAGCTTGCAGATGGTGAAATTCAACCTCTTAGCTTTCTCATGGCCGTTCTGTGAGGAAGATGCAGGCGGACATGTTAGGTTGCCTTGATCCAAAGGTGGTGCTATCGAAGTCGGACAGCGCTGAACACCAGCTGGTGTTACCACCTCCAAAGAAAATGATTACCTGCCAATCACGCTGGCTGTTGCAGGTAAAGAGGTGGCAGGTCTGCGTCCCAAAACAGGTGTGACTGCTGTCCCCCCAGTCACAGAGGATGAAGAGGCCGTGGATGCACAAGATGTGGCAGACGGTGGTTGGCCCGGCCGGCTAGGCCGCATTGTAGCACAGTGAGCTTCCCACTGCAACTTATGCTTCATGGCCATGTGCCGGTTCATGCATGAAGTACTCAAACTATGTATTTTTTGGCCTCTACTTAGCTTTTGCTGACAAATGTTACAGTAATACGAGTTGGGTCATCTTTATCGATCTGAAAAAATGCCAAGGCTATGCAAGGCTTAGCACCCATGCGACCTGAAGAGTTACCACGACTTGTGGTCAGAGGCAGAGTTGTGTTTGAGGATGCAGTTGTTGACGTGCTTCCAGTACTACGTCTCTGTCCAGGAAGGCGCAACCTGACCTCGTCGTCACTAGCATCCTCCTCCACCTCCTCTGCTGACCTCATCTCTTGGCTGA
Organism: Phyllobates terribilis; assembly: GCF_046119375.1. NCBI lineage: Eukaryota > Metazoa > Chordata > Amphibia > Anura > Dendrobatidae > Phyllobates > Phyllobates terribilis. The sequence goes on along the minus strand of NW_027362761.1, from coordinate 1,032,681,008 downwards.
CTGTGGGTTGACAGTAAGTGGGATCTCCAACCTCATCATCATCACCCTGTGTGTTATCACACCCGTCGTCCTCAGAGCCAACCTGTTCCTGCCCTGACAAAAAACTAAAGTTGTCGCTCTAATCAGTTATTTGAGTCTCATCATCGTCTTCCTCATTGTCTCCACCAACAGGAGTTACAGTTTGGGAACGAGGGTCTACATTATGGTCAGAACCTTCTGCGTCTGGTCCTGGATCCGACTCATAAAGATTCTGGGCATCAGTGCAGATCATTTCCTCGTCTGGATTCACAGAAGCTCTGGAGCCAACCTCTGATTCCCAGGCTATAGTATGAGTAAACAGCTCTGCAGACTCAACCATCTGTTCTACCCCATACTCAGATGGGCAGCTGGAGACTTGGGAGCTGTGAGGAAGCAAGTGCGATTGGGGTGACACCTCTGAGGACTGGAGTATTTGTGATGTTGAAGTTGAGGTGGAGGAGAGCCCACTTATAGGAGCACTTGATATCCGTTGAAGCACCTGCTGTTTTTGTGCCTCATCTGGAATTTGTAGCGATTGGCGTGGCCGTAAGAAAGGGATCTTATCACATTGTCCGCGAAAAGAAGTAGACATTTTAGTTTGGCTGGAAGATGGTCTTTCTTCGGCAGATGTTACTGTTGCTTTAAAACCTACCCCATGGACACAACCTTTTTTCCCCTTCCCAACACGCCTTTTCCCCTTTCCACCAGCAGCAGGCCTTTTTCCACTCATTTTGGTGGTTAACTAATTCACAACTCTGGAGTTGTTTGCACAAAAAAACAATGGATGGGAACCGAGCAGAGCTGAGTGGCCAAACTGTGGTATTAGGCCAAAAGTATTGGCTGGGTTAGATGCAGATAAAAATTATATTGAATTTGCAACCTGATGGAGGTCAGTATAGATGGACTAATAGAACAAGTCCCACACACTGCTAGAAGCCTAAATATTTTTTCAGAGCTAGATGCAGAAAAAAATTAGATTGAATTTTCAACCTGATGGAGGTCAGTATAGATGGACTAATAGAACAAGTCCCACACACTGCTACAAGCTGAAATATTTTTTCAGAGCTAGATGCAGAAAAAAATTATATTGAATTTGCAACCTGATGGAGGTTAGTATAGACGGACTAATAGAACAAGTCCCACACACTGCTAGAATCCTAAATATTTTTTCAGAGCTAGATGCAGAAAAAAATTATATTGAATTTGCAACCTGATGGAGGTTAGTATAGATGGACTAATAGAACAAGTCCCACACACTGCTAGAAGCCTAAATATGTTTTCAGAGCTAGATGCAGAAAAAAATTATATTGAATTTGCAACCTGATGGAGGTCAGTATAGATGGATTAATAGAACAAGTCCCACACACTGCTAGAAGCCTAAATATTTTTTCAGAGCTAGATGCAGAAAAAAATTATATTGAATTTGCAACCTGATGGAGGTTAGTATAGATGGACTAATAGAACAAGTCCCACACACTGCTAGAAGCCTAAATATTTTTTCAGAGCTCGATGCAGAAAAAAATTATATTGAATTTGCAACCTGATGGAGGTCAGTATAGATGGACTAATAGATCAAGTCCCACACACTGCTAGAAGCCTAAATATTTTTTCAGAGCTAGATGCAGAAAAAAATTATATTGAATTTGCAACCTGATGGAGGTCAGTATAGATGGACTAATAGAACAAGTCCCACACACTGCTACAAGCTGAAATATTTTTTCAGAGCTAGATGCAGAAAAAAATTATATTGAATTTGCAACCTGATGGAGGTTAGTATAGATGGACTAATAGAACAAGTCCCACACACTGCTAGAAGCCTAAATATTTTTTCAGAGCTCGAAGCAGAAAAATATTATATTGAATTTGCAACCTGGTGGTGGTTAGTATATATGGACTAATATAATGATGTTATGCCCAAAAGGTTTTACTTCACTAGGTGCAGTAAAAAAATTTGTATTCTATACACAGGTGGTGTAGCTTGCAACACAGATAGGCTACTCCACTGACTAACACACTCTGCAATAGGCCAAAAAGGATTTGCTTTGCTAGATTTAGTCAAATGCTGTGAAAAAAACAGACCTGCCTGGCAAAAAGTGATAGGAAATGATGTAACTTAGTCCTGAAAAGGACTGCAATTACAATTAGTCTTTACTCCCAACCTATCTATTTAAGAGCACAGACCTGCCTGATAAAAGTGATAGGAACTGATGTACCTTAGTCCTGAAAAGGACTGCAATTATAATTAGTCTTTATTCCCAACCTATCTATTTAAGAGCACAGACCTGCCTGATAAAAGTCGTATGAAATGATGTAACCTAGTCCTTAAAAGGACTGCAATCACAACTATTCCCTACTCCCAAGCTATCTGTAGATTTGTACGAAAATTGGCTTGAAATTAACAAGGTATAGCGCACACAGCAACAGCGGTGCCGTCTAACACGCAGCTGCAGCAGTGAGAAAATGGTGGCGACGGGGAAAATGGCTGGGTCTTATAGGGCAAGGACATGTGACATACACTGCCAATGACACATGCCCTTGCTTGTGTGAAAAAAAGCACTTCGCTCCGTGTGTGCGCTGCTGATAGGCTGACAGATTGCACCTCCCCACTGTAAATGCAGAGATCCATCCCCTGCCCCTCCCTCCCGCCCCGCTGTACACTCAAACTGCGTATTAACATTAATTTTCAGCATTACTGAGAAAAAATCCAGTTATGATTTTGGTGCCCGAACAATTATCGAACATAACCTCGAACAGCCGAATTTTTTTCAAATCGTTCGTGTTCGCCGAACGGCTCGAACACCGCCCACAACAGCTCGAATTTGAGATTGGCGAACAGTTCGAGTCGAACACCGCTCCTCTCTACTTAGATTAAGTTGATAATATGACAGATATATGTGGTGGATATAGCTATGCCGATACATTTATTAGCCAGCCGGACTCAGCACAAATCTGAATAATCAACTCAGAGAAGTATAGTTTGCCAGGAACTCACAGTAAACAAAGTAGTTGGCAGCAGAGTGTTGCTGGAAATTGTAATTTTAGCAGTGTACGAATAGGAAAGAAACATTATAATGGGCTTACTCTGTATATTAACAATAAGTATGCACTGCGATTTTTGAAAAATAATGCGACTGTGAGAATAACCTTTCAATTCAGGTATTGGTTTTGCCCCTTTTACAGTGCCTTTAACATTTTTCTATGAAAAAGGGGCATGGCAACTGCCACATGACAAATACACTTTAATGCCTAGAAAACTGGCATACTTTGTAGCTGAAATGTACAGCAGCCCAAAGCTGGAATACATTTTATTTTCTGGTGCAAAAAAAGCCCCAAAAATGTGCCGAAAATATTAAGGCATGAGCCTCTTGATAAATTTCGCTTACGTTACTCCAGCAAACTTATAGCCGGTTTTGATAAAATTCCCCCAACAAGTAACAAATATAACTCATGCTTTATGCTATAAATTGGTGTGAAACTTATACAACCAAGAGACCTTTAGGATCATCTTCGATTCTAAAAATGAAGGTTCCCTTATTCTGATGTAATGCTGTATCCGCTTTCAAGTTTTGCATCTGTAGTTGGGAATAAGGGATGTTGGGGGAAAAAAAAAAGTTTACGTTTTTGTTATTTCTCATGTGTATTCTACTTAATTGATTATGATTATCATGCTGCAACCTTAAATTCCCACCTTTCTTGTTCTTATCTTATCTAGACCGAGTCTAAGAACGCACCAGGAGTTCAAAGCGCTTCCGGTTATTTTTTCTTTCCTCAACACCCCTTGTTCCCAACTACATCTATGCCTGGGTGTATCACAGTGGTGCCATGATATTTTAATTATTAAATAAAGATTTTCTATTTTTATGAATTGAAGCTGGTTCTTTTCCTTCCTGCATAGTTATAACCACACACAGCTCTGCAATGAGATCAGGAGAGCAGGGAGTGGCCATTACATATTACACTGGTAACTCCCCCTTCATGTAAAATAATCTCTGGAGGCAGAGTTATCATCCAGGCAGCATCTTCCCCATAGCCTGGAAGAGGTCAATTGCACAAAGTTATAAAAGATAATTTCTCTACAACAAGGCATCTGACATTGGGCACACATGTATCACTTTTTTCAGCAGTCTATAACCTGTATGCCCATATTAATAGTTTAGATAGGTCAAATCTGATGAGGTCAGTGTGTTACCTTTACTATGTACAAAGCACCTGTGTAAAATGTCACTGGTGATCCCTGTATTACCTGTTCACTATACACTATATACAGTACAGAGCTCCTGTGTATAATGTCACTGGTGATCACTGTATTACCTGTACACTATACACTATGTACAGAATTCCTGTGTATAGTGTCACTGGTGATGCCTTTATTACCTGTAAAATGACACTACATACAGAGCTCCTGTTTATAATGTTACTGGTGATCACTTTATTACCAGCTCCCTATACACTATATACAATACAGAGTTCCTGTGTATAATGTCTCTGGTGATCACTGTATTATCTTTACAATATAGACTATGTACAGAGCAGAGATCCCTGAGGAAGAAAGCCGGCAATAGCTTTCGAAATGCGTTGGATTTGTTCCTTGTTCCTATCAGTGTGACGTCACATACTAGGCTCAGCAGGTCACAGAGCATCCGGCCATAACCTCATCATCCGGACATACAACCCCATCTGACCTGATCTCACGTGAGCGCTGCCGGCCAGGATGCAGCATGAGCTATGGAGCCACGAGGACACAGAGTGGAGCATCGCATCCTAGCAGCGCATCAGTCTACCAACTCACCAGTAGTAAAAGGATCATCACTCCCATCATTATTACCAAAAATCAGTGACTTAAACCCAGAGCGTCCATATAAAAAGCGGCTAGCCCCGCACACCTCTATGATTTGAGGGGACAGAGTCTAGTGCTAATTCATATGTTTAGCTGCATGCGGCGGTGTTCACATCGTCTTAAGCTATTCAGTGCATGTATATGGATCTGCAATACTTATAGGATCATATATCATCCTTTTTCCAACTGTGCTATATTCAAATAACCAACTAAAGACATTTATATATCCAGAGGTCGGAAACCATCAGCGCTAATTGAGCACATTTCTTTTATATTCATATGTACAGGGCTCCTTTGTATAGTGTCACTGGTGATCACTGTACTACCTGTACACTATACACTATCTACAGAGCTCTTGTGTATAATGTCACTGGTGATCACTGGACTACCTTGTGTACTATACACTATGTACATAGCTCCTGTGTATAATTTCACTGGTGATCCCTGTATTACCTATACACTGACACTATATACAGAGCTCCCGTGTACAAAGTCACTTCTCCTTTGTATAATGACACTTATGGTAATATTAGTATTGTGCTTTTTTATTAATGTTCACGATTGTAGTTTTCGGTCATTATGTCGTAGTAATATGTGGTCTGGTCACGGTGTGACTGTATTTATCCCTTGTATATTGCATTATTTGCTCACTATATAGTGGTTGTAACGGGTCTGGGAGGTGGAACCTCTGAGCAACTATACAAAGGGGCAGTCCTTGTAAGGAAGCGGGTGGCTCCCAGGGAAGGCGGGCAGGTAGTCACGGCAAGTGACAGGGACAGTCTCTGGGTAGAAGGGCAGGAGGTCACGGCAAGTGACGGGGACAGTCTCTTGACATGCGGATGGTCACGGCAAGTGACAGCAGGATAAGAGTCTCTAGATAGGCTAGCAGGCAGGTAGCAGGTGAGCGCTCCCAGGTGAGCGGGCAAGAGTCTCTGGATAGGCAGGTCGTCACGGCAAGTAACGGCAGAGCCTCCAGGTAGGCTAGCAGGCAGGAAGCAGGTGAGCGGTCCCAGGTGAGCGGGCAAGAGTCTCTGGACAGGCAGGTGGTCACGGCAAGTGATGGCAGAGCCTCCAGGTAGGCTAGCAGGCAGGTAGCAGGTGAGTGCTCCCAGGTGAGCGGGCAAGAGTCTCTGGACAGGCAGGTGGTCACAGCAAGTGACGGCAGAGCCTCCAGGTAGGCTAGCAGGCAGGTAGCAGGTGAGCGCTCCCAGGTGAGCGGGCAGGAGTCTCTGGACAGGCAGGTGGTCACGGCAAGTGACGGCGGAGCCTCCAGGTAGGCTAGCAGGCAGGTAGCAGGTGAGCGCTCCCAGGTGAGCGGGCGGGCAGATCCATAGACAGACTGACAGGTGTTGGAAGGCAGACTGTCGGACCGCAGGAATGCAAGCAGATAGACAGGAATCAGGTAGGTATCAAGCAGAGATCTGGCAGGTATCTGGCAGGTATCTGGTAACGGGACCTGAGGGCTGAAGCAGAGTTGAAAGGCTTTGCAACAACATTGCTCGGGCACCTCCATTTTGGAGGAGGTGCCTTATATATGGTGAGGTCCTCCGGCCATTGGCCGGGGACTCCTTAGGACGGCGCGCGCGGCCCCTTTAAGAGAGGGGGAGCACGCGCGCACGCCCTAAGCACAGAGGCCAGGAAGCAGCGCGCGCTGCCAGCAGAGCGGGAGGAAGCCGCCGAGCACGGAGCGGAGAGGTGAGGGGAACGGCGTCCCTGCCTAGCAGGAGGCAGGGACGCCGACGCTACAGTACCCCCCCCTTTAGGCCCCCCCTTTTTTAGGCCAGAGAGAAATTTATCAAGGATGAGAGGGGCATGGATGTTCTCCCGGGGCTCCCATGTTCTCTCCTCAGGACCAAACCCCTTCCAATCCACTAGAAAAAAAGGACTTTCCTCTTATCCTTTTGGTGGCCAGAATGTTCTCTACCTCAAACTCGTTTTCAGTGGAAACCGGAGCAGGAGGCGTACCTGTAGACTTGGAAAAAGAGTTAAGTACCACGGGTTTGAGTAGAGATACATGGAAGGAGTTAGGAATCCGCAAATTGGCCAGGAGTTTCAATTTATAGGCCACCGGGTTGATTTGTTTGATAACTTCCGGTGGGCCGATGATCCGAGGCCCTAACTTATAGGAAGGAATCTTGAGCCGGACATATTTGGACGAGAGCCAGACCTTATCTCCAGGACGGAATTGTGGTGGATCCAGACGTCTTTTGTCAGCCTGTTTATTCATCCGCTCGGATGACTGAAGAAGTGCGGATCTGGCACTTTCCCAAATGGAGCAAATTCGTTAACGAGAGATTCCACAGCCGGATTGTCCACCGAGGTGGAGACGGGAAACGGGATCCGAGGATGCTGACCGAAGACTACAAAAAACGGGGATTTGGAGTAAGATTTACTCTCGTGATTATTGTAGGAAAATTCGGCCCACGGTAAAAGATCCACCCTGTCGGAATGGTGAGCATTAACAAAGTGCCGGAGGAAACTGGTTAAAATTTGGTTGATTCATTCTATTTAGCCATTGGACTGTGGGTGATAAGCAGAAGAAAAGTCCAAGGTGACCCCCAGCAGTTTACACATGGCTCGCCAAAAGCGAGAGGTGAACTGAACCCCTTGGTCGGATACGATGTGGAGAGGAAGACCATGAAGACGGAAGACATGATGGATAAAGTCTTTAGCTAACGCTGATGCAGACGGGAGACCCGGCAGGGGAATAAAGTGAGCCATTTTGGAAAAGCGGTCAGCGACCACCCATATGACCGTACAACCGGCAGAGACAGGGAGGTCCGTTATAAAGTCCATAGCTATATGCTGCCACGGGGCAGCAGGTACAGGAAGAGGAAGGAGATGGCCGGCTGGCAGATGTCTCGGAACCTTGTTGCGGGCGCAGGACACACAGGCTGAAACAAAGTCTATTACATCCTTGTGCAGGGTAGGCCACCAGTAATGCCGGGTAATAAGCTGGAGGGTCTTTTTCTGACCTGCGTGGCCAGCTAGCTTGGACGAGTGTCCCCAGTGTAGAACCTTCTCACGATCAGGTACAGTTACGAACGTCTTACCGGGTGGAAGACGATTTAGATTCACGGGGGCCACTTGCATTACTTTGGCGGGGTCGATGATGTGTTTAGGCTCCTCCTCAAAATCAGAGACCAAAAAGGATCGGGACAAGGCATCAGCTTTGATGTTTTTGTCAGCCAGGCGAAAATGAAGAATGAAATTAAAGCGGGCGAAGAACAAGGACCACCGGGCTTGGCGCGGGTTAAGTCTCTGGGCACTCTGGAGGTAAGCCAAGTTCTTGTGGTCCGTGTAAATTATTACCGGGTGAAGAGCCCCCTCGAGCAGGTAACGCCACTCCTCCAGTGCCAGCTAAATGGCCAACAATTCTCGGTCTCCTATAGAATAATTGCGCTCAGAAGAGGAGAAGAGTTTGGAGAAGAAGCAGCAGGTTACCATTCTTCCGGAAGACGACTTCTGGGTAAGTACCGCTCCGGCTCCGGAGGAGGAAGCGTCGACTTCTAGGAAGAATTGTTTGTTGCCGTCCAGACGATGCAGCACAGGGGCGGAGGAAAAAGCTTGTTTTAAGGAAAGGAAGACCTCCTCTGCTTCGGGCGGCCATTCTCTAGGATTAGCGCGCTTACGGGTGAGCGCTGAGATAGGGGCAGTCTGGGAAGAGAAGTGCGGAATGAAGAGGCGGTAGTAGTTGGCGAAGCCCAGGAACCGCTGAATAGCCTTCAACCCCTCTGGTCGGGGCCACTTCTGGATGGCAGACAGTTTCTCAGGATCCATTCGTAGGCCGGTCTGAGAGATTATGTAGCCCAGAAACGGAAGCGAGGTCTGCTCAAAGAGGCACTTCTCATATTTAGCGTAGAGGAGGTTCTGCCTGAGCCTGAGCAGGACCTGACGAACGTCCCTCCGGTGAGTGAGAAGATCCGGAGAGAAGACCAAGATGTCGTCCAGGTACACCACCACGCAGGAGTAGAGAAGGTCACGGAAGATGTCATTGACCAACTCTTGAAAGATGGTGGGAGCGTTACAGAGACCGAAGGGCATTACAAGGTATTCATAGTGGCCGTCCCGGGTGTTGAATGCCGTCTTCCATTCATCCCCCTGACGGATGCGGACCAGATTATACGCCCCACGGAGGTCCAGCTTGGTGAAGATTCTAGCCCCCCTCAGACGGTCAAATAATTCAGGAATGAGCGGAAGGGGGTATTTATTTTTCACTGTGATCTGGTTAAGGCCTCTATAGTCTATACAGGGACTGAGTGAGCCGTCCTTCTTTTTGACGAAGAAAAAGCCTGCTCCCGCCGGGGAGGTAGATTTCCGGATAAATCCCCGGACCAGATTCTCCTCAATATATTCAGACATGGACCGGGTCTCAGCAGCGGACAAAGGGTAAATACGCCCACGGGGAGGAGTAGCGCCGGGCATCAGGTCGATTGGGCAGTCATAAGGACTATGAGGGGGTAATGTCTCTGCTTCTCTTTCATTAAAGACGTCCGCAAAAGACCAATAGGGAACCGGTAGGCCGGGTAGATTGGCTGGGGTAGGAGAAGGACGAGCAGGATGAACGGGAACTAAACAAGTCTTATGGCAGTCCTGTCCCCAGCGAAGAACATCTCCGGTCTGCCAATCAAGCACGGGTGCATGTCTCTGGAGCCAAGGTAGGCCTAGCAAGAGGGCGTGAGAGAGTCCAGGCAGAACATGGAAGAAGATGCTCTCAGAGTGCAGCATTCCCACCTGCAGAGTTATGGATTCGGTGATGAGTTGGATGGGATGTGGTAAGAGGCCCCCATCCACGGCGGCGACAGATAAGGGTGCAGCCAGAGGTTTGGTGGGAATGCGGTATTTCTCTACCAGGGACTGAGAAATGAGATTTCCGGCAGCTCCAGAGTCAAGTTGAGCCAGTTCAAAATAACGGTTCTCCCCGCAGATGATAGAGACCGACAGCATTAGAGATGGAGAGGGTTTATTTCTGTCTAGGGCGACCTCTCTGAGCGATCCTAGACACAGGAGTTTCCCGACCTCTCTGGGCAGGAACGGATCAGGTGCTACTTACTGTCACAGTAGAAGCAGCTCCCCTCGGCACGGCGTAATTCTTGACGGGTCTTGACCATCTTGGTCTTGTCGACCTGCATAGGCTCGGGTGAGTGCGCCGGGGGAGTAACGGAGGAAGTGACGGGTCTCTGGAAGGTAGGGGCAAGGCGTGGAAACCTCCTCTCACGGGTGGCCTCTTTGGTGCGCTCCTGGAACCGGATGTCAATCCGGGTGGCAAGTGTAATTAAGTCGTCGAGAGTGGTAGGAATGTCCCGACCGGCGAGTTCATCTTTAATACGGCCAGACAGACCCTCCCAGAAGACGGACACCACGGCGTCGTTATCCCAGGCAAGCTCCGAAGCAAGGGTACGGAACCGTATGGCATATTGGCCCACGGTGATACTTTCTTGGCGGAGGAGTAGCAGAGATGAGGCGGATGAGGTCCTCTGTCCTGGTTCGTCGAAGACCATCCGGAAAGCCGTGAGAAAGGCTGGCAGGTTGGACACCAGGGGGTCTACTCTCTCCCATAGAGGATTTAGCCAAGCCAGCGCCTCCCCCATGAGATGGGACATGATGAAGGCTACTTTGGCTCGGTCGGTGGAAAACTGGTGTGCCAACAGTTCGAAGTGCAGAGTGCACAGGTTAATAAAGCCCCGTACCTGACCGGGATCTCCGCCAAAACGAGGAGGGGCGGTGAGGCGAGGACCGGGAAGAGATGCCATGGAATTGATGGGCAGCGACGCTGCCGGGGTAGGAGTCGGGCGACTGGAAGCAGGTACCGAAGAGGTAGTCAGTGTGTCCAGGCGGGAGTTAACACTACGCAGGTGGCTCAGGATGGACTCCTGTTGGGACCTCTGACGGGAAAGTTCATGACATAGGTCCGAGAGCGAGGGAGCTTGGGTGCCACCGGGTTCCATGGCCCGAGCAAACTGTAACGGGTCTGGGAGGTGGAACCTCTGAGCAACTATACAAAGGGCAGTCCTTGTAAGGAAGCGGGTGGCTCCCAGGGAATGCGGGCAGGTAGTCACGGCAAGTGACAGGGACAGTCTCTGGGTAGAAGGGCAGGAGGTCACGGCAAGTGACGGGGACAGTCTCTTCACAGGCGGATGGTCACGGCAAGTGACAGCAGGATAAGAGTCTCTAGATAGGCTAGCAGGCAGGTAGCAGGTGAGCGCTCCCAGGTGAGCGGGCAAGAGTCTCTGGACAGGCAGGTCGTCACGGCAAGTGACGGCAGAGCCTCCAGGTAGGCTAGCAGGCAGGTAGCAGGTGAGCGCTCCCAGGTGAGCGGGCAAAAGTCTCTGGACAGGCAGGTGGTCACGGCAAGTGACGGCAGAGCCTCCAGGTAGGCTAGCAGGCAGGTAGCAGGTGAGCGCTCCCAGGTGAGCGGGCAAGAGTCTCTGAACAGGCAGGTGGTCACAGCAAGTGATGGCAGAGCCTCCAGGTAGGCTAGCAGGCAGGTAGCAGGTGAGCGCTCCCAGGTGAGCGGGCAGGAGTCTCTGGACAGGCAGGTGGTCACGGCAAGTGACGGCGGAGCCTCCAGGTAGGCTAGCAGGCAGGTAGCAGGTGAGCGCTCCCAGGTGAGCGGGCGGGCAGATCCATAGACAGACTGACAGGTGTTGGAAGGCAGACTGTCGGACCGCAGGAATGCAAGCAGATAGACAGGAATCAGGTAGGTATCAAGCAGAGATCTGGCAGGTATCTGAGGGCTGAAGCAGAGTTGAAAGGCTTTGCAACAACATTGCTCGGGCACCTCCATTTTGGAGGAGGTGCCTTATATATGGTGAGGTCCTCCGGCCACTGGCCAGGGACTCCTTAGGACGGCGCGCGCGGCCCCTTTAAGAGAGGGGGAGTGCGCGCGCGCCCTGAGCACAGAGGCCGGGAAGCAGCGCGCTGCCAGCAGAGTGGGAGGAAGCCGCCGGGCACGGAGCGGAGAGGTGAGGGGAACGGCGTCCCTGCCTAGCAGGAGGCAGGGACGCCGACGCTACAGTGGTAATATCTGGTCTGGTCATGGTGTGACGGTATTTATTCCTTGTATCTGGTATTATTAGGTCACTATGTGCTGGTAATATGTAATCTGGTCATGGTGTGATGGTATTTGACCCTTGTACAGTATGTTGTAGTATTGGTAATTTTTTAAAAATGTATGTGACACATTCCCTTAAAGAAAAATAAATAAAATTATACCTAAAAAGAGTATTAGATACTTTAACAAATTTTTATTAGGTTAGAGTAGTGTAGGACCCTGCCAAAAGAGTCTATCTTGTCGTCATGGCAGGCTTAAAAAATCTTTTGGCCAAAACAAATGCTGATGGCTATGTATGACTTGGTGTTTCATGGGAACTGTTAATGTGTGATTGATGAGGATGTGGTGCAGAAGTGGAGTTTTTCTAAGAGTGGGTGGTGGGACTGTGGAAGGTTGAAGGTGTGGAGGCGGAGCTGGGGTGAGTCTTAAGGAGGACTGAAAATTTTGATAGTATGGGGCCCTGAAATTCCTTCTGGCAGCCCTGGTCGCAGCTATGACTTCCTCCTGATGTCTGATTTGTCTAAAGGAGGGGAGAATGGCTCTGAAATGGTGCTGGCCATCCGAATAAATTGTTATTTTACCGGGGAAAACATATGGATTAAGAAGGGATTGTCTGAGTAGTGGACAACCCCTTTAACCGCTTCACCCCTGGGCCATTTTCCATTTTTTCCTCCCCTTCTTTCAAGAACCAAAACATTTTATATTTCTTTCAATATAGCTGTATGAGGGCTTGTTTTTTTGAAGGATGAGTTGTACTTTTGAATGGCACCATTGATTTTACAATATAGTGTGCTGGAACATGTGTTTTTTTTTTAGTTTTTTATTTACCATGTTCAATATATGATAGAACTTACCTGGCAGTATTATTCCCCAGGTCAGTATGAGTACGCATATGTCAAATATTTATATATTTTTTTTAAGTGGTGAAAACAAATTCAGAAATTTGTATAAAATTTTTTTTTGCTTTTGTAGCCATTTTCCTAGACCTGCAACGTTTTCATTTTTCGGGATATGGGTTTGTGTGTGGGCTTATTTTTTGTATCCTGAGCTTACAGTTTTATTGAAACGATACGATATTTTAATCGGCTCTTACTGCATTTTATTGCAAAGTTGCAGGGCTAGAAAAACTTAATTCTGGTGTTTTGATCCAACATTTCTGAAAGCAGTGATACCAAATATGTGTATTTTTTTATTGTTTTATTTTCAGTGGAGCAAAAGGAGGGTGAGTTGAAGTTTTATGTTTTTTTATTCTTTTCACATGTTTTAAAACTTTTTTTTTTACACTTTTTTTACTTTATTTAATAGTCCTCTTAAAACTATTAGCAGTTTTATATATTTTCAATATACTCTTCCTCTTTATCAGGATTGAAGTGCCAATGGTTAACTCTATCTATATTTTTGTTTCTGTGCTGAAATTTTTGGTATTGTATTTCTATACTTAAAAGAGTTCCAGCTTTCTTCCCCATTTTTTCCCCACTTTTCATTCCTTTTACATTTTCCTTGACTATTCATATTAGGGATCAATATTTAGGATATTTATGGCATTGGAGTACCTGGTTTAGCCCTAACTGGTGACTCTAATTTCATGGTTATCATTGACTTTTAGGATCATTTTTTCCCTAAGGAGAACCACCACTGACTAAGCAGTTGTGAAACGTATACACTGTGTGCAGAATTATTAGGCAAGTTGTAATTTAGATGCTTATTTTTATTATTGATCAACAACTATGTTCTCAATCAACCCAAAAGACTCATAAATATCCAAGCTTAATATTTTTGGAAGTTGGAGTGGTTTTTTTTTTAGATTTGGCTATCTTAGGAGGATATCTGTTTGTGCAGGTAACTATTACTGTGCAGAATTATTAGGCAACTTAATAAAAACTAAATATAATCCCATCTCACTTGTTTATTTTCACCAGGTAAACCAATATCAGTGCACAAAATTTAGAAATAAACATTTCTGACATGCAAAAAAAAAAAAAACCCAAAAAATTAGTGATCAATATAGCCACCTTTCTTTATGATGACACGCAACAGCCTTCCATCCATAGATTCTGTCAGTTGCTTGATCTGTTTTCGATCAACATTGCATGCAGCAGCCACCACAGCCTCCCAGACACTGTTCCGAGAGGTGTACTGTTTTCCCTCCCTGTAGATCTCACATTTTATGATGGACCACAGGTTCTCTATGGGGTTCAAATCAGGTGAACAAGGGGCCATGTCATTATTTTTTCTTCTTTTAGACCTTTACTAGCCAGCCACGCTGTGGTGTAGTTGGATGCATGTGATAGAGCATTGTCCTGCATGAAAATCATGTTTTTCTTGAATGATACAGACTTCTTCCTGTACCACTGCTTGAAGAAGTTGTCTTCCAGAAACTGGCAGTAGGTCTGGGAGTTGAGCTTCACTCCATCCTCAACCTGAAAAGGTCCCACAAGTTCATCTTTGATGATACCAGCCCATCCCAGTACCCCACCTCCACCTTGCTGGCGTCGGAGTGGAGCTCTCTGCCATTTACTGATCCAGTAAATAGCATCTTGGCAGCTTCACGCTTGATTTTCCTCAATTCATGGGCAGTTATTTTGCACTTTTTTTGGCCAACACGCTTCTTGCAACCCTGTTGGCTATTTGCCATGAAACGCTTGATTGTTCGGTGATCACGCTTCAAAAGTTTGGAAATTTCAAGACTGCTGAATCCCTCTGCAAGACATCTCACAATTTTGGACTTTTCAGAGCCTGTCAAATCTCTCTTCTGACCCATTTTGCCAAAGGAAAGGCAGTTGCCTAATAATTAAGCACACCTTATATAGGGTGTTGATGTCATTAGTCAACACCCCTCCTCATTACAGAGATGCACATCACCAGATTTACTTAATCGGTAGTTGGCTCTCAAGCCTATGCAGCTTAGAGTAGGACAACATGTATAAAAAGTATCATGTGATCAAAATACTCATTTGCCTAATAATTCTGCACACAGTGTAGTTCGGTGTTTTTTGGGTCTGCCTTTTATCACTTCTTCGCCACTACTACTTATAGTATTTGGACCTCATGAGACCTTCTTTTCAGGGAATTATTTTTGGCACTCCAATCTTTATCAATCATTGTACCATGTATGCTTATTGCTGTATACTCTTGGATGAGATAGAATCGGTAGTGTGAGCCTTAAGATAATTCATCAATATAAAATCGGCGTGGTCCAAAACCCAGCATCACTACTGATACTACTATTCAGCTGTTACCAGGTCTGGCTGCTACTGGTGGTAAACAGCGTACAGAGAAGAACACCAAAGTTACGTAACATTGTTTAGTGGCCATTCTCAAACACTACAGATTATTAGTAAAAAACCCATTTGAAGCCAATCAGAATGATAATAAAACACAGACTACTAAGCCATCAGTGAGAAAAAAAATGAATGTTAGGCAATGAATGAATGTTAGTCATTTTTTTACATCTGCTTTCACACATCTATGTGTCATGGTGCAAGAAGCACTGTTTGTTATTTGATTAAATTTGGCCGGAATAAATTGCAAACACCATGTCGCATTTGCAGAGCCCCAGAGGTAACAAAACAGCAGAAACCCCAACAAGTGACCCCGTTTTTTAAAGTAAACCCCTTGATAAATTCATCTTTGCTGATAAATTCAATATTTGTTGAACATTTTCAACCCACAAGTGCTTCAGAGAACTTTATAACATTTGAGTGTGAAAATTAATGTTTTTTTCAAGTAAAATGTTATTTTAGCCCCAATTTATTAATTTTCGTAAGGAGAAGCAGGAGAAAATAGATTCTGCAATTTCTCCCAAAATGTAGCAATATCCCATAAGTCAGGGGTGGGGAATCTCAAGCCCACAAGCCGTTTACAGCCTGACCTTTTCTTCACCCTCCTGGGCAGATTCCGAGAGTCCACAGTGCTCAGGCCAGCAGCTGCGTTTTGACAGCTGCCGGCCCTTTAATTTCTTCTTGCTTTGTGAGCAAATGCACGCAGCATTCACTGCTGAACACTGGAGTGCGTGCAATAAAAAATTCCATCCGGACAACAGCCAGTGCCAGAATCTGAACGTACTGAACATATGGGCAGCACGGTGGCTCAGTGGTTAGCACTGCAGCCTTGCAGCGCTGGGGTCCTGGCTTCAAATCCCACCAAGGACAACATCTGCATGTTCTCCCCGTGTTTGCTGGGGTTTCCTCCAGCTTCTCCGGTTTCCTCCCACACTCCAAAGACATACTGATAGGGAATGTAGATTGTGAGTCCCAGTGGGGACAGCAATGATAATGTA
Source organism: Phyllobates terribilis (assembly GCF_046119375.1). Classification (NCBI taxonomy): domain Eukaryota; kingdom Metazoa; phylum Chordata; class Amphibia; order Anura; family Dendrobatidae; genus Phyllobates; species Phyllobates terribilis. The sequence goes on along the minus strand of NW_027362761.1, from coordinate 1,032,664,820 downwards.
TGTAAAGCGATGCGGAATATGTTGTGCTATATAAAAATAAAGCTTATTATTATTAATATAAGATTACTTTGTTGACAGAGTTAGCACGCAATGTGCTCCCATCCCACAGAAGAAGACAGCAGCAGCCCTTTCTCCTGTGATGCCTATACCACAGCCCCATGTCTCCTGTGATGTCTATACCGCAGTCCCAGCTTCCCCTGTGATGTCTATACCGCAGCCCCAGCTTCTCCTGTGATGTCTATACCGCAGCCCCAGCTTCTCCTGTGATGTCTATACCGCAGTCCCAGCTTCTCCTGTGATGTCTATACCGCAGCCGCAGCTTCTCCTGTGATGTCTATACCGCAGTCCCAGCTTCCCCTGTGATATCTATACTGCAGTCCCACCTTCCCCTGTGATGTCTATACCGCAGCCCCAGCTTCTCCTGTGATGTCTATACCGCAGCCCCAGCTTCTCCTGTGATGTCTATACCGCAGTCCCAGCTTCTCCTGTGATGTCTATACCGCAGTCCCAGCTTCTCTTGTGATGTCTATACCGCAGTCCCACCTTCCCCTGTGATGTCTATACCGCAGCCCCAGCTTCTCCTGTGATGTCTATACCGCAGCCCCAGCTTCTCCTGTGATGTCTATACCGCAGTCCCAGCTTCTCCTGTGATGTCTATACCGCAGTCCCAGCTTCTCCTGTGATGTCTATACCGCAGTCCCACCTTCCCCTGTGATGTCTATACCGCAGCCCCAGCTTCTCCTGTGATGTCTATACCGCAGCCCCAGCTTCTCCTGTGATGTCTATACCGCAGTCCCAGCTTCTCCTGTGATGTCTATACCGCAGTCCCAGCTTCTCCTGTGATGTCTATACCGCAGTCCCAGCTTCTCCTGTGATGTCTATACCGCAGTCCCAGCTTCTCCTGTAATGTCTATACCGCACTCCCAGGGTGTGTTCTAATCCCACCAAGGACAATTTCTGCACAGAGTTTGCGTGGTTTCCTCCGGGTTCTCTGGTTTCCTCCCACACTCCAAAGAAGTACTGATAGAGTAATTTAGATTGTGAGCTCCGATAGGGACAGTGATGATAATGTCTGTATAGCGCTGAGGAAAATGATGGCGCTATGTAAGTGAGTAAAATAAACAAAAACTTGCTTTGGTTTAGTTCTCAGTTTTGAATGTAGCTATATTTATTCACTCACATAAGACCATATGCCATTTCAGTGTATCCACAAATCTTTGTGTACAACATGCATGATTTTGTACTCCCTGTGTTACTTATTTCCCTTGTTCTGCTCCATTACAGGAACAGAAAAATGAAAATAACAAAGCGCCACATCCCCTGACATGTGCCAGACAGACTTTATCGACTAGAATGGGGGTCTATCAGGTTGCCACCATGGGGTCTTGCATTTTACTGGTACAGACATGTGCATGCTGACTTGTGTGGTACAATAAGATTGTGTCCTATACGGGTTTCTATCACTAACTTTACATTAAATCATTTCTATAATTTTTCTATTAATTATAGATAAGTGCTCAATATTTGACTCAATTAAAGCTGTAATCTATATAGATGTATATAAAAGAACTAGTCAGTGAGAATAATACTTCTATTCTGCATTACGGAAGTTAGTGGGAAGTAACCAACTGAGGCGTTACATAAAACCACTAAATGAGGTATAATCAGTGATTCTATTTTGAGGCTTATTTATGCACTTGAATCTGGAAGTACAATGTGTTCAGGAACTGCTTGACATAAAGTACAAAAGCAAATGAATGCACTCAATACAACGAACAAGAAAACCGTGTGACAAGGTTTATTTAGGAGGGGATGTAGAACCTTGTGAAGGCATCAAAAAAATGAGAGGGAAGGGAGGGTATTCATACCAATGTATACATAATTGTAAGCCGAGGTGGCAGGTTACATATGGATGCAGACATATTGGAGCACAGATTACGAATCAGCAATGTTAACGCATGAGCAATTTCACACTTTAAAACTTGGCAATATAGGAACAAAGGCCACAGAGGAGCCCAAACATAACACTTCTTCAAACGAGAGGTTCAGTCACATCAATGTTGTAGCAGACACTTTCTCATAAGTATCCATATACTCAGTTAATAACGATGGTATCTTAAGTATGCCTATGCAGTGCTTCACACATGCTTTTCCTTAAAGAAGCACTCCCATCAAAGTTTTTGTCCTCTTAATGTATTGCAATCATCATATTATTGTCACGCAAAGGTGTGGGAAAGACTAAGTGAAACACAAAGGGAAGAGGGGAAGGAAGCCCAGACTCTAGGGAAAGGGGGGAGTGGAGACCTCCAAGGCTGATCTGATATCCACTAGTGTTGAGCATTCCGATACTGAAATATCGGGTATCGGCCGATATTCACTGTATCGGAATTCCGATACTTAATTCCGATACTTTTATAATATCGAATACCGGAATCGGAAGTTCCCATAATGCCTGCGCTCTGCAGTGTCTCTGAAGGATGACAAGCTGGATGGCAGCGCTCAGCTGCGATCCAGCTTGTCATCAGAATGCCATCCCAGCGTGGGAGAATTCTCCTGATTGTTTAAAAGCCGGCGCGCGGTAAAAAGCCGCCGGCTTTTAAACAATCACGCAGCCCCATACTGCTTCCCCGCAGCCTCCCACCCCGATCCTCCGCTCCCCTCGCCACCTCCCATCCCGATCGTAAATTAGGACCGGGCGGGGAGCGCAGCACCAAGGAGCGAAGGACCCGGGCGGGGAAGCCGGCAGTGAAAAGACTTCACCGCCGGCTTTCCCGTTCTGTGCTGCGCTTTCCCGCCGGTTATTTCAAATGAACAGCTGAGGTATCAGGTGATGCCGATCAGCTGTTCATTTGAAGTAGCCGCGGTGCCCTCAGAGGGTTCATGTGAGTTCATGCTTGACTGCATGAACTCACATCAACTTTCCCACGGCCGCACAGGTCAGCCTCACCTCCCGGACCCGTCATGATTAGTGTGTGCGGGGTGTGTGTGCGGGGTGTGTGTGTGTGCGGGTGTGTGTGCGGGGTGTGTGTGTGCGGGTGTGTGTGCGGGTGTGTGTGCGGGCAGACATAGGCCGATGTGACACTACTACTCCCATCGGCCTATGTCTGTCCCCCGTCCACTCCTGCCAGCAGGATCAGCTCGATGGGAGCAGTAGTTCCCATCAGCCTGATCCTGCTATTTAAATTGCCCTACTGTGTCCCCAATAAATGTTAAATACATGTCATTGGTGGCCAGTGGTTACCTAAAAGAAATTAGTTCATACATTACCTGTCCCCGCCGATCGCCACCTAAAATAAAGTAAAAAATAAAAAACTACACCTATACTCACCAAGACACCTAATTCCCCGAAGCCATCGATCTCCTGTAATAAAATATAAAATAATAAACCACAACCTTATCCTTACCCCTCCGTAGTAGTCCACGAGTGTCCCACGAAGATCTCCAGTTCAGAGCAGCCACATAGAATGTGACCGCTCTGAACCGCTGCCGCCGCTAGAATGACGGGGCCGTAAGGGTTCACCGGAGTTCAGGCAGCGCTGCTCCGGTTAGCTCCTTTACGGCACTGCTGTATCGTGAGAAATTCCCACGGTACAGCACTGCCGTAAAGGAGGTCTCCGGAGCTGCGCTGCCTGAATGCACTCCGGTGACCTCAGTCAGTGGCTCCCGCTGCCGGGAGCGGACGTGTTCCCGGCAGCGTGAGCTTACAGCAGCCATGCACAGCTGTCACCATCTCCAGATGTGACAGCTGTGCATGGGAGATCAGCGCAGGAACGTGGACAGGTAACTATTTTTTTTTTAGTAAACTAAGAATTAAATAAAATGGTGTTTTATTTCAAATAAATTATTTTTTTCTGGGTGTAGTGTGTTTTTTCTTTTTAACACTTTGTAGGTTAGTAATGGGGGTGTCATATAGACGGCCATCATTACTAACCTGGGCTTCATGGCAGCTGGCGCTGACATGAACCCCACCACTATTACCCCCTGCCACCGCACCAGGGCAGCGTGGAAGAGCGAGGCTAAGTGCCAGAATTGGCGCATCCTATGGATGCGCCATTTCTGGGGCGGCTGACGGCTGGTGTTTCTAGCCTGGGAGGGGGCCAATATTCATGGCACCCTTCCTGAGCTATTAATATCAGCCCCCAGCTGTCTGCCTAGCCTTTGCTAGCTATTAAAATAGAGGGGACCCCACGTCATTTTTTTTTGGGGGGTCCCTCATTTTAATAGCTAGTAAAGGCTAGGTATTCAGCTGGGGGCTGATATTAGTAGCCTGGGAAGCTCCGTGGGTTTTACCCCCTTCCCAGGCTTCAAACATCTGCCCCAGCCGTCTGCTTAACCTCCGCTAGAGACTAAAATTATGGGGGATCCCACGCCATTTTTTTTTTAAATAAATCCTTTATTTTAACACTAAATGACATTTGAGGACTTAATAAAGATGCAGTCCCTAAATTATTATTTATTTTTTAATAAATTTTTCCCAAAACTTTTGACGTGGGCTTCGCCATATTTTTGTATGCCAGCCAGGTACAGCATCCAGCTTCTATGAACGCGCCATTTTCCGGGGCGGCCGCGGACTGCAATTTTCAGCGGGGGGGGGGAGGGCAAAAAGCTTGGGCCTCCCTGCGCTGCAGATTCCATCCCCCAGCTGCCTAGTTGTACCTGGCTGGACACAAAAATAGGGAGAAGCTCCACGTTTTTTTTTTTTTAATTATTTCATGAAATTCATGGAATAATTAAGAAAAAAAGGGCTTCCCTATATTGTTGTGTCCGGCTAGGTACAAATAGGCAGCTGGTGGTTGGGGGCAGCCCGTTCCTGCCTGCTGTACCTGGCTGGACACAAATATAGTGTGAAGCCCCACGTCAATTTTTTTTTAATTATTTCAGGAAATTCATGAAATAATTATAAAAAAATTATGTGGGGCTTCGCCCTATAATTGTGTCCAGCCAGGTACAGCAGGCAGGAACGGGCTGCCCCCAACCACCAGCTGCCTATTTGTACCTAGCCGGACACAACAATATAGGGAAGCCCTTTTTTTCTTAATTATTCCATGAATTTCATGAAATAATTAAAAAAAAAAATGTGTGGCGCTTCGCCCTATTTTTGTGTCCAGCCAGGTACAACTAGGCAGCTGGGGGCTGGAATCTGCAGCGCAGGGAGACCCAAGCTTTCTGGGTCCCACCCGCTGCAAATTGCAGTCCGCAGCCGCCCCGGAAAATGGCGCGTTCATAGAAGCGCCATCTTCTGGCGCTGTACCCAACTCATCCAGGGCCCTGGTGCGGTGGCTCACTGGGTAATAAAGGGGTTAAGGCCAGCTTGGCATTATCAGCTGGCCCTAAGCCCGAAATTCATGGGGTCACGCCAATATTAGACATGACCGCCATGAATTTCTAGTAAAGTATTTAAAAAAAACACAAACACCCAGAAAAAAGTCCTTTAATTGAAATAAAGACACAATTCTTTATTGTTCTAAATTAAACCATACTTACCGCCACACCCATTCCAGCTGAAGCCAACGATCTCCTGCAATAAAAGTAAAATAATAAAGCAACCTCATCCTTACCTTTCCATGGTTCCCAGGACAGCTTCAGCTCTGCTACATCGAGATGACAGGCTGGACCGCAGCAGAACGCTGCCATCCAGCCTGTCATCCCGCGGACACTGAGAAGCGCAGGCATGCTTGCGCTCCTCAGTGTCTTTCTGTGACGTCATCCAGATGAGCCGAGGTCATGTCCAATGAACTCAGCTCACCTCATGCACGTCACTGACAGCGTGGGAAAATTCTCCTGCACTCAGCGCTTCAGCGTGAGAATTCTCCCACGCTGTCAGTGACGTGCATGAGGTGCGCCGAGTTCATGGGACATGACCTCACCTCATGCACGTCACTGACAGCGTGGGAAAATTCTCACGCTGAAGTGCTGAGTGCAGGAGAATTCTCCCACGCTGTCAGTGACGTACATGAGGTGAGCCGAGTTCATTGTCGGCTCATCTGGATGCCGTCACAGCCAGACACTGAGGAGTGGAAGTATGCCTGCGCTTCTCAGTGTCTGCGGGATGACAGGCTGGATGGCAGCGTTCTGCTGCGGTCCAGCCTGTCATCTCGATGTAGCAGAGCTGGAGCCGTCGTGGGAGCCATGGAAAGGTAAGGATGAGGTTGCTTTATTATTTTTCTTTTATTGCAGGAGATCGTTGGCTTCAGCTGGAATGGGCGTGATGGTAAGTATGGTTTAATTTAGAACAATAAAGAATTGTGTGTTTATTTCAATTAAAGGACTTTTTTCTGGGTGTTTGTGTTTTTTTTAAATACTTTACTAGAAATTCATGGTGGTCATGTCTAATATTGGCGTGACCCCATGAATTTCGGGCTTAGGGCCAGCTGATAATGCCAAGCTGGCCTTAACCCCTTTATTACCCAGTGAGCCACCGCATCAGGGCCCTGGATGAGTTGGGTACAGCGCCAGAAGATGGCGCTTCTATGAACGCGCCATTTTCCGGGGCGGCTGCGGACTGCAATTTGCAGCGGGTGGGGCCCAGAAAGCTTGGGCCTCCCTGCGCTGCAGATTCCAGCCCCCAGCTGCCTAGTTGTACCTGGCTGGACACAAAAATAGGGCGAAGCTCCACGTTTTTTTTTTTTTAAATTCATGAAATTCATGGAATAATTCAGAAAAAAAGGGCTTCCCTATATTGTTGTGTCCGGCTAGGTACAAATAGGCTGCTGGTGGTTGGGGGCAGCCCGTTCCTGCCTGCTGTACCTGACTGGACACAAATATAGGGCGAAGCCCCACATCAATTTTTTTAAATTATTTCATGAATTTCCTGAAATGATTTAAAAAAAATTGACGTGGGGCTTCGCACTATATTTGTGTCCAGCCAGGTACAGCAGGCAGGAACGGGCTGCCCCCAACCACCAGCTGCCTATTTGTACCTGGTTGGACACAACAATATAGGGAAGCCCTTTTTTTCTTAATTATTTCATGAATTTCATGAAATAATTAAAAAAAAAAAATACGTGAAGCTTCTCCCTATTTTTGTGTCCAGCCAGGTACAACTAGGCAGCTGGGGGATGGAATCTGCAGCGCAGGGAGGCCCAAGCTTTCTGCCCCCCCCCTCCCCCCGCTGAAAATTGCAGTGCGCAGCCACCCCGGAAAATGGCGCGTTCATAGAAGCTGGATGCTGTACCTGGCTGGCATACAAAAATATGGCGAAGCCCACGTCAAAAGTTTTGGGAAAAATTAATTAAAAAATAAATAATAATTTAGGGACTGCATCTTTATTAACTCCTCAAATGTCATTTAGTGTTAAAATAAAGGACTTATTTTAAAAAAAATTGACGTGGGGCTTCGCCCTATATTTGTGTCCAGCCAGGTACAGCAGGCAGGAACAGGCTGCCCCCAACCACCAGCTGCCTATTTGTACCTGGCCGGACACAACAATATAGGGAAGCCCTTTTTTAAAAAAATTATTTCATGAAATAATTAAAAAAAAATTGACGTGGGGCTTCGCACTATATTTGTGTCCAGCCAGGTACAGCAGGCAGGAATGGGCTGCCCCCAACCACCAGCTGCCTATTTGTACCTGGTTGGACACAACAATATAGGGAAGCCCTTTTTTTCTTAATTATTCCATGAATTTCATGAAATAATTTAAAAAAAAAATGCGTGGGGCTTCGCCCTATTTTTGTGCCCAGCCAGATACAACTAGGCAGCTGGGGGCTGGAATCCGCAGCGCAGGGAGACCCAAGCTTTCTGGGCCACCCCCGCTGCAAATTGCAGTCCGCAGCCGCCCCAGAAAATGGCGCGTTCATAGAAGCGCCATCTTCTGGCGCTGTACCCAACTCATCCAGGGCCCTGGTGCGGTGGCTCACTGGGTAATAAAGGGGTTAAGGCCAGCTTGGCATTATCAGCTGGCCCTAAGCCCAAAATTCATGGGGTCACGCCAATATTAGACATGACCACCATGAATTTCTAGTAAAGTATTTAAAAAAACACAACACCCAGAAAAAAGTCCTTTAATTGAAATAAACACACAATTCTTTATTGTTCTAAATTAAACCATACTTACCACCACGCCCATTCCAGCTGAAGCCAACGATCTCCTGCAATAAAAGTTAAATAATAAAGCAACCTCATCCTTACCTTTCCATGGCTCCCACGACAGCTTCAGCTCTGCTACATCGAGATGACAGGCTGGACCGCAGCAGAACGCTGCCATCCATCCTGTCATCCCGCAGACACTGAGAAGCGCAGGCATACTTCCACTCCTCAGTGTCTGGCTGTGACGGCATCCAGATGAGCCGAGGTCATGTCCAATGAACTCCGCTCACTTCATGTACGTCACTGACAGCGTGGGAAAATTCTCCTGCACTCAGCACTTCAGCGTGAGAATTTTCCCACGCTGTCAGTGACGTGCATGAGGTGAGCTGAGTTCATTGGACATGACCTCACCTCATGTATGTCACTGACAGCGTGGGAGAATTCTCACGCTGAAGCGCTGAGTGCAGGAGAATTTTCCCACGCTGTCAGTGACGTGCATGAGGTGAGCTGAGTTCATTGGACATGAACTCGGCTCATCTGGATGACGTCACAGAGAGACACTGAGGAGCGCAAGCATGCCTGCGCTTCTCAGTGTCTGCGGGATGACAGGCTGGATGGCAGCTTTCTGCTGCGGTCCAGCCTGTCATCTCGATGTAGCAGAGCTGGAGCTGTCCTGGGAACCATCGAAAGGTAAGGATGAGGTTGCTTTATTATTTTTCTTTTATTGCAGGAGATCGTTGGCTTCAGCTGGAATGGGCGTGATGGTAAGTATGGTTTAATTTAGAACAATAAAGAATTGTGTCTTTATTTCAATTAAAGGACTTTACTCTGGGTGTTTGTGTTTTCTTTTAACTTTGACTATGGGGTTAGTAATGGGGGTGTCTTATAGACGCCTCTCCATTACTAACCTGGGCTTGATGTCAGCTGGCATTATAAGCTGACATCAACCCCAACCCTATTACCCCCTGCCACCGCACCAGGGCAGCGTGGAAGAGCGAGGCTAAGTGCCAGAATTGGCGCATCCTATGGATGCGCCATTTCTGGGGCGGCTGACGGCTGGTGTTTCTAGCCTGGGAGGGGGCCAATATTCATGGCACCCTTCCTGGGCTATTAATATCAGCCCCCAGCTGTCTGCCTAGCCTGTGCTAGCTATTAAATTAGGGGGGACCCCACGTCATTTTTTTGGGGGGGTCCCCCATTTTAATAGCTAGTAAAGGCTAGGTATTCAGCTGGGGGCTGATATTAGTAGCCTGGGAAGCTCCGTGGGTATTACCCCCTTCCCAGGCTTCAAACATTTGCCCCAGCTGTCTGCTTAACCTCCGCTAGAGCCTAAAATTAAGGGGAACCCCACGCCAATTTTTTTTTAAATAAATCCTTTATTTTAACACTAAATGACAAGTACAGTAATCAACACTGTCACTGTACTTCATATATATGTGACTGACATGTTTCTATCTATCTAATCTATGTGTGATTCTCTATTCCTTCTATTCTAAATTGTCGGGTACAGATGCTGAATTGCCGGCCGGCTTTCTTAAAGAGACGGTGCATGAAAACACTATTATTTTTTTAAATAAATCCTTTACACTAAATGACAAGTTCTGTAAGCAACACTGTCACTGTACTTCTTATATATGTGACTGACATGTTTCTATCTATCTAATCTATGTGTGAAGCTCTATTCTGTCTGTTATAAATTGTCGGGTACAGATGCTGAATTGCCGGCCGGCTTTTTTAAAGAGACGGTGCACGAAAACACTAATATTTTTTTTAATAAATCCTTTACACTAAATGACAAGTACAGTAAGCAACACTGTCACTGTACTTCATATATATGTGACTGACATGTTTCTATCTATCTAATCTATGTGTGAAGCTCTATTCTTTCTGTTGTAAATTGTCGGGTACCGGTGAATGCCGCTGATGAATTGCCGGCTTTTCATGTCATTCTACATTATTCTTAGTTGTTTTACTTCATGTAGAATTAACCTACAAGGAAAGAAAGGGTTTATTTTCATTCCGATATTTGTGTCCCATTGACTTGCATTGGTTTCCGGTATCGGAATCGGCGATATCCGATACTTTTTGGGTATCGGCCCGATCCAATCCGATACGATATTTCCTGATATCGGAAGGTATCGCTCAACACTAATATCCACCTGTCTCCCCTACTGTCCCTATATTGGTTCTTCACCAATCGCCACACAGGAACCTATCCCTGTATTTCCCTAGTGCTTGGACCTGGATAAGGAAGGAGGGGATGAGCACTAGTCGATCCCCACTAACAACTAAAGACAACAAGGTCGACAGACATGGGGGAAAGATAACTTAGCTTGAGCCGACTTCAGAGCGATAACACACACATCCTCTTAGCACCAGAGAGGAAGTAAACAGACTGCACTCGCTCCAAGCTTTCACAAGGAAACATGTGAATATCACCGGCACCGCCATGTAGCAAAGTGAAACAATTTAAACACCCAGGCAACGGTATCAATTAGAGCAGGAGAGAGGTAGACGCTGGTTCCTAGAGTGAAATAGCTAAAAAGGTGTCTGTAATGCCAAACGAAGAGATATTCTGCAACCAAGTGCAGGGTGACGGTCTGTCACATCTGACACACCCGTGACAATTATATGGCATTGTGTACTTATAATTGCTTATAGTGGTTTTCTACCTAGTTAATTATTCTTTTTTCTAAAAGGTCTATCACATGATTAACAAGACTAGCTGAATCCTTCTAAGCTCTATGCAGAAACAGGAAATCTCTTTTACCTGTATGAGTAATCCCTGCAAAAGTCTCTGGCAGGGGGAAGAGTGGAGCAGCTGGATGTAACGCTGATGGTTGTGCCACGGGCTTACTCTGGAGGGGCGTGACTAAATGCCTACCAGGTATTCACTAGAGCTTCTGATGGTGAGGATAGGCTAGACCGCCAGTAGACACCAGGTACTATTCCAGGGCAGTTTCCAGGACTGCAGCACCTGGCCCACAGGTCAGAGCAGGTATACGAGGTACAGTTGGGGAGCGACAGAAACATAGTCAAACGGTCCGGAATCAGGGCAAGCAGCACAGATTCAGAATACTAAGCTGACGTCAGGGGTGGAGAGGTCAGACAGAATGGGTAAACAAGCCCGGGCAGTAACAGGTGAGACAAGACGAAATAACACAGGACTGATTGCTGAGACTGACAGGAACCAGGAACCTAAGCTCATGCAAAGGTGAAGAGGGCAGCACTGTCTAATATACAGTGGGGAAAAAATTATTTAGTCAGCCACCAATTGTGCAAGTTCTCCCACTTAAAAAGATGAGAGAGGTCTGTAATTGACATCATAGGTAGACCTCAACTATGAGAGACAAAATGAGAAAACAAATCCTGAAAATCACATTGACTGATTTGTTTCTGGTGTCCTTCGACAGCTCTTTCGTCTTCACCATAGTGAAGTTTGGAGTGTGACTTTTGGAGGTTGCGGACAGGTGTCTTTTATACTGATAACAAGTTCAAACAGGTGCCAGTACTACAGGTAATGAGTGGAGGACAGAGGAGCCTCTTAAAGAAGAAGTTACAGGTCTGTGAGAGCCAGAAATCTTTTTTGTTTGTAATTGACCAAATACTTATTTTCCACCAAAATTTGAAAAAAAATTCTTTCCAAATCAGACAATGTGATTTTCAGGATTTGTTTTCTCATTTTTTCTCTCATACTTGAGGTCTACCTATGATGTCAATTACAGGCTTCTCTCATCTTTTTTTAAGTGGGAGAACTTTCCCAATTGGTACCTGACTAAATTCTTATTTCCCCAACCGTAGCACCTGTGTAAACATATAAATCCTCTAAAACTAATAACTTTTATTATAATCCATTAAAAACACCAAATACCCATGTGATAAGAGAGTTAGAAAAATGGTTCACAGATGCGTGATCACCATATAGAACATATGTCCCTAAGAGACTATTTGAACAGATAATAGTAAAATGCTGTTACCAAGTAGTGAACTTATAATACCCTATTCATAACCTGATTGATACTACCTGTCACGGAGTTTGGCACCATATATAGTGAATCTGGTGCCCCCACCAATTGGGGACAGTATAACTGTCAACATTGTCCCCTGCTCGTGCTGATCACAGCTCAAGTAGGAGACAATGATGACAGATGCCTTATGCACCTGGCGCTTGGGAACAGCGCTAACTGTATCACTGATTCCCAGGCGCCGGTATGTGTGCTCCTGATGTGGCACATGGGCGACACACAGTTGCCACATGTATGCCACACAAGTACACACGGACACACAGACACAGATATATCTGTCACTGTTTTTTCCAGTACCGGAAATATCTGGATATGTGAAAGAAGCCTTAGGTAGAAAGAAATTTTTTTGAAATGCTGAGTTCCGATCTGCAGGTTCACTGGCAGCGTGATATAACAAATAGGTTCTGCCAGGAATTGTCCTTTAATGGAGGCAACAGACAAGCGGTGATCCAGATGTAGCATAGGGATCTGAAGTCCACGGACCAGATCAAGATCTATGAAGTTGCCCACAGAGCCGAAATCCAGATGGGCTGCCACGGAGAGGAACCTTTTCTGCCAGGACAGGGTAATTAGAGTCACCAGTTTTGGAGAGCAATCTCTCTTATCTAGGGTAACCTCTCCGACCAACCCTAGAAGCGGAGGTTCTCCGGGCTTTACTGGGCACTGATGAACATAATTGCCTGTATAGGCGAGGTATATAAGGGCATCCAGAGAGGATGGTAGATTTCTGCCTACCAACTCATCCTTAATTCGACTGGACAGACCCAGCTAGAAGGTCGCCACCAGGGCCCCTTCATTCCAAGCTAGCTCTGCCGCCAAGGCATGGAAGCGTAAGGCATACTGAGCCACGGTATCCATACCCTGTCTTAGAGTCAACAGGTATAAGGCGGAAGACGAGGTGCAGCCAGGTTCCTTGAATACTGCCTGGAACATCTCCAAGACTCTCCCAGGGAAGGGACCATGGATACTGGTCCCCTCTGAGGCTGATGACATCAGCCCTCAGTGGCCCCAGAAATGGCGCATCAATAAGATGCACCGGTACGTGTCACGCTGATGTCCGTGCTGCACAAAAAAACCTGACATGACTGCGGGTTTTTCACACAGACACATGGTCCATGTGAAAAACCTGATATGTGCGCACACCCATGGAATACAGTGGGTGTGCGTATATGTCTGTATTTGCGGTCCTTAAAAAACGGACCTCATATGGACATGCCAAACAGACGTCTGAAGGGGGCCTAAAGGGAATCTGTCAGTAGGATCAACCCTCCTAAACCGTTTATATATACATGTAGGTCATAGGAAGCTGAATAAAATGACACCTGCGATCTGATGTCTTGTTCCATAAAAATCCAGGTTTTTCTTATATATAAATAAGCTGTTAAGGACTATGGGCCAGACACTGAGCTGCTTGAGAATTTGCCTCCAGACATTATGAATTTAAATGAAAGCGGGCGTTAGCAGTGTGAGACATGTAACGAACACAGAATAGTAGAACTGAATTTTACTTTAGCAGGTGCAGCTCTCACAGCTCTGCTGTATTGTAACTAGTGTTGAGCCACCCCCGTAGTGTTCGAGTTTGGTTTGGTTCGTCGAACACCCGTATGTTCGCCGAACTGTTCGTCGAACACCGTCGAACACCGTTAAAACCAATGGAAGGCAAACAAAAACACATACTGTAGAGACACATAGAAAACACCTTCAAAGGTGTCCAAAAGCTGACAAACTGCTCAGAAGACACAACTAACACATGGAAAAGTGACAAGTACATATAGTCATGCGAAAAGAAAAGAGGTGGAGGAGGAGTAAAAGGAGGGGGAGACACAGATATAGGCATGTCATGCCCTTCTAAACCCAAAAAAGTGCGAAGCCGACACGGCCAGTCCGTTCCTGCCCGTGCGACCTCCGGGTTTGTGTCAGAGCCGCGGTGGACCCTGACGGCCAGCCCCCCTCTCCCAATACTGGTGCCTGTCCACTGGTGGGTCAAGCGAGCCCCCCTGCGGTGGAGGCAGGTCAAATCTTTTTAATTTAAATTGTCTCTCTAATTTGAATGAGTACACTTTGAATCCTTTTACAAGGATCTATTGAAGGGCAAGTCTCATGCCAGCAGCCGCGGTAATTCCAGCTCCAGTAGCGTCCACTAAAGCTGCTGCAGTTAAAAAGCTTTTATAAGGATCGAGCTTGGCGTTCCACCGCAAGGCGTCCTACCGCCAGTCCAAGCCCATGTGCCTTGGGGTGCCTCCCCGATGCTCTTCACTGAGTGTCCCGGGGGCCCAAACCATTTCCATTGAAAAAATTAAGTGTCCAAACTACAGGTGGTGTAGCTTGCTTAACAGCTGGGATAATCCGCTGACTAGCAGACACTGCTACTAGACACAAAGTATTTCCTGGGCTAGATGCAGTTAAAAATTTGTAATTAGATACTCTCGTTGGATGCTGAGAAAGCATTCCATAGAGTCTCCTCTTAAAAAGCTTGGGGTAGGGGTCTAGGGGACCCTTTTATAGGCAAAATCACGGCCCTGTATCGCAATACGTCATCTAGGCTGAAGATAGATGGAACATTTTTATCACCTTTCATAATCACCAATGGGACAAGGCAGGGATGTCCTCTGCCCCCTCTCTTATACATCCTAGTGACGGAGCACCTGCTCTCATCAATTTGCCATAACCCCAATATTAGGTGGATTGAGGCACCGAGTACAAGTGCTCTGCGTTTGCTGATGATGTCCTAGTATATATCACTCAATCACAAATATCCATCCCTGCTGTTATGGCTGAAATAGATCACTTTGTTACATGGTCAAATTTTAAAATCAATGCAGCGAAGTCTGAGGCCCTCGATGTCTCCCTCCCCAAATCCATACAGGAGTCCATCCAGTCAAACTTTCCCTTTGCCTTGCACTCGCAGGGTATCAAATACTTAGGAATTCGTATTCATAGAGACCTCTCCCGTCTATGTTATCTTAATTTTGGGCCCTTTATTGAACAACTCCATACAGACAACGGTTGGCAAGTTAGAACTATAAGATTCACTACGTGAACCACTGGTGTTTTGTGGAAAAGCACATGTACACTGTGTTCCAAATTATTATACAAAAAGTGTTTAGGAGTGATAAGATAAGAATTTTTTTGTTTGTCAGTTAAACTCATTGATGGTGATGTGTGTCAGGGCTCTTTATATCACTGTAAGCAATTGCAGACACCTGTGCTAATTAGTTTGGCAGGTGTGTCCAATGAAAGGCAAGACTACTTAAGAAGGCTGTCCCACATTATTAAGCAGCCTACATTTTCTGCCAAAATGGGAAAGAAAAAGGATGTGTCGGCTGCTGAGAAGCAACAAATTGTGGAGTGTTTAGGTCAAGGCATGACTACAATTAACGTTGACAAGACACTTCATCCTGATCATCGCACAATCAAGAAGTATGTAGCTGATTCACAGTACACACGTGTGCGCGCTGATAAGGGAAAATTGAGGACTCTTTCCTACAGGCAATTACGTCAGGTTAAAAGAGCTGCGGCAAAAAAGCCTTGTCATAGCAGCAGACAAGTTTTTGAAGCTGCTGGTGCCTCCAACGTCCCCCGAACAACACGATACAGGGTCCTTCAGAGGTTTGCAGCTGTGCGTAAGCCATCCGGTCGACCTCCTCTATCCACTGTACACAAGCAGAAACGGCTCCAGTGCGCCAAACAATACATGAAGACTGACTTCAAAACTGTTTTGTTCACCGATGAGTGCTGTGCAACGCTCAATGGTCCAGATGGATGGAGTGGAGGATGGCTAGTTGATGGACACCCCATGCAAACACGGCTAAGGCGCCAACAAGAAGGAGGTGGAGTAATGTTTTGGGCTGGAATCATGGGGAGAGAGATTGTCAGCCCTTTTATTATCCCTGAAGGGGTAAAGATGAACTCCATAATGTATGTGGA
Organism: Phyllobates terribilis; assembly: GCF_046119375.1. Taxonomy (NCBI): domain Eukaryota; kingdom Metazoa; phylum Chordata; class Amphibia; order Anura; family Dendrobatidae; genus Phyllobates; species Phyllobates terribilis. Next base: position 1,032,648,840 of record NW_027362761.1, on the reverse strand, counting down.
GCGTCTCAAACAGCACTTCCTGCCATGGTGCAAGAAGAAGAACCGTGTATTCCGCAGCAAGATCATTTTCATGCATGATAATGCACCGTCTCATGCTGCACATAACACATCTGCATCTCTGGCTGATATGGGCATAAAAGGGGACAAGCTTATGGTGTGACCCCCATGCTCCTGTGACCTCAACCCCATTGAGAACCTCTGGAGCATCATCAAAATGAGTGTCTATGATGGCAGGAGGCAGTTCACATCTAAGCAACAGCTCTGGGAGGGTATTCTGTCCTCATGCAAAACAATTGAAGCAGAAACCATCCAAAACCTGACAAATTCAATGGACGAGAGAGTTCAGAAGCTCCTTTCGAACAAGGGGTCCTATGTGCAAATGTAACATCACCTAGAATAAAGTTTTGAGTTGAAAACTGTTTGATTTCAGTTTCTAATAACCTGCTAATGCTTATAATTTCAAAAATGACCATTTTTTTTGTTCTTTATTAAAATGAAAAGGTTGATCTAAGAGTGTGGCAACCCAGTAGTCAGGATTAATTCGAATTCTGACAATCTGACGGTCATGTTGCAGGTAGTGCAGCAAGAAGGCACTCATGTGTCTTGCGCATCTAGGAGCCACAAAATTATTTTCCGGGCTAGATGCAGCTAAAATTTTTTATTAATTTGAAAGCTGGTGGAACTTAGTATAGATGGCCTAATAGAATCAGTACTGCAAACTGCTACAAGGCCCAAATTATTTTCCAGCCAAGATACAGATAAACATGATTAGTAATTTTAAATCTGGTGGAATTTAGTATAGATGGCCTAATAGAATCAGTATTGCACACTGCTATAAGGCCCAAATTATTTTCCAGCCAAGATACAAATAAACATGATTAGTAAATTTATGCATGCGTGCATCTCTTTCTATGGCAGGAATAATTTCTGCAAATTTACTTTTGTACCGGGGATCTAACAGTGTGGCAACCCAGTAGTCAGGATTATTTCTAATTCTCACAATTCGAGGGTCATGTTGCAGGTAGTGCAGCAAGAAGGCACTCATGTGTCTTGCACATCCAGGAGCACCAAGTCCCTGTTGTGTTGGTGGCGAGGTAACAATCATGCTTCCTTCCTCTGCCCTCTCCCCCCAACCTCGCACAACAGAAATGTGATCAAGGTCTCCCTCATCTGATGAGTCTTCCATCAGTTCATCCTCCACTTCTTCCTGGGCTCCTGCACCTTCCTCACTAGTTTGGCTGCTACCATGCGCCCTGGTAAAACCATCTCCCTCACCCTTACATGCCTGCCGCCTTGGTGCTGCCGACCGTCTGGACCTTGCAGATGTTAGCCCTTCCGCATACAACTCCTCCTCCTCTACTTCCCCCACCACCTCTTGTGCCACCACCTGACTCCGAATTCTGTTTCACATGTGCTCCAGCATGTAAATCACCGGAATAGTCATGCTGACAATGGCATCGTCAGCACTAAACATCTTCGTCGCCATTTCAAAACTGTGCAGAAGGGTGCATAGGTCCCTGATCTGAAACCACTCCTCCAGCGTGATTTGCCCCACCTCTGGATCTCGTTGGCCCAGGCTATACGTCACAACGTATTGCACCAGGGCTTGTCGGTGCTGCCACAGTCGCTGCAACATGTGCAGAGTTGAATTCCACCGGGTAGGCACATCGCAATTTAGCCGGTGAAGTGGCAGGCCCAACGACTTCTGTAGAGATGTAAGTCGCTGAGCTGCGGGATGCGAACGGCGGAAGTGAGCACACAGCGACCGTGCCCTCTGCAGAAGGCCATCTAGTCCGGGATAGTGGGCTAAAAATTGCTGGACAACCAGGTTCAACACGTGAGCCATACAAGGCACGTGTGTGACATTGCCCCGGCGAAGGGCCGCACCCAGGTTTGCAGCATTGTCGCACACGGCCTTCCCTGGTTTCACATCCAGTGGAGACAACCATTCATGAAACTGGTTCTCCAGAGCTGACAACAATTTCCCAGACATTTCAAAGTAAAAACCGCCTGATGACGTTGAGCCCTGCTGCCAGCATAGTAAGGAGATGTGCAGGATCCCTTCTGCACAGTTAGAAAGCATGTGGCATGACCAGACAGGCTTTGGGTGCAGGTGGAGGACCGAGAGGAGGTTGAGGAGGCAGAAGCAGTGGAGGAACTTCGAGATAAAGAGGATTGACGCACAACTCGTGGGGACGGCAAGACTTGGACAGCAGCCCCTTGTCCTGCTGTCACCATAGTTACCCAGTGCCCAGTCAGCGACATGTAACGCCCCTGTCCATGCCTACTCGTCCAAGTGTCTGTGGTGAAATGCACCCTGTCACACACAGAGTTTCTCAAAGAAGCGGTGATGTTGTGTGCGACATGCTGGTGGAGCGCAGGCACACCTTTCTTTGAGAAGTAGTGCCGACTGGGCATCTGGTACTGGGGCACTGCGATGGACATAAGGTCTCGAAAATCCTCTGTGTCGACCAGGTGGAAAGGCAGCATTTCTGTAGCCAAGAGCTTGCAGATGGTGAAATTCAACCACTTAGCTTTCTCATGGCTAGGAGGAAATGGTCTTTTACTTGTCCACATCTGAGGGACCGAGGGCTGGCTGTTGTGCTTAGACGGGGTTGAGAAGGGTGTCCCCGGCAAACTGCCGGTCTGTGAGGAAGATGCAGCCGGACATGTTAGGTTGCCTTGATCCAAAGGTGGTGCTATTGAATTCGGACAGCGCTGAACACCAGCTGGTGTTACCACCTCCAAAGAAAATGATGACCTGCCAATCACGCTGGCTGTTGCGGGTAAAGAGGTGGCAGGTCTGCGTCCCAAAACAGGTGTGACTGCTGTCCCCACAGTCACAGAGGATGAAGAGGCCACGGCTGCACAGTGGCAGACGGTGGTTGGCCCGGCCGGCTAGGCCGCATTGTAGCACAGTGAGCCTCCCACTGCAACTTATGCTTCATATCTATGTGCCGGTTCATGCATGAAGTACTCAAACTATGTATTTTTTGGCCTCTATTTAGCTTTTGCTGACAAATGTTACAGATAACACGAGTTGGGTCATCTTTATCGATCTAAAAAAATGCCCAGGCTATGCAAGGCTTAGCACCCATGCGACCTGAAGAGCCACCACGACTTGTGGTCAGAGGCAGAATTGTGTTTGAGGATGCAGTTGTTGACGTGCTTCCAGTACTACGTCTCTGTCCAGGAAGGCGCAACCTGACCTCGTTGTCACTAGCATCCTCCTCCACCTCCTCTGCTGACCTCATCTCTTGGCTGACTGTGGGTTGACAGTAAGTGGGATCTCCAACCTCATCATCATCACCCTGTGCCTTATCACACCCGTCGTTCTCAGAGCCAACCTGTTCCTGCCCTGACAAAAAACTAAAGTTGTCGCTCCAATCAGGTATTTGAGTCTCATCATCGTCTTTCTCATTGTCTCCACCAACAGGAGTTACAGTTTGGGAACGAGGGTCTACGTTATGGTCAGAACCTTCTGCGTCTGGTCCTGCATCCGACTCATAAAGATTCTGGGCATCAGTGCAGATCATTTCCTCGTCTGGATTCACAGAAGCTTTGGAGCCGACCTCTGATTCTCAGGCTATAGTATGAGTAAACAGCTCTGCAGACTCAACCATCTGTTCTACCCCATACTCAGACGGGCAGCTGGAGGCTTGGGAGCTGTGAGGAAGCAAATGCGATTGGGGTGACACCTCTGAGGACTGGAGTATTTGTGATGTTGAAGTTGAGGTGGAGGAGAGCCCACTTAAAGGAGCACTTGATATCCGTTGAAGCACATGCTGTTTTGTGCCTCATCTGGAATTTGAAGCGTTTGGCGTGGCCGTAAGAAAGAGATCTTATCACACTGTCCGCTAAAAGAAGTAGACATCTTAGTTTGGCTGGAAGATGGTCTTTCTTCTGCAGATGTTACTGTTGCTTTAACACCTACCCCACGGACACAACCTTTTTTTCCCTTCCCAACACGCCTATTCCCCTGTCCACCAGCAGCAGGCCTTTTTCCACTCATTTTGGTGGTTAACTAATTCACAACTCTGGAGTTGTTTGCACAAAAAACAATGGATGGGAACCAAGCAGAGCTGAGTGGCCAAACTGTGGTATTGGCTGGGTTAGATGCAGATAAAAATTATTTTGAATTTGCAACCTGGTGGAGGTTAGTATAGATGGATTAATAGAACAAGTCCCACACACTGCTACAAGCCGAAATATTTTTTCAGAGCTAGATGCAGAAAAAAATTATATTGAATTTGCAACCTGGTGGAGGTTAGTATAGATGGACTAATAGAACAAGTCCCACACACTGCTACAAGCCAAAATATTTTTTCAGAGGTAGATGCAGAAAAAAATTATATTGAATTTGCAACCTGGTGGAGGTTAGTATAGATGGACTAATAGAACAAGTCCCACACACTGCTACAAGCCGAAATATTTTTTCAGAGCTAGATGCAGATAAAAATTATTTTGAATTTGCAACCTGGTGGAGGTTAGCATAGATGGACTAATAGAATGATGCTATGCCCAAAAGGTTTTACTTCACTAGGTGCAGTAAAAAAATGTGTATTCTATACACAGGTGGTGTAGCTTTCAACACAGATAGGCTACTCCACTGACTGACACACACTGCAAGAGGCCAAAAAGGATTTGCTTTGCTAGATTTACCCAAGTGGTGTGAAAAAAACTTGCACAGCACTGGCACAGACCTGCCTGGCAAAAAGTGATAGGAACTGATGTAACCTAGCCCTCAAAACGACTGCAATTACAATTAGTCTTTACTCCCAACCTATCTATTTAAGAGCACAGACCTGCCTGATAAAAGTGATAGGAACTGATATAACCAAGCCCTCAAAAGGACTGCAATTACAATTAGTCTTTACTCCCAACCTATCTATTTAAGAGCACAGACCTGCCTGATAAAAGTCGTAGGAAATTATGTAACCTAGTCCTTAAAAGGACTGCAATCAGAACTATTCCCTACTCCCAAGCTATCTGTAGATTTGTGCGAAAATTGGCTTGAAATTAACAAAGTATAGCGCACACAGCGACAGCGGTGCCGTCTAACACGCGGCTGCAGCAGTGAGAAAATGGTGGCGACGGGGAAAATGGCTGGGTCTTACAGGGCAAGGACATGTGACATACACTGCCAATGACACATGCCCTTGCTTGTGTGAAAAAAATCAGTTCGCTCCTGACTCGCCCCCTGGGCCGTGGGGTACCCGGAACTGGGCCTTCTTGTGTACAGTGCTGATGGGGGTAGCAGTGGCAACCAGATCCCGTGGCTCAGGGTGGTCAGACCAAATGGCGACAGTCTATTTATAGGGTTTTGAATGTCCGACTATGCCACCCGTGGATTGCGGTCAGGGATGACCGCCGCTGCAAGGCAGACCGCTGAGGCTGGTGTTAGTGTGCAGCACAGGGATAGGATAACTCCGCACGGGAAGAGCGTAGCCTCAGGGCAGTGTAATAGGATGCTGGGGGTGATGGTGCAGGCGCAGCATAAATAACACAGAGTTCAATGATGCAGTCCAGGCCTTTACTCACAGTTGTTATCCATGTCATTTCTGTCAGCAATGACTGCCCAAGCCCTGCTGCGTCCACCAGGTGAGGGGCTCGGTCAACCCCCAGGCAATTCAGGAGTATGGCACAGGACCCCCTTCTGTCCTTTCTCTGGCCTCTCGTGCCCCACCAGTGACCAAACTTCTGTCCAGCTGCCGCGGATCTATGCGGGCAAACGTGGGCCCCGTTTCCTGCTATCCTATATGGTGCCTTCCCAGCAGGTTTGGCGGGGGGTCGCACCAATAGATGATCACGACCTCCGGTTTTTGGCTGAGGGATAATTTACCTCCACCAACTTGGGAATCCGGTACCCTTATTCTGCCTGACCCTTCACCCAATATCTCATGGGTTCTTAGGGTCCCTTCTGCCTTCTTGTTTCTGGAGCCTTTCTACTTCTCTGTCTCTTCTCCTTCTCTCCTGTTCCTTCTTCTCCTTCTCTTTTCCTCTCTGGCTCCGGCCTTCACCCCAGGCCTGCCTTCTGAGCAGAGCTCCTACAGAGCCTCTGCTCCCTGTCACCTCTCCACTCAACTCACTTTCTCTTTCCTGACTGAACTAAGATGGCCCCCACCTTTTACCTGCTTCTCTGTGTTGAGCTCAGGTGACCAGCACCCAATCAGCTCCTTCCTATGCTCCAGAAACCGTCCCCTTCTGCTCCTACATCACTGGGTTCTCTCCCCCCTCCCCACTCCAGCCAGGGACATGGTCAGTTGTGCCTGCATATATACAAATGGCAGCACCGTCGAGCTGTCCCCCGGAAATGGGGTGAGTGTGTGTATGCAGCTAACTGAGCCCTGGTCCACACTCCATCCTTACCTGGGAGTGGAATATCACACCTCTGGTTGAGGTGCAATACCCCTGTAGCAACCGAACCCTCGGGGCGCTACATTCCCCCCGGTAAACCACAGCACGTCCTTGGGCTGGAAAAGAGCAAAAACATTTGATTTACAAGACATGCAAAACTTTTTCAAAACTTTTTACATTAGAAAACGGCCGGCATTATTCACTTCCCTTTATGGGAAACCTTTCTCTTTTCCAACACTTTTCTTTTACTAGACATTATAAAATATTTTTAACACTACCAGAACTCTTTTATCAGAAAACATTTTCTAGTAGCATATAAAACTTTTCAGTATATCAAACTTTTTCAGGTAAAACATTTTCAATTAAACTCTGATTCACTGGCCACAGTGCAACTGGCGACAAGGTGTGTATTCTTTCAATAAGGTGCAACCTTCAAGCTTTGTCCAGAGGTAGACGTTGCTGTACTTCTATGAAACCAGTAGGGGGGCGCTTTAAGAAGCACAACTATTTACAGGGTTGGCCGCTCTCAGTCCTCGGCCAAGTGGGGAAGAGGGATGGCTGCTCTCAGTCCTCAGCCAGCTAACTTAGGGGAGCACTTTAAATGGGCAACAGTCAAATAACAGTTCCAACGGGGGCAACTAAACAGTTCTTTGTACCCAGACGGGTAACTATGTACAGTTATACTCTACCGTTTACTGGTAACGGTATCCTCCGTACGCACCTTGCTCCTCATGGTGGTGATCTTCAGACCCGTCCGGGCCCTCTTGGTATCCGCGTGCTGAGTAGTACTGCTCCTCCTCTTCTACTACTCTGTGAACGTGGAGGGCGTACCACCCCTTCACGCCTCGGTGTCGGGTGTAGGACACCACGTCTCCAGGAAACAGATCCCACCCACGATGAACCTTCCGGCAGGTGGCTCTCCACATCCCTTCGGGTCACGAACACGTCGCTAATCGTGTTTGGGTCTCTTATGAAACCCCAACCATGCTCTTGCTGGAATTTCACCACGGTCCCGGTGGCTCGGGGACAGCGGGCGGCTTGGGGGTCTCGCCGGGTACGCATCTTTTGCTCAGCGCTCTGGGCCTGCAGCTGCTCCTGCCTCTGATGCCACTCTCGCTGCTCCCTTTCAAACAGCGCCACCTGTTGGCTGCACAGGTCTCCCGCCTGTGGGCTGTGTCCGCCCGCGTCTCTTGAGCGAACCCGATCAGGTCCTCTCTGGTCGGGTCCCACTCATTCTCGGCGTCTTCAATCGGGGGCTGGGGAACTTCCACGGGCTCCGGAGCAGGTATGAGTGGATGAAGTAGGGCTCCGGCCTCCGCGGACGGGCCTCCCCTTTGCCGAGGATTAACCCACCCGGGCGGCCAGATAAAGGGCTGTCCATCCGGACCCGTATGTTGGGCGTACAGGTCCGCGCCCAGAGGTGGTGGTACTGGGGCTGGGACGCTATCGGACGAGCGGCGCCCAGGGGCCTCGAGCCTTGCGACCAGGCCCGAGGCGAACTGCTTCCAGTCACGCCCAGGGTCAGAGGGTACGGCATGGGACGTGGCTTGGTAACACCGCCCACGGCTTGGAGCCTAGGTGGAGGCGGTGGGAGCGTGTTGGCAGTGACGGCTCCCGGGGGTTCTGGCTCCGTGACCGGATCCTGGGGCAGGTTTGTGGCATCCGGACTCGGGGTAGGTACATCCCCTCTACTTGCCTCACATGCGGTGTTGTCCTCGGCCTCCGGTCCGCTCTCCCTGTCCTTGGGGGCAGGCGCGCTGCTAGATGTTGGCAGCATCTCCTGCGGCCGGGTCACGACCTGCCGGGCCATCTCTTCCTACCACCCGGCGATGACGTCCTGCTGCGCTCGGACCATCCTCCGGTCCAGCTCCTCCAGCGCAGTCTGTATGAACTCCGGGTCCTCCTTGGGGAGCTGTGCTATCAGCTCCGTGAGGCTGCATGGGGATTTGGCCTGCAGCAGGCCCCTCGCCAGGATGCTGGAGCTGGTTCCTCTCTCCTTCTCCGGGTGTGGTCAGGTGAGACTGATCCAAACCACACCCTGCCCAACAGTTTTCTTCTCTTTCCGCCCCCATTGGGGGTGGTCTTTGGGCAATCTGTGACAATCACTCTCAGGGGCAGCCCCCCCACCTTGATGGACATCTCTACAGCCGCACTCATGGCTGTTGGGGGTGGGTTCCTTCTTTGGCGCCATTCTGGGACCTGGCCCACGATGGGAGGTGGCTTCCTGTTGTCTTTTGGTGCGCACATTATGGCGTCCGTTCTTCTGGGGCGGGCTCCATTTTTAATACAGTGAATCAGTCTCTTTTCAGGCACGCAATACCCGTTTGTGGAGGGTTGGTCACGATCCTGCCGACTACGCCAAAAGCTGACTCGCCCCCTGGGCCGTGGGGTACAAGGAACCGGGCCTTCTTGTGTACGGTGCTGATGGGGGTAGTAGTGGCAACCCGATCCCGTGGCTCAGGGTGGTCAGACCAAAAGGCGACAGTCTATTTATAGGGTTTTGAATGTCCAACTACGCCACCCGTGGATTGTGGTCAGGGATGACTGCCGCTGCAAGGCAGACCGCTGAGGCTGGTGTTAGTGTGCAGCACAGGGATAGGATAACTCCCCATGGGAAGAGCATAGCCTCATCGCAGTGTAATAGGATGCTGGGGATGATGGTGCAGGCGCAGCATAAATAACACAGAGTTCAATGATGCAGTCCAGGCCTTTACTCACAGTTGTTATCCATGTCATTTCTATCAGCAATGTCTGCCCAAGCCATGCTGCGTCCACCAGGTGAGGGGCTCGGTCAACCCCCAGGCAATTCAGGAGTATGGCACAGGACCCCCTTCTGTCCTTTCTCTGGCCTCTCGTGCCCCACCAGTGACCAAACTTCTGTCCAGCTGCCGTGGATCTATGCGGGCAAACGTGGGCCCCATTTCCAGCTATCCTATATGGTGCCTTCCTAGCAGGTTTGGCAGGGGGTCGCACCAATAGATGATCACGACCTCCGGTTTTTGGCTGAGGGATAATTTACCTCCACCAACTTGGGAATCCGGGACCCTTATTCTGCCTGACCCTTCACCCGATATCTCATGGGTTCTTAGGGTCCCTTCTGCCTTCTTGTTTCTGGAGCCTTTCTACTTCTCTGTCTCTTCTCCTTCTCTCCTGTTTCTTCTTCTCCTTCTCTTCTCCTCTCTGGCTCCGGCCTTCACCCCAGGCCTGCCTTCTGAGCAGAGCTCCTACAGAGCCTCTGCTCCCTGTCACCTCTCCACTGTACTCACTTTCTCTTTCCTGACTGAACTAAGATGGCTCCCACCTTTTATCTGCTTCTCTGTGTTGAGCTCAGGTGACCAGCACCCAATGAGCTCCTACCTATGCTCCAGAAACCATCCCCTTCTGCTTCTACATCACTGGGTTCTCTCCCCCCTCCCCACTCCAGCCAGGGACATGGTCAGTTGTGCCTGCATATATATAAATGGGAGCACCGTCGAGCTGTCCCCCGGAAATGGGGTGAGTTGTGTATGCAGCTAACTGAGCCCTGGTCCACACTCCATCCTTACCTGGGAGTGGAATATCACACCTCTGGTTGAGGTGCAATACCCCTGTAGCAACCGAACCCTCGGGGCGCTACACTCCGTGTGTGCGCTGCTGATAGGCTGACAGATTGCACCTCCCCACTGTAAATGCGGGAAAGAAAAAAAAAATGGAGATCTGCATTATTTCTGCAGAGATCCATCCCCTGCCCCTCCCCCCGCCCCGCTGTACACTCAAACTGCGTATTAACATTAATTTTCAGCATTACTGAGAAAAAATCCAGTTATGATTTTGGTGCACGAACAGTTATCGAACATAACCTCGAACAGCCAAATTTTTTTCAAATTGTTCATGTTCGCCGAACGGCTCGAACACCGCCCAAAACAGCTCGAATTTGAGATTGGCGAACAGTTCGAGTCGAACATCGCTCATCTCTAATTGTAACACTGGCTGCCTGTGAGATGGAAGCTGAAGCAGTGAGTGGAACCTGCAGATATGTCAGTAAGGCTATGCTCACACTATCAGTATTTGGTCAGTATTTCACATCAGTATTTGTAAGCCAAAATCAGGAGTGTTACAATCAGAGGAAAACTATAATAGGAACGTCACCACTTCTGTATTTTTTGGCCCACTCCTAGTAATGGCTTATGTGAAATACTGACCAAATACTGATAGTGTGACCGTAGCCTTATCATCACACATAGATCTGTAGTGAGGAGAGCAGAGAGCAGCCATTACATATCACACTGGTGATGCCTCCTTTTATCCTGTTTGTGAGCACTTATATTAGAACTTGTCTGGGAATTCTGCATATCTAAGTATACAGGTGCAGATTCTGGACTGTTTGACCCTGGCCATTGTGTTATGCCCTCCCATCCTGCACTCTTGATATTTTTCAGGGGTTCACAGAACTGCATTCGCGCTCAATGACTACAATTATACAGAGTCTGGCTCGTTAGGTGACATTTCATTTTCAAAATCAGCAATTGGTTGCTGACTTCAAGACATGGCATAAGATCAGCACTGCAGCCCCAAATTTCAGAATGTAATTTCAAGTACTTAGAACTCAGCATAATACTAAACTATTAAAAATTGTCCATTTATAATTTGCTGTATGGTTGCTGTTAGTGTTGAGCGAGCATGCTTGACACTGATCGGTACTCGTCCGAGCATCTCACTACTTGTGATGTTCGGCGAGCACCGAGCATTTCCGGGTTACTCGGGCGGGAGCTCGGGTTTCCGCCCTGCACGTTTGGCGCTCTTTACAGAGCCAATGAACATGCAGGGATTGCCAGCCAGTCACTGGAATGCCACAGCCATGTTGTTTGTGGGCATTACAGTGATTGGCTCGCCGCACAGCGTCACCTCGAGTATTTAAAACCGGGCGCCGCCATCTTGGACACAGTCACTCTGGATCAGACAGTGTAGGGTCAGTGCTGCTGAGCTAGGGAGAGATTTATACTCCGAAATAGTTAGTGTAGGGTCTCTAAAGCCTGCCAAATCAAACAAACCGTCCTTCTCAGGACTAATATCCATCCCAGATATCAGGCAGGCCGTATAGGAGAAGCAGTGGTTATACCAACAAACGCTGCATTACAGTCCTGTGTGCTACGGTTGGTCAAATTGCTAGACTTATCACATCGGTCTCAGGGGCCAGGAAAAATATTTTTTTTTTTCCTCAGTCAGACTGTCCAAATACGCGTCTTATTAACCTTTTGGTATCCCCCCCCAAAAAGAAAAAAATTGAGTGTGACTGTGACTTTTCAGACACCAATATATCTGTTTAAAAGAGTCTGGTGTAGTCCAGAAAAATATAACTGTGGTTTTGCAGTTCGACGGGTGAAATCTCTGTATTATCCTGTTTTTGTCTTTTTTTGCTGTAAAAAAAAAATTGTAATAGTGTCTCCCCGACTGGTCAGACACCAATATATCTGTTTAAAAGAGTCTGGTGTACGCCACATAACTATAACTGAAGTTTTGCAGTTCCACGGGTCAAATCTCTGTATTATCATTTTTTTGACAATTTTTGCCGTAAAAAAAAAACTGTAATAGTGTCTCCCTCACTGGTCAGACACCAATATATCTGTTTAAAAGAGTCTGGTGTAGGCCAGAAAAATAGAACTGTAGTTTTGCAGTTCCACGGGTCAAATCTCTGTATTATCCTTTTTTGGCATTTTTTGCCGTAAAAAAAGCTGTAATAGTGTCTCCCTGACTGGTCAGACACCAATATATCTGTTTAAAAGAGTCTGGTGTAGGCCAGAAAAATATAACTGGTTATGCAGTTCCATGGGTCAAATCTCTGTATTATCCTGTTTTGGCATTTTTTGCAGTAAAAAAAAAACGTAATAGTGTCTCCCTGACTGGTCAGACACCAATATATCTGTTTAAAAGTGTCTAGTGTAGGCCAGAAAAATAGAACTGTGATTTTGCAGCTCCACAGTTCAAATCTCTGTATTTTCCAGCTTTTGGTATTTTTTCCTTAAAGAAAAACAGTAATAGTGTCTCCCTGATTGTTCAGACACAAATATATCTGTTTGAAAGATTCTGGTGTAGGCCAGAAAAATATAACTGTGGTTTTGCAGTTCCATTGTTCAAATCTCTGTATTATCCAGATTTTTGCTTGTTTTACGTAAAAAAAAAAATAGTGTCTCCCTGTCTGTTCAGTCACAAATATATCTGTTTAAAAGATTCTGGTGTAGGCCAGAGAAATAGAAATGTGGTTTTCCTCTACCACAGTTCTAATCTCCTTTTTATTACCCTTTTTCCATTGATAGTGCGAGTGTAAGCTATTTTACTTCATTTACAATGGGAAAGGCGCGGGGCAAGGGAAGTGGAACTGGACGCTCTGGTGATGGTGCGTGTAGAGGACGGGGCCGTGGCCAAGGTGAAAATGTGCCACAACCAACAGCCACATCTTCTCGCTCCCACGTCTTGACCGAATTACTAGGGAACCACACTACAACACCAGTATTGCGAACTGATCAGTGTGAACAGGTTATTAATTGGATAGCAGATAATACTTCCAGTTACCTGGGCACCACCACCTCCGGTCTGTCTTCCACACGGTCAAGTTTTAGTAGCCGTGAGTCTGGACCGCATACTCCTCCTCACCCTGATGCTCCTTTCTCCCACCATGCCGAGTGTCGTCAGACAGCAACGGATCCCACACTTGGACACTCTGAAGAGCTGTTCACTGGTCCATTTCCATATTTGTGCCCCTCGCCTGCTCCGCTTGAAGTGGTGGAAGAGGAGATCCCATGTAGCGATGCCCAAATATTTGAACAGCCACGGCCACAGGAAGTCGACGCTGGCAATTTGTCACAAGTGGTGGACGATGACGAGACACAATTGCCACGAAGTGAGGAGGAGGATCGTGGTGCGCAAGTGGAAGAGGAGGAGGTGGTGGATGATCTAGTAACTGACCCAACGTGGCAGGAGGACACGCAGAGCGAGGCCAGCAGCACACAGGGAGAGGGAGGCAGAGTACCCCAACAGGCAGGAAGAAGCAGTGTGGTGGCCGCACACAGAAGGCGGGCAACAGTTCCCCGTAACACCAACACGAGGGATGTTGCCAGTACAACCGGTAGGTCTGCCAGAGTCTGGAATTTTTTTAAAGACTCTGCTGATAACCCCAAAAAGGCCATTTGTACCACCTGCCATGCCAGCATCAGCAGGGGTGACAAAACTACCAGCCTGAACACCACCAGCATGATCAGGCACATGGCAGCAAAGAACCCGACTTTGTGGGGCGAGCCCCAGGGTCCACGACCAGTGTCAGCGGGTGTCACCACTGCTTCTACCGCTGTTGTGCGTGTAATAGAACCCCCTGTTGTGCGTGCAAGGCAATGCCCTGTCCATACTGCATGCAAAGATGCCCCCTTCTCTCAGTCTTCACTTGTTATGGCAGTTTCTCAAGCAACAGCATCAACGTCCACGTCCACGTCCCACCGCAGCATTCAATTGTCCATATCCCAGAGTTTTGAACGAAAGCGCAAATTTGCAGCCAACACCCCACAGGCCACAGTCCTAAATTCGCACATTTCACGACTGTTTGCGTTGAAATGCTGCCTTTTAGGCTGGTGGAGACGGAATCATTCCGCAACCTTATGGCAGTGGCCGTCCCTCGGTACTCTGTCCTCAGCCGACACTATTTTGCCTGGTGTGTCATCCCCGCACTACACGAGCACGTGTCCCAAAACATCGGCCGTGCCCTCAACAACGCAGTTACTGGGAGAGTCCACCTGACAACGGACACGTGGACAAGTGCTTGTGGCCAGGAATGGTACATCTCCCTGACGGAACACTGGGTAAATATAGTGGAAGCCGGGATCCGGTCGGACCTTGGGACGGAACACATCCTCCCCACACTGAAGATTGCGGGCCCTATGTCAGTCAGAGTTGCCCCCACAGTGTACAGCTCCTGCACCTCATCCTCCTCCTCCTCCTCATGTTCAGCCTCCATCTCAGATATCACCACATCAGTTACAAGCTGGAAGCACTGCAGTACTGCTTCAGCCAAGCGCAACAAGCTGTGCTGAAACTCCTAAACTTAGGTGATAAACCTCACACTGCTTGTGAGTTGTGGACAGCTGTGAAAGAGCAGGCAGATCTGTGGCTGAGACCGCTGAACCTACATCCAGGCTTGGTCGTGTGTGACAATGGCTGTAACCTGGTAGCGGCTCTGAGGCGAGGCGAGATCACACACGTACCATGCCTGGCTCATGTGCTTAGCCTCGTGGTTCAGCGGTTTCTTAAATCATACCCCGAGTTGCCAGATCTGCTCGTCAAAGTACGCCGCCTGTCAGCTCATTTTCGCAAGTCGGCTACAGCTTCCGCCGCCCTTGCTGAGTTGCAGCAGCATTTGCAGCTTCCGGCACACCGACTGGTGTGTGATGTCCCCACATGTTGGAACTCTACCCTCCACATGTTGCAAAGGATTTGTTAGCAGAAGAGAGCAGTTGTGGAGTACCAGCTGCAACAAGGCTGTCGATATTCAGGTCAGACTCCACACATAAGACCTCAGGAGTGGACCTGGATGTCTAACATATGTACCATCCTGACAAAGTTTGAGGAGTCCACCAAGGTGGTGAGTGGAGATGACGCCATCATTAGCGTCAGCATCCCACTTGTCTGTCTTTTGCAACGTTCTCTGCAGAGAATTAAAGAGGAGGCATTGCAGCCAGAGTATGATGAGATGGATCAAGAAGCCATAGCGGGTGATTACACACAGCCCAGCCTCATCTTATCCCAACGTGCATTAGGGGGCAATGAGGGAGAGGAGGAGGAGGAGGAAGAACAGGAGCTGGTATCATGCGCTGTAGACGGTAGTACCTGTACAACTGTCATACCGGCGGTTCAGCGTGGATGGCCTGAGGACAGGGGGGAGGAGGAGGAGGAGGAGTAGAGCATGGTCAGTCGTCATCTTAGTGAGGACACGGAAGTCTTGCCCGTTACCAGTCTGGCACGCATGGCTGGCTTTATGTTACGCTGCCTTAACCGTGACCCCCGCGTTGTAAAAATGTTGGGTGACAGTCATTACTGGTTGGTGACACTTTTAGACCCCCGCTACAAGGAGAACTTTCACTTTCTTATTCCTGAGGTGGAGAGGTCTACAAAAATGGGGCAGTACCAGAAGGCCCTTGCTGCAGAACTGTTAAAAAAATTCCCATCTGAACACGCTAGCAGCAGAGGTCACAGTTCGTTGACCAACCAAGGCGTACAGGCGAGAGAGACGCAACTCCAATCCAGCAGAGTCAGGGGAACACTGTCAACATTCTGGGACAGTTTTCTGAGACCCGCCCAGCTAACAGGCCCTGAGGGTGGGGTACTCTCACAAGGAGTGCAAAGTTTCAAAAGATGGTGGGGGAGTACCTTGCCGACCGTACCAGCGTCCTCCGTGATTCCTCTGTGCTTTTTAATTATAGGGTATCCAAGCTGGACACTTAGAATGAACTTGCCCTGTACGACTTGGAGGTCCTGGCCTGCCCTGCCGCCAGCGTGTTATCGGAGCGTGTTTTTAGTGCCGCTGGGGGAATTATAACTGATAAGCGCACTCACCTGTCAACTGACAATGCTGACAAGCTGACCCTTATCAAAATGAACAAGGGCTGGATTGGGCCAGACTTCTCATCACCACCAAATGACAGCAGAGTAACATAAAGTCAAATCCACTGTGTTATTTCGAGAGGTGTATTCCCATGCACCGCTTCACACCCACACATGGGTATACGCTTTTTCATTTCGGCTGTATTTTGCTCTTCTCCTTATCCTCAGCCTCCACCACCACTACACCACCAGGGTGACCTTGGTCCATGTTGCCAGCATTGCAAGTTTCTCCCTCCTAATTTTTGGCAGCTTTTGCTTGGAAGGCATAGGCAAAGACTATGGGAGACCCACTCCCCAATAATGGGAATAATGTTTTTAAGATGCTGTACTGCATGGCTCTTCCAAGGGGCATTAAAACCATCTTGTTAAACCACTCTGACCTCCACGTCTCTTCCAAGGGGCATTAAAACCATCTTGTTAAGCTACTGCGACCTTCACCACTCTTCCCAGGGGCATTAAAACTGTCTTGTTAAGCTACTGCAACCTCCACCACTTTTCCAAGGGGCATTTAAACCGTCTTGTTAAGCCTCTGCAACCTCCACCACTTTTCCAAGGGGCATTAAAACCGTCTTGTTAAGCTACTGTGACCTTCACGTCTCTTCCAAGGGGCATTAAAACCATCTTGTTAAGCTACTGCAACCTCCACCACTTTTTCAAGGGGCATTAAAACGGTCTTGTTAAGCTACTGCAACCTCCACGTCTCTTCCAAGGGGCATTAAAACAGTCTTGATAAGCTACTGCGACCTCCATGTCTCTTCCAAGGGGCATTAAAACCGTCTTGTTAAGCTGCTGCGACCTCCACCACTTTTCCAAGGTGCATTAAAACAGTCTTGTTAAGCTACTGCGACCTCCACCACATTTTCAAGGGGCATTAATATTGTCTTTTTATTCTACTGCGACTTCCACGTCTCTTCCAAGGGGCATTTAAACCGTCATGTTAAGCTACTGCGACCTCCACGTCTCTTCCAAGGGGCATTAAAACCATCTTGTTAAGCTACTGCAACCTCCACCACTTTGCCAAGGGGCATTAAAACCGTCTTGCTAAGCTACTGCGACCTCCACCACATTTTCAAGGGGCATTGATATTGTCTTTTTATTCCGCTGCAACCTCCACGTCTCTTCCAAAGGGCATTAAAACCGTCTTGTTAAGCTACTGCGACCTCCATCACATTTTCAACGGGCATTGATATTGTCTTTTTATTCCACTACGACCTCCACCACTTTTCCAAGGGGCATTAAAACCGTCATGTTAAGATACTGCAACCTCCACGTCTCTTCCAAGGGGCATTAAAACTGTCTTGTTAAGCTACTGCGACCTCCACTATTTTTCCAAGGGGCATTAAAACCATCTTGTTAAGCTACTGCGACCTCCACCACATTTTCAAGGGGCATTGATATTGTCTTTTTATTCTACTGCGACCTCCAAGTCTCTTCCAAGGGGCATTAAAACCGTCATGTTAAGCTACTGCGACCTCCACCACTTTTCCAAGGGGCATTAAAACCGTCTTGTTAAGCTACTGTAACCTCCACGTCTATTCCAAGGGGCATTAAAACCATCTTGTTAAGCTACTGCGACCTCCACGTCTCTTGCAAGGGGCATTAAAACCGTCTTCTTAAGCTACTGCAACCTCCACCACTTTTCCAAGGGGCATTAAAACCGTCTTGTTAAGCTACTGCGACCTCCACCACATTTTCAAGGGGCATTGATATTGTCTTTTTATTCCACTGCAACCTCCACGTCTCTTCCAAGGGGCATTAAAACCGCCTTGTTAAGCTGCTGCGACCTCCATCACATTTTCAAGGGGCATTGATATTGTCTTTTTATTCCACTGCGACCTCTACCACTTTTCCAAGGGGCATTAAAACCGTCTTGTTAAACTACTGCAACCTCCACGTCTCTTCCAAGGGGCATTAAAACCGTCTTGTTAAGCTACTGTGACCTCCACGTCTCTTCCAAGGGGCATTAAAACGGTCTTGTTAAACCATTCTGAACTCCACAGCTCTTCCAAGGGGCATTGAAATGTTGTTTTTAATTAACTCTATCCTCCATGACTCTTCTAACGGGCATTGCATTTCCTCCTAATTTTAGTCAGCTTTTGCTTTTCAGTGCATAGGCGAACACTAAGGGAGACCCACTCCCCAATAATGGGTAGAAGGTTTTTAGTATGCTGTAATCCACGTCTGTTTCAAGGGCCATTGCAGTTCCTCATAATTTTTGGAAAGCCTTCCATTCACTGCTTAGGCCAACAGTGCACAGGAGACCCAGTTGCTATAAATGGAAAAAACGGTTTAGTTAAGGCCCTCTGACCTCCATGTCACTTCCAAGGGGCACTGGAGTGCCTCGAAATTTTTGGTAGGCATTGCACTCACTGTATGCCCCATAACTGTGTAGCCAAACCGCTCCTTTTGGTACAGAAACATATCCTACAAGACATGTGTGGTTGACTGACCTGATATTGATGTGAATGGTCCCTGTTCCTCCTGCTCTTTCTCCTTTGCCACCACCTCATCCATCATTCATCACCTGAAGCTTTGTTTTAACGGGAGTCATAGAACTGGGATAGTAGCAGGAAAACATCCAGCAATCCTCGGAGGAGGTAGGATATGCGCCAAAACGCTGACCACCTGAGGCCTAGCCGCTATTACATACATGCGCTTGCATTCCAAGGATCAGAAAGCTAAGGAGATGGATGGCCTCATGATCATTAATAATTTACTCATTGTGTAGGAGGCCGACCACTGCTGCTGTCTACCTATTGAATTTTGCGTTGAAGCCTGATTGACCCAGGACCCGCAATCCTCTATGTCTGGAGGACGTGTTGCATCCCAGTGTCCAACTGTGTCCCGGCTTCCACAATATTAACCCAGTGTGAAGGCGTGAGGTGGACCATCCCTGGCTACATTCACTTGTCCACGTGTTTGTGGTTAGGCTGTCCTTCAAATAGGGGCGGCTGGGGACCGTTTATGGACACCCGGCTGCCCCCAGGCGGCTCGGGACCGTGTGTGGACACCCGGCCACAGGGCGGCTGGGGACCGAGCGTGGACACCCGGCCGCCAGGCAGCTGGGGACTGAGTATGGATACCAGGCCGCCGACGCAGCCACGACGTGGTGGCCAGATTCCACCTCCACATGCCTAAAAGGCCCAATTTCAAGTGCAAGCAAGCTAGCAGTATGGTATTGCAGCCTGGGGGTAGATGGGTGGCAGGCTGCACACTAACGCTTGCATTCCAAGAAAACAAAGCAAATGCTAACTTCTATCATCATCATGCTCCTCACCTTGGCACTTTCAACTCCCCTGATGGAGAAGCCAGGGCCCACTGGAGGTGTCTGGTTCTCTTGTGGGCTCGTCCAATGCTGCCCTAAAGCAGGCCGGGCTAAGAAAAGTGTGTGGGGGAAAGTTGACAGGAGAAATAGGGGCGGCTGGGGAACGTTTATGGACACCCGGCCGCCGGGCAGCTGGGGACTGAGTATGGATACCAGGCCGCTGATGCAGCCATGACGTGGTGGCCAGATTTCGCCTCCACATGCCTAAAAGGCCCAATTTCAAGTGCAAGCAAGCTAGCAGTATGGTATTCCTGCCTGGGGGTGGGTGGGTGGCAGGTTGCATACTTGTGCTTGCATTGCAAGGAATGGGGGAGGTCCAATTGAACACTGCCTTGGAACAAGGACTTGCACGGGGATAGTTGCAAGTCTTCATCTTCTGATGCGGAAAGGATCACTTCTGATGGGCACACTTTTAGGCAGTGACCTGGGTGCCAGACATGCTTCCAGGGGTCTCCCCATGCTGTTCTCATGTCTTTTCAGATCTGTATGCATGTGTCACACAGCACATGGCCAGATAAGATTGTAAAATGTTAAAATGACATTTCCCGGTGAATGCATTTGTCACGGTTGAAAGCAATACAAAAGTGCAAAAACGCATAAAAAATGCTACTTGTGAACATAACCCAAGGTGTGGAGGAGTATTTTTGTTTTTGGTTATTTATTTTACCTTATACACAAGTCTTTACCCTGGAAAGGAAGTTCCTTAACATATTTCACAGGAAAACCGTTTCAGTTTCGTTTTTGAAAGTTTTATTGTGAGCCCATAAAAGTGGCTTAATACCTCTGACCACGTTGTTGACAGCAAATGCTTCCTGGGGCGATGCCCATGCTGTCCCCATGTCTTTTGAGCACTGTCACTATAGTTTTGGGCACTTTTTAGGCTTTCTACAGACTGCCGGGGGTGCCGCCGCAAAAATGCTCGGGTCTCCCATAGACTAACACTGGGCTCATTGCTCGGGTCGAGCACCCGAGTATCACGGCGAGCTCGGCCCGAGCTTCGAGCACCCGAGCATTTTAGTGCTCGCTCAACACTAGTTGCTGTGAAACATTTCATCTTGTACGTTCAGCACTACATGAGTTGCGCCAACATATTCAGGAAACTACATAGTTGGACCTTTAAGAACCATGAACTTAAAAGAAGGAAACACATTTTATAGTCTATAAAGCCATGTACAATATGTCAATACTTTATGAAATGATGGATTGACAACTCGATATTACAAAAAAAATCCTATCCGTCTTACTCCACATTTAAAGGGAACCTGTCATGTCCTATCTACTATGTAAACTGCCCCCATAGCGTTGTTAGTGATGCAATGTGCATCACTAACACGCTTTTTTCATTAAAATTGGGGGTAATATAATAAGTCTATAACATTTTCTATACAATAAAACCTATTGTCAGCCAGACAAGAAAATTATGTGCTAACATACAAATAGTGGGCACCAAGCAACAAGCAATAAATCGGCTATTATATGGAAACACAGAAATAAACCAAATTTGAAGAGTAACCAATAGCCAAAAATATAAATAAATCAAACTTTATTAGATATTTAAAAAAGGCACAGTGAGTTGACACTATAGGTGGCACACACAGTAGGAGGAGACAAGAATATAGTCACAGATAAAGGTATATCTTGAAGGCACATGCTAATAAATAGCCATATGAAATACAAATCAATAATATAAAGCCCTATAGGCAAATAAATTGCAAGACCATGTACCTGTATTCATCTCCTCCTGCTGGTATGGCGCCAGGTCCCATCCCTACATGTGTCTTTCAGCTTGTAGCCTGTCTCAGGGGGCGTGGAGTCATACCAGCAGGAGGCACACTAAATACCAGCCCCATCCAATCAAATGCCAAATGTGTAGTTCCCAGCTTCACTGTGCATGCGCTGTGATGAGCAGCTCCCCGCGCATGTGCAGTGAAGTTCACAGCTTCACTGTGTGTGGCCAGCCTGGGAACTTCACTGCGCATGCGCGTGGAGCCGCTCGTCGCAGCGCATGCGCAGAGAAGCTGGGAACTGCACAGCCTCACTGCGCAGGGAGCCGCAGCTGGCCATGTAAAATTGTGCAAGCATTCCACTTACATCAGCGCTAGCAAAATTCAAATGTGTGGATAGCGCCAGCCCTGACTGAATGCGGCGCCACCCATGACTGAATACAAGGATCAAACCCCTATGACTAAAATGCTCAGGTAGGATATAAGTATAGAAAATAGTATAGACTCATTATATTACCACCAATTTTAATGAAATAAGAGTGTTAGTGATGCACATTGCATCACTAACAACGCTATGGGGGCAGTTTACAAAGTAGATAGGACATGACAGGTTCCCTTTAATTAAATTACATATTCATATTTTGGAAGGTGACAAAGTAAATTCTCAAAGCCCTTATTGCAACAATTCTGAAACCAGGCAAGGACCACACATTGGTTTTAAACTATAGACCCCTTTCATTATTACCGTTTTTTTCGGACCATAAGACGCACTCCCCCCCCCAAAATTTTTTTTGGGAAAGGGGTTGCGTCTTATGGTCCGAATGTAGTCAAAATATAGATATTATGGTGCTTACTGTGGTGGTGTTGGGCGGAGGCGGCAGCGGCGGTAATTGAGTGTGGTCGTACTGCAGGTAGCGGGTGGCGGGGAGAGATATCACACACAGAAAAATCAGCGGTGCTGCCATTAATGCACTACGCTGCGCTACACAGGAGAAAGTGGGCGGTCCAGGGCCAGATCACATGCTGCAGTGACGTTACAAAGAGGCAGGGCTTGGGAGACTGCACGATGTGCTGTTATGTGTTGTCTCGGCCCTGCCTCTTTTGTATCGTCACTGAAGCATGTGATCTGGCCTGGGACCGCCCACTTTCTCCTGTGTAATGCAGCGTAAGTGCATTAATGGCGGCACCGCTGATTTTGCTGTGTGTGATACCTCTCCCTGCCTAGCCCGATGGAGCTGTCATAGTGAATCCAACAGCGCTGTTATGAATTCACTATGACAGTGTTAGACCGGAGTTAGTGGGCGGTCCCAGGCCAAATCACATGCTGCAGTGATGATACAAAAGAGGCAGGGCCGAAGAGACTGCGCGCTGTGCTGTTCTGTGTTGTCTCGGCCCAGCCTCTTTTGTATCATCACTGCAGCATGTGATCTGGACCGGAGACCGCCCACTAACTCCTGTCTAACACTGCCATAGTGAATTCATAACAGCGCCGTTGATCCCTGATGATCCTCTCTCTGCAGTGTGACCCCGCTCCCTTCAAACAAGAAAAAGTGAGGCAAGCATTACCCTAGTTAAAGCCATATAGCAAAACACTACCACTGTGATGAACTACAGTTAGGTCCATATATATTTGGACAGAGACAACATTTTTCTAATTTTGGTTCTAGACATTACCACAATGAATTTTAAACAAAACAATTCAGATGCAGTTGAAGTTCAGACTTTCAGCTTTCATTTGAGGGTATACACATTAAAATTGGATGAAGGGTTTAGGAGTTTCAGCTCCTTAACATGTGCCACCCTGTTTTTAAAGGGACCAAAAGTAATTGGACAATTGACTTGAAGGCTATTTCATGGACAGGTGTGGGCAATCCCTTCGTTATGTCATTCTCAATTAAGACAGAAAGGCCCACAAACAAACAGCAACTGAAAACCACCGCAGTGAAGGCCTGGCAGAGCATCAAAAAGGAGGAAACACAGCATCTGGTGATGTCCATGAGTTCAAGACTTCAGGCAGTCATTGCCAACAAAGGGTTTTCAACCAAGTACTAGAAATGAACATTTTATTTACAATTATTTAATTTGACCAATTACTTTTGGTCCCTTTAAAAACAGGGTGGCACATATTAAGGAGCTGAAACTCCTAAACCCTTCATCCAATTTTAATGTGGATACCCTCAAATGAAAGCTGAAAGTCTGAACTTCAACTGCATCTGAATTGTTTTGTTGAAAATACATTGTGGTAATGTCTAGAACCAACTTTAGAAAAATGTTGTCTCTGTCCAAATATATACGGACCTAACTGCATAACTCCTAGCATGCCATGGAAGCTGCAGGGCATGCTGGAAGTTATAGTTCTCCTCAGGGAAATCACATGAAATAAATGTAGTGAACTATAACTCCCAGCATGCCATAGGAGCTGAAGGACATTCTAGGAGTTATAGTATATTTTACCACATTTTTTGCTACAAAAGTTTTTTTCCCCTATTTTCCACCTCTAAAACCTGGGTGCGTCTTATGGTCCAGTGCGTCTTATAGTTCGAAAAATACGGTAAATATTGAGTCCAAAATGTTTATCTATGTTTTTGCTTGCAAACTGAATAGTAAATAAGACCAAGATCTCCTTATCAGTCCTGGCCTTAAATGTTAAAAAGGCCTTTGATAGCCTAAGATGGCCCTCTCTCTACAGGCTGGTCTCCTAAAAATCGGACTTGAGGCCCAATCCTTCAGCCTATTAAAATTATTTAGTCAAATCCTAAGGCTTGCCTGAAAATTCCATCTATTAAAATTTAACCCATACATATTAGTTGTTGCATGTTAGGGGTGTCCTTTATTCCTTGCTTTATGTGCATTAGCAATGGAGCCCCTGGTGCTAACCATTTGTGAGGACCAGGATATTAAGCACTACTTTCAGGGTGCAGCTGCTCACAACCGCAACTAAATCATTAAAAAGGTAGCCACATAGGATTCAGGGGACTACACGTTACCCGCCAAGATCCGAGGCTACTGGTTTGGGACACTGGTTGCGAGGCGCAGGGCAGGAGGGTGAAATCCAGTGCAGGAAGACGACCGAGGAAGGCACACAGAATCGGGTCCCGTTATGTACTCCTGAAACACCTGGGAGTTTGCTGAACTCCTACCTTGGTAAACACAGGACGGCGTGGGAGGTTACCCTGGCGCTGGGAACCTGGAGTATGACAACTGTGAGTAAACCTTGAAGACTGCACCCCACTGTGTCCTAGAATTATTATCTGCGCCATCCCCTTCACCACACAGCACAGCAACATCTACCTCATCAAATCATCCCTGCATTACCCTGGAGCTAAGCTCTACCTGTGGGGAGCTGAACCAACTCTGCAGCGTCACCATCAGCTCCAGAGCATCTGCACCGCAGCCACGGCTCCATATAGCCGCATACCACAGGTGGCGTCACGAACATTAAACTTTAAAAACTATTATCCCCTTTTATTGACCGCCCTGGGTCACGGACCGGGTCACTGCCACTGTGACATCCCCTGCACCGACCGGCCCGGTACCAAGTACCCCACGGCCCAGGCGGCGGTCATAGTCAAGCTCACTTTTTGACCTATTTAGGTATCAAACTCACTAATCGAATAGACAACTTAATCACAAATGATCCTATTTTCAAGCAACTAAAAGCTGACTTACTAAAACGGAAATGCCTTTTCTTATCTTGGATAGGTATAATTCATTTGTTGAAGAGAGTTTTGCTTTCCTGGATCCTTTACTTGTTCAAAACCCTTCCAATTTAAGTCCCTGAACATGCCATCAAATCACTGAAAATGTTCTCATATATATGGGCCAAGAAATGCCATAGAATCACAGGAAATATCATGCAACTTCATATAAATTAGTGGTCTTTCAGTCATTAATCTTTCTAAACACTATAAGCACTATAAGGCAGCTAGCATTGACCATTTGCCTGCCTTAGAGTTGATTATAACACCCCAATACATGTGCATATGGGAGCCTCTCTATTCTCCCATAGTACTTCCTCTACCTTTAACAGGCCCTCGAAACTTCTGCCTCCTCAGCTGAGTCAAAACTCACCCTATTCTTCCTACTCCATTCCTCTATGATGTCAGGTAAGATTTAAATATAATCTACAATCAAATCCGTAATCTATATTGACGCTATTATTTCTAATCCCAATTTTTCCTCCTGGAGAGAATATTTCTAACTACACCTGGTGGTTATTTTTTGGCTTGTACTCATTATATAACTTTTTACTACATGGCAAATTAATGTCTTATACTTTAATAACACTTAACCCCTACCCTCCACCCTTTTCCAGAGGGAGCGGTGGCAAAAGCAATAGATTTATCACTTATTTTCTTCCCTTGTTAGCCAGTCCGATAAAATTTAACTCAACACTATGCAGTCTATTTGCAAATTCCACCCAACTTCCTCATAGATTATATTAGGCCTATGCAGTACAAGACATTGATATACTTTCTTTTATGCTTCAATGGGAAGCTGACCTTAACGTCACCCTGTCGCTTGATCGCTGGTACCACTGCTGCACCCTTTTAAGTAAGAATAGCTTGCACGTCTCATTTGCAGAATTTTTACTAAAACTTATTAAAATTTGAGAGTCCTCAGTGGTTTATACCTTTTAATGGCTAACTGAAAAGATGGTAACAAATTGCAAGCTTTCAAGACTACTCAGGTCTCTTCATCAGGTTTAGAATTCAGGACTCTCAAATTTTAATATTTTTCTATCTACTGGTTAACACAGTACAAAGATATTTATATTTCCTGTAATAAAAACTTTGCATTAAGTTTATATGGTCCCTGCCGGTATCAATAGATTTTATTAGTATGTATAAGGCCTTTGTTTCCGGGGCTGTAATGATACAGGCACACATCTTCACATATGGTGGACCTGGCCTATAACCCAGAGATTTTGGAATAGGATCTCCTGGTTTATTTTTCCATTCACAGGCCATACTGCTCATTTCTATATATATATATTTTATATTCTCTTTCTGTAATGATACAGGTAGATAAACCTCCTGAAAATACAAATACTGCCTTTAAATTACTGCAACATATTGCCATGGTGGCTTGTATCCAGGTGGTGCAGCAGTGGAGACATCCATCTCTCTTATTGGATATAGTGATAGCTCGTGTGAATAAAATTATTGTCTGTGAAAAATTAACAGCAATTTGCTTAATGTTGCACTCCCATTGAAAGTTTTTATCCTCTTAATATATTGAAATCATCATATTGTATGGTACTATTTACTCACAATTGCTTATTTTGCCTTTCTACACAGTTAAGTCTTCTCTTTTCCGTTAGGTCTATAACATCACGTGATAAAAAAACTGACTAGCTGAATCCTTCTAAGCTTTATGTAGATACAGGAGGTTAATTTTGTCTGCATAAGTGATCAGTCACTGCAAAAGTCTATGGCAGAGGGGAGGAGTGGAGCAGCTGGATCAGGAGTTGAAGAGGGTGATGATAAATGCAGGGAATAGATACTTCCAGTTTCTACACAGAGCATAGAAAAGAGAAGAATGTACTGGGTAGAAAGGCAAAAGAGCAATTGTAAGTACACAGTGCTATATAATATGACAGAGGGGTACCTGGGGGGCGGGGCATATGCTCCGGGCGCAGCCGGCAGTGGGCGCAGTCGGGCCACCTAATGCGGCAGTCCGATGTGTCTCCCCCGGCGACTGCGTTCTGCCGCCCCCCGGACTGGGAGTCGTCAGTTCTCTGAGCAGGGTGACACCGAGCTCAGAGAAGCTGCAGTGCCGGCTCCCAGCATTGAAGCTCTGACCTCAGGGTCAGAGCGACGCCAGCAGCGTGATCAGGACATGTGATCACGCTGCTGACGTCACTCACCGGCACTGCAGCTGCAGAGGCAGCCATTGGTGGAAAGTGCTCTGTGCTTCAGAGCTGAAGACATCGAAGATGGAATAGAGGTGAAGATTCATTGTGGGGGGTGATTTACTATGAGGGGGTGATTTACTATGGGGGGTGATTTATGGTATAGCTGGAGGTGATTTATTGTATGGCTAAGGGGTGATTTATTGTATGGCTGGAGGGTGATTTATTTTATAGCTGGGGGGTTATTTATTGTATGTCTGGGGGGTGATTTATTGTATGGCTAAGGGATGATTTATTGTGTGGCTGGTGGTGATTTATTGTTTGGCTGGGGGTTATTTATTGTATGGCTAGGGGTTATTTATTGTATGGCTGGAAGGTGATTTATTGCATGGCTGGGGGTGATTTATTGTAAGGTTGGGGGTAATTTATTGTATGGCTGGGTGGTTATTTATTGTATGGCTGGGGTGATTTATTGTATGGCTGGGGGTTATTTACTATGGGGGGTGATTTATTGTATGGCTGGGGGGTGATTTACTATGGGGGTGATTTATTGTATGGCTGGGGGGTGAATTACTATGGGGGTGATTTATTGTATGGCTGGGAGAGATTTACTATGGGGGTGATTTATTGTATGGCTGGGGGAGATTTACTATGGGGGAGATTTATTGTATGGCTGGGAGGAGATTTACTATGGGGGGTGATTTATGGTATGGCTGGTGAAGATTTATTATATTGCTGGGGGACGATATATTGTATGACTGGGGGATATTTATTGTGGGGAGAGGGGTGGGAGAGATTTTGTGTGTGAGTGATTGGCGCGGACACAGAATGGGGAGAATGGGTGCAAACATGGAATGTATGCGGACACAGTATGGGGAGTGAGGGTGATGGGATGTGTGCAGACACAGTATGGAGAATTGGGGAGATGTGCAAGGGTAAATATATGAGGAGACAGTACTGTTAGCAGGGGGATGTGAAAGAAGACAATATGAGGAGGAGGGAGTGGGAAATAATGGGGGGAAAAAAGTGTGAGAAGGAACAGAATAGAGACTGAGTAGTGTGGGGGTTAGTATGGGAGGTGTTACGGATCCGGGAGGTGGAACCTCTGTGCTACGGTGCAAGGAGGGACCCAGAGGGGCGTAACTAAGTATCAACCCGGACCGACCCTGGTCGTACGGC
Organism: Phyllobates terribilis; assembly: GCF_046119375.1. Taxonomy (NCBI): domain Eukaryota; kingdom Metazoa; phylum Chordata; class Amphibia; order Anura; family Dendrobatidae; genus Phyllobates; species Phyllobates terribilis. Next base: position 1,032,620,777 of record NW_027362761.1, on the reverse strand, counting down.
GGCAAACGACTCCGTGACCAGGGAGGGGCCGAGCCGAGGGACCAGGTGCTACTCTGGGGACGACCTTGTAAGGGAGCAGTTGACTCCCACGGTACAGATGGCAGGGACTGACCGGAATAGCAGGTAGGCACAGCAGGCAGGCTGGCGAGCAGAAGCCTCCAGGTAGGCTATCAGGTACACACGGCAAATGACAGCAGGAGTCTCTAGGTGGGCTGGCAGGTGGTCACGGCAAGTGACGGCAGGAGTCTCTAGGTGGTCACGGCAAGTGACGGCAGGAGCCTCCGGGAAGGCACGGCAGGTAACAGGCAGGTAACAGGCAAGTAACAGGCTGGCGGGCAAGACTGGTAGTCAGGCTAGCAGTAGGACCTGAGGGCTGAAGCAGAGGTCAGAAACACTGTGCAACAACTTTTGCTTGGGCACCTCCATTTTGGAGGAGGTGCCTTATATATGGGAGGACCCTTGGCTATTGGCCGGGGACTCCTTAGGACGGCGCGCGCGGCCCCTTTAAGAGGGAGGGAGCGCGCGCGCGCCCTAAGCACAGTGCCCAGGGAGCTGCGCGCGCCGGCAGCAGGAAGAGGAGCACTGGAGAACGCAGAGCGGGGAGCGCGGGGAGCGAGGAGGTGAGTGGGACGGCGTCTCTGCCTGGCAGGGGGCAGAGACGCCGATGCTACAGGGGGGCAATGTTAGGTCACAGCCAGGAGGAGACGGTATGCCAAGGAGGGGGGAGTGTGATGAGGGGGAACAGTATAGAGACTGGGCCCTATGGGGGGGCACAGTGTGAGAGGACAGTGTGAAGTGGGGGCCCAGTATGGTAAGGAGAGGACAGTGTGGAGAGCATGTACCATAAGAGGGATAGTGTGGGGGTGATATTTTGTGCAGGGAATATAGTGAGGGGCAATTATTTATTCAGGGGTTCAGTGTATGGCAGATATTTTTATTCAGGAGCATTATAATGACACTGCTATCTTTAAGAGCACTGTGTGGGGATGTGCTGCAGAAGACAGGAGAAGATGGAAGTCTGCACAGACGAGCTGTGGATTAGAAAAGTCATCATGGGGTCTGGACAAGAGGAAGGAAAGAAAGAGAACAACTCCAGAGATAACGTCATCAATAAGGTACCTGGATGTAAATGTTATTTGTAATACTGACTAATTCTCATATTTTTATTTCTTAGGAGCATTAAAGGTGTGGTCCAAGTTTGTGATAAGTCTGCAGTCATCCTATGTGACTGCAGACTTCAGAATTCTCACAGTGCGCCCTGAACACTGTCAGGATTCTCTGGTGCCGGCGATTTGTATACTTGCGGTCACATGCCGATTAGACATACGTGGCATCACTCAATGACAATGAATAGAGCGAGGCCGGACACGTCTAGTCAGAATGTGGCCTGAAGTATACAAATCTCATACTTGTGGTGACATGACCATCCACTCTTGCCACGGCAAGGGAGAGTTCTAAAAGTGTGCAGTACATGCACTGTGCGAATTCAGAAGCCTTCAGTCACATAGAGTAACTGCAGATTTTCATCTCAAACCTGGACAAGCCCTTTAATCATAAAATGAAGCCCTGTAGCCAATCCTAAAAGCGTGTAATATACTCACTGTCAGGATTCAACTCTGCTTGCAGGTTCCACCAGTCATCTCATTGCCACTTCACTCACATGCGATTTTCATACTTACTATCACGTGACAGTGAGCTTCTCTTCCTACTTCTCTCAATTTTTCACTGAACATTGAGAGAATTAGGCAGAGCAACTCGTCAGCACGTGACTAAGTGTGTAAAGTCGCATATGTGCTGGGGGGGCGCCAAACTGAAATCTTGTCCCAGCTGCCAGAAAGCCTAGATACACCTCTGTAATATGATGATTGCAATATATTAAGGGGAAAAAAACTTTGATGGGAGGAGTGCTTCTTTATAGTCGCTCAATTTCATAAGATTTGGATAATACATGCTTGTAAGGGAAATGTCTGACAGCAGTACAATTACACTGATTTGTATCAGCCATTCACAGTATGGTCTCTACTAGTGATGAGCGAGCACTAAAATGCTCGGGTATTCGTTGCTCGGGTCGAGTACATTGGAATACTCGGGTGCTCGACCCGAGAAATGAGCCCAATGTAAGTCTACGGGAAACTCGAGCATTTTTCAGGCGGCTCCCCCCTGTGGTCTGCAGAGGGCCTAAAAATTGCCCAAATCGATGGGAACAGTGCTCAAATGACATGGGAACAGCATGGGGAAAACCCCTGGAAGCATCTCAGACTCCCAGATCACTGCTGTCAACAACGTTGTCAGAGTATTACGCCACTTTTAGTGACTCACAATAAAACACACCAAAATGAAACCAAAATGGATTTTCCTGGGAAATATGTTAAGGAACATCCTTTACAGGGTAATGACTTGTATATAAGGTAAAATAAATAACCAAAAACAAAACTACTCCTCCACACCTTGGGCTATGTTCACACGTAGCGTTTTTGATGCGTTTTTGCACTTTTGCATTGAATTCAACCAAGACAAATGCATTCACCAGGAAATGTCATTTTAACATTTTACAACCTTATCTGGCCATGTGGTGTGTGACACATCATCAGACACATGCATACAGTGCTGAAAAGACATGGGAACAGCATGGGGAAGACCTCTGGAAGCATCTCTGACTCCAGGGTCACTGCCTAAAAGCCCCTCTGGTAGCTCCTTGCATCCCAGCACAGAGGTTCCACCACCCGGATCCGCAACATATTTCACCACAGCCATATTCTTTAGCTTGGTGAAGGGACATGGGAAACCATATCTACTCCAGCTGTCATTTCTCCCAGGAAGTCCTCTAAAGCCGCTTGAAATGTGGCCTTTTAGGCTCGTGAAGGCGGAAGCTTTTCATAACCTCATGCCGGAGGCGGCCGGGTGTCCATACTCGGTCCCCAGCCGCCACTGTATCTCCCAGTGTCGTCTCTGCCTTCCACAAGCACGGGTCCCACAACATTACCCGTGCCCTCCCCAGTGCACTTACAGGGAAGGACCGCCTAACCACAAACACGTGGACAGGTGGATGTGGCCAGGGACAGTACGGAGCCAGTCCACAGCTTTTTTTGCTGAATTGTATTTCACCACAGCCATATTCTTTAGCTTGGGGGAAGGACTTGGGAAACCATATCTACCCAGCTGTCATTTCTCCCAGGAAGTCCTCTAAACTGCTTTCACTTGAAATGTGGCCATTTAGGCTGGTGGAGGCGGAAGCTTTTCATAAACTCATGCCGGAGGCGGCCGGGTGTCCATACTCGGTCCCCCGCCGCCACTGTTTCTCCCGGTGTCGTCTCCACCTTCCACAAGCACAGGTCCCATAACATTACCCGTGCCCTCCCCAGTGCACTTACTGGGAAGGACCGCCTAACCACAACCACGTGGACAGGTGAATGTGGCCAGGGACGGTACGGAGCCAGTCCACAGCTTTTGTTGAGTTGTATTTCACCACAGCCATATTCTTTAGCTCGGTGAAGGGACTGGCATAGAGGGAAACCGTATCTACTCTGGGTGTCATTTCTCCCAGGAAGTCCTCTAAAGCAGCTTTTGCAGAAGCAATGGCAGCTCGTTCAACTTTAACTCGCACTTCTCGGTGGTGCTTTGATACACAAACATCTTAATTTGCGCATTTAATTTCATGACTGCAGAGTTGGGCAATGGCCTGATCTGCAATCCGGTTTGAGAAATGACATGCATAAGCACGTCCGATCCACATTAAAAAAACAGCCATAGAGTATCCAGGAACCTTCCCCCACACTTTTCTTAGCCAGGGCTTCTTCTCGGCAGGGTTGGACGGATGCACTAGAAAACCGGAGACTCCTCCGGTGGGCCCTGGCTTCTCCTTCAGGAGAGTTCATAGTGCCGAGATGAGGCCATGATGATGATTGTAACATACCTGGTGGCGAGCTTGCATGGTGCACCATCTCTCACCATGCAAGATCGCAAACTTGATTTTCAGTCCAGTCTGCTAGCCTGGCTTCTCTTCATGCTGTCTGTTTGTCTCTGTTCTGACTGCTTAGGGCGGCAGCCCGGTTACTTCCTGGTTCTTGTAGCTGCTGTGGGCGGTGTGCCCTAATGCGTCCTCAGCCTATTGCTATTTGTCACTGGATATTTAAACCAGCTCCACCTTGAAGCTGGTGCCTGAGCAACTATTATCTTCAGAGGGCTTCTTGCCTCTCATGTGCCAGGTCCTGTTCTGTTTTTCTTGCCTGTCCGCCTTCCTGGAGGCTGTATTCCCAGGCCTGTCTGAACACGCTCCTAGCCTGTTCGTCCTGCCTTCTGGGGACCGCATACCCAGACCTGTTATCTGTGTCTTCTAGCCTGTTTGTTCGCCATTCTGGGGGCCGCATACCCAGACTCCTTCCTGTATCTCGCTGCAGTGTCAGTTCCTGTCTTAACACTCAGTTCCTGTCTGAACACTCTCCTAGCCTGTTACCTGTTTTTCTTTATGTCTTTACCTTTCCTTTTTCTGCAGAGTCTGAACCTGCACCTAACTCCTACTCGTTGTCGCTGTACTTCCGTTTGTGAGTTTGGAGTCCACTCGCTACTTCTTTGTAAGTACCTTGTGTGTATCTGGTTCTGCCTTTCCCTTCCAGTCTGTTCCGTGTGAACAGAGCCCTGTCCCCTCTGCTCTGTCTTTGCTCACCGCTTGGGCGGTTTTCCCCTTGCTCTGCCTTGCTTACCGCCCCGGCGGTTTATCTCTGCTCTGCCTTACTTACCGCTCTGACGGTTCCTGCCCGCTCAGCCTTGTCTACCGCATCTGCGGTTTCGCTCTGCTCAGCCTTGTCCACCACATCTACGGTTTCGCTCTGCTCAGCCCTGTCCACCGCACCTGAGGTTTCGCTCTGCTCAGCCCTGTCCACCGCACCTGCGGTTTCGCTCTGCTCAGCCGTGTCTACCGCACCTGTGGTTTCGCTCTGCTCAGCCGTGTCTACCGCACCTGCGGTTTCGCTCTGCTCAGCCTGGTCCACCGCTCCTGCGGTTTCGCTTTACTCTGCTTGATTACCGCATCTGCGGCTCTAAACCCGTCTCCCAGTCTGTACTGGACCCTACCCAGCCTGTACTCTAACCTGCCTGTTCCTGTATTCCCCGGTGTGGGTCAACAGCCGTGTCCGGGGTCTGACCTGGAGTCGCACCTGGTCCCTCTGCTCGGTTCCTCCCTGGTGCTCGGCGTCGTAGCCGTCGTGCGACCTGGGTCAGATTGGGTTGACACTTAGTTACGCCCCTCCAGGCACTCTCCGGTTCATGGCACAGTGGGATCACTAATCACGCACATGCCAGTCAGTCCGGGCGTGTGCACAAAAGTTTGCTCAGGTCTTGGTTCCCGTTGAGGCCCACGGCCCTTCGCTCTCAGAGACATTTTGAATCCGTGTTCAGCGAATACATGCATTAAAAATAAAAAATAAAAAAATATATATATATTTTTTTTTTTCTCTAGCTATGGCCCAGGCGATTTATGCACCAGCCCAGATGGATCTATCAGCACTTGTTCCTGCGCATCTGCCACGGTACTATGGGGATCCTAAACAAAGCCGTGCATTTGTGGAGCAATGCATGCTGCATTTCAAGTTCTACCCTCTCTATTTTCCTACCAATTGGGCTAAAGTGGCATTTATGATATCCTACCTAGCGGGTGATGCCTTGAAATGGATCACCCCCCTATGGGAAGCATGGGATCCTATCGTCCTTGACCTGCAGGCCTTCCTGGTGGCCTTTCTAATGGTCTTCGATGACCCAAATCCTGAAGCCTCTGCTAAAGCTTCCCTTCCCAATATCTGGAAGCAGCCCCGATGGGTAATGTGTGTGGGTAACTCACCAGTTCTCCAGCCTGAAGAGACTGCTGCCCACCCAGAATCCTCACAGGATGACTACGCTCCACAGAATACTTCTCTTCCCAACCTCAAGAGGCAGTCCAGACGTGCTAGTCGTAGAGGCAAGCCATCACGCCAGGTTCTGTCCTCCCAAAGACCTCCTGTTCCCCAGCCTGTAGAAACAGCTACCCGCACGGAATCCATGAAGGTTGACCATGTTCGGCAGGCAAAGCAGAGGCCGGAACTCAGTCACGAAATCGGATTGCAGTCCCGCTGCGGTTGTTTGGGACCCCCTGACGGTCTTTGTCCAGTGAAGGTTGGAGAATCCCAAGACATTAGGCCTGTAGGAGAGGCTGTCCTGGGCATTAGTGTTTCCTCTCCACAGATGACCATGACTGTCTCCGTGGCAAGTAAAAGCCTCGGATTAATTGGAAGTTTCGGGCTTAAAGCCTTGAAGAGTCAGTGTCTGATTCCCCTCCGAAAAATCCAGAAGCCGGTTTGGGCATTGTCAGCAGAAGGAAGAGCCCTACTCAGAAACAGTCAAAAGATGTCTGTACAAATTAAGCTCCAGATTGGAGCATTACACTTGAAGAAGCTTTCCTTTCAGGTGCTGACTGGTTTACCCACAAGTCATCCAGAGCCGAGAGATCTAGTGCCCGCTCAGGTCTGGAGACCATGCATGGTGTATCTTGGGGGACTGTTAAGGTACAAGGGGTGTCCAGTCCCAATATCTTCAGGACAGTCAGCAATGTCTTCTTCTTCTTCACCAGATCTGCTAGTCGCTGACTCGCTGTGCGCTGAAGTCTCCGAAGGAAGAGAAGCGGAGGCAATGTCTGCACACAGTCTCGACGATTGTACCAATGATCTGGCTTCAGGTACCGTCCCGCCTCACAGAAATGTTATCTCTGAAACCAGTTTGAGGATGGTCCCAAAGCATGGACCCTCCATCTCTAATAAATCTGGCCTTGCGTCCATCGAGGCGGTGGATACCCCCTAGTCTCTGCACCCCTCCAACACGGCGGAGGACCTACAGTTGCCTCCTGAATCCTCCAGGGTGCTACCTGATAACAAATGGAGAGAGACTTTCCTACACCCTGTACCTAATACCTCGCCCGCTTCATCCAGTGAGTTTGACCAAGTGTACTCCGAAGCTATGGTTACTCCCGAGTCTCTGCTCTCCTCCAACCAGGCGGAGGACCTCCAGTTGTCTCCCGAACCCTCTGGGGTGCTACTTGATAACAATTGGAGTGAGACTTTCCTACACCCTGTACCCGATACTTCGCTCACTTCGTCCAGTGAGCATGACCAAGTGTACCCCGAAGCAGTGGTTACCCCCGAGTCTCTGCACCCTTCCAACCAGACGGAGGACCTCCAGTTGTCTTCTGAATCCTCCGGGGTGCTACCTGATAACAAATGGACAGAGATTTTCTTACACCCTGTACCTGGTACTTCACCCACTTCATCCGTTGCTGAGGATGGCTTGATGGGAGGAAGCATCCTAGTTACCAAGATGATGAGACCAGTTTTGTTTCCTCTAGTGGACAGAAGAGGTAATCCTCTTGAAGAGAAGGATTGGCCACCCAATTCTCTGCGGAACACTCTTGCAGGCTTGAAGAAGAGGGGGCATAAGGGGGAGTACTGTAACATACCTGGTGGCGGGCTTGCATGGTGCACCATCTCTCACTATGCAAGATCGCAAACTTGATCTTCAGTCCAGTCTGCTAGCCTGGCTTCTATTCATGCTGTCTGTTTGTCTCTGTTCTGACTGCTTAGGGCGGCGGCCCGGTTACTTCCTGGTTCTTGTAGCTGCTGTGGGCACACCCCTAATGCGTCCTCAGCCTATTGCTGTTTGTCACTGGATATTTAAACCAGCTCCACCTTGAAGCTGGTGCCTGAGCAACTATTATCTTCAGAGGGCTTCTTGCCTCTCATGTGCCAGGTCCTGTTCTGTTTTTCTTGCCTGTCCGCCTTCCTGGAGGCTGTATTCCCAGGCCTGTCTGAACACGCTCTTAGCCTGTTCGTCCTGCCTTCTGGGGACCGCATACCCAGACCTGTTATCTGTGTCTTCTAGCCTGTTTGTTCGCCATTCTGGGGGCCGCATACCCAGACTCACTCCTGTATCTCCCTGCAGTGTCAGTTCCTGTCTTAACACTCAGTTCCTGTCTGAACACTCTACTAGCCTGTTACCTGTTTTTCTTTATGTCTGTACCATTCCTTTTCTGCAGAGTCTGAACTGCACCTAACTCCTACTCGTTGTCGCTCTACTTTTGTTTGTGAGTTTGTAGTCCACTCGCTACTTCTTTGCAAGTACCTTGTGTGTATCTGGTTCTGCCTTTCCCTTCCAGTCTGTTCCGTGTGAACAGAGCCCTGTTCCCTCTGCTCTGTCTTTGCTCACCGCTTTGGCGGTTTTCCCCTTGCTCTGCCTTGCTTACCGCCCCGGCGGTTTATCTCTGCTGTGCCTTACTTACCGCTCTGGCGGTTCCTGCCCGCTCAGCCTTGTCTACCGCATCTGCGGTTTCGCTCTGCTCAGCCTTGTCCACCGCATCTGCGGTTTCGCTCTGCTCAGCCTTGTCCACCGCATCTGCGGTTTTGCTCTGCTCAGCCTTGTCCACCGCATCTGCGGTTTCGCTCTGCTCAGCCTTGTCCACCGCATCTGTGGTTTTGCTCTGCTCAGCCTTGTCAACCACATCTGTGGTTTCGCTCTGCTCAGCTTTGTCCACCGCACCTGCGGTTTTGCTCTGCTCAGCCCTGTCCACCGCACCTGCGGTTTCACTCTGCTCAGCATTGTCCACCGCACCTGCTGTTTTGCTCTGCTCAGCCCTGTCCACCGCACCTGCGGTTTTGCTCTGCTCAGCCCTGTCCACCACACCTGCAGTTTCGCTCTGCTCAGCCCTGTCCACCGCACCTGCGGTTTCGCTCTGCTCAGTCATGTCCACCGCACCTGCGGTTTCGCTCTGCTCAGCCTTGTCCACCGCACCTGCGGTTTCGCTTTACTCTGCTTGATTACCGCATCTGCGGCTCTGAACCCGTCTCCCAGTCTGTACTGGACCCTACCCAGCCTATGCTCTATCCTGCTTGTTCCTGTATTCCCCGGTGTGGGTCAACAGCCGTGTCCGGGGTCTGACCTGGAGTCACACCTGGTCCCTCTGCTCGGTTCCTCCATGGTGCACGGAGTCGTAGCCGTGGTGCGAACTGGGTCAGATCGGGTTGATACTTAGTTACGCCCCTCCAGGCACTCTCCGGTTCATGGCACAGTGGGATCACTAATCACGCACACGCCAGTCAGTCCGGGCGTGTGCACAACAATGATAGAGGCCACCATCTGCTTAATGTTCTGTTACTTGGAATGCAAGAGCAAGTATGCAGCCAGCCACCCACCCACAGGCTGCAATACTAAACTGCCAGATTTCTGGGCAGCTGCATGCAAGTGAAAAGGGCCTTTTAGGCTCGTGGAGGCGGAAGCTTTTCACAGCCTCATGCCGGCGGCGGCCGGGTATCAATACTCGGTCCTCAGCAGCCACTATTTCTCCCGGTATCGTCTCCGCCTTCCACAAGCACGGGTCCCACAACATTACCCGTGCCCTCCCCAGTGCACTTACTGGGAAGTACCACCTAACCACAAACACGTGGTCAAGTGAATGTGGCCAGGGACGGTACGGAGCCAGTCCACAGCTTTTTTTGCTGAGTAGTATTTCACCACAGCCATATTCTTTAGCTTGGTGAAAGGACTTGGGACACCATATCTGCTCCAGCTGTGATTTCTTCCAGGAAGTCCTCTCAAGCTGCTTTCACTTGAAATGTGGCCTTTTAGGCTCGTGGAGGCGGAAGCTTTTCACAGCCTCATGCCGGCGGCGGCTGGGTGTCAATACTCGGTCCCCAGCCGCCACTATTTCTCCCAGTGTTGTCTCCGCCTTCTACAAGCACGGGTCCCTGAACATTACTGCTGGTACTTTTCTGTGGGAATTTGCTTGCCTCCTACCAGCCTGGAATATTTCCAGTAAACTATGGTACGACGCCATGGTATTAGCACTGCCCCCAGAAACATTAGGAAAGCCTTCCCCAATTTCCTTCTCAGGAATTTTATTTGGTAGACTGAGTGGCTGCTCAAATACATTAGTTTCTCACAAAGAAGCTGAAGATAGAGTGGCAGTAGGTGCAAGTTTCTCCAGCCTGTTAGATATCAGAGGGTGAACGGCAGCACATTGGTTCAGTGGTTAGCACTGAAGCTTTGCAGCTCTGGGATCCTGGGTTCAAATCGCAGCAAGGACAACATCTGCAAGGATTTTGTATGTTCTCCCCGTGTTTGCGTGGGTTTCCACCTCAGTAAAAAGCAGCCATAGAGTGTCCGGGAACCTTCCCACACACTTTTCTTAGCCAGGACTGCTTCTTGGCAGGGTTGGACGGTCCCACCAGAGAATCCTCTGGTGTGCCCTGGCTTCTACATCAGGATAGTTCATGATAGCGCTAACTTTTCAGCTGCTATGGGGCTCTTGAGCAGGGGAGAAAGGTGAGCCCTCAGAATCAAATCCTCTGGTGGGCCCAATGTTTTTCAATCTGAAACAGCTTGGGAGTTGTATTTCATCACAGCCATATTCTTTAGCTCGGTGAAAGGACTGGCATAGAGGGAAACCGTATCTACTCCGGCTGTCATTTCTCCGTCACCAGGTTCTGCCCATTGTCACACACGACCATGCCTGGCTGTATGTTCAGCAGTGAGAGCCACAGATCAAGCTGCTGTGTTACAGCTTTCAACATCTCTGCAGCACTGGGCGATTTGTCACCTAAGCATTAAGCATGTTATCTTCAGCACAGCCTGTTGCCGCTTTGCCAAGGCAGTGCTGCAGTGCTTTCAGCTTGTGAATGATGTGGTCATTTCGGAGATGGAGGAGGAGGTGCAGGAGCTGAACAATGTGATTACATTGAGGTTACATTGGCGACTCTGTTTTTATGTTTTTATACTAAAGAAAGATGCTACTGTTTTTTTTTTTACGTTATTTTTTAAGGCAAATGCAATCACCGGGAAATGTCATTTTAACATTTTACAACCTTATCTGGCAATGTGGTGTGTGACACATAATCAGACACATCCTGTTTCATTGATGATGGAGGGACTCTGAAGGACACATAGAGCAGGGCCACAGTAACAAGTACGACATTTTCCCATTAGAAAGGAGAGAGTCTGCTATACAGTTATAGGGTATGCAGTGAGTCCAACGGCTGACCAAATTTAGGAAAAAACCCACTAAGAAATTAAAGACACATAGAGCAGGGCCACAGTAACGATAAATTCCCATTAGAAAGGAGAGAGTCTGCTATACAGTTATAGGGTATGCAGTGAGTCCAACGGCTGACCAAATTTTGGAAAAAACCCACTAAGAAATTAAAGACACATAGAGCAGGGCCACAGTAATGACAAATTCCCATTAGAAAGGAGAGAGTGTTGGCCTATTCAGTGAATGCAAGGGCTGCCAAAAATTTGGAGGCACTTCAATGCCCCTTGGAAGAGACGTGGAGGAGAGCCTCATAAAAAAATGTTCCCATTAGAAAGAAGCGGGTCTCCTATACTTGTAATGCCCATGCACTAAGTGTATGGGTTGACAAACATTTACCCCTGGGGGGTATACATGAACATACTGTATAATTTTTTTTTTTTTTACAGGCATCATAAACACCCTTTAAAAAAAATTAAGTGGGTGTTGCATCACGGGCCACGGTCACCTGGTGATATGGTGGTGGAGAATGAGGAGAAGGAGGAGGACAAGAGCAAATAGCCAAAATCAGGAAGCGTATACCCATGTGTGGGTGTGAAAAGGTGCATGGGAATACACCTCCCAAGAAAAGACACTGGATTTGAGTTTAGGTTACGCTGCTATCATTCGGTGGTGTTGAGAAGTCTGGCCCAATCCAGCCCTTGTTCATTTTTATAAGAGTCAGCCTGTCAGCATTTTCAGTTGACAGGCGGATGCGCTTATCAGTTATAATTCCACCAGCGGCACTAAAAACCCGCTCTGATAAAACGCTGGCGGCAGGGCAGGCCAGGACCTGCAAGGCATAGAGAGTCAGTTCATTCCACGTATCCAGCTTGGATACCCAATAATTATTAGGCACAGGGGAATCACGGAGGACGTTGGTACGGTCGGCAAGGTACTCCCTCAGCATCTTCCCAAACTTTGCACTCCTTGTGAGAGTACCCCGCGCCTCAGGGCCTGTGTGATGGGAGGGTCTGAGAAAACTCTCCCATAACTTTGACAGTGTTCCCCTGCCTCTGCTGGATTTAAGTTGTGTCTCTCTTGCCTCTACTCCTTAGTTGTCCAACGAAGTGTGCCCTCTGCCGCCAACGTTTTCAGATTGGAATTTTTTAAATAGTTCCGCAACAAGGGCCTTCTGGTACAGCCCCATTTTTGTAGACTTGTCCGCCTCAGGAATAAGAGATATAAAGTTCTCCTTGTAGCGTGGGTCTAGAAGTGTCACCAACCAGTAATGACTGTCAATCAAAATTTTGAGAACGTGAGGGTCATGGGAAAGGCAGCGTAACATAAACTCAGGCAAGACTTCCGTGTCCTCACCAAGAGGATGACTGACCATGCTCTCCTCCTCCTCCTCTCTGTCCTCTAGCCATCCATGCTGAACAGACGGTATGACAGCTGTGCTGGTAGTGCCGTCTATAGTGTGTGAAACTAGCTCCTGTCCTTCCTCCTCCTCTTCCTCATTGTCACCCAATCCACGTTGGGATGAGATGAGGCTTGGTGGTGTGTAATCACCCTGTATGGTTCCTTGCTCCATCTCATCGTGCTCCGCCTGCAATGCATCCTCTTTGATTGTGAGCAGAGAGCGTTTCAGAAGACAGAGAAGTGGGATGGTGATGCTAATTATGGCATCATCGCCGCTCACCATCTTGGTGGAGTCCTCAAAGTTTTGGAGGATGGTACATATGTCTGACATCCATGTCCACTCCTGAGGTCTTATGTGTGAAGTCTGAACTAAATACCGACGGCCTTTTTGATGCTGTTGGTACTCAACAACTGCCCTCTTCTGCTCACAAGTCCTTCCCAACATCTGCAATGTAGAGTTCCAATGCGTGGGGACATCACACACCAGTCTGTGAGCCAGAAGCTGCAAACGCTGCTGGAACATGGCATGGGCGGAAGAAGCTTTAGATGACTTTCTAAAATGGGCACACAGGCAGCGTACTTTGACAAGCAGGTCTGGCAGCTCCAGGTAGGAGTTGAGAAACCGCTGAACCACGAGGTTAAGCACATGGGCCAGGCATGGTACGTGTGTGAGCTCGCCTCGTTACAGAGCTGCCACCAGGTTTCGGCCATTGTCACACACGACCATGCCTGGCTGTAGGTTCAGCGGTGTGAGCCACAGATCTGCCTGCTCTTTCAGAGCTGTCCACAACTCTTCAGCATTGTGCGGTTTGTCACCTAAGCATATTAGCTTCAGCACAGCCTGTTGCCTCTTGGCCGAGGCAGTGCTTCCAGCTTGTGACTGATGTGGTCATTTCGGAGATGGAGGCTGAAGAGGAGGAGGAGACTGGGGAGGATGAGGTGGGTGCAGGAGCTGTAGACCGTGGGGGCAACCCTGATTGACCTAGGGCCCGCAATCTTTGGCATCGGAAGGATGTTTTCCGTCCCAAGGTCCGACGGGGTCCCGGCTTCCACTATGTTAACCCAGTGTGCCATCAGCGAGATGTACCATCCTTGCTCACAAGCACTTATCCACTTGTCCGTGGTTAGGTGGACTTTCCTGGTAACTGCGTTGTTTAGGGCACTGCTAAAGTTTTGGGACACATGCTTGTGTAATGTGGGGACCGCACACCAGGAGAAATAGTAGCGGCTGGGGACCGAGTACCAAGGGATGGTCGCTGCCATCAGGTTGCGGAAGGCTTCTGTCTCCACGAGCCTAAAAAGCAAAATTTCGAGCGCAAGCAGTCGTGAAATGTGAGAATTTAGTAGTGTTGCCTGTGAGGCGTTGGCTGCATATTTGCACTTGCGCTCCAAGGACAGGGGTATGGACAACTGAACGCTGCGCTGGGACAAGGACTTGGATGTGCTTCCCGATGCTGCTACTTGATAGTGCGCAATGACAGGTGCAGGGCAAGAGGCATCTTCGCATGCATCATGGACAGGGGATTGGCTTGCAGGCACAACAACGGAAGAAGCAATGGTGCCATCTGCAGACACTGTTCCTGGACCTTGGGGCTTGGCCCACAAAGTCGGGTGCTTTGCTGCCATGTGCCTGATCATGCTGGCAACTTTCTTTCTGTTGGTGTTACGGGGAACGGTTGCCTGCCTTCTGCCTGCGGCCACCACACTGCTTGTTCCTGCCTGGAGGGGTGCTCTGCCTCCCTCCCCCTGTGTGCTGCTGTCCTCGCTCTGCATGTCCTCCTGCCAGGTTGGGTCAGTTAACATATCATCCACCACCTCGTTTTCCACTTCTGCACCCTGGTCCTCCTCCTGACTTTCTGGCAATTGTGTCTCATCATCGTCCACCTCTTATGACACTTTCCCACCGTCGCCTTCGTGTGATCGTGGCTGCTCAAATATTTGGGCATCGCTACACGCGATCTCCTCTTGCCCTGCTTCAAGTGGACCAGGCGAGAGGCCCAAATCTATAAATGGAAAAGTAAACAGCTCTTCAGAGTGTCCAAGTGTGGGATCAGTTATCTCCAGGCACTCGGCATGGTGAGAGGAAGGAGGATCAGGGTGAGGAATATGCGGTCCAGACTCACGGCTACTGAGATTTGACCGTGTGGAAGACAGGGTGGTGGTGGTGGTGGTGGCTAAGTGACTGGAAGCATTATCCGCTATCCAACCAACAACCTTTTGACACTGCTCTGGGTTCAATAGTGGTGTGCAGCGGTCCCCTAGGAATTGGGACAGGAAGGTTAGGCGAGAATATGTGGGTGTTTGTTGTGGCACAATTTCAGCTTGCCCACGGCCTTGTCCTCGGCCTCTGCATGCACCATCACCATCATGTCCAGTTCCCCGTCCCTTGCCACGTGCCTTGCCCATTTTACATGGAGGACAGTATCTTCCACGCTCACTACAAATGACTGACTTATATGTGATCCGTGTGATGGAGAAAACAGAGTTTTAGATACTTGGCCTGTAGGTAACTAGTTTGAACAGCAAACCAGTGACAAAAATGTCACTGACACAGTGAAAAAAAATTGGAATGGAGGCCAAAAATGGCAGTATTTTCTGAAAACGTATATGTGATCCATGTGACGGAGAAAACACAGTTTTAAATAGCTGGACTTCTAGCGCTGTAATATGGAAAGGACCTGGCTGTATTCTGCAGTGCCGACAAGCAAATGGCGCAGAAAAACTGTGTTCTCTGGATCGCTTTTAAAGCAAATAATGAGGATTAAGATCCACAAAAAAGTATTCCTGGCCCCTGAGACCTGGGCCTTTGTATAGAAATATCTAACAGCAGCAGAAGGCAGAATTGGAATGGAGCCTCTTGTGCTATATGCACTGCAGTCTGCTATATACCCTGCCTGCCTATATACCCTGCCTGCCTGATATCTCTGCAGATGGATTAGTTAGTCCTCAAAAGGACTACTCTGCCTGATTCGGAGTGACTGTGACGAGCACAGCGGCGCCAGGTCTGATATAGAGGCCTTATGACGCTGTGCGGCCATCCAATCACTGTAATGCCACAACCCCCATGGCTGCAGCATTACAATGAGTGGCAGGCAATCCCTGCATGTTGATTGGCGCTCTAAAGAGCGCCAAACATGCAGGGAGGGGACCCGAGTTCCCACTGAGCAACCCCGGAATTACTCGGCGAGCACCGAGCAGTACCGAGCATGCTCGCTCATCACTAGTCTCTACACAAAAGGGCATAACCTGTATTTACGGGTATTAGGGGAACTCAGAACACAGGGGTCTTTTGCTGAGAACACCATGACACCTCCGTTTGGTGAGTCTTAGCTTCAAAGAGTTAGCTGATGTTCATTGTAGCTAGACTGGATATTTCTATATTTTCGTTATGGAGGGGGCTATCCAGAAACACAAGGTATTTAATATGCAAGGTGCTTGCCCCTAATTAGCACACAGTCCAATTACAACACAGCAATTTTAATATTCCAACCTAGGCTGTTGTGGAAACATGAGTCCAGAGCCAGGCATATAAAAAGCTGGGTTACACAAGGAAAAGAGTTCACATGTGGGGGTCAGCAGAATCTGATTGTGATCAATAATTAATTTCTCCTCCCCTCACGGAAACAGAAAAACTGAGAACCAAGAGTCCATGCTACTTCTTAAAACTTAATTTTATTGAAAATGCATTAAAAACAACAACAAAGATAAGTGAGCATATGTGTAAATTCACTGAAAAAACACAAATTAAAGGATGGAGTTACTGACTATGTGCAAACAGTCTAGAATCTGCAGAGAAAAAAAGCCTGAGGTTTAAACGTCAAAAATGCCTATAGTATATCCCTAAATAGTTATATGTATCTGAACAGTATTAACATGGCATAACATTGTTTTTAATGCATTTTCAATAAAATTAAGTTTTAAGAAGTAGACTTTTGGTTCTCCGTTTTTGCAAGTTTAAATGAATTGCTACAATTATTTGGGCATTAAACAATATATATTAAAAAATTAAACTGGATAAAAAAGCTAGGTATTTCTGTAATTTCTCCCATTTTATTATATAACTGTGTGCATATTTGTGTGTCGTTTTATTTTTCTCTTTTTATACCTTGTACCTTATATTCTTCTAAGCACTGTATTTTTTATATTAAAGGTTATGTCACGTGCTGAGAAGTATGTACGTGACAAGTCCCTAATTTAGCTAGAATTGGAAATAATAGTTTATCTCGTATTCTAGTGTGTGAGAGACAGAATGGCATTAAAGTTACAATCAAACATCATTATTTTGCTGTTTTATGGATAATCAAGGTAATTATTTTTCTTTTATTCATTCACATTATTCTGTTAGGTTGTGTGCCCACGATGCATTTTTTAAGTGTTTCCGCAGCGGCAAAAACGCTGCAGAAGGTCTGCCATGTTCCCCAATGATAATCCGCATGTGCTGTGCACATGCTGCGGAAATTTCCGCTGCGGATTATCATTGCGGAAAAAAACGCAGCATTACCAATAATTTTGCTGAAGTGCTTTGTTTTCGCCGCCATTGACTTGCATTAGAACGCATGTATTCCGCTTCACTAGATAAGCACATGCGGAATACATGCGTTCAATGTGCGGATGGTACCCAGGTCTAGAGGAGAGGAGACTCTCCTCCGGACCTGGGTACCATAGAAAACTGTAAAAACAAGAATAAAGTAAAAAATATATGTTATACTTACCTTCAGGCGGCCCCCGGTGTGCTCGTCCTCTCATGCCGGCAGATCGCGATGGACTGGAGGACCTGCGCTGACGTCATAGTCATGTGACGGGTCACGCGACGCTGACGTCGGCAGGTCCTTCAGTGTACTGCTATCTGCCAGCATGAGAGGACGGTGAAGCAAGACTGCAGGGGCCATCGGAAGGTAAGTATAGATTTTTTATTTTTAACGATTCTTTCGGTCACACTATATAAAT
This sequence comes from Phyllobates terribilis, assembly GCF_046119375.1. Lineage (NCBI taxonomy): Eukaryota > Metazoa > Chordata > Amphibia > Anura > Dendrobatidae > Phyllobates > Phyllobates terribilis. The sequence continues at coordinate 1,032,603,391 of NW_027362761.1, read as the reverse complement.
CCATACCGTTTGCATGGATTTATATAGTGTGACCAAGTTGACAAGCACTTTCCAAGTGATGCTAAAATCGCTTGGAAAGAGCTTGACAACCCACATGTGGAAATGCATGTGAAGAACGCTTCACATCCGCAAGTCCTTGGCAGGAAAAACACATGTACAATCCGCATGCGATTTTTTTCTGCCAGGGAGATGCAGAAATGCTCAGGAAAAATCTGGAGCATTTCTGCATCGTGGGCACATAGCCTAAATTTATTTCATCCCCCTTGCACGGGGTATTTTTTCCATACTGTGTTTATGATCCATTAAATACAGTTTGAAACATTAAAAAAAATCTTGTGTGTTTAGATATTGGTGTCCAAGGAGTAACGTTTCTCCTGGCGGAGAGTGACATGTCATGCCTGACATGCCAAGGTGAGGAAAATTTTAAGCCGCAATGCTCCTCTGGGAAATATGCAAATTGTCTCTTCAGAGAGGAAGAGTACTAGAATTCTAGTGCCACCTATAAGGAAAAGCAATCCTAAAAGTCAAGATCGACTCTCTAACGAGCCTTGTCACATAATTTAGGCTATGTGAACACAATGCGGATTTGGTGCGTTTTTTAGGTGGCACTAGAGTTCTAGTCCTCTTCCTCTCTGAAAAGACAATTTGCTTAGATATTGGTGTCTAATTTTTGTTATGGCGCTCCCTATGCATGTTTCCTTCATTCTAAGAACTCAGTCCTTCATTCTATATTGGCTGGCCAACATAAAGCTGTTGGACTGAGTTGCAGAGTACTTGTACTCACTGCTAATGGGCACATTAAATGGACTTTCTAAAGGAAATCAAAAGAACACTGGGGGTTTATGTAACAGCTACATATGTCTACACACTGGAGCATTTTTTTAAATAGCTTTTAATTGAATAGTTACGCAACAGGGAAATGTGATATTTGCTTGTGAAATAACTGCTTTAAGGATTTTTTTTTAGTATTTAACATGATGTAAATTGCGTAGTCTTTCATAGGCATCACTACTCCCCCCATAAGGAACAATGGATATAATAAATAAATATTTATAATATTAAATGTTATTTCATATTTTATGATGTAGGTAATTAATATAGTGAAAAATATTTCATAAAATGCAAACTATTATTAACAGTTTTCGAGTTTCACTTCACTCTTTAAATGTGCTGTTCTTCTTTTACTTCTGTCACCTTGACTCTAATTAGGTCTTCTGACGGAGCCCAGGGCCTTGGAGACAGTCTAGCTTATTTTTTTTCTTGGCGTTCATTTGCCAGCATGCTGGTATGAAGAATGGTTCTGTATCAGCCTTACTTTAACTATATTTCTTCTGAGAGACATTGCCCAGCTTCTCTCATTTATATTCCATTATCACCTGTATCATTTATTTGACACTACACACTTTTAAAAAATGTTTTGCTTCCCCCCTAAATTAGAGAGTTATGTGTGGAACAAGCATAAAATATACTGTAAGGGGCAACCTTTATATAAACCCAACACAACTGGTAAGATATTCGAATAATGATGTCATAATATAATGTGATGTCACACTTCCCCACTACTATGCATGATGTTGCAGACAAAATAGTAACATTTGGAAGATATACCTTATTTTTTAACGTTCATTTGTCGTAAAAAGTAATCTGATAAACTCTTATACCAGTTTCTTTAGTGGTTTTGAAGAGACAATTATTTATTTAATTTTTTTTTTAATTATAAGCCCCAATTCATCATTGCCCATGCACCTGTTTTTTGTCATTTTTGTGTGATGTGTGTCTTTTTTTTGTTTGCACCGAATTCATTTTTTATTTGCACTATTTTATATGTGTTCTTTTGTTTTTGTTTTTTTTTTCGCTTTGTAGACATAGTTTATCAATTCCAGATATTTTAGTCTAATTCATCAATTGCAAGTATTTAAAAAGTCATAAAGTTTGGTGTAACTTCACTCCAATATGAACACACCCAAATTTTGGCAGAATTTTTTTGATTTTTGGCACCAAAGAGTCTCAAAAAAAGTTCTCAAGACAAGATTGAAGCTCATTTTTAACTTGAATTGTGTGGACTATTTTGATGAATTTGCTAACAAAAACGGCAACGAATACCACATAACAAAAAAGGAAAGTGACTTATAAAAAAAGCAAATGATGAATAGGGGTTATAGAATTTATATAGATATGGTATTACAGGTAAACATCTGAGACATTATTTGTACTTAGTGAAGCTTGCAATCTAATTTCCTTTTATAAGAGAAAGGAAGTCAACTAATATATCAGTATGGGAGTGTACAAGGAAACAGGAGGAAAGAAATGCAAACAGTGTACCAGTATCTGTGCCCATGTAGTGTGTCCTTAAATGAAAGCTATCATTAAAAAATGATGTTTTCTTTAAATCTAGTGATGAGCGAGCACTAAAATGCTCACGACGAGCAATGAGCCCAATGTAAGTCAATGGGAAACTCGAGCATTTTTCTGCCCCCCCCCTGAGGTCTAAAAAATGCTCAAATCAATAAGAACAATGCTCAAATGACATGGGAATAGCATGGGGAAGACCACAGGAAGCATCTCTGACTTCCGGGTCACTTCTGTGAACAAAGTTATCAGAGTATTACGCCACTTTTGCAGACTCACAATAAAAGATACAAAAATGAAACCAAAATGGATTTCCTGGAAAAAATGTTAAGGAACATTCTTTCCAGGGTAATGACTTGCATATAAGGCAAAATAAATAACCCCCCCAAAAAAATTCTCCTCCACACCTTAGGCTACACTATGTTCACATGTGGCATTTTTGATGCGTTTTTGCACTTTTGCATTGCTTTCAACTGTGAAAAATACATTCACCGGTAAATGTCATTTGTGAGACATGATCAGACACATCTTATTTTATTTATGAAGGAGGGACTCTGAAAGTCACAAAGCCAATTTTTACAGGGCCATCAGGCAGCCCTTACTATTGTTAAAGGGCCAGCAGTCGGCCCTCACTATTGTTAGAGGGCCATCATCCGGCTATGCTTTGCTGTTCCCATTTTTAAGAAGCGGGTCTCCTATACTGTTATTGCATATGCAGTGACTGCAAGGGCACCCAAAACTTGAAAAGACCTCAATACTTCTCTGAAGAGACATAGAGGAGGGCCTCAGTTTAAAAAATGTTCCCATTATAAAGGAGCGGGTCTCCTATACTGTTATTGCATATGCATTGACTGTAAGGGCTGGGAAAATTTGGAAAACCCCAGTACACCTTTGAAGAGACATAGAGAAGGGCCTCAGTTTCAAAAATGTTCCCATTATAAAGGAGCGGGTCTCCTATACTGTTATTGCATATGTAGTGACTGCAAGGCCTTCTCAAAATTTTGAAAAATCCAAATACCCCTTTGAAGAGACATAGAGGAGGACCCCCCCCCCCCTAAAAAACAGCCTCTGGATTTGACTTTATGTTTTGCTGCTATCATCTGGTGGTGTTGAGAAGTCTGGCCCAATCCAGCTCTTATTAATAGTGTTGAGCGAGCATGCTCGACACTGCTAAGTAATCACCCGAACAGCTCACTACTCGGGATGTTCGGCGAGCACCGAGCGTTTCCGGGTTACTCGGGCAGGAGCTCGGGTCTCCACTCTGCACGTTTGGCGCTCTTTACAGAGCCAATGAACATGCAGGGATTGCCAGCCAGTCACTGGAAAGCCGCAGCCATGTTGTTTGTGGGCACTACAGTAATTGGCTGGCCGCACAGCGCCACCTCGAGTATTTAAAACTGGGCGCTGCCATCTTGGACACAGTCGCTCCGGATCAGACAGTGTAGGGTCAGTGCTGCAGAGCTAGGGAGAGATTTATACTGCAAAATAGTTAGTGTAGGGTCTCTAAAGCCTGCCAAATCAAACAAACAGTCCTTCTCAGGACTAATATCCATCCCAGATATCAGGCAGGCAGGCAGGCAGGCAGGCTGTATAGTGGTTATACCAACAAACACTGCATTACAGTCCTGTGTGCTCCTGCTGGTCAAATTTCTAGACTTAGCCCCAGGTCTCAGGGGCCAAAAAAAAATCCTTTTTTTTCATCTAAATCCTGTTTTGTTCTTTTTTCCTCAGTCAGACTGTACAAATACCCATCTTATTAACCTTTTGGTATTCCTCCCCCCCAAAAAAAAAAAAATTGAGTGTGTCTGTGAGTGTTCAGACACAATTATATCTGTTTAAAAGAGTCTGGTGTAGGCCAGAGAACTAGAACTGTGTTTTTCCTCTTCCACGGTTCAAATCTGGGTGTTATCAACCTGCTTGCCTTTTTTCCATAAAAAAAAACAGTTTGAGTGTGTCGCTGACTTTTCAGACACCAATATAAATATTTTAACAAGTCTGGTATACACCAGGAAATTATAACTGTGGTTTTGCAGTTCCACATTTCAAATCTCTGTATTATCCACTTTTTTGTCTTTTTTGCATAAAAAAACATTTTCAGTGTCTCGCTGACTCTTCAGACACCAATATATCTGTTTAAAAGAGTATGGTGTAGGCCAGAGAACTAGAAGTGTGGTTTTCCTCTTCCACGGTTCAAATCTAGGTGTTATCAATCTGCTTGCCTTTTTTCCATAAAAAAAAACAATTTGCGTGTGTCACTGACTGTTCAGACACCAATATATCTACACTGTGTGCAGAATTATTAGGCAAATGAGTATTTTGATCACTTTATACTTTTTATACATGTTGTCCTACTCCAAGCTGCATAGGCTTGAGAGCCAACTACCAATTAAGTAAATCTGGTGATGTGCATCTCTGTAATGAGGAGGGGTGTTGACTAATGACATCAACACCCTATATAAGGTGTGCTTAATTATTAGGCAACTGCCTTTCCTTTGGCAAAATGGGTCAGAAGATAGATTTGACGGGCTCTGAAAAGTCCAAAATTGTGAGATGTCTTGCAGAGGGATGCAGCAGTCTTGAAATTTCCAAACTTTTGAAGCTTGATCACCGAACAATCAAGCATTTCATGGCAAATAGCCAACAGGGTCGCAAGAAGCGCGCTGGCCAAAAAAGGCGCAAAACTTCTGCCCATGAATTGAGGAAAATCAAGCATGAAGCTGCCAAGATTCCATTCGCCACCAGTTTTGCCAAAGTTCAGAGCTGCAACATTACTGGAGTATCAAAAAGCACAAGGTGCGCGATACTCAGGGACATGGCCAAGGTAACGAAGGCTGAAAAATGACCACCTTTGAACAAGAAACATAAGATAAATTGTCAAGAATGGGCCTCGAAATATCTTAAGACTGATTTTTCAAAGGTTTTATGGACTGATGAAATGAGAGTGACTCTTGATGGGCCAGATGGATGGGCCAGAGGCTGGATCAGTAAAGGGCAGAGAGCTCCACTCCGACTCAGAAGCCAGCAATGTGGAGGCATGATACTGGTATGGGCTCGTATCATCAAAGATGAACTTGTGGGACCTTTTCGGGTTGAGGATGGAGTGAAGCTCAACTCCCAGACCTACTGCCAGTTTCTGGAAGACAACTTCTTCAAGCTGTGGTACAGGAAGGAGTCGGTATCGTTCAAGAAAAACATGATTTTCATGCAGGACAATGCTCCGTCACATGCATCCAACTACTCCACAGCGTGACTGGCCAGTAAAGGTCTAAAAGAAGAAAAAATAATGACATGGTCCCCTTGTTTACCTGATCTGAACCCCATAGAGTACCTGTGGTCCATCATAAAATGTGAGATCTACAGAGAGGGAAAACAGTACACCTCTCGGAACAGTGTCTGGGAGGCTGTGGTGGCTGCTGCATGCAACGTTGATCGAAAACAGATAAAGCAACTGACAGAATCTATGGATGGAAGGCTGTTGAGTGTCATCATAAAGAAAGGTGGCTATATTGATCACTATTTTTTTTTGTTTTTGCTTTTGCATGTTAGAAATGTTTATTTCTAAATTTTGTGCACTGATATTGGTTTACCTGGTGAAAATAAAAAAGTGAGATGGGATTATATTTGGTTTTTATTAAGTTGCCTAATAATTCTGCACAGTAATAGTTACCTGCACAAACAGATATCCTCCTAAGATAGCCAAATCTAAAAAAAAAACACTCCAACTTCCAAAAATATTAAGCTTGGATATTTATGAGTCTTTTGGGTTGATTGAGAACATAGTTGTTGATCAATAGTAAAAATAATCCTCTAAAATACAACTTGCCTAATTCTGCACACAGTGAGTTTTAACAAGTCTGGTATACACCAGGAAATTATAACTGTGGTTTTGCAGTTCCTCGGTTCAAATCTCTGTATTATGCACTTTTTTGTCTTTTTTGCATAAAAAAAATATTTTCAGTGTCTCGCTGACTGTTCAGACACCAATACATCTGTTTAAAAGAGTCTGGTGTAGGCCAGAGAACTAGAATTGTGTTTTTCCTCTTCCACGGTTCAAATCTGGGTGTTATCAACCTGCTTGCCTTCTTTCCATAAAAAAAAACAGTTTGAGTGTGTCGCTGACTGTTCAGACACCAATATATCTATTTTAACAAGTCTGGTATACACCAGGAAATTATAACTGTTGTTTTGCAGTTCCTCGGTTCAAATCTCTGTATTATGCACTTTTTTGTCTTTTTTGCATAAAAAAAACATTTTCAGTGTCTCGCTGACTGTTCAGACACTAATATATCTGTTTAAAAGAGTCTGGTGTAGGCCAGAGAACTAGAAATGTGTTTTTCCTCTTCCACGGATCAAATCTGGGTGTTATCAACCTGCTTGCCTTTTTTCTGTAAAAAAAAATAGTTTGAGTGTGTTGTTGACTGTTCAGACACCAATATATCTATTTTAACAAGTCTGGTATACACCAGGAAATTATAATGGTGGTTTTGCAGTTCCACGGTTCAAATCTCTGTATTATGCCCTTTTTTGTCTTTTTTGCATAAAAAAAAACATTTTCAGTGTCTCGCTGACTGTTCAGACACCAATACATCTGTTTAAAAGAGTCTGGTGTAGGCCAGAGAACTAGAATTGTGTTTTTCCTCTTCCACAGTTCAAATCAGGGTGTTATCAACCTGCTTGCCTTTTTTCCATAATAAAAACAGTTTGAGTGTGTCGCTGACTGTTCAGACACCAATATATCTATTTTAACAAGTCTGGTATACACCAGGAAATTATAATGGTGGTTTTGCAGTTCCACGGTTCAAATCTCTGTATTATGCACTTTTTTGTCTTTTTTGCATAAAAAAAACATTTTCAGTTTCTCGCTGACTGTTCAGACATCAATATATCTGTTTAAAAGAGTCTGGTGTAGGCCAGAGAACTAGAATTATGGTTTTCCTCTTCCACGGTTCAAATCTGGGTGTTATCAACCTGCTTGCCTTTTTTCCATAAAAAAAACAGTTTGAGTGTGTCGCTGACTGTTCAGACACCAATATATCTATTTTAACAAGTGTGGTATACACCAGGAAATTATAACTGAGGTTTTGCAGTTCCACGGTTCAAATCTCTGCATTATGCACTTTTTTGTCTTTTTTGCATAAAAAAAACTGTTTGAGTGTGTCACTGACTGTTCAGACACCAATATACCTATTTTAACAAGTCTGGTATACACCAGGAAATTGTAACAGTGGTTTTTCAGTTCCGCGGTTCAAATCTCCTTTTTATTACCCTTTTGCCATTGATAGTGCGAGTGTAAGCTATTTTACTTCATTTACAATGGACAAGGCGCGTGGCAAGGAAAGTGGAACTGGACGTTCTGGTGATGGTGCGTGTAGAGGATGGGCCCGTGGCCAAGGTGAAAATGTGCCACAACCAACAGCCACATCTTCTCGCTCCCAGTCCTTGTCCGAATTACTAGGGAAGCACACAACAGCACCACTATTGTGAACTGATCAGTGTGAACAGGTTATTAATTGGATAGCAGATAATACTTCCAGTCACTTGGGCCCCACCACCTCCAGTCTGTCTTCCACACGGTCAAGTGTTAGTAGCCGTGAGTCTCTACTGCAAACTCCTCCTCACCCTGATGCTCCTTCCTCCCACCATGCCGAGTGTCATCAGACATCAACTGATCCCACAGTTGGACACTCTGAAGAGCTGTTCACTGGTCCATTTCCATATTTGTGCCCCTCGCCTGCTCAGCTTGAAGTGGTGGAAGAGGAGATCCCATGTAGCGATGGCCAAATATTTGAACAGCCACGGCCACAGGAAGGCGACGCTGGCAATTTGTCACAAGACGTGGACGATGACGAGACACAATTGCCACAAAGTGAGGAGGAGGACCTTGGTGCGGAAGTGGAAGAGGAGGAGGTGGTGGATGATCTAGTAACTGAACCAACATAGCAGGAGGACACGCAGAGTGAGGCCAGCAGCAAACAGGGGGAGGGAGGCAGAGTACCCAAACAGGCAGGAAGAAGCAGTGTGGTGGCCACACACAGAAGGCGGGCAACCGTTCCCCGTAACACCAACACGAGGGACGTTGCCAGTACAACCGGTAGGTCTTCCAGAGTCTGGAATTTTTTTAAAGACTCTGCTGATAACCCCAAAAAGGCCAATTGTACAACCTGCCTGGCCAGCATCAGCAGTGGTGACAAAACTACCAGCCTGACCACCACCAGCATGATCAGGCACATGTCAGCAAAGCACCCCACTTGGTGGGGCGAACCCCAGGGTCCACGACCAGTGTCAGCGGGTGTCACCACTGCTTCTTCCACTGTTGTGCATGCAAGGCAATCCCCTGCCCATACTGCATGCAAAGATGCCCCCTCCTCTCAGTCTTCACTTGTTATAGCAGTTTCTCAAGAAACAGCATCAACGTCCATGTCCACGTCCCACCGCAGCGTTCAATTGTCCATATTGCAGACCTTTGAACGAAAGCGCAAATTCGCAGCCAATGCCCCACAGGCCACAGTCCTAAATTCGCACATTTCACGACTGCTTGCATTGGAAATGCTGCCTTTTAGGCTGGTGGAGACGGAATCCTTCCGCAACCTTATGGCGGTGGCCGGCCCTCGGTACTCGGTCCCCAGCCGACACTATTTTGCCCTGTGTGCCATCCCTGCATTACACAAGCACGTGTCCCAAAACATCTGCCGTGCCATCAACAACGCAGTTAGTGGGAGAGTCCACCTGACAACGGACACGTGGACAAGTGCTTGTGGCCAGGGACGGTTCTTCTCCTTGATGGCACACTGGGAAGCCGGGACCCAGTCGGACCTTGTGACGGAACACATCCTCCCCACACCAAGGATTGCGGGCCCTGTGTCAGTCAGAGTTGCCCCCACAGTGTACAGCTCCTGCGCATCATCCTCCTCCTCCTCCTCCTCATGTTCAGCCTCCATCTCACATATCACCACATCAGTTACAAGCTGGAAGCACTGCAGTACTACCTCAGCCAAGCGGCAACAGGCTGTGCTGAAACTCATAAGCTTAGGTGATAAACCTCACACTGCTTGTGAGTTGTGGACAGCTGTGAAAGAGCAGGCAGATCTGTGGCTGAGACTGCTGAACCTACATCCAGGCATGGTCGTGTGTGACAATGGCGGTAACCTGGTGGCGGCTCTGAGGCGAGGCGAGATCTCACACGTACCATGCCTGGCTCATGTGCATCAAAGTACGCCACCTGTCAGCTCATTTTCGGAAGTCGGCTACAGCTTCCGCCGCCCTTGCTGTGTTGCAATAGCATTTGCAGCTTCCTTCACACCAAATGGTGTGTGATGTCTCCACACGTTGGAACTTTACCCTCCACATGTTGCAAAGTATTTGTGAGCAGAAGAGAGCAGTTGTGGACTACCAGCTGCAACAAGGCCGTCGATTTTCAGGTCAGACTCCACACATAAGACCTCAGGAGTGGACCTGGATGTCTGACATATGTACCATCCTGACAAACTTTGAGGAGTCCACCAAGATGGTGAATGGCGATGAAGCCATCCTTAGCGTCAGCATTCCACTTGGCTGTCTTTTGCAACGCTCTCTGCAGAGAATTAAAGAGGAGGCATTGTAGCCAGAATATGACGAGATGGATCAAGAAGCCGTAGCAGGCGATTATACACAGCCCAGCCTCATCTCATCCCAACGTGCATTGGGGGACAATGAGGGAGAGGAGGAGGAGGAGGAAGTACAGGAGCTGGTATCAGGCGCTATAGACGGTAGTACCTGTACAACTGTCATACCGTCAGTTCAGCGTGGGTGGCCTGAGGACAGGGGGGAGGAGGAGGAGGAGGAGAGCATGGTTAGTCGTCATCTTAATGAGGACACGGAAGTCTTGCCCGTTACCAGTCTGGCACGCATGGCTGACTTTATGTTACGCTGCCTTAACCGTGACCCTAGCGTTGTAAAAATGTTGGGTGACAGTCATTACTGGTTGGTGACACTTTTAGACCCCCGCTACAAGGAGAATTTTCACTCTCTTATTCCTGAGGTGGAGAGGTCTACAAAAATGGGGCAGTACCAGAAGGGCCTTGCTGCAGAACTCTTAAAAAAATTCCCATCTGAACACGCAAGCGGCAGAGGTCACAGTTCGTTGACCAACCAAGGCATACAGGCAAGAGAGAAGCAGCTCCAATCCAGCAGAGGCAGGGGAACACTGTCAACGTTCTGGGACAGTTTTCTGAGACCCGCCCAGCTTACAGGCCCTGAGGCACGGAGTACTCTCACAAGGAGTGCAAAGTTTCAAAAGATGGTGAGTGAGTACCTTGCTGACTGTACCAGCGTCCTCCGTGATTCCTCTGTGCCTTTTAATTAATTGGTATCAAAGCTGGACTCTTGGAATGAACTCGCTCTGTACGCCTGGGAGGTCCTGGTCTGCCCTGCCGCTAGCGTGTTATCGGAGCGTGTTTTTAGTGCCGCTGGGGGAATTATAACTGATAAGCACACTCTCCTGTCAACTGACAATGCTGACAAGCTGACCCTTATCAAAATGAACAAGAGCTGTTATGGGCCAGACTTCTCATCACCACCAAATGACAGCAGAGTAACATAAAGTCAAATCCACTGTGTTGTTTCGGGAGGTGTATTCCCATGCACCGCTTCACACCCACACATGGGTATACGCTTCCTCATTTCGGCTGTTTTTTGCTCTTCTCCTTATCCTCAGCCTCCACCACCACTATACCACCAGGGTGACCATGGTCCGTGTTGCCAGCATTGCAAGTTCCTCCGTCCTAATTTTTGGCAGCTTTTGCTTGGAAGGCATAGGCAAAGACTATAGGAGACCCACTCCCCAATAATGGAAATTATGTTTTTAATATGCTGTACTGCATGGCTCTTGTAAGGGGCATTAAAACCGTCTTGTTAAGCTACTATGACCTCCACGTTTCTTCCAAGGGGCATTAAAACCGTCTTGTTAAGCTACTGCGATCTCTACCACTCGTCCAAGGGGCATTAAAACCGTCTTGTTAAGCTACTGCGACCTCCACCACTCTTCCGAGGGACATTAAAACTGTCTTGTTAAGCTACTGTGACCTCCACCACTCTTCCAAGGGGCATTGATATTGTCTTTTTATTCCAATGTGACCTCCACGTCTCTTCCAAGGGGCATTAAAACCATCTTGTTAAGCTACTGCGACCTCCACCACTCTTCCAAGGGGCATTAAAACCGCCTTGTTCAGCTACTGTGACCTCCACCACTCTTCCAAGGGGCATTGATATTGTCTTTTTATTCCACTGTGACCTCCACTTCTCTTCCAAGGGGAATTAAAACCGTCTTGTTAAGCTACTGCGACCTCCACCACTCTTCCAAGGGGCATTAAAACCGTCCTGTTAAGCTACTGCTATCTCCACCACTCTTCCAAGGGGCATTGATATTGTCTTTTTATTCCACTGTGACCTCCACGCCTTTTCCAAGGGGCATTAAAACCGTCTTGTTAAGCTACTGCGACCTCCACCACTCTTCCAAGGGGCATTAAAACCGTCTTGTTAAGCTACTGCTATCTCCACCACTCTTCCAAGGGGCATTGATATTGTCTTTTTATTCCACTGTGACCTCCACGCCTCTTCCAAGGGGCATTAAAACCGTCTTGTTAAGCTACTGCGACCTCCACCACTCTACCAAGGGGCATTAAAACCGTCTTGTTAAGCTTCTGCGACCTCCACCACTCTTCCAAGGGGCATTGATATTGTCTTTTTATTCCATTGTGCCCTCCACGTCTCTTCCAAGGGGCATTAAAACCATCTTGTTAAGCTACTGCGACCTCCACCAGTCTTCCAAGGGGCATTAAAACCATCATGTTAAGCTACTACGACCTCCACCAATCTTCCAAGGGGCATTGATATTGTCTTTTTATACCACTGTGACCTCCACGTCTCTTCCAAGGGGCATTAAAACCACCTTGTTAAGCTATTGCGACCTCCACCACTCTTTCAATGTACATTAAAACCATCTTGTTAAGCTACTGCGACCTCCACCACTCTTCCAAGGGGCATTGATATTGTCTTTTTATTCCACTGTAACCTCCACATCAATTCCAAGGGGCATTAAAACCATCTTGTTAAGCTACTGTGACCTCCACGTTTCTTCAAAGGGGCATTAAAACCGTCTTGTTAACCTACTGCGACCTCCACCACTCTTCCAAGGGGCATTAAAACCGTCTTGCTAAGCTACTGTGACCTCCACGTCTCTTCCAAGGGGCATTAAAACCATCTTGTTAAGCTACTACGACCTCCACCACTCTTCCAACGGGCATTGATATTGTCTTTTTATACCACTGTGACCCCCAAGTCTTTTCCATGGGGCATTAAAACCGTCTTGTTAAGCTGCTGCGACCTCCACCACTCTTCCAAGAGGCATTAAAACCGTCTTGTTAAGCTACTGCGACCTCCATCAGTCTTCCAAGGGGCATTGATATGGTCTTTTTATACCACTGTGACCTCCAAGTCTCTTCCAAGGGGCATTAAAACCGTCTTGTTAAGCTGCTGCGACCTCCACCACTCTTCCAAGGGGCATTAAAACCATCTTGTTAAGCTACTGCGACCTCCACCACTCTTCCAAGGGGCATTAAAACCATCTTGTTAAGCTACTGCGACCTCCACCACTCTTCCAAGGGGCATTAAAACCGTCTTGTTAAGCTACTGCGACCTCCACCACTCTTCCAAGTGGCATTGATATTGTCTTTTTATTCCACTGTGACCACCACGTCTCTTCCAAGGGGCATTAAAACCTTCTTGTTAAGCTACTGCGACCTCCACCACTTTTCCAAGGGGCATTAAAACCGTCATGTTAAGCTACTGTGACCTCCACGTCTCTTCCAAGGGGCATTAAAACCGTCTTGTTAGACCACTCTGACCTCCACGTCTCTTCCATGGGGCATTAAAACGGTCTTGTTAAACCACTCTCAACTCCACAGCTCTACCAAGGGGCATTGAAATGTTGTTTTTAATTAACTCTAACCTCCACGACTCTTCCAACAGGCATTGCATTTCTTCCTAATTTTAGTCAGCTTTTGCTTTTCAATGCATAGGCGAACACTAAGGGAGACCCACTCCCCAATAATGGGTAAAAGGTTTTTAGTACGCTGTAATCCACGTCTATTTCAAGGGGCATTGCAGTTCCTCATAATTTTTGGAAAGCCTTCCATTCACTGCTTAGGCCAACAGTGAACAGGAGACCCTGTTGCTATAAATGGAAAAAAATAGTTTAATTAAGGCCCTCTGTCCTCCATGTCACTTCCAAGGGGCATTGGAGTGCCTCGAAATTTTTGGTAGGCATTGCACTCACTGTATGCCCCATAACTGTGCAGCCAAACCACTCCTTTTGGTACAGAAACATATCCTACAAGACATTTGTGGTTAACTGGCCGATATTGATGTGAATGGTCCCTGTTCCTCCTGCTCTTTCTCCTATTGCCACCACCTCATCCATCATTCATCACCTGAAGCTTTGTTTTAGCAGGAGTCATAGAACTGGGATAGAAGCAGGAAAACATCCAGCAATCCTCGGAGGAGGTAGGATATGCGCCAAAACGCTGACTACCTCAGGCCTAGCCGCTACTACATACATGCGCTTGCATTCCAAGGAATAGAAAGCTAAGGAGGTGGATGGCCTCATGATCATGAATAATTTACTCATTGTGTAGGAGGCCGACCACTGCTGCTGTCTACCTTCTGAACTTTGTGTTGAAGCCTGATTGACCCAGGACCCGCAATCCTCTATGTCTGGAGGACATGTTGCATCCCAGTGTCCAACTGTGTCCCGGCTTCCACAATATTAACCCAGTGTGAAGGCGTCAGTGAGATGGACCATCCCTGGCCATATTCACTTGTCCACCTGTTTGTGGTTAGGCTGTCCTTCAAATAGGGGCGACTGGGGACTGTTTATGGACACCCGGCCGGCCCCAGACGGCTGGGGACCGTGTGTGGGCACCTGGCCGCTAGGCAGCGGGGGACCGAGTTTGGACACCCGGCCGCCCCCTGGTGGCTGGGGACCGAGTATGGATACCAGGCCGCCGACGCAGCCATGACGTGATGGCCAGATTCCGCCTCCACATGCCTAAAAGGCCCAATTTCAAGTGCAAGCAAGCAGTATGGTATTGCAGCCTGGGGGTGGGTGGGTGGCAAGCTGCATACTTGGGGGAGGTACAATTGAACACTGCCCTGGGACAAGGACTTGCACGGGGATAGTTGCAAGTCTGCATCTTCTGATGCGGCAAGGATCACTTCTGATGGGCACACTTTTAGGCAGTGACCTGGGTGTCAGAGATGCTTCCAGGCGTCTTCCCCATGCTGTTCCCATGTCTTTTCAGCAATGTATGCATGTGTCACACATCACATGGCCAGGTAAGATTGTAAAATGTTAAAATGACATTTCCCGGTGAATGATTTGTCACGGTTGAATGCAATACAAAAGTGCAAAAATGCATAACAAATGCTACTTGTGAACATAGTCCAAGGTGTGGAGGAGTATTTTTGTTTTTGGTTATTTATTTTACCTTATACACAAATCTTAACCCTGGAAAGGATGTTCCTTAACATATTTCACAGGAAAGCAGTTTCAGTTTCGTTTTTTGAACATTTTATTGTGAGCCCGTAAAAGTAGCTTAATACCTCTGACCATGTTGTTGACAGCAGTGACCTGGGGGTCAAAAATGCTTCCTGGGGCGATCCCCATGCTGTCCCCATGTCATTTGAGCACTGTCACTATCATTTTGGGCACTTTTTAAGCTTTCTACAGACTGCCGGGGGTGCCGTCGCAAAAATGCTTGGGTCTCCCATAGATTAACATTGGGCTCGTTGCTCGGGTCGAGCACCCGAGTATCACGGTGAGCTCGGCCCGAGCTTCGAGCACCCGAGAATTTTAGTGCTCGCTCAACACTACTTATCAATTTTTATAAAAGTCAGCCTGTCAGCATTTTCAGTTGACAGGCGGATGCGCCTATCAGTTGTAATGCTCCCGGTGGCACTAAAAACTCGCTCTGACAAAATGCTATTGGCAGGCCACGACCTCCAAGGCGTAGACAAACAGTTCTTGTCACGTGTCCAGCTTTGGATACCCAATAATTCTAAGGCACAGAGAAATCACGGAGGACATTGGTATGGTTGGCAAGGTACTCCTTCAGCATCTTCCAAAACTTTTACCTCCATGTCAGAGTACCACGCGCATCAGGGCCTGGGCGCTGGGAGGGTCTGAGGAAACTGTCCCACACCTTGGATAGTGTTCCCCTGCCTCTGCTGCTTCGTATTTGTGTCTCCCTCAACTGTACTTCTTTGTTGTCCAAGGAACTGTGACCTCTGCCACCAGTGTTTTCAGATGGGAATTTTTTTAAATAATTCTTCAACAAGGGCCTTCCGGAACTGCAACATTTTACTAGACATCTCCACCACAGGAATGAGAGATACAAAGTTCTCCTTGTAGCATGGGTCTAGAAGTGTGACCAACCAGTAATTAATGTTGGCCAAAATGCGTACAATGTAAGAGTCATGGGAAAGGCATAGGAACATAAAGTCAGCCATGTGAGCCAGACTGGTTACAGCCAAGTCTTCCATGTCCTGACCAAGATGACGACTGTCCATGCTCTCCTCCTCATCCTCCTTCTCCTCATTCTCCCTTTCCTCAGGCCATCCACGCTGAACAGACGGTATGACAGTTGTGTGGGTAGTACCGTCTGTAGTGCAGGAAAACAGCTCCTGTTCCACCTCCTCTTCCTCCTCCCCATTATCACCCAATCCACGTTGGGGTGAGATGAGGCTGGGCTGTGTGGCATCACCCTGTATGGTTCCTTGCTCCATCTCATCATGCTGAACCTGCAATGTCTTCCCTTTAATTGTGAGCAGCGAGGGTTTCAGAAGACAGAGAAGAGGGATGGCGACACTAATTATGGTATCATCGCCGCTCACCATCTTGGTGGAGTTCTCAAAGTTTTGGAGGATAGCACATCCATGCCCACTCATCAGTTCTTATGTGCAGAGGCTGACCTGAATAACGAAGGGCGTGTTGAAGCTGGTACTCAACAACTGCCCTCTGCTGCTCACAAATCCTTCCCAACATCTGCAACGTTGACTTCCAATGCGTGGTGACAGCACACACCAGTCGGTGAGCTGGAAGCTGCAAACGCTGCTGAAGCACGATAAGGGCGACAGAAGCTGTAGGTGACTTTCGAAAATGGGCACACACGCGGCATACTTTGACAAGCAGCTCAGACAAATCCGGGTAGGTTTTGAGAAACCACTGAACCACTAGGTTTAGCACATGGACCAGGCATGGTACATGACCATGCCTGGCTGTAGGTTCAGCGGTGACAACCACAGATCTGCCTGCTCTGTTACAGCTGTCAACAATTCTTCAGAGGTGTGCGGTTTGTTCCCTAAATATGTTAGTTTCAGCAGTGCCTGTTGCCGCTTGGCCGAGGCAGTGCTGCAGTGCTGCAGTGCTTCCAGCTTCCGACTGATGTGGTCATTTCGGAGATGGAGGCTGAAAAGGAGGAGGAGGTTCAGGAGCTGTAGAATGTGGGGGCAACCCTGATTGACCCAGGGCCCGCAGTCCTCGGCATTGGGAGAACGTGTTCCTTCCCAGGGTCCGACTAGGTCCTGGCTTCCACTATATTAACCCAGTGTGCCATCAGCGAGATGTGCCATCCCTGTCCATAAGCACTTGTCCACGTGTCTGTGGTTAGGTGGACCTTCCCATTAACTGCGTTATTGAGCTCACGGATAATGTTCTGGGACACGTGCTTGTGTAATCCGGGTACGGCACACCAGGAGAAATAGTGGCAGCTGGGGACCGAGTACCGAGAGACGGCCGCCACCATCAGGTTGCGGAAAGATTCCATCTCCACTAGCCTAATAGGCAACATTTCAAGTGCAAGCAATCGAAAAATGTGTGAGTTTAGTAGTGTGGCCTGTGGGGTGTTGACTGCGTATTTGCGCTCGCGTTAAAAGGACTGGGGTAGGGACAACTGAACACTGCACTGGGACAAGGACGTGGAAACTGACGGTGATGGTTGCAAGTGTGCAATGACAGGTGCAGAGCGTGAGGCATCTTTGCCAGCACCATAGACAGAGGATTGACGTGCACGCACAACAGCGGAACAGGCAGTGGTGTCACCCTCAGACACTGTTTCTGGACCCTGGCATTTGGCCCAACTAGTCGGGTGCTTTGCTGTCATGTGCCTGAGTATACTGGTGTCTGGTCAGGCTGGTAGTTTTTCTGCCCCTGCTGATTCTGGCATACCAGAGGGTGGAAATGGCATTTTTGTGGTTATCTGGACAGTCTTTTAAAAAGAGCCAGACTCTGGAAGACCTAACAGTTGTACTGGCAACTTCCCTCGTGTTGGTGTTCTAGGGAACAGTTGCCCGCCTTGTGTCTGCGGCCACCCCACTGCTTGTTCCTGCCTGTCGTGGTGCTACGCCTCCCAACCCCTCTGTGCTGCTGTCCTCACTATGCATGTCACCTTTCCAGGTTGGGTCAGTGACTTCATCGTCCACCACCTCATCTTCCACGTACGCACCCTGGGCCTCCTCCTAACTTGGTGGCAATTGTGTCTCATCATCATCATCCGCCTCTTGCGACAGTTTCCCACCAATGCCTTCATGTGACCGTGGCTGCTCAAATATTTGGGCATGTCTGCATGCGATCTCCTCTTCCCCCGCTTGATGCGGGCCGGGCGAGAGGCCTGAATCTATAAATGGAAAAGTGAACAGCTCTTCGGAATGTCCAAGTGTGGGATCAGTTGTCTCCGGGCACTCGGCATGGTGGGAGGAAGGAGGATCAGGGTGAGGAATATGTAGTCCATACTCATGGCTACTGAGACTTGACCATGTGGAAAACATGGTGGTGATGGTGGCAAAATGACTGGAAGCATTATCTGCTATCCAACCAACAACCTTTTCACACTGCTTTAGCTTCAAGATTGGCGCTCCGCAGCCCCCTATTAATTGGGACAGGAAGGTAGTTCGACATGATGTGGGTGTTTGTTGTGCTCCCTCAGGAGGCATAGTTTCATCTTACCCACAACTTCGGCCTCTGCGTGCACCATCAACATCACGTCCACTTCCCTGTCCCTTGCCATGCGCCTTGACCATTTTAAATGGAGTGTAATATTTGGCTCGCTCCAAAAAATGTCTATATTATTATTGCAGTAATATGGGATCGCGTGTGATGACCACAATTTTAGGAAATGGCCTTATAGATGTGGTATTGGTCAGCGACCAAGTGTAAATAGCTTCACCAAAACACAGCTGGTTGACTTTAAATGGAGGGTAATATTTGGCATGCTCCAAAAAAAGTCACATTTATTACTGCAGGAATATGGGATCACGTGTGATGACCACGGTTTTAGGAAGTGACTTTATACATGTCATATTGGTCAGCGATCAAGGGTGAATGGGTTCAACAAAACACAGCTGGCTAATTTTAAATGGAGGGTAATATTTGGCACACTCCAAAAAATGTCTGTATTATTACCGCAGTAATATGGGATCACATGTGATGACCACGGTTTTAGGAAGTGGCCTTATAGATGTGCTATTGGTCGGCGACCAAGTGTGAATAGGTTCAACAAAACACAGCTGGCTGACTTTAAATGGAGGGTAATATTTGACACTCTCCACAAAATGTCTGTATTATTAACGCAGTAATATGAGATCACATCTGATGATGGAAAAGTTTCTCTGCTTCCACAATACAGCAATGCGAATAAAATCAAAAAAATATGGCTGTATTCTGCTAACAAGCAAATGGAGAAGTAAAGACCCTATTGTGCTGTATACACTGTCCACAATCTCTGCCTGCCTAACTCCTGCTATCACCACTAATATATGCAGCTGGATTAGTCCTCAGAAGGACTGTTAATTCAGATGGATATATATCTTGCTGTGGAATACCTATATCAAACTATTAAACCCCCAATTCTGTTCCTCACTCAGCACCTCTCCCTACTCTGCCTGTCTGAAGGGTAGACTGTGACGAGCATAGGGTCACTAGGTCTTATATAGACCCGATGACGCTATGCGGCCAGCCAATCACTGTAATATCAGGAACCTACCAATGTGAATCCTCTCTTAGAGACTAAAGTCTGCTTGTGTATGGGAAGGTAAGATCCTGCTGTAGTTAAAACCGCCTGTGACTTTAGTCTCTAAGAGAGGATTCACATTGGTAGGTTCCTGGCAACGAGAAACGCCTTACCTTGGCTGCCAGGTACACATGAATTGGCCAATTTTTGCACTAAGATTTCTTAATTATTTCTATTTTCTTGAGCAGTAATGCTATTCAAACTTCATATATTCCATGTTTGCATACTTAGCATTACTGAGTGCTGCTTTATTTGTTACTTGTTTCACTGTATGTTCTGGATCATCTGGACCAATTTCTAAAAATGAAATGAATTTTATGTTTTCTAAACATCCAGTAATTTCGACTTTTTATGTATTGCCCAATATACATTACAGCCTTCACCCTTCACGAAGATGGCCTTTTGTCTTAGGGGTGGACTCACTGCCACAAAATTGTGGTATGTACATGGATCGGATACTTAAGGAATTTGTAGTTGTATTACAACCTTATATATGTGATACATCGGACCTCCTACTCAGACTTGAGTACATCACGATTGATGGTGTTTTAACCCCTTTACCCCCGAGGGTGGTTTGCACGTTAATGACCGGGCCAATTTTTACAATTCTGACCACTGTCAATTTATGAGGTAATCACTCTGGAACGCTTGAATGAATCCCCCTGATTCTGAGATTATTTTTTCATGACATAGTGTGCTTCATGATAGTGGTAAAATTTCTTTAATAACTCTTGCGTTTATTTGTGAAAAAAACGGAAATTTGGCGAAAATTTTGAAAATTTAGTAATTTTCAAAATTTGAATTTTTATGCCCTTAAATCAGAAAGATATGTCACACAAAATAGTTAATAAATAACATTTCCCACAAGTCTACTTTACATCAGCACAATTTTGGAACCAACATTTTTTTTGCTAGGGAGCTATAAGGGTTAAAAGTTGACCAGCGATTTCTAAATTTACCAACAAAATTTACAAAACCATTTTTTTAGGGACCACATCACATTTGAAGTGACTTTGAGGGACCTTTATGACAGAAAATACCCAAAAGTGACACGATTCTAAAAACTGCAACCCTCAAGGTACTCAAAACTATATTCAAGAAGTTTATTAACCCTTCAGGTGCTTCACGGGAATTTTTAGAATGTGGAAGAAAAAAATTAACATTTAACTTTTTTCACAAAAATGTTAATTTAGACCCTAATTTTTTTATTTTTGCAAGGGTAACAGGAAAAAATGGACCCCAAAATTTATTGTACAATTTCTCCTGAGAATGCCAATACCCCATATGTGGGGGCAAACCACTCGAAAGGGAAGGAGCGCCATTTGACTTTTTGAATGTAAAATTTGCTTGAATAATTAGCGGACGCCATGTTGCGTTTGGAGAGGCCCTGATGTGCCTAAACAGTGGAAACCTCCAACAAATGACACCATTTTGGAAACTAGACCCCTCAGGGAACTTATCTAGATGTGTGGTGAGCACCTTAAACCCCTAGGTGCTTCACAGAAGTTTATAACATGGAGCCGTAAAGATAAAATTTTCACATTTTTGCAACAAAAATGTTTTTCAGCCTCCAATTTTGCATTTTCATAAGGGTAACAGGAGAAATTGCACCATTCATTTTGTTGTGCAATTCCTCCTGAGCACGTCGATACCCCATATGTGGGGGAAAACCACTGTTTGGTCACACGGCAGGGCTCGGAAGGGAAGGAGCGCCATTTGACTTTTTGAATGTAAAATTTGCTTGAATAATTAGAGGACGCCATATTGCTTTTGGAGAGTCCCTGATGCGCCTAAACAGTGGAAACCCCCCCACAAGTGACCCCATTTAGTCCCCTCAAGGGGTATGGTGAACATTTTGAACCCAGAGGTACGACACAGAATTTGATAACATTAGGTCATCATATTGAATAACTTGTCATTAGTCTTGAGAGCAAGTGTCGCTACTTGAGCTTGCATCAGGTACTCAGGTATGCACCATGTATCGTGGGTGCTCAAGTGACATGCTCGAGTCCCCATCCGCATGTTTCACGGTTATTAGACACCCAATAGAAAACAATATGCAGGGATCGCTCGTGCAAGGCAGGCAATCCCCGCAAATTTTTTTGGGCTGTATAACAGCTGCAAAACATATGGGGAGGAGACTGAGCATGTCACTCCAGCACCCACAATACTCAGTGCATACCCGAGCACCCGATGCAAACTCAAGTAGCGAGCACTTACACTCACTAGTTGCCATATCGTCATTTTTTTTTTACTTTTGAAAAAATCCCAATCCTAACCTAACACAACCCTAACCCTAGAGTTTATTTTTTACGCCGTTCTTCGTGCGGTATAAGTGATTAGATCACTTTATTCTTCTGTCGGTGTGATTACAGAGATACCAGATTCACATCGGGTTTTTATGATTTTTTGCAAAGACTAGTTTTTGCATCGCCATATTTTAAGAGCTATAATTTTTCGGTATTTCGGCGGTCAGAGTCATGTGACAGCTTGTTTTTTGCGGGACAAGTTGACATTTTTATTGGTACCATTTTTTGGGCATGTGACACTTTTTGATCGCTTTCTATTCCGATTTTTGGGAGGGAGAATAAACAAAAACCAACAATTCCGGAATTGTTTTTTTTTTTATAACGTTCGGCGTGTGGTAAAATTGATAAGGCAGCGTTATTCTTCGGATCAGTATGATTACAGAGGTACTACATTTATATTGTTTTTTATGTTTTGGCGCTTTTACACAATAAAAACTATTTTATTGAAAAAATATTTTTTTTTTATCGCTTTATTCTGAGAGCTATAACTTTTTTATTTTTCGGCCGATGCGGCTTGTTTTTTGCGGGACAAGATGACATTTTCAGCGGTACCATTTTTATTTGCATTTGTCTTTTTGATCACGTTTTATTGCCTCTTTTGTTTGGCGGTATGATGATAAAGCATGTTTTTTGTTTGTTCTTTGTTTTTTTGCTGTTTTTTTTGCTTCGATTGCAAAATTGAGGGGGTTAATGTGCAGGACCGCTCCCTGCACATAGTACCGGGTATCAGCTGTGACAATCAGCTGACACCCGGCGGCGATCGCCGCGCACCGTTTGTGTGCGGGCGCGATCACCATATGACCTAATAGTACGTGATTGGTCCAATAGGCCCAGGTCACCATGACGTACTATTAGGTCAAACATCAGAAAGGGGTTAATGACTTCTATTGATGTTGAGGCATTGTATAGCAGTATTCCACATCAGGTTGGTATGAAGGCTACTGAACTCTACCTTGGAACAGACGGCACACAATATACTTCACATAACATCTTCTTACTTAAGTTGGTAAAGTTTGTCCTTACAATTAATCACAAGTGATGAGTGAGAGTGCACGTTTAACCCTTTCGCCGAACATGCTCGGGTGCTTTCCGAGTATCTTTGGCGTGCTCGTACATTAAGTTCGAGTCCCTGCGATCGATAAACACCGTAAATGAAAAAATTCAAGAATGAAAAAATTATGTTTTTTGTGGTCGCTGCAATTCCACAAAAAATGATGAATTTTTTAATTTACGGTGTTTACCGATCGGGTTAATTATTTTATTTTTATATTTTTATAGATCGGATTTTTCTGAATGCAGAAATACCACATATGTGTATTTTTTATTTCTTTTAATATCTTTATTTTCAATGGGGGAAAATATTTCATTTTTTTTTTTACTTTTTTTTATACTTTTCATATAGTCTCCTTAGGGGACTTGAAGCTGCGATCGTCTGATTGCGTGTGCTTGATACACCAATGCCACAGGATCGCTGTATAAAGTGAAATCACAGTCTTTTTTGAAGCCCGACCACAGGCAGGGTTTCTAATGAGCTCTGTAATGACAAGCACGGAGGTCTTCAACAGACCCCCTGCTGTCTTAGCAATCCATAAGCGACCTGTGATCATGTCACGGGAGCACCGATGGGTGCAAGGAATGACGCGCACACATGCCGACGCATGCTAAATGCTGCTGTCAGAATTTGACATCGGCATTTGACAGGTTGACAGGCGGAGCTCTGTAACACACAGCCATCACCTGCCGGGTATGGGGCAGGCTCACCCCATGAGCCTGCTCCATACACCCGCTTCTGACTTGCGCTGTACATGTTTGGTAGATGTCGTGAAGGGGTTAATTACCTGAAAAAACTCTAGGTCAGACATGGCTTTGACTTCTGTATAGTAGAAAATACGACACTCCTAGGTTTCTTCTCGGATGCGCGGATAGGGTCCAACTCTGTAATAATGAAAAATAAAAAATCCTGGTAATCCAAAATAAAGTGAATGAAGATAATTTTTATTCAATATATATGTACTGAATAAAATTTATCTTCATTCACTTTATTTTGGAGTGTCAGATTTCTCTATTTTTGATGGCTTTGCTTTCTGTCACATTTCTAATTAGAAGTAATGTGATAAAAGCTTCTTGTAGGATATTGTACACCTAAAGCTACGATCACACGTTCAGTATTTGGTCAATATTTTACATCAGTATTTGTAAGCCAAAACCAGGTGAGGAACACTCAGAGGAAAGGTATAATAGAAATATGTGATATGTGCACAACATCTGCATCTTTCAACCAATCCTGCTTTTGGCTTCCAAATTCTGATGTAAAATACTGATCAAATACTGAACATGTGAACATGACTTTAAAGGGGTTGTTCACCCTTGAGAAGATTTTCAACAAGACCTGCAGCATGCCAAATCCTAGTGGTGTATAATGTACCCATGTAGTGTGAATATAAAAATGGCTATTTTGAGTCCATATGGAAACATACAGAATGTATTCAAACCAGCACTGGTCTACTCTGGTTTGGTCATATATTCACAGACAGATAAGGCTCATTCTGTTTTACTTTACTTTGTATTTAATTGATGTTTAGACACAAGACAATGTTAATAGTAACAACATCTTGAGGCCTGCTTATTCACATTGTCTGAAACCTTTACCACAAATAATCTTCTGTTTATTGAGTGTTATTGTAAAACATGAAGATTTACATAACCTTTTGTGTTTAGTTTACTTACTTGATTCCTAAGAGCTTTTAAATTGTATATGTTTATTGCACACCATTGTCTGAGTGAAAGCCTGTATCTGATTCACCTTTCCCATTAAAGGTGGCCAGTGTGGGGGGAGGGGTGGGAGTGAATTAGACTTACTAGCGTACATTCACTATATAAGGCCAGAGAAATAATACTGAGACAAGAAGCCATAAGTTGTACCTACACTGATGTGTAGTGTTGTGATACCTGCTCATGCAGTGTTGTGAGACTTCCAGGGGCTCTCTGTCTTGGTGAATTGCTTCTCTGATATTCCAGACTGATAATGTTTAAAAGCTCCTTGGTGATAACATGGGTATATGTACTTAACCTTTGTATGTTAACATATACAAAAGTATATGCAATCTCATATCATACGATTCCTATAATTATGTATTTAATCTTTTAAATGAACAATTATAAATAAAATTGCATTATATGGCAAGTAGTTGCCTTCTTTAAAGCCGTATCTGAAGCTTAGTGTCAAAAACTTGGCAAAATGACCCAGCATTAGGATTTGGTTATACTTATCAGTTTCAATCACAAGTATGTGATTTGCATAGCTGTGCTCACATGCCGACTACAGTCTAAGCCACTTCTCTCAATGTTTTATTGAGAGAAGCTTTGCAGCTGGTCGAATCCTAGCAGTATATAAAGTACACATCATTAGGATTAGTCTCTGCCTTGCCAGTTTCAGGGATAATTACATGACCTCAAGTATGAGATTTGCTAGCAAGCAGAGCTGAATCCTAACTGAATCCTAACAATGTGTACTTTACACACTGCCAGGATTCCGCAAGATGAGATGCTCGCCAAAAAAAATCCTCAGGGGTGGACAAACCCGTTAACATTGGTTGATAGTTGAAAAAGAAGTGAAGTATGGTATCATGTCATACTTGTCCACCCCCCAAAAAAGTTATTTATGCTATGGGGATCTTTTTCAGCCTAGAAAACTCATGTTGAGCAGATTTTATTCTCTCTGCCATGCCAAGGTAGGTAGGGACAGAAATACTGATCACCTAAGTTCCTTCTGTACCTTAATTGTACAGGTTCAATTAATTTTTAATATCTTAAGACGAAATTGAAAAATAAAATCCTGTTTTATAGTCCACATTCTGCTACTATCAAAACAATTTGTTGGCGTTCTGTACTCTTCATTAGTGTTGAGCCACCCCCGTAGTGTTTGAGTTCGGTTCGGTTCGTCGAACACCCGTATGTTCGCCGAACTGTTCGTCGAACACCTTTGAACACCGTTAAAACCAATGGCAGGCAAACAAAAACACATAGAAACACATAGAAAACACATAGAAAACACTTCAAAGGTGTCCAAAAGCTGACAAACTGCTCAGAAGACACAACTAACACATGAAAAAGTGACAAATACATATAGTCATGCGAAAAGAAAAGAGGTGGAGGAGTAAAAGGAGGGGGAGACACAGATATAGGCATGTCATGCCCTTCTAAAATCAAGAAAGGCTGGAGTAAAAATCTAAAATCAGCCTACCAACACCCAGACGTCGTGACAAGGAAATTAAAAAAAGAAATATCTTTAGGTAGAATGGCGGTTCCATTCAGAACACTTTCCTTACAAGACGTAGTGGTATCCCCGTTGTGAGTTGTGCCAAAAACGGAACCCAATACATTCGGACTAATCCACCATTTGTCATATCCAAGGGGCAGGTCCGTAAATGACAACATCGACGTGGAACCAAGTACAGTAGTATATACTGTACATCCTTTGACAAGGCAATCAGGCGGATCAAGAAGTTGGGAAGGGTCACCCTAATGGTCAAAACAGACATTGATGCGGCATTCCGGTTACTTACTACCTGTGCCTCCGAATAGTGTCCACCTATTGGGCTGCTTCTGGGAACGAGCATACTATATAGATCACTGTTTGCCCATGGGGTGCTCCAGATCCTGCTCACGTTTTGAGGCGTTTAGTTGTTTCCTCGAATGGGTTGTAATGGACGTTTCTAAGGGGGCACATATTATTCATTACCTCGACAACTTCTTATGCCTGGGCCCAAAAGATTCGCCACAGTGTGAATACACGCGGTAGTCCACCTATGAGAAGGAGAGAGCTGGAGGGAGAGCGGACACCACAGAGCCGAGGGGTTAGATGGAGAACGGAAGAAGGAAAGAGGGCGAGGGAGGTAAGGGAGTACAGTGGAAGGCCGACCTGAGCTCCCCCATGTTCCTGCTGGGCGGGGAACAGCCCTGGGAAGAAAAGCCACTTGCGCATCCCTTTGAGGCTACGGGCGCGAGTGGGCAGAGGGACTACTCTGGAGTGCGAAGCCGACGCGGCCAGTCCGTTCCTGCCCGTGCGACCTCCGTGTCGCTGGGTTTGTGCCAGAGCCATGGTGGACCCTGACGGCCAGCCCCCCTCTCCCAATACTGGTGCCTGTCCGATGGTGGGTCGAGCCCCCCCACGGTGGGGGGGGGAGTAACATCTGCAGAAGAAAGACCATCTTCCAGCCAAACTAAGATGTCTACTTCTTTTCGTGGACAATGTGATACGATCCCTTTCTTACGGACAAGTCCATCGCTACAAATTCCAGATGAGGCACAAAAACAGCAGGTGCTTCAACGGATATCAAGTGCTTCTTCAAGTGGGCTCTCCTCCACCTCAACTTCAACATCACAAATACTCCAGTCCTCAGAGGTGTCACCACAATCGCACTTGCTTCCTCACATCTCCAAAGTCTCCAGCTGCCCGTCTGAATATGGGGTAACACAGATGGTTGCGTCTGCACAGCTGTTTACTCATACTATAGCCTGGGAAACGGAGGTCTGTTCCAGAGCTTCTGTTAATCCAGACGAGGAAATGATCTGCACTGATGCCCAGAATCTTTATGAGTCGGATCCAGGACCAGATGAAGAAGGTTCTGAACATAATGTAGAACCTCGTTCCCAAACTGTAACTCCTGTTGGTGGACACAATGATGAAGACGATGATGAGACTCAAATACTTGATTGGAGCGACAACTTGAGTTTTCGGTCAGGGCAGGAAGAGGTTGGCTCTGAGGACGACGGTTGTGAGAACACACAGGGTGATGATGACGAGGTTGGAGATCCCACTTACTGTCAACCCACAGTCAGCCAGTCGATGAGGTCAGCAGAGGAGGTGGAGGAGGATGTGACTAGCCCAGGGGATGGGGATGACTCGGTACCCGGGCCTTTGCCTGGCCTTTGGGATGTCGCGGTGGTTGGCTCCCAGGCCCGTACCCTGGGGTCACTCTTTAAAAGGGTGGATAATTGTTAATTTTATAAGAGTTCGTGACGCCACCTGTGGTATCTGGTGAGAAGCACCAGTGCTGCAGCAGTCCACTGAGGCCGGTGATAAGGCAGCTCGATGGTATAGCTCCCCACAGGTGGAGCTAGGGCTCAGAAAAGCGTATGCAGGGGGAATGCAGGACAGGCGAGACCCAGCTGGGTCAGTGCAAGAACGGGAACGGACACGGTAGTCACTTCAGTATCTTTTACTGGTGGAAAATCATCTTAGAAAGTGCAAGCCAGTCAGAGGAGAAGTGACAGGAGCAGAGGCTCTGCATGAGCTCTGCTCCGGAGGTGGGCCTAGCCTGGGAGGCCCAGGACTGAAGGAGAGAAGAGAGGAGTGGGAGCAGGAAGGCTCCAGGAACCAAAGGGACCCTAGGGGTACGGGCCGTGCAGAAGGCCACCCGTACGCCCGGTGCCACCAGGAGGTAGAGGGGTCAGGACAGATAAGGGGAACCGGTCCCTCAACTAGCGGAGAAACAGCAAGGCTCAACTAGAAACCGGAGGCTGCAGCATTTCATGTACTGCAGGCCAAAGTCCACATCAGTCTCACTAAGAAGGTAGCCACATAGGACCCAGGGGACGGAACACACGTCGCCCGTCAAGGCCCGAGGATACCGGATAGAAGTGTCACTGGGTGTAAGGTGCAGGGAGAAGGCCAGAGAAAGGACACACAGAAGGGGGTCCTGCTAAGTACTCCGGAGCTATCTGGGGGTGGACTGAGCCACTCACTGAGTACGCACAGCACGGCGGGGGAGATTGCTCTGTTACCTGTAATCTCCATCCTGGAGTCCTGACAGGAATATGTCCAGTCCAATATCCATTAAGTTAACACCGTCGGGCCGTATGAGGCCTGCTTTATCTCCTTCCAGTTGTCGGTGTTGTATCACTACACCGCCTCTGTGTCTTCTAAATTTTCCCATCCGAATATTTATTAGCTGCCTTGTCCGTTCGATGGCCGTGATGTCTCGCGCACCTTGCCATACCGCTATCGGCACAATCTCTGACCATACTATAGTTAGTTTTGTGAAAAATTCTCTGAAGCGCTCAGTGTCTAGTTTCATTATTGCCATTAGTTATGCACTCTTGTGATGACCTAGGTCGTTTCCCCCATCCTGTATAACTAAGATGACCGGACCTCTTGCCTCTCTCCCTACCTTGATTACCTCCATTAATACCTGTGGCCATAGCAGGCCTCTAATACCTCTCCAGTTGAAATATGTGTTATGAAACTCTAATTTCCTCCCGCCTGGGCGGACTTTCGCCCTTTTTTCTGCCCAATATATATACGAGTGGCCTATCACCCACACTGTTGGCTTAGCGTCACCTGTAAAAGAAACAAACCACGTTAGGATAACAAGTCCCGTCTTATGTATCTCGCCAAACACGTGGATCGCCATCTCCCTATCCTCTGAACTTCCGTTTCTGACAGTCCTGCTCTTGCTGCTTCTGTGGCCGCGCCTATGCGGAATGAGTGTGTCCCGTAATCTTTGGGGTGGTTCCCTGCCGATGTGATGCATTTATTAAATATAGCTTGGAACTGGTATCTTGATAATGGCGTTCCATCAATGTGTGATAGGAAGAAATTACTTTGTGATCTGATGGTTATATATGTTTTTACTATTGTTACCCGACTCAGTGTACCGTTTGTGGGTTGTAGAAGTACCCAAGTGCCCCTGCCCGCTGGAACCGTTTTTGATTGGCGTATGCGTAGACATATTGCATTATTGGCTATGATTACGTCCTGATGTAATAAGCCTCCACTGGTGGTAATTTTGGATTGAGGGACTAATTCGCTTATGCATAGCGCCCCGAAGAAGGCGATCGCAAATGCAGTAGACAGTAGTGTTGCTTCAAATTGTGAGTGTCATGTTAATGGTGTTAGGGATATGATGTGAGAAATCAGTTTTAGTGACACGGGACTGAACGTCTACACTCCTGACTTGGCTGACCCCTTTTCTACCTTTTTATGGATTGTCTGATGATGAATCTCTTTGTCACATCTCCCCAATTCAGTAGTTGGAAGTGAAATGCTACTCCAGTCAGACACCGCTGCGCTGACGCCCCTGATATGCCCCTCATCATTAGCTGGTGGAGAAATTCTATGGTGACTTGTAATCTGGCTTGTTCACATTGGTCAATCCGTCTGCCTGCTACTAGTCGTGTCCACTCTACCCATGCCTTACCATATGCTTGACACGTCGACGGGGCAACTGACGCTCTGATTCATGGCAACAACTATTCGCCACTAGAACCAATAGGGAGGGTGGGCAACTGTTACCTGATGGGTGGGCATTGGGGAGGAGCTCTGTGAAAATCTGCCAATTGAATTGTGATAAAGCGTTAGCTGCAGCTTTAGACCCCTCAGCATCGAGACTAGCGCGGACCCATACATTGTGTTTTAGGCACAGGAATGCTAGCCAGCGTAGTAGGCCTAGCACTGGGAGAGATGATGATGCCATCTTATTAATGCATTGCGCTAGGCTGGTGTTTTTTGTTATGAAGCGTATATTTTTTTTAACCAGGAGCGCGCCCCATATTTCTATTGCTACCACTATTGGGAAGAAAAATTATTTTCCGGGCTAGATGCAGCTAAAAATTATTATTAATTTCAAAGCTGGTGGAGCTTGGTATAGATAGCCTAATACAATGAGTATCACACACTGCTACTATGCCCAAAATTATTTTCCAGGCAAGATGCAGCTAAAAATTATTATTAATGTCAAAGCTGGTGGATCTTGGCATAGATGGCCTAATACAATGAGTACCACACACTGCTACTAAGCCCAAAATTATTTTCCGGGCTAGATGCAGCTAAAAATTATTATTAATTTCAAAGCTGGTGGAGCTTGGTATAGATGGCCTAATACAATGAGTACCACACACTACTACTATGCCCAAAATTATTTTCTAGGCAATATGCACCTAAAAATTATTATTAATTTCAAAGCTGGTGGAGCTTGGTATAGAGGGCCTAATACAATGAGTACCACACACTGCTACAAGCCCAAATATTTTTTCAGAGCTAGATGCAGATAAAAATTATTTTGAATTTGCAACCTGGTGGAGGTTAGTGTAGATGGACTAATAGAACAAGTCCCACACACTGCTACAAGCCCAAATATTTTTTCAGAGCTAGATGCAGATAAAAATTATTTTGAATTTGCAACCTGGTGGAGGTTAGTATAGATGGACTAATAGAACAAGTCCCACACACTGCTTCAAGCCCAAATATTTTTTCAGAGCTAGATGCAGATAAAAATTATTTTGAATTTGCAACCTGGTGGAGGTTAGTATAGATGGACTAATAGAACAAGTCCCACACACTGCTACAAGCCCAAATATTTTTTCAGAGCTAGATGCGGATAAAAATTATTTTGAATTTGCAACCTAGTGGAGGTTAGTATAGATGGACTAATAGAACAAGTCCCACACACTGCTACAAGCCCAAATATTTTTTCAGAGCTAGATGCAGATAAAAATTATTTTGAATTTGCAACTTAGTGGAGGTTAGTATAGATGGACTAATAGAACAAGTCCCACACACTGCTATAAGCCCAAATATTTTTTCAGAGCTAGATGCAGATAAAAATTATTTTGAATTTGCAACCTGGTGGAGGTTAGTATAGATGGACTAATAGAACAAGTCCCACACACTGCTATGAGCCCAAATATTTTTTCAGAGCTAGATGCTGATAAAAATTATTTTGAATTTGCAACCTGGTGGAGGTTAGTATAGATGGACTAAAAGAACAAGTCCCACACATTGCTACAAGCCCAAATATTTTTTCAGAGCTAGATGCAGATAAAAATTATTTTGAATTTGTAACCTGGTGGAGGTTAGTATAGATGGACTAATAGAACAAGTCCCACACACTGCTACAAGCCAAAATATTTTTTCAGAGCTAGATGCAGATAAAAATTATTTTGAATTTGCAACCTGGTGGAGGTTAGTATAGATGGACTAATAGAACAAGTCCCACACACTGCTACAAGCCCAAGTATTTTTTCAGAGCTAGATGCGGATAAAAATTATTTTGAATTTGCAACCTAGTGGAGGTTAGTATAGATGGACTAATAGAACAAGTCCCACACACTGCTACAAGCCCAAATATTTTTTCAGAGCTAGATGCAGATAAAAATTATTTTGAATTTGCAACTTAGTGGAGGTTAGTATAGATGGACTAATAGAACAAGTCCCACACACTGCTACAAGCCCAAATATTTTTTCAAAGCTAGATGCAGATAAAAATTATTTTGAATTTGCAACCTGGTGGAGGTTAGTATAGATGGACTAATAGAACAAGTCCCACACACTGCTATGAGCCCAAATATTTTTTCAGAGCTAGATGCAGATAAAAATTATTTTGAATTTGCAACCTGGTGGAGGTTAGTATAGATGGACTAAAAGAACAAGTCCCACACATTGCTACAAGCCCAAATATTTTTTCAGAGCTAGATGCAGATAAAACTTATTTTGAATTTGTAACCTGGTGGAGGTTAGTATAGATGGACTAATAGAACAAGTCCCACACACTGCTACAAGCCAAAATATTTTTTCAGAGCTAGATGCAGATAAAAATTATTTTGAATTTGCAACCTGGTGGAGGTTAGTATAGATGGACTAATAGAACAAGTCCCACACACTGCTACAAGCCCAAATATTCTTTCAGAGCTAGATGCAGATAAAAATTATTTTGAATTTGCAACCTGGTGGAGGTTAGTATAGATGGACTAATAGAATGATGCTATGCCCAAAAGGTTTTACTTCACTAGGTGCAGTAAAAAAATTTGTATTCTATACACAGGTGGTGTAGCTTGCAACACAGATAGGCTACTCCACTGACTAACACACACTGCCATCTCCTGCCCCTCCCCCCTCCCCGCTGTACACTCAAACTGCGTATTAACATTAATTTTTAGCATTACTGAGAAAAAATCCAGTTATGATTTTGGTGCACGAACAGTTATCGAACATAACCTCGAACAGCCGAATTTTTTTCAAATTGTTCGTGTTCGCCGAACGGCTCGAACACCGCCCAAAACAGCTCGAATTTGAGATTGGCGAACAGTTCGAGTCGAACACCGCTCATCTCTACTCTTCATGTATATTTAATCAACAAAATTCTGGCTTTCTGCAGACAACACATAGGAGGTGACTATGATTTACATTGACTTCAAGAACTCAAATATTTAACTGGTGCGCTACTGCAGCAGTAAGCATTATTGGTAATTGTCGCAGGAAAATACTATTCAAAAATGTAAAAAAATGATCTTTTATTAAAAGGAATTACAAGTTTGCATTCTACAGCTGCTGTTTCAAAAACACCCTTAGTAATGACAGCATCCCCTTTTCTGGAAGACCTCTCTCTATCACTGTTAGTTCATTTACTGTGAGTGGGGAGTTCGTTTACTGCGAGTTAGTTCTTCTCCCTGCGAGTGGCGATTATGTATTGCCCTCCAGGCTTCTCCCGCCAGTTCCTGGATCACTTTGCCTGCCTTCCTCACTTTCTATCCTGTGACATCCCCACCCTCATCTTGGGAGACTTTAACATCCTCATCGATGATCCCCTCTGCCAATCTGCCTCTCATCTACTTTCTCTAACCTCCTCATTCAGCCTCTCACAGTTTACTAATTCTCCTATGGAATACTCTGGACCTGGTTTTCTCCCTTCTCTGCTTGCTGCATGACTTCACTAACTCCCCTCTCCCGCTCTCGGACCACAACCTTCTTTCCTTCTCTGTCAAGAACTGTCTCCTCACCTGGGACACCCTCACTTACCACACTTATAGGAATACACGTACCATTAATACCCAGCAGCTTATGGACAATCTCCACACATGTTTAGCCCCCATCTCCTCCCTCTCCCGTCCAGACTTAGCATTGTCACACTACAATAATACACTGAAGAGCGCCCTAGATGAATCAGCACCTTCAACATGAAGAAAGACCCGACACAGACAACGGCAGCCCTGGCACACAATGGAAACACGTTTTCTTCAGCGTTGCTCAAGGTGTGCTGAGTGTCAATGGAGAAAATTTCTTTTAGCAGAGGATTTCATCCACTATAAATTCTTGCTCAAAACTTATAACTCTGCCCTTCATCTGGCCAAAGAATCCTATTTCACCACCCTCATCACTTCAGTAGCCAACAATCCAAAACGACTTTTTGAAACCTTAAACCCCCTCCCATAATACACAGGCCCCCATCACCAACCTCAGTGGTGAGGATCTGGAAACTTATTTCCTAGAAAAAATCAACCACATCCATCAGGACATCTCAGCCCAATCTCCTCAGTGCCTGGATCCCCTTCCCTGCCGCACTTAAAGCTCACTAGTAGTGTTGAGCAAGCATGCTCGACACTGCTCGGTACTCGCCTGAGCATCTCACTACTCGGGATGTTCGGCGAGCACCGAGCATTTTCGGGTTACTCGGGCGGGAGCTCGGGTCTCCGCCCTACATGTTTGGCGCTCTTTACAGAGCCAATGAACCTGCAGGGATTGACAGCCAGTCACTGTAATGCAGCAGCCATGTTGGTTGTGGTCATTACAGTGATTGGCTGGCCGCACAGCGTCACCTCAAGTATTTAAAACCGGGTGCCGCCATCTTGGACACAGTCGCTCCGGATCAGACAATGTAGGGAGAGTGCTGCTGAGCTAGGGAGAGATTTATACTACGAAATAGGTAGTGTAGGGTCTCCAAAGCCTGCAAAATCTAACAGACAGTCCTTCTGAGGACTAATATCCATCCCAGAACTCAGGCAGGCAGGCTGTATAGGAGAAGCAATGATTATACCAAGAAACACTGCAATACAGTCCTGCGTGCTGCTGTTGCTCAAGTTGC
Source organism: Phyllobates terribilis (assembly GCF_046119375.1). Classification (NCBI taxonomy): domain Eukaryota; kingdom Metazoa; phylum Chordata; class Amphibia; order Anura; family Dendrobatidae; genus Phyllobates; species Phyllobates terribilis. The sequence goes on along the minus strand of NW_027362761.1, from coordinate 1,032,568,774 downwards.
TAGACTTAGCCCCAGGTCTCAGGGGCCAGGAAAAATCCTTTTAAATTCAACTAAATCCTCTTATTTTTTTTTTTCCTCAGTCAGACTGTACAAATACCCGTCTTATTAACCTTTTGGTATCCCCCCCCCCCAAAAAAAAAAAATGAGTGTGTCTGTGAGTGTTCAGACTCAAATATATCTGTTTAAACGAGTCTGGTTTCGGCCACATAACTAGAACTGTGGTTTTGCAGTTCCACGGTTCAAACCTGGGTGTCATCCAACTTTTTGTCTTTTTCCCATAAGAAAAAACTGTTTGCGTGTCTCGGTGACTGTTTAGACACAAATATATCTATTTAAAAAAGTCTGGTATACGCCAGGAAATTAGAACTGTGGTTTTCCTCTTCCACGGTTCAAATCTGGGTGCTATCCACCTTTTTGCCTTTTTTCCATAAAAAAAAACAGTTTGAGTGTCTCGCTGACTGTTCAGACACAAATATATCTGTTTAAAAGATTCTAGTGTAGGCCAGAGAACTAGAACTGTGGTTATCCTCTTCCACGGTTCAAATCTGGGTATTATCCACATTTTTGCCTTTTTTACATAAAAAAAAAACAGTTTGAGTGTCTCGCTGACTGTTCAGACACAAATATATCTGTTTAAAAGATTCTGGTGTAGGCAAGAGAACTAGAACTGTGGTTTTCTTCTTCCACGGTTCTAAACTTTTTATTACCCTTTTGCCATTGATAGTGCGAGTGTAAGCTATTTTACCTCATTTACAATGGGCAAAGTGCGTGGCAAGGGACGAGGAACTGGTAATGGTGCGTGCAGAGGACGGGGCCGTGGCCAAGGTGAAAATGTGCCACAACCAACAGCCACATCTTCTCGCTCCCAGTTTTTGACCGAATTACTAGGGAAGCACACAACAACACCACTATTGCAAACTGATCAGTGTGAACAGGTTATTAATTGGATAGCAGATAATACTTCCAGTCACCTGGGCACCACCACCTCCGATCTGTATTCCACACGGTCAAGTGTTAGCAGCCGTGAGTCTCGACCGCATACTCCTCCTCACCCTGATGCTCCTTCCTCCCACCATGCCGAGTGTCGTCAGACAGCAACTGATCCCACAGTTGGACACTCTGAAGAGCTGTTCACTGGTCCATTTCCAGATTTGGGCCCCTTGCCTGCTCCGCTTGAAGTGGTGGAAAAGGAGATCACATGTAGCGATGGCCAAATATTTGAACAGCCACGGCCACAGGAAGGCGACGTTGGCAATTTGTCACAAGAGGTGGACGATGACGAGATACAATTGCCACGAAGTGAGGAGGAGGACCGTGGTGCAGAAGTGGAAGAGGAGGAGGTGGTGGATGATCTAGTAACTGACCCAACGTGGCAGGAGGACACGCAGAGTGAGGCCAGCAGCACACAGGTGAAGAGAGGCTGAGTACCCCAACAGGCAGGAAGAAGCAGTGTGGTGGCCGCACACAGAAGGCGGGCAACCGTTCCCCTTAACACCAACACGAGGGATGTTGCCAGTACAACCGGTAGGTCTTCCAGAGTCTGGAATTTTTTTAAAGACTCTGCTGATAACCCCAAAAACGCCATTTGTACCACCTGCCATGCCAGCATCAGCAGGGGTGACAAAACTACCAGCCTGACCACCACCAGCATGATCATGCACATGTCAGCAAAGCACCCGACTTTGTGGGGCGAACCCCAGGGTCCACGACCAGTGTCAGCGGGTGTCACCACTGCTTCTTCCGCTGTTGTGGGTGTAAGAGAACCTCCTGTTGTGCGTGCAAGGCAATCCCCTGTCCATACTGCATGCAAATATGCCCCCTCCTCTCAGTCTTCACTTGTTATGGCAGTTTCTCAAGAAACAGCATCAACGTCCACGTCCCACCGCAGCGTTCAATTGTCCATATCCCAGACCATTGAATGAAAGCGCAAATTCGCAGCCAACGCCCCACAGGCCACAGTCCTAAATTCGCACATTTCACGACTGCTTGCGTTGGAAATGCTGCCTTTTAGGCTGATGGAGACGGAATCCTTCCGCAGCCTTATGGCGGTGGCCGTCCCTCGGTACTCGGTCCCCAGCCGACACTATTTTGCCTGGTGTGCCATACCCGCACTACACAAGCATGTGTCCCAAAACATGTTCCGTACCCTCAACAACGCAGTTACAGGGAGAGTCCACCTGACAACAGACACGTGGACAAGTGCTTGTGGCCAGGGACGGTACATCTCCCTGACGGCACACTGGGTAAACATAGTGGAAGCTGGGACCCAATCGGGCCTTGGGACGGAACACATCCTCCCCACACTGAGGATTGTGGGCCCTATGTCAGTCAGAGTTGCCCCCACAGTGTACAGCTCCTGCGCCTCATCCTCCTCCTCCTCCTCATGTTCAGCCTCCATCACAGATATCACCACATCAGTTACAAGCTGGAAGCACTGCAGTACTGCCTCAGCCAAGCGGCAACAGGCTGTGCTGAAACTCATAAGCTTAGGTGATAAACCTCATACTGCTTGTGAGTTGTGGACAGCTGTGAAAGAGCAGGCAGATCTGTGGCTGAGACCGCTGAACCTACATCCAGGCATGGTCGTGTGTGACAATGGTCGTAACCTGGTGGCGGCTCTGAGGTGAGGCGGGATCACACACGTACCATGCCTGGCTCATGTGCTTAACCTCGTGGTTCAGCAGTTTCTTAAATCGTACCCCGAGCTGCCAGATCTGTTCGTCAAAGTACGCCGCCTGTCAGCTCATTTTCGGAAGTCGGCTACAGCTTCCGCCGCCCTTGCTGTGTTGCAGCAGCGTTTGAAGCTTCCGGCACACCGACTGGTGTGTGATGTCCCCACACGTTGGAACTCTACCCTCCACATGTTGCAAAGGATTTGTGAGCAGAAGAGCAGTTGTGGAGTACCAGCTGCAACAAGGCCATCGATATTCATGTCAGACTCCACACATAAGACCTCTGGAGTGGACCTGGATGTCTGACATATGTACCATCCTGACAAACTTTGAGGAGTCCACCAAGATGGTGAGTGGCGAAGGCGCCATCATTAGCGTCAGCATCCCACTTGTCTGTCTTTTGCAATGCTCTCTGCAGAGAATTAAAGAGGAGGCATTGCAGCCAGAGTATGATGAGATGGATCAAGAAGCTGTAGCGGGCGATTACACACAGCCCAGCCTCATCTCATCCCAATGTGCAGGAGGAGGAGGAGAAAGAACAGGAGCTGGTTTCATACGCTGTAGACGGTAGTACCTGTACAACTGTCATACCGTCGGTTCAGCGTGGGTAGCCTGAGGACAGGGGGAGGAGGAGGAGGAGGGGAGCATGGTCAGTTGTCATCTTGGTGAGGACACGGAAGTCTTGCCCGTTACCAGTCTGGCACGCATGGCTGACTTTATGTTACGCTGCCTTAACCGTGACCCTCGCGTTGTCAAAATGTTGGGTGACAGTCATCACTGGTTGGTGACACTTTTAGACCCCGGCTACAAGGAGAACTTTCACTCTCTTATTCCTGAGGTGGAGAGGTTTACAAAAATGGGGCAGTACCAGAAGGCCCTTGCTGCAGAACTGTTTAAAAAATTCCCATCTGAACACGCTAGCAGAAAAGGTTCACAGTTCATTGCCCAACTAAGGCGTACAGGCGAGAGAGACGCAACTCCAATCCAGCAGAGGCAGGGAAACACTGTCAACGTTCTGGGACAATTTTCTGAGACCCGCCCAGCTTACAGGCCCTGAGGCACGGGGTAATCTCACAAGGAGTGGAAAGTTTCAAAAGATGGTGAGGGAGAACCTTGCCAACCATACCATCATCCTCCGTGATTCCTCTGTGCCTTTTAATTATTGGGTATCCATGCTGGACACTTGGAATGAACTCGCTCTGTACGCCTGGGAGGTCCTGGCCTGCCCTGCCGCTAGCGTGTTATCGGAGCGTGTTTTAGTGCTGCTGGAGGAATTATAACTTATAATCGCACTCGTCTGTCAACTGACAAAGCTGACAAGCTGACCCTTATCAAAATGAATAAGGGCTGGATTGGGCCAGACTTCTCATCACCACCAAATGACAGCAAAGTAACATAAAGTCAAATCCACTGTGTTATTTCGGGAGGTGTTTTTATCCATGCACCGCTTCACACCCACATATGGGTATATGCTTCCTCATTTCGGCTGTTTTTTGCTCTTCTCCTTATCCTCAGCCTCCACCACCACTATACCACCAGGGTGACCGTGGTCCGTGTTGCCAGCATTGCAAGTTCCTCTGTCCTAATTATTGGCAGCTTTTGCTTGGAAGGCATAGGCAAAGACTATGGGAGACCCACTCCCCAATAATGGGAATAATGTTATTAATATGCTGTACTGCATGGCTCTTATAAGGGGCATTGCAAGTTCCTCCGTCCTAATTTTTGGCAGCTTTTGCTTGGAAGGCATAGGCAGAGACTATGGGAGACCCACTCCCCAATAATGGGAATAATGTTTTTAATATGCTGTACTGCATGGCTCTTGTAAGGGGCATTGCAAGCTCCTCCATCCTTATTTTTGGAAGCTTTTGCTTGGAAGCCATAGGCAAAGACTATGGGAGACCTACTCCCCAATAATGGGAATAATGTTTTTAATATGCTGTACTGCATGGCTCTTGTAAGGGGCATTGCAAGTTCCTCTGTCCTACTTTTTGGCAGCTTTTACTTCGAAGGCATAGGCAAAGACTATGGGAGACCCACTCCCCAATAATGGGAATAATGTTTTTAATATGCTGTACTGCATGGCTCTTGTAAGGGGCATTGCAAATTACTCTGTCCTAATTTTTGGCAGCTTTTACTTCGAAGGCATAGGCAAAGACTATGGGAGACCCACTCCCCAATAATGGGAATAATGTTTTTAATATGCTGTACTGCATGGCTCTTGTAAGGGGCATTGCAAGTTCCTCCGTCCTAATTTTTGGCAGCTTTTGCTTCGAAGGCATAGGAAAAGACTATGGGAGACAAACTCCCCAATAATGGGAATAATGTTTTTAATATGCTGTACTGCATGGCTTTTGTAAGGGGCATTGCAAGTTCCTCCGTCCTAATTTTTGGCAGCTTTTGCTTGGAAGGCATAGGCAAAGACTATGGGAGACCTACATTAAAACCGTCTTGTTAAGCTACTGTGACCTCCACGTCTCTTCTAAGGGGCATTAAAACCATCTTGTTAAGCTACTGTAACCTCCATGCCTCTTCCAAGGGGCATTAAAACCGTCTTGTTAAGCTACTGCGACCTCCATGTCTCTTCCAAGGGTCATTGATATTGTCTTTTTATTCCACTGGGACCTCCATGTCTCTTCCAAGGGTCAGTGATATTGTCTTTTTATTCCACTGTGACCTCCACGTCTCTTCCAAGGGACATTAAAACCATCTTGTTAAGCTACTGTGGCCTCCACGTCTCTTCCAAGGGGCATTAAAACTGTCTTGTTAAACCACTCTGAACTCCACGTCTCTTCCAAGGGGCATTAAAACCGTCTTGTTAAGCTACTGTGACCTCCACGTCTCTTCCAAGGGTCATTTATATTGTCTTTTTATTCCACTGGGACCTCCACCACTCTTCCAAGAGGCATTGATATTGTCTTTTTATTCCACTGCGACCTCCACCACTCTTCCAAGGGGCATTGATATTGTCTTTTTATTCCACTGTAACCTCCACCACTCTTCCAAGGGGCATTGATATTGTCTTTTTATTCCACTGGGACCTCCACCACTCATCCAAGGGGCATTGATATTGTCTTTTTATTCCACTGGGACCTCCACGTCTCTTCCAAGGGGCATTAAAACCATCTTGTTAAACCTCACTGAACTCCATGTCTCTTCCAAGTGGCATTAAAACCATCTTGTTAAGGTACTGTGACCTCCACGTCTCTTCCAAGGGGCATTAAAACCGTCTTGTTAAACCACTCTGAACTCCACAGATCTTCCAAGCGGCATTGAAATGTTGTTTTTAATTAACTCTAACCTCCACGACTCTTCCAACGGGCATTGCATTTCCTCCTAATTTTAGTCAGCTTTTGCTTTTCAGTGCATAGGCAAACACTTATGGAGACCCAATCCCCAATAATGTGTAGAAGGTTTTTAGTACGCTGTAATCCACATCTGTTTCAAGGGGCATTGCAGTTCCTCATAATATTTGGAAAGCCTTCCATTCACTGCTTAGGCCAACAGTGTACAGGAGACCCAGTTGCTATAAATGGAAAAAACGGTTTAGTTAAGGCCCTCTGACCTACATGTCACTTCCAAGGGGCATTGGAGTGCCTCGAAATTTTTGGCAGGCATTCCACTCACTGTATGCCCTATAACTGTGTAGCCGAACAGCTCCTTTTGGTACAGAAACATATCCTACAAGACATGTGTGGTTGACTGGCCTGAAGTTCTCATACTTTGCACTGACGAGGGCCAAAGCCCGAAACACCATGTCTGAAAATTGAGATTCTGATTTTGCTTTTATCCTAAGTCATATTGCACGACTTGTTAAAGGGTTGATTGTGACTTGTAGTATTGCTGCTTCTAATAGGTGGCACTATAGAGTTCAAGTTCTCTTTTTCTCTGAAGAGGCAATTTGCATTTCAACTTTTCTAAGGCATTCTAAATGGTGCCACATAAGGGTGGATTCATAAAAGGAGAGCAAAGGGACAAGGGAAAATAGGTGTAAATGAGATAAGAACTATCTCTTTGATAGGAAACAGAGGGTAGTTAAAAAAATAAAAAAATAAAAAGTAATGTTCCAGTGGCTAACTGGGTTGATGCACCTGTCTTGTAAACAGGCATTCATGAGTTCGAATCCACAGGGAAGTTTTTTTAGAGCACCCAGAAACACCCAGAAGCGACAAGAAAAAGGACAGCCAAGAAGGGAAGAAGAGTGGTGGTGGTGGGAGACTCACTACTGAGAGGAACAGAGCAGCTATCTGCAGACCGGACATAACCGCAAGAGAAGTATGCTGCCTCCCAGGTGCGAAGATCAAGGATGTTACCGATAGGATACCGAAGCTCATCAGTTCCAAGGATGTCCACCCATTTCTTCTGATACATGTTGTCTCCAATGACACGGCAAGGAAGGACCTACCGACAATCTGCAAGGACTTTGAAGCATTGGGGAAGAAAGTAAAAGAACTGGATGCGCAGGTAGTTTTTTCTTCTATCCTTCCAGTAGACGGGCATGGCGTCAGGAGATGGAACAGGATCCTTGATGTGAACAACTGGCTGAGACGATGGTGCAGACAACAAGGATTTGGATTCCTGGACCACGGTGTGAATTACCTCTATGACGGACTCCTTGCCAGAGACGGACTACACCTCAACAAACCCGGGAAACACACATTCGCCAGGAGACTCGCAACACTCATCAGGAGGGCGTTAAACTAGAAGAAGAGCAGATGGGAAGAAAAACGCCAGACACGAACATGAAACCAGAGAACATACTAATGAAAGATATGAAGTGCGACAAAGAAGGTCCAAGACAAGATACTTGGAAGGGAGGTAAGAAAATTTCTAATACAATCCACAGGGAGAAGATTGGAACAAAACAAAATCGTGTAAACTGCGTGCTAGCAAATGCCAGAAGCCTGTCAAACAAGATGGATGAACTGGAAGCAGAAATATCTACAGGTAACTATGACATATTGGGAATAACCGAGACATGGTTAGATGAAAGCTATGACTGGGCAGTTAACTTACAGGGTTACAGTCTGTTTAGAAGGGATCGAAGAAATCAGAAAGGGGGTGGAGTCTGTCTATATGTAAAGACGTGTCTAAAGCCTACAATATGGGAGGATGTATGGGAGAGAATTGAGGAGGTCGAGTCCTTATGGGTGGAGATACATGGGGCAAAAAACAATAATAAAATTATCATAGGAGTCTGTTATAAACCACAAAATATAGCAGAAGCCACGGAAAGTCTATTAATGAGACAAATAGACGAAGTAGCAAAAAATAACGAGGTGATTATTATGGGGGACTTCAACTACCCCAATATAGACTGGGAAACCGAAAGCTGTAGATCTCAGAAAGGAAACAGGTTTCTGTCAATTATCAAAGACAATTATTTGTCACAACTTGTGCAGGAACCAACTAGAGGGATGGCCCTTTTAGACTTAATATTAACTAACAGGCCAGACATAATAACTGAGGTGCAGGTCGGGGGGCACCTGGGAAATAGTGATCACAACATTATACAATTCCACATGTGCTTCAGTAGGGTGCCCAGCAAGGGAGTCTCAAAAACACTGAACTTCAGGAGGGCAAAGTTTGATCAGCTAAGAGATGCCCTTCACCTTATAGACTGGGATAGTATCTTCAGTAATAGGAGCACGGATAGAAAATGGGAAATTTTCAAAACAGTCCTACATAGTCACTGTAGAAGGTACATACCTTATGGGAATAAAAGGGCTAGGAATAGGAGGAAGCCAATGTGGCTAAATAAGGAAGTCAAGAGGGCAATGAAAAACAAAAAAAGGGCTTTCGGTAAACTTAAACAAGAAGGCAGCGAGGAAGCGCTAATATCTTATAGGGAAAAAAACAAAATCTGTAAGAAACAAATAAGAATAGCAAAAGAGGAGACAGAGAGACTAATTGCCAAGGAAAGTAAAATGAATCCCAAACTGTTCTTTAACTATATAAACAGTAAAAGGATTAAAACTGATGGAGTTGGCCCATTGAAAAATAACCTGGGTAAAATCATAGAGGGCGATGAGGGTAAAGCAAACCTACTCAATAGCTTCTTCTCCACTGCTTTCACAAAAGAAAACAATTTATCGGAGGAAATGCAGAGTGATAAAGTAAACCCTCCGCTAAATATCATCCACCTAACCCAGGAGGAAGTTCAGAAACGCCTAAATAATATCAAAATAGACAAGTCACGAGGCCCAGATGGCATACACCCCCGGGTACTAAAAGAATTAAGTAATGTGATAGACAGACCACTGTATCTTATATTCAAGCACTCTTTATGGACAGAGACTGTCCCACTAGACTGGCGCCAAGCAAATGTGGTACCAATATTCAAAAAGGGGTCTAAAAGTGACCCTGGGAACTATAGACCAGTAAGCTTAACGTCTGTTGTGGGTAAATTGTTTGAAGGATTTCTTAGAGATGCTATTGTAGAATATCTTAATGATGATAACTGTCTAACTCCATATCAACATGGATTCATGAGGGATCGCTCCTGCCAAACAAACCTGATCGCCTTCTACGAGGAGGTGAGCTCACAGCTGGACCGGGGAGAGTCAGTGGATGTTGTATACCTTGACTTCTCCAAAGCGTTTGATACCGTGCCACACAAAAGGTTGGTATATAAAATGAGAATGCTTGGTCTGGGGGATAATGTGTGCGAGTGGGTAAATAGCTGGCTGAGTGATAGAAAGCAGAGGGTGGTTATCAATGGAGTAAGCTCAGGGTGTGTCAGGGTTATTAGCGGGGTGCCTCAAGGGTCTGTCTTGGGCCCTATATTATTTAATATATTTATTAATGATCTAATGGAAGGGTTGCATAGTAAAATAGCAATATTTGCAGATGATACTAAACTTTGTAAAGTAGTTAATACAGATGAGGATAGGGCACAGCTACAGGAGGATTTAGATAAATTGGGGAGTTGGGCCAAAAAATGGCAAATGGGGTTCAATGCCGATAAATGTAAGGTCATGCACATGGGAAAGAAAAACAGCAGTCACCCATACATATTAAATGGGAAACCGTTGGGGAAATCTGACATGGAGAAGGACCTGGGCGTCTTGGTTAACAGCAAATTAAATTGGAGTGCCCAGTGTCATGCTGCAGCTGCGAAGGAAAATAGAGTCATGGCATGCATCAGAAGAGGAATAGGGGCATATGATGAGAACATTGTTCTTCCTCTGTATAAAGCGCTGGTAAGGCCGCACTTAGAATATTGTGCAGAGTTCTGGGCTCCGGTGCTCAGGAAAGACATATTGGAGCTAGAGAGGGTACAAAGGAGGGCGACTAAGGTAATAAAGGGAATGGAGGGACTAGAATACCCAGAGAGGTTGTCAAAATTAGGCCTATTTACGTTGGAAAAGAGAAGGCTTAGGGGAGACCTCATAAACATGTATAAATACATCAGGAGGCAGTACAGAGATCACTCCCATGACCTGTTTATACCAAGGATGGTGACAAAGACAAGGGGGCACACTATGCGTCTGGAGGAAAGGACGTTCCTGCACCAGCGTAGAAGGAGATTCTTTACGGTCAGAGTCGTGAGACTCTGGAACTCTCTGGGAGAGGAAGTGGTGATGTCCAACTCACTTAATGAGTTCAAGAGAGGCCTGGACGCCTTTCTTGAGAACAATAAAATTACATCTTATGCTTAGTGATAGTTTTTCCTCAATGATGTAAATTGGCCTATACCGCATGTTTTTTTTTTTGCCTTCCCCTGGATCAACGCTGCGGAATAGCTGCAGTGCACAAGAAATAGGCTGAACTGGATGGACGCTTGTCTTTTCTTGGCCTTATAAACTATGTAACTATGTAACTATGATGTGAACGGTCCCTCTTCCTCCTGCTCTTTCTCCTTTGCCACCACCTCATCCATCATTCATCACCTGAAGCTTTGTTTTAACGGGAGTCATAGAACTGGGATAGTAGCAGGAAAACATCCAGCAATCCTCGGAGGAGGTAGGATATGCACCAAAACGCTGACCACCTCAGACCTAGTAAATGAATAATTTACTCATTGTGTAGGAGGCCGACCACTGCTGCTGTCTACCTTCTGAACTTTGTGTTGAAGCCTGATTGACCCAGGACCCGCAATCCTCTGTCTGGAGGACGTGTTGCATCCCAGTGTCCAACTGTGTCCCAGCTTTCACAATATTAAGCCAGTGTGAAGGCGTCAGTGAGATGGACCATCCCTGGCCACATTCACTTGTCCACGTGTTTGTGGTTAGGCTGCCCTTCCCACTAAATGCACTGGGGAGGGCACAGGTAATGTTTTGGTATGCACGCTTGTGTATAAGGCGCACTGGGACAAATAGGGGCGGCTGGGGACCGTTTATGGACAACCGGCCGCCCCCAGGCGGCTGGGGACCGTGTGTGGGCATCTGGCCGCGGGGCGGCTGGGGACCGAGTATGGACACCTGGCCGCCCCCCTGGCGGCTGGGGACCAAGCGTGGACACCCGGCCGCCGGGTGGCTGGGGACTGAGTATGGATACCAGGCCGCCGACGCAGTCATGACGTGGTGGCCAGATTCCACCTCCACAGGCCTAAAAGGCCCAATTTCAAGTGCAAGCAAGCAAGCAGTATGGTATTGCAGCCTGGGGGTGGGTGGGTGGCAGGCTGCATACTTGTGCTTGCATTGCAAGGAATGGGGAAGGTACAATTGAACACTGCCCTGGGACAAGGACTTGAATGGGGATAGTTGCAAGTCTGCAACGACAGGTGCAGGATGGGCGGCATCTTCGCATGGGCCATGAACAGGGGGTTGGCGTGCACACATTACAGCGGAATAGGCTGTTCTTCCCACTAAATGCACTTGGGAGGGCACAGGTAATGTTTTGGTATGCGCACTTGTGTATAAGGCGCACCGGGACCAATAGGGGCAGCTGGGGACCAGGTATGGACACCTGGCGGCCCCCTGGTGGCTGGGGACCGAGTGTGGACACCCGGCCGCCGGACGGCTGGGGACTGAGACTTGCATTCCAAGAAAACAAAGCAGATGCTGACTTCTATCATCATCATCATGCTCCTCACCTTGGCACTCTCAACTCCCCTGATGGAGAAGCCAGGGCCCACCGGAGGAGTCTCTGGTTGTCTGGTGGGCTCGTCCAATGCTGCCCTAAAGCAGGCCAGGCTAAGAAAAATGTGGGGAAGGTTCCCAGGACAAAGAGTGGAGGCTGGGGACTGAGTATGGAGACCTCGCTGCCGACGCAGCCATGAGGTAGTGGCCAGCTTTGGCCTCCTCCAAACTAAAAGGCCCCATTTCAAGTGCAAGCTAGCAGTATAGTATTGCAGCCTGCGGGTGGGTGGGTGGTTGGCTGCATATTTGCGCTTGCATTGCAAGGAATGGCGGAGGTACAATTGAACACTGCCCTGGGACAAGGACTTGCACGGGGATAGTTGCAAGTCTGCATCTTCTGATGCGACAAGGATCACTTCTGATGGGCACACTTTTAAGCAGTGACCTGGGTGTCCGAGATGCTTCCAGGGTTCTTCCCAATGCTGTTCCCATGTCTTTTCAGCACTGTATGCATGTGTCACACTGGCATGGCTAGATAAGGTTCTAAAATGTTAAAATGACATTTCCCGGTGAATGCATTTGTCACGGTTGAAAGCAATACAAAAGTGCAAAAGCGCATAAAAAATGCTACTTGTGAACATAGCCCAAGGTGTGGAGGAGTATTTTTGTTTTTGGTTATTTATTTTACCTTATACACAAGTCTTTCCCCTATAGGCAGGCCCTAGCAACAACCGCACAAATATATAACATACGTATACAGGAGAAAAGATTGCACTGGGACCAAATTAGATCAGATAGAGGCGCCTCCTGACGAAGCCACGCAGGCGAAACGCGCGTTGAGGCGCGCTATCAGTCCCCCGCTGGCTGTGCCTGCACACCGCAAACTTAACATGTCTCAAGGTAATATTATCATTGTCATCATTATGTATCTCTTATAGCCTTTTTGACATTTACATACGTACACTGTGCTGCCTTATGCGTGATTATTTCTGGCAGCCTAGCTATACTAAGGGGCTTTGTCATATTCCACTGATCTGCTGTGCATATATGCCCGGTGACTTATTGATGGTGTCATTGATTGTATTATAGCCTTACCTCAGCCTCGCTAGCATACTACTGATCTGATCACCACAGCATTGATCATTTAACCGACCACAGTTGAATGATATTTGTACTATCTGATCTAATTTGGTCCCAGTGCAATCTTTTCTCCTGTATACGTATGTTATATATTTGTGCGGTTGTTGCTAGGGCCTGCCTATAGGGGATTGATCTCCTTTCTTTTGCTCCCCTTCATCTGCCTTATCTAGTCGTACTTCTCACCTTAACCACTTTTTACTTGAGGTAATTTTATACTATTCCTTGATACTTGTTCTATTTAAGGTTCAATAAAACGTATAATTATTTAATGGCTTTTTTCTCTGGCTACCTTTTTTTGGGATTTGGTGCTCATTACGCAGGTCGTTGATATTTCTCCCATTCAATTCCCTTTTTCTTGGTTCTATGTTCTCATTAAGAGAAAAATGTAATAGGTGTTATATTTCACAGGAAAGCAGTTTCAGTTTTGTTTTTGAACGTTTTATTGTGAGCCCGTAAAAGTGGCTTAATACCTCTGACCACGTTGTTGACAGCAGTGACCTGGGGGTCAGAATGCTTCCTGGGGCAATCCCCATGCTGTCCCCATGTCATTTGAGTACTGTCACTATCGTTTTGGGCACTTTTTAAGCTTTCTACAGACTGCCGGGGGTGCCGCCGCAAAAATGCTCGGGTCTCCCATAGACTAACATTGGGCTCGTTGCTCGGGTCGAGCACCCGAGTATCACGGTGAGCTTGGCCCGAGCTTCGAGCACCCGAGCATTTTAGTGCTCGCTCAACACTATTCACTAGCTATCTTTGAGCCTGTAACAGAAGAAGAAGTTACCCAGCTCCTCATTTCTTCTCGACCTACAACCTGCAACAGTGACCCCATTCCTTCACATCTCCTGCAGTCTCTCTTATCGGTGGTCACCACTCACCTGACTAAAATATTTATCCTCTCTCTTTCTTCAGGTATCTTTCCATACTCATTTAAACATGCCATCATAACCCCTTTACTTAAAAAGCCATCCCTGGACCATAACTGCACTTCTAACTACAGACCTGTCTCTAACCTTCCTTTCATCTCTAAACTCCTGGAACGTTTGGTCCACTCCCGTCTAATCCGCCATCTGTCAGATAACTCTCTTCTCGACCCTCTACAATCTGGTTTCCGCTCTTTACACTCCACTGAAACTGCCCTCACTAAAGTCTCTAATGATCTACTAACAACTAAATGCTCCCTGCTGATTCTCCTGGATCTCTCTGCTGCATTTGACACTGCGGATCACCAGCTTCTCTTCACTATGCTCCGCTCTATAAGCCTCAAGGAAACCGTTCTCTCCTGGTTCTCCTCCTACCTCTCTGACCGCTCCTTCACTGTATCTTTTGCCGACTCCTCTTCCTTTCCTCATCCCTTACTATCGGGGTTCCGCAGGGTCCAGTCCTCTTCTCTCTTTACACTGCCCCTATTGGACAAACAATCAGCAGATTTGGGTTCCAGTATCACCTCTATGCTGATGACAACCAATTATACACTTCTTCCCCTGACATCACCCCTACCCTAACACAAAATACCAAGGATTGTTTATCTGCTGTCTCTAATATCATGTCCTCCCTCTACCTTAAACTGAATCTCTCCAAAACTGAACTTCTTGTGTTCCTCCCCTCTACTAACCTAACTCTGTCTAACATCGAAATTACCTTGGAGGGTTCAACCATAACTCCCAAGCAGCACGCCCCCTGCCTTGGAGTCATATTCGACACTAACTTTTCCTTTACTCTCTATATCCGATCACTCACTCGCTCTTGTCACCTGCATCTTAAAAACATCTCCAGAATCCGACCTTTTCTCACCTTTGAAACTGCTAAAACTCTTCCTGTCGCTCTTATTCACTCTCGTCTGGACTACTGCAACTCTCTTCTGATTGGTCTCCCTCTTATTAAACTTTCTCCTCCCCAATCCGTCCTGAATGTGGCAGCCAGGGTCATAATTCTGTCCAGCCGCTTCACTGATGCCTCCATCTTGTGCCAGTCATTACACTGGTTGCCCATTTGCTACAGGGTCCAATATAAACTCATCACTCTCACCCACAAAGCTCTCCACAGTTCAGCACTGCCTTATATCTCCTCTCTCATCTCTGTCTATTGCCCTACATGTGCCCTCCGTTCTACAAATGACCTAAGACTAACATCCCTCATAATCCAAACCTCGCACCTCCGCCTCCAAGACTTCTCTTGTACTGTGCCAGTTCTCTGGAATGCACTACCCCAGACGACCCGACTGATGCCTAGCCCCCATGTCTTCAACCGTGCTTTAAAAACTCATCTCTTTAAACAAGCCTACCACCTTAACTACTCGGTAAACTAACTTTCCCCTGTTCCCTCCTTCTAAATATTATTCAGAATCTGCACCCTACTATTCATCTGTCTCCACACCCTCCATGCACATGATATCTGCACTCGATCCTTGAGTCTTGCACTAAAACATACTGGTTGATGACCGGATTATGCAACTTTATATGAAAACTAGCTATTGAACCCGTTCTACGCCTGGGTGGCGAGCATTTTTATTGGTATATGGTCTCCCATGCTGGTATGTGCTGCCCACATCCTGGTATTTCTGCTGCCCTCATCCTGGTATTTGTGCTGCCCTCATCCTGGTATTTGTGCTGCCCCCATCCTGGTATTTGTGCTCCCCAATCCTGTTCCACCATCCTGTTATGTGCTGCCCTCATCCCTATCCTGGCATGCATGGCACCTCTCACCCCCAATCCTGGTATGCATGGCACCCCTCACCACCAATCCTGGTATGCATGACACCCCTCAACACTAATCCTGGTATGCATGGCACCCCTCATCTCCAATCCTAGTGTGCATGGCACCCCTCATCCCAATCCTGACATGCATGGCGCCCCTCATCCTGGTATGCATGGCTCCCTCATACCCAATCCTAATATGCATGGCCCCCTCAGCCTTATCCTGGTATGCATGGTACCCCATCCCTCATCCCTATCCTGGTATGTATGGTGCCCCTCTTCCTAGTATGCATGGCACCCCTCATCCCTATCCTGGTATACATGGTACCCCTCATCCATATCCTGGTATGCATGGTCCCTCATCCGAATCCTGATTTGCATGGCCCCCCCAGATCCCTATCCTGGTATGCATGGTACCTGTCATCCCTATCCTGGTATGCATGGCACCCCTCATCCCTATCCTGGTATGCATGGTCCCTCATCCGAATCCTGGTATGCATGGCACCCCATCCATCATCCTGGTATGCATGGTACCCCACATTCCTATCCTGGTATGCATGGCACCCCTCATCCCCAATCCTGGTATACATGGCACCCCTCATTCCAATCCTGGTATACATGGAACCCCATCTCTCATCCTGGTATGCATGGCAGCCTCATCCCAAATTTGATATACATGGCACCCCTCATCCCAATCCTGGTATGTATGCTACTCCTCATCCCAAAATCCTGGTATGTATGGTACCCAATCCCTCATCCTGGTATGCATGGCTTCCTCATCCCCAATCCTGGTATGCATGGTACCTCTCAACCCCAATCCTGGTATGCATGGCCCCCTCAGCCTTATCCTGGTATGCATGGTACCCCATCCCTCATCCCTATCCTGGTATCTATGGTGCCCCTCTTCCTAGTATGCATTGCACCCCTCATCCCTATCCTGGTATGCATGGCACCCCATCCCTCATCCTGGTATGCATGATACCCCTCATCCCTATTCTGGTATACATGGTACGCCTCATCCCTATCCTGGTATGAATGGTCCCTCATCCGAATCCTGGTATGCATGGCACTCCTCATCCCCCAATCCTGGTATGCATGGTACTCCTAAACCCTATCCTGGTATGCATGGCACCCCATCCATCATCCTGGTATGCATGGTACCCCACATTCCTATCCTGGTATGCATGGTACCCCTCATCCCCAATGCTGTTATGCATGGTACCCCTTATCCCCAATCCTGGTATGCATGGCCCCCTCACTCCCTAATCCTGGTATGCATGGCACCCCTCATCCCCCAAATCCTGGTATGCATGGCACCCCTCATCCCCAATCCTGGCATGCATGGCCCCCCTCAGACACCAATCCTGGTATGCATGGTCCCCTCACCCCCCAATCCTGGTATGCATGGTACCCCTCATCCTCTAATCCTGGTATGCATGGCACCCCTCATCCCCCAATTCTGGTATGCATGGTCCCCTCACCCCCAATCCTGGTATGCATGGTCCCCTCAACCCCCAATCCTGGAATGCATGTTACCCCTCACCCCTCAATCCTGGTATGTGTGGCCCCCTCATCCCCCAATCCTGGCATGTGTGGCCCCCTCACCCCCCAATCCTGGTATGTATGTCCCTCATCCCTTTCAGGCTGCACACATACGAAAAAAGAACACTTATACTCACCTTTCTTCCGTGTGCTCCAGCGCTGCTGTGTCCTGTTCTGCCGGAGGCCGGAGGAGCAGTGCAAATGTGTCTTCAGTAAAATGGCGCCAGATATCACTATGCGCTTGCGCTGATTCCGACGCCTTCACTCCTGCCCCAGTCTCCAGTGAAAAGAGAGGCGCCGCGGCAACGCTCCTCCCAGTCAGGTAAGTACGTAAGTATGGCACCGGAGAACGCGGTATGCGTTCAGTGCCTACGCATATGGCGATCTCCGGCGCCATACACACTCCTCTTACCTGTAACGGCTCCATGCGTTCTTCTGTCTGGAGCTAGACTGCGCAGGCATGTCGCACTTGCACAGTCTATAAAGGCTTCAGACAGAGGGACGCTTGTACGATTATATTATAGATCCCTATTTATTAGAATTTCCAGACCTGAAATAACAAGCACTTTTCACCTATTGTGTCCACCTATTGTGTCCCCCAATAACTTTGTAGAATGTAAGCTTGCGAGCAGGGACCTCACTCTTAATTTAACTGTTTGAACTGTCTTAAATTGTATTGAATTTTTTGTCTGTACATGTCCCCACTTAATTGTAAAGTGCTGCGGAATATGTTGGCGCTATATACCGTAAATAAAAATTAGTATTATAATTATTATTACTCTAAGGCTATGTGCCCACGATGCAGAAATGCTCCAGATTTTTTCCTGAGCATTTCTGCATCTCCCTAGCATAAAAAACGCATGCAGCTTGTACATGAGTTTTTCCTGCCAGGGACATGCGGATGTGAAGTGTTCTTCACATGCATTTCCGCATGCGGGTTGACAAGCGCTTTCCAAACTTGGAACTTGGAAAGTGCTTGACAGCTTGGTCACACTATATAAATCCATGCAACCCGAATGGATTTATATAGTGTGACTGAAAGAATGGTAAAAAATAAAAAAATAAACACATACTTACCTTCTGATAGCCCCCGGAGTCCTTGTCTTGGCTTGCCAGCAGCTCGCAGTAGATTTTTAAAGACCTGCCGATGTCAGCAGTCGCGTGACCCGTCACATGACTAAATGACGTCACCACAGGTCCTTCAATCTACCGCGAGCTGCTGGCAAGCCAAGATAAGGACTCCAGGGGCCATGAGAAGGTAAGTATAATATTTATTTTTTATTTTATTCTTTTTTTTACAGGTTTTAGGGTATGTGCACACGATGCAGAAATTCTCAGGATTTTTTCCTGAGCGTTTCTGCATCTCTCTGGCAGGAAAAAACGCATGCGGATTGTACATGCGGTTTCCTGCCAGGGACATGCGGAAATGAAGCGGTCTTCACTTTCATTTCCGCATGCGGGTTGACAAGCGCTTCCCAAGCGATTTTAGCATCACTTGGAAAGTGCTTGTCAACTTCACACTATATAAAACCATGCAACCGGCATGGATTTATATAGTGTGTGATGTCAAAAAATAAAAAATAAATCTATACTTACCCTCTGATGGCCCCCGGTGTCCTGCTTCATCGGTCCCGGCTGCCGGCAGTGAAGACTGTAGGACCTTCCGACGTCAGCGTCACGTGACCCGTCACATGACTCTGACGTCAGCGAAGGTCCTTCATTCAACCGCGAAGTGCGCGGGAAGCCGGCAGGACGCAGCGCGGGCCGTCAGAAGGTGAGAATATATATATTTTTTATTTTATTCTTTTTTTTTTAATGGTACCTGGGTCTGGATGAGAGTCCTCTCATCCACACCCGGGTACCATCCGCACATTAGACCGCACGGAATGCGCATCAACATATACAGTGATGCGGATTCCATGCGGTCTAATGCAAGTCAATGGCGGCAAAAGAGCAGCGTTTCCGCAAAATTAATTGACATGCTGCGGATTTTTGACCGCAGCGTTTACGCTGCGGAAAAATCCGCATCATGGGCACAGCACATGCGGATTTCCATTGGGGAACATTGCTGCCCTTCTACCATGCGTTTTTCATGCGTTTCCGCGGCGTTTACGCAACTGCAAAAACACCGCGGAAACGCATGAAAAACGCATCGTGTGAACTCAGCCTTATGGTACCCGGGTCCGGAGGAGAGTCTCCTCTTCTCCAAACCTGGGTACCATCCGCACATTGAAACGCATGTAATCCGCATGTACAGATCCAGTGATATGCGGATTACATGCGTTCCAATGCAAGTCAATGGCGGCGAAAACGCCACGTTTACGCAAAATAATTGGTAGTGCTGTGGATTTTTCCGCAATGATAATCCGCAGCAGTAATTTCTGCAGCATGTGCACAGCACATGCGGATTATGATTGGGGAACATGGCAGACCTTCTACCAAGCGTTTTTTAAGCGTTTCTGCAGCGGAATTGCCGCTGCGGAAATGCTTAAAAAATGCATAGTGGGCACACAGCCTAAGTGATATCTGTATTTTGTATTTAACCCCTTCTCATGTACAGCACCATGGAATCAATGGCGCTATATAAATAAATAATAATAAATAATAATAGTATTACATTGACAAACTATGAATGGGAGCTGAGTAATACTTTACTTCTTCTGCAGTGACAATGCAAAGGAATTAACTGTCAGGTTTTCCCATAGATAACTGGTGGTCAGCAAGGATCGGCAAGCTACAACATGCCTACATTGGACATATCAAACGAAGACCTGGAGAAGGACATGATGCTCAGAAGAATAGAAGTAACAAGGCGAAGAGGACCACCAGCAACCCGATGGATTGACACTATCAAGATAACGTCGAAGACCTGGTGGACCTATCTAGGCTTGCACAAGAATGATTCTTCTACAGATCATTCATCTGTAGAGTCAGCTGAAGGCCATTGAAAAAAAAAAACTGGTGGTCCCAGCGGAGGTACACTTTGTGAGTGCTTATTTTGTTAAGGGACCCTTCTAACAAGAAGGAGGGTCCAATCCAAAAACCTCTTCAACCACTTATTTTGTTAGAAAATTCTCTAGCTGATAATCTATTAAACTAGTGGATTTTGGAACCAATGATCATAACAACAAAACAATATAAATTACACTAGAAATTAGGACAGAATTTTTTAATTATTTAGAACAGGTTATAAAAACAATAGCTACACTTTAAGGAACGGGGACAAACAATAATCACTATCAATTTTGTTGAAGTAATAAATATCTATGTCCCTTTTTAACCAATAGATAGAAAAGATAAAACTCGGGAGTCTTCAGTAGCTTATACTTTTTAATGACTAACTATGGGATGTTGACAAGTAGGATTTTGAAGCTAAGGTCTCTTCATTATGTATGGTTCATAGCACAACATCTTAAGAGTGACATATTTATAGAGAAAAGAATGAATGACAATCTTTGACATACTCAGAACAGAACAAGAATGAACATGTGGCATGGATTTATGTCATTTTACATCAATTAATGAATGTGCCCTCGTCAGGGCATCATGGACTAGATCTCAATATACAGTGGTGGCCAAAAGTATTGGCACCCCTGCAATTCTGTCAGATAATACTCAGTTTCTTCCTGAAAATGATTGCAATCACAAATTCTTTGGTATTATTCTCTTCATTTAATTTGCTTGCAAGGAAAAAACACAAAAGAGAATGAAGCAAAAATCAAATCATTGATCATTTCACACAAAACTCCAAAAATGGGCCAGACAAAAGTATTGGCACCCTCAGCCTAATACTTGGTTGCACAACCTTTAGCCAAAATAACTGCGAACAACCGCTTCCGGTAACCATCAATGAGTTTCTTACAATGCTCTGCTGGAATTGTAGACCATTCTTCTTTGGCAAACTACTCCATGTCCCTGATATTTGAAGGATGCCTTCTCCAAACTGCCATTTTGAGATCTCTCCACAGGTGTTCTATGGGATTCAGGTCTGGACTCATTGCTGGCCACCTTAGAAGTCTCCAGTGCTTTCTCTCAAACCATTTTATAGTGCTTTTGGAAGTGTGTTTTGGGTCATTGTCCTGCTGGAAGACCCATGACCTCTGAGGGAGACCCAGCTTTCTCACACTGGGCCCTACATTATGCTGCAAAATTTGTTGGTAGTCTTCAGACTTCATAATACCATGCACACGGTCAAGCAGTCCAGTGCCAGAGGCAGCTAAGCAACCCCAAAACATCAGGGAACCTCCGCCATGTTTGACTGTAGGGACCGTGTTCTTTTCTGTAAATGCCTCTTTTTTTTTCCTGTGCACTCTATGTTGATGCTTTTTCCCAAAAAGCTCTACTTTTGTCTCATCTGACCAGAGAACATTCTTCCAAAACGTTTTAGGCTTTCTCAGGTAAGTTTTGGCAAACTCCAGCCTGGCTTTTTTATGTCTCGGGGTAAGAAGTGGGGTCTTCCTGGGTATCCTACCATACAGTCCCTTTTCATTCAGACACCGACGGATAGTACGGGTTGACACTGTTGTACCCTCAGACTGCAGGGCAGCTTGAACTTGTGTGGATGTTAGTCGAGGTTCTTTATCCACCATCCGCACAATCTTGCATTGAAATCTCTCGTCAATTTTTCTTTTCCATCCACATCTAGGGAGGTTAGCCACAGTGCCATGGGCTTTAAACTTCTTGATGACACTGCGCACGGAAGACACAGGAACATTCAGGTCTTTGGAGATGGACTTGTAGCCTTGAGATTGCTCATGCTTCCTCACAATTTGGTTTCTCAAGTCCTCAGACAGTTCTTTGGTCTTCTTTCTTTTCTCCATGCTCAATGTGGTACACACAAGGACACAGGACAGAGGTTGAGTCAACTTTAATCCATGTTAACTGGCTGCAAGTGTGATTTAGTTATTGCCAACACCTGTTAGGTGCCACAGGTAAGTTACAGGTGCTGTTAATTACACGAATTAGAGAAGCATCACATGATTTTTCAAAGGGTGCCAATACTTTTGTCCACCCCCTTTTTTAGGTTTGGTGTGGAATTGTATCCAATTTGGCTTTAGGACAATTCTTTTTGTGTTTTTTCATTGAAGACAAATTAAATGAAGATAATAATACCAAAGAATTTGTGATTGCAATCATTTTCAGGAAGAAACTGAGTATTATCTGACAGAATTGCAGGGGTGCCAATACTTTTGGCCACCACTGTATAGTAAAGTTTTCACATTCCTTATTTATCAACTCTTCCAACAATTTATTACTACAACCATCTATCTACTCCTCTGCTCAAATTAATAGTTATGCTTCACATCACTTGTCTTATTCCCCTTATTATTCCTATGCATTTTTGTGAATATAAAATGTAAATACGTGACTCCTTAGAGATTATTTTAAACCATGCCTGATGAACTCATCATGTTTTCACTTAGTCATTAAAAAGTGTCAAATACTAAGGACTCTCATTTTTATTTTCATTTTCAATGTTGGATATCCTAATTTTAGTAATACAATTTAATATGCCAAGCCAACATAGCAAATATTTAAAAAATGTGTCTTTTGTGACTCAAGAAATGTCCATTTTTCACATTTCTCTTGAAACTCTCTATCAGATACTCCCTGCTGCCTTCAAGTAATTGAACTTTACCAGAGGGCTTAGGAACGTGAACAATACCGGTAAATCACATTACATTCTGGAGGATATACTCCAGAAGCATTTATTGGTTGAATGTAAGACTGCTGTGTCAGTTTCTTTAAAGCTTTGTATAAGGTTTACTGTATTTTTAATAAAATAATTTGTAACACATGCAAATTACTGAATATGTGAAGCAAGAGGCGAATCTAGGTTTGACACCCCTTTTACACATAACTTAAGTGGGTTGAGTAGTGTTCATGTGACCACTCATGCGATTTGCCCACTTACAGTAATGTGTCGACTAGTTGCTCTTTACTACTATCTCAATATTCAGTAAAAACTACAGCCTCTATGTCACTGAGAGAAGCAGGAAGAGAAGCTAGTCGGCACATGACCGTAACTAGTGATGAACAAGCATACTCGCAAGTACTCGGTACTCGTCCGAGCATCTCAGTACTCGAGATGCTCGGACGGATGCTCGGGTCCCCTCCTTGTATGTTTGGCGTGCTTTAAAGTGCCAATCAACATGCAGAAATTGTCTGCCACACACTTTAATGCCTCAGCCATGTTGATTGTGGCATTACAGTGATTGGCTGGCCACACAGCGTCATCAAGTCTATATCAGACCTGGCGCCGCCATGCTCGTCAGTCTACTCCTCAATCAGGCAGTGTAGGGAGAGGTGCTGCTGAGCTAGGGAGAAATTTAGTTAATAGTTAGTGTAGGTATTCCACAAGATTCTCTACACATATCCATCTCAACTAACAATCCTTCAGAGGACTAATCCAGCTGCAGAGATATCAGTGCTAGGCAGGCAGGCAGGGTATATAGCAGACGGCAGTGCATATAGCAAGAGGGTCCATTCCAGTTCTGTCTGTTGGTGCTTTTACAGATATTATATTTGTAGAAATAGGCCCAGGTATCAGGGGCCAGGAATATTTTTACTTTTTATCTTAATCCTGATTATTTGCTTAAAAAGACATCCAGAGAACACTGTATTTCTGCGCCATTTGCTTATTGGCACTGCAGAATAGAGCCAGGTCCTCTCCATATTACAGCGCTAAAAATTCTGCTATTTAAAACTGTGGTTTGTCTGTCACACGGATCACATATAATTACGCTGAAAATTCTGCCATTTCTGGCCTCCATTGAAATTTTGTCACAGTGTGTCAGCGAACTTATTGACACGAGGTCGCTGTTAAAAATATTTACCCACAGGCCAGCTATTTAAAACTGTAGTTTGTCTGTCACACGGATCACATATATTTGCACTTAAAATTCTGCCATTTCTTGCCTCCCTTGAAATTTTGTTGCAGTGTGTCAGTGAAGTTATTGACACGAGGTTGCTGTTAAAAATAGTTACCTACAGGCCAGCTATTAAAAACTGTGTTTTGTCTGTCACACGGATCACATATAAGTTCTCTCAAAATTCTGCCATTTCTGGCCTCCATTAAAATTTTGAATCAGTGTGTCAGCAAACTTATTGACACGATGTCGCTGTTAAAAATAGTTACCTACAGGCCAGCTATTTAAAACTGTAGTTTGTCACACGGATCACATATAAGTTCGCTGAAAATTCTACCATTTCAGGCAAGAGAGACACAACTCCAATCCAGCAGAGGAAGGGGAACACTGTCAAAATTCTGGGAGAGTTTTTTCATCCCTCCCATCGGACAGGCCCTGAGGCGCGGGGTACTCTCCCAAGGAGGGAAAAGTTGCGGAAGATGCTGAGGGAGTACCTTGCCGACCATACCAACGTCCTCCGTGATTCCTCTGTGCCTTATAATTATTGTCTATCCAAGCTGGACATGTTGAATGAACTGGCTCTCTACGCCTTGGAGGTCCTGGCCTGCCCGGCCGCTAGCGTTTTATCAGAGCGGGTTTTTAGTGCCGCTAGTGGAATTATAACTGATAAGTGCATCTGCCTGTCAACTGAAAATGCTGACAGGCTGACTCTTATAAAAATGAACATGGGCTGGATTGGGCCAGACTTCTCAACACCACCGAATGATAGCAGCGTAACATAAACTCAAATCCAGTGTCTTTTTTTGGGAGGTGTATTCCCATGCACCTTTTCACACCCACACATGGGTATACGCTTCCTGATTTTGGCTATTTGCTCTTGTCCTTCTCCTTCTCCTCATCCTCATCCTCCACCACCATATCACTAGGGTGACCGTGGTCCATGATTCTACACCAAAATAATTGTTTTAAAGGGTGTTTCTGATGGCCGTAAAAAAAATTTTTATACAGTATGTTCATGTATACCCCCCAGGGGTAAATGTTTGTCAGCCCATACACTTAGTGCATGGGCATTATAAGTATAGGAGACCTGCTCCTTTCTAATGGGAACATTTTTCATGAGGCCCTCCTCCACGTCTTTTCCAAGGTGCATTGGAGTGCCTCCCAATTTTTGGTATCCCTCGCATTCACTGCATAGGCCAACACTATGGTAGACCCACTTCCTAATAATGGGAACATTTTTTCATAAGGCCCTCTACGACTCTTCCAAGGGGCATTGGAGTGCCTCCCAATTTTTGGCAGCCCTTGCATTCACTGCATAGGCCAACACTATGGGAGACCCACTTCCTAATAATGGGAACATTTTTTCATGAGGCTCTCTACGTCTCTTCCAAAGGACATTGGAGTGCCTCACCATTTTTGGCAGCCCCTGCATTCACTGCATAGGCCAACATTATGGGAAACCCACTTCCTAATAATGGGAACATTTTTTCATGAGGCACTCTATGTCTCTTCCAAGGGGCATTGGAGTGCCTCCCAATTTTTGGCAGCCCTTGCATTCACTGCATAGGCCAACACTATGGGAGACCCACTTCCTAATAATGGAAACATTGTTTTCAGGAGGCCCTCTGACCTCCACGTCTCTTTCAAGGGGCATTGGAGTGCCTTCAAATTTTTTGCAACCATTGCATTCACTGCATAGGCAAACAGTATGAGAGACCCACTTCCTAATAATGGGAACATTGTTTTCAGGAGTCCCTCTGACCTCCACATCTCTTTCAAGGGGCATTGGAGTGCCTCTAAATTTTTGGCAACCCTTGCATTCACTGCATTGGCAAACACAATGGGAGACCCACAAACAAACAGCAACTGGAAACCACTGCAGTGAAGGCCTGGCAGAGCATCTAAAAGAGGAAACACAGAGTCTGGTGATGTCAATGAGTTCAAGACTTCAGGCAGTCATTGCCAACAAAGGGTTTTCAACCAAGTACTAGAAATGAACATTTTATTTACAATTATTTAATCTGTCCAATTACTTTTGGTCCCTTTAAAAACAGGGTGGCGCATGTTAAGGAGCAGAAACTCCTAAACCCTTCATCCAATTTTAATGTGGATACCCTCAAATGAAAGCTGAAAGTCTGAACTTCAACTGCATCTGAATTGTTTTGTTTAAAATTCATTGTGGTAATGTCTAGAACCAAAATTAGAAAAATGTTGTCTCTGTCCAAATATATATGAACCTAACTGTATTTCCCAGGAAAATCCATTTTGGTTTCGTTATTGTATGTTTTATTGTGAGTCCGTAAAAGTGGCGTAATACCTCTGGCAATGTTTTTCACAGCAGTGACCTGGGAGTCAGAAATGCTTCCAGGGGTCTTTCCCATGCTGTTCCCATGTCATTTGAGAATTGTTCTCATAGATTTGGGCAATTTTTAGGCCCCCTGCAGACCGCCGGGGGGAGCCGCCTGAAAAATGCTCGAGTTTCCCATAGACTTACATTGGGCTCGTTGGTCGGGACAAGCACCCGAGTATTCCAATGTGCTCGACCCGAGCATCGAGCACCCGAGCATTCTCACCCATCACTAACCGTAACAACAATGCATGTGAGTGGTCATGTGATTTTATGGAAAAAAAAACAAGCATGCTTTTGTAATCCTGGCAATTTTATTTAATCCAGACCTCTACAGAAGGAAATGGATTATGAACAAATTTTGAGTGAGATCTTCAGGTATTTTAGCAGATTTTCTATTTTCTATCAGTGTAAGCTGATATATAATTATGTTCTGTTTGTACCAGATTATTACTTTTATGAAACAGGTGTCTTCTATCTTTTTTTATTCAGTTATTGCTCTGCTCTAACATGGTTCTTCTCACTGGTGATATCCATAACTTGTTTCAATATGTTTCTGCGGGAAAATGTTGGATGATTTTTCACCACGTCGGCCTCAAGGCTTTTATCTTTCCTCTCAGAAGAACATGAGGTTCTTTAATGGGATGAATTTGAAAGAATGTATTAGAAGTGAAGGGACTCTTGGTCCCTGAGAATCAAGCTGAACCTTTTTAAACAATCTAATAATGTCCAAGGTGACCTTCTTGTATACAGTTTAGTATTCTATAAAATATTCCATCTAAATTTTCCTCCTAATTATCTTTCTAAAGGACATGAGAGGTTTTCAAATTGACAGGTACTAAAATGCATCATATATATTGAAATAGTAAGTATTTTTATCTCACAGACAATATACATTTTAGTGACTAAATCTATAACAAAAAATAATAGAATAAACATATTATATTTAGTATAAACAATAAGTAAGTTGCACATTTACCTAAAGTACACTTTAGAAAGGGTAAGCCTTCAGATACACACGTGGTCAAAATTGTTGGTACCTTTCGTTTAATGAGAGAAAAACCCATAATGGTCACAGAAATAACGTATGCTGTTTGTAGGGTTATAGCAGCCCATTTGACCCAACGAAATCCACCCACTCAAGGGGAGCAGATCTCTAGAATGAATGAACCATTAGACAGGAGAAGTAAGAAAATGTACATGACAGAACACTTAAATAGCCACTGTTTCCAGAGCGTGTCTCCCCACCTAGCACCAGCCTCTTTAGCTTGACTGTTAGCTCACTGTGTGATTTCATTCCCTGGCTCCTGACATCACACAGACAGTGAATTATCAATCAAGCTAAAAAGGCAGGTGCTGGGTGGGGAAACAAGCTCTGGAAGCAGTGACTCCTCATTTAGATATGAATGGAAATGCTAATTACTTAGAAATGCATAAACAGATAGAAGATAAAGGTGCTGATGGACAAACATTTCAAAGACCTTTTAAGTCCATAAATTCAGTATCGAGTTGTTGATCTTATTTTGAGGTTGATCTTTCTTTTAAAGAAATGTGAATCCTTATGGGGAAGATGCACACACATTCCAGGCCTCCCAACTCAGGACACTTTGATAATTCTATCACATCTACAGTTGAAACCAGAAGTTTACTTACACCATATAAATAGACACATATGCATGTTTTTCTCAATATCTGACATGAAATTAGAATAAACCTTTCCCGTTTAGGTCAATTAGGATTACCATAATTTTTAATATTTGCCAAATGGCAGAATAATGAGAGAGAGAGAGAGAGAGAATGTTCTAAGGCATTTTTATTACTTACTGCAAAGTCAAAAGTTTACATACACTAAGATTACTATGCCTTCAAACAATTCTGGACTGCCCATATGATGATGTCATGTGTTTGGAAGCTTCTGATAGGTTTTTTTTTGGCAACATCTGAGTTAATTAGAGACACATCTGTGGATGTATTTTAATGCACACCTGAAACACACTGCTTTTTTGTATAGCATCATGGGAAAGGCTAAAGAAATAAGCCAAGATATCAGGAAGAGAATTGTGGACTTGCTCAAGTCTGGCTCAGCCTTAGGTACAATTTCAAATACCTGAAGGTGCATATGTGTATTTTTATATAGTGTATGTAAACTTCTGGTTTACATACACTAGCTGTGAGACCTCTCTCCATGGTCTCAGTTTGCGTTAAGAGGAAGTCCCGAGATATAGACGTTTGTTTTTTAAATCTATTCTTGGTTTGCACACAACTGACTAAAGTAAGATTCATATTTAAATACTTTCTTTAAATATAACATGTCAGCTATATATGATGATAGTAAATATGGTATATTGCAAAATGAGAATACATATTATGTGATTGTCTCTTATGGGTGAGGATGAGATGAGTGGGGGGTACTGGGTGTCACACCAATCTTCTTTGTATGTATATCTTTTAGTGATGAGCGCAAGTGCTTGTTACTGGATTTTGCCCTGGTGCTCGGGTATGCACCAAGTATTGTGTGCTCGAGTGACATGTTCGAGCCCCACAGCCTCAAAATATGCCTGACAAACATGAGCAATCTCGGCATGTTTTATGGCTGTCTGGCATCCGCAAAACATGCGGCCGTCGGGACTCAAACATGTCACTCGAGCACCCGCATTACTTAGTGCCTAGCCGAGCACCCTAGGCAAACTCGAGTAACAAGCACTTGCGCTCATCACTAATATCTTTGTTTTTGTTCAGGTCTATTGTACTGCCCTATTGTTTATTATGTTCATTTGTGCCATAAATTTGTGTAAATCTTTCAATAAAAATTATCTAATTTAAAAAAAATAAATCTGTCTTGTTGTGATAATTACAGTCCCACTTCTAATCTTTCCTTTATGTCAAGCTGGAACACTTGGTGTACTCTTTCCTAAACAGCTTTCTCTCTGTTATCCCCTTTCTTCACACATTATAATCTAGTTTCCACACTCTACATTCTTCAGAAATTGCTCTGACTAAAGTCTCAAATAATCTCTTGACAGCTAAATCACACGGCAACCATTCTCTACTGATTTTTCGGTAACTTTCTTCAGCATTTGACATAATAGATTACCACCTACTACTAATTATGCTCCAGTCTATCACCCTTAAAATGAATGGATCCCATATAGTAATATCACCCCTTTCCCATCGCGGCCAATATTTTTTTCTGTCAATATAGCTGTATGAGGGCCTGTTTTTATGGGACAAATTGTAGCTTAAATGAAACCATTTATTTAACCATACAAGATAATACAAAAGAGAAAAAAATTCTCTATATGGTGAAGTGGTGAGAAAAATGAAATTCTGCAATTACTTTGGGGGTTTTCTTTTTATGCAGTAAAAATGACACAGCAATATGATTTTTCACGTCAGTACAATTATATCAACAGCTTTTTTTCTATATTTACATGCTGACAAAAAAAAAAAAATTGTTGTTTGTGTCACCATTTTTTGAGACCCATAGCTTTTTTATTTTTTTGACAATGGAGCTCTGCGAGAGCTTACTGTCTTCAGTGTCATATGATGATTTTATTTATACCATTTTGGGGTACATGTAACATTTCTATTTGTTTTGTTTTTTCTAAGGAGGGGAGGAGTGGTGATCACAAACTGATGTTTCAATTTTTTTTCTGTTTATGACAACTACTGCATGGTTTAATTAATTTTATGTTTTGATAATTAAGAGTTTTACAGATAATATGCACATTTTTTATTTTTATTTAAACTGGGCAAAGGTGGTAGAATCAAATTTTTATAATTTTTAATATTTCTAAAAACTGATAGATTTTTTTTGTTTTTAGTCTCTTTAGGGAACTTTAGCCTCTGGTCCTTCATCCCCCAACAGCCATGACAACATATCAAAATCCCCTCGTGGGGCAGTTGCACCATTTAAACAGTGATTTATCGAAAGCAGTATTTAAGTGGTTAAAAAGCAGTGATTGGACCAAAGGAACAACTACAGTGCTGGCCAAAAGTATTGGCACCCCTTCAATTCTGTCAGATAATACTCAGTTTCTTCCTGAAAATGACACAAATTCTTTGGTATTATTCTCTTCATTTAATTTGTCTTCAATGAAAAAAACACAAAAAGAATTGTCCTAAAGCCAAATTGGATATAATTCCACACCAAACCTAAAAAAGGGGGTGGACAAAAGTATTGGCACCCTTTGAAAAATCATGTGATGCTTCTCTAATTCGTGTAATTAACAGCACCTGTAACTTACCTGTGGCACCTAACAGGTGTTGGCAATAACTAAATCACACTTGCAGCCAGTTAACATGGATTAAAGTTGACTCAAACTCTGTCCTGTGTCCTTGTGTGTACCACATTGAGCATGGAGAAAAGAAAGAAGACCAAAGAACTGTCTGAGGACTTGAGAAACCAAATTGAGAGGAAGCATGAGCAATCTCAAGGCTACAAGTCCATCTCCAAAGACCTGAATGTTCCTGTGTCTTCCGTGCGCAGTGTCATCAAGAAGTTTAAAGCCCATGGCACTGTGGCTAACCTCCCTAGATGTGGACGGAAAAGAAAAATTGATGAGAGATTTCAACGCAAAATTGTGCGGATGGTGGATAAAGAACCTCGACTAACATCCAAACAAGTTCAAGCTGCCCTGCAGTCCGAGGGTACAACTTACCTGAGAAAGCCTAAAATGTTTTGGAAGAATGTTCTCTGGTCAGATGAGACAAAAGTAGAGCTTTTTGGGAAAAAGTATCAACATAGAGTGTACAGGAAAAAAAAAGAGGCATTCAAAGAAAAGAACACGGTCCCTACAGTCAAACATGGCGGAGGTTCCCTGATGTTTTGGGGTTGCTTTGCTGCCCTTGGCACTGGACTGCTTGACCGTGTGCATGGCATTATGAAGTCTGAAGACTACCAACAAATTTTGCAGCATAATGTAGGGCCCAGTGTGAGAAAGCTGGGTCTCCCTCAGAGGTCATGGGTCTTCCAGCAGGACAATGACCCAAAACACACTTCCAAAAGCACTATAAAATGGTTTGAGAGAAAGCACTGGAGACTTCTAAGGTGGCCAGCAATGAGTCCAAACCTGAATCCCATAGAACACCTCTGGAGAGATCTCAAAATGGCAGTTTGGAGAAGGCACCCTTCAAATATCAGGGACCTGGAGCAGTTTGCCAAAGAAGAATGGTCTACAATTCCAGCAGAGCATTGTAAGAAACTCATTGATGGTTACCGGAAGCGGTTGTTCGCAGTTATTTTGGCTAAAGGTTGTGCAACCAAGCATTAGGCTGAGGGTGCCAATACTTTTGTCCGGCCCTTATTTGGAGTTTTGTGTGAAATGATCAATGATTTGATTTTTGCTTCATTCTCTTTTGTACTTTTTCCTTGCAAGCAAATTAAATGAAGAGAATAATACCAAAGAATTTGTGATTGCAATCATTTTCAGGAAGAAACTGAGTATTATCTGACAGAATTGCAGGGGTGCCAATACTTTTGGCCAGCACTGTACATACTGATACATATTATTTTTTCTAATCATTTCTTAATTGCTGACTGCAATTTTTCTTTTACATGATTTTGATGACAACTAGTGATGAGCAAACGTGTTCGCCACTGCTCGGTACTCGCCTGAGCATCTCACTGCTCGAGATGCTCGGCGCTCTGCAAGTATTTCCGGGGTTGCTTGGCGGGAGGTTGGGTCTCCTGCCTGCATGTTTGGCGCTCTTTAGAGAGCCAATGAACATGCAGGGATTGCCTGCCACGCACTGTAATGCCGTAGCCATGCTGGTTGTGGGCATAACAGTGATTGGCTGATCGCACAGCATCATCAGGTGTATATTAGACCGGGTGTCGCCATACTCATTGCCATGCTCAGCATCATCAAGCAGAGTAGGGAAAGCTGCTGCTGCATCAGGGAGAGATTTCCTTCTTCATAGTTAGTACAGGTATTCCACAACATATATTTATATCCATCTCAACTAACAGTCCTTCTGAGGACTAATCCAGCTGCATATATTCAGTGGTGATAGCAGGAGTTAGGCAGGCAGGCAGTGTATGTAGCAGACTGCAGTGCATATAGTGCAAGAAGGTCCATTGAACGTCCTATTAGTATAGGTATTCCACAACATATATATATATCCATCTGAACTAACAGTCCTTCTGAGGACTAATCCAGCTGCATATATTCAGTGGTGAGAGCAGGAATTAATCAGGCAGTGTATGTGGCAGACTGCAGTGCATATAGTGCAAGCGGGTCCATTGAACGTTCCTGCTGCTGCTGTTCTTACAGATATTTGTAGACATAGCCCTAGATATCAGGGGCAAGGGAAAAAAAAAATTTTGATCTTAATCCTGGTTATTTGCTTAAAAAGCAATCCAGAGTACACCATTTTTCTGCTCCATTTCATTTGCTTGCAGTGTGTCAGTGAAGTTATTGACATGAGGTCGCTGTTTAAAACTGTAGTTTTCCGCCACACATGTCAGATATAATTGCGCTGAAAATATTCCCATTTCTGGCCTCCATTTAAATTTTGTTGCAGTGTGTCAGTGAAGTTATTGACACGAGGTCGCTGTGAAAAATAGTAACCTACAGGCCAGCTATTTAAAACTGTAGTTTTCCGTCACATGTATAAGTGCGCTCCAAATTCAGCCATTTCTGGCCTCCATTTAAATTTTGTTGCAGTGTGTC
The DNA here is from genome assembly GCF_046119375.1 of Phyllobates terribilis. NCBI lineage: Eukaryota > Metazoa > Chordata > Amphibia > Anura > Dendrobatidae > Phyllobates > Phyllobates terribilis. Next base: position 1,032,535,817 of record NW_027362761.1, on the reverse strand, counting down.
AGTAAAGTTATTGACACGAGGCTGCTGTGAAAAATAGTAACCTACAGGCCAGGTATTTAAAGCTGTGGTTTTCCGTCACACGTATCACATATCGCTGCGGTTCAAATCCAGCCATTTGTAGTGAACATGGAAAATATTGTAAAATTATGGGAAAGGCACGTGGCATGGGACAGGGAAGTGGACGTGATGGTGATGGTGCATGCAGAAGACAAGGCCACTCACATCTTGTCGCTCGACCTTCCTGTCCCAATTAATAGGGGACTGCAGAACACCACTATTGAAGACAGAACAGTGTCAAAAGGTTAGTGATTGGATAGCAGATAATGCTTCCAGACACTTAGCCACCACCACCACCCTGTCTTCCACACGGTCAAGTCTCAGCAGCCGTGAGTCTGGACTGCATATTCCTCACCCTGATCCTCCTTCCTCCCACCATGCCGAGTGCCCGGAGACAACTGATTCCACACTTGGACACTCCTAAGAGCTATTCACTTTTCCATTTATAGATTCGGGCCTCTCGCCTGGTCCTCTTGAAGCGGGGCAAGTGGAGATCGCATGTAGTGATGCCCAAATTTTTGAGCAGCCATGGTCACACGAAGGCGACAGTGGGAAAGTGTCACAAGAGGAGGATCATGATGAGACACAATTGCCAGAAAGTCAGGAGGAGGACCAGGGTGTGGAAGTGGAAGGAGGACAATGAAGTCACTAACCCAACCTGGCAAGGTGACATGCAGAGCGAGGTCAGCATCACACAGGGGGAGAGAGGCATAGCACCACAAAAGGCAAGAACAAGCAGTGTGGTGGCCGCAGACAGAAGGCGGGCAACCATTCCCCATAACATCAACACGACGGAAGTTGCCAGTACAACTGTTAGGTCTTCCCGAGTCTGGTTGTTTTTTAAACAATCTGCCGATAACCCCAAAAAAGCCATTTGCACCACCTGCCAGGCCAGCATCAGCAGGGGTAGCAAAACTACCAGCCTGACCACCATCAGCATGATCAGGAACATGGCAGCAAAGCACCAGACTAAGTGGGCCGAACCCCAAGGTCCAGGAAAAGTGTCTGCAGGTGACACCACTGCTTCTTCTGCTTTTGTGCGTGCATTCCAATCCCCTGTCCATGGCGCATGGGAAGATGCCTCCTGCCCTGCACCTGTCATTGCACACTCTCAACTAGCACCATCAGCAAGCACGTCCACGTCCTTGTCCTAGAGCAGCATTCAGTTGTCCCTACCCCAGTCCTTGGAATGCAAGCGCAAATACGCAGCCAACGCCCCACAGGCCACACAACTAAACTCACACATTTCACGAATGCTTGCGCTCAAAATGTTGCCTTTTAGGCTCTTGGAGACAGAAGCTCTCTGCAACCTGATGGCGGCAGCAGTCACTTGGTACTCGGTCCCCAGCCACCACTATTTCTCCCAGTGTGCCATCCCCGCATTACACAAGCACATGTCCCACAACATTAGCGTGCCCTCAACAATGCAGTTACTGGGAAAGTCCACATAACCACGGACACGTGGACAAGTGCTTGTGGGCAGGGATGGTACATCTCGCTGACGGCACACTGGGTTAACATAATGGAAGCCAAGACCCAGTCGGACCTTGGGACGGAACACGTCCTCCCAACACTGAGAATTGCGGCCTTAGGTCAATCAGGGTTGCCCCCACATTCTACAGCTCCTGCACCTCATCCTCCTCCTCCTCTTCAGCCTCCATCTGCAAAATGACCACATCAGTCAAAAGCTGGCAGCACTGCAGCGCTTCCTTAGCCAAGCGGCAACAGGCTGTGCTGAAGCTAATATGCTTTGGTGACAAACCGCACAATGCTGAAGAATTGTGGACAGCTCTGAAAGAGAAGGCAGATCTGTGGCTGACACCACTGAACCTACAGCCAGGCATGGTCGTGTGTGACAATGGCCGGAAACTCTTGGCGGCTCTGAGACAAGCTCACACACGTACCATGCCTGACCCATGTGCTTAACCTTGTGGTTTAGCGGTTTCTCAAAACCTACCCAGATCTGCTTGTCAAAGCTCGCTGTCTGTGTGCTCATTTTAGAAAGTCAGCTACAGCTTCCGCCACCCTTGCCGTGCTTCAGCAGCATTTTTAGCTCCCGACTCGTGTATGATGTCCCCACGCATTGGAACTCTACATTGCAGATGTTAGGAAGGATTTGTGAGCAGAAGAGGGCAGTTGTTGACTATCAGCATCAACAAGGCCATCGGTATTCAGTTCAGACTCCACTCATAAGACCTCAGGAGTTGAAATGGATGTCAGACATATGTAAAATCCTCCAAAACTTTGAGGACTCCGTCAAGATGATGGTGAGCGGCGATGATGCCATAATTAGCATCACCATCCCACTTCTCTGTCTTCTGAAATGCTCTCTGCTCACAATTAAAGAGAGATGCATTGCAGGCGAGCACACTGAGATGGAGCAATTAACTATACAGGGTGATTACACACAGCCCAGCCTCATCTCATCCCAACATGGACTGGGTGACAATGAGGAAGAGGAGGAGGAGGTGGAAGAACAGGAGCTAGTTTCCTGCGCTATACACGGTAATATCTGCACAACTGTCATACCGTCTGTTCAGCGTGAATGACCTGAGGACAGGGAGGAGGCAAGCGTGGCAAATCACGGATATTCATGGAGAACTTTCTGTCTATTATTCCCGCGCAGGACAGGCCTAATAAAATGGGGCAGTCCCAGAAGGCCCTTGTGCGGAATTATTAAAAAAATTCTTATCTGAAAACGCTGGCAGCAGAGGTCACAGTTCGATGGGCAACCAAGGAGTACAGGTGAGAGAGACACAAATGCAATCCAGCAGAGCCAGAGGAACACTGTCAAAGTTCTGGGACAGTATTCTCAGAGCCTCCCATCGCACAAGCCCTGATGTGCGGGGTACTCTCCCAAGGAGGGAAAACTTGCGGAAGATGCTGAGGGAGTACCTTGCCGACCGTACCAACGTCCTCCGTGATTCCTCTGTGCCTTATATTTATTGGGTATCCAAGCTGGACATGTGGAATGAACTGGCTCTCTATGCCTTGGAGGACCTGGCCTGCCCTGCCGCAAGGGTTTTGTCAGAGCGTGTTTTTAGTACCGCTGATGGAACTATAACTGATAGGCGCATCCGCCTGTCAACTGAAAATGTTGACAGTCTAACTCTTATAAAAATGAACAAGGGCTGGATTGGGCCAGACTTCTCAACACTACCGAATGATAGCAGCGTAGCATAAACTCAAATGCAGTGGGTTTTTTTTGGGAGGTCCAACTCTATTCCCATACACCTCTGTCTTCACACCCAGACATGGGTATACACTTCCTGATTTTGTCTATTTGCTCTTGTCCTCCTCCTTCTCCGCATCCTCATCCTCCACCATCATATGACCACCATATGTACCATATCAACATATCTATGTCTCTTGCAAGGGGCATGCATTGGAGTTCCTCCAAATTTTTGGCAGCCATTGCTTCACTGCATAGGCAAACAGTATGGGAGACACACTTCCTAATAATGGGAGCATTTTTTGCAGGAGGCCCTCCGACCACTGCATCTCTTGCAAGGGGCATTGGAGTTCCTCCAAATTTTTGGCAGCCATTGCTTCACTGCATAGGCAAACAGTATGGGAGACACACCTCCTAATAATGGGAACATTGTTTTCAGGAGGCCCTCCGACCTCTACGTCTCTTGCAAGGGGCATTGGAGTTCCTCCAAATTTTTGGCAGCCGTTGATTCACTGCATAGGCAAACAGTATGGGAGACACACTTCCTAATAATGGGAACATTGTTTTCAGGAGGCCCTCCGACCTCTACGTCTCTTGCAAGGGGCATTGGAGTTCCTCCAAATTTTTGGCAGCCGTTGATTCACTGCATATGCAAACAGTATGGGAGACACACTTCCTAATAATGGGAGCATTTTTGCAGGTGGCCCTCTGACCTCTACGTCTCTTGCAAGGGGCACTGGAGTTCCTCCAAATTTTTGGAAGCCGTTGCTTCACTGCATAGGCAAACAGTATGGAGACACACTTCCTAATAATGGGAGAATTTTTGCAGGTGGCCCTCCGACCTCTATGTCTCTTGCAAGGGGCATTGGAGTTCCTCTAAATTTTTGGCAGCCGTTGCTTCACTGCATAGGCAAACAGTATGAGAGACACACTTCGTAATAACGGGAACATTGTTTTCATGAGGCCCTCCGACCTCTACGTCTCTTGCAAGGGGCATTGGAGTTGCTCCAAATTTTTGGCAGCTGTTGATCCACTGCATAGGCAAACAGTATGGGAGACATACTTCCTAATAATGGGAGCATTTTTTGCAGGAGACCCTCCGACCACTGCATCTCTTGAAAGGAGCACTGGAGTTCCTCCAAATTTTTGGCAGCCTTTGCTTCACTGCATAGGCAAACAGTATGGGAGACACACTTCCTAATAATGTGAGAATTTTTTGCAGGAGGCCCTCCGACCTCTACGTCTCTTGCAAGGGGCATTGGAGTTCCTCCAAATCTTTGGCAGCCATTGCAGTCACTGCATATGCAATAACTGTATAAGAGACCCACTCGTTAATAATGGGAACAACAAAGCATAGCCGGCTGATGGCTCTCTAACAATAGCGAGGGCCAACTGCTGGCTCTTTAAGAATAGTAAGGGCCGCCTGATGGCCCTATAAAAATAGTCTTTGTGACTTTCAAAGTCCCTCCATCGTAAATGAAACAGGATGTGTCTGATGATGTGTCACACACCACATGGCCATATAAGGTTGTAAAATGTTAAAATGACATTTCCCAGTGAATGCATTTGTCTTGGTTGAAAGCAATGCAAAAGTGCAAAAACGCATCAAAAACGCTACGTGTTAACATAGCCCAAGGTGTGGAGGAGCATTTTTGTTTTTGGTTATTTAGTTTGCCTTATAAACAATTCATTACCCTGGAAAGGATGTTCCTTAACATATTGCTCAGGAAAATTCATTTTGGTTTCGTTTTTTTTTGTTTTATTGTGAGTCCGTAAAAGTGGAGTAATACCTCTGACAATGTTGTTGACAGCAGTGACCTGGGAGTCAGAAATGCTTCCAGGGGTCTTCCTCATGCTGTTCCCATGTCATTTGAGAACTGTTCCCATCGATTTGGGAAATTTTTAGGCCCTCTGCAAACCGCTGGGGGGAACCGACGGAAAAAGGCTCGAGTTTCCCATAGACTTACATTGGGCTCGTTACTCGGACCGAGCACTCGAGCATTTCAATTTGCTCGACTCGAACAATGAGTACCCAAGCATTTTAGTGCTCGCTCATCACTAATGACAACCATCTTAAATGAATGTCTATGAGCAGCATTTAAAGGGAATCTGATAGCAGATTTTTGCTACGTAATCTAAGAACAGCATAAGGTAGGGACTGATTTCAGGGATGTTTAACTTATTAGACCATGTGCTGTCGTTTTTGTTACGCTCGCGCTCAAACTGTTTAGCGTGAGCGTGGGTCGTGGAGCCACTGTGCCACGTACCAGACTTACCCCTAAGCAGCTAACTTTGTTTTCACTGAAGCCTCTAGTGGTAAGGTCATGCTTGTGCGGAAGGTAGTTAACAGGTACCACACCAGGGCGGTGGCAGCTGACCCTCCAGGAGGTATGCAGACACTAGCAGGTTTGACTGGTATACAGAAAAGGCAGGTGTCACGCAAGGTGTGGGAAAGACTAAGTGTAACACGAAGGGACAAGGGGGAGGATGCCCAAACACTAGGGAAAAGGGGAGTGGAGACCCCTAGGTAGATCTAATATCACCCTGCCTACCCTACTGTCCCTATATAGGTTCCACACTTATCGCCGAGCAGAACCCTAAACCCTGGATGACTCTAGAGCTTGGCCCTAGATAGGGAAGGGGTGAGCACTGGTCAGTCCCTCTTCAAACTAAAGACAACAAGGTAGACACTCAAAAGGGATAAACTTAGCCTGAGCAGACACCAGAGGAGTAACGCCAACTGTCCCCCAAGGGCACCAGAGAAGACGCTAGCAGACTGCCAGTGCTCCAAGCCTGTACGCAGAAGTATTACCGGCAATTCCCTGGAGCAGGCTGAGTGTTTTTAACTCCCAGGCAAGAGTGTGTCAATCAGTAGCAAGAGGGAGGTCGCCGCTGGGTCCTAAAGGCAGAAGGATTAAGAAAGCATCTGTAATGCCAAGCGCAGTGACCTTCTACAGCCAGATTCAGAGCGACTGTCTATTAAACCTGACTCACCCATGACAGCAGGTAATGGTAGGCAGAGCAGTAATACAGGAACAGCAGGTGTTGGCAGACACGGCTGCAATACAGGCAGGCAGGTACTGGTGGGCATGGCTGATATACAGGCAGACAGGTGCTGGCAGGCACAGTTGATATACAGGCATATAGGTGCTGGCAGGCACAGCGGATATACAGGATCAGGTAGGACCCAGTTCAGACTGAATGGACAGGAACAGCTTCAGGAAGAACTGAGTCTCTGGCAAGAGAGGTACTGGACCGCAAGTGCGGACAGGTATTGAACCGCAGGTGCAGATAAGCAGGGAACGACAGATGCGAACAAGCAGGGAATCGCAGATGCGGACAAGCAGGGAACTGTAGGTATGGACTGGCACGGAACCACAGGTGCGGACAGTGATGGAACCGCAGGTGTGAACAGGCATGGAACCTCAGGTGCGGACAGGCACGGGGTCGCAGGTGCACACAGGCACGGAACCTCAGGTTACCACAGAAAAACAGGAGCAAATTCACATAGAACAGACAGGGTCAGGTTTACACAGGATGAACATAAGGACAAGTACACATATGACAGGCAGGATCAGAATCACACAAGACAAATACAAGGACAGGTACACATGTAAGACAGAGCCAGATTTACACCAGGTACTTACAATAAAGTAGAAAGTGTGCATACAAATCACTAATGTTGCACAGAGACAACAGATTAGAGATAAGTAATAATTTAGACACCGCAGGTTTAGAGATTGGTATAGGTTCTGACACTGCAGGTTTTGCGATAAGTACTGATTCAGACACTGCAGATTTAGAGATAGCTACAGGTTCAGACACTGCAGATTTTGAGATAGGTACAGGTTCAGACACAGGAGGTTTAGGGAAAGATCCAGACATGATACAGACAGGTTCAGGGGTAGGACCTAATTCAGACAAGAACAAACGCAGGTACAAGTTCAAGGTTCAGGCCTGGGTATACAGACCCAGGGAAACAGGTTCAGAGTTCAGAGACAAAAACAGAACACGACAGGACCTGGCAACTCAGTGGTTGCACACATACTGGAAGAGAATGTTGCTCAAGCACTTCCCAACAGATGGAGGTGCCTTAAATTCTAAGCGCTTCCCAGCAATTGGTTGAGGACACATTAGGAATGCGTGCACTGATACTTTAAGAATCAGGATGTCCACGCATGGGCACCCTAAGCATTCAGCCAGGAATCATGCACAGCAAGCAGAGGACAAGGAGCTCACTGCACACCCAGGGTGGTAAGTAAGTCTGTGTCCCTGCATGGTGGGAGATGGGGAGCCATGCAGGGACATAGGCAGTGCTGTTACAGTTTCTATACAATGAGAGTTTTATCAGCAGTAGATCATCACTGCCTGAACTAGGTCTCCTGTACGTACTAAACCAACCACTCTAAACAGTGCTGTTCATGCTGTCAGTGTAGGGTAACAATATAACAATTACAAATTTCCATACCCTAAACTAAAGACTCATAAAATTTAACTTTTATTAATTACTATTAAATTATTAGAGGAACATATTAAAACCAGCATGCAGTCAGAAGTGCAAAGTCAGACGTGCAAAGGGACAGATAGCTATTATATCTCTTCTTATATTTGTCTCCTACCTATCACTGTTTCATAGTCTGTCCTAATTGCATCACTCATATAAGAGTATCAGCATATACTTGAGGTGCGGCCACAACCTACACTTATCCTATATGGTTTTCATACATTGCTGACTGACACATTTAAAAGCACCCTAAAGCCTCCCCAACATGTTTCACCAGATATACTGGCGTCATCAGGGGATTGAGCCTCAATCTCCTGATCCATGTTGGGGTTAGGATTAGGGTTGTGTTAGTGCTAGGGTTGGCGTTAGGGTTGTATTGGGATTAGGATTAGGGTTATTAGGGTTAGGGTTGTTTTAGGGTTAGGGTTGTGTTGGGGTTGTGCTAGGATTAGGGTTGTGTTTAGGTTGCAGTTAGGGTTGTGTTGGGGTTGGGAGTTTTTCAAAAGTAAAGAAAAAAAAATGATGATGATGTGACGACTAGTGTTGAGCACAAGTGCTAGCTACTTGAGTTTGCCTAGGATGCTCAGGTATGCACAGAGTATCGCGGGTGCTCACGTGACAAGCTCGAGTCCCCGCCCCACATGTTTCGCAGCTGTTATATCGCAAATAAAAACACGCAAGGATTGCCATACACAGGCAATCCCTGCATGTCTTTTTTGGGTGTCTAACAGCAGCGAAACATGTGGAGCGGGAACTTGAGCATCTCACTTGAGCACGCGCCATACTTGGTGCATACCCAAGCAACCAATGAAAACTCAAGTAGCGAGCACTTTCACTCAACACTAATGACAAGATATTCAATATGACGACCTAATGTTATCAAATTCTGTGTCGTACCTCTGGGTTCAAAATGCTCACTATACCCCTTGATAAAATCATTGAGGCATGTAGTTTCCAAAATGGGGTCACTTATGGGGGGTTTGCACTTTTAAGGCACATCAGAGGCTCTCCAGACGCGACCTGGCGTCTGCTAATTAGGTCAGCAAAGTTTACATTCAAAAAGTCAAACAGTACTCCATCCCTTCCGAGCGCCCAAACAGTGATTTTTCCCCATATTCGGGCTATCAGCGTACTGAGGAGAAATTGTACAACATCCTCATCCACTGTAGGCACCATCATCACCATCACGTCCGCTTTCCCGTCACTTGTCACGTGACTTACCCATTTTAAATGGAGGACAATATTTTCCACATTCACTACAAATGGCTGGATTTGAACCACAGTGATATGTGATACGTGTGATGGAAAACCACAGCTTTACATAGCTGGCATTTAGGTACCTATTTTTAACAGCGACCTCGCGTCAATAACTTCACTGACACACTGCAACAAAATTTCAATGGAGGCCAGAAATGGCAGAATTTTCAGTGCATGTGTATGTGATCCGTGTGACGGACAAACCACAGTTATAAATAGCTGGCCTGTAGGTAATTATTTTTAACAGCGACCTCATGTCAATAACTTCACTACCACACTGCAACAAAATTTAAATGGAAGCCAGAAATGGCAGAATTTTCAGTGCACTTATATGTGATCCATGTGACGGACAAACCACAGTTTTAAATAGTTGGCCTGTAGGTAACTATTTTTAACAGCGAACTGGTGTCATTAACTTTGCGGATACACTGCAACAAAATTTCAATGGAGGCCAGAAATGACAGAATTTTCAGTTCACTTATATATGATCCATGTAACAGACAAACCACAGTTTTAACAAGCTGGCCTGTAGGTAACTATTTTTAACAGCGACTTTGTGTCAATAACTTCGCTGACACACTGCAACAAAATTTAAATGGAGGCCGGAAATGGCAGAATTTTCAGCGCACTTATATGTGATCCATGTGACGGACAAACCACAGTTTTAAATAGCTGGCTTGTAGGTAAATATTTTTAACAGTGACCTCGTGTCAATAACTTCGCTAACACACTGCAACAAAATTTCTATGGAGGCCAGAAATGGCTGAATTTTCAGTGCACTTGTATGTGATCCGTGTGACAGACAAACCACAGTTTTAAATAGCTGGCCTGTAGGTAACTATTTTTAACAGCGAACTCATCTCAATAACTTCACTGACACACTGCAACAAAATTTCAATGGAGGCCAGAAATGGCAGAATTTTCAGTGCACTTATATGTGATCCATGTGACAGACAAACCACAGTTTTAAATAGCTGGACTGAAGGTAACTATTTTTAACAGCGAATTGGTGTCATTAACTTCACTAACACACTGCAACAAAATTTCAATGGAGGCCAGAAAGGGCAGAATTTTCAGCTCACTTATATATGATCCGTGTAACAGACAAACCACAGTTTTAACAAACTGGCCTGTATGTAACTATTTTTAACATCGACTTTGTGTCAATAACTTCGCTGACACACTGCAACAAAATTTAAATGGAGGCCAGAAATGGCAGAATTTTCAGCGCACTTATATGTGATCCGTGTGACGGACAAACCACAGTTTTAAATAGCTGGCCTGTAGGTTACTATTTTTAACAGCGACCTCAAGTCAATAACTTTGCTGACACACTGCAACAAAATTGCAATGGAGGCCAGAAATGGCAGAATGTTCAGCGCACTTATATGTGATCCGTGTGACTGACAAACCATAGTTTTAAATAGATGGATTTTTAGCACTGTAATATGGAAAGGATCTGGCTGTATTCTGCAGTGTAAGAAAGAAAATGGAGCAGAAAAACAGTGTTCTCTGGATAGCTTTTTAAGCAAATAATCAGGATTAAGATCCAAAAAAAAATTATTCCTGGCCCCTGATACCTGGGGCTATTTCTAGAAATATCTGTAAAAGCACCAGCAGACAGAACTGGAATGGACCCTCTTGCTATATGCACTGCAATCTGCCACATACACTGCCTGCCTAACACTGATATCTATGCAGCTGGATTAGTCCTCAGAAGGACTTTTAGTTGAGATGGATATGTGAATAATATATGTGGTATACCTACACTAACTAAGAAACAAGCAAATCTCTCCCTATCTCAGCAGCACCTCTCCCTACACTGCCTGATTCCGGAGTAGACTGTGACAAGCATGGCGGCGCCAGGTCTGATATAGACCTGATGACGCTGTGTGGCCAGCCAATCACAGTAATGCCACAACCAACATGGTTGAAGCATTACAGTGTGTGGCAGACAATCCCTGCATGTTCATTGGCGCTCTAAAAAGCCCCAAACATGAAGGGGACCCGAGCTCCCGCCGAGCAACCCCAGAAATACTCGGCGAGCGCCAAGCATCTCGAGCAGTGAGATGCTCGGGCGAGTACTGAGCAGTAGCGAGCATGCTTGCTCATTACTAGACATGACGTCCGCTCTAGATTCCAGCCAATTTTGTGTTCAAAAAGTCAAATGGTGCTCCTTTCAGTGGTTTTCCCCCACATATGGGGTATCAACGTACTCAGGAGAAATTGCACAGCAAGTTTTGGGGTCCATTTTCTCTTGTGAAAAAAAAACTGAGGTCTGAAGTAAAATTTGTGTGAAAAAAAGTTAAATGTACATTTTTTCCTTCCACGTTGCTTCAGTTCCTGTGAAGCACGTGAAGGGTTAATAAATGTCTTGAATGTGGTTTTGAGCACCTTGAGGGGTTCAGTTTTTAGAATGTTGTCACTCTTGGTCATTTTCTGTAATATAGACCCCTCATAGTCACTTTAAATTTAAACTTTAAATGGTTTTGTAAATTTTGTTGGAAAAATTAGAAATTGCTGGTCAACTTTTAACCCTTATAATATCCTAACAAAAAAAAAATGTTGTTGCAAAATCTGTGCTGATGTAAAGTAGACAAGTGGGAAATGTGTTTTATTAACTTTTTTTGTGTGACATATCTCTCTGATTTAAGGGCATAAAAATTAAATGTTTGAAAATTGAAAAATTTTTGCTAAATTTCTGTTTTTTTCACAAATAAACGCAAATCATATAAAATAAATTTTACCACTATCATGAAGTACAATATGTCATGAAAAACAGTCTCAGAATGAGTGGGATCCGTTGAAGCTTACTAGAGTTATTACCACATAAAGTGACAGTGGTCAGAATTTTAAAATATTGCCTGGTCATTAAGTACATAACTGGCTCTGTCACTAAAGAGTTAAATTAAAAATATAACACATCAAAAAGACATACAATTAAAAAAACAACATAAGGTCACAAAACCACTACATGATGCAGCAGACCTATGATAAAGGCGGGGGCAGCACAGGTACAAAATACTGATGCTGATTAAACTTAACCCCACCCAGCCTGTTTTCACCTTCCTAACCAGGCCAATTTTTTTCAATTCTGACCAATGTCACTTTATGTGGTAATAATTCTGGAACACTTCATTGGATCCAAGTGATTCTGAGGCTGTTTTTTCATGACATGTTGTACTTAATATTAGAGGTAAATTTAGGTCAATGTGATTTGCATTTATTTAGGAAAATGGCAAAAATGTTACAAAAAATTAGAAAATTTGACAATTTTCAAACTAAATTTTTGTGCCCTTAAACCAGATAGTTATACTACACAAAGTAGATTTATATAAATAAAACTGTAAATGTTCGTTTGTTCAAAATCTTAAATCTCCGAAAGTTCTTCACCGATTGCTTTGAAATTTTGACATAACATTGCATTTGAATACACGCATGTTTTATATACCTACTATGTTTTTATATACCAGCTGTTGGACATAAAAGAAACAGCGAAAGGGGGGTGTTATGAGCTCAGTCCCAGGCTGACTCTCCCTGGCCGCCCGGCATTCTCCCACCCTTAGTGATATCTCATTCATAAACTCTTCTCCCGTGCCTTCATTCGCCCCAGCCGCTGCTCTGCTCTTTTCGTGTCCCCCCGTGGGGGCTGAGGGGAAGGGGAATGACGAGATTGTCTGTTCGAGGCCGAAAGATGCTGCTGCTCATCACCACCACTGCCTGAGAGGCGGCTACCTCTGCTCTCCGGCACCGCTGCTGGTGCGGCTTCTTCTGCGGTAGGTGTGTCTTATTTATGACTGCGCAACAACAAGCGGGGGAGGGAGGGAAGGAGAGAGGGAGGCTGCAAGAAGAGGCGCAGGCCGCTGGCTCTGCTCTGGGCACTGAGCTGGGCCTTGGCCTCCCATCAATGGGCGGATAGCGAGCGATTGCAAATCCCACTGCGCCACCGGCGGGAGCGGCGCTGTGATCTGGCCAGTACCGGCCCGGGATATGTCAAGCGGATCACCCCTACCTCCTCTGCCGCCACCTGCCTTCATCTCTGCACCCCCTCCTGTCACATTCCCTCTGTACTAGGGAACTGCATAACTAACAATCCCTGACATGAAAATTTCAAAGGAATCGGTGAAGAACTTTCGGAGATTTAAGATTTTGAAATTTTCAATCACCATCAACAAAGCTCAGGGCCAATCTTTAGAATTGTGCGGTTTAAATCTAGAAACGGATTGCTTCTCACATGAACAATTATATGTTGCGTGTTCTAGAATCGGCAAACCAGACAATCTCTATATCTACACAGACAATGAAACAACAAAAAATATTGTATACCCACAAGCTTTGTGAAATTAAATATTTTAGAAACGTTCGCTTTCTCTTTTCTTTCTTTTCCATTTAACCACACTGAGCCACAGCAATTAGTGGCCAGGTACAGCTAGTAATAAATAACATTTACCACATGTCTACTTCACATCAGCTTCATTTTTGAAACCTAATTATTTTGGTTAGTAGGTTAGAAGGCTTAAAGTCTATCAGCAATTTCTCACTATTCCAAGAAAATTTACAAAACCAATTTATTGTTATGGACCACATAACATTTCAAGTGATTTTGAGGGCCCTGTGTGACAGAAAATACATACCAAAAGTGACACTATTTTAAAATCTACACCCCTCAAGGTGTTCAAAACCACATTCAAGAAATTTATTAACCCTTTAGGGGCTTCACCAGAATTAAAGCAATGTGGAAGGAAAAAATCGAAACAATTTTCCTACCAAAATATTAATTTAGCCCCAAATTTTGCATTTTCAAAGGGTTAACAAGAAAAAATGGACCATACAATTTGTTGCGCAGTTTCTCCTGAGTACACTGATGCCCCATATGTGGTGGAAAACTACTGATTGAGCGAACTGAAGGGCTCAGAAGGGAAGGAGCACTATTAGACTTTTGGATCTAAAAATTGGCTGGAAGCAATGGCGGACACCGTGTCACATTTTCAGGACTCCTTATGTGCCTAAAGAGTGGAAATACTCCACAAGTGACGCCATTTTGGAAACTACACCCCTCAGGGAACATATATAGAGGTGTGGTGAGCACTTTGAACCCACTGGTGTTTCAAAGAATTTTATATTGTTGAGACATGAAAATGAATAAATATATATTTTTCCGCAAAAATGTTACTTCAGCACCAAATTTTTCATTTTCACAAAGGTAACAGGAAAAAATGGACACTACAATTTGTTGTGCAATTTCTCCTGAGCACACTGAAACCCAAGTCAGGATTTAGATGGGAAAGAACATTTGACTTTTGGAACCCAAAATTGACTGGAGTAGATGGCAGACATTATGCCCCTGTCGTGCCTAAACAGTAAAAAAAAACACAGGTGACCCTATTTTGGAAACTGCACCCCTCTTGGAACTTATCTAGAGGTGTGATGAGCACCTTGATCCCACAGCTGCATCACAGAATTTTATAACATTTAGCTGTGAAAATGAAAAAATACATTTTTCCCCCCAAAATGCTGCTTTAGCCCCAGAATTTTCCTTTTCACAAGGGTAACAGGAGAAAATGGACCCCAAAATATATTGTGCGATTTCTCTGAGTACACGGAAAACTACTGCTTGGACACATTGCAGGGCTTGGAAGGGAAGGAGTGCCAATTGAATTTTGGAGCACAATTTTGGTGGGAACAGATTGCTGATGCCATGTCGCAGGCCTTATCCCCAAGTTTTTAATTTTTAAAAGGAATAATAGGAGAAAATGGACCATACAATTTGTTAAATAATTTCTCCAGAGTACACCAATACCCCATATGTGGTTGAAAACTTCTTTTGAGGTACAGTAAAAAGCTAAGAAGGGAAGGAGCGCCATATTGAAGTTCAGATTTTGCTGGAATAGTTTGAGGGTGCCAAGTCACATTGCCAGAACAGCAGAACTCACCATAAGTGAACCCATTTTACAAACTACACCTTTCAATGAATTTATTTAGGGGTGCAGTGAGCATGTTGACACCACATGTGCCAGACAGAATTTTATACTATTGGGCAGTGAAGAAAGAATAATTATATTTTTACCACTAAAATGTTGTTTTAGCTTCAAGTTTTTAATTTTTATAAGGGCTAATAGTAAAAAAATGGACCTCACAATTTGTTGTGCAATTCCTTCTGAGTACGCCAATACCATCACATGTAACCGGGAACTACTTTTTCAGGCACAGTGCAAAGCTTAGAAGGGAAGTAGCGCCATATTGTAGTGCAGATGGCTGTTATGGTTTGAGGGTGCCATGCCCCACTAAAAGAGCCCCTGAGGTGCTAGAACAGCAAAATCCCTCATAAATGACCCCATTTTATGAACTACATCTTTCAATGAATTCATTTAAGGGTGTAGGGATAATATTGACACCACGGGTGTGTCACAGAATTGTATACCATGTATTACATTTTTACCACAAAACTTTAGTTTTAGCCCAAGATTTTACATTTTCACATGGCAAATGAGTAAAACTGACAACAAAATGTGTCACACAATTTCTGCTAAACATGGCAATGCCACATATGTGGCTGTACAGTACTGCTTAGTCACATGGCAAGACTCAGTAGGGAAAGAGCGTTATTTGCCTCCAGAAGCACAGATTTTCTTAGAATAGTTTGCAGTCTCCCTCTTAAGAGCCCGTAAGTGCCAGAAGAGCAGAATCTAACTCAAGTGACTCTATATACACCCCTCTTGGAATTTATTTACAGGTGTAGTGACGATTTTGACGCCATGGCTGTCTTCCAGAAACAAGCAGTAGTGCATGCTGCTGAGTGAAAATTGCAAATTTGCCATTGCAGTGCCCAGTATGTTGAAGTGCCCAGTACATTGTAGTGCCCATACTTTGTACATTGTTCCCATTTCATGCTTCTGGAGACATGGACCCTTTAATCGCCTTGTATCGCCTCCACACACTATCTGTCCATCCCAGTTGTCCGTCCCAGTTTTCCCTCATATTAAAATCTTCTTCAATTTCAGGTTCATACCAACCATGCACATAATAGCCTCAGTCAGGACTGCACACATACTGGCAGGCGACCAGTCCATGTATTATTTATCCTATATAGTATATCAAAGCTGTATTATACAATATATGTACATTATACCTTTTGTGTCTACCCCATTTCCTCATAGACTGTAAGCTTGCGAGCAGGGCCCTCACTCCTTTCGATATGAGTTATGTTTATTCTGTATTGTTTGTATAAGTCCCCCTTAAAATTTGTAAAGTGCTGCGGAATATGTTGGCGCTATAAAAATAATAATTATTATTATTATTATTAAATTAGGCAGGGTCTGGATACTAAATGTGGTTTACTGTGGGGCTCACACTGTGGGGCTCAAACAGAAAAGGGGCATTTCGATTTGGGAGCACAGAATTAGCTGGATTTCTTTTGAAGGGCGAGGAGCCATAGCACTTTTCCAGACTCTTTGTGCTACCAGCAACGTGGAAGAACCCTATATTGCCGTTAACAGATGACGGACCTGAGTGGGGAATTTTTTTTGTGGCTTTAGTTAAAGCTTTTGTTGGGAACATTTTACATAACATTTTGGATCACATTTATCCTGTGCCCTAAGCTGAGCACTTTCATCGGAGTTTCATCTAAATCTCCGAATGACATGATTCAGATGAAATCATTTAGGGATCCATTCTCTATAATGAGGCAGCAGAGTTACTCTGGACTCCATCTGGCCTGGGTCAGGAGTCTTTTCAGAGGTGCAAAAAACTGTGTTCGATCGCGCTTTTTTGCATGCTTAAAAAGACGGACACCGACAGATTATATGCCAAGCAACGTCAACAGTGTCTCCATTTGCCTCATTATAGGGTATCTTCAACCTGAGGTTCCATATGAATCATGTATTTCAGAGATTTACACAGAAACACTGGTGTAAGTGTTCAATGTAGGGCATAGGATAAATGTAAGCCGAGCCTTACTGTGATCTTTTGTAGGCAGAATGAATAGATAGGGTCGTTCCGGATGGCGGTGATACCAAATACGTGCACTTTTGGTTTATTTTTTCTTACTTAAATATGTGTATTTATTGGTATAACTTTTTTAATTTTTTTGTTCTTTATTTTCTGATTTTTAAAAAAATATTTTTATAATTTATTTATTTTTTTTACTTAGCCCCTCTATGGGACTTTAACTTTTTAATACTCTGATTGCTGGTATATTGCATTTTAATGCACCAACACTGCAATGCATTATATCTGTCAGTGCTGTCAATGATGCGGAGGCGCCGCCCTCACTCTTTCAGTCTTCTAGATGCTGCGATCAATATGGATCTAAGTTTTTAAGAGGTTACATGGTCCTGTGTGGTGTGGGCACTCCTCCTGGCAGTGACAGCCAGGACTCGGCTGTTACTTAAGTCGAGCTCCCAATGTTGAAAGCGCGGGCACAGCTCCTGTGTCCCGCACGATCGCCATGACGCACCTATACGTCAAAGGTCATGAAGTTCTATCCGACCATGACGTATGGGTCATGAGTAAGTTAAAAATGCACACAAGTAAGGTTGGTAAAGGTTACCAGTCACACAGATATGTGTAGATGTGTAGCGCACAGTGTCTGGCTTACAGCCTTATTAGTAACACTTATACTATTATATCAGACGGATTACCCAGCACTATATAAGTGCACCTCACAGGGACAGACACTCCAATTTTCCCAGCCAAAATATTGACCAATACCTTATTATATACCATGATATACATATTTTTTATGCTGTTGCACATTTTTTCACTGGTATGCAGGATGCTACCAGGCTCGTTAATGTTAGTTGGGGAAATAGGATTGTCTGTCCCTCTGAGGTGCACTGGGAGGCTTGTCTGATCTAATAGTATGGGTAATAGCATAAAATGGTGCTACTTGGCCTTCCCTCATCTTTGGTACTGGATGTTATAGCTCACTGTGTTTGGCTGCGCTTGATCATATGATGTAATAGCTGAAGGACATTATGGAAAAGCCCGCTTGGCCACACCTGTCGTCAAGCTCTGTGACTCTTCAGCAGTGTGTGAAATTGTGACAAACTTCTTTATTTTTTTGGTTGATGCATGCAATTCAAATCGCAAACTATTTTAACTTTAATTCGATTCCCTGTGGATCGATCTGATTATCTCTAGTGATGACTTGACAACTGGCAGTGTTATAAAACACCAATTGTGAAGGGCAAAAATTCTGTAAACAGTGTGGGAAGAGATCGCTAAGGTATCCATTGAACAAAGCTGCGAAAATGGTATCCATTGAACAAAGCCGTGGCCCCGAGGTCACAACAGTATCCTGTGTGGGTCTGAAGCTGTGACCATGGGGCTTCAAATGTAAATGTAATCCCTGCTGCAAGACAGAACGTCAAAGGGAGAACTACTGTATTATTGTTGTTGCCATCATTGGCAAAGGCTGGACTGAGTGTAGCACAATCATTGCTGTTAGTGAGATGGGAAACCAGACCCATTTTTAACTGAATATGCTTCATTGAACTGAAATGTATTTTTGTGCACAAGCTCCCTGCACAGCGATAACTATAGTATACAGATGGGGACATTACAGGATAGGGACAGGGCCATTATCACAAGATGGGCACAAGATGGGGGACATTACTACTAGACAGGGGATATTATTACAGAATGGAGGAACAATATTTCAGGATGATAGACATTACTACAGGACAGGTGTTAAGGGGACGGTTGCAAACAACTTTATTATAATGTAACGCAACCGACCCCGGGGTCCGCGATGCAGCCTGGTGGACTGCTGCTGAACACCTTCCGGGTGAGAAGGTAAAACAACCAACTTAAATAACAATCCCCTCCGTGTTACAGCACACTGGAGCGGGAATAGGAATTCGCACTATCTCCATTAACTGCACGAGAGATGTGTGATAAATAAAGTATCTGTAGTCCTGTTGCAGCACAGGGACTACACAGTTGGCGCTAGGATGCGTGTGTGACTCACGCCAGTGTGTAAGTGCTCTCAGCCGGCGTGCTACCGGACTGAGGAGACTCACTCCACGTGGCTTACAGGCGGTACCGGGAATAAGGAGTCTGCAGACTGCTCGGGGTGTATGGCGACCCCCCTAGTCGGAGCCAGTCTGTCAGACGAAGCTGCCTGCCTATTTCCACTAAAGCACACGTGGAGCTCAAACGACCAAGCGTCCACACAACACCATCACTGCTCAATGATCAGAGCGTGCCGCCATGTTTGTGGGCAGGCTTTTTAAAGATTAAGCCCTGCCCACCGCCGTTGCACCATTGGTGACGTCACCTGCAACCAATCAGGCAGTGCCAGGTCACCGGATCAGCTGACTCCCAAACCACCAATCACGGTCCGCCATGTCACGGGCATGCTCAGTACAGAGAAACCTGGACTTAGGCTTTAGCAGCCCTGTCTCCCTCCGCAACCTATGCTTCATGTTGCTAGGCACAAAGGCCCAAAAGAAAACCTGTACGTCTTGTGGACCAGCTAGGCGTTGGGACTGATGAGGATGATGAGCAGCATCAGCCCTTTTTGGACTGGAATGGGAGACCACAGAAGGTTCTGATCCCATTTCAAATCCAGCAAATGTCCAACACCTAACAACCGGTGCCAGGATGGGGGACATTATTACAGAAAGGGGCCATTACTACTGAATAGTAATAGTAACTTGCTGGCATCAGGGCCAATAGGACTCTAGTTATGCCACTGGTGACTGCAACCTCAGAGTTAGGCCACAGCCCCATTATCAGTATTCAGTCAGCGTTTTTTCTCAGGAGTGGGAATCAAAACCAGGAGTGGGTGATAAATGCAGAATTGGTGACTTGTTTCTATTATACCTTTTCTCTGATTGTTTCCCACCTGGTTTTGGCTCTCACTCCTGAGAAAAAATACTGACCGAATACTGACCAAATACTGATAGTGGGGCCGTGGCCTTAAGTATAAAATCTGTACTAGAATGATTGTTCTTCATTGCAGCCATAACATCTGTTGCCTCTTGTGAGACTACTGCAATTGCCACACCAATTGCCTCATACAAGGTAAAGAATGGTTCCAGTTATCTCTGTGTTCTACTGCTTGTGTTTGTGCTATTCTTGGGCAGGGTCTTAGATAGACCAGTGTTCCCCAACTACAGTCCTCAAGGCCCACCAAAAGGTCATGTCTTCAGGATTTCCTTACTATTACACAGGTGATGGAATTATTGTCTGTGCAGGTAATGCAACTATCACCTGTGTAATACTAAGGAAATCCTGAAAACATGGCCTGTTGGTGGACCTTGAGGACTGGAGCTGGGGAACACTGAGATAGACCACTTATTGGTCAATAAGTTCTCATAAGAGCTTCCTTTCTATATGTATACAGCATATGTTTAGAAAAGCAGCACTGGTCCACTCGTTCCCTGTGGCACAAAGTTCAGAGATGAAGGCAGCACTTCCAGCGAAGATAAATACTGTTATTCTCCATGTGACGTTTCAGCTCTAATGAGCTTTCCTCAATTACCCTTCATCTATGCTTGAGAAAAGGTCATTAAAGCTGAAACGTCACAAAGGTGAATAAAGGTCTTTCTCTTCACTTGAAGGGCTGCCTTGCTCTCTGAACTATACATACACCATGTAGGTTGAAAGACCAGATTCCCAGACTATACAAAGTAGTCTCTTCTGTGTATTCAGGTGGACTAATATGTTGCTATGAATAATCATACAGCAATATCTTTGTCCATTCTGCAATTACGACATTTGCCATTACCATAATAAAGCGGTGAAGACATGAAAGCAATTTCTGAAATTTAATTTTAATATTAATATGGTGATATATTGCCTTTGCAGTGCCTACTCATATTTTATTTAAAGCCTGTGGTAAGGAGGAAAAGTAGAGATGTTAACTATATGAGAATCCTGTGAAGTGAGATCAGAAGAACAGCAGAATGTGTGATAGCACAATACGTAAGGTAGAAAGAGAGATTAAAGATTTTGCAGAAGAGGAACACAATGTAATTTCTGTGACGGAAGGACAAAGAATAGAGCTATATCCGATATTGGATATAAAAGCTTAACGGAAGGAGCAATATTACAATGAATATTTTAGTAGCAATATTTATTATAATATGTGAAAACTAGCAAAGACCGGAGGCATAAGCAAGCCTAAAGGAACAAGAATCCTGTTAAAGTGGAGATGGAACAAAACATTATGAAAATGGGAGAACTCTTATGTTTTAGTAATGTTGGAGAGACAATATTTAAAAAGATGTATACACTGTAGTAGTGACAGAACGTGCAGTACGAGACAAGTGCAGGAAGCTGGTTGTTAGGCTCTTCTCACTCCACCAGATTGACATCAAATGCTAGGAACATAAAAGGCCTTCAAAACTTCCTGTTTCGACAAACCAATAGAAACAAGGCTTATTACTGCCCTCCTGTGGTCATTTCAGTTACTACATATGAAATTTATAACAGAAATAACGCTACATATTTTCTTGAATTTTAATTCAATAACATTTTCTAGTGTCCTTTTTTATGTAAATTATCTCATATGTATATTATTCCCATATTATGCATGTTAAAAAGTAACTCCAGAATTAAATGTAATTGAAAAATCGCCCAATTGTCTGGTATTCCCTGACCTCCTATATTGATTTCTATATTTTTTTTTGTTATGAGGAATTGATGGATAAATGACCTGTATGAAGAAAGATCTTATGCAAGCCTAGATAAGTCCACCTGGGACTTACCCGTCATTATTTTGATAGTATCAAGCCATCGAGATGCTGGTCTTACTCTTTGCCTTGTTCCTTCTATTCTTCTGACCATGATGTCCTTCTGCAGTGATTGCTCTCTTCATATGATGTGTCCAGGGCCCCACCTATTTTTTTTTTAAATTATTTCATGAAATTCATGAAATAATAAAAAAAAAAGGGCTTCATTATATTGTTGTGTCCGGCCAGGTACAAATAGGCAGCTGGTGGTTGGGGGCAGCCCGTTCCTGCCTGCTGTACCTGGCTGGACACAAAAATAGGGCGAAGCCCCACGTCAATTTTTTTAAAATTATTTCATGAATTATTTCATGAATTATTTCATGAATTTTCCCACGCTGTCAGTGACGTGCATGAGGTGAGCTGAGTTCATTGGACATGAACTCGGCTCATCTGGATGCCGTCACAGCCAGACACTGAGGAGCACAAGCATGCCTGCGCTTCTCAGTGTCTGCGGCATGGCAAGCTGGATGGCAGCGTTCTGCTGTGATCCAGCCTGTCATCTTGATGTAGCAGAGCTGGAGCCGTCCTGGGAACCATGGAAAGGTAAGGATGATGTTGCTTTATTATTTTTCTTTTATTGCAGGAGATCGTTGGCTTCAGCTGGAATGGGCATGATGGTAAGTATGGTTTAATTTAGAACATTAAAGAATTGTGTGTTTATTTCAATTAAAGGACTTTATTCTGGGTGTTTGTGGGTTTTTTTAACTTTGACTATGGGGTTAGTAATGGGGGTGTCTTATTGACGCCTCTCCATTACTAACCTGGGCTTGATGTTAGCTAGCATTATAAGCTGACATCAACCCCAGCCCTATTACCCCACTGCCACCGCTACAGGGCAGTGGGATGAGTGAGGCTTAGTGCCAGAATTGGCGCATCCTATGGATGCGCCATTTCTGGGGTGGCTGACGGCTGGTGTTTCTAGCCTGGGAGGGGGCCAATATTCATGGCACCCTTCCTGGGCTATTAATATCAGCCCCCAGCTGTCTGCCTATTACCCCCTTCCCAGGCTTCAAACATCTGCCCCAGCCGTCTGCTTAACCTTCGCTAGAGACTAAAATTACGGGGAACGCTATGGCAATTTTTTTTTAATAAATCCTTTATTTTAACACTAAATGATAAGTACAGTAATCGACACTGTCACTGTACTTATTATATATGTGACTGACATGTTTCTATCTATCTAATCTATGTGTGATGCTCTATTCTTTCTGTTCTAAATTGTCGGGTACAGGTGTATGCCGCTGATGAATTGCCGGCTTTTCATGTTTCACTGTGAGCACTGTTCCCATCGATTTGGGCAATCACTGTAATGCCACAACCACCATGGCTGTGACATTACAGTGAGTGGCAGACAATCCCTGCATGATTGGTGCTCTAAATAGCGCCAAACATGCAGGACGGGGACCCGAGCTCCCGCCCGAGCATCTCGACAGTACTCGGCGAGCTCCGAGCATCTCGAGTACTGAGATGCTCGGGCGAGTACCGAGCAGTGGCGAGCATGCTCGCTCATCACTAGTGTTGATTCTTCTTTTGCCTTGTTTTTATATTGTCCAGGTTTCGCATCCATATGTTAGCAATGCATAGAATAGACCAAACTATGTACAATCCGTGTCTTAATCACTAGTCAAATGTTCCTACATTTGAATACCTTGTCCAGCAACTTAATTGTAGATTTGCCCATAGCTATTTTCCTATTGACTTCTGGTGTCATTGTTGCATCTTGAGTGATCATAGATCCGTGTAAGGTGATGGACATACTGCCCACATTGCCCCCCTAGAACAACAAGTGTATTATTGTATTGTATAATGTGAATTGTGACATGCATTAATGATGTAATGTTGTGTTCTGCCTGACAGTAGGGAGAATTACAGATAATGGTTGGGACTAGCCCAGAGTGGGAGGGGATGTAGTGAAGAGACAGAGACAGTTTGCTGCCAGAACGTTAGATAGAGCCCCGTGTGTGCAGAAATCAGACCTAAAGTCTGGTCAGTGAGCAGTGCCGCATGTCATGGGTGTCCCTAACGTGAGATGTGACCATGACAGAGGATAGCAACATCCTACTGCAAAGAAGCAGAGAAATGATGAAAGATAGAGCGATAAATAGGAGAAAGGTCCTGTGAGAGTACGGCCCAGGGTTTATAACTGGGAGAGGTAACGAGCCAAGGTGGGACAGAGAATGTGAGATCAAAAAGAGAAGAGAGTGCCCCAGACCGTCAGTAGTAGAGAAGTTAAGTACCAGCCATACTGGCAACATAGCTAGAGGGGAAAGAAGACACGGAACCGCGGGTTGAGAATAGGACTTTAGCTACCTGGACTGTGGTGAAGTAGAATGAAACAGTGAAGATAGTGAAACAAGCGAGTAAAGAGGAAGGAATAGAAATTGTGCATGAAAAATGCTCCATATTAGAAAGGAAACGTTCATAAAGATGTGTGCCAGCTACCTATAGTATATAATTCCCACAAAGTTATTATTAAGTAAAGAGTTTATTTTGGACTGGTGGTCTCCCTCATTGAAGTCCTCAACATCTGGTCCTGGCCAACCAAAGTCATAAGTCAACATGCGGCCTGCAAAGGCGTAGCGCCCCCATAGCAAATGTCCACACAGATACCCAGGACCCCCCACTTTTATGTAACGTGACGGGGCGGAAAAAACAAGTACCTCGCCCATGGCTACCACCCCATGTCATGTTATATCCAAGTAGGTTGAACTAATTTACAGTTTCCAGTTCGTTGTTATCCATCTCAAATGTGTCCCGGTCATACCTGGCGGTGGTCAATATCTTTGTCTTCTTTGTATTGAGTAGGCGTTCCATGTTCGATCTTTCCAGCTTGACACTCAGTAATAAGTCCTTTATTCCATCTCCACTTATTGCTATCAATGTTGTATTGGCTGCCTATTTAAGATTGTTGATGATTTGTCCAGCAATTTTAATTTTAATTTTTTTTTTTTGGCAAGCATTCATGAAATTCTGCATATAAATTTAAGAGAAATAAGACATGGACAGGATGCAGCCTTGTTTGACGTCTCGCTCTGCTTTGAACCATGCCATCTCGCTGTGTTCTGTTCAGATTGTTGCTTCTTAATCAATGTAAAGGTTCCCAATGAGGAAGATAAGATGCACACCCATATCCTTCATATATTCCAAAATTTCTGGTGATCAACGCAGTCGAAGGCTTTGCTGTAGTCAATGAAGCAAAAATAGATCTTCTTGTTGTATTCTTTGACCTTTTACCATTATCTATTAAATGATAGTAATTATATCTCTTGTTCCTCTGTTTTTTCTGATTCCTGCCTGTACACTGTACATCTGGCGGCTCTTTGTCAAAGTAATATATATATATATATATATATATATATTATATATATATATACATGTATATATACATATATATATAGATAGATAGATATAGATATATAGATATTTTCGACCTACAGTACAGACCAAAAGTTTGGACACACCTTCTCATTTTAAGATTTTTCTGTATTTTCATGACTATGAAAATTGTACATTCACACTGAAGGTATCAAAACTATGAATTAACACATGTGGAATCAAAGCAAAAGGTGGCTACTTTGAAGAACCTAGAATATAAGACATATTTTCAGTTGTTTCACACTTTTTTGTTAAGTATATAATTCCACATGTGTTAATTCATAGTTTTGATGCCTTCAGTGTGAATGTACAATTTTCATAGTCATGAAAATACAGAAAAATCTTTAAATGAGAAGGTGTGTCCAAACTTTTGGTCTGTACTGTATATACAAACAAAAGTGAGTAAAACTAAATGCTACACATTCTGCACTATTCTATTTGTGTTTTTAACAGTATTCTACAGGGATTGCATGTCTGATGCCCATTCATACGAAGCATTATAAAGAATAGGAAATACTATACTTTGTATGAATATAAGAGGCGCCGTCTAATGAATGATGGGCATCTAACTCACGGCCTCATCAAATTGAAGCATTGACCAAATACAGACATCTGAATAAGGCTTAAGGCAAATATAGGCTTTTTGTTACCAAATCTGGCATCATAATCCACTGTTGAGTCTGAACATCATGTGTTAGATGGCAAGCACGTCAGAACTTGTATGTTAAATCCCTTACACAGCTCCCAGATTAAGGGTGAAGCGTGGACTGACATGGCAGGGCTAACTATTAACAATTGTTTAGCTGTTAATAACTTTATTCAGACGATGCAGGTAAGGTACAGTCACTCAGTGTGGGCACAAGCTTAAAGGGGATGCCAAGAAAGTCTGCAATCACTCTATGTGTCTGCAGACTTGTGAATCCTCAGAGCGCTCACATCGTGCTGTGAAGATTCTTCAGGGCCGGCGGTGAGTCTGAGCGGTCTGTGACTGAAAGTATGCGATATGCATTCGTCCAGCCACATTCTGACTACACATGCGCAGCCTCAATATAAGTGAATTGAGTGAGGCCGCAAAAGTGGTTAGGAGTATGCTTACCGCATATTTGCGGTCACATGACTGCTCGGTCTTACCACCAGCACTGGAGCATCCTGACAACGTACGCTGTGAGGTTTCACAAGTCTGTAGTCACATAGCGTGACTGCAGACTTTCATAATAAACATGGATAACTCCTTTAATGGATACATAGCAATTACATGTATAAATGTCTTTGGTTACAAGCCACAATTCAGGCACTGTGTATCGCAGTTATGAAACAACAGGTGATTAAATTCTAATACTAAGGCACTAGGCTTTGGAGGTTTACCACTATGAGGTACAGACCTAGAGATTGCACTGTAATATTAACAGTCTTTTAACTGGTGCAACGGGATATACCCTACTAACAACGAAACTACAAACTCTAGGATTTTGGTCAACAAAAACTGCACAACTTGTATATTGTCACCAATGCATACCACAACTTCTTCCAAACTTGTACTCTTTTTCACATTCAGCCCCTCAATGTGGGGCTCTTCCTTCAGGCTGAAGTCTTGCCTTGCAATCTCTGGCCATGAAAAGGTCACAAGTTAGGCCACTCCTCACTCCCGGTCTCAGACCAACCTAGAGCTCCTCAACACCACTATCCCTAATTCCTTCCTTTGCCTTAAGCCACAGCACCACTTCACATACAAGCTGCCATCTTTTCACAGCAGTCTCAAGACAGAGTGTTTGTTCATTCAGGCACTTCTGATACCTTTAGGGCTTATTAACTGAAGATCTATATTTACTATCTTTAGATCTAGTTGTTCCTCCTGCTGGTTGAGGCCGCCCACAAGTAAATATCAGAGAGTAGTCAGTAACCACTTGCTTTTCGAGAGCCCCAGCTATACTGTACAACTCCTGCTCTCTTGCAGGCTCAATTAGACAGCAATTCTGAGTAGGTCACTTATCCTTACAATGCTCCAACCAGGAAATTGGCACACCAATTGACAAGCTGCGCTCAGTTGCACACTTTATCTAACTAACCTCAGCAGTGATTGATCTCAAGGCGTGGTAGGATGTGCAATATAATGCAGACTGGCCCTGAATGCAGCCTGTGGGTTGCCATTGCTCTGGCCATTCCTTACAGGGGACATGTGATCACAACCAATCCTCATATCCACTTCCCACTAAGTAAAGCTCAGTGTTTGCATTTACAAAACCCTACAAAGAAATGTTACGTAACATTTAACTATCAGACTAGGGTCACAAAACCGTTTTCTCTCCATCCAAGAAAATTGGTCCAATTATACTAATCACACTCTAATCACATCAAAGTGGGTTCAGAGTAGGATCCGATTTTCTCGGAGGTGGAGTTAAAAAAGTTTCTCCACCTTCTATATTATATCAGTCTGTAAAAATAGGACTGCACTGGGATGTCATCCGAGTGCAATCCTATTTTTTCCACAGACCCATAGAGAGCAGATCTCGGAGACAAATCGTGCATAAAAATAGATGAAGAAATTAGACATGTGCACATCCGCATAGAATAACATGGGTACGAGTGTGACCAATCAAAACCATGGATAGCACTCATCTGAATAATATGGTCGTCTGCACGAGTCCTTACAGCGTGGTTGCTTAGGGTGGTAGTAATACTCTTTGGCAAATGCCTTATCAGATGCTATGGGACCGATTTACCAATCTGAAGCTGAAAGCGTAGAGGGTCACTTGCCGCTGCTCTGGTTCTGCACAGGAGACTGGTGTTGAATTATTATGAGGGTGATCAAATCAAGTTCACGAATGAGGCCACAATACTTCACTTTAGCATTGCATAGGTCTGTGTTCACCCTATTACAACAATTTATTGCCCAATTTTACGCCCTCAGTGAGCATAACGATACAATATTGTATTTAGTACAATTGTTGCAGTACAATGCCTGATATCAACTATCATTACTATGAGAAAATATTTTATTTATTGATTTAATGTCAATAATCAATGTAATGAGGCTTTCATACTATCAAACACATTGCTAATTGCCATTTACTGTAAAAAAGGCACATTCGTCTTTTGTATATTTGTATCCTATTTATGTAAAAATACATTGATTTAACGGGGAGCTTGATAGCAGGGTGCATTCTGACTGATTAAGCTTGGTTGCCGTCTTTAATAAATGAAGCTAGTTTCCATGGTAACCCGCTTACTTTGACACAGCTGATCTAGTTTTCTGTATGCAGACCGTTGTTATGGCAATTGAGAGCAGTCGGCATTTCCCCCAAAGCCTCATAATACAAATATAACATATAGGATCAATTAAAATACATCTTCTGGATCATCCTAAAATAGTGTACAAGGTAGAAGCACATAATACAAAATATGTATTCTCTGATACACAATGGATATTTTTCCCTTCTTGTCAGAGTTTCTCATTTGAATCCTTCTGCATCTGAATAAATGATTGTATCGTCTTCTCCTTCTTCGTTTTTCGAGGTAGATCAGTCAGATTGAAGCCTGTGCAGTACAGTAATTGTATAATACCATATTGCGATATCTCTCATTAGTGTGCGTTATGTTACCAAAGCAAACGGAATAAAAAATGAGTGGAAAGTTAATTGCTTTGGTCATACACTGCAGGGCTTTGGGTAAATATATGTAAATGTAATCTGTATGCAGTTTTCAGGAGAGTTATCCTTTACCGAGTGGAAATGTATGCTAACATTTCAATGAAACACACAGAAAGCGATTCACCGAGGTGAGAACCGTTCTGCCTCTCCGTTATTATTTAATGAAGAAATACTGTAGAGAAATAATTGCTGTGGATGTGCGGTGGCGGAGATGGATACAGTAAAGTGGAAATACATGTATTTAGTTTTACAGCAAAATACAGAAAGCTGAGGAGATGACGCATATGGAAATAAAGGGTAGTACCATAAACTACATGGATCACCTAGCCCAGGGACAGACACTGACAACTTGGGACCCCTGTGCAAGAAATGTGTCTGGGCCCCCCTCCTTTTATGGTGACAAAGCGACAGATACAGTTATATGAAAAAGTTTGGGCACCCCTATTAATCTTAAGCTTAATGTTTTATAAAAATTGGTGTTTTTGCAACAGCTATTTCAGTTTGATATATGTAATAACTGTTGGACACAGTAATGTTTCTGCCTTGAAATGAGGTTTATTGTACTAACAGAAAATGTGCAATCTGCATTCAAACAAAATTTGACAGGTGCATAAGTATGGGCACCCTTATCATTTTCTTGTTTTAAATACTCCTACCTACTTTTTACTGACTTACTAAGGCACTTTTTTTGGTTTTGTAACCTCATTGAACTTTGAACTTCATAGCCAGGTGTATGCAATCATGAGAAAAGCTACTTAAAGTGGCCACTTGCAAGTTGTTCTCCTGTTTGAATCTCCTCTGAAGAGTGGCATCATGGGCTCCTCAAAACAACTGTCAAATGATCTGAAAACAAAGATTATTCAACATAGTTGGTCAGGGGAAGGATACAAAAAGCTGTCTCAAAGATTTAACCTGTCAGTTTCCACTGTGAGGAGCATAGTAAGGAAATGGAAGAACACAGGGACAGTTCTTTTTAAGGCCAGAAGTGGCAGGCCAAGAAAAACATCAGAAAGGCAGAGAAGAAGAATGGTGAGATCAGTCAAGGACAATCCTCAGACCACCTCCCGAGAGCTGCAGCATCAACTTGCTGCAGATGGTGTCACTGTGCATCGGTCAACTATACAACGCACTTTGCACAAGGAGAAGCAGTATCTGAGAGTGATGCGAAAGAAGCCGTTTCTGCAAGCACGCCACAAACAGAGTCGGCTCAGGTATGCAAAAGCACATTTGGAGAAGCCAATTTCTTTTTGGAAGAAGGTCCTGTGGACTGATGAAACCAAGATTGAGTTGTTTGGTCATACAAAAAGGCGTTATGCATGGCGTCAAAAAAACACAGCATTCCAGGAAAAACACTTGCTACCCACAGTAAAATTTGGTGGAGGTTCCATCATGCTTTGGGGCTGTGTGGCCAATGCCGGCACCGGGAATCTTGTTAAAGTTGAGGAACTCCACTCAGTATCAGCAGATTCTTGACAATAATGTTTAAGAATCAGTGACAAAGTTGAAGTTACGCAGGGGATGGATCTTTCAGCAAGACAATGATCCAAAACACCGCTCCAAATCTACTCAGGCATTCATGAAGAGGAACAATTAGAATGTTCTGGAATGGTCATCCCAGTCCCCAGACCTGAATATCATTGAACATCTGTGGGATCATTTGAAGAGGGCTGTCCATGCTCGGCGACCATCAAACTTAACTGAACTGGAATTGTTTTGTAAAGAGGAATGGTCAAAAATACCTTCATCCAGGATACCGGAAATCATTAAAAGCTACAGGAAGCGACTAGAGGCTGTTATTTTTGCAAAAGGAGGATCTACTAAATATTAATGTCACTTTTCTGGTGAGGTGCCCAAACTTATGCACTTGTCAAATTTTGTTTGAATGCAGATTGCACATTTTCTGTTAGTACAATAAACCTCATTTCAAGGCAGAAACATTACTGTGTCCAACAGTTATTACATATATCAAACTGAAATAGCTGTTGCAAAAACACCAATTTTTATAAAACATTAAGCTTAAGATTAATAGGGGTGCCCAAACTTTTTCATATAACTGTATATCTATAATATAACCGCAGAAGCGTGTCTCTGTCCGAAGCCTCGATAGACTGCGCATGCGTGACGCGCAGTCTGGCTCCAGAGAGAAGACCCGCATCCAGCCGTTACAGGTAAGATGGCCACTGCTATGGGGCCCGGCCCGTGGCCGGAGGGGGCCCGTGAGGGCCCCAAGCAGCGTGGGAATGAGGAGGATAGGTGAGTAGGAGGTGGCGGCGGCAGAGGAGCGGGTTGCGGCAGTGGAGGAGCTGAGCACACTACCACGTGTGCCCGCTGCTAAAGGGACATGAATATTCCCTCTGAGGCCACTCCCATGGGCGTGGAGAAGACGGAATATTCATTCTCTTTAGTAGCGGCCACGGAGGAGCGCTGAGCCCCGGCTCCTGCTGTCAGTGCAGAGGAGTGAATGTGCCTGCAGCAGCTCACCTCAGCTTATGAGAGCGCGCGCTGCTCAGATGCCGACATGAGCTGCTGCAGACAGGACTCAGGGCTGGAGCAGAGGTGAGGAAGGAAGGTGAGTATAAGTGATTATTGTTTTATGTGTGCAGTGATTGGGGGGATGGGGAGGCCACACATACCAGGAATGGGGGATTGAGGAGGCCACACATACCAGGAATAGGGGATTGAGGAGGCCACACATACCAGGAATAGGGGATTGAGGAGGTCACACATACCAAGAATAGGGGAGTGAGGAGGCCACACATACCAGGAATAGGGGATTGAGGAGGCCACACATACCAGGAATAGGGGATTGAGGAGGCCACACATACCAGGATACTTGGATTGAGGAGGCCACACATACCAGGAATGGGGGATTGAGGAGGCCACACATACCAGGGATGGGGGATTGAGGAGGCCACACATACCAAGGATGGGGGATTGAGGAGGTCACACATACCAGGAATGGGGGATTGAGGAGGCCACAGATACCAGGATACTTGGATTGAGGAGGCTACACATACCAGGATTTGGGGATTGAGGATACCACACATACCAGGAATGGGGGATTGAGGAGGCCACACATACCAGGAATGGGGGATTGAGGAGGCCACACATACCAGGAATGGGGGATTGAGGAGGTCACACATACCAGGAATGGGGGATTGAGGAGGTCACACATACCAGGGATGGGGTATTGAGGAGGCCACACATACCAGGAATGGGGGATTGTGGAGGCCACACATACCAGGAATGGGGGATTGAGGAGGCAACACATACCAGGAATGGGGTATTGAGGAGGCCACACATACCAGGGATGGGGGATTGAGGAGGCCACACATACCAGGGATGGGGGATTTAGGGGGCCACACATACCAGGGATGGGGGATTGAGGAGGCAACACATACCAGGGATAGGGGATTGAGGAGGCCACACATACCAGGGATGGGGGATTGAGGAGGCCACACATACCAGGAATAGGGGATTGAGGAGGCCACACATACCAGGGATGGGGGATTGAGGAGGTCACACATACCAGGAATGGGGGATTGAGGAGGCCACACATACCAGGATACTTGGATTGAGGAGGCTACACATACCAGGATTTGGAGATTGAGGAGACCACACATACCAGGAATGGGGGATTGAGGAGGCCACACATACCAGTAATGGGGGATTGAGGAGGCCACACATACCAGGAATGGGGGATTGAGGAGGCCACACATACCAGGAATGGGGGATTGAGGAGGCCACGCATACCAGGGATGGGGGATTGAGGAGGCCACACATACCAGGGATGGAGGATTGAGGAGGCCACACATACCAGGAATGGGGGATTGTGGAGGCCACACATACCAGGAATGGGGGATTGAGGAGGCAACACATACCAGGAATGGGGGATTGAGGAGGCCACACATACCAGGGATGGGGGATTGAGGAGGCCACACATACCAGGGATGGGGGATTGAGGAGGCCACACATACCAGGATACTTGGATTGAGAAGGCTACACATACCAGGATTTGGGGATTGATGAGGCCACACATACCAGGATTTGGGGATTGAGGAGGCCACACATACCAGGAATGGGGGATTGAGGAGGCCACACATACCAGGATTTGGGGATTGAGGAGGCCACACATACCAGGAATGGGGGATTGTGGAGGCCACACATACCAGGGATGGGGGATTGTGGAGGCCACAAATACCAGGAATGGGGGATTGAGGAGGCCAAACATACCAGGAATTGGGGATTGAGCAGGCAACACATACCAGGAATGGGGGATTGAGGAGGCCACACATACCAGGGATGGGGTATTTAGGGGGCCACACATACCAGGGATGGGGGATTGAGGAGGCAACACATACCAGGGATTAGGGGATTGAGGAGGCCACACATACCAGGAATGGGGGATTGTGGAGGCCACACATACCAGGAATGGGGGATTGAGGAGGCAACACATACCAGGATTGGGGGATTGAGGAGGCCACACATACCAGGGATGGGGGATTGAGGAGGCCACACATACCAGGATACTTGGATTGAGGAGGCCACACATACCAGGAATGGGGGATTGAGGAAGGCACACATACCAGGGATGGGGGATTGAGGAGGCCACACATACCAGGAATAGGGGATTGAGGAGGCCACACATACCAGGGATGGGGGATTGAGGAGGCCACACATACCAGGGATGGGGGATTGAGGAGGCCACACATACCAGGGATGGGGGATTGAGGAGGCCACACATACCAGGGATGGGGGATTGAGGAGGCCACACATACCAGGAATGGGGGATTGAGGAGGCAACACATACCAGGAATGGGGGATTGAGGAGGCCACACTTACCAGGGATGGGGGATTGAGGAGGTCACACATACCAGGAATGGGGGATTGAGGAGGCCACACATACCAGGATACTTGGATTGAGGAGGATACACATACCAGGATTTGGAGATTGAGGAGACCACACATACCAGGAATGGGGGATTGAGGAGGCCACACATACCAGGAATGGGGGATTGAGGAGGCCACACATACCAGGAATGGGGGATTGAGGAGGCCACACATACCAGGAATGGGGGATTGAGGAGGCCACGCATACCAGGGATGGGGGATTGAGGAGGCCACACATACCAGGGATGGGGGATTGAGGAGGCCACACATACCAGGAATGGGGGATTGTGGAGGCCACACATACCAGGAATGGGGGATTGAGGAGGCAACACATACCAGGAATGGGGGATTGAGGAGGCCACACATACCAGGGATGGGGGATTGAGGAGGCCACACATACCAGGGATGGGGGATTGAGGAGGCCACACATACCAGGATACTTGGATTGAGGAGGCTACACATACCAGGATTTGGGGATTGAGGAGGCCACACATACCAGGATTTGGGGATTGAGGAGGCCACACATACCAGGAATGGGGGATTGAGGAGGCCACACATACCAGGATTTGGGGATTGAGGAGGCCACACATACCAGGAATGGGGGATTGTGGAGGCCACACATACCAGGGATGGGGGATTGTGGAGGCTACACATACCAGGAATGGGGGATTGAGGAGGCAAAACATACCAGGAATTGGGGATTGAGGAGGCAACACATACCAGGAATGGGGGATTGAGGAGGCCACACATACCAGGGATGGGGTATTTAGGGGGCCACACATACCAGGGATGGGGGATTGAGGAGGCAACACATACCAGGGATTAGGGGATTGAGGAGGCCACACATACCAGGAATGGGGGATTGTGGAGGCCACACATACCAGGAATGGGGGATTGAGGAGGCAACACATACCAGGATTGGGGGATGGAGGATGCCACACATACCAGGGATGGGGGATTGAGGAGGCCACACATACCAGGAATGGGGGATTGAGGAGGCCACACATACCAGGAATAGGGGATTGAGGAGGCCACACATACTAGGTATGGGGGATTGAGGAGGCCACACATACCAGGGATGGGGGATTGAGGAGGCCACACATACCAGGAATGGGGGATTGAGGAGGCCACACATACCAGAGATGGGGGATTGAGGAGGCCACACATACCAGGAATGGGGGATTGTGGAGGCCACACATACCTGGAATGGGGGATTGTGGAGGCCACACATACCAGGAATCGGGGATTGAGGAGGCAACACATACCAGGAATGGGGGATTGAGGAGGCCACACATAACAGGAATGGGGGATTGAGGAGGCAACACATACCAGGAATGGGGGATTGAGGAGGCCACAAATACCAGGGATAGGGGATTGAGGAGGTCACACATACCAGGAATAGGGGATTGAGGAGGCCACACATACCAGGATCCTTGGATTGAGGAGGCTACACATACCAGGATTTGGAGATTGAGGAGGCCACACATACCAGGGATGGAGGATTGAGGAGGCCACACATACCAGGGATGGGGGATTGAGGAAGCCACACATACCAGGAATGGGGGATTGAGGAGGCAACACATACCAGGAAAGGGGGATTGTGGAGGCCACACATACCAGGGATGGGGGATTGTGGAGGCCACACATACCAGGAATGGGGGATTGAGGAGGCCACACATACCAGGAATGGGGGATTGAGGAGGCAACACATACCAGGAAAGGGGGATTGAGGAGGCCACACATACCAGAGAAGGGGGATTTAGAGGGCCACACATACCAGGGATGGGGGATTAAGGAGGCAACACATACCAGGGATTAGGGGATTGAGGAGGCCACACATACCAGGGATGGGGGATTGAGGAGGCCACACAAACCATGGACGGGGGATTGAGGAGTCCACACATACCAGTGATGGGGGATTGAGGAGGCCACACATACCAGGGATTAGGGGATTGAGGGGGCCAACATACCAGGGATGGGGGATTGAGGAGGCCACACATACCAGAGATGGGGGATTGTGGAGGCCACACATACCAGGGATTACGGGATTGAGGAAGCCTCACATACCAGGATACTTGGATTGAGGAGGCCACACATACCAGGAATGGGGGATTGTGGAGGCCACACATACCAGGAATGGGGGATTGAGGAGGCAACACATACCAGGAATGGGGGATTGAGGAGGCCACACATAACAGGGATGGGGGATTGAGGAGGCCACACATGCCAGGAATGGGGGATGAGGAAGCCACACATACCAGGGATTAGGGGATTGAGGGGGCCACACATACCAGGAAAGGGGGATTGTGGAGGCCACACATACCAGGGATGGGGGATTGTGGAGGCCACACATACCAGGAATGGGGGATTGAGGAGGCCACACATACCAGGAATGGGGGATTGAGGAGGCAACACATACCAGGAATGGGCGATTGAGGAGGCAACACATACCAGGGATGGGGGATTGAGGAGGCCACACAAACCAGGGATGGGGGATTGAGGAGTCCACACATACCAGGGATGGGGGATTGAGGAGGCCACACATACCAGGGATTAGGGGATTGAGGGGGCCACACATACCAGGGATGGGGGATTGAGGAGGCCACACATACCAGGGATGGGGGATTGTGGAGGCCACACATACCAGGGATTAGGGGATGAGGGGAGCCACGCATACCGGAAATGGGGATGAGGGGAGCCACGCATGCCGGAAATGGGGATAAGGGGAGCCACGCATACCGGAAATGGGGATGAGGGGAGCCACGCATACCGGAAATGGGGATGAGGGGAGCCACGCATACCAGAAATGGGGATGAGGGGAGCCACGCATACCGGAAATGGGGATGAGGGGAGCCACGCATACCGGAAATGGGGATGAGGGGAGCCACGCATACCGGAAATGGGGATGAGGGGAGCCACGCATACCGGAAATGGGGATGAGGGGAGCCACGCATACCGGAAATGGGGATGAGTGGAGCCACACATACCGTAAATGGGGTTTGGGGGAGCCACGCATACCGGAAATGGGGATGAGGGGAGCCACGCATACCGGAAATGGGGATGAGGGGAGCCACGCATACCAGAAATGGGGATGAGGGGAGCCACGCATACCGGAAATGGGGTTGAGGGGAGCCACGCATACCAGAAATGGGGATTAGGGGAGCCACGCATACCGGAAATGGGGATGAGGGGAGCCACGCATACCAGAAATGGGGATGAGGGGAGCCACGCATACCAGAAATGGGGATGATGGAAGCCACGTATACCGGAAATGGGGATGAGGGGAGCCACTCATGCCGGAAATGGGGATGAGGGGAGCCACGCATACTGGAAATGGGGATGAGGGGAGCCACGCATACCGGAAATGGGGATGAGAGGAGCCACGCATACCGGAAATGGGGATGAGGGGAGCCACGCATACCGGGGTCGGGGATGAGGGGAGCCACGCATACTGGGATCGGGGATGAGGGGAGCCACGCATACCGGGTCGGGGATGAGGTGAGCCACGCATACCGGGATCGGTGATGAGGGGAGCCACGCATACCGGGATCGGGGATGAGGGGAGCCACGCATACCAGGATCGGGGATGAGGGGAGCCACGCATACCGGGATTGGGGATGAGGGGAGCCACGCATACCGGGATCGGGGATGAGGGGAGCCACGCATACCGAGATCGGGGATGAGGGGAGCCACGCATACCGGGATTGGATGGTGGGGACAGGATGGGGGCAGCACATACCAGCATGGTAGACCATATACCAATAAAAATGCTCGCCACCCGGGCGTAGAACGGGTGGTTCAATATCTAGTATATATATATATATATATATATATATATATATATATATACTGTATATACAGTATATATTCACACACACACATTATATATATATATATATATATATATACACTTTTATATATATATATATATATATATGTGTACACATTGTGGTAAAGCGACTTGCTTGGCTGGATGCGGAGGTAAACAGGTGACACTGTCTCTTTAAATTTTCAGCTTGTTTATTTAGCTGCATAAACCAACGTAAAGTTCATGAAACATAAACATAGCCCATCTGGCATAATGGCAACACAAACTGAGAAAGTGTCCAGCAAAGTTCTTGCACCGGCCGCGGTCCGGCCACTCAGGATTAGCAAAAGAGACCCACACAGTTCAGCTTAGCACAAACAAGCCGGAGCTCCTGTCTCTGGAGCTTGCCTCTGGGTACTGAACACCTCCTGAGTCAAAAGGCTCGCTCTTTATAGCCCAAAACCTCGCCTTGGAGAGGAGATAGGGTGGATGACTCCCTCCCAGCACTTATCCACCTGTAAAGCATGCCCTTGTAAATGTGGCTATTAACCCTCTCTGCACCTACCGTACAGGAAAAACTTCCATGTTTCACATCACTGATGCTAACAGTCTCAGTGACACATATCTCCCCTCCAGTATTCTGACAGTGACTCTGTCACATATGCCCCCCCTCTGCCCAAAGCCAGGGGTTTTGATACCTCCACTCACCAAACATGGAAGTCTGGACAGGGCATAAGCGTTCCCATGTAGCTTCCCGGGCCTATGCTCCACCGAGAAACTAATGTCTTGGAGTGCTAAAACCACGTAGTCACCAGGGCATTTTTCCCCATCCTTTCCCTCACTCATCTCAGGGGTGCTTGTTCTGACACTAATCTTAACCTTCAGACCTAACAGGTAGTAGTACCTCAGGATGTCAACTGTCCACTTGATGGCCAACAACTCCTTTTCGACAATAGCATAGTTCTTCTCACAAGCTGAGAGTTTTCTGCTTAGATATAACCGGGGATGTTCCTCCCTATTTACTTCTTGAGACAACACAGC
Source organism: Phyllobates terribilis (assembly GCF_046119375.1). Lineage (NCBI taxonomy): Eukaryota > Metazoa > Chordata > Amphibia > Anura > Dendrobatidae > Phyllobates > Phyllobates terribilis. The sequence continues at coordinate 1,032,497,326 of NW_027362761.1, read as the reverse complement.
TCCTACCCTGACTTCTGATGCATCCATCTGGACTACGAACTCCTTATTGAAGTCAGGGGCAATCAAAACTGGCTGCTTACACAGAGTGAGCTTCAGTTCCTGGAACACCAACTATGCCTCAGAAGACCAATTGGCCATTGCCGTCCTTATACCTTTTAGTAGGTTGGTCAGTGGTGCAGCTACGTTGAAGAAATTCAGGATAAACCGCCTATAGTATCCCACCGGTCCTAGAAATGCTCAAACCTGTTTTTTGGAGGCCGGTTGTGGACAACTTTGGATGGCCACCTTCTTTACTTGCGGCTTTATTTCGCTCCTTCTGACAATATAGCCCAAGTAATTAGCTTCTTCTTTCCCCATCGCATACAAACCGGCCTTCCTCAGCGCATCCTGAAGATCACAATGTTGTATAGATAGGTGGCGGCATACATCCTGTGCGAGGCCAGGATCCGGTCCTTGGCCCTCTGGAAGGTAGCTGGGGCTCCCTGTAAGCCAAACGGCATCCGGGTGTACTGAAAACACCCGTCGGGTAAAGAGAAGGCAGTCTTCTCCTTGGCACTTGGAGACAGGAGGATTTGCCAGTACCCTTTTGTTAGGTCCAGGGTGGTGATGTACCTGGCTGGCCCTAGCCTTTCAAAAAGTTTATCTACCCGGGCATCGGGTACGCGTCGAATTCAGACACTTCGTTTAGCCTTCTGTAATCGTTACAGAACCACCACTCTCCATCCAGCTTTGGCACAAGCACAATGGGGCTGGACCAATCGCTCTTTGACTCCTCGATGACGCCCAGGTTCAACATTCTCCACACCTGCTTGGAGATTACTTTGTGGCGGGCTTCGGGGATTCGATACGGCCTCTAGTTCACCCGTACATGCGGTTCCGACCAGATCTCATGTTCAACAACCTGCGAGCACCCTGGCAACTCTGAAAATAGGTCTCGGTTTCGCTGAAGCAATTCTCAGCACTGTTGTTTTTGGCCCGGTGATAGTGTCTCTGTCACGGTGACAACCTCGACCCTGGCGTCAGGATTGACCCCCAGACACGCAGCTTCCACCGGTTCCCTGTCCTGCCACAGCTTAAGCATGTTGATGTGATAGATCTGGTACGGCTTTCTTCTTCCTGGCTGGTGGATTTAATAATTGACTTCATTCAACATCTCGACCACCTTGTATGGCCCTTGCCACTTGGCTAGAAATTTACTTTCGACTGTGGGTGCTAATATTAGTACCCCGTCTCCAGAGCTGAATTGTCTCAGCCTTGTGGTCCGATTGTAGACCCTTGCCTGGGCTTCTTGTGCCTGTAGGAGGCTCTCCTTCACAATAGGCATCACCTTCATGATCCGGTCCTGCATTTGGGCCACATGCTCGATGACACTCCGATGGGGTGTAACCTCTGCTCCCCAAGTCTCCTTTGCTATGTCTAGACGTCCCCGAGGGTGCCGTCCATATAGCAGCTCGAACGGTGAGAATCCCGTAGAGCTCTGGGGATCTTCCCTAATGGAGTACAATAGGAATGGCAATAGACAATCCCAGTCTCGCCCATCCTTCTCCAAGACCTTCTTCAGCATAGACTTCAAGATCTTGCTGAATCTCTCCACCAGGCCGTCCGTCTGTGGATGGTATACAGATGTCCAGATTTGTGTAATCTGGAGAGCCTTGCACAATTCCCTCATCACCTTCGACATAAAAGGATTTCCCTGGTCTGTCAGGATCTCCCTTGGCAGGCCCGTCCGGGAGAAAATATGCACAAGCTCTCTGGCAATACTCCTGGCGGAGGAGCTTCTCAGTGGTACCGCCTCCGGATACCGAATTGCATAGTCCAACACTACCAGGATGTATCGGTGCCCCTTGGCGGACTTGACCAGGGGCCCGACAAGGTCCATGGCAATCCAATCAAATGGGACCTATATAATAGGTAATGGCACTAGAGGGCTTCGGAAGTGGAACACGAGAGCAGTTTTCTGACAGGTGGGGCAGGACCGCAGGACTGCCAGTAATTAACAATCTCTCTGTGACATCCAGGCCAGTAGAACCTCTGCAGAACCCGCTATTGGGTTTTTTCTACTTCCAAATGGCAACCCAAGATATGAGAATGGGCCAGGTCTAACACTCTACGCCTGGAGGGACCTGGAACTACCAACTGCTCTACCACCTCCCCTCTCGGTTTAGAGACCCGATAAAGTAGTTCCTCATTTAGTGTGAAGTATGGGAACCTGGTATCAGCCCCCGACTCTTGAGCAACCCCACTTATCACAGACACATTATCAAATGCATTTTTCAATGTGGGTTTCTTCATCTGAGCAGTACCAAAATGCCGACCAGAAACTCCCAACTCAGTAACCTCAGCCTCTTGAGTCACTGTCTCGTCCTCGTCACTGGCAAGGACACATTGGGGAATTCATCCTTCACAGACTGCGTTGGGGATTCAACATGGTGGCATGGTGGGACCGGCTCATTCCTGAGTCACGTGGTATTTCTCCCGCAGGGACCTTGGACACCACCTCCTACGCCCCTTTGGACCTTGGATGCCCCGAACCTTTTTGGGCCTCTGCCCACTCGTGAGTTCCCCAGTATGGAGTAGGCTGCCTTCCCAAGGAACCCTCAGCCCCGAGGTAACTCTCAACCAGTCCGACCAGTTCATCAGCGTCCCTGGGATCACCCTGGGCAACCCAAGTCTGTATTGGTTTTGGCAGGGAATGTACGAACCAGTCCATAACCACTCGCTCCACCATCTACGCAGGTGTAGAGGACTCAGGTTGCAGCCATTTTTGAACCAGGTACAGTAAGTCAAACATTTGGGAGCGAGGGGGTTTCTCACGGTGATACGCCCAATGGTGGACACGCTGTGCCCTGATAGACATTGTTACCCCATAGCGTGCCAAAATTTCAGTTTTTAACTTTGCATCGTCTTTTGCGTCTTGCAACGCCAGGTCATAATAGGCCTTCTGTGGCTCCCCTGTTAAATATGGCGCAAGAACCGCCACTGCTCCAGAGTTAATCCCGGCGACCCTTTCAAACTCAGCCAGGAAGGCCTCTATGTCATCCCCTGAGGTCATTTTCTGTAATGCTCTTCTTACCATCTTCCTGACCTGTGACTCATCACCTGGACTTGGTGGTGGGGCAGCCTCTCAGCTGCGAACTTCCCCAGCTAGAAGTTTCATCTGCCGTTGTTGCTGCTGAATCTGCTGCATCAGGAGTTTATTATTATCTTGCTGCTCCTGGTGATGCTGTTGCAGGCTCTGCTGGCTCTGCAAGTGCTGTTGATGTTGCGGCTGTTGGCTTTGCAGCAGGGGTTTGAGGAGCTCCTCCATGCTGCCGGACATCTCTGGCTGGCTGGCGGCCTTTACCCAGGACATCCACCGATCTCTGTGGCAGGTACACATTTTCCTGGAATCTTGCCCACACTTCTAACACCACTTGTGGTAAAGCGACTTGCTTGGCTGTATGCGGAGGTAAACAAGTGACACTGTCTCTTTAAATTTTCAGTTGGTTTATTTAGCTGCATAAAACAACGCAAAGTTCATGAAACATAAACATAGCCCATCTGGCATAATGGCAATACACACTGAGAGAGTGTCTAGCAAAGTTCTTGCACCGGCCGGGGTCTTGCCACTCAGGATTAGCAAAAGAGACCCACAAGATTCAGCTTAGCACAAACAAGCCGGAGCTCCTCTCTCTGGAGCTGGCCTCCAGGTACTGAACACCTCCTGAGTCAAAAGGCTGGCTCTTTATAGCCCAAAACCACACCCTGGATAGGAGATAGGGTGGATGACTCCCTCCCAGCACTTAGTCATCCACCTGTAAAGCATGCCCTTGTAAAAGTGGCTATTAACCCTCTCTGCACTTACCATGCAGGAGAAACTTCCATGTTTCACATCACTGACGCTAACAATCTCAGTGACACATATCTCCTAGTTATGAGCGAGCACTAAAATGCTCGGGTACCCGAGTATTCCAATGTGCTCGACCTGAGCAACGAGCCCAATGTAAGTCTATGGGAAACTCGAGCATTTTTCAGGCGGCTCCCCCCGGCGGTCTGCAGAGGGCCTAAAAATTGCCCAAATCGATGGAAACAGTGCTCATTTGACATGGGAACAGCATGGGGAAGACCCCTGGAAGCATCTCTGACTCCCAGATCACTGCTGTCAACAACGTTGTCAGAGTATTACGCCACTTTTACGGACTCACAATAAAACATACAAAAACAAAACCAAAATGGATTTTCCTGGGAAATATGTTAAGGAACATCCTTTCCAGGGTAATGACTTGTATATAAGGCAAAATAAATAACCAAAAACAAAAATACTCCTCCACACCTTGGGCTATGTTCACATGTAGCATTTTTGATGCGTTTTTGCACTTTTGCATTGCTTTCAACCGTGACAAATGCATTCACCAGGAAATGTCATTTTAACATTTTACAACCTTATCTGGCCATGTGTTGTGTGACACATCATCAGACACATGCATACAGTGCTGAAAAGACATGGAAACAGCATGGGGAAGTCCTCTGGAAACATCTCTGACTCCCAGGTCACTGCCTAAAAGTGTGCCCATCATAAGTGATCCTTGGCGCATGCGAAGATGCCTCCCGCCATGCACCTATCGTTGCAGACTTGCAACAATCACCGTCCACGTCCTTGTCCCAGTGCAGCGTTCAATTGTCCCTACTAGAGATGAGCGGTGTTCGACTCGAACTGTTCGCTAATCTCAAATTCGAGCTGTTTTGGGCGGTGTTCGAGCCGTTCGACGAACACGAACGATTTGAAAAAAATGCGGCTGTTCGAGGTTATGTTCGATAACTGTTCGTGCACCAAAATCGTAACTGGATTTTTTCACAGTAATGCTGTTAAGCAATGTTAATACACAGTTTGACTGTACAGTGGGCGGGGAGAGGGGCAGGGGATGGATCTCTGCAGAAATAATGAAGATCTCCTTTTTTTTTTTCTTTCCCGCATTTACAGTGGGGAGGTGCAGTCTGTCAGCCTATCAGCAGTGCACACACGCAGCGAAGTGCTTTTTTTCACACAAGCAAGGGCATGTGTCATTGGCTGTGTGTCACATGTCCTTGCCCTATAAGACCCAGCCATTTTCCACGTCGCCACCATTTTCTCACTGCTGCAGCTGAGTGTTAGACGGCACCGCTGCTGCTGTGGGCGCTATAATTTCTAACTGTGTGAATTGCAAGCCAATTTGCTCTTAAATAGACAGATAGGTGGGGAGTAGGGACTAGTTGTAATTGCAGCCCTTTTGAGGGCTAGGTTACAGCATTTCCTAGGACTTTTTGCCAGGCAGGTCTGTTTTAGTGCTGTGCAAGTGTTTTTCACAGTATTTGGCTAAATCTAGCTAAGCAATTCCTTTTGGGCATCTTGCAGTGTGTGTTAGTCAGTGGAGTAGCCTATCTGTGTTCCAAGCTACACCACCTGTGTATGTAATATGAATTTTTTACTGCACCTAGCCAAGTAAAACCTTTTGGGCATAGTAGCAGTGTGTGGCACTCAATCTATTAGGCCATCTATACTAAGCTCCACCAGCTTTGAAATTAATAATAATTTTAGCTGAATCTAGCCCGGAAAATAATTTTGGGCCTGTAGCAGTGTGTGGTACTCATTCTATTAGGCCATCTATACTAAGCTCCACCAGCTTTGAAATTAATAATAATTTTTAGCTGCATCTAGCCCGGAAAATAATTTTGGGCATAGTAGCAGTGTGTGGTACTCATTCTATTAGGCCATCTATACCAAGCTCCACCAGCTTTGAAAATAATAATAATTTTTAGCTGCATCTAGCCCGGAAAATAAATTTTGGGCATAGTAGCAGTGTGTGGTACTCATTGTATTAGGCCATCTATACCAAGCTCCACCAGCTTTGAAATTAATAATAATTTTTAGCTGCATCTAGCCCGGAAAATAATTTTGGGCACAGTAGCAGTGTGTGGTACTCATTGTATTAGGCCATCTATACCAAGCTCCACCAGCTTTGAAATTAATAATAATTTTTAGCTGCATTTAGCCCGGAAAATAATTTTTGGGCCTGTAGCAGTGTGTGGTACCCATTCTATTAGGCTATCTATACTAAGCTCCACCAGCTTTGAAATTAATAATAATTTTTAGCTGCATCTATCCCAGAAAATAATTTTGGGCATATTAGCAGTGTGTGGTACTCATTGTATTAGTCCATCTATACCAAGCTACACTAGCTTTGAAATTAATAATAATTTTTAGCTGCATCTAGCCCGGAAAATAATTTTGGGCCTGTAGCAGTGTGTGGTACTCATTCTATTAGGCCATCTATACTAAGCTCCACCAGCTTTGAAATGAATAATAATTTTTAGCTGCATCTAGCCAGGAAAATATTTTTGGGCATAGTAGCAGGATGTTGTACTCATTGTATTAGGCCATCTATACCAAGCTCCACCAGCTTTGAATTTAATAAAAATTTTTAGCTGCATCTAGCCCGGAAAATAATTTTGGGCCTGTAGCAGTGTGTGGTACTCATTCTATTAGGCCATCTATATGAAGCTCCACCAGCTTTGAAATTAATAATAATTTTTAGCTGCATCTAGCCTGGAAAATAATTTTGGGCATAGTAGCAGTGTGTGGTACTCATTGTATTAGGCCATCTATTCCCATCTCCACCAGCTTTGAAATTAATAATAATTTTTAGCTGCATCTAGCCCGGAAAATAATTTTGGGCATAGTAGCAGTGTGTGGTACTCATTGTATTAGGCCATCTATTCCCAGCTCCACCAGCTTTGAAATTAATAATAATTTTTAGCTGCATCTAGCCCAGAAAATAATTTTGGGCATAGTAGCAGTGTGTGGCACTCATTGTATTAGGCCATCTATACCAAGCTCCACCAGTTTTGAAATTAATAATAATTTTTAGCTGCATCTAGCCCAGAAAATAATTTTGGGCATAGTAGCAGTGTGTGGTACTCATTGTATTAGGCCATCTATACCAAGCTCCACCAGCTTTGAAATTAATAATAATGTTTAGCTGCATCTAGCCCGGAAAATAATTTTTCTTCCCAATAGTGATAGCAATAAGAATATGGGGCGCGTGCCTGGCTAACAAAAATATACGCTTCATAACAAAATACACCAGCCTAGCGCACTGCATTAATAAGATGGCATCATCGTCTTTCCCAGTGCTAGGCCTACTACGCTGGCTAGCATTCCTGTGCCTAAAACACAATATATGGGTCCGCGCTAGCCACGATGCTGAGGGGTCTAACGCTGCTGCTAACGCTTTATCACAATTCAATTGGAAGATTTTCACAGAGCTCCTCCCCAACGCCCACCCATCGGGCAACAGTTGCCCACCCTCCCTATGGGATCTAGTGGCGAATAGTTGATGCCATTAATCAGAGCGTCAGTTGCCCCGTCGACGTGGCAAGCATACGGTAAGGCATGGGAAGAGTGGACACGACTAGTAGCAGGCAGACGGGTTGACCAATGTGAACAAGCCAGATTACAAGTCGCCATAGATTTTCTCCACCAGCTAATGATGAGGGGCATATCAGGGGTATCAGCGCAGCGGTGTCTGACCGGAGTAGCATTTCACTTCCAACTACTGAATTGGGGAGATGTGACAAAGAGATTCATCATCAGACAATCCATAAAAGGGTGGAAAAGGGGTCAGCCAAGTCAGGAGTGTAGACATCCCGTCCCGTGTCACTAAAACTGATTTCTCACATCATATCCCTAACACCATTAACATGACACTCACAATTTGAAGCAACACTACTGTCTACTGCATTTGCGATCGCCTTCTTCGGGGCTCTATGCATAAGCGAATTAGTCCCTCAATCCAAAATTACCACCAGTGGAGGCTTATTACACCAGGACTTAGTCATAGCCAATAATGCAATACGTCTACGCATATGCAAATTGAAAACGGTTCCAGCGGGCACGGGCACTTGGGTACTTCTACAACCCACAAACGGTACACTGAGTCGGGTAACAATAGTAAAAACATATATAACCATCAGATCACAAAGTAATTTCTTCCAATCACACATTGATGAAATGCCATTATCAAGATACCAGTTCCAAGCTATATTTAATAAATGCCTAACATCGGCAGGGAACCACCCCAAAGATTACGGGACACACTCATTCCGCATAGGCGCGGCCACAGAAGCAGCAAGAGCAGGACTGTCAGAAACGGAAGTTCAGAGGATAGGGAGATGGCGATCCACGTGTTTGGCGCGATACATAAGACCGGACTTGTTATCCTAACGTGGTTTGTTTCTTTTACAGGTGACGCTAAGCCAACAGTGTGGGTGATAGGCCACTAGTATATATATTGGGCAGAAAAAAGGGCGAAAGTCCGCCCAGGCGGGAGGAAATTAGAGTTTCATAACACATATTTCAACTGGAGAGGTATTAGAGGCCTGCTATGGCCACAGGTACTAATGGAGGTAATCAAGGTAGGGACAGAGGCAAGAGGTCCGGTCATCTTAGTTATACAGGCCGGGGGAAACTACCTAGGTCATCACAAGAGCACATAACTAATGGCAATAATGAAACTAGACACTGAGCCCTTCAGAGAATTTTTCACAAAACTAACTATAGTATGGTCAGAGATTGTGCCGATAGCGGTATGGCAAGGTGCGCGAGACATCACGGCCATCAAACGGACAAGGCGGCTAATAAATATTCGGATGGCAAAATTTAGAAGAGACAGAGGCGGTGTAGTGATATGACACCGACAACTGGAAGGAGATAAAGCAGGCCTCATACGGCCCGATGGTGTTCATTTAATGGATATTGGACTGGACATATTCCTGTCAGGACTCCAGGACGGAGTGGAACAAGCGTTAAGAGTGATGGATGGGGGTCAGAGTCCTGCATACGAGTACTCAGGATCCTCCGTGGCCTGGAAATAGAAAGGGCATGTTGGAGAGTTACACTTGTTGGCCAACTTACCGGTGTGGAGACACAGGGCATGCTGCAACAAGCTGAATTATTTTAGAAATAAAATCCCTTTCTAATGGAATGAGCATAAAGAGTTAAAAAAGCTGTGACCGATCCTCACCCATCCAGTTGTAAGAGTTACATTATTGTATTGTCAAGGAAAGGGGGGCGGTAGGGGGGCTGAGCATCTGGGTTTGGTTGGGGGTCCCCACAGTCTGCCTAGGCTAGATGCAGTTAAAAATTCTTATTAGATACACAGGCGGTGTAGCTTGCTTCAGAGCTGGGCTACTACGCTGACTAGCAGACACTGAAGCTTTGGAGCAGACCTCTGAGTAAACAGCTCTTCAGACTCAACCATCTGTGTTACCCCAAGCCATAGTGTATGTAGTTTCTTATGGTTAAAAGGGGGGGGGAGCGACCCAACCCACCTGGAATTGACGATGTCAATGTCACGTAAAACACAGCAAGGGGACTCCAAAAAGAGTCTCCATTTTTTCCAAAAATTGTGGCACAGACAACACTTAAGTGGCATCAATTGCCCCAGAGTTGCTTAAAACGGTTGGTGAGGTGATTTTACCAAATCCTCAAGCTTTTAGTCTCCCCAGGATGACACAGGGGTTGAAAAGTCCTTGCGGATCCATGATTTGTTCATCTTTAGGAACGTGAGTCTGTCTACATTCTCAATGGACAGCCGCATGCGCTTATCTGTCAGCACACCACCAGCAGTGCTGAACACACGTTCATAGAGATCTCCGAGGCGTGAGTGGCGAGCTCTGGACATTTTTCCAGATTAGAAGCCCAAAATGAGCAAGGGTCCAGTGACACAGTCATGGCTTCGATGTTCACTTGGAGATACTCCTGTACCATCCTCTCTAGGCGTTGACTATGTGTCAGACTTCTTGTCTCCTGTGGCCTTGCAAAGGAAGGTCTAAAAAAGTGGTGAAACGATTCCACAAAATTGCTGTTACCAGCAGATACTGTGTTACTGTTACGGTTTGAGTGATGAAGACTCGACAGTCCCACGGTTGGCAAGTTAGAACTGTGAGATTCACTACGTGCACCACTGGTGTTTTGTGGAAACGCACATGTAAGATTCTGCAACAGTCTCTGCTGATACTCCAGCATGCGTGAATCCCTTTCTATGGCAGGAATTATTTCGGCAAATTTACTTTTGTACCGGGGATCTAAGAGTGTGGCAACCCAGTAGTCAGGATTACTTCGAATTCTGACAATCTGAGGGTCATGTTGCAGGTAGTGCAGCAAGAAGGCACTCATGTGTCTTGCGCATCCAGGAGGACCAAGTCCTTGTGTTGGTAGCAAGGTAAGAATCATGCTTCCTTCCTCTGCCCTCTCCCCCCAACCTCGCACAACAGAAATGTGATCAAGGTCTCCCTCATCTGATGAGTCTTCCATGCCCATCGCTAGTTCGTCCTCCACTTCTTCCTCTGCTCCTGCACCTTCCTCAACAGTTTGGCTGCTACCATGCGCCCTGGTTAATCCCTCTCCCCCACCCTCCCATGCCTGCTGCCTTGGTGCTGCCGACCGTCTGGACCTTGGAGATGTTATCACTTCCACATACGACTCCTCCTCTACTTCCTCCACCTCCTCTTGTCCCAGCACCTGACACCGAATTCTGTTTAACGTGTGCTCCAGCATGTAAATCACTGGAATAGTCATGCTGATAATGGCATCGTCAGCACTAAACATCTTCGTCGCCATTTCAAAACTGTGCAGAAGGGTGCATAGGTCCCTGATCTGAGACCACTCCTGCTGCGTTATTTGCCCCACCTCTGGATCTCGTTGGCCCAGGCTATACGTCAGAACGTATTGCACCAGGGCTTGTCGGTGCTGCCACAGTCGCTGCAACATGTGCAGAGTTGAATTCCACCGTGTCGGCACATCGCATTTCAGCCGGTGAACTGGCAGGCCCAACGACTTCTGTAGAGATGCAAGTCGTTGAGCTGCGGGATGCGAACGGTGGAAGTGAGCACTCAACGACCGTGCCCTCTGCAGAAAGACATCTAGTCCGGGATAGTGGGCTAAAAATTGCTGGACAACCAGGTTCAACACGTGAGCCATACAAGGCACGTGTGTGACATTGCCCCGGCGAAGGGCCGCACCCAGGTTTGCAGCATTGTCGCACACGGCCTTCCCTGGTTGCAGGTCCAGTGGAGACAACCATTCATGAAACTGGGACTCCAGAGCTGACTACAACTCCTCAGCTGTGTGACTCACATTTCCCAGACATTTCAAAGTAAACACCGCCTGATGCCATTGAGCCCTGCTGCCAGCATAGTAAGGAGGTGTGCAGGATTCCTTCTGCGCAGTTAGAAAGCGGGTGGCATTACCAGACAGGTTTTGGGTGCAGGTGGATTACCGAGAGGAGGTTGAGGAGGCAGAAGCAGTGGAGGAACTTCTAGATAAAGAGGATTGATGCACAACTCGTGGGGACGGCAAGACTTGGACAGCAGCCCCTTGTCCTGCTGTCACCATAGTTACCCAATGCCCAGTCAGCGACATGTAACACCCCTGTCCATGCCTACTCGTCCAAGTGTCTGTGGTGAAATGCACCCTGTCACACACAGAATTTCTCAAAGAAGCGGTGATGTTGTGTGCGACATGCTGGTGTAGCGCAGGCACACCTTTCTTTGAGAAGTAGTGCCAACTGGGCATCTGGTACTGGGGCACTGCGACTGACATAAGGTCTCGAAAATCCTCTGTGTCCACCAGGCGGAAAGGCAGCATTTCTGTAGCCAACAACTTGCAGATGGTGAAATTCAACCTCTTAGCTTTGTGATGGCTAGGAGGAGATTATCTTTTATTTGTCCACATCTGAGGGACCGAGGGCTGGCAGTTGTGCTTAGACGGGGTTGAGTAGGGTGTCCCCGGCAAACTGCCGGTCTGTGAGGAAGATGCAGGCGGAAAAGTTAGGTTGCCTTGATCCAAAGGTGGTGCTCTCGATGTCGGAGAGCGCTCAACACCAGCTGGTGTTTCCACTTCCAAATGAAATGATGACCTGCCAATCACACTGGCTGTTGCGGGTAAAGAGGTGGCAGGTCTGCGTCCAAAAACATGTGTGACTGTGACGTCTCTTACTTGAAAAAGCCCTTTAGTTTACCCTGGGTGATGGGGGACTCGGAGTCGGGTCCTGTGATGGAGAGATGGGGTGCAGCTGTGGCCCGGACCCAACCCGTGCTCAGGGCCGTCACATTAAAAAAAGGAGATGGAGTGGGCTTATCCGGGTTGAGTGGCTGATTTATGACTACGCCACCTGTGGCACCTGGTGAAGGCCACCAGCGCTGCTACAGTCCGCGGAGGCCTGGTGTTATGGCGGCCAAAGTTATTACTCCTCCCCACAGGCGGAGCAAGGTCTCAGGGCAGAGGGACAGGATGGAGGGGGTAGTAGTAGTAGAGGAGAACGGATACCGCGTCGCGCGGTGTGGCGCAGAATAAACAGTCCGGAGGCCATAGGGGTGAACTTCCAAGGCTTTACTCACTTTAGAGATGGCAGAATGAAGGTGACTCCCTGCTCCCCACGGAGTCATGGGGTCACCAGGGACGGGGATACGACAACCTCCGAGTAAGTCCAGCATTCAGTCGGGACCCTACACCAGAGTGTTCCTGAACTACAGACCGAATCCTTTCCTGTCCGTGTGTGTGCAAATAGGCTGGGTCTCCCTCTGAGCTCCTCTCAGAACAAGGGCATGGGTAGCAGCTCTGCTCCTTCCGATACCCGGTGGGATCCCTGGGCCTACCGGGCTTTCCCGACCAGGACTTGGAGTAGCAAGGTCGGGTGTCGGGGGCCGGTACCCCTCTTGCAGCCGGACTCCCTCTGAATATATCAGCATGGCGAGGACAGGTGGCGTACACCGCTCCGTCTGCATCCTGCCTGGGATCCATTTGCTATGGAGCCACACTCTTAAGCTCCGGGCCTTCTTGGTCCTGGTCCTTGACCGGGTCGAGACATTCCTTGTCTACAACCTGCCCCTCGTCCCAAGGCCGGGGTACGAGGGCTGTGTCTCCATCCGATGCGGGCCCACACAGGATCCGCGTTAGGGTGGGAGATCACAGTTCACTCAGCAATTGACAGCATAGAGACAGTCAAAGAGTGATTGAAGGCAGTCAAAGAACCATTACAGAGGACAGACTAACTACCAGAGACCAAGGACCAAGATGGCTTTTTATTAAATATGAAATTTAAAGTGTATCTAACTTGTAGATCCTCCACCCTCACCCACTAACTGGTTCCCCTAACTCTTGGTTCCCCAGTCTCCCTGTAACCAGGGGAGCAGCACCTAGTGCATACTAGCTCCCTCTGGTGGAGAAATGTGGTGTTGGATGCAAAGGTTGGGTCACGACTATCACACTGTTCTTACCTCAGAGGAGGAACACTACACTGCATTAGAGCAGTGCAGCATCCCTGTGGCGGTCGAACCCTCAGGGGCTCCACATGACTGCTGTCCCCCCAGTCACAGAGGATGAAGAGGCCGCGGATGCACAAGATGGGGCAGACGGTGGTTGGCCCGGCCCGCTAGGCTGCATTGTAGCACAGTGAGCTTCACACTGCAACTTATGCTTCATATCCATGTGACGGTTCATGCATGAAGTACTCAAACTATGGATTTTTTGACCTCTACTTAGCTTTTGGTGACAAATATTACAGATAACACGAGTTGGGTCATCCTTATCGATCTGAAAAAATGCCCAGGCTATGCAAGGCTTAGAGCCCATGCGACCTGAAGAGCCACCACGACATGTGGTCAGAGGCAGAGTTGTGGTTGAGGATGCAGTTGTTGATGTGCTTCCAGTACTCCGTCTCCAGGAAGGCGCAACCTAACCTCGTCGTCAATAGCATCCTCCTCCACCTCCTCTGCTGACCTCATTGACTGGCTGACTGTGGCTTGACAGTAAGTGGGATCTCCAACCTTGTCATCGTCACCCTGTGTGTTCTCACACCCGTTGTCCTCAGAGCCAACCTCTTCCTGCCCTGACCGAAAAGTCAAGTTGTCGCTCCAATCAGGTATTTGAGTCTCATCATCGTCTTCATCATTGTCTCCACCAGCAGGAGTTACAGTTTGGGAACGAGGGTCTACATTATGCTCAGAACCTTCTTCATCTGGTCCTGGATCCGACTCATAAAGATTCTGCGCATCAGTGCAGATCATTTCCTCGTCTGGATTAACAGAAGCTCTGGAGCAGACCTCCGTTTCCTAGGCTACAGTATGAGAAAACAGCTGTGCAGACTCAACCATCTGTGTTGCCCCGTACTCAGACGGGCAGCTGGAGACTTGGGAGCTGTGAGGAAGCAAGTGCGATTGGGGTGACAACTCTGAGGACTGGAGTATTTGTGCCTCATCTGGAATTTGTAGCGATCGGCGTGTCGGTAAGAAAGGGATCGTAACACATTGTCCACGAAAAGAAGTAGACATCTTAGTTTGGCTGGAAGATGGTCTTTCTTCTGCAGATGTTACTCCCCCCCCCACTGCGGAGGGGCTCGACACACCAGCGGACAGGCACCAGTATTGGGAGAGGGGGGCTGGCCGTCAGGGTCCACCGCAGCTCTGGCACAAACCCGGCGACACAGAGGTCGCACGGGCAGGAACGGACTGGCCGTGTCGGCTTCGCACTCCAACGTAGTCCCTCTGCCCGCTCGCGCCCGTAACCTCAAAGGGATGCGCAAGCGGCTTTTCTTCCCAGGGCTGTTCCCCGCCCAGCAGGAACGTGGGGGAGCTCAGGTCGGCCTTCCACTGTACTCCCTTACCTCCCTCGCCCTCTTTCCTTCTTCCGTATTCCATCTAACCCCTCGACTCTCCCTCCAGCTCTCTCCTTCTCACAGGTGGACTACCGCGTGTATTCACACTGTGGCGAATCTTTTGGGCCCAGGCATTAGAAGTTGTCGAGGTAATGGATAATATGTGCCCCCTTAGAAACGTTCATTACAACCCATTCGAGAAAGCAACTAAACGCCTCAAATAGTGAGCAGGATCTGGACCACCCCATGAGCAAACAGCAATCTATATAGTATGCTCATTCCCAGAAGCAGCCCAATAGGTGGATACTACTCAGAGGCACAGGTAGTAAGTAACCGGAACGCTGCATCAATGTCTGTTTTGGCCATTAGGGTGACCCTTCTCAACTTCTTGATCTGCCTGATTGCCTTGTCAAAGGATGTACAGTATATACTACTGTACTTGGTTCCGCGTCGATGTTGTCGTTTACTGACCTGCCCCTTGGATATGACAAATGGTGGAT
Source organism: Phyllobates terribilis (assembly GCF_046119375.1). Lineage (NCBI taxonomy): Eukaryota > Metazoa > Chordata > Amphibia > Anura > Dendrobatidae > Phyllobates > Phyllobates terribilis. The sequence continues at coordinate 1,032,482,157 of NW_027362761.1, read as the reverse complement.
TAGTCCGAATGTATTGGGTTCCGTTTTTGGCACAACTCACAACGGGGATACCACTACATCTTGTAAGGAAAGTGTTCTGAATGGAACCGCATTCTACCTAAAGATATTTCTTCTTTTAATTTTCTTTTCACGACGTCTGGGTGTTGGTAGGCTGATTTTAGATTTTTACTCCAGCCTTTCTTGATTTTAGAAGGGCATGAAATGCCTATATCTGTGTCTCCCCCTCCTTTTTCTCCACCTCTTTTCTTTTCGCATGACTATATGTACTTGTCACTTTTCCATGTGTTAGTTGTGTCTTCTGAGCAGTTTGTCAGCTTTTGGACACCTTTGAAGGTGTTTTCTATGTGTTTCTATGTGTTTTTGTTTGCCTGCCATTGGTTTTAACGGTGTTCGACGGTGTTCGACGAACAGTTCGATGAACAGTTCAGCGAACATACCGGTGTTCGACGAACCAAACCGAACCCGTGGCTCAACATTAGTCCCTACCCCATTCCTTGGAATGCAAGCGCAAGTATGCAGCTAGCCACCCACCAACCAACAGGCTGCAATACTATACTACCAAATTTTTGACAGCTGCTTGCACTTGAAATATGGCCTTTAATGCTCATGGAAGCTTTTCATAACCTCATGCCGGCGGCAGCCGAGTGTCCATACTCAGTCCCCAGTCGCCAATGTTTCTCCCGGTGTCATCTCCGCCTTCCTCAAGCACGGGTCCAACAACATTACCCGTGCCCTCGCCAGTGCAATTACTGGGAAGGACCGCCTCACCACAAACCCGTGGACAGGTGAATGTGGCCAGAGACGGTACGGAGCCAGGCCACAGCTTTTTTTACTGAGTTGTATTTCACCATAGCCATATTCTTTAGCTTGGTGAAAGGACTTGGGAAACCATATCTACCCAGCTGTCATTTCTCCCAGGAAGTCCTCTAACACTGCTTTCACTTGAAATGTGGCCTTTTAGGCTCGTGGAGGCGGAAGCTTTTCATAACCTCATGCCGGCGGCGGCCGGGTATCCATACTCAGTCCCCAGCCGCCACTGTTTCTCCCGGTGTCGTCTCCACCTTCCACAAGCACGGGTCCCACAACATTACCCGTGCCCTCCCCAGTGTACTTACTGGGAAGGACCGCCTAACCACAAACACGTCGACAGGTGAATGTGGCCAGGGACGGTACGGAGCCAGTCCACAGCATTTTTTGCTGAGTTGTATTTAGCTCGGTGAAAGGACTGGCATAGAGGGAAACCGTATCTACTCTGGGTGTAATATCTCCCAGGAAGTCCTCTAATGCAGCTTGTTGCAGAAGCAATGGCAGCCCGTCCAACATCAACTCGCACTTGTCGGTGGTGCTTTGACACACAAACATCTTTCTTTGCGCATTTAATTCCATGACTACAGAGATGGGCAATGGCTTGATCTGCAATCCGGTTTGAGAAATAACATGCATATGTACGTCCGATCCACAGAAAAAAAACAGCCATAGCATGTCCGGGAACCTTCCCCCACACTTTTCTTAGCCAGGACTGCTTCTCCACAGGGTTGAATGGACCAGCCAGAAAACCGGAGACTCCTCCGGTGGGCCCTGGCTTCTCCTTCAGGAGAGTTCATAGTGCCGAGGTGAGGCCAAGATGATGATAGAGGCCACCATCTGCTTAGTTTTCTGTTACTTGGAATGCAAGCACAAGTATGCAGCCAGCCAGCCACCCACAGGCTGCAATACTAAACTGACAGATTTCTGGGCAGCTGCTTGCACTTAAAATGTGGCCTTTTAGGCTCGTGGAGGTGGAAGCTTTTCACAACCTCATGCCTCATGCCTCGTGTCCATACTCAGTCCCCAGCCGTCACTATTTTTTCCGATGTTGTCTCCGCCTTCTACAAACGCGGGTCCCTGAACATTACTGCTGGTACTTTTCTGTGGGAATTTGCTTGCCTCCTACCAGCCTGGAATATTTCCAGTAAACTATGGTACGACGCCATGGTATTAGCACTGCCCCCCAGTAACAGTAGCAAAGCCATCCCCAATTTCCTTCTCAGGAATTTTATTTGGTAGACTGAGTGGCTGCCCAAATACATTAGTTTCTCACAAAGGAGCTGAAGATAGAGTGGCAGTAAGTGCAAGTTTCTCCAGCCTGTTAGATATTAGAGGGTGAACGGCAGCACATTGGATCAGTGGTAAGCACTGAAGCCTTGCAGCGCTGGGATCCTGGGTTCAAATCCCAGCAAGGACAACATCTGCAAGGACTTTGTATGTTCTCCCCATCAGGAGAGTTCATGATAGCGCTAACTTTGCAGCTGCTATGGGGCTCTTGAGCGGGGGAGAAAGGTGAGCCCTCAGAATCAAATCCTCTGGTGGGCACAATGTTTTTCAATCTGAAACAGCTTCTCAGTGGGAGTTGTATTTCAACACAGCCATATTCTTTAGCTCGGTGAAAGGACTGGCATAGAGGGAAGCCGTATCTACTCCGGCTGTCATTTCTCCGTCACCAGGTTCCGCCCATTTTCACACACGACCATACCTGGCTGTATGTTCAGCGGTGAGAGCCACAGATCAAGCTGCTGTGTTACAGCTTTCAACAACTCTGCAGCGCTGGGCGGTTTGTCACCTAAGCGTTAAGCATATTTTCTTCAGCACAGCCTGTTGCCGCTTGGCCAAGGCAGTGCTGCAGTGCTTTCAGCTGGTGACTGATGTGGTCATTTCGAAGATGGAGGAGGAGGTGCATGAGCTGAACAATGTGGCTACATTGAGGTTACAGTCGTGACTCTGTTTTTATACTAAAGAAAGATCCTACTGTTTTTTTATGTTATTTTTTAAGGTAAATACACTACCGTTCAAAAGTTTGGGGTCACCCAGACAATTTTGTGTTTTCCATGAAAACTCATACTATTATTTATCAAATGAGTTGCAAAATTTATAGAAAATATAGTCCAGACATTGACAAGGTTAGAAATAATGATTTTTATTAGAAAGAATAATTTTCTCATTCAAACTTTTCTTTCGTCAAAGAATGCTCCTTTTGCAGCAATTACAACATTGCAAACCTTTGGCATTCTAGCTGTTAATTTGCTGAGGTAATCTTGAGAAATGTCACCCCATGCTTCCTGAAGCCCCTCCCACAAGTTGGATTGGCTTGATGGGCACTTTTTGCGTACCATACCGTCAAGTTGCTCCCACAACAGTTCAATGGGGTTGAGATCTGGTGACTGCGCTGGCCACTCCATTATAGATAGAATACCAGCTGCCTGCTTCTTCCCTAATTAGTTCATGCATAATATTGAGGTGTCCTTTGGGTCATTATTCTGTTGTAGGATGAAATTGTCTCCAATCAAGCTCTATCCACATTGTATTGCATGGCATTGCAAAATGGAGTGATAGCCTTCCTTATTCAAAATCCCATTTACCTTGTACAAATCTCCCACTTTACCAGCACCAAAGCAACCCCAGACCATCACATTACCTCCACCATGCTTGACAGATGGTGTCAGGCACTCTTCCAGCATCTTTTCAGTTGTTCTGCATCTCACAAATGTTCTTCTGTGTGATCCAAACACCTAAAACTTTGATTCGTCTGTCCATAAAACTTTTTTCCAATCTTCCTCTGTGTTCTTTTGCCCATATTAATCTTTTCCTTTTATTAGCCAGTCTCAGATATGGCTTTTTCTTTGCCACTTTGCCCTGAAGGCCAGCATTCCGGAGTCGCCTCTTCACTGTAGACATTGACACTGGCGTTTTGTGTGTACTATTTAATGAAGCTGCAGTTGAGGAGCTGTGAGGCGTCGATTTCTCAAACTAGAGACTCTAATGTACTTGTCCTGTTGCTCAGTTGTGCAGCGGGGCCTCTCACTTCTCTTTCTACTCTGGTTAGAGCCTGTTTGTGATCTCCTCTGAAGGGAGTAGTACACACCGTTGTAGGAAATCTTCAGTTTCTTGGCCATTTCTCACATGGAATAGCCTTCATTTCTAAGAACAAGAATAGACTGTCGAGTTTCACCTGAAAGTTCTCTTTTTCTGGCCAGTTTGAGAGTTTCATAGAACAAACAAATGTATTGCTCCAGATTCTCAACTAGCTCAAAGGAAGGTCAATTTTATAGCTTCTCAAATCAGCCAAACCATTTTCAGCTGGGCTAACATACTTGTGCAAGGGTTTTCTAGTGTTTTCTAAACATCCCTTAGCTTTCTTACACAGTTAGCATACACAATGTACCATTAAAACACGGGAGTGGTGGTTGTTGGAAATGGGCCTCTATACACCTATGTAGATATTGCAATAAAACAAGACGTTTGCAGCTAGAATAGTCATTTACCACATTAACAATGTATAGAGTATATTTCTGATTCATTTGATGCTAGCTTCATTGAAAAAAAAAGTGCTTTTCTTTCAAAAATAATGAAATTTCTAAATGACCCCAAACTTTTGAACGGTAGTGTACATTCACCAGGAAATATCATTTTAACATTTTACAACCTTATCTGGCAATGTGGTGTGTGACACGTCATCAAGCACATCCTGTTTCATTGATGATAGAGGGACTCTGAAAGACACAAAGAGCAGGGCCACAGTAACGAGTACGACATGTTCCCATTAGAAAGGAGAGAATCTGCTATACAGTTATAGGGTATGCAGTGAGTCCAACGGCTGACCAAATTTAGGAAAAACCCCACTAAGAATTTAAGACACATAGAGCAGGGCCACAGTAACGAGTACGGCATGTTCCCATTAGAAAGGAGAGAGTCTGTTATACAGTTATAGGGTATGCAGTGAGTCCAACAGCTGACCAAATTTAGGAAAAACCCCACTAAGAAATTAAAGACACATAGAACAGGGCCACAGTAATGACAAATTCCCATTAGAAAGGAGAGAGTCTGCTATACAGTTATAGGGCATGCAGTGAGTCCAACGGCTGACCAAATTTAGGAAAAAATCAACTAAGAAAGTAAAGACACATAGAGCAAGGCCACAGTAATGACAAATTCCCATTAGAAAGGAGATAGTCTGCTAGAAAGGTATAGAGTATGCAGTTAGTCCAACGGCTGACCGAATTTAGGAAAAGCACCACTAAGAAATTAAAGACACATAGAGCAGGGCCACAGTAATGACAAATTCCCATTAGAAAGGAGAGAGTCTGTTATACAGTTATAGGGTATGCGGTGAGTCCAACGGCTGACCAAATTTAGGAAAAACCCCTCTAAGAAATTAAAGACACATAGAGCAGGGCCACAGTAATGACAAATTCCCATTAGAAAGGAGAGAGTCTGTTATACAGTTATAGGGAATGCAGTGAGTCTAACGGCTGACCAAATTTAGGAAAAACCCCACTAAGAATTTAAAGACACATAGAGCAGGGCCACAGTAATGAGTACGACATGTTCCCATTAGAAAGGAGAGAATCTGCTATACAGTTATAGGGCATGCAGTGAGTCCAATGGCTGACCAAATTTAGGAAAAACCCCACTAAGAATTTAAAGACACTTAAAGCAGGGCCACAGTAACGGGTACGGCATGTTCCCATTAGAAAGGAGAGAGTCTGTTATACAGTTATAGGGTATGCAGTGAGTCCAACAGCTGACCAAATTTAGGAAAAACCCCACTAAGAAATTAAAGACACATAGAGCAGGGCCACAGTAATGACAAATTCCCATTAGAAAGGAGAGAGTCTGCTATACAGTTATAGGGTATGCAGTGAGTCCAACGGCTGACCAAATTTAAGAAAAACCCCACTAGGAAATTAAAGACACATAGAGCAGGGCCACAGTAATGACAAATTCCCATTAGAAAGGAGAGAGTCTGCTACACAGTTACAGGGAATGCAGTGAGTCTAACGGCTGACCAAATTTAGGAAAAACCCCACTAAGAATTTAAAGACACATAGAGCAGGGCCACAGTAACAAGTACGACATGTTCTCATTAGAAAGGAGAGGGTCTGCTATACAGTTACAGGGTATGCAGTGAGTCCAACGGCTGACCGAATTTAGGAAAAACCCCACTAAGAAATTAAAGACACATAGAGCAAGGCCACAGTAACGACAAATTCCCATTAGAAAGGAGAGAGTCTGCTATACAGTTATAGGGTATGCAGTGAGTCCAACGGCTGACCGAATTTAGGAAAAACCCCACTAAGAAATTAAAGACACATAGAGCAGGGCCACAGTAATGACAAATTCCCATTAGCAAGGAAAGAGTCTGCTGTACAGTTTTAGGGTATGCAGTGAGTCTAACTGATGACCAAAGTTAGGAAAAACCCCACTAACAATTTAAAGAGACATAGAGCAGGGCCACAGTAACTACAAATTCCCATTAGAAAGGAGAGAGTCTCCCATAGTGTTGGCCTATGCAGTGAATGCAAGGGCTGCCAAAAATTTGGGGGCACTTCAATGCCCCTTGGTAGAGACATGGAGGAGGGCCTCATAAAAATATGTTCCCATTAGAAAGAAGCGGGTCTCCTATACTTGTAATGCCCATGTACTAAGTGTATGGTCTGACAAACATTTACCCCTGGGGGGTATACATGAACATACTGTATAAATTTTTTTTTTTACTGGAATCATAAACACCCTTTAAAAAAAATATGTGGATGTTGTATCACGGACCAAAGTCACCCTGGTGATATGGTGATGGAGGATGAGGGGAAGGAGGAGGACAAGAGCAAATAGCCAGAATCAGGAAGCGTACACCCATGTCTGGGTGTGAAAAGGTGCATGGGAATACACCTCCCAAGAAAAGACACTGGATTTGAGTTTATGTTACGCTGCTATCATTCGGTGGTGTTGAGAAGTTTGGTCCAATCCAGCCCTTTTTCATTTTAAAAAGAGTCAGCCTGTCAGCATTTTCAGTTGACAGGCGGATGCGCTTATCAGTTATAATTCCACCAGCGGCACTAAAAACCCGCTCTGATAAAATGCTGGCAGTAGGGCAGGCCAGGACCTCCAAAGCATAGAGAGCCAGTTCATTCCATGTATCCAGCTTGGATACCCAATAATTATAAGGCACAGAGGAATCACGGAGGACGTTGGTACAGTCGGCAAGGTACTCCCTCAGCATCTTCCCAAACTTTGCACTCCTTGTGAGAGTACCCCGCGCCTCAGGGCCTGTGCAATGGGAAGGTCTGAGAAAACTCTCCCAGAACTTTGACAGTGTTCCCCTGCCTCTGCTGGATTGAAGTTGTGTCTCCCTCGCCTGTAGTCCTTGGTTGTCCAACGAAGTGTGCCCTCTGCCGCCAGTGTTTTCAGATGGGAATTTTTTTAATAGTTCAGCAACAAGGGCCTTCTGGTACAGCCCCATTTTTGTAGACCTGTCCGCCTCAGGAATAAGAGATATAAAGTTCTCCTTTTAGCGTGGGTCTAGAAGTGTCACCAACCAGTAATGACTGTCACCCAAAATTTTGGGAACGCGAAGGTCATGGGAAAGGCAGCGTAACATAAACTCAGCCATGCGTGCCAGACTACTAACAGGCAAGACTTCCGTGTCCTCACCAAGAGGATGACTAACCATGCTCTCCTCCTCCTCCTCTCTGTCCTCTGGCCATCCATGCTGAACAGACGGTATGAAAGCTGTGCAGGTAGTACCGTCTATAGAGCATGAAACTAGCTCCTGTCCTTCCTCCTACTCCTCTTCCTCATTGTCACCCAATCCATGTTGGGATGAGATGAGGCTTGGCTGTGTGTAATCACCCTGTATGGTTCCTTGCTCCATCTCATCGTGCTCCGCCTGCAATGCATCCTCTTTGATTGTGAGCAGAGAGCATTTCAGAAGACAGAGAAGCGAGATGGTGACGCTAATTATGGCATCATCGCCGCTCACCATCTTGGTTGAGTCATCAAAGTTTTGGAGGATGGTACATATGTCTGACATCCATGTCCACTCCTGAGGTCTTATGTGTGGAGTCTGAACTGAATACCGATGGCCTTGTTGATGCTGGTACTCAACAACTGCCCTCTTCAGCTCACAAATCCTTCCCAACATCTGCAGTGTAGAGTTCCAATGCGTGGGGACAACACACACCAGTCTGTGAGCCGGAAGCAGCAAACGCTGCTGAAACACTGCAAGGGCTGCGGAAGCTGTAGGTGACTTTCTAAAATGGGCACACAGGCGGCGTACTTTAACAAGCAGATCCGGCACATGGGCCAGGCATGGTACGTGTGTGAGCTCGCCTCGCCTCAGAGCCACTACCAGATTCCGGTCATTGTCACACACAACCATGCCTGGCTGTAGATTCAGCGGTGTGAGCCACAGATCTGCCTCCTCTTTCAGAGCTGTCCACAACTCTTCAGCATTGTGCAATTTGTCACCTAAGCATATTAGCTTTAGCACAGCATGTTGCCGCTTGGCCAAGGCAGTGCTGCAGTGCTTCCAGCTTGTGACTGATGTGGTCATTTCGGAGATGGAGGCTGAAGAGGAGGAGGAGGCTGAGGAAGATGAGGTGCAGGAGCTGTAGAGCATGTGGGCAACCCTGATTGACCTAGGGCCCGCAATCCTTGGCGTCGGGAGAACTTGTTCCGTCCCAAGGTCCGACTGGGTCATGGCTTCCACTATATTAACCCAGTGTGCCGGCAGCAAGATGCACCGTCCCTGCCCACAAGCATTTGTCCATGTGTCTGTGGTTAGGTGGACTTTCCCCGTAACTGCGTTGTTGAGGGCACGGCTAATGTCTTGGGACAAGTGCTTGTGTAATGCGGGGACGGCACACCGGGAGAAATAGTGACGGCTGGGGACCGAGTACCGCGGGACGGCCGCCACCATCAGGTTGCGGAATGCTTCCGTCTCCACGAGCCTAAAAGGCAACATTTCGATCAAATGCAGTCATGAAATGTGAGAATTTAGTAGTGTGGCCTGTGGGGCGTTGGCTGCATATTTGCGCTTGCATTCCAAGGACTGGGGCATGGACAACTGAACGCTGCGCTGGGACAAGGACATTGACATGCTTCCTGATGCTGCTACTTGAGAGTGCGCAACAACAGGTGCAGGGCAGGAAACATCTTCGCATGCACCATGGACAGGAGATTGGTTTGCATGCACAACAGTGGAAGAAGCAATGGTGCCACCTGCAGACACTGTTCCTGGACCCTGGGGTTCGGTCCACAAAGTCGGGTGCTTTGCTGCCATGCACTTGATTATGCTGGTGGTGGTCAGGCTGGTCGTTTTGTCACCCCTGCTGATGCTGGCCTGGCAGGGGGTGCAAATGGCCTTTTTGAGGTTATGGGCAGAGTCTTTAAAAAACAACCAGACTCGGGAAGACCTAACAGTTGTACTAGTGTTTATTGATGATGTGACACAGGACAGAAGCAGCCGAATGAATTCTGATGTATTCAGAGCCATACTGTGTGCTCAGATCCAGCCAAATGCAGCCAAACTGATTGGTCGTCGTTTCATACTACAGATGGACAATGACTCAAAACATAAAGCCAAAGCAACCCAGGAGTTTATTAAAGCAAAGAAGTGGAATATTCTTGAATGGCCAAGTCAGTCATCTGATCTCAACCCAATTGAGCATGCATTTCACTTGTTAAAGATTAAACTTCAGACAGAAAGGCCCACAAACAAAGAGCAACTGAAAACTACCGCAGTGAAGGCCTGGCAGAGCATCAAAAAGGCGGAAACACAGCGTCTGGTGATGTCTATGAGTAATACTTACATATGGTTGAAGGTATACTGAGGAACCTGCCCCGACGACGCCATTTCGTGAGTGCTTCTTCAATGGGGGCGCCCAACCATATGTAAGTATTAATCTGCAACCCACTCTAGGTACATCCCCTGCACATTCCCTTAACATCCCAAACACTTGCTGGTATCCTATTACACGTATAGGGACTTGAAATTGTTCTGTGGTTTCTGCAGGGGTGTCCTTGCATATATTTACTATGATGATTACCTTTTAATTAACCCCTCTTTATACAAAGGTCATGGGATTTAATACAATTAACCCTTTTTTTTGTACATGCACTTGCACTTTTCAAATGATTGTGGGGATAATTTATCCCATTATACCATTACTGGGTCTAGAATCAAAGGTTTTCTCTTATTGGACATAACTCTACCTATTACTCTACATTTGTTTATGTATAAAAGACGAATTAGTAGGTATAATTGTTACTACCATCTATCTACTTAGTGGGCTATGTGCATTACTTATATGGCTATGAAGTGCTTACTCTAAGGCAACCTGAAGGTCTCTGCTTTTTAATTGTTTTAACCTTTTGTTTTAATATCTGCAATAATAAAAATATTTATTTTAATTTATTCGTATTGTATCTTCCTTCTAAGCTGAGCTGATGTAGCTTATGCTTGTGTGGTATATATCGACTCTCTGGAAGTATTATTCTGACCATTGTGTTATATAATTTATAAGATAACCCAGTGTGTCAGCCATCACTCAACATTGAAAGTGGAACAAGAGTTGCCTGACCTAAAGGGGGAAAGAGATCAAATATAAAGGAGAAAGAACTCAAACACAACTAATCCGGCTCAGCTACAACAGAACCAAGCAGCAGCTGCCTACCTTTTCCTGATCTGCAGAACTGTGAGTGAAACACTGGTACTGTACTGTGTGAGGGTGTAGCTCAGTTTTCTTTAGTTAGGACACTGTAGCAGCTTGGCCCGATTAGCGGAAACCAGATAGTGAATTAGCCGAGAGTAGTTTGTGAAACCTGATTTATACTGTTTGTATTGAACTTTCATTGCCATAGCTGGAGCACAGTTTGTGTGACACTCTTCAGCTATTTCTCCTTATATTCATATTACTATTATCATTCTAAAAACTGGTATTCTTATCTTCCGGCATATAACCCCTTTTTACCCAATAAAGCTGGTGTTTTGTTTCTGCCTCCTCGACTGCTGTGCCATATTTGAATCCTGCCTTGCGATGTTTTTCAGACACCATTACAACTGTACCCTACTTTAAAATACCCTATACATGAAGGTATTCCCTCATTGTGAATATAAATTCCTTTGTTGTCATCCCAGTGTCCCCTATAAGGTATTTTGCTGTTTTATTCTGTTTTAATCATGTTTCAATAAAGACTATTGTTTTTATATCATGTATCACTTCTCTACTCAGTCCTTAGTACTATGAGTCTCGGTTCTTTGTTGTTTTACAAATACTGAGGTAAAATACTGACCAAATGCTGAATGTGTGAACGAGGTCTTAGGCTATGGTCACAAGACCTATGAGTCTGCCCGATTTTGCTTATTCCACTTTGATCAGACTCTGATCAGAGTTTGATCATTGTGGGATCCGATTTTCTCAGATGTGGAGAAAAAAATAGTTTCTCCATCTTTTACATGCAGTGTGTACGTAAAAACCAGACTGCACTTATATGTTATCTGAGTGTAGTCCAATGTTTTCCACGAACACATAGACTTGAATGGGAGACTGCCATCTGCTTATCGGAGGCAACTTGTGCACGCTGCGATTTTTTTCCTCTGACCAAATTGATCCGAGAGAAAATTGGACATGTGCACTGCCTCATTGAATAACATGGGGATGAGTACTTCGCATCAAAATGACAGATAGCACTTATCCAATTATTATGGTTGTATGCATGAGCCCTTGCAGATACTGATGCAAAATACTGACTAACATACAGACATGTGAAAATGGCCATGGGCTTTATTAAAAGAGGAAGGGGACTTATATGTCTTATTAAGATTAATAGACTTTTTATCCATGTCTTCCACAGCTTTTACCATATATCTTTCCCATAAATGTATACTGAGATATCAAAGTTTTTAAAGCTGAATAGAATAAGGATGCAACATAAAAATCTCTTTTAAATCTTCATTTATTAAAATAATATATCTCCACCAGAGGGCAGTAAAATAAATAAAACGTAAATATTTTACATTTGTGTTATCTATGAGGAAAAAGATGATTTATGACAGAAATGATTGTACTATTTGCTTTTAAGCAATCACAATGTACTGATGAACTTTTCTTTCATTGAACAACTGATTTTATTTTTTCAAGAATATGTCTAAACACTACTTTTAGAAAATAATAATATTGTCTTCAAAATGTAGCAACTGAAATATGCAGATATGGGGTTAATCTGCAGGTTAATAGCGCTCAAAACAACGTCATCTATAAGGTACCTGGATGTAAATTTTTTGTGATACTGACTAATTTTAATATTTTTATTTATGTTAGGAGCATTAACATTGGGGGCACAGTGGGTAATTCATTTTTTTGGAGGGAAAAAGAATATTGGGTAATCAATTGAGAGGGATTAACACAGTTGGTAGTGAATTGGAAGGGCAAACATAGTGGATAAAGAATAGTGGTCAATTGGTAGTGTAGAATAGTGGGGCACACAGTGGCTAATTAGTTTACATTCTTAATGGGGGAGTAACTAGTTTGAAGCTAATAGGGGGCACACACACTTTCTAATTTTTTTTTTCAATTTACTGACCATATATTAATGATGTGGTTCATATTCTTGTTTAGAATCGTACCGTGGAACTTTTTAATGTAGTGTGCATATAATGTTTGTGACCTTGTTGAGGTTGACATTAACCCCTTCACGACATATCACATATATTTACGACATATATCGTGTCCCTGCCTTTGATGCGGGCTCACACAATGAGCCTGCATCCTTCCCATTACATAACGGCTGATTTAATCTGCTGTCATGTGCCTCAATCTATAACAGCAGGATTTAACACGCGTTGGCAGGAAGCGCGTCATTCCACTCTCCCATCAGTGCTCCCCTGAAGTGATCGCGATGCGTAGATGATTGCCATGATAGTCTGATTGTCTTCTTATGACTCCCTTCTCTATCATTACGATTGTCCTGTGAACACTAGTCCGTGGCCGGCAAACATAGGAGATCGTGATTTCTGCTATAAATAGTGCTGCTAATACACTACTATGTATAGCATAAGCGATCGGACAATCACAGCTTCAAGTAAGGGGACTATTAAATTTAGTGAAAAGTAAAAAAATATATAAGAAAAATATAAATATAAAAAAAAAGTTAAAATCATCCCCCTTTTTCCCAGTTGAAAAAAATAAATAAATAAAATACACATAATAATATTATTATTATAGCGCCATTTATTCCATGGCGCTTTTCATGTGAAAAAAGGGGGTATACATAAAAAAACACTTACAATAATCTTGAACAAAACAAGTCAGCGCCTGGTACAGGAAGAGAGAGGACCCTGCCTGCGAGGGCTCACAATCTAAAGGGGATGGGTGAGGATGCAGTAGGTGAGGGTAGAGCTGGTCATGCAGCAGTATGGTGGACCGGTGGTTACTGCAGGTTGTACACTTGTTGGAAGAGGTGGGTCTTCAGGTTCCTTTTGAAGTTTTCCACATATTGCCAAGTTCAGAAATGTCTGATCTATCAAAATATAAAATACTCCTATTGGTAAATGACATAATGAAAAAAAATTAAAAATGCCAGAATAACGTTTTTTGGCCTCCGCAACACTGCAATAAAATGCGAAGACACGATCAAAACATTGTATCTATCTAAAAATGGTATAAATAAAAATGTCAACTCAGGCCACAAATAATAAGCCCTCACCCAGCCACATATCCTACAAAATGAAAATGCTACGGGTCTTGGAATATGGCAACAAAAGCAAAAAAATAATTTGCATACAAATTTCTGAATTTAAAAAAAAAAAAAAAAACTATATAAGTTTGGTATCTGCATACTTGTACTGACCTGGCGGATCATATTGCCGGTTAGTTTTACCATATAGTGAACATGGTAAATAAAAAAGCAAAAAAATAATTGTGAAACTGTACTTTTTTTGCAATCTGCCACGGCCACTATCATAAGGCGAAGGAGTTATGAAACTGAGCAGTTCCGACTGGCGGCCGCCAAGAACAGTTGATCGGCGGGGGTGCTGGGTGTCGGACACCGACCGATCAGACATTGATGACCTATAAGTCATCAATAATAAAGTAGTGGACAACCTTTTCAATAAGGATTCCACGGACAGACTTTGCAAAAGTCACTCTGCTTAGTGGGTTCTAGATGTACTCTGACCTTCACTTTTTAACCCTTATACAGGGACCTGGAATTACAACAGGGACTTTTGGGTTGAATCAATGAAGTAGTCGATGACCTGTGGAATGTGCTGGAAAAGGAAAGTAAAAACCCAAGAGGACAGGTACAAGACAAAATAAAATAAGCAGGTACAAGATCAGGAGAATAGTCAATATCAGAACCATAGGGATGGAGTCATCAGGCCAGCTGAATGTAAAGTCAGTCCAAGGTCAGCAGCAAAGATCAACAGGAGTAATGAAACCAGGTTAATAAACTTATAACTTGTAACTCCCAGCAGTCTGGGAGTTACAAAAATTTCACGCAAAAATTCACGGGCTACCATGACTACAATTTTCCTTATCATCATTCTCTTTTTTTTGCAAAAATTAGTATCTTCTGGGGAAAGACTGGGGAATTGGTCAGATCGGTAGGACCCTGAGCAAGTTTGGTCAAAAAAGGCAAACATTTTCTTTTCTAACAAAAATTCATGGCTTCCATCATTACCTTCATCATAATTTTTCACTCTGAATTCCTCAGGAAGGCCTTGGATCAGCTGTTACAGTGTTATTTTTCATCACTAATAGTGATGAGCGAGCACTAAAATGCTCGAACTGAGCAGGTCGAACGCTCGGACGGGCTTGACTTGAGTAACAAGTATAATGGAAGTCAATGGGAGACTCAAGCATTTTTCCGGAAGATCCTAACATGAGGGCTGGGGGGGAGGAAAACCGCTGAAAAGGGATGGAAATATTGCTCAAATGGATTGGGAACAGCATGGGCAAGATGCCTGGATGCACCGCTAACTCCCAGGTCGCTGCTGGGAACTAAATAAATAAATAATTGAAAAAAATGACTTGGGGTCACCACTATTTTTGATATCCAGCCAAGGTAAAGCAGACAGCTGGGGGCTGATATTATCAGACTGGGAAGGTCCATGGTTATTTGGCCTTTCCCAGCCTAAAAATACCAGCTCGCAGCCACTACAGAATTGGTGCATCACATTAGATGTGTCAATTTTGGCGCTTTGCATGGCTTTTCCCCAATTGCCCTGGTGCGGTGGCAATTGTGGTAACATTTTTTGGGGTTAATGTCAGCTGTGTAATGTCAGCTGACATCAAGCCCAGGGGTTAATAATCGAGAGGTGTCTATCAGACACCCCCATCACTAACCCAGTAATCCAAAAAAAACTAAACACACAGAAAAAAATACTTTACTTGAATAAAGACTCCCCCACACTATCCCTCTTTCACCAATTTATTAAAAAAAATGTTACCACGAAGCTTCTCCATCGTAGTCCACATTCCTTGCATCCGACTTTGGCGTCTGTGAATAACAGTAAAGTACTGCTATTCAGGGATGCCAGGTAGTGACGACAACTCTCATCAGAGCTGCTGGCTCACCACTTTGCTGATCGAGAGCCCGCGACTCTCATGAGAGTTGTCTTCACTGCTCGGTGCCTGTGAATAGCAGTAATTTACTGCAATTCACAGACGACAGAGCCAGATGTGAGGAAGGTGGACTACATTGGAGGAGCTTTGTGGGAATAGTTTTTATTTTTTCGCCCCTGGAAGAAGCTAGTGGCGAAACGCGCATTGGGATGTGGGGACGCTACTCCTTACCTCTCCTGTCATCCTATACTTATGCTCCTTATAGGTAAAACACCTTGGGCTTTCTGGCACCTCTCCATTGAGTGTGTTACCACAATATAGTAATATAGTATGGTGCACTTGCTCACTCTGATTTCTCAAGCTGCAGATGGATAACACACTCCTGTTTATGGTGTTTCACTCAGATGTAAACCAATACATAATACACATTAATATCACCGCACTAAGTAAAAACTGCCCTACAGAGCTCAATTAATGCTCAAGTAGCCACCTCAGGGAGCGGACAGCCAATATAAAGTGCCAGTATAGAAATAAAAAGTATTACTAAAAATGGCTATGGTTGTGCAAATTCATCTGGTAAGTCACTGATAGCAGTATACTTAAGGCCACTTTATATTGGTTGCCCACTCACTGAGGTGGCTACTTGAGCAGTAATTGAGAATTCTAGGGCGGTTTTTATTTAGCATCATGGTATTAATGTTACCACAATATACTTATTGGGTCAGAGGTATTTTTCTTTATCATTAATAGATATTCATATATGATGTATTTTTTCATCTTTACTCCTTCACCACCTTGGGTTTTTCCTTTTTTGCGCTTTCATTTTTTGCTCCCCTTCTTTGCAGAGCCATAACTTTTTTATTTTTCTGTCAATATGGTCATGTGATGTTTTTTGCGAGACGAGTTGGAGTTTTGAATGATACCATTTATTTTACCATATAGTGTACTGGAAAATGGGAAAAAAATTCCAAGTGAGCTGAAATTGCAAAAAAAGTGCAATACCACAATTTTTTTTTCTCTAAATGCTAAAACTGACCTGTCATTATGATTCTCCGTGTCATTATGAGTTAGTAGAACCCTGAGTTGGTAGGTTCTTTTTTATTTATGTGGTGAAAAAAAAATCCAAAGTTTGCAAAAAATAAAATAAAATGGAACCATGTTGTGAGACCCATAGTGTTTCCATTTTTCGATATCTTGGGCCCGGTGAGGGCTTATTTTTTGTGCGACAAGCCAACGTTTTTATTGATACCATTTTGGGATAGATACGATGTTTTGATTGCCCGCTATTGCATTTTATTGCAGTGTTGCAGCCACCAAAAAAATGTAATTACGGAATTTAAATTTTTTTCTTGATACGCCATTTACCCACTGGATTAATTCTTTACATATTTTGATAGATTGGCAGTTTCTGAATGCGGCGATACCAAATATGTGTATTTTTGATTTTTTTAAAAATGGTTTTATTTTGCATGGGGCGAAAAGAGAATGATTTTAACTTTTCTATTTTTTTTATTTTTTTATATTTTTAAAACCTGCTTTATTTACTTTTTACGTGCTTCAATAGTCTCCATGGGAGACTTGAAGTTGCAATCATCTGAAAAAATGCTTATCTACTATGAGTGCCAGCCACTGGGCGGCGCTCACAGAAATTCGGCAATGACAACCACAGGGGTCTCCTGCTGACCCCGGGTTGTCATGCCAACCCATCGGGGGCCCGCAATGATGTGACGGGCACACCGATGGGCGGAGCTAGCGACTCTCTTTCGGCGCAATCATGTTAAATGCCGCTGACAGAGATTGACAGCGGCATTTAACATGTTAACATCCGTGGGTGGATAGCGCTGATGAAATCAGCTATCGGAGTAGAACAAAAGTCCAGCACCTCTGTACTCAAAAGCTTCTTTATTCAGCAGTATTATGGAAGCAGTGTGGACACCTCATCCCACAGAAACCAGGTGCTTGTCTCGGTGGAAACAGTTAACAACAGTTCATAGTAAAAAGAAAAATAGATAGCCCTCACCGGTCTGTAAAAAATACAAGTCTTAATTTCATCTCATTAAAATTGAAGAGCGGGGGAGTGGGTGGAACATTTTTTACAGACCATTGAGTGCTATCTACTTTTCTGTTTGCTATGATCAGCTGATGAAATCAGCTGTCATGTGCCTGAAAAGGTGCGGGCTCATCACCGGAGTCCATACCAAAAAGGGGAAGGTGACCTACGATATAGGTCATAAAGGGGTAAAACCTTGCTATATGTTTGCATTAGCTGGGATTATATACTGTACATCTACCTTTAAGGATATATGATTGTTATTTTAACCCCATAAAAGCCTAAGATATGATTGTGTGTGTCACTACATTCTGCTTAGTTGAATTCTATTCCCTCCTTTGTCTGGTAAACTACATTGTCATTTGTTATTGCATGCATTCACTCTAGCATATAAGAAATATGGGATATAGGTCATTTGTTGTATTTATTTATGGGCAATTAATCATATGGATGAGTCTTATGACTTATTCTATATAGTACCCTAATTTTTTGATAACCATCACTTCTTAATATTAGCAGCAATATACTGTTAAATTATTGTCAGAAAACAGCAGCGTCTCCTTCATGAGGTGCTCTGTGATTTTTATTTGTATTGGTTTTATTAGAATTCATAAATATTGATTTTCATCTATTATGGATCTCTTCTTTACTTTGGACAGTACTGATAGCCAGAGTATAAGTGCATATGTAGCAGAGCTGTGTGTGTATGTATATGTGCATACGTAGCAGAGTTGTGTGTATATAATACTGCAGAGAAACACTAACAATAGATTTATTACTTCCCTATTCTGCTCTAGTACATTAAAATTAGTGATAATGATGACCCCTCCACTTTACACTGCCAGGGAAGTTTTTCCTATTTTTTACCTTCTAAACATGGGGTGCGTCCAATAGTAAGGTGCATCTTGTAGTTGGAAAAATACCTTATCTATTAAAATAAGCATATTCAAAATTGTAAAAAGTCTGATTTATGAAAATAAATAATTATTTAACCCACCTAAAAATCCAATGAAAAGCAATCAAAACATAGTAGTTATATTTAATGGTGCCATTAGGAACTACAGTAAAAACTGACCATGGTGGGAAGAGGTTAATTATAAATTACTAATACATTTATTAAGTATATAATAAGTTATTCAATGCATTATACATACTTCAAAATGGTGGTATTAAAAAATACAGCTTCTCTGGAAAAAAATAAACAAGTCCTCATTTCGCTATGTCTGAATACAAAACAATTAAAACTTTAGCTTTTGGAATGAGGTAACAGGGTAAAAACAAGAAAAAGTGCTGCACAATAAGGCTCAAAATCTGTTGAGAAGTTAAGGGGACCTACTCTACAGTAGTGTCTTTGCACAGAGCTATAAAATAAGTCCTTTATGGTTAATAACAGTCACATTGAAAGTGGCAAAAAATGCATTTTTAACATAGTTTTGGGTTTTTTTTTTTTTGCTGTGTTCATTGCGCGGTAAAAGTGACCTAGCAACATAATTGTTCAGGTCAGTACAGTCACAGTGATGCTAAATTTGAATGGATTTTTTTATTTAATTGGGGGAAAAATCATAAATTTTTAAAACAAAAAAAATAGGTTTCAGTCATCATTTTCTGAGACCTATAACGTTTTTATTTTTCCACTGATAGAGTTGTGAGAAGTCTTAATATATTTTTGCCAGGGAAGCGGACGGTATTACTGATACAATTTTGGGGCAGATATGGTATTTTGATAGTTTCTTTTTGTATTTTTTATGGCACTGAGGTGCTCAAAAAAACACAATTTTGATGTTCTGATTTCTTTTTCTCTTTTTTATATACAGGTAAATTAATGTTATATTTCAATAGAACAGGCTTTCACAGACCTGACAATACATTTTTTACTCTTATTTTTTGTCTCCTTAGAGGACTTGAACCTGCGATAAACTGATCTTTTATGCTATATATGGCAATAAGAAGACCAAAAAAGAATGTGTGCTAGGACTGAAATAATATCAATAATTAGTTTAAAATTTTTTAAACTTTATTAGGTGCAAATTATAAAAAAGGACATACAAACCAAGTCCCAACATACAGACACAAAGACAGACCCCTGACAAACCATTTGTGAAACGTACGTCAGGTGTTAAGTGGGTGAGCTCCTTATTATCTAGTACATTCTGTTTTGGGACTATCTCTGTGGGTCAAATATCGTCTGGGTCTTCTACCTCTATATATATATATATATATATATATGTATATATATATACATATATATATATATATATATATATATATATATATATAGTATATATATATTATATTGTCCTTACCTTATTACTTTTTATATACTATTTATTATTGAGGGTCTCTTTATTTTTGGGGATCCCACAGTGTACATCCACCAATCTGTCTTTGTGTTTATGAGTTGGGACCTGGTCTGTATGTCCTTTTTAATCATTTGTACTTAATGAAATTTAAATATTTTAAAACTAATCATTGATATTATTTCAGTCCTGGCACACATTCTGTTTTGGTCTTCTTCATGTTTGCAGTGCCCTTTGGGACATCTTACCTGTCAGGGAAGTATTAAGGAATATTGAAAATGTTCTTCCATATTTCCCTGACCCAGATATTGACCATTCTTCCCCTTTTGATTAGCACAAAAGCCCCAATTAACACATGCCTGAGAAATAGCTTACACAAACAAATGCCAACCAAGGAGTGTTCTAACTTCTTTAGGAAGCAAGCATCTTGTGCCTGAAAGACGCAGGGAGTAATTAAAATGCAGGCTTGCACTAATTTGCATGTAACCGTGAGGCTGCTTCCCGAGCCTCAAAGGACAATTTGCAGACACGCTGACTCCGAAACAAAATATGAAATATTGTAAGGTCTATGCGTTCCGACAACAACGGGACCTATATCTTTTAGAGATAGAATCAACTAGGGAATGATAGGGATATTTTTCTGGCACTGAAAAACGCTACCTAGATCTGTAGCGCACAAACACCAGAATAGAAGACTGCAGCCTTTTGATGTGTGGTCTCAAAATGAAGATAAAATCATAAGGGAAAAAATGGCATCGTTTGCAAGCTTCTTCGATCAACGAGTGATAAGTTATTGCAGAAGTTAGCATTTTTAATAAAAATGTACAGGCTGGAGACCGGCCCACATGATGTCACCACAGGGGTTGTGTGGCCAGATCTCCCCTTAGGTATAAGAGAACCCATGGACATTAGAGGAGCACTCATTGCCAGGGGGGTAGAAGGATTATAAGCAACGGGTCCTGTTTGATAACAGCATAATCAAACTGGAGAGCCCCTCCTCCACCTATATTGAATCATCTCTGCGATCGTATAGTGTAAGTTTTTCTTCTTTTATCTTGTTTATTTTATGTAACTACTTATGTTTTTTTAATGTCCCCTTTGTAACATCCTTGTGTATATATTTTTCCTAAACACTGCCTTCCTTTTGGATTAAATACACAATTTAATAGTTCTGTTTCTTTTGTTCTGTAATCGTTCCCTTCCCCGAAGCCATATACGCTACCAACACGCAGGCGTCCGGCCAGGCCTTTATTTCATTTCAAACTCGGCCGGTGGTGGCAGAGAATAATAATAATCGGGCTATCGTAAAGCTGACAGCGACCGTATGGAGGGCGTAACCACAGATTCCATACTTTGGAACCCAGAGGTGTGATGCCATACGCTCACTGGTCGCTTACCGATACCTACGTAGCGAGTAGTCTGTCAACGGCGACATATCGCGTGATCTCCCCGGTGTCATCCTTGTGTGAAGTTGCTGACAATAACCGGGGAGATCACGCGATATCTCGCCATTGCTGTCACGCTGTCCGTATTTTGTCTAGAGTTGTGAGCATGCGATCCAGACTACTCGCTGCGTAGGTATCGGTAAGGGACCAGTGAGCGTATGCAGTCTGCTATTCTGGTGTTTTTGCACTACAGCTCTAGGTAGCATTTTTCAGTGCCAGAAAAATATCCCTAGCATTCCCTAGTTGATTCTATCTCTAAAGATATAGGTCCCGTTGTTGTCAGATGCATGGACCTTACAATATTTCATATTTTGTTTTGGAATCAACGTGTCTGCAAATTTTCCTTTGAGGCTCGAGAAGCAGCCTCACGGTTACACACAAATTAACGCAAGCCTGCGTTTTAATTACCCCCTGCGTCTTTCAGGGACAAGATGCTTGCTTCCTAACGAAGTTATAACACTCATTGGCCGGTATTTGTTTGTGTAAGCTATTTCTCAGGCGTGTGTTAATTGGGGCCTTTGTGCTGAGCAAAAGGGGAAGAATGGTCAATATCTGGGTCACGGAAATATGGAAGATTATTTTCAAAATTCCTCAATACTTCCCTGACATTACCCTATCCTGGGATTACAATTTTCGTCATTCTATGTATGGCAATACCATAGTATTGCAGTATATAGTTTTAATCCGTGCTGCCGACTGTTGATGGCGGGTGGTCTTTGGAAACCAGTGCATGCAAGCTCCAGCAATTACGCCAATTAAATACTAATGTGAGAGAATGGAGATGGAGATGAGCTCTAGGTGCTGCTGTTAAACACAGATGCCGGCTATTTAATTTAACCAGCATTTGCCATATGTGGAGCAAGCTCAGCACTTATGTCCGATCCACACACCCCGATGGAGATATCCCTTATGGGGTGTTAAAGTGTTAAGATAAAGAAAACAAATACTAATTTCTTTATGAGTTTGAAAGATGGTAATAAATAGTGTATTTAAAAAAGTCCAGAATGAAAAAACAAAAAATACAATTGCACTACATGGACAACAGTTTTGGAGCATATTTTGTAATGATTGAATTCCTAATTTTCATTCAATCCCATTGCCACAAGTATACCAGTGTATGAAATCCAGCTCCTCACCTTGTAGTCTGCCATTAAAAACATTTGTAAAATAATGACTTCTCTAAAGAGCTCAATAAATTCCATATTGGTACTCTGATGCCACTGTTGTATCAATTCCGTTTGTATAATTTATTTCCTCTTAAATATTCCTAAATCAACCATGAGTTGTTATATTTAAAAATGTAAAAGTTTAGGAACTATATCCAATCAGTCATGGATCATTAGACTACGTAAAGTTACAAAGCAAGGTTGCAAAGCTGACTCACATAGTGCATACGAGAAGTCACAAACACTCTGCTGACTCCATGACTTCAGAGATCCAAAACTCTTACAACATTAACATCAACACAAAAACTGCACTAGGAGCTTCATGGCATTGTTATCCATGGACGAGCAAGCCTTAAATTATCAAGCCCAATGTTTCCACTACACTGCACTTTGATAACTGTAACATTTGTTGAGGAGCAATATTGTTATGGGGACGTTTTTCATGGTTTTGCTTAGGCGCCCCATCATTCCAATGAAGGGAAATCTGAATGCTTCATGGTACCAAGATATTTTGGACAATTGTACGTGCAAGGGAAAAGTATAACATCAGTAATAAGTATGCATCCACAGGACTGTCTCTATCCAAAGGGCATAACTTTTAAGAGTTTTGATTATAGCAACTCCGCACCAAGGTTTTTTTTTCACTGATAATACAGAGGTGTTAACCATGACACCTCAGCTTGGTGAGCCAAGCTTAAAAGAGTGGGCAGGTAGTCATTGGAGCCAGTTTGGATATTTCCTATTTACTATATGGAGGCGGGAGAGTGGAGACACAAAATATTTAAAATGCTGGATGCTGGCCCCTAAATTAGCCCACAGTCCAGTCACAGACCAGCAATTTTAATATTGTAATCTAGGCTGTCCTGGAAATGTGTAAACAGCTGTTTGGGTGCAACGGCGCAGAAGATGAAGACACAGTGGTAACTTAAACCGAGTTGAGATGCTCCATACATTTGTCCTGATACAGGTTTAGCTGTCGACTCCTTCACCCTCTCTGCTTTTCTAGGCCTTTTATAATTCTTAACTGCGACACAGCTGTTACATGACCTGGTGTCTCCTCCTATCTCTTCCCCTCAGGAAACACGTGTTGCTTAACAGTTATTTCTGATACAATTCTTTCTACTTTCCCTTTTCTTATAATCTTTGGCCAGTAGATGGGATGTTTGCTTGCAGATGTTTTGCTTCAAGGGAATCTGTCACCACATTTGACCTATCTAAACTGATGAGCAAAAGGGTGACAATGTTTTGAACTTTTGATTGTCAGGCTCATCCACTACTGCTTCGAACCTGAGACTACCATCATTTTATAGACAATCATCTTGGCTATCTCATACATAAATTTGACTTGCAACTATTTTGCATATGATTAGTTATGCAGATTCTTGTAATTTCACTGCATTGTTACTGTTTTGCTCCTGGTGGTGGAAAAACATTTTTCTTCCTGTATACTACATATTACAACCTGTTCCCACATTCCCTTAATGTGCTATTAGGTTGATTCCCAAGCAAAAAGTCACTGGTTCAAATCGAGGAGCAGCCATGAAGAAGATTTATCTAGAAAATTGTTCAACAACATTGACAAATTGCATCATGTGGGTCCCATGACAGTTGGAAGAAGATGAAATGAAGTCCATCCAGTCATTCAAAAGCCAAGAGGTGGACGTCCAGGCAAAATAGGAGATCACAAGTTGGCTCATCACAAGGTCTATCAGTTCTGGTGCGACAAACACAGCAGTGAAGGTGGCTCGTATGCTTTGTAATAGTGAGATCACAGATGTCTATGCAAGCACTGTGTAACACACATTACATAAGTCTGGAATGGTGGCCTGAGAAACGGCAAAGAAGCCTTGACTTCAATATTGTCATAAAAAAAATTGTCTCAAGTTTGCAAAAAAAATATGAAAAATGGACAGTAGAAGATCGGAAACGGGTGTTTTGGAGCAATGAGAAGAAAGTCAATAGACTATGCTCTGATGGGTGCAAATGGGTCTGGAATAAACAAGGAAAAAAGGGGCTAATAGATCGAGAAATTGAAGGAACTGTCAAGTTCGATGGAGGAAGCCTCATGTCACGCTAGGTATTGGAACCCAGCGTATAATGATGGGAAAAGGGGGGAAGCCCTACAACTAGGGAAAGGGAGAGTGGAGACTCCTAAACAGATCTAGCATCAAACCCTGACTCCTCTTTAGACCCTAAATAGGTTCTGCACCTATCGCTGAGCAGGAAACATGGCCCTAGCTGACCCTAAGGTCAGGCCCTAGATAGGGAGCAGGAGGGGAGAACACTAAGTCAGCCCCACTACAAACTAAAGTACACACAGGGGAAACAAACAGGGGAATACACTTAGCTCCAAGATGACACCAGAGAAAGCACGGCAACAATCCACGAAGGAACTTCAAGGTAATTCTAGTCGACTACTAGAATCCCAGGCCTGAATAGGTATAACACACTATCACCAGCAATTCTTTGAGGATCTGAGTCTATTTAAGGACACTAGGAAGTGCTAATTAACAGCAGAAAGGTGAGGATACCTCAGGGTCCTAAAGGGAAAGGTATAATCCCCAAGCAAGGTGAGGATCACCGCTGGGTCCTACAGAGAGCGGAATCATAAAAGGATCAGGGAGATGTTTGTAAGACCAAATGCAGCAACCTTCTACAGCCGGACACCATACAGCTGGATGCCGTACACACAGGGTCTGTCAACCCTGACAAACGCGTGACACCTTATGATATGGGGTTGTTTAACAGCCAAAGGCGTTGGTTACTTGACCAGAATCGATGATGGTCTCAATGCTGAGCTATATGTGAGTATCCTACAAGATGAGTTACTTAGTGCACTCGAGTACTATGGGTATGAAAACGACGACATAGTGATCCAGCAGGACAACGACCAAAAGCATACGTCAAGATTGGTTAAGAAATGGTTCAATGACAATGAAGTAGAGGTGCTAGATTGGCCCCACAGCCCCCAGACCTCAACCAATCGAACGCTTGTGGGCAGAGTTGGAGAAAAAGCTGTATACATACCCAAGTGAGTCGACCAGTATGTACCAAATTTGGGAGCGTGTAGAAGAGACCTGCAATTACATTTAGTTCGAGACATGCTGGAATCTGATTGGGAGCATGCCCAGAATGGTTCAGGCAGAGTTGAAAGCCAAAGGTGGATTCACAAAATAATAAAAATTAAAATTTTGATTTTTCAGGAGCAAAACAGTAACAATGCAGTGACAAGACAAGAATCTGCATAATTAATCATATGCAAAATAATTGCAAGTCAAATTTATGTATGAGACGGCCAAGATGATTGTCTATAAAATGATAGTAGTCTCACATTCGAAGCAGTAGTGGATGGTGAGATATGGAGCCTGACAATCAAAAGTTCAAAACATTGTCACCCTTTTGCTCATCAATGTAAATAGAAGGAGGTGTTACCACTGATGTGTAATGGCCGCACTCTGCTCTCCTGATCTCACTGCAGAGCTGTGTGTGATTATACCTGATACGTCTGCAGGTTTCTCTCAGCTTCTGCTTCCATCTCACAGGCAGACAGCTTTGTAATATTGTTGAAATACAGCAGAGCTCAGTGAGCTGCAAAAAATGTGTTTGCAAGAAGACAAATTTCATTTCTTCGGTTCTGTTTTAGTTACTGGTCTCACACTGGTAACTCCCCTTTTATTTAAAATAAGCTCTGGAGGCAGAGTTATCTTCCAGGCAGCATCTTCCCCATAGCCTGGAAGAGATTATTTACATATAATAAAAATGTGGATTTCTCTGGAATAAGACATCGGACTGCAGATATCAAGGTATCATTGTATTCAGCTGCCTATGACCTGCCTGTCAATATAGACAGATTAGGAGGGTTGATCCTGCTCTCAGATTCCCTTTCAGTTAAATAAGTCTACCACTCTTTCACTTCATTACAAATGTAAGCACAGGATCAGGCGTATAAAAGATGGATTACACAATAAGAAGGTGTTCACATGTGGGGTCAACAGTGTTCACCTGTGGGGTCAACGGTGGTTGGTTGATATACATAATTAATATCTCCTTCCCTCAAAGAAACAAAAGAACAACTTTACACCAAAATATTTAGGTATTGTATTTCTGTTATTTCTCCCTTTTTATTTTATAACTGTTTTGCATATTTGTGTCATTTTATTTTTATCTTTTTTTATACCTTTTTCTTGTAAGCACTGTATTTGTTTATATTAAAGCTTAGAACTTTAATAAGTTTGATCCTTGTGTGCGCCAAAGCATCCATAGCCTTTCAGAGAGTGTGTGACCTTTTTGATTGTCAGACAGTAGCATATTTCGGGGAGTCATCACCCCGTGTCTTTGATGAGTCGTGGCAGCGTGTTGTGTAGCCAGGGTGTGTAGACTGTGTCGGGGTGTGATTCATGCTCATTTTAAAGCTTATAACAGAGGTTGCGTGCTGGATTGAGTGAGAGGAAATAAATTAATCCTTGCAGAAGCACCCCACATCATGTGCTGAGAAGTGTGTACATGACAACTTGCTTCCAACTTTGTGGGAACTTGACAATAACCTGACATCAACACCATTCAACACTTTTGGAGCCAGAACCCCTCGTCTAACGTCAGTGTTTGATCTCTGAAATGCTCTTCTGAATGAATAGGTAAAGAATTCCCAAAGACACTCCAAAGTCTGGTAAACAACCTTCCAAGAGGAGTGGGAACTGTGATGGAGGAGATCAACTCCATAATAATGTCTATGAATTTAAACAGGATGTCTCAAATCTTCTGTAGTTGTTGTTTGTAGGTTTCCCAATACTTTTGTCCATATGATGAAATTAGCCATATATTTTGCAAACAAAAAAAGCATATATATATATTTCATATTCGCATATTTCTTAAATTTTGTGAACTGCAATCAAATTTAATTCTAAAACGAATGTAACGCAGTGGCTTTATATTGTATACATGTTCACAGAATTAAACATGTCATATTTGATTATGATGGAGCATTTTATGAAACAAATGTTTCCATCTACAATAATTGCAGTGAGAATGTGACCTTTTGTTCTTAAGTTGAATACTTTGAATTGTGGGACAATTGTGGAAAATCAGCCTGCTTGCCAAGTCTATCGGAAATTCTAAAAGTATGAAGTAAGCTTCTAGTAAATGTAATGAAATCCCAATAGCCTAATTGTGTATTACTGATCTGCTTATCATTCTTTGTTGCAGTGAATACCCCTTTGACCTCAGATACTTAATGACCTTTACTACTTATGACATCAGAATACCAGTAATTGAAGAATAAATAATGTTTTATTCTCACTTTGGCTACACATTTGATTTTCACCAGACATAGACAGTTTTATTACAGTAACAGTAATAAATTAAAAAAAGAGTACAACTGTTTTTGGAATCTTTTAAAAAGTATAAAAAGGGGTTTATTAAAGTAACATGTACCCTCCACCCTAGGACTGAAAAGTCATTACTAATACTAAGCGAGCACTAAAATTCTCGGGTGCTCGATGCTCGGGTCGAGCAAATTGTAATGCTCGGGTGCTCGACCTGAGTAACGAGCCCAATGTAAGTCAATGGGAAACACTAGCATTTTTCCAGCGGCCCCTCCGGCGGTCTGTGGAGGGCCTAAAAATTGGCCAAATCGATGGAAACAATGCTCAAATGATATGGGAACAGCATGGGGAAGACCCTTGGAAGCATCTCTAACTACCAGGTCACTGCTGTGAACAGTGCTGTCAGAGTATTATGCCACTTTTACAGACTGACAATAAAATATACAAAAATGAAGCCAAAGTGGATTTTCCTGGAAAAAATGTTAAGGAACATGTTTTCCAGGGTAATGACTTATATATAAGGCAAAATAAATAACAAAAAACAAAAATGCTCCTCCACACCTTGGGCTATGTTCACACGTAGCGTTTTTGATGCATTTTTTCACTTTTATATGGGCAGCATGGTGGCTCAGTGGTTAGCACTGCAGCCTTGCAGAACTGGGGTCCTGGGTTAAAATCCCACCAAGGACAACATCTCCAAGGAGTTTATATGTTCTCCCCGTGTTTGCGTGGGTTTCCTCCAGGTTCTCCGGTTTCCTCCCACACACCAAAGACATGCTGATAGGGAATTTAGATTGTGAGCCCCGATGGGGAAAGCGATGATTGTGTATGTAAAGCGCTGTGGAATATGTTAGCGCTATATAAAAATAAAGATTATTATTATTAATTTTGCATTGCTTTCAATGGTGAAAAATACATTCACCGATAAATGTGGTGTGTGAGACATGATCAGACACATCCTGTTTCATTTATGAAGGAGGGACTGTGAAAGTTACAAAGTCAGAAAGCCTATTTTTACAAGGCCATCAGGCGGCCCTTACTATTGTTATAGGGCCAGAAGTCGTCCGTCACCATTGTTAGAGGGCCATCAGACAGCTATGCTTTGTTGTTCCTATTATTAAGGAGGGGGTCTCCTATACTGTTATTGCATATGATTTAACTGCAAAGGCTGCCAAAAATTAGGACGCACTAAAATACCCCTTTGAAGAGATGTAGAGGAGGGACTCTGAAAAAAAATGTTCCCATTATAAAAGAGTGTGTTTCCTATACTGTTATTGCGTATGCAATGAGTGACAGGGCTGCCAAAAATTTGGACGCACTCCAATACCCCTTTGAAGAGACGTAGAGGAGGGCCTCAGTAAAAAAAAAAATTCCCATTATAAAGGAGTAGGTCTCATATATTGTTATTGCATATCAAGTGACTGCAAGGTCTGCCAAAAATTAGGATGCACTCCAATACCCCTTTAAAGAGACTTAGAGGAGGGCCTCTAAAAAAATTGTCCCATTATAATGGAATGGGTCTCCTATACTGGTAATGCACTAAGTGCATGGGCTGAAAAACATTTACCCCTTGGGGGTATACATGTACAGTACAGACCAAAAGTTTGGACACACTTTCTCATTTAAAGATTTTTCTGTATTTTCATGACTTTGAAAATTGTACATTTACACTGAAGGGATCAAAACTATGAATTAACACATGTGGAATTTAATACTTAACAAAAAAGTGTGAAACAACTGAAAATATGTTTTATATTCTAGGTTCTTCAAAGTAGCCACCTTTTGCTTTGATGACTGCTTTGCACACTCTTGGCATTCTCTTGATGAGCTTCAAGAGGTAGTCACCGGAAATGGTTTTCACTTCACAAGTGTGCCCTGTCAGGTTTAATAAGTGGGATTTCTTGCCTTTTAAATGGTGTTGGGACTAGAGATGAGCGTTGTTCTACTCGAACTGTTCGCCAATCTCAAATTTGAGCTGTTTTGGGCGGTGTTCGAGCCGTTCGGCGAACACGAACAATTTGAGAAAAATTCGGCTGTTCGAGGTTATGTTCGATAACTGTTCGTGCACCAAAATCATAACTGGATTTTTTCTCAGTAATGATGAAAATTAATGTTAATACGCAGTTTGAGTGTACAGTGGGGTGGGGGAAGGGGCAGGGGATGGATCTCTGCAGGAACAATGAAGATCTCCATTTTTTTTTCTCTTTCCCGCATTTACAGTGGGGAGGTGCAATCTGTCAGCCTATCAGCTGCGCACACACGGAGCGAAGTGCTTTTTTTCACACAAGCAAGGGCATGTGTCATTGGCAGTGTATGTCACATGTCCTTGCCCTATAAGACCAAGCCATTTTCCCCATCGCCACCATTTTCTCACTGCTGCAGCTGCGTGTTAGACGGCACCGCTGTTGCTGTGTGCGCTATACCTTGTTAATTTCAAGCCAATTTTCGCACAAATATACAGATAGCTTGGGAGTAGGGAATAGTTGTGATTGCAGTCCTTTTAAGGACTAGGTTACAGCATTTCCTACGACTTTTATCAGGCAGGTCTGTGCTCTTAAATAGATAGGTTGTGGGAGTAAAGACTAATTGTAATTGGAGTCCTTTTCAGGACTAGGTTACATCAGTTCCTATCAGTTTTTGCCAGGCAGGTCTGTGCCAGTGCTGTGCAAGTTTTTTTCACAGCATTTGGGTGAATCTAGCAAAGCTAATCCTTTTTGGCCTATTGCAGAGTGTTTTAGTCAGTGGAGTAGCCTATCTGTGTTGCAAGATATACCACCTGTGTATAGAATACCAATTTTTTTACTGCACCTAGTGAAGTAAAATCTTTTGGGCATAGCATCATTCTATTAGTCCATCTATACTGACCTCCATCAGGTTGCAAACTGAATCTAATTTTTTTCTGCATCTAGCTCTGAAAAAATATTTGGCCTTCTAGCAGTGTGTGGGACTTGTTCTATTAGTCCACCTATACTGACCTCCATCAGGTTGCAAACTGAATATATTTTTTTATGCATCTACCTCTGAAAAAATATTGGGCTTCTAGCTGTGTGTGGGACTTGTTGTATTAGTCCATCTATACTGACCTCCATCAGGTTGCAAACTGAATATATTTTTTTCTGCATCTACCTCTGAAAATATATTGGGCTTCTAGCTGTGTGTGGGTCTTGTTCTATTAATCCATCTATACAGACCTCCATCAGGTTGCAAACTGAATATAATTTTTTTCTGCATCTAGCTCTGAAAAAATATTTGGCCTTCTAGTAGTGTGTGGGACTTTCTCTGTTAGTCCATCTATACTGACCTCCATCAGGTTGCAAACTGAATATATTTTTTTCTGCATCTACCTCTGAAAAAATATTGGACTTCTAGCTGTGTGTGGGTCTTGTTCTATTAATCCATCTATACTGACCTCCATCAGGTTGCAAACTGAATATAATTTTTTTCTGCATCTAGCTCTGAAAAAATATTTGGCCTTCTAGTAGTGTGTCGGACTTTCTCTATTAGTCCATCTATACTGACCTCCATCAGGTTGCAAATTAAAAATAATTTTTATCTGCATCTACAGTACCTCTGAAAAAATATTTGGGCTTCTAGCTGTGTGTGGGACTTGTTGTATTAGTCCATCTATACTGACCTCCATCAGGTTGCAAACTGAATATATTTTTTTCTGCATCTACCTCTGAAAAAATATTGGGCTTCTAGCTGTGTGTGGGACTTGTTGTATTAGTCCATCTATACTGACCTCCATCAGGTTGCAAACTGAATATATTTTTTTCTGCATCTACCTCTGAAAAAATATTGAGCTTCTAGCTGTGTGTGGGTCTTGTTCTATTAATCCATCTATACAGACCTCCATCAGGTTGCAAACTGAATATAATTTTTTTCTGCATCTAGCTCTGAAAAAATATTTGGCCTTCTAGCAGTGTGTGGGACTTGTTCTATTAGTCCACCTATACTGACCTCCATCAGGTTGCAAATTGAATATAATTTTTTTCTGCATCTAACCCAGTCAATAGTTTTGGCCTAATACCACAGTTTGGCCACTCAGCTCTGCTCGGTTACCATCCATTGTTTTTTTTGTGCAAACAACTCCAGAGTTGTGAATTAGTTAACCACCAAAATGAGTGGAAAAAGGCCTGCTGCTGGTGGAAAGGGGAATAGGCGTGTTGGGAAGGGGAAAAAAGGTTGTGTCCGTGGGGTAGGTGTTAAAGCAACAGTAACATCTGCAGAAGAAAGACCTTCCAGCCAAACTAAAATGTCTACTTCTTTTAGCGGACAATGTGATAAGATCCCTTTCTTACGGCCACGCCAATCGCTACAAATTCCAGATGAGGCACAAAAACAGCAGGTGCTTCAACGGATATCAAGTGCTCCTTTAAGTGGGCTCTCCTCCACATCAACTTCAACATCACAAATACTCCAGTCCTCAAAGGTGTCACCCAAATCGCACTTGCTTCCTCACAGCTCCAAAATCTCCAGCTGCCCGTCTGAGTATGAGGTAGAACAGATGGTTGAGTCTGCAGAGCTGTTTACTCATACTATAGCCTGGGAATCAGAGGTCGACTCCAGCGCTTCTGTGAATCCAGACGAGGAAATGATCTGCACTTATGCCCAGAATCTTTATGAGTCGGATCCAGGACCAGACGCAGAAGGTTCTGACCATAATGTAGACCCTCATTCCCAAACTGTAACTCCTGTTGGTGGAGACAATGAGGAAGACGATGATAAGACTCAAATACCTGATTGGAGCGACAACTTTAGTTTTTTGTCAGGGCAGGAACAGGTTGGCTCTGAGGACGACGGGTGTGATAACACACAGGGTGATGATGATGAGGTTGGAGATCCCACTTACTATCAACCCACAGTCAGCCAAGAGATGAGGTCAGCAGAGGAGGTGGAGGAAGATGCTAGTGACGACGAGGTCAGGTTGCGCCTTCCTGGACAGAGACGTAGTACTGGAAGCACGTCAACAACTGCATCCTCAAACACAACTCTGCCTCTCACCACAAGTCGTGGTGGCTCTTCAGGTCGCATGGGTGCTAAGCCTTGCAAAGCCTGGGCATTTTTTCAGATCGATAAAGATGACCCAACTCGTGTTATCTGTAACATTTGTCAGCAAAAGCTAAGTAGAGGCCAAAAAATACATAGTTTGAGTACTTCATGCATGAACCGGCACATGGACATGAAGCATAAGTTGCAGTGGGAAGCTCAGTGTGCTACAATGCGGCCTAGCCGGCCGGGCCAACCACCGTCTGCCATATCTTGTGCATCCGCGGCCTCTTCATCCTCTATGACTGGGGGGACAGCAGTCACACCTGTTTTGGGGCGCAGACCTGCCACCTCTTTACCCGCAACAGCCAGCGTGATTGGCAGGTCATCATTTTATTTGGAGGTGGTAACACCAGCTGGTGTTGAGCGCTGTCCGACATCGATAGCACCACCTTTGGATCAAGGCAACCTAACACGTCCGCCTGCATCTTCCTCACAGACCGGCAGTTTGCCGGGGACACCCTTATCAACCCCGTCTAAGCACAATAGCCATCCCTCGGTCCCTCAGATGTGGACAAGTAAAAGACCATTTCCTCCTAGCCATGAGAAAGCTAAGAGGTTGAATTTCACCATCTGCAAGCTCTTGGCTACAGAAATGCTGCCTTTCCGCCTGGTGGACACAGAGGATTTTCGAGACCTTATGTCCGTCGCAGTGCCCCAGTACCAGATGCCCAGTCGGCACTACTTCTCAAAGAAAGGTGTGCCTGCGCTCCACCAGCATGTCGCACACAACATCACCGCTTCTTTGAGAAACTCTGTGTGTGACAGGGTGCATTTCACCACAGACACTTGGACGAGTAGGCATGGACAGGGGCGTTACATGTCGCTGACTGGGCACTGCGTAACTATGGTGACAGCAGGATAAGGGGCTGCTGTCCAAGTCTTGCCGTCCCCACGAGTTGTGCGTCAATCCTCTTTATGTCAAAGTTCCTCCACTGCTTCTGCCTCCTCAACCTCCTCTCGGTCTTCCACCTGCACCCAAAGCCTGTCTGGTCATGCCACAAGCTTTCTAACTGCGCAGAAGGGATCCTGCACACCTCCTTACTATGCTGGCAGTAGGGCTCAACATCATCAGGCGGTTTTTACTTTGAAATGTCTGGGAAATGTGAGTCACACAGCTGAGGAGTTGTGGTCAGCTCTGGAGAACCAATTTCATGAATGGCTGTCTTCACTGGACCTGAAACCAGGGAAGGCCGTGTGCGACAATGCTGCAAACCTGGGTGCGGCCCTTCGCCGGGGCAATGTCACACACGTGCCTTGTATGGCTCACGTGTTGAACCTGGTTGTCCAGCAATTTTTAGCCCACTATCCCAGACTAGATAGCCTTCTGCAGAGGGCACGGTCGCTGTGTGCTCACTTCCGCCGTTCGCATCCCGCAGCTCAGCGACTTACAACTCTACAGAAGTCGTTGGGCATGCCACTTCACCGGCTAAAATGCGATGTGCCTACCCGGTGGAATTCAACTCTGCACATGTTGCAGCAACTGTGGCAGCACCGACAAGCCCTGGTGCAATACATTCTGACGTATAGCCTGGGCCAACGAGATCCAGAGGTGGGGCAAATCACGCTGGAGGAGTGGTCTCAGATCAGGGACCTATGCACCCTTCTGCACAGTTTTGAAATGGCGACGAAGATGTTTAGTGCTGATGATGCCATTATCAGCATGACTATTCCGGTGATTTACATGCTGGAGCACATGTTAAACAGAATTCGGAGTCAGGTGGTGGCACAAGAGGAGGTGGAGGAAGTAGAGGAGGAGGAGTTGTGTGCGGAAGGGCTAACATCTGCAAGGTCCAGACGGTCGGCAGCACCAAGGCGGCAGGCATGTGAGGGTGGGGGAGATGGTTTTACCAGGGCGCATGGTAGCAGCCAAACTAGTGAGGAAGGTGCAGGAGCCCAGGAAGAAGTGGAGGACGAACTGATGGAAGACTCATCAGATGAGGGAGACCTTGATCACATTTCTGTTGTGCGAGGTTGGGGGGAGAGGACAGAGGAAGGAAGCATGATTGTTACCTCGCCACCAACACAACAGGGACTTGGTGCTCCTGGATGCACAACACACATGAGTGCCTTCTTGCTGCACTACCTGCAACATGACCCTCGAATTGTGAGAATTAGAAATAATCCTGACTACTGGGTTGCCACACTGTTAGATCCCCGGTACAAAAGTAAATTTGCCAAAATTATTCCTGCCATAGAAAGGGATGCACGCATGCAGGAGTATCAGCAGAGACTGTTGCAGAATCTTACATGTGCTTTTCCACAAAACACCAGTGGTGCACGTAGTGAATCTCACAGTTCCAACTTGTCAACCGTGGGACCGTCAAGTGTTCAGCACTCAAACCGAAACAGAACCACAGTATCTGCTGGTAACATCAATTTTGCGGAATCATTTCACCACTTTTTTAGCCCATCCTTTGCAAGGCCACAGGAGACAAGAAGTCTGACACATAGTCAACGCCTAGAGACGATGGTACAGGAGTATCTCCAAGTAAACATTGAAGCCACGACTGTGTCACTGGACCCTTGCTCTTTTTGGGCTTCCAATCTGGATAAATGGCCGGAGCTAGCCACTTACGCCTTGGAGATCTTGTCATGCCCCGCAGCCAGCGCTCTGTCTGAACGTGTGTTCAGCGCTGCTGGTGGTGTGCTGACAGATAAGCGCACGCGGCTCTCCACTGATAATGTAGACAGACTCACGTTCATAAAGATGAACAAATCATGGATCCGAAACGACTTTTCTACCCCTGTGTCATCCTGGGGAGAGTAAAAGCTTGATGATTGGTTAAAATCACCCTACCAACCGTTTTAAGCTTTCAAATTACTCATCATGTTTATCTGTATCTTGACTGGAAAATAATTTGGGCTTTGTAGCAGTGTGCAGCACTGATCCTATTAGGCCATCTATAATAAGCTCCACCAGATTTAAAATTAAAAATAATTTTTAGCTGCATCTAGCCCGGAAAATAATTTTGGGGCTCCGAGATGCGCAAGACACATAAGTGCCTTCTTGCTGCACTACCTGCAGCATGACCCTCATATTGTCAGAATTCGAAGTAATCATGACTACTGGGTTGCCACACTCTTAGATCCCCCAAACTTTTCGATCAACCTTTTCATTTTAATAAAGACCAAAAAAATGGTCATTTTTGAAATTATAAGCATTAGCAGGTTGTTAGAAACTGAAATCAAACAGTTTTCAACTCAAAACTTTATTCTAGGTGATGTTACATTTTCACATAGGACCCCTTGTTCGAAAGGAGCTTCTGAACTCTCTCGTCCATTGAATTTGTCAGGTTTTGGATGGTTTCTGCTTCAATTGTTTTGCATGAGGACAGAATACCCTCCCAGAGCTGTTGCTTAGATGTGAACTGCCTCCCGCCATCATAGACACTCCTTTTAATGATGCTCCAAAGGTTCTGAATGGGGTAGAGGTCAGGGGAGCATGGGGGTCACACCATAAGTTTGTCCCCTTTTATGCCCATATCAGCCAGAGATGCAGATGTTTTATGTGCAGCATGAGATGGTGCATTATCATGCAGAAAAATGATCTTGCTGTGAAATACACGGTTCTTCTTCTTGAACCATGGCAGGAAGTGCTGTTTGAGAAAATCCACATACATTATGGAGTTCAGCTTTAGCGCCTTCAGGGATCCTAAAGGGGCCGACAATCTCTCTCCCCATGATTCCAGCCCAAAACATTACTCCACCTCCTCCTTGTTGGCGCTGTAGCCGTGTTTGCGTGGGGTGTCCATCAACCAGCCATCCTCCACTCCATCCATCTGGACCATCGAGCGCTACACGGCACTCATCCGTGAACAAAACAGTTTTGAAATCAGTCTTCATGTAATGTTTGGCCCACTGGAGCCGTTTCTGCTTGTGTGAAGTGGATAGAGGAGGTTGACAGGATGGCGCATGCACAGCTGCAAACCTCTGAAGGACCCTGCATCTTGTTGTTCGGGGGACGTTGGAGGCACAAGCAGCTTCAAAAACTTGTCTGCTGCTATGACAAGGCTTTTTTGCCGCTGCTCTTTCAACCTGACGTAATTGCCTGTAGGAAAGAGTCCTCAATTTGCCCTTATCAGCACGCACACGTGTGTACTGTGAATCAGCTACATACTTCTTGATTGCCAAGACACTTCATCCTGATCATCGCACAATGTTGATTGTAGTCATGCCTTGACCTAAACACTCCACAATTTGTTACTTCTCAGCAGCCGACACATCCTTTTTCTTTCCCATTTTGGCAGAAAATGTAGGCTGCTTAATAATGTGAGAGAGCCTTCTTAAGTAGTCTTGCCTTTCATTGGACACACCTGCCAAACTAATTAGCACAGGTGTCTGCAATTGCTTACAGTGATATAAAGAGCCCTGACACACATCACCATCAATGAGTTTAACTGACAAACAAACAAATTCTTCCCTTATCACTCCTAAACACTTTTTGCATAATAATTTGGAACACAGTGTACATGTGCTTTTCCACAAAACACCAGTGGTTCACGTAGTGAATCTTACAGTTCTAACTTGCCAACCGTGGTCTGTATGAAATTGTTCAATAAAGGGCCCAAAATTAAGATAACATAGATGGGAGAGGTCTCTATGAATAGGAATTCCTAAGTATTTGATACCCTGTGAGGGCCAGGCAAAGGGAATGTTGGACTGGATGGAATCCTATATGGATTTGGGGAGGGAGACATCGAGGGCCTCAGACTTCGCTGCATTGATTTTAAAATTTTACCATGTAACAAAGTGATCTATTTCAGCCATAACAGCAGGGATGGATATATGTGATTGAGTGATATATACTAGGACATCATCAGCAAATAGAGAGCACTTGTATTCGGTGCCTCCCACCTCAATCCACCTAATATTGGGGTTATGGCGAATTGATGAGAGCAGGTGCTCCGTCACTAGGATGTATAAGAGAGAGGACAGAGGACATCCCTGCCTTGTCCCATTGGTGATTGTGAAAGGTGATGAAAATGTTCTGACGCACCCCCTGGGCCTTGGGACACCCGGAGCCGGACCCTTTTTGGTGGATGCTGGTGGTTGTAGTCTTCGTGGCGGCGACCCGGTTCCGTGGTTCAGGGCGGTCAAACCAGTGGCGGAACTATTTATGTGGTTTTGATGTTTAAATGTCCGACTACGCCACCCGTGGATTGCGGTCAGAGTGAACCGCCGCTACAGGGCAGACCGCTGAGGCTGGTGTTGTGGGTACAGCAGAGCGTAGCATAACTCCCCACGGGAGGAGTATAGCCTCAGGGCAGTGTATGCGGAGGATGGGGGTGATGGTGCAGGGCAGCAGCAGTAACGACACGGAGTCAGTGATGCAGTCCAGGGCCTTTACTCACAGTTCTTATTATCCAGACCACGTCTGCAGGTAACGGCTGCCCACGTCGTACTGTGCTCACCAGGTGAGGGGCTCAGACAACTCCCAGATAACTTTGGAGCACTTCACAGGACCCCCTTTGTGTGTCCTTTGTCTGGCCTTTCTTACCAACACTTCTGTCCGGCTGCCTCGGGCCTCCTCTTGGTAAACTTGGCGCCAGTTTCCCTGACCCTATGTGGTGCCTTCCTAGCGGGTGTAGCGAGGGGCTGCGCCACATAAAATGTCAGAGCCTCCGGTTTCTAGCTGAGGGTCGTTTCCTGCCTCCACTAGTTCAGGGACCGGTCTCCCCCTTTGGCCTGACCCCTCCACGCAGGTGGATTCGGGCGTGCGGTGGCGACTCGCCCGTCCGCACCCCTGGGATCCCTTCATTCCTCGTTCCTGGAGCCTTCTCCGCTCCTCTTCCTTCCTTCTCCCTCTTCCAGGCCTGGGCCTCTGTTACTAGGCCCGCCTCCGGAGCAGAGCTCATGCAGAGCCCCTGCTCCCTGCCACTTCTGCTCAGACTTCTCTGCACTGAACTAAGATGGTGCCCACCTTTTATACTCCCTTCTCAATGCACCCAGGAACTGCTTCCTCCCTGCTCCTGCACTACAGGGTTACCCTTCCTCAGTGTTCCCTCCCCCCACTCCAGCCAGGGACAGGGACTGTCGTGCCCATCTCAGGGGCATATTGGTCGCCCTGCCCCACGGCAATGTGGTGTAATGCATGCAGGTGTCGGGTCCTGATCCACACTCCATCCTTACCTGAGAGTGAGATATCACACCTCTGGGTGAGGTGCAATACGTCTGTAGCAACCGAGCCCTCAGGGGGCTACAGTTCCATTTATCTTCAGCCTAGGTGACGTATTGCGATACAGGGCCGTGATTTTGGCTATAAAAGGGTCCCCTAGACCCCTACCCCAAGCTTTTTAAGAGATTCATATATGGCGTGCCAGGAGACTCTATGGAATGCTTTCTCAGCATTAGAGATGAGCGTTGTTCTACTCGAACTGTTCGCCAATCTCAAATTCGAGCTGTTTTGGGCGGTGTTCGAGCCGTTCGGCGAACACGAACAATTTGAGAAAAATTCGGCTGTTCGAGGTTATGTTCGATAACTGTTCGTGCACCAAAATCATAACTGGATTTTTTCTCAGTAATGATGAAAATTAATGTTAATACGCAGTTTGAGTGTACAGCGGGGTGGGGGGAGGGGCAGGGGATGGATCTCTGCAGGAACAATGAAGATCTCCATTTTTTTTTCTCTTTCCCGCATTTGCAGTGGGGAGGTGCAATCTGTCAGCCTATCAGCAGCGCACACACGGAGCGAAGTGCTTTTTTTCACACAAGCAAGGGCATGTGTCATTGGCAGTGTATGTCACATGTCCTTGCCCTATAAGACCAAGCCATTTTCCCCGTCGCCACCATTTTCTCACTGCTGCAGCTGCGTGTTAGACGGCACCGCTGTTGCTGTGTGCGCTATACCTTGTTAATTTCAAGCCAATTTTCGCACAAATATACAGATAGCTTGGGAGTAGGGAATAGTTGTGATTGCAGTCCTTTTAAGGACTAGGTTACAGCATTTCCTACGACTTTTATCAGGGAGGTCTGTGCTCTTAAATAGATAGGTTGTGGGAGTAAAGACTAATTGTAATTGGAGTCCTTTTCAGGACTAGGTTACATGAGTTCCTATCAGTTTTTGCCAGGCAGGTCTGTGCCAGTGCTGTGCAAGTTTTTTTCACAGCATTTGGCTGAATCTAGCAAAGCTAATCCTTTTTGGCCTGTTGCAGAGTGTGTTAGTCAGTGGAGTAGCCTATCTGTGTTGCAAGATATAACACCTGTGTATAGAATACCAATTTTTTTACTGCACCTAGTGAAGTAAAATCTTTTGGGCATAGCATCATTCTATTAGTCCATCTATACTGACCTCCATCAGGTTGCAAACTGAATATAATTTTTTTCTGCATCTAGCTCTGAAAAAATATTTGGGCTTCTAGCAGTGTGTGGGACTTGGTCTATTAGTCCATCTATACTGACCTCCATCAGGTTGCAAATTAAAAATAATTTTTTTCTTCATTTAGCTCTGAAAAAATATTTGGGCTTCTAGCAGTGTGTGGGACTTGTTCTATTAGTCCTTCTATACTGACCTCCAGCAGGTTGCAAATTGAATATAATTTTTTTCTGCATCTAGCTCTGAAAAAATAGTTGGGCTTCTAGCGGTGTGTGGGACTTGGTCTATTAGTCCATCTATACTGACCTCCATCAGGTTGCAAATTAAAAATAATTTTTTTCTGCATCTAGCTCTGAAAAAATATTTGAGCTTCTAGCAGTGTGTGGGACTTGGTCTATTAGTCCATCTATACTGACCTCCATCAGGTTGCAAATTAAAAATAATTTTTTTCTGCATCTAGCTCTGAAAAAATATTTGGGCTTCTAGCAGTGTGTGGGACTTGGTCTATTAGTCCATCTATACTGACCTCCATCAGGTTGCAAATTAAAAATATTTTTTTTCTGCATCTAGCTCTGAAAAAATATTTGGGCTTCTAGCAGTGTGTGGGACTTGGTCTATTAGTCCATCTATACTGACCTCCATCAGGTTGCAAATTAAAAATAATTTTTTTCTTCATTTAGCTCTGAAAAAATATTTGGGCTTCTAGCAGTGTGTGGGACTTGGTCTACTAGTCCATCTATACTGACCTCCATCAGGTTGCAAATTAAAAATAATTTTTTTCTGCATCTAGCTCTGAAAAAATATTTGGGCTTCTAGCGGTGTGTGGGACTTGGTCTATTAGTCCATCTATACTGACCTCCATCAGGTTGCAAATTAAAAATAATTTTTTTCTGCATCTATCTCTGAAAAAATATTTGGGCTTCTAGCAGTGTGTGGGACTTGGTCTATTAGTCCATCTATACTGACCTCCATCAGGTTGCAAATTAAAAATAATTTTTTTCTGCATCTAGCTCTGAAAAAATATTTGGGCTTCTAGCGGTGTGTGGGACTTGGTCTATTAGTCCATCTATACTGACCTCCATCAGGTTGCAAATTAAAAATAATTTTTTTCTGCATCTAGCTCTGAAAAAATATTTGGGCTTCTAGCAGTGTGTGGGACTTGGTCTATTAGTCCATCTATACTGACCTCCATCAGGTTGCAAATTAAAAATAATTTTTTTCTTCATTTAGCTCTGAAAAAATATTTGGACTTCTAGCAGTGTGTGGGACTTGTTCTATTAGTCCTTCTATACTGACCTCCAGCAGGTTGCAAATTGAATATAATTTTTTTCTGCATCTAGCTCTGAAAAAATAGTTGGGCTTCTAGCGGTGTGTGGGACTTGGTCTATTAGTCCATCTATACTGACCTCCATCAGGTTGCAAATTAAAAATAATTTTTTTCTGCATCTAGCTCTGAAAAAATATTTGGGCTTCTAGCAGTGTGTGGGACTTGGTCTATTAGTCCATCTATACTGACCTCCATCAGGTTGCAAATTAAAAATAATTTTTATCTGCATCTACAGTACCTCTGAAAAAATATTTGGGCTTCTAGCAGTGTGTGGGACTATTTGTATTAGTCCATCTATACTGACCTCCATCAGGTTGCAAATTCAAAATAATTTTTTTCTGCATCTAACCCAGCCAATAGTTTTGGCCTAATACCACAGTTTGGCCACTCAGCTCTGCTCGGTTACCATCCATTGTTTTTTTGTGCAAACAACTCCAGAGTTGTGAATTAGTTAACCACCAAAATGAGTGGAAAAAGGCCTGCTGCTGGTGGAAAGGGGAATAGGCGTGTTGGGAAGGGGAAAAAAGGTTGTGTCCGTGGGGTAGGTGTTAAAGCAACAGTAACATCTGCAGAAGAAAGACCATCTTCCAGCCAAACTAAAATGTCTACTTCTTTTAGCGGACAATGTGATAAGATCCCTTTCTTACGGCCACGCCAATCGCTACAAATTCCAGATGAGGCACAAAAACAGCAGGTGCTTCAACGGATATCAAGTGCTCCTTTAAGTGGGCTCTCCTCCACATCAACTTCAACATCACAAATACTCCAGTCCTCAAAGGTGTCACCCAAATCGCACTTGCTTACTCACAGCTCCCAAATCTCCAGCTGCCCGTCTGAGTATGAGGTAGAACAGATGGTTGAGTCTGCAGAGCTGTTTACTCATACTATAGCCTGGGAATCAGAGGTCGACTCCAGCACTTCTGTGAATCCAGACGAGGAAATGATCTGCACTGATGCCCAGAATCTTTATGAGTCGGATCCAGGACCAGACGCAGAAGGTTCTGACCATAATGTAGACCCTCATTCCCAAACTGTAACTCCTGTTGGTGGAGACAATGAGGAAGACGATGATAAGACTCAAATACCTGATTGGAGCGACAACTTTAGTTTTTTGTCAGTGCAGGAACAGGTTGGCTCTGAGGACGACGGGTGTGATAACGCACAGGGTAATGATGATGAGGTCGGAGATCCCACTTACTGTCAACCCACAGTCAGCCAAGAGATGAGGTCAGCAGAGGAGGTGGAGGAAGATGCTAGTGACGACGAGGTCAGGTTGCGCCTTC
The DNA here is from genome assembly GCF_046119375.1 of Phyllobates terribilis. NCBI lineage: Eukaryota > Metazoa > Chordata > Amphibia > Anura > Dendrobatidae > Phyllobates > Phyllobates terribilis. The sequence continues at coordinate 1,032,439,527 of NW_027362761.1, read as the reverse complement.
CTGGACAGAGACGTAGTACTGGAAGCACGTCAACAACTGCATCCTCAAACACAACTCTGCCTCTCACCACAAGTCGTGGTGGCTCTTCAGGTCGCATGGGTGCTAAGCCTTGCATAGCCTGGGCATTTTTTCAGATCGATAAAGATGACCCAACTCGTGTTATCTGTAACATTTGTCAGCAAAAGCTAAGTAGAGGCCAAAAAATACATAGTTTGAGTACTTCATGCATGAACCGGCACATGGACATGAAGCATAAGTTGCAGTGGGAAGCTCAGTGTGCTACAATGCGGTCTAGCCGGCCGGGCCAATCACCGTCTGCCATATCTTGTGCATCCGCGGCCTCTTCATCCTCTGTGACTGGGGGGACAGCAGTCACACCTGTTTTGGGGCGCAGACCTGCCACCTCTTTACCCGCAACAGCCAGCGTGATTGGCAGGTCATCATTTTCTTTGGAGGTGGTAACACCAGCTGGTGTTGAGCGCTGTCCGACATCGATAGCACCACCTTTGGATCAAGGCAACCTAACATGTCCGCCTGCATCTTCCTCACAGACCGGCAGTTTGCCGGGGACACCCTTATCAACCCCGTCTAAGCACAATAGCCAGCCCTCGGTCCCTCAGATGTGGACAAGTAAAAGACCATTTCCTCCTAGCCATGAGAAAGCTAAGAGGTTGAATTTCACCATCTGCAAGCTCTTGGCTACAGAAATGCTGCCTTTCCGCCTGGTGGACACAGAGGATTTTCGAGACCTTATGTCCGTCGCAGTGCCCCAGTACCAGATGCCCAGTCGGCACTACTTCTCAAAGAAAGGTGTGCCTGCGCTCCACCAGCATGTCGCACACAACATCACCGCTTCTTTGAGAAACTCTGTGTGTGACAGGGTGCATTTCACCACAGACACTTGGACGAGTAGGCATGGACAGGGGCGTTACATGTCGCTGACTGGGCACTGGGTAACTATGGTGACACCAGGACAAGGGGCTGCTGTCCAAGTCTTGCCGTCCCCACGAGTTGTGCGTCAATCCTCTTTATGTCAAAGTTCCTCCACTGCTTCTGCCTCCTCAACCTCCTCTCGGTCTTCCACCTGCACCCAAAGCCTGTCTGGTCATGCCACAAGCTTTCTAACTGCGCAGAAGGGATCCTGCACACCTCCTTACTATGCTGGCAGTAGGGCTCAACGTCATCAGGCGGTTTTTACATTGAAATGTCTGGGAAATGTGAGTCACACAGCTGAGGAGTTGTGGTCAGCTCTGGAGAACCAATTTCATGAATGGTTGTCTCCACTGGACCTGAAACCAGGGAAGGCCGTGTGCGACAATGCTGCAAACCTGGGTGCGGCCCTTCGCCGGGGCAATGTCACACACGTGCCTTGTATGGCTCACGTGTTGAACCTGGTTGTCCAGCAATTTTTAGCCCACTATCCCAGACTAGATGGCCTTCTGCAGAGGGCACGGTCGCTGTGTGCTCACTGAAGTCGTTGGGCCTGCCACTTCACCGGCTAAAATGCGATGTGCCTACCCGGTGGAATTCAACTCTGCACATGTTGCAGCGACTGTGGCAGCACCGACAAGCCCTGGTGCAATACGTTCTGACGTATAGCCTGGGCCAACGAGATTCAGAGGTGGGGCAAATCACGCTGGAGGAGTGGTCTCAGATCAGGGACCTATGCACCCTTCTGCACAGTTTTGAAATGGCGACGAAGATGTTTAGTGCTGACGATGCCATTATCAGCATGACTATTCCGGTGATTTACATGCTGGAGCACATGTTAAACAGAATTCGGAGTCAGGTGGTGGCACAAGAGGAGGTGGAGGAAGTAGAGGAGGAGGAGTTGTATGCGGAAGGGCTAACATCTGCAAGGTCCAGACGGTCGGCAGCACCAAGGCAGCAGGCATGTGAGGGTGGGGGAGATGGTTTTACCAGGGCGCATGGTAGCAGCCAAACTAGTGAGGAAGGTGCAGGAGCCCAGGAAGAAGTGGAGGACGAACTGATGGAAGACTCATCAGATGAGGGAGACCTTGATCACATTTCTGTTGTGCGAGGTTGGGGGGAGAGGACAGAGGAAGGAAGCATGATTGTTACCTCGCCACCAACACAACAGGGACTTGGTGCTCCTGGATGCGCAACACACATGAGTGCCTTCTTGCTGTACTACCTGCAACATGACCCTCGAATTGTGAGAATTAGAAATAATCCTGACTACTGGGTTGCCACACTGTTAGATCCCCGGTACAAAAGTAAATTTGCAGAAATTATTCCTGCCATAGAATGGGATGCACGCATGCAGGAGTATCAGCAGAGACTGTTGCAGAATCTTACATGTGCTTTTCCACAAAATACCAGTGGTGCACGTAGTGAATCTCACAGTTCCAACTTGCCAACCGTGGGACCGTCAAGTGTTCAGCACTCAAACCGTAACAGAACCACAGTATCTTCTGGTAACATCAATTTTGCGGAATCATTTCACCACTTTTTTAGCCCATCCTTTGCAAGGCCACAGGAGACAAGAAGTCTGACACATAGTCAACGCCTAGAGACGATGGTACAGGAGTATCTCCAAGTAAACATTGAAGCCACGACTGTGTCACTGGACCCTTGCTCTTTTTGGGCTTCCAATCTGGATAAATGGCCGGAGCTAGCCACTTACGCCTTGGAGATCTTGTCATGCCCCGCAGCCAGCGTTCTGTCTGAACGTGTGTTCAGCGCTGCTGGTGGTGTGCTGACAGATAAGCGCACGCGGCTCTCCACTGATAATGTAGACAGACTCACGTTCATAAAGATGAACAAATCATGGATCCGAAACGAATTTTCTACCCCTGTGTCATCCTGGGGAGAGTAAAAGCTTGATGATTGGTTAAAATCACCCTACCAACCGTTTTAAGCTTTCAAATTACTAATCATGTTTATCTGTATCTTGACTGGAAAATAATTTGGGCTTTGTAGCAGTGTGCAGCACTGATCCTATTAGGCCATCTATAATAAGCTCCACCAGATTTAAAATTAAAAATAATTTTTAGCTGCATCTAGCCCGGAAAATAATTTTGGGGCTCTGAGATGCGCAAGACACATAAGTACCTTCTTGCTGCACTACCTGCAGCATGACCCTCATATTGTCAGAATTCGAAGTAATCATGACTACTGGGTTGCCACACTCTTAGATCCCCCAAACTTTTCGATCAACCTTTTCATTTTAATAAAGACCAAAAAAATGGTCATTTTTGAAATTATAAGCATTAGCAGGTTGTTAGAAACTGAAATCAAACAGTTTTCAACTCAAAACTTTATTCTAGGTGATGTTACATTTTCACATAGGACCCCTTGTTCGAAAGGAGCTTCTGAACTCTCTTGTCCATTGAATTTGTCAGGTTTTGGATGGTTTCTGCTTCAATTGTTTTGCATGAGGACAGAATACCCTCCCAGAGCTGTTGCTTAGATGTGAACTGCCTCCCGCCATCATAGACACTCCTTTTAATGATGCTCCAAAGGTTCTGAATGGGGTAGAGGTCAGGGGAGCATGGGGGTCACACCATAAGTTTGTCCCCTTTTATGCCCATATCAGCCAGAGATGCAGATGTTTTATGTGCAGCATGAGATGGTGCATTATCATGCAGAAAAATGATCTTGCTGTGAAATACACGGTTCTTCTTCTTGAACCATGGCAGGAAGTGCTGTTTGAGAAAATCCACATACATTATGGAGTTCATCTTTAGCGCCTTCAGGGATCCTAAAGGGGCCGACAATCTCTCTCCCCATGATTCCAGCCCAAAACATTACTCCACCTCCTCCTTGTTGGCGCTGTAGCCGTGTTTGCGTGGGGTGTCCATCAACCAGCCATCCTCCACTCCATCCATCTGGACCATCGAGCGCTGCACGGCACTCATCCGTGAACAAAACAGTTTTGAAATCAGTCTTCATGTAATGTTTGGCCCACTGGAGCCGTTGCTGCTTGTGTGAAGTGGATAGAGGAGGTCAACAGGATGGCGCATTCACAGCTGCAAACCTCTGAAGGACCCTGCATCTTGTTGTTCGGGGGACGTTGGAGGCACAAGCAGCTTAAAAAACTTGTCTGCTGCTATGACAAGGCTTTTTTGCCGCTGCTCTTTCAACCTGACGTAATTGCCTGTAGGAAAGAGTCCTCAATTTGCCCTTATCAGCACGCACACGTGTGTACTGTGAATCAGCTACATACTTCTTGATTGCCAAGACACTTCATCCTGATCATCGCACAATGTTGATTGTAGTCATGCCTTGACCTAAACACTCCACAATTTGTTGCTTCTCAGCAGCCGACACATCCTTTTTCTTTCCCATTTTGGCAGAAAATGTAGGCTGCTTAATAATGTGAGAGAGCCTTCTTAAGTAGTCTTGCCTTTCATTGGACACACCTGCCAAACTAATTAGCACAGGTGTCTGCAATTCCTTACAGTGATATAAAGAGCCCTGACACACATCACCATCAATGAGTTTAACTGACAAACAAACAAATTCTTCCCTTATCACTCCTAAACACTTTTTGTATAATAATTTGGAACGCAGTGTACATGTGCTTTTCCACAAAACACCAGTGGTTCACGTAGTTAATCTTACAGTTCTAACTTGCCAACCGTGGTCTGTATGGAGTTGTTCAATAAAGGGCCCAAAATTAAGATAACATAGATGGGAGAGGTCTCTATGAATAGGAATTCCTAAGTATTTGATACCCTGTGAGGGCCAGGCAAAGGGAAAGTTGGACTGGATGGAATCCTATATGGATTTGGGGAGGGAGACATCGAGGGCCTCAGACTTCGCTGCATTGATTTTAAAATTTTACCATGTAACAAAGTGATCTATTTCAGCCATAACAGCATGGATGGATATATGTGATTGAGTGATATATACTAGGACATCATCAGCAAATAGAGAGCACTTGTACTCGGTGCCTCCCACCTCAATCCACCTAATATTGGGGTTATGGCGAATTGATGAGAGCAGGTGCTCCGTCACTAGGATGTATAAGAGAGGGGACAGAGGACATCACTGCCTTGTCCCATTGGTGATTGTGAAAGGTGATGAAAATGTTCTGACGCACACCCTGGGCCTTGGGACACCCGGAGCCGGACCCTTTTTGGTGGATGCTGGTGGTTGTAGTCTTCGTGGCGGCGACCCAGTTCCATGGCTCAGGGCGGTCAAACCAGTGGCGGAACTATTTATGTGGTTTTCATGTTTAAATGTCCGACTACGCCACCCGTGGATTGCGGTCAGAGTGAACCGCCGCTACAGGGCAGACCACTGAGGCTGGTGTTGTGGGTGCAGCAGAGCGTAGCATAACTCCCCACGGGAGGAGTATAGCCTCAGGGCAGTGTATGCGGAGGATGGGGGTGATGGTGCAGGGCAGCAGCAGTAACGACACGGAGTCAGTGATGCAGTTCAGGGCCTTTACTCACAGTTCTTATTATCCAGACCACGTCTGCAGGTAACGGCTGCCCACGTCGTACTGTGCTCACCAGGTGAGGGGCTCAGACAACTCCCAGATAACTTTGGAGCACTTCACAGGACCCCCTTTGTGTGTCCTTTGTCTGGCCTTTCTTACCAACACTTCTGTCCGGCTGCCTCGGGCCTCCTCTTGGTAAACTTGGCGCCAGTTTCCCTGACCCTATGTGGTGCCTTCCTAGCGGGTGTAGCGAGGGGCTGCGCCACATAAAATGTCAGAGCCTCCGGTTTCTAGCTGAGGGTCGTTTCCTGCCTCCACTAGTTCGGGGACCGGTCTCCCCCTTTGGCCTGACCCCTCCACGCAGGTGGATTCGGGCGTGCGGTGGCGACTCGCCCGTCCGCACCCCTGGGATCCCTTCATTCCTCGTTCCTGGAACCTTCTCCGCTCCTCTTCCTTCCTTCTCCCTCTTCCAGGCCTGGGCCTCTGTTACTAGGCCCGCCTCCGGAGCAGAGCTCATGCAGAGCCCCTGCTCCCTGCCACTTCTGCTCAGACTTCTCTGCACTGAACTAAGATGGTGCCCACCTTTTATACTCCCTTCTCAATGCACCCAGGAACTGCTTCCTCCCTGCTCCTGCACTACAGGGTTACCCTTCCTCAGTGTTCCCTCCCCCCACTCCAGCCAGGGACAGGGACTGTCGTGCCCATCTCAGGGGCATATTGGTCGCCCTGCCCCACGGCAATGTGGTGTAATGCATGCAGGTGTCGGGTCCTGATCCACACTCCATCCTTACCTGAGAGTGAGATATCACACCTCTGGGTGAGGTGCAATACGTCTGTAGCAACCGAGCCCTCAGGGTGCTACAGTTCCATTTATCTTCAGCCTAGGTGACGTATTGCGATACAGGGCCGTGATTTTGGCTATAAAAGGGTCCCCTAGACCCCTACCCCAAGCTTTTTAAGAGAATCATATATGGCGTGCCAGGAGACTCTATGGAATGCTTTCTCAGCATCCAACGAGAGTATCTAATTACAAATTTTTAACTGCATCTAGCCCAGGAAATACTCTGTGCCTAGTAGCAGTGTCTGCTAGTGAGCGGATTATCCCGGCTGTTAAGCAAGCTGCACCACCTGTAGTTTAGACACTTAATTTTTTCAAAGGAAATGCTTCAGGACCATGGGATACTTAGTGAAGAGCATCAGGAGGCACCCCAAGGCATAGGGGCTGGGACTGGCAGTAGGATGCCTTGCGGTGGACAGCCGAGCTCGATCCTTATAAAAGCTTTTTAACTGCAGCAGCTTTAGTGGACGCTACTGGAGCTGGAATTACCGCGGCTGCTGGCATGAGACTTGCCCTCCAATAGATCCTTGTAAATGGATTTAAAGTGTATTCATTCAAATTAGAGAGACAATTTAAATTAAAAAGCTTAGAGCTGCCTCCACCACAGGGGGGCTCGCTCGACCCACCAGCGGACAGGCACCAGTATTGGGAGAGGGGGGCTGGCCGTCAGGGTTCACCGCGGCTCTGGCACAAACCCGGCGACACGGAGGTGGCACGGGCAGGAGCGGACTGGCCGTGTCGGCTTCTCACTTTTTGGATTTTAGAAGGGCATGACATGCATATATCTGTGTCTCCCCCTCCTTTTACTCCTCCACCTCTTTTATTTTCGCATGACTATATGTACTTGTCACTTTTCCATGTGTTAGTTATGTCTTCTGAGCAGTTTGTCAGCTTTTGGACACCTTTGAAGGTGTTTTCTATGTGTTTCTATGTGTTTTTGTTTGCCTGCCATTGGTTTTAATGGTGTTCGAAGGTGTTCGACGAACAGTTCGACGAACAGTTCGGCGAACACACGGGTGTTCGACGAACCGAACCGAACTCGAACACTACGGGGGTGGCTCAACACGACTCAGCATCCAACGAGAGTATCTAATTACAAATTTTTAACTGCATCTAGCCCAGGAAATACTTTGTGCCTAGTAGCAGTGTCTGCTAGTCAGCGGATTATCCCGGCTGTTAAGCAAGCTACACCACCTGTAGTTTAGACACTTAATTTTTTCAAAGGAAATGCTTCGGGACCATGGGATACTCAGTGAAGAGCATCAGGAGGCACCCCAAGGCATAGGGGCTGGGACTGGCAGTAGGATGCCTTGCGGTGGACAGCCGAGCTCGATCCTTATAAAAGCTTTTTAACTGCAGCAGCTTTAGTGGACGCTACTGGAGCTGGAATTACGCGGCTGCTGGCATGAGACTTGCCCTCCAATAGATCCTTGTAAATGGATTTAAAGTGTATTCATTCAAATTAGAGAGACAATTTAAATTAAAAAGCTTAGAGCTGCCTCCACCACAGGGGGGCTCGCTCGACCCACCAGCGGACAGGCACCAGTATTGGGAGAGGGGGGCTGGCCATCAGGGTTCACCGCGGCTCTGGCACAAACCCGGCGACACGGAGGTGGCACGGGCAGGAGCGGACTGGCCGTGTCGGCTTCTCACTTTTTGGATTTTAGAAGGGCATGACATGCCTATATCTGTGTCTCCCCCTCCTTTTACTCCTCCACCTCTTTTATTTTCGCATGACTATATGTACTTGTCACTTTTCCATGTGTTAGTTATGTCTTCTGAGCAGTTTGTCAGCTTTTGGACACCTTTGAAGGTGTTTTCTATGTGTTTCTATGTGTTTTTGTTTGCCTGCCATTGGTTTTAACGGTGTTCGAAGGTGTTCGACGAACAGTTCGACGAACAGTTCGGCGAACACACGGGTGTTCGACGAACCGAACCGAACTCGAACACTACGGGGGTGGCTCAACACTAGTTGGGACCATCAGTTGTGTTGTGCAGAAGTCTGGTGGATACACAGCTGATAGTCCTACTGAATAGACTGTTAGAATTTGTATTATGGAAAGAAAAAAGCAGCTAAGTAAAGAAAAATGAGTGGCCATCATTACTTTAAGAAATGAAGGTCAGTCAGTGCGAAAAATTGGGAAAACTTTGAAAGTGTCCCCAAGTGCAGTTGCAAGAACCATCAAGCGCTACAAAGAAACTGGCTCACATGAGGACTGCCCAAGGAAAGGAAGACCAAGAGTCACCTCTGCTTCTGAGGATAAGTTTATCCGAGTCACCAGCCTCAGAAATCGCAGGTTAACAGCAGCTCAAATTAGAGACCTGGTCAATGTCACACAGAGTTCTAGCAGCAGACACATCTGTTCAACAAATGTTAAGAGGAGATTTTGTGCAGCAGGCCTTCATGGTAAAATAGCTGCTAGGAAACCACTGCTAAGGACAGGCAACAAGCAGAAGAGACTTGTTTGGGCTAAAGAACACAAGGAATGGACATTAGACCAGTGAAAATCTGTGCTTTGGTCTGATGAGTCCAAATTTGAGATCTTTGGTTCCAACCACCGTGTCTTTGTGCGACGCAGAAAAGGTGAAAGGATGGACTCTACATGCTTGGTTCCCACCGTGAAGCATGGAGGAGGAGGTGTGATGGTGTGGGGGTGCTTTGCTGGTGATACTGTTGGGGATTTATTCAAAATTGAAGGCATACTGAACCAGCATGGCTACCACAGCATCTTGCAACGGCATGCTATTCCATCCGGTTTGCGTTTCGCTGGACCATCATTTATTTTTCAACAGGACAATGACCCCAAGCACACCTCCAGGCAGTGTAAGGGCTATTTGACCAAGAGGGAGAGTGATGGGGTGCTACGCCAGATGACCTGGCCTCCACAGTCACCATACCTGAACCCAATCTAGATGGCTTGGGGTGAGCTGGACCGCAGAGTGAAGGCAAAAGGGCCAACAAGTGCTAAGCATCTCTGGGAACTCCTTCAAGATTGTTGGAAGACCATTTCCGGTGACTACCTCTTGAAGCTCATCAAGAGAATGCCAAGAGTGTGCAAAGCAGTCATCAAAGCAAAAGGTGGCTACTTTGAAGTACCTAGACTATAAGACATATTTTCAGTTGTTTCACACTTTTTTGTTAAGTATTTAATTCCACATGTGTTAATTCATAGTTTTGATGCCTTCAGTGTGAATGTACAATTTTCATAGTCATGAAAATACAGAAAAATCTTTAAATGAGAAGGTGTGTCCAAACTTTTGGTCTGTACTGTACATACTGTACGACATACAGATTGTTAGTGGCAGGCCTCTAAAAATATTTCCTACGGGCATCATAATCACCCTTAAAAAATTTCTTGTGGGTGTTGTATGATGGTCACCATGGGGATATGGTGTTGGAGGATGAAAGGAAGGAGAAGGAGGAGTGTGACATAAAATAGACAAAATAAGGAAGTGTATACCCATGTCTTGGTGTGAAGACGTGTAAAGTCAAACACTAAATTTGACTTTATGTTCTGCTACTATCATCCGGTGGTGTTGAGAAGTCTGGCCCAATCCAGCCCTTGTTCAGTTTGAGTCAGCCTGTCAGCATTCTCAGTTGCCAGGCGGATGCACCTATCAGTTATAATACCCCCAGCGGCACTAAAAACCTGCTCTGACAAAACGCCAGTGGCAAGGCAGGCCAGGACCTCCAATGCATAGAAAGCCAATTCATGTCACGTGTCCAGCTTGTAAACCCAATAGTTATGAAGTACAGAGGAATTACGGAGGACATTGGTACGGTTGGCAAGGTACTCCTTCAGCATCTTCCAAAACTTTTCCCTCCTTGTCAGAGTACCCCGTGCATCAGGGCGTTGGGAGGTACTGAGAAAACTGTGGCGGACCTTTGACAGTGTTCCCCTGCCTCTGCTGCATTGTATTTGAGTCTACCTCGCCTGTATTCCTTGGTTGTCCAACAAACTGTGACCTCTGCTGCCAGCATTTTCAGATGGGAATTTTTTTAATAATTCTTCAACAAGGGCCTTCTGGTACTACAACATTTTATTAGACCTCTCTACCACGGGAAGGAGAGATAGAAATTTCTCCTTGTAGAATGGGGCTAGAAGTGTGACCAACCAGTAATTAGTGTTGGCCAAAATGCGTACATGCGAGGGTCACGTGAAAGGCAGTGGAACATAAAGTCAGCCACGTTTGCCAGACTGCCAACAGCCAACACTTCCCTGTTCTGACCAAGAGGATGACTGTCCATGCTCTCCTCCTCATCATCCTACTTTCCTCCTGATCCTTCTCTTCATTCTCCCTCTCCTCAGGCCATCCACTCTGAATAGACGGTATGACTGTTGTGTGAGTAGTACCATCTGTAGCGCAGGAAACCAGCTCCTGTTCCTCCTCCTCCTATCACCCAATCCGCATTGAGATGAGATGAGGCTGGACTGTGTAGCATCACCCTGTATAGTTCTTTGCTCCATCTCATCGTGCTCCGCCTGCAGTGCCTCCTCTTTAATTGTGAGCAGCGAGCGTTTCAGTAGACAGAGAAGAGGGATGGTGATGCTAATTATGTCATCATTGTCACTCACCATCTTGGTGGAGTCCTCAAAGTTTTGGAAGATGGCACAGATGTCTGACATCCATGCCCACTCATCAGCTCTTATGTACGGAGGCTGAACTGAATACTGACGGGCGTGTTGAAGCTGGTACTCAACAACTGCCCTCTGCTGCTCTCAAATCCTTCCCAACATCTGCAAGGTTGAGTTCCAATGCGTGGTGACATCACACACCAGTCGGTGTGCTTGAAGCTGCAAACGTTGCTGAAGCACAGCGAGGGCTACGGATGCTGTAGGTGACCTTCTGAAATAAGCATACATGCGGCATACTTTCACAAGTAGCTCCGGGTAGGTTCTGAGAAACCGCTGAACCCTTAGGTTGAGCACATGGGCCAGGCATGGTACATGTGTGAAGATGCCAAGCCTCAGAGCCGCCACATGGTTCCGGCCATTGTCACACACGACCATGCCTGGCTGTAGGTTCAGCGGTGACAGCAAAAGATTTGTCTGCTGTGTTACAGCTGTCAACACCTCTGCAGCTGTGTTCGGTTTGTCACTTAAGCATGTTAGCTTCACAAGAGCCTGTTGCCGCTTGGCCAAGGCAGTGCTACAGTGGTTCCAGCTTCCGAATGATGTGGTCATTTTGGAGATGGAGGCTGAAGAGGAGGAGGAGGTGCAGGAGCTGTAGAATGTGTATAAAGTGGGGGCAACTCTGATTGACCCAAAGCCTGCAATCCTCGGCGTCGGGAGGACATGTTCCATCCCAGGGTCTGACTGGGTCCCGGGTTCCACTTTACTGACCCAGTGTGCTGTCAGTGAGATGTACCATCCCTGGCCACAAGCACTTGTCCACGTGTTCGTGGCTAGGTGGACCATCCCAGTAACTGCGTTGGTGAGGGCACAGGTAATGTTCTGGGACACGTGCTCGTGTAAGGCGGGGATGGGACACCATGAGAAATAGTGGCGGCTGGGGACTGAGTACAGAGGGACAGCCACCACCATGAGGTTGTGGAAACATTCCTTCTCCAAGAGCCTAAAATGCAACATTTCAAGTGCAAACATTCGAGAAATGTGGCAGTTTAGTATTGTGGCCTGTGGGGCGTTGGCTACATACTTGCGCTTGCGTTCAAAGGACTGGGGAAGGGACAGCTGAACGCTGCGCTGGGACAAGGACGTGGACATGGTTGCTTGTGGGTGGTGGTTGCAAGTGTGCAACAACAGGTGCAGGGCGGGAGGCATCTTCACATGCGCCATGGACAAGGGATTGGCGTGCACGCACAACAGCGGAACAGACAGTGGTGTCACCCGCAGACACTGTTTCTTGATCCTGACGTTCGGCCCAACTAGTCAGGTGCTTTGCTGTCATGTGCCTGAGCATGCTGGCTGTGGTCAAGCTGGTAGTTTTGCTGCCCCTGCTGATGCTGGCATGGCAGATGTTGCAAATGGCCTTTTTGGGGTTAACTGGACAGTCTTAAAAAACAGCCAGACTTGGGAAGACCTAACAGTTGGACTGGCAACTTAACTCGTGTTGGTGATCTGGGGAACAGTTGCCCGCCTTGTGTCTGTGGCCATCCATCTGCTTGTTCCTGCCTGTTGTGCTGCTATGGTTCCCTCCCCCTCTGCGCTGCTGTCCTCGCTATGCATGTCACCTTGCCAGGTTGGATCAGTGACTTCATCGTCTACCACCTAGTATTCCACGTACGCACCCTGGGCCTCCTCCTGACTTGCTGGCAATTGTGTCTCATCATCATCATCCATCTCTTGTGACAGTAATTGCACTTTCCCACCATCGGCTTCGTGTGACTGTGGCTGCTCAAATATTTGGGCATCGGCATGGTGGTAGGAAGGAGGATCAGGTTGAGGAATATGTGGCCCAGACTCATTGGCTACTGAGACTGGACTGTGTGGAAGACAGGATGGTGGTGGTGACAAACTGACTGGAAGAATTATCTGCTTTGCAACAAACAAACTTTTCATACTGCTCTTGCTTCAATAGTGGTATTCCATGGCCCCCTACAAAGTGGGACAGGAAGTTAGTGCGACATGACGTGGGTGCTTGCTGTGCTATCTCAGCAGGCACAATTTTAGCTTGCCCACAGCCTCTGCATGCACCATCACCATCGCGTCCACTTCCCCGTCCCTTGCCACGCGCCTTGCTCATTTTAAATGGAGCATAATATTTGTCATGTTCTCAAAAATTTCAGGATTATGACCGCAATAATATGGGATCACGTCTGATGACCACGGTTTTAGGCAGTGGCCTAATAGTATGGTATTGGTCAGCGACCAAGTATGAATAGGTTTGAACAACACACAACTGGCAGACTTTAAATGGAGTATAATATTTGTCACGTTCCCAAAATGGCAGGATTATTAGCACAGTAATATCGGATCACGTCTGATGACTATGGTTTTAAGCAGTGGCCTAACAGTATGGTATTAGTCATCAACCAAGTATGAATAGGTTTGAACAACACACAACTGGCAGCCTCTAAATGGAGTATGATATTTGTCACATTCCCAAAAATGGCAGGATTATTACCGCAGTAATATAAGATCACATCTGATGACAACGGTTTTAGGCAGTGGCCTAATAGTATGGTATTGTTCAGCAGCTAAGTGTGAATAGGTTTGAAGAACACACAACTGGCAGACTTTAAATGGAGTATAATATTTGTCATGTTCCCAAAAATGTCAGGATTATTGCATCAGTAATATAGAATCACGTCTGATGACCACGGTTTTAGGCAGTGGCCTAAATGTATTGTATTGGTCAGTGACCAAGTGTGAATAGGTTTGAATAACACACAACTGGCAGACTTTAAATGGAGTATAATACTTGTCATGTTCCCAAAAATGGCAGGATTATTACCGCAGTAATATTGGATCATGTCTGAGGACCACGGTTTTAGGCAGTGGCCTAATAGTATGGTATTGGTCAGCGACCAAGTATGAATAGGTTTGAACAATACACAACTGGCAGACTTTAAATGGAATATATTATTTGTCACGTTCCCAAAAATGTCAGGATTATTACCGCAGTAATATCGGATCACGTCTGATGACTACGGTTTTCAGCAGTGGCCTAAAAGTATGGTATTGGTTAGCAACCAAATATGAATAGGTCTGAACAACACACAACTGGCAGACTTTAAATGGAGCACAATATTTGTCACGTTCCCAAAAATGTCAGTATTATTACCTCAGTAATATAAGATCACATCTGATGACCACGGTTTTAGGCAGTTGCCTAATAGTATGGCAATGGTCAGTGACCAAGTGTGAATAGGTTTGAAAAACACACAACTGGCAGACTTTAAATGGAGCATAATATTTGTCACGTTCCCAAAAATGTCTGGATTATTACCGCAGTAATAAAAGCTCACGTCTGATGACCACGGTTTTAGGCAGTGGCCCAATAGTATGGTATTGGTCAGTGACCAAGTGTACGTAGGTTTGAACAACACACAACTGGCAGACTTTAAATGGAGTATAATATTTGTCACGTTCCCAAAAATGTCAGGATTATTACCGCAGTAATATTTGATCATGTCTGATGACCACGGTTTTAGGCAGTGGCCTAATAGTTTTGCATTGGTCAGCGACCAAGTGTTAATAGGTTTCAACAACACACAACTGGCAGACTTTAAATGGAGTATGATATTTGTCACATTCCCAAAAATGGCAGGATTATTACCGCAGTAATATAAGATCACATCTGATGACAATGGTTTTAGGCAGTGGCCTAATAGTATGGTATTGTTCAGCAACCAAGTGTGAATAGGCTTGAAGAACACACAACTGGCAGACTTTAAATGGAGTATAATATTTGTCACGTTCCCAAAAATGTCTGGATTATTACCGCAGTAATAAAAGCTCACGTCTGATGACTACGGTTTTAGGCAGTGGCCCAATAGTATGGTATTGGTCAGTGACCAAGTGTACATAGGTTTGAACAACACACAACAGGCAGACTTTAAATGGGGTATAATATCTGTCACGTTCCCAGAAATGTCAGGATTATTAACGCCGTAATATTGGATCATGTCTGATGACCACGATTTTAGGCAGTGGCCTAATAGTTTTGTATTGATCAGCGACCAAGTGTGAATAGGTTTGAACAACACACAACTGGCAGACTTTAAATGGAGTATAAAATTTGTCACTTTGCCAAAAATATCTGGATTATTACGGCAGTAATATTGGATCACGTCTGATGACCACGATTTTAGGCAGTGGCCTAATAGTATGGTATTGGTCAGCGACCAAGTGTGAATAGGTTTGAACAACACACAACTGGCAGACTTTAAATGAGTATAATGTTTGTCACGTTCCCAAGAATGTCAAATGTCAGAATCATTACCGCAGTAATATCGGATCACGTCTGATGACCACGGTTTTAGGCAGTGGCCTAACAGTATGGTATTAGTTAGCGACCAAGTATGAACAGGTTTGAACAACACACAACTGGCAGACTTTAAATGAAGTATAATATTTGTCACGTTCCCAAAAATGTCAGGATTATTACCGCAGTAATATTGGATCATGTCTGATGACTACGGTTTTAGGCAGTGGCCTAATAGTATGGTATTGGTCAGTGACAAAGTGTGAATAGGTTTGAACATCACACAACTGGCAGACTTTAAATGGATTTTATTATTTGTCACGTTTCCAAAAATGTCAGGATTATTACCGCATTAATATAGGATCACGTCTGATGACCACGGTTTTAGGCAGTGGCCTAAAAGTATGGTATTGGTCAGCGACCAAGTGTGAATAAGTTTAAACAACACACGACTGGCAGACTTTAACCCCTTTAAAGCCCATGATGAACTAATATGCATCTGTGCCCTGGGACTTAAGAGCCTGACCTGTATTATTACGTCATCGCGATCGCGCGCGCACACAGGCTGTGCGGGCACGATCACCGCCGGGTGTCAGCTGATTGTCACAGCTGACACCAGGTACTATGTGCAGGGAGTGGTCCCGCACCGCTCCCGGCAAATTAACCCCCGCATTGCTGCGATCGAAGTCGATCACAGCATTGCGGTGGCTAAGGGGAGGTGATCGCAATACTCACCTCCTCTTCCGGCCTCCAGTGCTCTCTGCCGCGGCTTCCCGGGTGTTGCCATGACGACCTGATGTCGTCATGACTAGAGATGAGCGTTGTTCGACTTGAACTGTTCGCCAATCTCAAATTCGAGCTGTTTTGGGCGGTGTTCGAGCCGTTCGGCGAACACGAACGATTTGAGAAAAATTCGGCTGTTCGAGGTTATGTTTGATAACTGTTCATGCACCAAAATCATAACTGGATTTTTTCTCAGTAATGATGAAAATTAATGTTAATACGCAGTTTGAGTGTACAGCGGGGTGGGGGGAGGGGCAGGGGATGGATCTCTGCAGGAATAATGAAGATCTCCATTTTTTTTTCTCTTTCCCGCATTTACAGTGGGGAGGTGCAATCTGTCAGCCTATTAGCAGCGCACACACGGAGCGAAGTGCTTTTTTTCACACAAGCAAGGGCATGTGTCATTGGCAGTGTATGTCACATGTCCTTGCCCTATAAGACCAAGCCATTTTCCCCGTCGCCACCATTTTCTCACTGCTGCAGCTGCGTGTTAGACGGCACCGCTGTTGCTGTGTGCGCTATACCTTGTTAATTTCAAGCCAATTTTCGCACAAATCTACAGATAGCTTGGGAGTAGGGAATAGTTGTGATTGCAGTCCTTTTAAGGACTAGGTTACAGCATTTCCTACGACTTTTATCAGGTAGGTCTGTGCTCTTAAATAGATAGATTGTGGGAGTAAAGACTAATTGTAATTGCAGTCCTTTTCAGGACTAGGTTACATCAGTTCCTATCAGTTTTTGCCAGGCAGGTCTGTGCCAGTGCTGTGCAAGTTTTTTTCACAGCATTTGGCTGAATCTAGCAAAGCTAATCCTTTTTGGCCTATTGCAGAGTGTGTTAGTCAGTGGAGTAGCCTATCTGTGTTGCAAGATATACCACCTGTGTATAGAATACCAATTTTTTTACTGCACCTAGTGAAGTAAAATCTTTTGGGCATAGCATCATTCTATTAGTCCATCTATACTGACCTCCATCAGGTTGCAAATTGAATATAATTTTTTTCTGCATCTAGCTCTGAAAAAATATTTGGGCTTCTAGCAGTGTGTGGGACTTGTTCTATTAGTCCATCTATACTGACCTCCATCAGGTTGCAAACTGAATATAATTTTTTTCTGCATCTAGCTCTGAAAAAATATTTGGGCTTCTAGCAGTGTGTGGGACTTGTTCTATTAGTCCATCTATACTGACCTCCAACAGGTTGCAAACTGAATATAATATTTTTCTGCATCTAGCTCTGAAAAAATATTTGGCCTTCTAGCAGTGTGTGGGACTTGTTCTATTAGTCCATCTATACTGACCTCCATCACGCTGCAAATTCAAAATAATTTTTTGTCTGCATCTAGCTCTGAAAAAATATTTGGCCTTCTAGCAGTGTGTGGGACTTTCTCTATTAGTCCATCTATACTGACCTCCATCAGGTTGCAAATTAAAAATAATTTTTATCTGCATCTACTTCTGAAAAAATATTTGGGCTTCTAGCTGTGTGTGGGACTTGTTCTATTAGTCCATCTATACTGACCTCCATCAGGTTGCAAACTGAATATAAATTTTTTCTGCATCTAGCTCTGAAAAAATATTTGGCCTTCTAGCAGTGTGTGGGACTTTCTCTATTAGTCCATCTATACTGACCTCCATCAGGTTGCAAATTAAAAATAATTTTTATCTGCATCTAGCTCTGAAAAAATATTTGGCCTTCTAGCAGTGTGTGGGACTTTCTCTATTAGTCCATCTATACTGACCTCCATCAGGTTGCAAATTAAAAATAATTTTTTGTCTGCATCTAGCTCTGAAAAAAATATTTGGCCTTCTAGCAGTGTGTGGGACTTTCTCTATTAGTCCATCTATACTGACCTCCATCAGGTTGCAAATTAAAAATAATTTTTATCTGCATCTATCTCTGAAAAAATATTTGGGCTTCTAGCTATGTGTGGGACTTGTTCTATTAGTCCATCTATACTGACCACCATCAGGTTGAAAACTGAATATAATTTTTTTCTGCATCTAGCTCTGAAAAAATATTTGGCCTTCTAGCAGTGTGTGGGACTTTCTCTATTAGTCCATCTATACTGACCTCCATCAGGTTGCAAATTAAAAATAATTTTTATCTGCATCTAGATCTGAAAAAATATTTGGCCTTCTAGCAGTGTGTGGGACTTTCTCTATTAGTCCATCTATACTGACCTCCATCAGGTTGCAAATTAAAAATAATTTTTTCTCTGCATCTAGCTCTGAAAAAATATTTGGCCTTCTAGCAGTGTGTGGGACTTTCTCTATTAGTCCATCTATACTGACCTCCATCAGGTTGCAAATTCAAAATAATTTTTTGTCTGCATCTAGCTCTGAAAAAATATTTGGCCTTCTAGCAGTGTGTGGGACTTTCTCTATTAGTCCATCTATGCTGACCTCCATCAGGCTGCAAATTAAAAATAATTTTTATCTGCATCTACCTCTGAAAAAATATTTGGCCTTCTAGCTGTGTGTGGGACTTGTTCTATTAGTCCATCTATACTGACCTCCATCAGGTTGCAAACTGAATATAATTTTTTTCTGCATCTAGCTCTGAAAAAATATTTGGCCTTCTAGCAGTGTGTGGGACTTTCTCTATTAGTCCATCTATACTGACCTCCATCAGGTTGCAAATTAAAAATAATTTTTTGTCTGCATCTAGCTCTGAAAAAAATATTTGGCCTTCTAGCAGTGTGTGGGACTTTCTCTATTAGTCCATCTATACTGACCTCCATCAGGTTGCAAATTAAAAATAATTTTAATCTGCATCTACCTCTGAAAAAATATTTGGGCTTCTAGCTATGTGTGGGACTTGTTCTATTAGTCCATCTATACTGACCTCCATCAGGTTGCAAACTGAATATAATTTTTTTCTGCATCTAGCTCTGAAAAAATATTTGGCCTTCTAGCAGTGTGTGGGACTTTCTCTATTAGTCCATCTATACTGACCTCCATCAGGTTGCAAATTAAAAATAATTTTTATCTGCATCTAGATCTGAAAAAATATTTGGCCTTCTAGCAGTGTGTGGGACTTTCTCTATTAGTCCATCTATACTGACCTCCATCAGGTTGCAAATTAAAAATAATTTTTTCTCTGCATCTAGCTCTGAAAAAATATTTGGCCTTCTAGCAGTGTGTGGGACTTTCTCTATTAGTCCATCTATACTGAGACCTCCATCAGGTTGCAAATTCAAAATAATTTTTTGTCTGCATCTAGCTCTGAAAAAATATTTGGCCTTCTAGCAGTGTGTGGGACTTTCTCTATTAGTCCATCTATGCTGACCTCCATCAGGCTGCAAATTAAAAATAATTTTTATCTGCATCTACCTCTGAAAAAATATTTGGCCTTCTAGCTGTGTGTGGGACTTGTTCTATTAGTCCATCTATACTGACCTCCATCAGGTTGCAAACTGAATATAATTTTTTTCTGCATCTAGCTCTGAAAAAATATTTGGCCTTCTAGCAGTGTGTGGGACTTTCTCTATTAGTCCATCTATACTGACCTCCATCAGGTTGCAAATTAAAAATAATTTATATCTGCATCTAGCTCTGAAAAAATATTTGGCCTTCTAGCAGTGTGTGGGACTTTCTCTATTAGTCCATCTATACTGACCTCCATCAGGTTGCAAATTAAAAATAATTTTTTGTCTGCATCTAGCCTGAAAAAATATTTGGCCTTCTAGCAGTGTGTGGGACTTTCTCTATTAGTCCATCTATACTGACCTCCATCAGGTTGCAAACTGAATATAATTTTTTTCTGCATCTACCTCTGAAAAAATATTTGGGCTTCTAGCTGTGTGTGGGACTTGTTCTATTAGTCCATCTATACTGACCTCCATCAGGTTGCAAACTGAATATAATGTTTTTCTGCATCTAGCTCTGAAAAAATATTTGGCCTTCTAGCAGTGTGTGGGACTTTCTCTATTAGTCCATCTATACTGACCTCCATCAGGTTGCAAATTCAAAATAATTATTTGTCTGCATCTAGCTCTGAAAAAATATTTGGCCTTCTAGCAGTGTGTGGGACTTTCTCTATTAGTCCATCTATACTGACCTCCATCAGGCTGCAAATTAAAAATAATTTTTATCTGCATCTACCTCTGAAAAAATATTTGGACTTCTAGCTGTGTGTGGGACTTGTTCTATTAGTCCATCTATACTGACCTCCATCAGGTTGCAAACTGAATATAATTTTTTTCTGCATCTAGCTCTGAAAAAATATTTGGCCTTCTAGCAGTGTGTGGGACTTTCTCTATTAGTCCATCTATACTGACCTCCATCAGGTTGCAAATTAAAAATAATTTATATCTGCATCTAGCTCTGAAAAAATATTTGGCCTTCTAGCAGTGTGTGGGACTTTCTCTATTAGTCCATCTATACTGACCTCCATCAGGTTGCAAATTAAAAATAATTTTTTGTCTGCATCTAGCCTGAAAAAATATTTGGCCTTCTAGCAGTGTGTGGGACTTTCTCTATTAGTCCATCTATACTGACCTCCATCAGGTTGCAAACTGAATATAATTTTTTTCTGCATCTACCTCTGAAAAAATATTTGGGCTTCTAGCTGTGTGTGGAACTTGTTCTATTAGTCCATCTATACTGACCTCCATCAGGTTGCAAACTGAATATAATGTTTTTCTGCATCTAGCTCTGAAAAAATATTTGGCCTTCTAGCTGTGTGTGGGACTTGTTCTATTAGTCCATCTATACTGACCTCCATCAGGTTGCAAACTGAATATAATTTTTTTCCGCATCTAGCTCTGAAAAAATATTTGGCCTTCTAGCAGTGTGTGGGACTTTCTCTATTAGTCCATCTATACTGACCTCCATCAGGTTGCAAATTAAAAATAATTTATATCTGCATCTAGCTCTGAAAAAATATTTGGCCTTCTAGCAGTGTGTGGGACTTTCTCTATTAGTCCATCTATACTGACCTCCATCAGGTTGCAAATTAAAAATAATTTTTTGTCTGCATCTAGCTCTGAAAAAATATTTGGCCTTCTAGCAGTGTGTGGGACTTTCTCTATTAGTCCATCTATACTGACCTCCATCAGGTTGCAAACTGAATATATTTTTTTCTGCATCTACCTCTGAAAAAATATTTGGGCTTCTAGCTGTGTGTAGGACTTGTTCTATTAGTCCATCTATACTGACCTCCATCAGGTTGCAAACTGAATACAATTTTTTCTGCATCTACCTCTGAAAAAATATTTGGGCTTCTAGCTGTGTGTGGGACTTGTTCTATTAGTCCATCTATACTGACCTCCATCAGGTTGCAAATTGAATATAATTTTTTTCTGCATCTAACCCAGCCAATAGTTTTGGCCTAATACCACAGTTTGGCCACTCAGCTCTGCTCGGTTCCCATCCATTGTTTTTTTGTGCAAACAACTCCAGAGTTGTGAATTAGTTAACCACCAAAATGAGTGGAAAAAGGCCTGCTGCTGGTAGAAAGGGGAATAGGCGTGTTGGGAAGGGGAAAAAAGGTTGTGTCCGTGGGGTAGGTGTTAAAGCAACAGTAACAAGTAACATCTGCAGAAGAAAGACCATCTTCCAGCCAAACTAAAATGTCTACTTCTTTTAGCGGACAATGTGATACGATCCCTTTCTTACGGCCACGCCAATCGCTACAAATTCCAGATGAGGCACAAAAACAGCAGGTGCTTCAACGGATATCAAGTGCTCCTTTAAGTGGGCTCTCCTCCACATCAACTTCAACATCACAAATACTCCAGTCCTCAAAGGTGTCACCCCAATCGCACTTGCTTCCTCACAGCTCCCAAATCTCCAGCTGCTCGTCTGAGTATGAGGTAGAACAGATGGTTGAGTCTGCAGAGCTGTTTACTCATACTATAGCCTGGGAATCAGAGGTCGACTCCAGCGCTTCTGTGAATCCAGACGAGGAAATGATCTGCACTGATGCCCAGAATCTTTATGAGTCAGATCCAGGACCAGACGCAGAAGGTTCTGACCATAATGTAGACCCTCATTCCCAAACTGTAACTCCTGTTGGTGGAGACAATGAGGAAGACGATGATGAGTCTCAAATACCTGATTGGAGCGACAACTTTAGTTTTTTGTCAGGGCAGGAACAGGTTGGCTCTGAGGACGACGGGTGTGATAACGCACAGAGTGATGATGATGAGGTTGGAGATCCCACTTACTGTCAACCCACAGTCAGCCAAGAGATGAGGTCAGCAGAGGAGGTGGAGGAAGATGCTAGTGACGACGAGGTCAGGTTGCGCCTTCCTGGACAGAGACATAGTACTGGAAGCACGTCAACAACTGCATCCTCAAACACAACTCTGCCTCTCACCACAAGTCGTGGTGGCTCTTCAGGTCGCATGGGTGCTAAGCCTTGCATAGCCTGGGCATTTTTTCAGATCGATAAAGATGACCCAACTCGTGTTATCTGTAACATTTGTCAGCAAAAGCTAAGTAGAGGCCAAAAAATACATAGTTTGAGTACTTCATGCATGAACCGGCACATGGACATGAAGCATAAGTTGCAGTGGGAAGCTCAGTGTGCTACAATGCGGCCTAGCCGGCCGGGCCAACCACCGTCTGCCATATCTTGTGCATCCGCAGCCTCTTCATCCTCTGTGACTGGGGGGACAGCAGTCACACCTGTTTTGGGGCGCAGACCTGCCACCTCTTTACCCGCAACAGCCAGCGTGATTGGCATGTCATCATTTTCTTTGGAGGTGGTAACACCAGCTGGTGTTGAGCGCTGTCCGACATCGATAGCACCACCTTTGGATCAAGGCAACCTAACATGTCCGCCTGCATCTTCCTCACAGACCGGCAGTTTGCCGGGGACACCCTTATCAACCCCGTCTAAGCACAATAGCCAGCCCTCGGTCCCTCAGATGTGGACAAGTAAAAGACCATTTCCTCCTAGCCATGAGAAAGCTAAGAGGTTGAATTTCACCATCTGCAAGCTCTTGGCTACAGAAATGCTGCCTTTCCGCCTGGTGGACACAGAGGATTTTCGAGACCTTATGTCCGTCGCAGTGCCCCAGTACCAGATGCCCAGTCGGCACTACTTCTCAAAGAAAGGTGTGCCTGCGCTCCACCAGCATGTCGCACACAACATCACCGCTTCTTTGAGAAACTCTGTGTGTGACAGGGTGCATTTCACCACAGACACTTGAACGAGTAGGCATGGACAGGGGCGTTACATGTCGCTGACTGGGCACTGGGTAACTATGGTGACAGCAGGACAAGGGGCTGCTGTCCAAGTCTTGCCGTCCCCACGAGTTGTGCGTCAATCCTCTTTATGTCAAAGTTCCTCCACTGCTTCTGCCTCCTCAACCTCCTCTCGGTCTTCCACCTGCACCCAAAGCCTGTCTGGTCATGCCACAAGCTTTCTAACTGCGCAGAAGGGATCCTGCACACCTCCTTACTATGCTGGCAGTAGGGCTCAACATCATCAGGCGGTTTTTACTTTGAAATATCTGGGAAATGTGAATCACACAGCTGAGGAGTTGTGGTCAGCTCTGGAGAACCAATTTCATGAATGGTTGTCTCCACTGGACCTGAAACCAGGGAAGGCCGTGTGCGACAATGCTGCAAACCTGGGTGCGGCCCTTCGCCGGGGCAATGTCACACACGTGCCTTGCATGGCTCACATGTTGAACCTGGTTGTCCAGCAATTTTTAGCCCACTATCCCACACTAGATGGCCTTCTGCAGAGGGCACGGTCGCTGTGTGCTCACTTCCGCCGTTCGCATCCCGCAGCTCAGCGACTAACATCTCTACAGAAGTCATTGGGCCTGCCACTTCACCGGCTAAAATGCAATGTGCCTACCCGGTGGAATTCAACTCTGCACATGTTGCAGCGACTGTGGCAGCACCGACAAGCCCTGGTGCAATACGTTCTGACGTATAGCCTGGGCCAACGAGATCCAGAGGTGGGGCAAATCACGCTGGAGGAGTGGTCTCAGATCAGGGACCTATGCACCCTTCTGCACAGTTTTGAAATGGCGACGAAGATGTTTAGTGCTGACGATGCCATTATCAGCATGACTATTCCGGTGATTTACATGCTGGAGCACATGTTAAACAGAATTCGGAGTCAGGTGGTGGCACAAGAGGAGGTGGAGGAAGTAGAGGAGGAGGAGTTGTATGCGGAAGGGCTTACATCTGCAAGGTCCAGACGGTCGGCAGCACCAAGGCGGCAGGCATGTGAGGGTGGGGGAGATGGTTTTACCAGGGCGCATGGTAGCAGCCAAACTAGTGAGGAAGGTGCAGGAGCCCAGGAAGAAGTGGAGGACGAACTGATGGAAGACTCATCAGATGAGGGAGACCTTGATCACATTTCTGTTGTGCGAGGTTGGGGGGAGAGGACAGAGGAAGGAAGCATGATTGTTACCTCGCCACCAACACAACAGGGACTTGGTGCTCCTGGATGCGCAACACACATGAGTGCCTTCTTGCTGCACTACCTGCAACATAACCCTCGAATTGTGAGAATTAGAAATAATCCTGACTACTGGGTTGCCACACTGTTAGGTCCCCCGGTACAAAAGTAAATTTGCAGAAATTATTCCTGCCATAGAAAGGGATGCACGCATGCAGGAGTATCAGCAGAGACTGTTGCAGAATCTTACATGTGCTTTTCCACAAAACACCAGTGGTGCACGTAGTGAATCTCACAGTTCCAACTTGCCAACCGTGGGACCGTCAAGTGTTCAACACTCAAACCGTAACAGAACCACAGTATCTGCTGGTAACATCAATTTTGCGGAATCATTTCACCACTTTTTTAGCCCATCCTTTGCAAGGCCACAGGAGACAAGAAGTCTGACACATAGTCAACGCCTAGAGACGATGGTACAGGAGTATCCATGAGTAAACATTGAAGCCATGACTGTGTCACTGGACCCTTGCTCTTTTTGGGCTTCCAATCTGGATAAATGGCCGGAGCTAGCCACTTACGCCTTGGAGATCTTGTCATGCCCCGCAGCCAGCGTTCTGTCTGAACGTGTGTTCAGCGCTGCTGGTGGTGTGCTGACAGATAAGCGCACGTGGCTCTCCACTGATAATGTAGACAGACTCACGTTCATAAAGATGAACAAATCATGGATCCGAATCGACTTTTCTACCCCTGTGTCATCCTGGGCAGAGTAAAAGCTTGATGATTGGTTAAAATCACCCTACCAACCGTTTTAAGCTTTCAAATTACTAATCATGTTTATCTGTATCTTGACTGGAAAATAATTTGGGCTTTGTAGCAGTGTGCAGCACTGATCCTATTAGTAGTGTTGAGCCACCCCCGTAGTGTTCGGGTTCGGTTCGGTTCGTCGAACACCGGGATGTTCGAGGAACTGTTCGTCGAACTGTTCGTCGAACACCTTAGAACACCGTCGAACACCGTTAAAACCAATGGCAGGCAAACAAAAACACATAGAAACACATAGAAAACACCTGCAAAGGTGTCCAAAAGCTGACAAACTGCTCAGAAGACACTCTCTTTAAAAAAGCCGGCCGGCAAATTCAGCAGCGGCATACACCGGTACCCGACAATTTAGACAAGAAGGAATAGAGCATCACACATAGATTAGATAGATAGAAACATGTCAGTCACACATATAAGAAGCACAGTGACAGTGTTGGTTACTGCACTTGTCATTTAGTGTAAAGTATTTATTAAAAAAAATATTAGTGTTTTCATGCACCGTCTCTTTAAAAAATCCGGCCGGCAATTCAGCATCTGTACCCGACAATTTAGAACAGAAAGAATAGAGCTTCACACATAGATTAGATAGATAGAAACATGTCAGTCACATATATAATAAGTACAGTGATAGTGTTGCTTACTGTACTTGTCATTTAGTGTAAAGGATTTATTTAAAAAAATAATAGTGTTTTCATGCACTGTCTCTTTAAAAAAGCCGGCCGGCAATTCAGCAGCGGTACCCGACAATTTAGAACAGAAAGATAGAGCATCACACATAGATTAGATAGATAGAAACATGTCAGTCACATATATATGAAGTACAGAGATAGTGTTGGTTACTGTACTTGTCATTTAGTATTAAAATAAAGGATTTATTATTAAAAAAATTGGCGTGGGGTTCCCCTTAATTTTAGGCTCTAGCGGAGGTTAAGCAGACGGCTGGGGCAGATGTTTGAAGCCTGGGAAGGGGGTAATACCCACGGAGCTTCCCAGGCTACTAATATCAGCCCCCAGCTGAATACATAGCCTTTACTAGCTATTAAAATGGGGGACCCCCAAAAAAAATGACGTGGGGTCCCCCCTAATTTAATAGCTAGCAAAGGCTAGGCAGACAGCTGGGGGCTGATATTAATAGCCCAGGAAGGGAGCCATGAATATTGGCCCCCTCCCAGGCTAGAAACACCAGCCGTCAGCCGCCCCAGAAATGGCGCATTCATAGGATGCGCCAATTCTGGCACTTAGCCTCGCTCTTCCACGCTGCCCTGGTGCGGTGGCAGGGGGTAATAGGGTTGGGGTTGATGTCAGCTTATAATGCCAGCTGACATCAAGCCCAGGTTAGTAATGGAGAGGCGTCTATAAGACACCCCCATTACTAACCCCATAGTCAAAGTTAAAAAAAACACAAACACCCAGAATAAAGTCCTTTAATTGAAATAAAGACACAATCCTTTATTGTTCTAAATTAAACCATACTTACCATCACGCCCATTCCAGCTGAAGCCAACGATCTCCTGCAATAAAAGAAAAATAATAAAGCAACCTCATCCTTACCTTTCCATGGTTCCCACGACAGCTTCAGCTCTGCTACATCGAGATGACAGGCTGGACCGCAGCAGAACGCTGCCATCCAGCCTGTCATCCCGCAGACACTGAGAAGCGCAGGCTTGCTTGCGCTGCTCAGCGTCTCTCTGTGACGACATCCAGATGAGCCGCGTTCATGTCCAATGAACTCGGCTCACCTCATGCACGTCACTGACAGCGTGGGAAAATTCTCACGCTGAAGCGCTGATTGCAGGAGAATTTTCCCACGCTGTCAGTGACGTGCAGGAGGTGAGCTGAGTTCATTGGACATGAGCTCACCTCATGCACATCACTGACAGCGTGGGAGAATTCTCCTGCACTCAGCACTTCAGCGTGAGAATTTTCCCACGCTGTCAGTGACGTGCATGAGGTGAGCCGAGTTCATTGGACATGACCTCGGCTCATCTGGATGCCGTCACAGCGAGACAGTGAGGAGCGCAAGCATGCCTGCGCTTCTCAGTGTCTGCGGGATGACAGACTGGATGGCAGCGTTCTGCTGCGGTCCAGCCAGTCATCTCGATGTAGCAGAGCTGAAGCTGTCGTGGGAACCATGGAAAGGTAAGGATGAGGTTGGTTTATTATTTTTCTTTTATTGCAGGAGATCGTTGGCTTCAGCTGGAATGGGTGTGATGGTAAGTATGGTTTAATTTAGAACAATAAAGAATTGTGTCTTTATTTCAATTAAAGGACTTTATTCTGGGTGTTGTGTTTTTTTTAAATACTTTACTAGAAATTCATGGCGGTCATGTCTAATACTGGCGTGACCCCATGAATTTTGGGCTTGGGGCCAGCTGATAATACCAAGCTGGCCCTAACCCCTTTATTACCCAGTGAGCCACCGCACCAGGGCCCTGGATGAGTTGGGTACAGCGCCAGAAGATGGCGCTTCTATGAACGCGCCATTTTCCGGGGTGGCTGCGGACTGCAATTTGTAGCGGGGGGGGCCCAGAAAGCTTGGGCCTCCCTGCGCTGCAGATTCCAGCCCCCAGCTGCCTAGTTGTACCTGGCTGGACACAAAAATAGGGCGAAGCCCCACGTACTTTTTTTTTAATTATTTCATGAAATTCATGAAATAATTAAGAAAAAAAGGGCTTCCCTATATTGTTGTGTCCGGCCAGGTACAAATAGGCAGCTGGTGGATGGGGGCAGCCCGTTCCTGCCTGCTGTACCTGGCTGGACACAAATATAGTGCGAAGCCCCACATCAATTTTTTTAAATTATTTCAGGAAATTCATGAAATAATTTAAAAAAAATTGACGTGGGGCTTCGCACTATATTTGTGTCCAGCCAGGTACAGCAGGCAGGAACGGGCTGCCCCCAACCACCAGCTGCCTATTTGTACCTGGCCGGACACAACAATATAGGGAAGCCCTTTTTTTCTTAATTATTTCATGAAATAATTTAAAGAAAATTGATGTGGGGCTTCGCCCTGTTTTTGTGTCCAGCCAGGTACAACTAGGCAGCTGGGGGCTGGAATCCGCAGCGCAGGGAGGCCCAAGCTTTCTGGGCCACCCCCGCTGCAAATTGCAGTCCGCAGCCATCCCGGAAAATGGCGCGTTCATAGAAGCGCCATCTTCTGGCGCTGTACCCAACTCATCCAGGGCCCTGATGCGGTGGCTCACTGGGTAATAAAGGGGTTAGGGCCAGCTTGGCATTATCAGCTGGCCCTAAGCCCGAAATTCATGGGGTCACGCCAATATTAGACATGACCACCATGAATTTCTAGTAAAGTATTTAAAAAAAACACAACACCCAGAAAAAAGTCCTTTAATTGAAATAAACACACAATTCTTTATTGTTCTAAATTAAACCATACTTACCATCACGCCCATTCCAGCTGAAGCCAACGATCTCCTGAAATAAAAGAAAAATAATAAAGCAACATCATCCTTACCTTTCCATGGTTCCCATGACAGCTTCAGCTCTGCTACATCGAGATGACAGGCTGGACCGCAGCAGAACGCTGCCATCCAGCCTGTCATCCCGCAGACACTGAGAAGCGCAGGCTTGCTTGCGCTCCACAGTGTCTCTCTGTGAGGGCATCCAGATGAGCCGAGTTAATGTCCAATGAACTCGGCTAACCTCATGCACGTCACTGACAGCGTGGGAAAATTCTCCTGCACTCAGCGCTTCAGCGTGGGAGAATTCTCACACTGAAGCGCTGAGTGCAGGAGAATTCTCCCACGCTGTCAGTGACGTGCAGGAGGTGAGCTGAGTTCATTGGACATGAGCTCACCTTATGCACGTCACTGACAGCGTGGGAGAATTCTCCTGCACTCACCGCTTCAGCGTGAGAATTTTCCCACGCTGTCAGTGACGTGCATGAGGTGAGCCGAGTTCATTGGACATGAACTCGGCTCATCTGGATGTCGTCACAGAGAGACGCTGAGCAGCGCAAGCAAGCCTGCGCTTCTCAGTGTCTGCGGGATGACAGGCTGGATGGCAGCGTTCTGCTGCGGTCCAGCCTGTCATCTCGATGTAGCAGAGCTGAAGCTGTCGTGGGAACCATGGAAAGGTAAGGATGAGGTTGCTTTATTATTTTTCTTTTATTGCAGGAGATCGTTGGCTTCAGCTGGAATGGGCGTGACGGTAAGTATGGTTTAATTTAGAACAATAAAGGATTGTGTCTTTATTTCAATTAAAGGACTTTATTCTGGGTGTTTGTGTTTTTTTTAACTTTGACTATGGGGTTAGTAATGGGGGTGTCTTATAGACGCCTCTCCATTACTAACCTGGGCTTGATGTCAGCTGGCATTATAAGCTGACATCAACCCCAACCCTATTACCCCCTGCCACCGCACCAGGGCAGCGTGGAAGAGCGAGGCTAATTGCCAGAATTGGCGCATCCTATGAATGCGCCATTTCTGGGGCGGCTGACGGCTGGTGTTTCTAGCCTGGGAGGGGGCCAATATTCATGGCTCCCTTCCTGGGCTATTAATATCAGCCCCCAGCTGTCTGCCTAGCCTTTGCTAGCTATTAAATTAGGGGGGACCCCACGTCATTTTTTTTGGGGGGTCCCCATTTTAATAGCTAGTAAAGGCTAGGTATTCAGCTGGGGGCTCATATTAGTAGTCTGGGAAGCTCCGTGGGTATTACCCCCTTCCCAGGCTTCAAACATCTGCCCCAGCCATCTGCTTAACCTCCGCTAGAGCCTAAAATTAAGGGGAACCCCACGCCAATTTTTTTAATAATAAATCCTTTATTTTAATACTAAATGACAAGTACAGTAACCAACACTATCACTGTACTTCATATATATGTGACTGACATGTTTCTATCTATCTAATCTATGTGTGAAGCTCTATTCTGTCTGTTATAAATTGTCGGGTACAGATGCTGAATTGCCGGCCGGCTTTTTTAAAGAGACAGTGCATGAAAACACTATTATTTTTTTTGATAAATCCTTTACGCTAAATGACAAGTACAGTAAGCAACACTGTCACTGTACTTCGTATATATGTGGCTGACATGTTTCTATCTATCTAATCTATGTGTGAAGCTCTATTCTGTCTGTTATAAATTGTCGGGTACCGCTGCTGAATTGCCAGCCGGCTTTTTTAAAGAGACGGTGCATGAAAACACTATTATTTCTTTTGATAAATCCTTTACGCTAAATGACAAGTACAGTAAGCAGCACTTTCACTGTACTTCGTATATATGTGACTGACATGTTTATATCTATCTAATCTATGTGTGAAGCTCTATTCTTTCGGTTCTAAATTGTCGGGTACCGGTGTATGCCGCTGCTGAATTGCCGGCTTTTCATGTTTCACTGTGAGCACTGTTCCCATCGATTTGGGCAATCACTGTAATGCCACAACCACCATGGCTGTGGCATTACAGTGAGTGGCAGACAATCCCTGCATGATTGGTGCTCTAAATAGCGCCAGACATGCAGGACACGCTTTTGGTGCACGAACAGTTATCGAACATAACCTCGAACAGCCGAATTTTTTGCAAATCGTTCGGGTTCGTCGAACAACTCGAACACCGCCCAAAACAGCTCGAATTTGAGATTGGCGAACAGTTCTAGTCGAACACCGCTCATCTCTACCTATTAGGCCATCTATACTAAGCTCCACCAGATTTAAAATTAATAATAATTTTTAGCTGCATCTAGCCCGGAAAATAATTTTGGGGCTCCGAGATGCGCAAGACACATAAGTGCCTTCTTGCTGCACTACCTGCAACATGACCCTCATATTGTCAGAATTCGAAGTAATCATGACTACTGGGTTGCCACACTCTTAGATCCCCCAAACTTTTCGATCAACCTTTTCATTTTAATAAAGACCAAAAAAATGGTCATTTTTGAAATTATAAGCATTAGCAGGTTATTAGAAACTGAAATCAAACAGTTTTCAACTCAAAACTTTATTCTAGGTGATGTTACATTTGCACATAGGACCCCTTGTTCGAAAGGAGCTTCTGAACTCTCTCGTCCATTGAATTTGTAAGGTTTTGGATGGTTTCTGCTTCAATTGTTTTGCATGAGGACAGAATACCCTCCCAGAGCTGTTGCTTAGATGTGAACTGCCTCCCGCCATCATAGACACTCCTTTTGATGATGCTCCAGAGGTTCTGAATGGGGTAGAGGTCAGGGGAGCATGGGGGTCACACCATAAGTTTGTCCCCTTTTATGCCCATATCAGCCAGAGATGCAGATGTTTTATGTGCAGCATGAGATGGTGCATTATCATGCAAAAAAATGATCTTGCTGTGAAATACACGGTTCTTCTTCTTAAACCATGGCAGGAAGTGCTGTTTGAGAAAATCCACATACATTATGGAGTTCATCTTTAGCGCCTTCAGGGATCCTAAAGGGGCCGACAATCTCTCTCCCCATGATTCCAGCCCAAAACATTACTCCACCTCCTCTTTGTTGGCGCTGTAGCCGTGTTTGCGTGGGGTGTCCATCAACCAGCCATCCTCCACTCCATCCATCTGGACCATCGAGCGCTGCACGGCACTCATCCGTGAACAAAACAGTTTTGAAATCAGTCTTCATGTAATGTTTGGCCCACTGGAGCCGTTTCTGCTTGTGTGAAGTGGATAGAGGAGGTCGACAGGATGGCGTATGCACAGCTGCAAACCTCTGAAGGACCCTGCATCTTGTTGTTCGGGGGACGTTGGAGGCACCAGCAGCTTCAAAAACTTGTCTGCTGCTATGACAAGGCTTTTTTGCCGCTGCTCTTTTAACCTGACGTAATTGCCTGTAGGAAAGAGTCCTCAATTTGCCCTTATCAGCACGCACACGTGTGTACTGTGAATCAGCTACATACTTCTTGATTGCCAAGACACTTCATCCTGATCATCGCACAATGTTGATTGTAGTCATGCCTTGACTTAAACACTCCACAATTTGTTGCTTCTCAGCAGCCGACAAATCCTTTTTCTTTCCCATTTTGGCAGAAAATGTAGGCTGCTTAATAATGTGAGAGAGCCTTCTTAAGTAGTCTTGCCTTTCATTGGACACACCTGCCAAACTAATTAGCACAGGTGTCTGCAATTGCTTACAGTGATATAAAGAGCCCTGACACACATCACCATCAATGAGTTTAACTGACAAACAAACAAATTCTTCCCTTATCACTCCTAAACACTTTTTGCATAATAATTTGGAACGCGGTGTACATGTGCTTTTCCACAAAACACCAGTGGTTCACGTAGTGAATTTTACAGTTCTAACTTGCCAACCATGGTCTGTATGGAGTTGTTCAATAAAGGGCCCAAAATTAAGATAACATAGATGGGAGAGGTCTCTATGAATAGAAATTCCTAAGTATTTGATACCCTGTGAGGGCCAGGCAATGGGAAAGTTGGACTGGATGGAATCCTATATGGATTTGGGGAGGGAGACATCGAGGGCCTCAGACTTCGCTGCATTGATTTTAAAATTTGACCATGTAACAAAGTGATCTATTTCAGCCATAACAGCATGGATGGATATATGTGATTGAGTGACATATACTAGGACATCATCAGCAAATAGAGAGCACTTGTACTCGGTGCCTCCCACCTCAATCCACCTAATATTGGGGTTATGGCGAATTGATGAGAGCAGGTGCTCCGTCACTAGGATGTATAAGAGAGGGGACAGAGGACATCCCTGCCTTGTCCCATTGGTGATTGTGAAAGGTGATGAAAATCTTCTGATGCAACCCCTGGGCCTTGGGACACCCGGAGCCGGACCCTTTTTGGTGGATGCTGGTGGTTGTTGTCTTCGTGGAGGCGACCCGGTTCCGTGGCTCAGGGTGGTCAAACCAGTGGCGGAACTATTTATGTGGTTTTGATGTTTAAATGTCCGACTACGCCACCCGTGGATTGCGGTCAGAGTGAACCGCCGCTGCAGGGCAGACCACTGAGGCTGGTGTTGTGGGTGCAGCAGAGCGTAGCATAACTCCCCACGGGAGGAGTATAGCCTCAGGGCAGTGTATGCGGAGGATGAGGGTGATGGTGCAGGGCAGCAGCAGTAACGACACGGAGTCAGTGATGCAGTCCAGGGCCTTTACTCACAGTTCTTATTATCCAGACCACGTCTGCAGGTAACGGCTGCCCACGTCGTACTGTGCTCACCAGGTGAGGGGCTCAGACAACTCCCAGATAACTTTGGAGCGCTTCACAGGACCCCCTTTGTGTGTCCTTTGTCTGGCCTTTCTTACCAACCCTTCTGTCCGGCTGCCTCGGGCCTCCTCTTGGTAAACTTGGCGCCAGTTTCCCTGACCCTATGTGGTGCCTTCCTAGCGGGTGTAGCGAGGGTCTGCGCCACATAAAATGTCACAGCCTCCGGTTTCTAGCTGAGGGTCGTTTCCTGCCTCCACTAGTTTCGGGGACCGGTCTCCCCCTTTGGCCTGACCCCTCCACGCAGGTGGATTCGGGCATGCAGTGGCGACTCGCCCGTCCGCACCCCTGGGATCCCTTCATTCCTCGTTCCTGGAGCCTTCTCCGCTCCTCTTCCTTCCTTCTCCCTCTTCCAGGCCTGGGCCTCTGTTACTAGGCCCGCCTCCGGAGCAGAGCTCATGCAGAGCCCCTGCTCCCTGCCACTTCTGCTCAGACTTCTCTGCACTGAACTAAGATGGTGCCCACCTTTTATACTCCCTTCTCAATGCACCCAGGAACTGCTTCCTCCCTGCTCCTGCACTACAGGGTTCCCCTTCCTCAGTGTTCCCTCCCCCCACTCCAGCCAGGGACAGGGACTGTCGTGCCCATCTCAGAGGCATATTGGTCGCCCTGCCCCACGGCAATGTGGTGTAATGCATGCAGGTGTCGGGTCCTGATCCACACTCCATCCTTACCTGAGAGTGAGATATCACACCTCTGGGTGAGGTGCAATACCTCTGTAGCAACCGAGCCCTCAGGGTGCTACAGTTCCATTTATCTTCAGCCTAGGTGACGTATATGTGATACAGGGCCGTGATTTTGGCTATAAAAGGGTCCCCTAGACCCCTACCCCAAGCTTTTTAAGAGAATCATATATGGCGTGCCAGGAGACTCTATGGAATGCTTTCTCAGCATCCAACGAGAGTATCTAATTACAAATTTTTAACTGCATCTAGCCCAGGAAATACTTTGTGCCTAGTAGCAGTGTCTGCTAGTCAGCGGATTATCCCGGCTGTTAAGCAAGCTACACCACCTGTAGTTTGGACACTTCATTTTTTCAAAGGAAATGCTTCGGGACCATGGGATACTCAGTGAAGAGCATCAGGAGGCACCCCAAGGCATAGGGGCTGGGACTGGCAGTAGGATGCCTTGCGGTGGACAGCCGAGCTCGATCCTTATAAAAGCTTTTTAACTGCAGCAGCTTTAGTGGACGCTACTGGAGTTGGAATTACGCGGCTGCTGGCATGAGACTTGCCCTCCAATAGATCCTTGTAAATGGATTTAAAGTGTATTCATTCAAATTAGAGAGACAATTTAAATTAAAAAGCTTAGAGCTGCCTCCACCACAGGGGGGCTCGCTCGACCCACCAGCGGACAGGCACCAGTATTGGGAGAGGGGGGCTGGCCGTCAGGGTTCACCGCGGCTCTGGCACAAACTCGGCGACACGGAGGTGGCACGGGCAGGAGCGGACTGAACGTGTCGGCTTCTCACTTTTTGGATTTTAGAAGGGCATGACATGCCTATATCTGTGTCTCCCCCTCCTTTTACTCCTCCACCTCTTTTCTTTTCGCATGACTATATGTACTTGTCACTTTTCCATGTGTTAGTTGTGTCTTCTGAGCAGTTTGTCAGCTTTTGGACACCTTTGAAGGTGTTTTCTATGTGTTTCTATGTGTTTTTGTTTGCCTGCCATTGGTTTTAATGGTGTTCGAAGGTGTTCGACGAACAGTTCGACGAACAGTTCGGCGAACACACGGGTGTTCGACGAACCGAACTCGAACACTATGGGGGTGGCTCAACACCAGTCATGACAACATCCGGGTCACCAGACAGCAGGAAGATTTTTTGGTCATGCGCAGTGCATGACCAAACAATCTTCTCACTGTGCAGTGCTGACTGCCTGCATAGCACAGGGATGGTGCTCCATCCCTATGTTATGCAGGCGATCAGAATAAAAAAAGTGAAAGTCCCAGAGTGGGACAAAGTAAAGAAGTAAAAAAACTCTCAGAAAGTGAAAAAAAATTTTTTAAAAAATTGTAAAAATATAAAAAAAAAATAAATAAATAATCCAACAAAAATAAAAATATAATGTACCCATCAATAAATATTATTATGATAAAAAAACAAAACAATAAAAGTACACAAATTTGGTATCACCGCATCCGTAACGACCTTACCTATAAAACTGTCCCACTAGTTAACCGATTCAGTGAACACGGTAAAAAAAAAAAAAAAAAAAAAAACGAAGCAAAAAACAATGCTTTATCATCATACCGCCAAACAAAAAATAGAATAACACGCGATCAAAAGACGAATATAAATAAAAATGGTACCGCTGAAAACGTCATCTTGTCCCACAAAAAACAAGCCACAATACAGCTCCATCATCAGAAAAATCCAAAAGTTATAGCTCTCAGAATAAAGCGATGCAAAAAAATTATTTTTTCTATAAAATAGCTTTTATTGTATAAAAGTGCCAAAATATAGAAAAACGACATAAATGTGGTACCGCTGTAAACATTCTGACCCGAAGAATAAAGCTACCTTATCAATTTTAACACACGCGAAGTAGAATAAAAATTTAAAAAAAAAAACAATTCCTGAATTGTTGGTTTTTGTTTATTCTGCCTCCCAAAAGCTAGAATAGAATGCGATCAAAAAATGTCACGTGCCTGAAAATGGCACAAATAAAAACGTCAACTCATCCCGCAAAAAAACAAGCTGTCACATGACTCTGTCGGCCAAAATATGGAAAAATTATAGCTCTCAAAATATGGCTATGCAAAAACTAGATTTTGCAAAATATGTGTCTTTTAGTGTGTGACAGCTGTCAATCATTAAAACCAGATATCATTCTGGTATCTCTGTAGTCGCACCGACCCGAAGAATAAGGCCGTCTTATCACTTATACTGCACTAGGAATGGCGTAAAAACTAAACGCTAGGGCTGGGATTTGGGTTAGGGTTGTGCTAATGTTAGGGTTGGGGTTAGGGTTGTTTTTTTTTTTTCAAAAGTAAAAAAAAAAAAAAAAGATGACGATATGGCAACTAGTGTTGAGCGCAAGTGCTCGCTACTTGAGTTTGCATCGGGTGCTCGGGTATGCAGTGAGTATCGCAGGTGCTCGAGTCTCCGCCCCATATGCTTCGCGGCCAAAAATACCTTGCGGAGATTGCCTGCCATGCACGAGCGATCCCCGCATGTTTTTTTTGGGGTGTCTAATAACCGTGAAACATACAGGCGGGGACTCGAGCATTTCACTTGAGCACCCGTGATACATGGTGCATACCTGAGTACCCGATGCAAACTCAAGTAGCGAGCACTTGCGCTCAAGACTAATGACAACTTATTCAATATGATGACCTAATGTCATCAAATTCTGTGTCGTACCTCTGGGTTCAAAATGTTCACTATACCCCTTGATAAAATCCTTGAGGGGTATAGTTTCCAAAATGGGGTCACTTGTGAGGTGTTTCCACTATTTAGGCACATCAGGGGCAAACCAAACGCGACATGGCATCCGCTCTCGATTTCAGCCGATTTTGCATTCAAAAAGTCACACAGTGCTCCTTCCTTTCTGAACTCTGCCGTGCGCACAAACATTATATTTTCCCCACATATGGGGTATTGGCGTACTCAGGAGAAATTTCACAAAAGTTTTTGGGGTCCATTTTCTCCTCTTACCCTTATGAAAATAAAAAAAATTGGGGCTAAAACATCATTTTTGTGGAAAAAGTTTGATTTTTTTAATTTCACGGCTCCATGTTATAAACTTCTGTAAAGGACTTGGGGGTTCAATGTGCTCACCACACATCTAGATAAGTTCCCTGAGGGGTCTAGTTTCCAAAATGGTGTCACTTGTGGGGGGTTTCCACTGTTTAGGCACATCAGGGGCACATCCCCTAATTATTCAAGCAAATTTTACATTCAAAAAGTCAAATGGCACTCCTTCCCTTCCGAACCCTGCCGTGCGCCCAAACAGTGGTTTTCCCTCACATATGGGGTATCTTCTAACTCAGGAGAAATTGCACAACAAACTGAATAGTGCAATTTCTTCTGTTACCCTTACAAAAATGCAAAAGTGGGGGCTGAAAAACATTTTTTGTGGGAAAAATGTGAAAATTTTATTTTTACGGTTCAATGTTATAAACTTCTGTGAAGCACCTGGGGGTTCAAGGTGCTCACCACACATCTAGATAAGTTCCCTGAGGGGTCTAGTTTCCAAAATGGTATCACTTGTGGGGGGTTTCCACTGTTTAGGCACATCAGGGGCTCCCCAAATGCAACACGCTAATTATTCAAGCAAATTTTACATTCAAAAAGTCAAATGGCGCTCCTTCCCTTCCAAACCCTGCTGTGCGCCCAAACAGTAGTTTTCCCCCACATATGGGGTATCTGCTTACTCAGGAGAAATTGCACAACAAATTTTGGGGTCCATTTTTTCCTGTTACCCCTGCGAAAATAAAAAAAATTGGGTCTAAATTAACATTTTTGTGAAAAAAGTTAAATGTTAATCTTTTCCTTCCACATTCCAAAAATTCCTGTGAAGCACCTGAAGGGTTAATAAAGTTCTTGAATGTGGTTTTGAGCACCTTGAGGGGTGCAGTATTTATAATAGTGTCAGCTTTGGGTATTTTCTGTCATAAAGACCCCTCAAAGTGACTTTAAATATGATGTGGTCCCTAAAAAAATGGTTTTGTAAATTTTGTTGGAAAAATGAGAAATCGCTGGTTAACTTTTAACCCTTATAGCTCCCAAATAAAAAAAAAAATTTGTTCCAAAATTGTGCTGATGTAAAGTAGACATGTGGGAAATGTTATTAATTATTTTGTGTGACATATATCTCTGATTTAAGGGCATAAAAATTCAAATTTTGAAAATTGCAAGTACAATATGTCACGAAAAAACAGTCTCAGAATCAGGGGTATCCGTTGAAGCGTTCCTGAGTAATTACCTCATAAAGTGACAGGGGTCAGAATTGTAAAAATTGGCCTGGTCATTAACGCGCAAACCACCTTAGGTTGTAAAGGGGTTAAATGGAGTATAATATTTGTCACGTTCCCAAAAATGTCAGTATTATTATCATGGTGTGGCGGTATGGAGGTCTCCTGGTCTCTCTGATATCAGTAAGGGGATGATTCTTTATTTCCAATAGAGATTAATTACTTGGACGTTTAACTCCTCCCTGTCCTGTGACTATTAGACTAGCAATTATATACTTACAGAGGTTCTCTAGTGAAAACAACTAATCGCCTATCCTAAGGCCATGTTCACACCTTCAGCATTTGGTCAGTATTTTGCATCAGTATTTGTAAGCCAAAGCAAGGAGTGGGTGAAAAATGCGGAAATGATTACATGTTTCTATTATACTTTTTCTCTGATTGTTCCACTCCTGGTTTTGGCTTACAAAAAAGTGATGTAAAATGCTTAACAAATACTGAAAGTGTGAATATGACCTAAGGATAAATGATAATTATGGGGGATGACTGCTGGGACCCGGCTGATTGTCAGAATGTGGAACTTTTAACCTCATTAGAATGGAGCTCATGTGCGACTTAACCGCTGATCCATTCATTCCCTCAGTACCGGCACGCGGTACTCTTGGCTTTTTCTGGTGAAGACATTGGTGCACAAGTGGAGTTTTTCCAAGAGTGGGCAGTGGGACTGTGGAAGGTTCGAGGGATGGAGGCAGAGCTGGAGTGGAACCTGGGTGAAGTCACCAGGGGGCCCTAAAATTTTGACAGTATTGGGCCCTGAAATTCCTGGTTGGCAGCCCTGAGGACTGGTATCTACTAGTGTTGAGCGAGCACTAAAATGCTCGAGTGCTCGAAGCTCGGGCCGACCTCTCCGTGATACTCAGGTGCTCGACCCGAGCAATGAGCCCAATGTTAGTCTATGGGAGACCCGAGAATTTTTGCGCCGGCACCCCTGGCAGTCTGTAGAAAGCCTAAAAAGTGCCCAAAACGATAGTGACAGTGCTCAAATGACATGGGGACAGCATGGGAATTGGCCCAGGAAGCATTACTGACTCCCAGGTCACTGCTGTCAACAACGTGGTCAGAGGTATTAAGCCACTTTACGGG
Source organism: Phyllobates terribilis (assembly GCF_046119375.1). Classification (NCBI taxonomy): domain Eukaryota; kingdom Metazoa; phylum Chordata; class Amphibia; order Anura; family Dendrobatidae; genus Phyllobates; species Phyllobates terribilis. The sequence goes on along the minus strand of NW_027362761.1, from coordinate 1,032,400,160 downwards.
CTCACAATAAAATGTTCAAAAACGAAACTGAAAGTGCTTTCCTGTGAAATATGTTAAGGAATATCCTTTCCAGGGTAAAGACTTGTGAATAAGGTAAAATAAATAACCAAAACCAAAAATACTCCTCCACACCTTGGGCTATGTTCACAAGTAGCATTTTTTATGCGTTTTTGCACTTTTGTATTGCTTTCAACCGTGACAAATGCATTCACTGGGAAATGTCATTTTAACATTTTACAGCCTTATCTGGCCATGTGCTGTGTGATACATGCATGCAGTGCTGAAAAGACATGGGAACAGCATGGGGAAGACTCCTGGAAGCATCTCTGACACCCAGGTCACTACCTAAAAGTGTGCCCATCAGAAGTGATTCTTGCCGCATCAGACTTGCAAGTCCTTGTCCCAGGGCAGTGTTCAATTGTACCTCCCCCATTCCTTGCAATGCAAGCGCAAGTATGCAGCCTGCCACCCACCCACCCCCAGGCTGCAATACCATACTGCTTGCTTGCACTTGAAATTGGGCCTTTTAGGCATGTGGAGGCGGAATCTGGCCACCACGTCATGGCTGCGTCGGCGGCCTGGTATCCATACTCAGCCCCCAGCTGAGTGTCCCAACTCGGTCCCCAGCCGCCCCGTGGCCGGGTGCTCACACACGATCCCCAGCCTCCTGGGGGCGGCCGGGTGTCCATAAACGGTCCCCAGCCGCCCCTCTTTGAAGGACAGCCTAACCACAAGCACGTGGACAAGTGAATGTTGCCAGGGATGGTCCATCTGACTGACGCATCACACTGGGTTAATATTGTGGAAGCCGGGACACAGTTGGACACTGGGATGCAACACGTCCTTCAGACATAGAGGATTGCGGGTCCTGGGTCAATCAGGCTTCAACACAAAGTTCAGAAGGTAGACAGCAGCAGTGGTCGGCCTCATACACAACGAGTAAATTATTCATGATCATGAGGCCATCCATCTCCTTAGCTTTCTGTTCCTTGGAATACAAGCGCATGTATGTAGTAGCGGCTAGGCCTGAGGTAGTCAGCGTTTTGGCGCATATCCTACCTCCTCCGAGGATTGCTGGATGTTTTCCTGCTACTATCCCAGTTCTATGACTCCCATTAAAACAAAGCTTCAGGTGATGAATGATGGATGAGGTGGTGGCAAAGGAAAAAGAGCAGGAGGAACAGGGACCATTCACATCAATATCAGGCCAGTCAATCACACATGTCTTGTAGGATATGTTTCTGTACCAAAAGGAGCGGTTCGGCTACACAGTTATAGGGCATGCATTGAGTGCAATGCCTACCAAAAATTTCGAGGCACTCCAATGCCCCTTGGAAGTGACATGGAGGTCAGAGGGCCTTAACTAAACCGTTTTTTCCATTTATAGCAACTGGGTCTCCTGTACACTGTTGGCCTAAGCAGTGAACGGAAGGCTTTCCAAAAATTATGAGGAACTGCAATGCCCCTTGAAACAGACGTGGATTACAGCGTACTAAAAACCTTCTACCCATTATTGGGGAGTGGTCCTCCCTTAGTGTCCGCCTATGCAGTGAAAAGCAAAAGCTGACTAAAATTAGGAGGAAATGCATTGCCCGTTGGAAGAGTCGTGGAGGTTAGAGTTAATTAAAAACAACATTTCAATGCCCCTTGGAACAGCTGTGGTTTAACAAGACGGTTTTAATGCACCTTGGAAGAGACGTGGAGGTCACAATAGTTTAACAAGATGGTTTTAATGCACCTTGGAAGAGACTTGGAGTTCAGAGTGGTTTAACAAGACCGTTTTAATGCCCCTTGGAAGAGACGTGGAGTTCAGCGTGGTTTAACAAGCGGTTTTAATGCCCCTTGGAAGAGTGGTGGAGGTCGCAGTAGCTTAACAGGAAGGCTTTAGTGCCCCTTGGAAGAGTGGTGGAGTTCGCAGCAGCTTAACAAGATGGTTTTAATACCCCTTGGAAGAGACGTGGAGGTGACAGTAGCTTAACAAGATGGTTTTAATGCCCCTTGGAAGAGACATGGAGGTCACAGTGGAATAAAAAGACAATATCAATGCCCGTTGGAAGAGTGGTGGAGATCGAAGTAGCTTAACAAGACGGTTTTAATGCCCCTTGGAAGAGTTGTGGGGACACAGTAGTTTAACAAGACGGTTTTAATGCCCCTTGGAAGAGACGTGGAGGTCAGAGTGGTTTAACAAGACGGTTTTAATGCCCCTTGGAAGAGACGAGGAGGTTACAGTACCTTAACAAGACGGTTTTAAAGCCCCTTGGAAGAGTGGTGGAGGTCGCAGTAGCATAACAAGACGGTTTTAATGCCCCTTCGAAGAGACGTTGAGTTAAGAGTGGTTTAATAAGACTGTTTTAATGCCCCTTGGAAGAGGTGTGGAGGTCAGAGTGGTTTAACAAGACTTTTTTAATACCCCTTGGAAGAGACGTGGAGTTCAGAATGGTTTAACAAGATGGTTTTAATGGCCCTTGGAATAGACGTGGAGGTCAGAGTGGTTTAACAAATGGTTTTATTGCCCCTTGGAATAGACGTGGAGGTCACAGTAGCTTAACAAGATGGTTTAAATGCCCCTTGAAAGAGTAGTGGATGTAGCAGTAGCTTAACAAGACGGATTTAATGCCCGTTGAAAGAGACATGGAGGTCACAGTAGCTTAACAAGACGGTTTTAATGCCCCTTGGAAGAGACGTGGAGGTCACAGTGGAAAAAAAAGACAATATCAATGCCCCTTGGAAGAGTGGTGGAGGTAGCAGTAGCTTAACAAGATGGTTTTAATGCCCCTTGGAAGAGTGGTGGAGGTCGCAGTAGCTTAAGAGGATAGTTTTAATGCCGCTTGGAAGAGTGGTGGGAGTATCAGTAGCTTAACAAGATGGTTTTAATGCCCCTTCGGAGAGATGTGGAGTTCAGAGTGTTTTAACAAGACGGTTTTACTGCCCCTTGGAAGAGACGTGGAGATCAGAATGGTTTAACAAGATGGTTTTAATGCCCCTTGGAAGACACGTGGAGATCAGAATGGTTTAACAAGACGGTTTTAATGCCCCTTGGAAGAGACGTGGAGTTCAGAGTAGTTTAACAAGACGGTTTTAATGCCCCTTGGAAGAGATGTGGAGGTCAGAGTGGTTTAACAAGACAGTTTTAATGCCACTTGGAAGAGACGTTGAGGTCAGAGTGGTTTAACAAGACGGTTTTAATGCCTCTTGGAAGAGACGTGGAGTTCAGAGTGGTTTAACAAGACGGATTTAATGCCCCTTGGAAGAGACGTGGAGTTCAGAGTGGTTTAACAAGACGATTTTAATGCCCCTTGGAAGAGACGTGGAGGTCACAGTGGAATAAAAAGACAATATCAAAGCCCCTTGGAAGAGTGGTGGAGGTCGCAGTAGCTTAACAAGACGGTTTTAATGCCCCGTCAAAGAGTGGTGGAGGTCACAGTAGCTTAACAAGACGGTTTTAATGCACCTTGGAAGAGACGTGGAGGTCCGAGTGGTTTAACAAGACGGTTTTAATACCCCTTGGAAGAGACATGGAGGTCACAGTAGCTTAACAAGACGGTTTTAATGCCCCTTCGAAGAGACGTGAAGTTCAGAGTGGTTTAACAAGACGGTTTTAATGCCCCTGCGAAGAGACGTGGAGGTCAGAGTGGTTTAACAAGACGGTTGTAATGCCCCTTGGAAAAGATGTCGAGGTCACAGTAGCTTAACAAGATGGTTTTAATGCCCCTTGGGAAAGTGGTGGATGTCGCAGTAGCTTAAAAAGACAGTTTCAATGCCCCTTGGAAGAGACGTGGTGGTCACAGTGTCTTAACAAGACAGTTTTAATGCCCCTTGGAAGAGACGTGGAGGTCACAGTGGAAGAAAAAGACAATATCAATGCCCCTTGGAAGAGTGGTGGAGGTCGCAGTAGCTTAGCAAGATGGTTTTAAAGCCCCTTGGAAGACTGGTGGAGGTCGCAGTAGTTTAAAAAGACGGTTTTAATGCCCCTTGGAAGAGACGTGGAGTTCAGAGTGGTTTAACAAGATGGTATTAATGCCCCTTGGAAGAGACGTGGAGGCCAGAGTGGTTTTACAAGACAGTGTTAAAGCCCCTTGGAAGAGAAGTGGAGTTCAGAGTGGTTTAACAAGACGGTTGTAATGCCCCTTCGAAGAGACGTGGAGGTCAGAGTGGTTTAACAAGACGGTTGTAATGTCCCTTGGAAAAGACGTGGAGGTCACAGTAGCTTAATAAGATGATTTTAATGCCCCTTGGGACAGTGGTGGATGTCGCAGTAGATTAAAAAGACGGTTTTAATGCCCCTTGGAAGAGACGTGGTGGTCACAGTGGCTTAACAAGACAGTTTTAATGCCCCTTGGTAGAGACGTGGAGGTCACAGTGGAAGAAAAACACAATATCAATGCCCCTTGTAAGAGTGGTGGAGGTCGCAGTAGCTTAACAAGACGGTTTTAATGCCCCTTGGAAGAATGGTGGAGATCGCAGTAGCTGAACAAGATGGTTTTAATGCCCCTTCGAAGAGACGTGGAGTTCAGAGTGGTTTAACAAGACGGTTCTAATGCCCCTTGGAAGTGACGTGGAGGTTAGAGTCGTTTAACAAGACGGCTTTAATGCCCCTTGGAAGAGACGTGGAGGTCACAGCAGCTAAACAAGACGGTTTTAATGCCCCTTGGAAAAGTGCTGTAGGTAGCAGTAGCTTAACAAAATGGTTTTAATGCCCCTATGAAGAGACGTGGAGGTCACAGTAGCTTAACAAGACGGTTTTAATGCCCCTTGTAAGAGACGTGGAGGTCACAGTGGAATAAAAAGACAATCTCAATGCCCCTTGGAAAAGACGTGGAGGTCACAGTAGCTTAACAAGACGGTTTTAATGCCCCTTGGGACAGTGGTGGATGTCGCAGTGGCTAAACAAGATGGTTTTAATGCCCGTTGGAAGAGACGTGGTGGTCACAGAGGCTTAACAAGACGGTTTTAATGCCCCTTGGAAGAGACGTGGAGGTCACAGTGGAATAAAAAGACAACATCAATGCCCCTTGGAAGAGTGGTGGACGTTGCAGTAGCTTAACAAGACGGTTTTAATGACCGTTGGAAGAGACATGGAGGTCACAGTAGCTTAACAAGACGGTTTTAAAGCCCCTTGGAAAACTGGTGGAGGTCGCAGTAGTTTAAAAAGACGGTTTTAATGCCCCTTCGAAGAGACGTGGAGTTCAGAGTCGTTTAACAAGACGGTTTAAATGCCCCTTGGAAGAGACGTGGAGGCCACAGTGGGTTAACAAGACGGTTTAATGCCCCTTGGAAGAGACGTGGAGTTCAGAGTGGATTAACAAGACGGTTTTAATGCCCCTTGGAAGAGACGTGGAGGTCAGAGTGATTTAACAAGACAGTTGTAATGCCCCTTGGAAAAGACGTGGAGGTCACAGTAGCTTAACAAGATGGTTTTAATGCCCCTTGGGACAGTGGTGGATGTCGCAGTAGCTTAAAAAGACAGTTTTAATGCCCCTTGGAAGAGACGTGGTGGTCACAGTGGCTTAACAAGACAGTTTTAATGCCCCTTGGAAGAGACGTGGAGCTCACAGTGGAAGAAAAAGACAATATCAATGCCCCTTGGAAGAGTGGTGGAGGTCGCAGTAGCTTAACAAGGTGGTTTTAATGCCCCTTGGAAGAGTGGTGGAGATCGCAGTAGCTTAACAAGATGGTTTTAATGCCCCTTCGAAGAGACGTGGAGTTCAGAGTGGTTTAACAAGACGGTTTTAATGCCCCTTGGAAGTGACGTGGAGGTTAGAGTCGTTTAACAAGACGGCTTTAATGCCCCTTGGAAGAGACGTGGAGGTCACAGTAGCTTAACAAGACGGTTTTAATGCCCCTTGGAAAAGTGGTGTAGGTCGCAATAGCTTAACAAGACGGTTTTAATACCCCTATGAAGAGACGTGGAGGTCACAGTAGCTTAACAAGATGGTTTTATTGCCCCTTGTAAGAGACGTGGAGGTCACAGTGGAATAAAAAGACAATATCAGTGCCCCTTGGAAAAGACGTGGAGGTCACAGTAGCTTAACAAGACGGTTTTAATGCCCCTTGGGACAGTGGTGGATGTCGCAGTAGTTTAACAAGATGGTTTTAATGCCCCTTGGAAGAGACGTGGTGGTCACAGTGGCTTAACAAGACGGTTTTAATGCCCCTTGAAAAAGTGGTGTAGGTCACAGTAGCTTAACAAGATGGTTTTAATGCCCCTATGAAGAGACGTGGAGGTCACAGTAGCTTAACAAGACGGGTTTATTGCCCCTTGTAAGAGACGTGGAGGTCACAGTGGAATAAAAAGACAATATCAGTGCCCCCTGGAAAAGACTTGGAGGTCACAGTAGCTTAACATGACAGTTTTAATGCCCCTTGGGACAGTGGTGGATGTCGCAGTAGCTTAACAAGACGGTTTTAATACCCCTTGAAGAGACGTGGTGGTCACAGAGGCTTAACAAGATGGTTTTAATGCCCCTTGGAAGAGACGTGGAGGTCACAGTGGAATAAAAAGATAACATCAATGCCCCTTGGAAGAATGGTGGAGGTGGCAGTAGCTTAACAAGACAGTTTTAATGCCCCTTGGAAGAGACGTGGAGGTCACAATGGAAAAAAAAGACAATATCAATGCCCCTTGGAAGAGTGGTGGTTGTCGCATTAGCTTAACAAGATGGTTTTAATGCCCTTGGAAGAGTGGTGGAAGTCGCAGTAGCTTAAGAAGATAGTTTTAATGCCCCTTGGAAGAGTGGTGGGAGTATCAGTAGCTTAACAAGATGGTTTTAATGCCCCTTCGGAGAGATGTGGAGTTCAGAGTGGTTTAACAAGATGGTTTTCATGCCCCTTGGTAGAGACGTGGAGGTCAGAGTGGTTTAACAAGACGGTTTTAATGCCCCTTGGAAGAGACGTGGAGCTGAGAGTGGTTTAACAAGATGGTTTTAATGCCCCTTGGAAGAGATGTGGAGGTCAGAGTGGTTTAACAAGACGGTTTTAATGCCCCTTGGAAGAGACGTGGAGTTCAGAGTGGTTTAACAAGACGGCTTTAATGCCCCTTGGAACAGTGGTGGAGGTCGCAGTAGCTTAACAAGAAGGCTTTAATGCCCCTTGGAAGAGTGGTAGAGTTCGCAGTAGCTTAACAAGACGGTTTCAATACCCGAAGGAAGAGACATGGAGGTGACAGTAGCTTAACAAGACAGTTTTAATGCCCCTTGGAAGAGACATGGAGGTCACAGTGGAATAAAAGACAATATCAATGCCCATTGGAAGAGTGGTGGAGGTCGCAGTAGCTTAACAAGACGGTTTTAAAGCCCCTTGGAAGACTGGTGGAGGTCGCAGTAGTTTAAAAAGACGATTTTAATGCCCCTTCGAAGAGACGTGGAGTTCAGAGTGGTTTAACAAGCCGGTATTAATGCCCCTTGGAAGAGAAGTGGAGGCCAGAGTGGTTCAACAAGACATTTTTAATGCCCCTTGGAAGAGACGTGGAGTTCATAGTGGTTTAACAAGACAGTTGTAATGCCCCTTGGAAAAGACGTGGAGGTCACAGTAGCTTAACAAGAAGGTTTTAATGCCCCTTGGGACAGTGGTGGATGTCGCAGTAGCTTAAAAAGACGGTTTTTATGCCCCTTGGAAGAGACTTGGTGGTTACAGTGGCTTAACAAGACAGTTTTAATGCCGCTTGGAAGAGACGTGGAGGTCACAGTGGAAGAAAAAGACAATATCAATGCCCCTTGTAAGAGTGGTGGAGGTCGCAGCAGCTTAACAAGACGGTTTTAATGCCCCTTGGAAGAGTGGTGCAGATTGCAGTAGCTTAACAAGATGGTTTTAATGCCCCTTCGAAGAGACGTGGAGTTCAGAGTGGTTTAACAAGACGCTTTTAATGCCCCTTGGAAGTGACGTGGAGGTTAGAGTCGTTTAACAAGACGGCTTTAATGCCCCCTGGAAGAGACGTGGAGGTCACAGTAGCTAAACAAGACGGTTTTAAGGCCCCTTGGAAAAGTGGTGTAGGTCGCAGTAGCTTAAAAAAACGGTTTTAATGCCCCTATGAAGAGACGTGGAGGTCACAGTAGCTTAACAAGACATTTTTAATGCCACTTGTAAGGGATGTGGAGGTCACAGTGGAATAAAAAGACAATATCAATGCCCCTTGGAAAAGACGTGGAGGTCACAGTAGCTTAACAAGACGGTTTTAATGCCCCTTGGGACAGTGGTGGATGTTGCAGTAGCTTAGCAAGACGGTTTTAATGCCCAAGGGAAGAGACGTGGTGGTCACAGTGGCTTAACAAGATGGTTTTAATACCCCTTGGAAGAGACGTGGAGGTCAAAGTGGAAAAAAAAGACAACATCAATGCCCCTTGGAAGAGTGGTGGAGGTTGCAGTAACTTAACAAGACAGTTTTAATGCCCGTTGGAAGAGACATGGAGGTCACAGTAGCTTAACAAGACGGTTTTAAAGCCCCTTGGAATACTGGTGGAGGTCGCAGTAGTTTAAAAAGACGGTTTTAATGCCCCTTCGAAGAGACGTGGAGTTCAGAGTGGTTTAACAAGACGGATTAAAAGCCCATTGGAAGAGACGTGGAGGCCAGAGTGGCTTAACAAGATGGATTTAATGTCCCTTGGAAGAGACGTGGAGGTCAGAGTGGTTTAACAAGACGGTTGGAATGCCCCTTGGAAAAGACGTGGAGGTCACAGTAGCTTAACAAGTTGGTTTTAATGCCCCTTGGGACAGTGGTGGATGTTGCAGTAGCTTAAAAAGACAGTTTTAATGCCCCTTGGAAGAGACGTGGTGGTCACAGTGGCTTAACAAGACAGTTTTAATGCCCCTTGGAAGAGACGTGGAGGTCACAGTGGAAGAAAAAGACAATATCAATGCCCCTTGGAAGAGTGGTGGAGGTCGCAGTAGCTTAACAAGACGGTTTTAATGCCCGTTGAAAGAGTGGTGGAGATCGCAGTAGCTTAACAAGATGGTTTTAATGCCCCTTCGAAGAGACGTGGAGTTCAGAGTGGTTTAACAAGACAGTTTTAATGCCCCTTCGAAGTGACGTGGAGGTTAGAGTCGTTTAACAAGACGGCTTTAATGCCCCTTGGAAGAGATGTGGAGGTCACAGTAGCTTAACAAGACGGTTTTAATGCCCGTTGGAAAAGTGGTGTAGGTTGCAGTAGCTTAACAAGACGGTTTTAATGCCCCTATGAAGAGACGTGGAGGTCACAGTAGCTTAACAAGACGGTTTTATTGCCCCTTGTAAGAGACGTGGAGGTCACAGTGGAATAAAAAGACAATATCAGTGCCCCTTGGAAAAGACGTGGAGGTCACAGTAGCTTAACAAGACGGTTTTAATGCCCCTTGGAAGAGACGTGGTGTTTACAGTGGCTTAACAAGACTGTTTTAATGCCCCTTGGAAGAGACGTGGAGTCACAGTGGAATAAAAAGACAACATCAATGCCCTTTGGAAGAGTGGTGGAGGTTGCAGTAGCTTAACAAGACAGTTTTAATGCCCCTTGGAAGAGTGGTGGAGGTCGCAGTAGCTTAACAAGACGGTTTTAATGCCTCTTGGAGGAGTGGTGGAGGTCGCAGTAGCTTAACAAGACGGTTTTAATGCCCCTTCGAAGAGACGTGGAGTTCAGAGTGGTTTAACAAGATGGTTTTAATGCCCTTGAAAGAGACGTGGAGGTTAGATTCGTTTAACAAGACGGCTTTAATGCCCCTTGGATGAGACGCGGAGGTCACAGTAGCTTAACAAGATGGTTTTAATGACCCTTGGTAGAGTGGTGGAGGTCGCAGTAGCTTAACAAGACGGTTTTAATGCCCCTATGAAGAGACGTGGAGGTCACAGTAGCTTAACAAGATGGTTTTAATGCCCCTTGTAAGAGACGTGGAGGTCACGGTGGAATAAAAAGACAATATCAATGCCCCTTGGAAGAGTGGTGGAGGTCGCAGTAGCTTAACAAGATGGTTTTAATGCCCCTTGGAAGAGACGTCGAGGTCAGAGTGGTTTAACAAAACGGTTTTAATGCCCCTTGTAAGAGAAGTGGAGGTCACAGTAGCTTAACAATACGTTTTTAATGCCTCTTGGAAGAGCGGTGGAGGTAGCAGTAGCTTAACAAGACGGTTTTAAAGCCCCTTGGAAGAGTAGTGGAGGTCGCAGTCGCTTAACAAGAAGGATTTATTGCCCCTTCGAAGAGATGTGGAGTTCAGAGCGATTTAACAAGACGGTTGTAATGCCCCTTGGAAAAGACGTGGAGGTCACAGTAGCTTAACAAGATGGTTTTAATGCCCCTTGGGACAGTGGTGGATGTCGCAGTAGCTTAAAAAGACAGTTTTAATGCCCCTTGGAAGAGACGTGGTGGTCACAGTGGCTTAACAAGACAATTTTAATGCCCCTTGGAAGAGACGTGGAGGTCACAGTGGAAGAAAAAGACAATATCAATGCCCCTTGGAAGAGTGGTGGAGGTCGCAGTAGCTTAACAAGACAGTTTTAATGCCCCTTGGAAGAGTGGTGGAGATCGCAGTAGCTTAACAAGATGGTTTTAATGCCCCTTCAAAGAGAGGTGGAGTTCAGAGTGGTATAAGAAGACGGTTTTAATGCCCCTTGGAAGTGACGTGGAGGTTAGAGTCGTTTAACCAGACGGCTTTAATTCCCCTTGGAAGAGATGTGGAGGTCACAGTAGCTTAACAAGACAGTTTTAATGCCCCTTGGAAAAGTGGTGTAGGTTTCAGTAGCTTAACAAGACGGTTTTAATGGCCCTATGAAGAGACGTGGAGGTCACAGTGGAATAAAAAGACAATATTAGTGCCCCTTGGAAAAGACGTGGAGGTCACAGTAGCTTAACAAGACGGTTTTAATGCCCCTTGGGACAGTGGTGGATGTCGCAGTAGCTTAACAAGACGGTTTTAATGCCCCTTGAAAGAGACGTGGTGGTCACAGTGGCTTAACAAGACGGTTTTAATGCCCCTTGGAAGAGACATGGAGGTCACAGTGGAATTAAAAGACAACATCAATGCCCCTTGGAAGAGTGGTGGAGGTTGCAGTAGCTTAACAACAGTTTTAATGCCCCTTGGAAGAGTGGTGGAGGTCGCAGTAGCTTAACAAGACGGTTTTAATGTCCCTTGGAGGAGTTGTGGAGGTCGCAGTAGCTTAACAAGACGGTTTTAATGCCCCTTCGAAGAGACGTGGAGTTCAGAGTGGTTTAACAAGACGGTTTTAATGCCCTTTGGAAGAGACGTGGAGGTTAGAGTCGTTTAACAAGATGGTTTTAATGCCCCTTGGAAGAGACGCGGAGGTCACAGTAGCTTAACAAGATGGTTTTAATGCCCCTTGGAAGAGTGATGGAGGTCGCAGTAGCTTAACAAGACAGTTTTAATGCCCCTATGAAGAGACGTGGAGGTCACAGTAGCTTAACAAGATGATATTAATGCCCCTTGTAAGATACGTGGAGGTCACAGTGGAATAAAAAGACAATATCAATGCCCCTTGGAAGAGACGTGGAAGTCACAGTAGCTTAACAGCACGGTTTTAATGCCCCTTGGAAGAGACGTGGAGGTCACAGTGGAATAAAAAGACAATATCAATGCCCCTTGGAAGAGTAGTGGAGGTCGCAGTAGCTTAACAAGAGGGTTTTAATGCCCCTTGGAAGAGACGTGGAGGTCTGAGTGGTTTATCAAGACGGTTTTAATGCCCCTTGTAAAAGAAGTGGAGGTCACAGTAGCTTAACAATACGGTTTTAATGCCTCTTGGAAGAGTAGTGGAGGTCGCAGTAGCTTAACAAGATGGTTTTATTGCCTCTTCGAAGAGATGTGGAGTTCAGAGCGGTTTAACAAAACGGTTTTAATGCCCCTTGGAAGAGACGTGGAGGTCACAGTGGAATAAAAAGACAATATCAATGCCCCTTGGAAGAGTGGTGGAGGTCGCAGCAGCTTAAGAAGACAGGTTTAATGCCCCTTGGAAGAGACGTGGAGGTTGCAGTAGCTTAACAAGATGGTTTTAATGCCCCTTGGAAGAGATGTGTGTAACATCCCTGGCGGCGTGCTTGCATTGTGCACCACCTCCCACTATGCAAGACCGCAATCTTACCTCTCAGTCCAGCCTGCAAATCTTGCTCCAGTTCATGCTGTGTGCATGTCTCCTGTTTGATTGCTTAGGGCGGCAGCCCGGTTACTTCCTGATTCTTATAGCTGCTGTGGGCGCACTCCTAATGCGTCCCCAGTCTATTGCTGTGAGTCACTGGATATTTAAACCCCCTCCACCCAGAAGGAGGGGCCTGAGCAACACCTTCACTCAGTTTGTCTTTGCAACTGTATTGTCAGGTCCTGTCCTGTATCTTGTTTGTTTCTGCCACCCTGCTGGCTGCATACCCAGGCCTGTTATCTCTGACTTCTAGTCCGTTTCCGCCACTCTGGGGGCAGCATACCCAGACCTGTTATCTCTGACTTCTAGTCCGTTTCCGCCACTCTGGGGGCTGCATACCCAGACCTGTTATCTCTGACTTCTAGTCCGTTTCCGCCACTCTAGGGGCTGCATACCCAGACCTGTTATCTCTGACTTCTAGTCCGTTTCCACCACTCAGGGGGTTGCATACCCAGACCTGTTATCTCTGTCTTCTAGTCTATTTCCGCCACTCTGGGGGCTGCTTACCCAGACCTGTTATCTCTGACTTCTAGTCCGTTTCCGCCACTCTGGGGGCTGTATACCCAGGCCTGTTACCTGTGACTTCTAGTCTGTTTCCGCCACCCTGGGGGCTGTATACCCAGGTTCGTTCTTGTATCTTGTTGCAGTATCAGTTCCTGTCTGAACTGTCTCCTAGCCTGCTACCTGTTTGTCTCTATGTCCATACCTTCCCTGTTCTTGCAGTGTCTGAACCTGCACCTAACTCAAATTCATTTTCTCTGTACTTCTGTTTGTGAGTTTTGTGTCCACTCGCTACTTCATAGTAAGTACCTTGTGTGTATCTGGTTCTGCTTGTCCCTTTTCCCTTCCTCCGTATCTCCTCCACCACTCCAGCCATGCTTGCCAGTATCTTCCTGTCTGCACTCCAGCCGTGCTTGCCAGTGCCCACCTGTCTGCATACCAGCCGTGTCTGCCAGTGCCCACCTGTCTGCATACCAGCCGTGCTTGCCAGTGCCCACCTGTCTGCATACCAGCCGTGCTTGCCAGTACCCACCTGTCTGCATACCAGCCATGCTTACCAGTATCCACCTGTCTGCATACCAGCCGTGCCTGCCAATACCCACCTGCCTCTATGCCACTCTAACCTGCCTGTTCCTGCATTCCCCGGTGTGGGTCAACAGCTGTGACCGGGGTCTGACCTGGAGTAGCACCTGGTCCCTCTGCTCGGTTTCTCCTTGGTTCACGGAGTTGACTGAGCCGCCGTGCGACCTTGGTCGGATCGGGTTGATACTTAGTAATGCCCCTCCAGACACTCCTCGGTTCATGGTACAGTGGGATCATTAATCATGCCCACGCCAGTATGTCCAGGCGTGAGTGTATCAGTTTGCTCAGGCCATGGTTCCCGTTGAGACCCATGGCCTTTCGCTCTCAGAGACATTTTGAATCCTTGTCTGGTGAATACGTGCACCAAGAAATTTTTTTTCCTCAAGCTATGGCCCAGGCGATTTACCAGCCCAAATGGATCTTTCAGCACTCGTTCCTGCAGATCCACCACGGTACTATGGGGATGCAAAACATAGCCGTGCATTTGTGGAGCAATGCATGCTGCATTTCAAGTTCTATGCTCACTATTTTCCTACCGATCGGGTTAAAGTGGCATTTATGATGTCCTACCTAGTGGGTGACGCCTTGAAATGGATCACCCCCCTATGGGAAGCATGGGATCCTATCGTCTTTGACCTGCAGGCCTTCCTGGTGGCCTTTCTAATGGTCTTTGATGACCCTAATCCTGAAGCCTCTGCTAAAGCTTCCCTTCCGAATATCCTGGAGCAGCCCCGATGGGTAATGTGTGTAGGTAGCCTACCAGTCCTCCAGCCTGAAGAGACTGCTGCCCACCCAGAATCCATAGAGGATGACTATGCTCCACAGAATACTTCTCTTCCCAACCTCAAGAGGCAGTCCAGACGTGCAAGGAGTAGAGGTAAACCGTCACGCCAGGTTCTGTCCTCCCAAAGACCTCCTGTTCCCCAGCCTGTAGAGGCAACTTTCCGCACAGAATCCATGAAGGCTGACTATGTTCGTCAGGCAAAGCAGAAGCCAGAACTCAGTCACAATATTGGATTGCGGTCCCGCTGCGGTGGTTTGGGACCCCCTGACGGTCTTTGTCCAGCGAAGGTTGGAGAATCCCAAGACATTAGGCCTGTAGGAGAGGCTGCCCTTGGCGTTAGTGTTTCCTCTCCACAGATGACCATGACTGTCTCCATGGCAAGTGAAGGCCTCGGATTAACCGGAAGTTTCGGGCTTAAAGCCTTGAAGAGTTGGTGTCTGATTCCCATCCGACAACTCCAGAAGCCGGTTTCGGCATTGTCAGCAGAAGGATGAGCCCTACTCAGAAACAGTCAAAATATGTCTGTACAAATTAAGCTCCAGATTGGAGCATTACACATGAAGAAGTTCACATTCCAGGTGCTGACTGGCTTACCCACAGGTCGTTCAGAGCCGAGACATCTAGTGCCCGCTCAGGTCTGGAGATACGGAATGGTGTATCCCGGGGGACTGCTAAGGTACAAGAGGTGTCCAATCCCCATATCTTCAGGACAGTCAGCAGTTTCTTCTTCTTCTTCACCAGATCTGCTAGTCGCTGACTCGCCATGCGCTAAAGTCTCCGAAGGAAGAGAAGCGGAGGCGATGTCCCCACACAGTCTCGACGATTGTACCAATGATCTGGCTTCAGGTACCGTCCCGCCTTACAGACATGTCATCTCTGAAACCAGATTGAAGATGGTCCCAAAGCAAGGACCATCCATCTCTAATAAATCTGGTCTTACGTCCATCAAGTCGGTGGTTACCCCCGAGTCTCTGCACCCCTCCAACCAGGCGGAGGACCTCCAGTTGTCTCCTGAATCCTCCGGGGTGCTACCTGATAACAAATGGAGAGAGACTTTCCTACACCCTGTACCTGGTACTTCGCCCACTTCATCCAGTAAGCTTGGCAAAGTGTACTTCGAAGCAGTGATTACCCCCGAGTCTCTGCACCCCTCCAACCAGGCGGAGGACCTCCAGTTGTCTCCTGAATTCCCCGGGGTGCTACCTGATAAACAGAGAGAGATTTTCCTACACCCGGTACCTGGTACGCCGCCCACTTCATCCAGTAAGCTTGGCAAAGTGAACTTCAAAGCAGTGATTACCCCCGAGTCTCTGCACCCCTCCAACCAAGCAGAGGACCTCCAGTTGTCTCCTGAATTTCCCGGGGTGCTACCTGATAAACGGAGAGAGACTTTCCTACACCCGGTACCTGGTACGCTGCCTACTTCATCCAGTAAGCTTGGCAAAGTGTACGTCAAGGCGATGGTTGCCCCCGAATCTCTGCAACCCTTCAAAAAGGTGGAGGACCTCCAGTTGTCTCCTGAATTTGCCAGGGTGCTACCTGATAAATGGAGAGAGACTTTCCTACACCCAGTACCTGGTACGCCACCCACTTCATCCAGTAAGCTTGGCAAAGTGTACGTCAAGGCGGTGGTTACCCCCGAGTTTCTGCACCCCTCCAACCAGGCGGAGGACCTCCAGTTGTCTCCTAAATCCACCATGGTGTTACCTGATAACAAATGGAGAGAGACTTTCCTGTGTGCTGTTCCTGGTACTTTACTCACTTCATCTGTTGCTGAGGATGGCTTGATAAGAGGAAGCATCCTAGTCACCAAGATGATGAGACCAGTTTCATTTCCTCTAATGGACAGAAGAGGTAATCCTCTTGAAGAGAAGGATTGGCCTCCAAATTCTCTGCAGAAGACTCTTGCAGGCTTGAAGAAAAAGGGGCGTAAAGGGGGGGTATTGTAACATCCTTGGCGGCGTTCTTGCATAGTGCACCACCTCCCACTATGCAAGACCGCAATCTTACCTGTCAGTCCAGCCTGCAAATCTTGCTCCAGTTCATGCTGTGTGCATGTCTCTTGTCTGATTGCTTAGGGCGGAGGCCCGGTTACTTCCTGATTCTTATAGCTGCTGTGGGCGCACTCCTAATGCGTCCCCAGCCTATTGCTGTGAGTCACTGGATATTTAAACCCCTTCCACCCAGAAGGAGGGGCCTGAGCAACACCTTCACTCAGTTTGTTTTTGCAACTGAATTTCCAGGTCCTGTCCTATATCTTGTCTGTTTCTGCAACCCTGGGGGCTGCATACCCAGGCCTGTTATCTCTGACTTCTAGTCCGTTTCTGCCATTCTGGGGGCTGCATACCCAGACCTGTTATCTCTGACTTCTAATCCGTTTCCGCCACTCTGGGGGCTGCATACCCAGACCTGTTATCTCTGACTTCTAGTCTGTTTCCGCCACTCTGGGGGCTGCATACCCAGACCTGTTATCTCTGACTTCTAGTCCGTTTCCGCCACTCTGGGGGCTGCATACCCAGACCTGTTATCTCTGACTTCTAGACTGTTTCCACCACTCTGGGGGCTGCAGACCCAGACCTGTTATCTCTGTCTTCTAGTCTGTTTCCGCCACTCTGGGGGCTGCATACCCAGACCTGTTATCTCTGACTTTTAGTCCGTTTCCGCCACTCTGGGGGCTGCATACCCAGACCTGTTATCTCTGACTTCTAGACTGTTTCCACCACTCTGGGGGCTGCAGACCCAGACCTGTTATCTCTGTCTTCTAGTCTGTTTCCGCCACTCTGGGGGCTGCATACCCAGACCTGTTATCTCTGACTTTTAGTCGGTGTCCGCCACTCTGGGGGCTGCATACCCAGACCTGTTATCTCTGACCTCAAGTCTGTTTCCGCCACTCTGGGGGCTGTATACCCAGGCCTGTTACCTGAGAATTCTATTCTGTTTCCGCCACCCTGGGGGCTATATACTCAGGCTCGTTCTTGTATCTCATTGCAGTATCAGTTCCTGTCTGAACTGTCTCCTAGCCTGCTACCTGTTTGTCTCTATGTCCTTACCTTCCCTTTTCTTGCAGTGTCTGAACCTGCACCTAACTCCAACTCGTTGTCTCTGTACTTCTGTTTGTGAGTTTTGTGTCCACTCGCTACTTCATAGTAAGTACCTTGTGTGTATCTGATTCTGCTTGTCCCTTTTCCCTTCCTCCGTAGCTACCTCCTGTGTTCTAGCCAGCATCCTGTATTTTTCAGTCTGCTCCATGTGAACAGAGTCCTGTCCTCTCAGCCTGTACCTTCAGCCCTGTTCGGCTCTGCTTGCTCACTGCGCCAGCGGTCTCCCTCTGCTCTGCCTTGTCCACCACACCTGCGGTTTCGCTCTGCTCTGCCTTGTCCACCGCACAAGTGGTTTCGCTCTGCTCTGTCTTGTCCACCGCACCTGCGGTTTCGCTCTGCTCTGCCTTGTCCACCGCTCCGGTGGTTCCTCTCTGCCCTGCCTTGACCACCGCTCCGGCGGTTCCTCTCTGCTCTGCCTTGTCCACCGCTCCGGCGGTTCTGCTCTGCTCTGCCTTGCCCACCGCACCTGCGGTTTTCACTCCGCTCTGCTTGCTCACTGCACCGGCGGTTCCTCTCTGCTCTGCCTTGTCCTCTGCTCCGGCGGTTTCGCTTTACTCTGCTTGTCTACCGCATCTGCGGCTCTGTTCCTGTCTCCCAGTCTGTACTGGACCCTATCCAGCCTGCGCTCTAACCTGCTAGTACCTCCCTGTCTGCACTCCAGCCGTGCTTGCCAGTATCTCCCTGTCTGCTCTCCAGCCGTGCTTGCCAGTGCCCATCTGTCTGCATACCAGCCGTGCTTGCCAGTGCCCACCTGTCAGCATAGTAGCCGTGCTTGCCAGTGCCCACTTGTCTGCATACTAGCCGTGCTTGCCAGTACCCACCTGTCTGCATACCAGCCATGCTTACCAGTATCCACCTGTCTGCAAACCAGCCGTGCCTGCCAATACCCACCTGCCAATATGCCAGTCTAACCTGCCTGCTCCTGCATTCCCCAGTGTGGGTCAACAGCTGTGACCGGGGTGTGACCTGGAGTAGCACCTGGTCCCTCTGCTCAGTTCTTCCTTGGTTCACGGAGTCGACTGAGCCACCGTGCGACCTTGGTCGGATCGGGTTGATACTTAGTTACGCCCCTCCAGGCACTCCTCGGTTCATGGTACAGTGGGATCACTAATCACGCTCACGCCAGTCAGTCCGGGAGCGAGCATAACAACGTGGAGGTCACAGTGGAATAAAAAGACAATATCAATGCCCCTTGGAAGAGTGGTGGAGGTCGCAGTAGCTTAACAAGACTATATGAATGCCCTTTACAAGAGCCATGCAGTACAGCATATTCAAAACATTATTCCCATTATAGGGGAGTGGGTCTCCCATAGTCTTTGCCTATGCCTTCCAAGCAAAAGATGCCAAAAATTAGGACGGAGGAACTTGCAATGCTGGCAAACAAGAGCCATGCAGTACAGCATATTCAAAACATTATTCCCATTATTGGGGAGAGGGTCTCCCATTGTCTTTGCCTATGCCTTCCAAGCAAAAGCTGCCAAAAATTAGGACGGAGGAATTTGCAATGCTGGCAAACAAGAGCCATGCAGTACAGCATATTCAAAACATTATTCCCATTATTGGGGAGAGGGTCTCCCATAGTCTTTGCTTATGCCTTCCAAGCAAAAGCTGCCAAAAATTAGGATGGAGGAACTTGCAATGTGGGCAAACAAGAGCCATGCAGTACAGCATATTCAAAACATTATTCCCATTATTGGGGAGTGGGTCTCCCATAGTCTTTGTCTATGCCTTCCAAGCAAAAGCTGCCAAAAATTTGGACAGAGGAGCTTGCAATGCTGGCAACCAAGAGCCATGAAGTACAGCATATTCAAAACATTATTCCCATTATTGGGGAGTGGGTCTCCCATAGTCTTTGCCTATGCCTTCCAAGCAAAAGCTGCCAAAAATTAGGATGGAGGAACTTGCAATGCTGGCAACACGGACCACGGTCACCCTGGTGGTATAGTGGTGGTGGAGGCTGAGGATAAGGAGAAGAGCAAAATACTGCCGAAATGAGGAAGCATATACCCATGTGTGGGTGTGAAGCGGTGCATTGGAATACACCTCACAAAATAACACAGTGGATTTGACTTTATGTTACTCTGCTGTCATTTGGTGGTGATGAGAAGTCTGGCCCAATCCAGCCCTTGTTCATTTTGATAAGGGTCAGCATTGTCAGTTGACAGGCGAGTGCGCTTATCAGTTATAATTCCCCCAGCGGCACTAAAAACACGCTCCGATAACATGCTAGCGGCAGGGCAGGCCAGGACCTCCAAGGCGTACAGAGCGAGTTCATTCCAAGTGTCCAGCTTGGATACCCAATAATTAAAAGACAAAGAGGAATCACGGAGGATGCTGATACGGTCGGCAAGGTACTCCCTCACCATCTTTTGAAATTTTCCACTCCTTGTGAGAGTACCCCGCGCCTCAGGGCCTGTAAGCTGGGCGGGTCTTAGAAAACTGTCCCAGAATGTTGACAGTGTTCCCCTGCCTCTGCTGGATTGGAGTTGCATCTCTCTCGCCTGTACGCCTTGGTTGGTCAACGAACTGTGACCTCTGCTGCTAGCGTGTTCAGATTGGAATTTTTTTAACAGTTCTGCAGCAAGGGCCTTCTGGTACTGCCACATTTTTGTAGACCTCTTCACCTCAGGAATAAGAGAGTGAAAGTTCTCCTTGTAGCGGGGGTCTAAAAGTGTCACCAACCAGTAATGACTGTCACCCAACATTTTGACAATGCGAGGGTCACGATTAAGGCAGCGTAACATAAAGTTAGCCATGCGTGCCAGACTGGTAACGGGCAAGACTTCCGTGTCCTCACCAAGATGACCACTGACCATGTTCTCCTCCTCCTCCCTCCTGTCCTCAGGCCACCCATGCTGAACTGACGGTATGACAGTTGTACAGGTACTACCGTCTACAGCGCATGATACCAGCTTCTGTTCTTCCTCCTCCTCCTCCTCTCCCTCATTGTCCCCCCCAATGCACGTTGGGATGAGATGAGGCTGGGCTGTGTGTAATCGCCCATTACGGCTTCTTGATCCATCTCATCATACTCTGGCTGCAAAGCCTCCTCTTTAATTCTCTGCAGAGAGTGTTGCAAAAGACAGACAAGTGGGATGCTGACGCTAATGATGGCGTCATTGCCACTCACCATCTTGGTGGACTCCTCAAAGTTTGTCAGGATGGTACATATGTCAGACATCCAGGTCCACTCCTGAGGTCTTATGTGTGGAGTCTAACCTGAATATTGACGGGCTTGTTGCAGCTGGCACTCCACAACTGCTCTCTTCTGCTCACAAATCCTTTGCAACATGTGGAGGGTAGAGTTCCAACGTGTGGGGATATCACACACCAGTCGGTGTGCCGGAAGCAGCAAACGCTGCTGCAACACAGCAAGGGCAGCGGAAGCTGTAGCCGACTTCCGAAAATGAGCTGACAGGCGGCGTACTTTGACGAGCAGATCTGGCAACTCGGGGTACGATTGTTATGATCTGCAACATGAACTAAGGAAAGATAGGGGAAAGCTGTCCCTACAGTAAGACTAAGCTGAATCCCTACGATGTAGCGGGCTGCCTGTTCCTTGTGAACAGACCCGCCTAAGTCCTCGGCTAGTCCGAACGAAGACCTATAGAGCTAAGGGAGGGTTCCCTAAAAGAACTAAGGACTGGGACAAAAATGGGACACCTCCTAAACAGAAGTAGATGCAGAGCACAAAAGACAAACAGACAAAACGTACTAGAGGTCCCAGAGGACCAAGCGAACTAGACAGAGATAGGCACCGAAGCACCTGGCTAGAGAGACAGTCAAACAACACTGAAGTCCAGCAAAGCCAGAATATATATATCTGGAATATATAGGCAGATGGTCACGTGACCACAAAACACAAGATAGGAAAAACTAACAGGAGGGTTCTAACAGTACCCCCTCTTTTATGAGGATCCTCCGGATCCTCCAGGCCCAGGCCTATCCAGAAACCTCCTGTGGAAAGCTTTAACAAGCCTAGGAGCAGAGACATCATCCGTCCTTACCCAGGAGTTGTCTTCGGGACCGAAATCCTTCCAGGAGACAAGATACTGTAATCTCCCTCTATGCCATCTAGAATTCAAGATACGCGAAATTTCATATTCGCCGTCTTCCACCACAGGAGGAACTGTGACAGTGATGTCCCTATCAGATACGTCAGCCTTTTTCAACAAGGAAACATGAAACACAGGATTAATCTTCCAGGAAGTAGGGACATCCAACCTAACAGCAGACTGGTTAACAACCTGAAGCACTTTAAATGGACCCACAAACTTAGGACCCAGTTTTTTAGAGGGAATCCTCAACCGCAGGTTCTTCGAGAACAACCAAACCATGTCACCCACAGTAAACAAAACCTCTTTACGTTTCCTGTCAAAATACTTCTTGGACCTTTTGTTAGCCTCTTGAAGGTTACAATGTACATTAGTCCAAACTCTCTCCAAATCACCGGAAAAATTCTCCTCCTCCGGCACCGGAGAACAAACCAAAAGATGGATTTCTCCCAGTACAACAAAAAAAAGGAGAACACCCTGCAGAGGAGGATGTATGATTGTTAAGAGCAAATTCTGCAAGAGGCAGAAACTCAGACCACACCTCTTGATTGTCCGCCACAAAAACAACGCAAAAACTGCTCAACATCCTGGTTCTTTCTTTCAGTCTGTCCATTAGACTCAGGGTGATAACCAGACGAAAATGACAAATGGACTCCCAACCTGTCACAAAAAGCATGCCAAAAGAGAGCCACAAACTGAGGTCCTCTATCAGAAACAATATCCGTGGGAACGCCATGGAGCTTGACAATCTCCTTAACAAACGCCTTAGCGAGTGTCTTGGCGCAGGGCAACTTAATGAATGGAACCAAATGACACATCTTACTAAAACGGGCCACGACCACCCAGATGACAGTAAAACCCTCGGACATTAAATCCATAGTGAGATGCGTCCAAGGCACACTAGGAACCTCCAGAGGGCAAAGCAACCCCGCAGCAGGAGTATGTGAAGCCTTTGACCTAGCACACACAGTACACTGACGCACCCACTTGATGACTTCCTTCTGCCATCCAGGCCACCAAAAACTGCGACTGATAAGTCTCTTAGTCTCCGAAACTCCTGGATGACCTGCCAACCGAGACTCATGACACCCCACAAACAAATCTCTCCTAAAGGCTCTAGGCACGAACAACCTCCCATGGGGAGTGTTAGATGGAGCATCATCTTGAGCATTCAGAATCCCATTCTCCAAAACAGAGTCCAAAGCCGCCACCACAACTCCTTTCTGCAAAATGCTCTCCTCCTCCTCGGCACCGACCGTAGGAGAGAAGCTGCGAGATAAAGCATCGGCTTTAACATTCTTAGTACCAGGGATATAGGTAACAGAAAAATGAAACCGAGAAAAAAAAAGTGCCCACCTAGCTTGACGGGCATTCAAACGCTTGGCAGCATCCAGATAGATCAAATTATTATGATCTGTGAAAACCTGAATAGGAAATCTAGCGCCTTCCATAAAATGACGCCAGTGTTCAAATGTAAGTTTAATAGCCAGCAACTCCCGATTTCCAACATCATAATTCAGTTCGGTTTCCGAAAAATTTTTCGAAAAAAAGGCACAAAGATGTACTCCACCCTTGTTCTCTTGAGACAAAACTGCTCCGATCCCCACTGATGAAGCATCGACCTCGACCAAAAAAGGCTTGGTCTCATCAGGCTGCATAAGGATAGGGGCAGAACTGAACCTCTCTTTGAGATACTCAAACGCGTCAATAATAATATATAATAATAGTCTTTATTTATATAGCGCCAACATATTCCGCAGCGCTTAACAATTCACAGGTTCATATACAACAGTCATAAGTAACATAGCTAAAGATAATACAATAATTACAGCAAAAATGACAACCCTGCTCGTAAGAGCTTACAATCTACAATGAGGTGGGGGTGACACAAAGTACAATAGCTTATTTACAAGGATGGTCCAGCCATCTTGAGGGGATGAGGGATAGATAAAGGCTGCATGAGCTCATCACCAGCCCGTATCTGTAGTGCTTTTGGGTTCGGTGGAGACTTATGTTTGGAGAAATAAGGGATGGGCTATAAGAATATAGAAGGACTTCGATTAGGGAAGGTGATAGGCTGCTTTAAACTGGTGTGTTTTTAGGGAGCGCCTAAAACTGTGTTGTGGTTCATCCTAACTTCTTGGGGTAGAGCATTCCAGAGAATAGGTGCAGCTCGGGAGAAGTCTTGAAGCCGGGAGTGGGAGGTACGGATTAGTGCGGATGTTAGTCGAAAGTCGCTTGCGGAGCATAGAGAACGGGTAGGCCGATAAACAGAAATGAGGGAAGAAATGTAGGGGGGTGCCACACTGTGGAGGGCTTTGTGGGTGAGAACAAGCAATTTAAATTGGATCCTATAATTCATGGGCAGCCAGTGCAATGACTGGCACAGAGCGGTGGAGTCTGAGTAACGGTTAGCCAAATAGATGACCCTGGCTGCAGCATTAAGGATGGATTGGAGGAGGGAAAGTCGAGTGAGGGGGAGGCCAATTAATAGAGAGTTACAGTAGTCAAGGCAGGAGTGGATCAGGGCAACAGTGAGGGTTTTTGTTGTTTCCAAGGTGAGAAAGGGGCGGATTCTAGAGATGTTCTTCAGATGCAAACGACAAGAGCGGGCAAGAGATTGCATATGGAAGGTGAAGGAGAGATTGGTGTCAAACACAACGCCCAGACAGCGCACCTGCTGGCTCGGCATTATTGTGGTGCCACACACGGAGAGAGAGATGTCAGATTTAGAGAGGTGAGTAGACGGCGGGAGTAGAAGAAGTTCAGTTTTGGAAAGGTTGAGTTTCAGGTAGAGAGCGGACATGATGTTAGAAACTGCGGCCAGACAGTCACTGGTGTTCTGTAGTACAGTGGGGGTAAGGTCAGGGGATGAGGTGTATAGTTGTGTGTCATCAGCATAAAGATGGTACTGAAAGCCAAATTTGGTGATGGTCTGTCCAATTGGGGCTGTGTAGAGAGAGAAGAGAAGAGGGCCAAGGACTGAACCCTGATGAACCCTAATAGTGAGAGGAAGAGGGGAAGAAGTGGAGCCAGCGAATGATACACTGAAAGAGCGGTCAGATAGGTAGGAGGAGAACCAGGAGAGAGCAGTGTCTTTTATGCCGATTGAGTGGAGCATAGAGAGTAGGAGGTGGTGGTCAACGGTGTCGAAGGCTGCAGAGAGGTCAAGAAGAATGAGCAGAGAGTGATCGCCATTATGTTTTGCTGTCAGAAGGTCGTTGGTTACTTTGATGAGTGCAGTTTCTGTAGAATGTAGGAGGTGGAAGCCGGACTGTGATTGGTCTAGAAGTGAGTGAGTGGAGAGGTAAGGCGGGAGTGGACCAGGCGCTCCAAGAGTTTAGAGATGAAGGGAAGATTGGAGACTGGTCTGTAGTTGTTTGTGCAGGAAGGGTCAAGAGAGGGCTTTTTTAATAATGGAGTAATGATGGAGTGTTTGAAGGAGGAGGGGAAAACACCAGAAGAGAGGGAGAGGTTGAAGATTTTAGTCCGGTGAGTAGTGACGACTGAAGAAAGAGACTTGAGTAGATGTGAGGGGATGGGGTCAGTGGTGCATGTAGTGGGATGAGAAGAAGAGAGGAGCCTGGAGACTTCATATTCTGTGACTGGGTCAAATGTGGAGAGTGATCCAGAGGGGATGTGGGGGGGGGGGGGTGGGAGTCACGTCACTTGGTGGCTGGGAGCTGATTTCCTGACGGATGGTGTCTATTTTCTCTGTGAAGTAGGAGGCACAAATGTCTGCGATGGGGGCCTGCGCTTTAGGACTGAGGAGGGAGTGAAAAGTATCGAAGAGTTTTTTGGGGTTGTAGGATAGTGAGGATATCAGGGTGGTGAAGTAGGTCTGTTTGGCGAGGTGAAGGGCAGAGTTATATGTTTTTAATATAAATTTGTAGTGGATAAAGTTTTCTCGTGTCCGAGTTTTCCTCCATAGGCGTTCGGCACTTCTAGAGCAACGCTGGAGAAATCGGGATTGCGTTGTAAGCCAGGGCTGTTTTACTATGTGTTTGGAGGTTCTGAGGGTGAGGGGCGCTACTTGGTCCAGCATGCTTCTGAGAGTGTTATTGTAGTGGTTTACAGCGAGATCAGGACAGGAAAAAGAGGAGATTGGGGACAGTGATGAGTGAAGGGAGTCTGTAAGTGTATGAGGGTTAATGACTTGTAGATTTCTGAATGTGTGATAGGTAGGAGTGTGCTGGGGCGGGCAAGGATTTGTGAGCATGAAGGAGAGAATGTTATGATCAGAGAGGGGAAGATGGGAGT
Source organism: Phyllobates terribilis (assembly GCF_046119375.1). Classification (NCBI taxonomy): domain Eukaryota; kingdom Metazoa; phylum Chordata; class Amphibia; order Anura; family Dendrobatidae; genus Phyllobates; species Phyllobates terribilis. Next base: position 1,032,374,771 of record NW_027362761.1, on the reverse strand, counting down.
TATTTAGGTGGGGGATTGAATTAAGTCGGACAAAGACCAGATCAAGGGTGTTTCCATCTTTGTGTGTCTCAGAGGTTGAAAGCTGTGAGAGGCCAAGAGAAGTGGTTAAAGATAGAATCTGGGATGCAGATGAGAAGGTGGGGCTGTTTATGGGGATGTTGAAGTCTCCCAGGATAAGGGTTGGTAAATCTGAGGACATGAAGTGCGGCAGCCAGGCAGAAAAATGGTCAAGGAACTGGGTGGCTGAGCCTGGGGGACGGTATATGACCGCTACTCTGAGGGAGAGGGGATGGAAGAGCCTGATAGTGTGGACCTCAAAAGAGGGGAATGAGAGTGATGGTACTGGGGGGATGACCTGGAAGGTGCAATGTGGGGACAGGAGTATGCCGACCCCACCACCAAGTCTGTTTGCAGGTCTTGGGGAATGGGAAAAATGCAAGCCGCCATGGGAAATAGCGGCAGGGGAGACCGTGTCAGAATCCTGGATCCAGGTTTCAGTGAGGGCCAGCAGATTGAGAGCATTGGTCAGAAAGCAATTGTGCAGGAAAGGAAGCTTGTTGCATACAGACCGTGGATTCCACAGTGCGCAATTGAAGGAGGGAGATGAAGGAGTACAGCTGATGTTAATAAGGTTAGCAGGGTTTCGATGTGAGGTGGGGGAAGGGTTCAGGTTGGCAGAGGGTGGTCCGGGGTTAGGAGAGATATCCCCTGAAATGAGTAGTAGCAGTAAAAAGAGAAACAGCAGATAGTTTTTGGATTTGTGACATTGTTTCTTGTGCAATACCTTTGGATAAGATAGAGTGAGATTTTTCAGGAAGTTCAAAAGAGCATGGGAGCTGTACATGGGAGGGGGAAGGAGTGAGGGGCAGATATGGATGAGTGGTGATGGATGTGGATGAAAAAAGTACACAGGAATATGGACACAGGAATAAAATACGTAGTTAGCAGAGAGTACAAAGTGTGAGTTACCTGACTCCTGCCTTGAATGACTGCCGTTGAAATGACTGTCAGACACTTGTCGAATAGGACACTTTGCTGAAGAGGACACGTGCATGCACCCCTTATGAGACATCTAGATTTATAAGAAGGACTATAGCATCAGGTGAGAGGGATTGTGGGAGCTGCTTGTGACTAAATTGCCAGCTGCTCAGCTCACCAGGGGGGTGGAGGGCTGATCAAAGAAACAGGCCTAGCTCACTATGCCTGACACAGAATAACACTTTTCGCCATCAGATAAAGTCTACAATGATGGCAGGACAGACAGTGAATACTGAGTACAATGCATCAAATAACAGAACACAGATACAGCAAGCAGACACATTATACCATAGAAATAGTTTCAAGATGACGGTTCAGCAGATGACATAGAGCACAGCAAGCAGAAATGTTATACCTGTGTGAAGATAGAAGAGATGGATGGGCGTTAGTCAGTTGCCTCAGTAGTCCACTGGGCCGTATTTGCACCTTTCCTGGTGAGATCGGTTAGAGGTTTAACAATTACAGAAAAATTCTTAATGAATTTCCTGTAATAATTGACAAAACACAAAAATCTCTGTATAGATTTCAAACCAATAGGCCTAGGCCATTCCTGCACAGCCTGAACCTTCACAGGGTCCATCTCAAAGCCCTCGCTGGAGACAATGTAGCCCAAAAAACTAATTTTCTGCACAGCGAACTCACATTTCTCCAGCTTAGCAAAGAGTGAATTATCACTCAATAACTGCAAAACTTCACGTACACTCCGCCAATGGGATTCGAGATCTGGTGAATATATCAAAATGTCATCCAAATACACAGCCACATTCTTACCAATCAAAGGTCTCAGGATGTCATTAATAAGGTTCTGAAAAAATGCAGGTGCATTGGTAAGACCAAAAGGCATCACCAGACTCTGAAAGTGACCTACCAGAGTGTTAAAAGCAGTTTTCCATTCATCACCCTCCTTCACATGTAACAAATTGTATGCCCCCCGGAGATCAATTTTGGAGAACCACTTGGCCCCCACTAACTGGTTAAACAAGTCAGGAATTAACGGCAATGGGTAGGTATTGCGTACGGTAATCTTATTAATTTCACGAAAATCCAGACATGGACGTAAACTGCCGTCCTTTTTTTTAACAAAGAAGAATCCAACTGCCACAGGTGACTTAGAAGGTCTAATGTGACCAGCAGCCAGGCTAGTCTGTATGTACTCCTCCAAGGCCTTTCTTTCAGGGATAGTCAGATTAAACAAACGACTTTTGGGAAGAGTAGCACCCGGAACAAACTCAATGGCGCAATCATAATCCCTATTAGGAGGTAAAACTTGCGACTCCTCCTCCGAAAAAACCCTCCAAAAAACTTGAATAGGTACAGGTAATTCCCCCTTTTCCACAGCCGCAATGCGACCATTACAACATTTATCATAGCACTTCGGACTCCAAGACTTAATCACATTAGTAGACCAGTCCAATAAAGGATTGTGCAGTCTTAACCAAGGCAATCCTAGAACAACTGGAGAGGGCAAATTATCCAAAACAACCAAGCCCAAAATTTCTTGGTGATCTCCATTGATAGTGAGAGGAAATGCAGCAGTCTTGTGAGTAATACATTTTAAAGGAGTGTTATCAATTGCAACCACAGAAGTAGGTGATGACAAAGGTTTGGATTTCAATTTAAGGTTTTCCAAAAACCCTTTATCAATCACATTAAGTGTTGAACCACAATCCACAAATACCTGAAATTCAATCAAATCTCCTTGCAGAGTAGTACTCCCAGAAAGAAACACTCCTGCAGAGCTATAATGGCATAACTGACCTTTTTTTTTTCTTTACTTAAACGACGCTCACAATACTTAATCAAATGATCATCTTTACCACAATAAAGACACAAATCCTCGGCAAATCTCCGATCTCTTTCCTGAGAGCGGAGTGACATTGCCCCAACCTCCATTGGTTCTCCGCTGTCAGAGCAGATTTTCTGGGAACTAGGACCTGAAGTTACAGGAGTTTTTACATCATTAACCCTGGACCTCAGTCTCCTGTCCACACGAACAGCTAACTGCATAGCTTCCTGCAGAGTCTCAGGTGCAGGGAATGCAATTAGCAAATCCTTAACCCTTTCACTCAGACCAGCAAGAAATATACATCTTAGCGCAGAATCATTCCATTTAACTTCTGAAGCCCATCTCCTGAAGTGTGTGCAATAATTTTCAACATCATCAGACCCCTGATTCAAACGTCTAAGTTCTGATTCAGCAGATGAGATTCGATCAGGATCGTCATATAATAGCCCCATAGCAGAAAAAAATTCTTCAACAGAAATTAAACACGGATCATTAGGCTGGAGAGATAAGGCCCAACCCTTTGGTTCTTTGCGCAAAAGTGACATAATAAAACCAATGCGCTGTGATTCATTCCCAGAGGATCTTGGTCTCAAACGAAAATATAACAAACAAGCATTTTTAAAGGAAAAAAATTCTTGCTGTTTACCATAAAAAAAATCAGGCAGTCCTACCTTGGGTTCAACAAAATGCGCTCCAGGACAGCTACTCACGTGTTGCTGAAGCTCGGCCACCTCCAGAGACAATCCCTGCAGGCGTTGAGCCAACTCCTGGACGGAAACCATACTGATCCTCGAATTTCATTCCTTTTAGTTTTTTTTTTTTTGGGCTGGACTTACTGTTATGATCTGCAACATGAACTAAGGAAAGATAGGGGAAAGCTGTCCCTACTGTAAGACTAAGCTGAATCCCTATGATGTAAGGGCTGCCTGTTCCTTGTGAACAGACCCGCCTAAGTCCTCGGCTAGGCTGAACGAAGACCTATAAAGTTAAGGGAGGGGTCCTTAAAAGAACTAAGGACACCTCCTAAACAGAAGTAGATGCAGAGCACCAAAGACAAACAGACAAAATGTACTAGAGGTCCCAGAGGTCCCAGAGGACCAAGCGAACTAGACAGAGATAGGCACCGAAGCAATTGGCTAGAGAGACAGTCAAACAACACTGAAGTCCAGCAAAGCCAGAAGGGCGGAGCTGGAATATATAGGCAGATGGTCACGTGACCGCAAAACACAAGATAGAAAAAACTAACAGGAGGGTTCTAACAATGATTTAAGAAACCGCTGAACCAAGAGGTTAAGCACATGAGCCAGGCATGGTACGTGTGTGATCTCGCCTCGCCTCAGAGCCGCCACCAGGTTACGGCCATTGTCAAACACGACCATGCCTGGATGTAGGTTCAGCGGTCTCAGCCACAGATCTGCCTGCTCTTTCACAGCTGTCCACAACTCACAAGCAGTGTGAGGTTTATCACCTAAGCTTATGAGTTTCAACTCAGCCTGTTGCCGCTTGGCTGAGGCAGTACTGCAGTGCTTCCAGCTTGTAACTGATGTGGTGATATGTGAGATGGAGGCTGAACATGAGGAGGAGGAGGATGATGCGCAGGAGCTGTACACTGTGGGGGCAACTCTGACAGACATAGGGCCCGCAATCCTTGGTGTGGGGAGGATGTGTTCAGTCCCAAGGTCCGACTGGGTCCCGGCTTCCACTATGTTTACCTAGTGTGCCGTCAGGGAGATGTACCGTCCCTGGCCACAAGCACTTGTCCACGTGTCCGTTGTCAGGTGGACTCTCCCAGTAACTGCATTGTTGAGGGCACGGCAGATGTTTTGGGACACGTGCTTGTGTGGTGCGGGGATGACACACCGGTCAAAATAGTGTCGGCTGGGGACCGAGTACCGAGGGACGGCCACTGTCATAAGGTTGCGGAAGGATTCCGTCTTCACCAGCCTAAAAGGCAGCATTTCCAACGCAAGCAGTTGTGAAATGTGCGAATTTAGGACTGTGGCCTGTGGGGCGTTGCCTGCAAATTTGCGCTTTCATTCAAAGCTCTGGGATATGGACAATTGAACGCTGTGGTGGGACGTGGACGTGGACGTTGATGCTGTTTCTTGAGAAACTGTCATAACAAGTGAAGACTGAGAGGAAGGGGCATCTTTGCATGCAGTATGGACAGGGGATTGCCTTGCACGCACAACAGGGGGTTCTCTTACATGCACAACAGCGGAAGAAGCAGTGGTGACACCCGATGACACTGGTCATGGACCCTGGGGCTCGCCCCACAAAGTCGGGTGCTTTGCTGACATGTGCCTGATCATGCTGGTGGTGGTCAGGATGGTAGTTTTGTCACCCCTGCTGATGCTGGCATGGCAGGTGGTACAAATGGCCTTTTTGGGGTTATCAGCAGAGTCTTTAAAAAAATTACAGACTCTGGAAGACCTACCGGTTGTACTGGCAATGTCCCTCGTGCTGGTGTTACGGGGAACTGTTGCCCGCCTTCTGTGTGCAGCCACCACACTGCTTCTTCCTGCCTGTTGGGGTACTCTGCCTCCCTCCCCCTGTGTGCTGCTGGCCTCACTCTGCGTGTCCTCCTGCCACATTGGGTCAGTTACTAGATCATCCACCACCTCCTCCTCTTCCACTTTTGCACCACGATCCTCCTCCTCACTTCCTGGCAATTGTTTCTCGTCATCGTCCATCTCTTGTGACAAATTGCCAGCGTCGACTTCCTCTGGCCGTGGTTGTTCAAATATTTGGGCATCGCTACATGGGATCTCCTCTTTCACCACTTCAAGCAGAGCAGGCGAGGGGCACAAATAAGGAAATGGACCAGTGAACAGCTCTTCAGAGTGTCCAAGTGTGGGATCAGTTGCTGTCTGACGACACTCGGCATGGTGGGAGGAAGGAGCATCAGGGTGAGGAGGAGTATGCAGTCGAGACTCACGGCTACTAAAACTTGACCGTGTGGAAGACAGACTGGAGGTAGTGGTGCCCAGGTAACTGGAAGTATTATCTGCTATCCAATTAATAACCTGTTCACACAGATCAGTTTGTAATACTGGTGTTGTAGTGTGCTTCCCCAGTAATTCGGTCAAGAAGTGGGAGTGAAAAGATGTGGCTATTGGTTGTGGCACATTTTCACCTTGGCCATGGCCCCGTCCTCTACACGCACCATCACCAGAACGTCCAGTTCCACGTCCCTTGCCACGTGCCTTGCCCATTGTAAATGAAGTAAAATAGCTTACACTTGCACTTTCAATGGAAAAAGGGTAATTAAAAGGAGATTAGAACTGTGGAAGAGGAAAACCACAGTTCTATTTCTCTGGCCTACACCAGAATCTTTTAAACAGATATATTTGTGTCTGAACACTGAGTGAGACACTCATTTTTTTTTTTTTATGTAATAAAAGGCAAAAAGGTGGATAATACAGAGATTTGAACCGTGGAACTGCAAAACCACAGTTCTAGTTATGTGGCCTACACCAGAATCTTTTAAACAGATATATTTGTATCTGAACAGTCAGGGAGACACTATTACTGCTTTTTTTTACGGAAAAATGAGCAAAAGCTGTATAATACAGAGATTTGAACCGTGGAACTGCAAAACCACAGTTCTAGTTTTCTGGCCTACACCAGAATCTTTTAAACAGATATGTTTGTGTATGAACAGTCAGGGAGACACTATTACTGGTTTTTTTTTACGGAAAAACGGCCAAAAGCTGGATAATACAAAGATTTGAACCGTGGAACTGCAAAACCACAGTTCTAGTAATCTGGCCTACACCAGAATCTTTTAAACAGATATATTTGTGTCTGAACAGTCAGGGAGACACAATTACTGTCTTTTTTTACGGAAAAACGGCTAAAAGCTGGATAATACAGAGATTTGAACCGTGGAACTGCAAAACCACAGTTATAGTTATGTAGCCTACACCAGAATCTTTAAAACAGATATATTTGTGTCTGAACAGTCAGGGAGACACTATTACTGTTTTTCTTTATGGAAAAAATGCCAAAAGCAGGAAAATACAGAGGTTTCAACCGTGGAACTGCAAAACCACAGTTCTAGTTATTTGGCCTACACCAGAATCTTTTAAACAGATATATTTGTGTCTGAACAGTCAGGGAGACACTATTACTGTTTTTTTTTCTCGGAAAAACAGCCAAAAGATGGATAATACAGATATTTGAACCGTGGAACTGCAAAACCACAGTTATAGTTATGTGGCCTACACGAGAATCTTTTAAACAGATATATTTGTGTCTGAACAGTCAGGGAGACACTATTACTGGGTTTTTTTTACGGAAAAAATGGCAAAAGCAGGAAAATACAGAGACTTCAACTGTGGAACTGCAAAACCACAGTTTTAGTTATGTGGCCTACACCAGAATCTTTTAAACAGATATATTTGTGTCTGAAAACTCAGGGAGACACTATTACTGTTTTTTTTTACGGAAAAAATGCCAAAAGCAGGATAATACAGAGATTTGAACCGTGGAACTGCAAAACCACAGTTCTAGTTATATGGCCTACACCAGAATCTTTTAAACTGATATATTTGTGTCTGAACAGTCAGGGAGACACTATTACTGTTTTTTTTTACGGAAAAAATGCCAAAAGCAGGAAAATACAGAGATTTCAACCGTGGAACTGCAAAACCACAGTTCTAGTTAGCTGGCCTACACCAGAATCTTTTAAACAGATATATTTGTGTCTGAACAGTCAGAGAGACACTATTACTGTTTTTTTTTACGGAAAAACGGCCAAAAGCAGGATAATACATAGTTTTGAACCGTGGAACTGCAAAACCACAGTTCTTGTTATCTGGCCTACACCAGAATCTTTTAAACAGATATATTTGTGTCTCAACAGTCAGGGAGACACTATTACTGGGGTGTTTTTTTTTTTGAAAAACTGCCAAAAGCTGGATAATACAGAGATTTGAACCATGGAACTCCAAAACCACAGTTATAGTTACGTGGCTTACGCCAGAATCTTTTAAACAGATATATTTTTGTCTGAACAGTCAGGGAGACACTATTACTGTTTTTTTTTCTGGAAAAACGGCCAAAAGCTGGATAATACAGAGATTTCAACCGTGAAACTGCAAAACCACAGTTCTAGTAATCTGGCCTACACCAGAATCTTTTAAACAGATATATTTGTGTCTGAACAGTCAGGGAGACACAATTACTGTCTTTTTTTACGGAAAAACGGCTAAAAGCTGGATAATACAGAGATTTGAACCGTGGAACTGCAAAACCACAGTTATAGTTATGTGGCCTACACCAGAATCTTTTAAACTGATATATTTGTGTCTGAACAGTCAGCGAGACACTATTACTGTTTTTCTTTATGGAAAAAATGCCAAAAGCAGGAAAATACAGAGGTTTCAACCGTGGACCTGCAAAACCACAGTTCTAGTTATTTGGCCTACACCAGAATCTTTTAAACAGATATATTTGTGTCTGAACAGTCAGGGAGACACTATTACTATTTTTTTTTTTACGGAAAAAATGCCAAAAGCTGGATAATACAGAGATTTGAACCGTGGAACTCCAAAACCACAGTTCTAGTTATCTGGCCTACACCAGAATCTTTTAAACAGATATATTTGTATCTGAACAGTCAGTGTGGCACTATTACTGTTTTTTTTTTACAGAAAAATGGCCAAAATCTGGATAATACAGAGATCTGACCCGTGGAACTGCAAAACCACAGTTCTAGTTATCTGGCCTATAGCAGAATCTTTTAAACAGATATATTTGTGTCTGAACAGTCAGCGAGACACTATTACTGTTTTTTTTTTACGGAAAAACGGCCAAAAGCTGGATAATACAGAGATTTGAACCATGGAACTGCAAAACCCAAGTTCTAGTTATCTGGCCTACACCAGACTCTTGTAAACAGATATATTGGTGTCTGAACAGTCACATACACACTCAATTTTTTTTTTGGGGGGGGGAATACAGAAAGGTTAATAAGACGTGTATTTGTACAGTCTGACTGAGGGAAAAAAAAATACAGGATTTCGATGGAAAAAAGGATTTTTCCTGGCCCCTGAGACCGGGGGATAAGTCTAGCAATTTGACCAGCAGGAGCACACAGGACTGTAATGCACTGTTTGTTGGTATAACCACTGCGTCTCCTATACAGCCTGCCTGCCTGATATCTGGGATGGATATTAGTCCTGAGAAGGACTGTTTGTTTGATTTGGCAGGCTTTAGAGACCCTACACTACCTATTTCGCACTATATATCTCTCCCTAACTCAGCAGCACTGACCCTACACTGTCTGATACCGGGCGACTGTGCCCGGTTTTAAATACTCGAAGTGACGCTGTGCGGCCAGCCAATCACTGTAATGCCCACAAACAACATGGCTGCGGCATTACAGTGACTGGCTGGCAATCCCTGCATGTTCATTGGCTCTGTGAAGAGCGCCAAACGTGCAGGGCGGAGAGCCGAGCTCCCGCCCGAGCAACCCGGAAATGCTCGGTGCTCGCCGAACATCCCGAGTAGTGAGATGCTCGGGCGAGTACCGATCAGTGTCGAGCATGCTCGCTCAACACTAGTATCTACCACAATATGGTCATCATATGGTGGTAATATCGGTGTTGGTCTTCGTGTAGAGATATATTTTCAGTAACCGCACTGTCATCTGCTGAGGTTCCCCTATACCTCAGGGTGTGCCACAATAGTTGTAAGCAGGGTTACCGGTTTGGGGCCCCAATTGAGCTGAACCGCTAACTTCTAAAGATTTAAATTGCTGGGATCATATTAAAAACTATTAGTGCCATTGTTTAGGAGATCATCTTGAGAAGTCTAAGTATGTCTACAACAACTTTTTCATTGCTCTTCATGTTTCCACTTTGCCCATTTTAGTGATAAAAGAGAGGAGCCCCAGATCATAATTTAATTTTGTAACAGCATGGTGGCACGGAATACGTCTGATGGCTGCACTCACTAAAACATATAGAAAAAATACAATGTTCTGGACTTGCAGTCATGAAACAGCTTCATCCAGCAGCATGTCCTCGACTGTTAGGAAAGCAGCTCTTTATGGTTGGTTTCCATACAGACAGGAATTACTGCAGTTGTTTTCCCACAGATACAGCTGCTTTTGTTGGATATTTAGCCTGGCTGAGGAAATTACACAGTCCACACTTCTTCTGTGCTGTAATAATTCATCTTCCTATCCCTAAAGTATGAAACACCTTCCTGGCCTAGAAGTAAAACTGATAGCAATACATAGTGTGCTGCTGTAGATCGTTGCTGTGGACATAATACATACAGTAACAAATAAACAATACAGTACATACAGTAATTAATAATGACAATGTATGAATGATTACACATGGTTTTAGGGTAGGGATCCATGTTGTAGCAGCCACATGTTGGCTAAAACCACACCACTGTGTGATGATGAATGACCGCTCAAATTTGCCGGTAATATCCCAGTATTACTGTAAACCCATGTACTCATTTGCCACCACATGTGGCAGGTGCACTATAGAGCCCTTTCCTTAGCTAAACTGCTACGTAGAATTATATTTCCTAAAACCTCAATAATGTTTTTTTTTCCTCTTTATTTTTAGTTCTGTCTGTGTATAAAATTGCTAATTACAAGGGACAGCTTCAAAGCATTACATCTATAAACATTCAAGTCATAGTGTTTAAAGGGGTTTTCTCATGCTATGACATTGGTATGGTTAGCATGAAAATAAGTATGTTCGCAATTGACTTCTTTTCTATCTGCTATCATTCTTCTGCTATGAGATCTTTTATCTTACATAGTGTACAGCTTGTTAGAAGGAGATCAACCACCAGAGCCTGACAGAGTATGTAGAGTAGTTATATTCAAGGCTAAAGATACCAGCAAACTCTTCCAGCTCGTTGATTTCTATACAGCAGTTAGACAGCTGCTCACCTCCCACTTCCTGTAAGTCTCTGACCAAGAGCTAATATTATCAATACTGAAAAAAACACTATCTATGGCTGTCATTCTCCAGAGCAGTTCACGTATTTATTGCTCACTTGAGCTGTGCGCTTGCTCTAATGCTCTGTTATCTCTATTTGAAAATACTGTGATAGTAGGGAAATCTTCAGAACAAGTTCTGATATACCTGCATTTGTCACATTAGCATGATAATCTCAGCAGTAGGATGTATCTACTGAACCAGAATTGTCACTCAAGAGGGAGTGCATGCACCCCCCACCCCCCAATAACAAGGTAATGAAAGTAGCTGTGGATCAGTGTGTTGCTTGAAGCAAAGATTTGTTTCTTGAGCAACATGCTGATTTCCAGACTCTTCACTTCCTTGTTGCTTGAGGGTGGGCAATCCATCTTGAGTGACAGTTTTAGCTCAGTAGCTTTGTTCTTGTACTGAGCTTCATCTAGCTACTGTTGCACATTAACAATCTGTCGTTGTTCTGAAGTCTACACTTTTCTCACTATATTTGAATATATAGATAATTGCCTTTAAACAAGCACAGGGCTCAACTGAGAAGTGAATGGAAGAACAGTTTTGGAAACTGTTTATGGTGAGGGCGGGCTGCTGGTGATTTTGCAGGACTGAACACCAGCTCAGTCAGGAACTGACACTGAAGGGTAGGTGAGGAGCTAACTGCTGTTTGGAAATCAATTGGCTAGAGAGAAGAGATTAGTATCTTATGAGTTAACTCCTCAACCTGGAAAATAACTCCTGAGTAGTGATGGATGAGCACTAAAATGCTCGGGTCGAGCACATTGAAATACTTGGGTGCTCGACCCGAGCAACGAGCCCAATGTAAGTCTATGGGAAACGCAAGCATTTTTCAGGCGGCTCCCCCCGGCGGTCTGCAGAGGGCCTAAAAATTGCCCAAATCGATGGGAACAGTGCTCAAATGACATGGGAACAGAATGGGGAAGAGCCCTGGAAGCATTTCTGACTCCCAGGTCACAGCAGTCAACAACGTTGTCAGAGGAATTACGCCACTTTTACAGACTCACAATAAAACATACAAAAATGAAACCAAAATGGATTTTCCTGGGAAATATGTTAAGGAACATCCTTTCCAGGGTAATGACTTGCATATAAGGCAAAATAAAAATACAAAAATGCTCCTCCACACCTTGGGCTATGTTCACACGTAGCGTTTTTGATGCGTTTTTGCACTTTTGCATTGCTTTCAACCGAGACAAATGCATTCACTGGGAAATGTCATTTTAACATTTTACAACTTTATCTGGACATGTGGTGTGTGACACATCATGAGACACATGCATACAGTGCTGAAAAGACATGGGAACAACATGGGGAAGACCCCTGGAAGCATCTCTGACTCCCAGGTCACTGCCTAAAATTGTGACCATCATAAGTGATCTTTGGCGCATGCGAAGATGCCTCCCTCCATGCACCTGTCATTGTAGACTTGCAACAATCACCGTCCACGTCCTTGTCCCAGTGCAGCGTTTAGTTGTCCCTACCCCATTCCTTTGAATGCAGGCGCAAGTATGCAGCCAGCCACCCACCCACAGGCTGCAATACTATACTGCCAAATTTTTGACAACTGCTTGCACTTGAAATGTGGCCTTTTAGGCTCGTGGAGGCGGAAGCTGTCCACAATCTTATGGCAGCGGCGACCGGGTGTCCACCGCCGTCGCTATTTCTCCCGGTAACGTCTCCGCCTTCCACAAGCTCGGGTCCCACAACATTACCCGTGCCCTCCCCAGTGCACTTACTGGGAGAGACCGCCTAACCACAAACACGTGGACAAGTGAATGTGGCCAGGGACGGTACGGTACGGAGCCAATGCACAGCTTGTCGGTGAGTTGTCTTTTACCACAGCCATATTCTTTAGCTTGGTGAAAGGACTTGGGAAACCATATCTACTCCAGCTGTCATTTCTCCCAGGAAGTCCTATTAAGTTGCTTGCACTTGAAATGTGGCCTTTTAGGCTCGTGGAGGCGGAAGCTGTCCACAACCTCATGAAAGCGGCGGCCGGGTGCCCATACTCGGTCCCCAGTCGCCACTATTTGTCCTGGTGTCGTGTCCGCCTTCCACAAGCACGGGTCCTACAATATTACCCGTGCCCTCCCCAGTGCACTTACTGGGAAGGACCGCCTAACCACAAACTCGTGGACAGGTGAATGCTGCCAGGGATGGTACGGAGCCAGTCCACATTAAAAATGCAGTCATAGAGTATCCAGGAACCTTCCCACACACTTTTCTTAGCCAGGGCTGCTTCTCAGCAGGGTTGAACGGGCCCACAAGAGAATCCTAGGGTGGGCCCTGGCATTTCCATCAGGAGAGTTCAAACATTGCAGCTGCTATGGGGCTCTTGAGCGGGGGAGAAAGGTGCACCCTCAGAATCAAATCGTCTGGTGGGCACAATGTTTTTCAGTCTGACACTGCTTCTCAGTGAGAGTTGTATTTCACCACAGCCATATTCTTTAGCTCAGTGAAAGGACTGGCATAGAGGGAAACCGTATCTACTCTGGATGTCATTTCTCCCAGGAAGTCCTCTAATGCAGCTTGTTGCAGAAGCAATGGCAGCCCGTCTAACATCAGCTCGCACTTGTCGAAGGTGCTTCCACACACAAACATCTTTCTTTGCATCTTTAATTTCATGACTACAGAGTTGGGCAATAGCCTAATCTGCAATGCGGTTTGAGAAATAACATGCAAAAGCACATCCAATCCACAGTAAAAAAGCAGCCATGGAGTGTCCCCCACACTTTTCTTAGCCAGGGCTGCTTCTCGGCAGGGTTGGACGGGCCCACCAGAGAACCGGAGACTCCTCCGGTGGGCCCTGGCTTCTCCTTCAGGAGAGTTCATAGTGCCGAAGTGAGGCCATGATGATGATAGAGACCACCATCTGCTTAGTTTTCTGTTACTTGGAATGCAAGAGCAATTATGCAGCCAGCCACCCACCCACCCACAGGCCACAATACTAAACTGCCAGATTCCTGGGCAGCTGCTTGCACTTGAAATGTGGTCTTTTAGGCTTGTGGAGGTGGAAGCTGTCCACAACCTCATGGCGGCGACAGAGTGTCCAAACTCGGTCCCCAGCTGCCACTATTTCTCCCGGTATTGTCTCCGCCTTCTACAAGCACGGGTCCCTGAACATTACTGCTGTTACTTTTCTGTGGGAATCTGCTTGCCTCCTACCAGCCTGGAATATTTCCAGTAAACTATGGTACGACGCCATGGTATTAGCACAACCCCAGTACCAGTAGCGAAGCCATCCACAATTTCCTTCTCAGGAATTTTATTTGGAAGACTGAGTGGCTGCCCAAATACATTAGTTTCTCACAAAGGAGCTGAAGATACAGAATGGCAGTAGGTATGTGACGCCTCATTGTCGAAAGAGCCCTTTTAGTTTTGAGTTTACCCTGGGTGATGGGGGACTCGGTGTCGGGTCCTGTGATGGAGAGATGGGATGCAGCCGTGGCCCAGACCCGACCCATGCTCAGGGCCATCACATGAAAAGGAAGATGTTGTGGGCTCGTCCGGGTTGAGTGGCTTTTTTAACGACTACGCCACCTGTGGTGCCTGGTGAAGGGCCACCAGCGCCGCTACAGTCCGCCGAGGCCTGGTGTCGTGGCGGCCAAAGTTCTCGCTGCTCCCCACAGGCGGAGCAAGGCCTCGGGGCAGACAGGCAGGATGGAAGGAGGGGCGGGTAGTAGTTGTGCGGGGAGTACGGGCACCGCGTCGCATGGTATGGTGCATAATGAACAGTCCGGAGGCCATAGGGGTGAACTTCCAAGGCTTTACTCACTTAGAGATGACAGCGGGAAGGCGACTCTCTGCTCCCCGCGGAGTACTGCGGCCACCAGGGACGGGGGTCCGACTACCTCCGAGTAAGTCCAGCATTCAGTCGGGACCCTACACCAGAGAGTTCCTGCACTACAGACCTCTCCCTTTCCCGTCTGTGCATGTGTAGATAGGCCGGGTCTCCCTCTGAGCTCCTCTCAGGACTAGGGCATGGGTGGCAATTCCTCTCCATCCGATGCCCGGTGGGATCCTCAGGGCCTAACCGGGCTTTCCCGTCCAGGACATAGAGTACAAGGTCGGGTGTCGGGGGCCGGTACCCCTCTTGCAGCCGGAATCCCTCTGAATAGATCAGGTAGGTGAGGGCAGGTGGCGTACTCCGCTCCGTCTGCATCCTCCCCGGGACCCATTTGCTGGGGAGCCAAACTCTAGAGCTCCCGGGCCTTCTTGATCCTGGTCTTTGGCCGGGTTGAGACATTCCTTGTCGGCAACCTACCTCTCGTCCCAAGGCCAGGGTACGAGGGCTGTGTCCCTTGCCGGTGCAGGCCCACACAGGATCTGCGCTCCCGGAGGGAGGTCACATTACACACAGTAGTTGACAGCAGCCAAGACCGCTTGACAGAAAAAGACCGCCAGAGACCAAGATCAAAGATGGCTTTCTATTAAATATGAAATCTAAAGTGTAACTAACTTGTAGGTCATCCACTCTCACCCACTAACTGGTTCCTACCACTTTGTGTTCCCCAGTCTCCCTGTAACCAGAGGAGCAGCACCTAGTGCATACTAGCTCCCTCTGGTGGGAAGTGTGGTGTTGGATGCAAAAGGTAGGTCACAACTATCACACTGGCCTTACCTCAGAGGAGGAACACTACACTCCATTTCAGAAGTGCAGCATTCCTGTGGCGGTCGAACCCCCAGGGGCGCCACAGGTGCACGGTTCTCCAGCCTGTTAGATATCAGAGGGTGAACGGCAGCACATTGGATCAGTGATTAGCACTGAAGCCTTGCAGCACTGGGATCCTGGGTTCAAATCCCATTAAGGACAACATCTGCAAGGATTTTGTATGTTCTTCTCGTGTTTGCGTGGGTTTCCACCTCAGTAAAAAAGCAGCCATCGAGTGTCCGGGAAACTTCCCACACACTTTTCTTGCCAGGACTGCTCCTCAGTAGTGTTGAGCCACCCCCGTAGTTTTCAAGTTCGGTTCGGTTCGCCGAACACCCGTATGTTCGTCGAACTGTTCGTCGAACACCGTTAAAACCAATGGCAGGCAAACAAAAACACATAGGAACACACAGAAAACACATAGAAAACACTTCAAAGGTGTCCAAAAGCTGACAAACTGCTCAGAAGACACAACTAACACATGGAAAAGTGACAAGTACATATAGTCATGCGAAAAGAAAAGAGGTGGAGGAGTAAAAGGAGGGGGAGACACAGATATTGTCATGCCCTTCTAAAATCAAGAAAGGCTGGAGTAAAAATCTAAAATCAGCCTACCAACACCCAGACGTCGTGACAAGAAAATTAAAAAAAGAAATATCTTTAGGTAGAATGGCGGTTCCACTCAGAACACTTTCCTTACAAGACGTAGTGGTATCTCCGTTTTGAGTTGTGCCAAAAACGGAACCCAATACATTCGGACTAATCCACCATTTGTCATATCCAAGGGGCAGGTCAGTAAACGACAACATCGATGCGGAACCAAGTAGAGTAGTATATACTGTACATCCTTTGACAAGGCAATCAGGCGGATCAAGAAGTTAGGAAGGGTCACCCTAATGGCCAAAACAGACATTGATGTGGCGTTCCGGTTACTTACTACCTGTGCCTCCGAATACTATATAGATCGCTGTTTGCCCATGGGGTGCTCCAGATCCTGCTCACTATTTGAGGCGTTTAGTTGCTTCCTCGAATGGGTTGTAATGGACGTTTCTAAGGGGGCACATATTATCCATTACCTCGACAACTTCTTATGCCTGGGCCCAAAAGATTTGCCTCAGTGTGAATACACGCGGTAGTCCACCTGTGAGAAGGAGAGAGCTGGAGGGAGAGCGGACACCAAAGAGCCGAGTGGTTAGATGGAGAACGGAAGAAGGAAAGAGGGCGAGGGAGGTAAGGGAGTACAGTGGAAGGCCGACCTGAGCTCCCCCACGTTCCTGCTGGGCGGGGAACAGCCTTGGGAAGAAAAGCCGCTTGCGCATCCCTTTGAGGTTACGGGCGCGAGCGGGCAGAGGGACTACGCTGGAGTGCGAAGCCAACACGGCCAGTCCGTTCCTGCCCATGCGACCTCCGTGTCGCCGGGTTTGTGCCAGAGCCGCGGTGGACCCTGACGGCCAGTCCCCTCTCCCAATACTGGTGCCTGTCCGCTGGTGGGTCGAGGGGGGGAGTAACATCTGCAGAAGAAAGATCATCTTCCAGCCAAACTAAGATGTCTACTTCTTTTATACGATCCCTTTCTTACGGACACGCCCATCACTACAAATTCCAGATGAGGCACAAAAACAGCAGGTGCTTCAATGAATATCAAGTGCTCCTTCAAGTTGGCTCTCCTCCACCTCAACTTCAACATCACAAATACTCCAGTCCTCAGAGGTGTCACCCCAATCGCACTTGCTTCCTCACAACTCCCAAGTCTCCAGCTGCCCGTCTGAGTATGAGGTAACACAGATGGTTGAGTCTGCAGAGCTGTTTACTCATACTATAGCCTGGGAATCAGAGGTCTGCTCCAGAGCTTCTGTGAATCCAGACGAGGAAATGATCTGCACTGATGCCCAGAATGTTTATGAGTCGGTTCCAGGCCCAGATGAAAAAGGTTCTGAGCATAATGTAGACCCTCGCTCCCAAACTGTAACTCCTGTTGGTGGAGACAATCAGGAAGACGATGATGAGACTCAGATACCTGATTGGAGCGACAACTTGTCTTTTCGGTCAGGGCAGGAAGAGGTTGGCTCTGAGGACAACGGGTGTGAGAACACACAGGGTGATGATGACAAGGTTGGAGATTCCACTTACTGTGAACCCACAGTCAGCCAGTCGATGAGGTCAGCAGAGAAGGTGGAGGAGGATGCTATTGACGACGAGGTTAGGTTGCGCCTTCCTGGACAGAGACGGAGTACTGGAAGCAAGTCAACAATTACATCCTCAACCACAACTCTGCCTCTGACCACAAGTCGTGGTGGCTATTCAGGTCGCATGGGCTCTAAGCCTTGCATAGCCTGGGTATTTTTTGAGATCGATAAGGATGACCCAACTCATGTTATCTGTAACATTTGTCACCAAAAGCTAACTAGAGGCCAAAAAATCCATAGTTTGAGTACTTCATGCATGAACCGTCACATGGATATGAAGCATAAGTTACAGTGGGAAGCTCACTGTGCTACAATGCGGCGTAGCGGGCCGGGCCAACCACCGTCTGCCCCATCTTGTGCATCCGCAACCTCTTCATCCTCTGTGACTGGGGGGACAGCAGTCAGACATGTTTTTGGACGCAGACCTGCCACCTCTTTACCCGCAACAGCCAGTGTGATTGTCAGGTCGTCAGTTCATTTGGAAGTGGAAACACCTGCTTGTGTTGAGCGCTCTCCGACATCGAGAGTACCACCTTTGGATCAAGGCAACATAACATGTCCGCTTGCATCTTCCTCACAGACCCGCAGTTTGCCGGGGACACCCTACTCAACCCCGTCTAAACACAACAGCCAGCCCTCGGTCCCTCAGATGTGGACAAGTAAAAGACCATTTCCTCCTAGCCATGATGATGTACAATACAAAGTTATATTGTGGTACCGTGTTAGCCAGAAAAATCGATGTAAATACTTTTATGCCAAAAATGACAGAAGTATTCTTGTGATGATACCTTTTTTGGCTAACCAGAAAAAAAAATATATATATATGCAAGCTTTTAGAGCACATAGGCTCCTTCTTCAGGCAAGATTACAAATGAATTCATAAGATAAAAGGCACAGCATTTGAGAGATGTTACAAGACATTTGTTCATGAGGTGTAAGTTGTGATGCCTCCTACTGATACGTTAGGGAGAGCTAATTAGTTTTTTTTTGTTGCAAAATGAGAGGCCTTGGTAATGTTTAATTATCTGGAGGTGTGAATTGTGTCCATGTAGTGACTCATAAAGCCAGGTGTTATATTTAGTCCTGTTGTCAGTGAATTGAACATCCTTATAAATTTGAATTCCCAAATTTTTCTTTCTCTGTTGCCCTTGAAGTGACCTTTTAGTATTAAAACTTTTAGATCTTTCATACAGTGTCCCCGGCCAGAGAAATGTTTTCCCACAGGTGTATCCATTTCATTCTTAATTGTGTGTCTGTGTAAATTCATTCTGGTTTGCAGCCTTTGCATAGTTTCTCCAATATAAACTCCTTCTGGGCACTTTGTACATTGTATCATGTACACCACAATGGAGGATGTACATGAAAAGACATCCATGATTTTGTAGTCCTGATTTGTGTTAGGTATGCAGACTGTATTTGATGGTAATATGTGGGTACAAGTTTTGCATTTTTTGTTTTTACATGGGAATGTGCCCGTCACTGATGGTGATGAGAGGACACTTCTGACAAGGAGATTCCTTAAGTTAGGGGGCAATTTGTAGGAGAGAAGTGGTAGTTCTGGGAATATTTCTTTCAGTTTGTGGTCTCTGTGGAATATGGGTTGGAGATCAGCACCAATTTTCCTTAGGATGTTCATGTGGGGGTTGTATGTGACCACAAGAAGTACCCTGTTGTTGTCCTCCCTTTGTCTGTAATTTAGATCCTAGCCATGACTAAGCTAAGAGGTTGAATTTCACCATCTGCAAGCTCTTGGCTACAGAAATGCTGCCTTTCCGCCTGGTGGACACAGAGGATTTTCGAGACCTTATGTCCGTCGCAGTGCCCCAGTACCAGATGCCCAGTCGGCACTACTTCTCAAAGAAAGCTGTGCCTGCGCTACACCAGCATGTCGCACACAACATCACCACTTCTTTGAGAAACTCTGTGTGTGACAGGGTGCATTTCACCACAGACACTTGGACGAGTAGGCATGGACAGGGGCGTTACATGTCGCTGACTGAGCACTGGGTAACTATGGTGACAGCAGGACAAGGGGCTGCTGTCCAAGTCTTGCCGTTCCCACGAGTTGTGCGTCCTCTTTATCTCGAAGTTCCTCCACTGCTTCTGCCTCCTCAACCTCCTCTCGGTCCTCCACCTGCACCCAAAGCCTGTCTGGTAATGCCACCCGTTTTCTAACTGTGCAGAAGGAATCCTGCACACCTCCTTACTATGCTGGCAGCAGGGTTCAACGGCATCAGGCGGTGTTTACTTTGAAATGTCTGGGAAATGTGAGTCACACAGTTGAGGAGTTGTGGTCAGCTCTGGAGACCCAGTTTCATGAATGGTTGCCTCCACTGGACCTGCAATCAGGGAAGGCCGTGTGCGACAATGCTGCAAACCTGGGTGCGGCCCTTTGCCGGGGCAATGTCACACACGTGTCTTGTATGGCTCACGTGTTGAACCTGGTTGTCCAGCAATTTTTAGCCCACTATCCCGGAATAGATGGCCTTCTGCAGAGGGCACGGTCGCTGTGTGCTCACTTCCGCTGTTCGCATCAAGCAGCTCAATGACTTACATCTCTACAGAAGTCGTTGGGCCTGCCAGTTCACCGGCTGAAATGCGATGAGCCGACACGGTGGAATTCAACTCTGCACATGTTGCAGCAACTGTGGCAGCACCGACAAGCCCTGGTGTAATACGTTCTGATGTATAGCCTGGGCCAACGAGATCCAGAGGTGGGGCAAATCACGCTGCAGGAGTGGTCTCAGATCAGGGACCTATGAAGTTGACGCGCCCCCTGGGCCGTGGGGTACCCGGAGCCGGGCCGGTAGACGCTGGGGGTTGTAGTCACTGTGGCGGTGACCCGGTCCGTGACCCAGGGCGGTCAATCCAAGGGTAATTTGTATATATGGGTTTTATAATGTCCGACTACGCCACCTGTGGAGTGCGGCCAAAGGAGCCGCCGCTGCGGAACAGTCCTCTGAAGCTGGTGGTTTTTCAGCAATGGTATAATTACTCCCCACAGGAAGAGTGTAGTTTCAGGGCAGTGTGGGTGGATGATGGTGGTTGTAGTGCAGGGAGTCAGTAGTGAACACAGAGTCCGTGTTATGCAGTCCCAAGATCTTTACTCACAGTTGTTGCAGTCCAGATTACAGGTACCAGAGCAATCTCCCCCGTCGTGCTGTGCGTACTCAGTGAGGGCCTCAGTCCACCCCCAGATAGCTCCGGAGTACTTAGCAGGACCGCCTTCTGTGTGTACTTTCTCTGGCCTTCTCCTTGCACCTCACACCCAGTGACACTTCTATCCGGTATCCTCGGGCCTTGGCGGGCGACGTGTGTTCCGTCCCCTGGGTCCTATGTGGCTTACTTCTTAGTGAGACTGGTGTGGACTTTAGCCTGCAGTACATGAAATGCTGCAGCCTCTGGTTTCTAGTTGAGCCTTGCTGTTTCTCCGCTAGTTGAGGGACCGGTTCCCCTTATCTGGCCTGACCCCTCTACCTCCTGGTAGCAGCGGGCGTACGGGTGGCCTTCAGCACGGCCCGTACCCCTAGGGTCCCTTCGGTTCCTGGAGCCTTCCTGCTCCCACGCCTCTCTTCTCTTATTCAGTCCTGGGCCTCCCAGGATAGGCCTGCCTCCGGAGCAGAGCTCATGCAGAGCCTCTGCTCCTGTCACTTCTCCTCCTCTGACTGGCTTGCTCTTTCTAAGATGGCTTCCTATTTATACTCTCCCTGTCATGTGCTCCTCTAAGCTGCTTTCTCAACCCACACCCACTACATAGGACCCTCCCACCAGCTAGGGACCTGGGACTGTGCTCTCCCTTAGGAGCAATCTTGCCCTACCCCCACTGCGGGTATGTGTTGGATGCAGGGTGTTAGGGTCCCGAGCCATACTCCTTCCTTACCTGAGGGTGAGATACCACACCTCTGGGTGAGATGCAGTACCTCTGTGGTGACTGAACCCTCAGGGGCACCACACACCCTTCTGCACAGTTTTGAAATGGCGACGAAGATGTTTAGTGCTGAAGACAATGCCATTATCAGCATGACTATTCTTGTGATTTACATGCTGGAGCACACGTTAAACAGAATTCAGAGTCAGGTGGTGGGACAAGAGGAGGTGGAGGAAGTAGAGGAGGAGTCGTATGCAGAAGGGATAACATCTCCAAGGTCCAGACGGTCGGCAGCACCAAGGCGGCAGGCATGGGAGGGTGGGGGAGAGGGATTAACCAGGGCGCATGGTAGCAGCCAAACTGTTGAGGAAGGTGCAGGAGCCAAGGAAGAAGTGGAGGACGAACTGGCGATGGGCATGTAAGACTCATCAGATGAGGGAGACCTTGATCACATTTCTGTTGTGCGAGGTTGGGAGGAGAGGGCAGAGGAAGGAAGCATGATTCTTACCTCGCTACTAACACAATAAGGACTTGGTCCTCCTGGATGCGCAAGACACATGAGTGCCTTCTTGCTGCACTACCTGCAACATGACCCTCGGATTGTCAGAATTCGAAGTAATCCCGACTACTGGGTTGCCACACTCTTAGATCCCCGGTACAAAAGTAAATTTTCCGAAATAATTCCTGCCACAGAAAGGGATTCACGCATGCAGGAGTATCTGCAGAGGCTGTTGCAGAATCTTACATGTGCTTTTCCACAAAACACCAGTGGTGCACGTAGTGAATCTCACAGTTCTAACTTGCAAACCGTGGGACTGTCGAGTCTTCATCACTCAAACCGTAACAGTAACACAGTATCTGCTGGTAACAGCAATTTTGTGGAATCGTTTCACCACTTTTTTAGACCATCCTTTGCAAGGCCACAGGAGACAAGAAGTCTGACACATAGTCAACGCCTAGAGAGGATGGTACAGGAGTATCTCCAAGTGAACATCGAAGCTATGACTGTGTCACTGGACCCTTGCTCATTTTGGGCTTCCAAACTGGAAAAATGGCCGGAGCTCGCCACTCACGCTTGGAGATCTTGTCATGCCCTGCAGCCAGCGTTCTCTCTGAACGTGTGTTCAGCGCTGCTGGTGGTGTGCTGACAGATAAGCACACTCGGCTGTCCATTGAGAATGTAGACAGACTCACATTCATAAAGATGAACAAATCATGGATCCGCAAGGACTTTTCTACCCCTGTGTCATCCTGGGGAGAGTAAAAGCTTGAGGATTTGGTAAAATCACCTCACCAACCGTTTTAAGCAACTCTGGGGCAATTGATGCCACTTAAGTGGTGTCTGAGTCACAATTTTTGGAAAAAATGGAGACTCTTTTTGGAATCCCCTTGCTGTGTTTTACGTGACGCTGGCATCGTCAATTCCAGGTGGGTTGGGTCGCTCCCCCCCCCCTTTTAACTGTAAGAAACTACATACACTATGGCTTGGGGTAGCACAGATGGTTGAGTCTGCAGAGCTGTTTACTCAGAGGTCTGCTCCAAAGCTTCAGTGTCTACTAGTCAGCGTAGAATTTTTAACTGCATCTAGCCTAGGCAATACTTTGGGCGTAGTAGCCGAGCTGCGAAGCAAGCTGCACCACCTGTGTATCTAATAAGAATTTTTAAATGCATCTAGCCTAGGCAGACTGTGGGGACCCCCAACCAAACCCAGACGCTCAGCCCCCCTACCGCCCCCCTTTCCTTGACAATACAATAATGTAACTCTTACAACTGGATGGGTGAGGATCGGTCACAGCTTTATTAACTCTTTATACTCATTCCATTAGAAAGGCATTTTATTTCTAAAATAATTCAGCTTGTTGCAGCATGCCCTGGGTCTCCACACCGGCAAGTTGGCCAACAAGTGTAACTCTCCAACATGTCCTTTCTATTTCCAGGCCACGGAGGATCCTGCGTACTCGTATGCAGGACTCTGACCCCCATCCATCACTCTTAACGCTTGTTCCACTCCGTCCTGTAGTGCTGACAGGAATATGTCCAGTCCAATATCCATTAAGTGAACACCGTCGGGCCGTATAAGGCCTGCTTCATCTCCCTCCAGTTGTCGGTGTTGTATCACTACACCGCCTCTGTCTCTTCTAAATTTTGCCTTCCGAATATTTATTACCCGCCTTGTCCGTTCGATGGCCGTGATGTCTCGCGCACCTTGCCATACCGCTATCGGCACAATCTCTGACCATACTATAGTTAGTTTTGTGAAAAATTCTCTGAAGCGCTCAGTGTCTAGTTTCATGATTGCCATTAGTTATGCGCTCTTGTGATGACCTAGGTCATTTCCCCGGACCTGTATAACTAAGATGACCGGACCTCTTGCCTCTCTCCCTACCTTGCTTACCTCCATTAGTACCTGT
This sequence comes from Phyllobates terribilis, assembly GCF_046119375.1. Lineage (NCBI taxonomy): Eukaryota > Metazoa > Chordata > Amphibia > Anura > Dendrobatidae > Phyllobates > Phyllobates terribilis. The sequence goes on along the minus strand of NW_027362761.1, from coordinate 1,032,350,849 downwards.
GGCCATAGCAGGCCTCTAATACCTCTCCAGTTGAAATATGTGTTATGAAACTCTAATTTCCTCCCACATGGGCGGACTTTCGCCCTTTATTCTGCCCAATATATATGCGAGTGGCCTATCACCCACACTGTTGGCTTAGCGTCACCTGTAAAAGAAACAAACCACGTTAGGATAACAAGTCCGGTCTTATGTATCTCGCCAAACACGTGGATCGCCATCTCCCTATCCTCTGAACTTCCGTTTCTGACAGACCTGCTCTTGCTGCTTCCATGGCCGCGCCTATGCGGAATGAGTGTGTCCCGTAATCTTTGGTGTGGTTCCCTGCCGATGTTATGCATTTATTAAATATAGCTTGGAACTGGTATCTTGATAATGGCGTTCCATCAATGTGTGATAGGAAGAAATTACTTTGCGATCTGATGGTTATATATGTTTTTACTATTGTTACCCGACTCAGTGTACCGTTTGTGGGTTGTAGAAGTACCCAAGTGCCCCTGCCCGCTGGAACCGTTTTCGATTGGCGTATGCGTAGACGTATTGCATTATTGGCTATAACTACGTCCTGGTGTAATAAGCCTTCACTGGTGGTAATTTTGGATTGAGGGACTAATTCGCTTATGCGTAGCGCCCCGAAGAAGGCGATCGCAAATGCAGTAGACAGTAGTGTTGCTTCAAATTGTGAGTGTCATGCTAATGGTGTTAGGGATATGATGTGAGAAATCAGTTTTAGTGACACGGGACGGGACGTCTACACTCCTGACTTGGCAGACCCCTTTTCCACCCTTTTATGGATTGTCTGATGATGAATCTCTTTGTCACATCTCCCCAATTCAGTAGTTGGAAGTTAAATGCTACTCCGGTCAGACACCGCTGCGCTGACGCCCCTGAAATGCCCCTCATCATTAGCTGGTGGAGAAATTCTATGGTGACTTGTAATCTGGCTTGTTCACATTGGTCAACCCGTCTGCCTGCTACTAGTCGTGTCCACTCTTCCCATGCCTTACCGTATGCTTGCCACGTCGACGGGGCAACTGACGCTCTGATTAATGGCATCAACTATTCGCCACTAGATCCCATAGGGAGGGTGGGCAGCTGTTGCCCGATGGGTTGGCGTTGGGGAGGAGCTCTGTGAAAATCTGCCAATTGAATTGTGATAAAGCGTTAGCAGCAGCTTTAGACCCCTCAGCATCGTGGCTAGCGCGGACCCATGCATTGTGTTTTAGGCACAGGAATGCTAGCCGGCGTAGACGGGAGAGACGATGATGCCATCTTATTAATGCAGTGCGCTAGGCTGGTGTTTTTTGTTATGAAGCGTATATTTTTGCTAGCCAGGAGCGCACCCCATATTTCTATTGCTACCACTATTGGGAAGAAAAAAAATTTTCCGGGCAAGATGCAGCTAAAAATGATTATTAATTTCAAAGCTGGTGGAGCTTGGTATAGATGGCCTAATACAATGAGTACCACACACTGCTACTATGCCCCAAATTATTTTCCAGGCAAGATGCAGCTAAAAATTATTAGTAATTTGAAAGCTGGTGGAGGTTAGTATAAATGGCCTAATAGAATGAGTACCACACATAGCTAATATGCCCAAAATTAGTTTACAGGCAAGATGCAGCTAAAAATTATTCTGAATTTGCAACCTGGTGGAGGTTAGTATAGATGGACTAATAGAACAAATCCCACACACTGCTACAAGCCGAAGCCCAAATATTTTTTCAGAGCTAGATGCAGCTAAAAATTATTTTGAATTTGCAACCTGGTGGAGGTTAGTATAGATGGACTAATAGAACAAGTCCCACACACTGCTACAAGCCGAAGCCCAAATATTTTTTCAGAGCTAGATGCAGATAAAAATTATTTTGAATTTGCAACCTGGTGGAGGTTAGTATAGATGGACTAATAGAACAAGTCCCACACACTGCTACAAGCCGAAGCCCAAATATTTTTTCAGAGCTAGATGCAGATAAAAATAATTTTGAATTTGCAACCTGGTGGAGGTTAGTATAGATGGACTAATAGAACAAGTCCCACACACTGCTACAAGCCGAAGCCCAAATATTTTTTCAGAGCTAGATGCAGATAAAAATTATTTTGAATTTGCAACCTGGTGGAGGTTAGTATAGATGGACTAATAGAACAAGTCCCACACACTGCTACAAGCCGAAGCCCAAATATTTTTTCAGAGCTAGATGCAGATAAAAATTATTTTGAATTTGCAACCTGGTGGAGGTTAGAATAGATGGACTAATAGAACAAGTCCCACACACTGCTACAAGCCAAAGCCCAAATATTTTTTCAGAGCTAGATGCAGATAAAAATGATTTTGAATTTGCAACCTGGTGGAGGTTAGTATAGATGGACTAATAGAACAAGTCCCACACACTGCTACAAGCCGAAGCCCAAATATTTTTTCACAGCTAGATGCAGATAAAAAAATATTTTGAATTTGCAACCTGGTGGAGGTTAGTATAGATGGACTAATAGAACAAGTCCCACACACTGCTACAAGCCGAAGCCCAAATATTTTTTCAGAGCTAGATGCAGATAAAAATTATTTTGAATTTGCAACCTGGTGGAGGTTAGTATAGATGGACTAATAGAACAAGTCCCACACACTGCTACAAGCCGAAGCCCAAATATTTTTTCAGAGCTAGATGCAGATAAAAATTATTTTGAATTTGCAACCTGGTGGAGGTTAGTATAGATGGACTAATAGAACAAGTCCCACACACTGCTACAAGCCGAAGATCAAATATTTTTTCAGAGCTAAATGCAGATAAAAATTATTTTGAATTTGCAACCTGGTGGAGGTTAGTATAGATGGACTAATAGAACAAGTCCCACACACTGCTACAAGCCGAAGCCCAAATATTTTTCAGAGCTAGATGCAGATAAAAATTATTTTGAATTTGCAACCTGGTGGAGGTTAGTATAGATGGACTAATAGAACAAGTCCCACACACTGCTACAAGTCGAAGCCCAAATATTTTTTCAGAGCTAGATGCAGATAAAAATTATTTTGAATTTGCAACCTGGTGGAGGTTAGTATAGATGGACGAATAGAACAAGTCCCACACACTGCTACAAGCCAAAGCCCAAATATTTTTTCAGAGCTAGATGCAGATAAAAATGATTTTGAATTTGCAACCTGGTGGAGGTTAGTATAGATGGACTAATAGAACAAGTCCCACACAATGCTACAAGCCGAAGCCCAAATATTTTTTCAGAGCTAGATGCAGATAAAAAAATATTTTGAATTTGCAACCTGGTGGAGGTTAGTATAGATGGACTAATAGAACAAGTCCCACACACTGCTACAAGCCGAAGCCCAAATATTTTTTCAGAGCTAGATGCAGATAAAAATTATTTTCAATTTGCAACCTGGTGGAGGTTAGTATAGATGGACTAATAGAACAAGTCCCACACACTGCTACAAGCCGAAGGCCAAATATTTTTTCAGAGCTAGATGCAGATAAAAATTATTTTGAATTTGCAACCTGGTGGAGGTTAGTATAGATGGACTAATAGAACAAGTCCCACACACTGCTACAAGCCGAAGCCCAAATATTTTTTCAGAGCTAGATGCAGATAAAAATTATTTTGAATTTGCAACCTGGTGGAGGTTAGTATAGATGGACTAATAGAAAAAGTCCCACACACTGCTACAAGCCGAAGCCCAAATATTTTTTCAGAGCTAGATGCAGATAAAAATTATTTTGAATTTGCAACCTGGTGGAGGTTAGTATAGATGGACTAATAGAACAAGTCCCACACACTGCTACAAGCCGAAGCCCAAATATTTTTTCAGAGCTAGATGCAGATAAAAATTATTTTGAATTTGCAACCTGGTGGAGGTTAGTATAGATGGACTAATAGAACAAGTTCCACACACTGCTACAAGCCGAAGCCCAAATATTTTTTCAGAGCTAGATGCAGATAAAAATTATTTTGAATTTGCAACCTGGTGGAGGTTAGTATAGATGGACTAATAGAACAAGTCCCACACACTGCTACAAGCCGAAGCCCAAATATTTTTTCAGAGCTAGATGCAGATAAAAATTATTTTGAATTTGCAACCTGGTGGAGGTTAGTATAGATGGACTAATAGAACTAGTCCCACACACTGCTACAAGCCGAAGCCCAAATATTTTTTCAGAGCTAGATGCAGATAAAAATTATTTTGAATTTCCAACCTGGTGGAGGTTAGTATAGATGGACTAATAGAACAAGTCCCACACACTGCTACAAGCCAAAGCCCAAATATTTTTTCAGAGCTAGATGCAGATAAAAATGATTTTGAATTTGCAACCTGGTGGAGGTTAGTATGGATGGACTAATAGAACAAGTCCCACACACTGCTACAAGCCGAAGCCCAAATATTTTTTCAGAGCTAGATGCAGATAAAAAAATATTTTGAATTTGCAACCTGGTGGAGGATAGTATAGATGGACTAATAGAACAAGTCCCACACACTGCTACAAGCCGAAGCCCAAATATTTTTTCAGAGCTAGATGCAGATAAAAATTATTTTGAATTTGCAACCTGGTGGAGGTTAGTATAGATGGACTAATAGAACAAGTCCCACACACTGCTACAAGCCAAAGCCCAAATATTTTTTCAGAGCTAGATGCAGATAAAAATTATTTTGAATTTGCAACCTGGTGGAGGTCAGTATAGATGGACTAATAGAACAAGTCCCACACAATGCTACAAGCCGAAGGCCAAATATTTTTTCAGAGCTAGATGCAGATAAAAATTATTTTGAATTTGCAACCTGGTGGAGGTTAGTATAGATGGACTAATAGAACAAGTCCCACACACTGCTACAAGCCGAAGGCCAAATATTTTTTCAGAGCTAGATGCAGATAAAAATTATTTTGAAATTGCAACCTGGTGGAGGTTAGTATAGATGGACTAATAGAACAAGTCCCACACACTGCTACAAGCCAAAGGCCAAACATTTTTTCAGAGCTAAATGCAGATAAAAATTATTTTGAATTTGCAACCTGGTGGAGGTTAGTATAGATGGACTAATAGAACAAGTCCCACACACTGCTACAAGCCGAAGGCCAAATATTTTTTCAGAGCTAGATGCAGATAAAAATTATTTTGAATTTGCAACCTGGTGGAGGTTAGTATAGATGGACTAATAGAACAAGTCCCACACACTGCTACAAGCCAAAGCCCAAATATTTTTTCAGAGCTCGATGCAGATAAAAATGATTTTGAATTTGCAACCTGGTGTAGGTTAGTATAGATGGACTAATAGAACAAGTCCACACACTGCTACAAGCCGAAGCCCAAAATATTTTTTCAGAGCTCGATGCAGATAAAAATGATTTTGAATTTGCAACCTGGTGTAGGTTAGTATAGATGGACTAATAGAACAAGTCCCACACACTGCTACAAGCCGAAGCCCAAATATTTTTTCAGAGCTCGATGCAGATAAAAATGATTTTGAATTTGCAACCTGGTGGAGGTTAGTATAGATGGACTAATTGAACAAGTCCCACACACTGCTACAAGCCGAAGCCCAAATATTTTTTCAGAGCTAGATGCAGATAAAAATGATTTTGAATTTGCAACCTGGTGGAGGTTAGTATAGATGGACTAATAGAACAAGTCCCACACACTGCTACAAGCCGAAGCCCAAATATTTTTTCAGAGCTAGATGCAGATAAAAATTATTTTGAATTTGCAACCTGGTGGGAGGTTAGTATTGATGGACTAATAGAACAAGTCCCACACACTGCTACAAGCGAAGCCGAAATATTTTTTCAGAGCTAGATGCAGATAAAAATTATTTTGAATTTGCAACCTGGTGGAGGTTAGTATAATGGACTAATAGAACAAGTCCCACACACTGCTACAAGCCGAAGCCCAAATATTTTTTCAGAGCTAGATGCAGATAAAAATTATTTTGAATTTGCAACCCGGTGGAGGTTAGTATAGATGGACTAATAGAACAAGTCCCACACACTGCTACAAGCCGAAGCCCAAATATTTTTTCAGAGCTCGATGCAGATAAAAATGATTTTGAATTTGCAACCTGGTGGAGGTTAGTATAGATGGACTAATAGAACAAGTCCCACACACTGCTACAAGCCGAAGCCCAAATATTTTTTCAGAGCTAGATGCAGATAAAAAAATATTTTGAATTTGCAACCTGGTGGAGGTTAGTATAGATGGACTAATAGAACAAGTCCCACACACTGCTACAAGCCAAAGCCCAAATATTTTTTCAGAGCTAGATGCAGATAAAAATTATTTTGAATTTGCAACCTGGTGGAGGTCAGTATAGATGGACTAATAGAACAAGTCCCACACACTGCCACAAGCCGAAGGCCAAATATTTTTTCAGAGCTAGATGCAGATAAAAATTATTTTGAATTTGCAACCTGGTGGAGGTTAGTATAGATGGACTAATAGAACAAGTCCCACACACTGCTACAAGCCGAAGGCCAAATATTTTTTCAGAGCTAGATGCAGATAAAAATTATTTTGAATTTGCAACCTGGTGGAGGTTAGTATAGATGGACTAATAGAACAAGTCCCACACACTGCTACAAGTCAAAGGCCAAATATTTTTTCAGAGCTAAATGCAGATAAAAATTATTTTGAATTTGCAACCTGGTGGAGGTTAGTATAGATGGACTAATAGAACAAGTCCCACACACTGCTACAAGCCGAAGGCCAAATATTTTTTCAGAGCTAGATGCAGATAAAAATTATTTTGAATTTGCAAACTGGTGGAGGTTAGTATAGATGGACTAATAGAACAAGTCCCACACACTGCTACAAGCCGAAGCCCAAATAATTTTTCAGAGCTAGATGCAGATAAAAATTATTTTGAATTTGCAACCTGGTGGAGGTTAGTATAGATGGACTAATAGAACAAGTCCACACACTGCTACAAGCCAAAGCCCAAATATTTTTTCAGAGCTCGATGCAGATAAAAATGATTTTGAATTTGCAACCTGGTGGAGGTTAGTATAGATGGACTAATAGAACAAGTCCCACACACTGCTACAAGCCGAAGCCCAAATATTTTTTCAGAGCTCGATGCAGATAAAAATGATTTTGAATTTGCAACCTGGTGGAGGTTAGTATAGATGGACTAATAGAACAAGTCCCACACACTGCTACAAGCCGAAGCCCAAATATTTTTTCAGAGCTAGATGCAGATAAAAATTATTTTGAATTTGCAACTGGTGGAGGTTAGTATTGATGGACTAATAGAACAAGTCCCACACACTGCTACAAGCCGAAGCCCAAATATTTTTCAGAGCTAGATGCAGATAAAAATTATTTTTGAATTTGCAACCTGGTGGAGGTTAGCATAGATGGACTAATAGAACAAGTCCCACACACTGCTACAAGCCGAAGCCCAAATATTTTTTCAGAGCTAGATGCAGATAAAAATTATTTTGAATTTGCAACCGGGTGGAGGTTAGTATAGATGGACTAATAGAACAAGTCCCACACACTGCTACAAGCCGAAGCCCAAATATTTTTTCAGAGCTCGATGCAGATAAAAATGATTTTGAATTTGCAACCTGGTGGAGGTTAGTATAGATGGACTAATAGAACAAGTCCCACACGCTGCTACAAGCCGAAGCCCAAATATTTTTTCAGAGCTAGATGCAGATAAAAAAAATATTTTGAATTTGCAACCTGGTGGAGGTTAGTATAGATGGACTAATAGAACAAGTCCCACACACTGCTACAAGCCAAAGCCCAAATATTTTTTCAGAGCTCGATGCAGATAAAAATGATTTTGAATTTGCAACCTGGTGGAGGTTAGCATAGATGGACTAATAGAACAAGTCCCACACACTGCTACAAGCCGAAGCCCAAATATTTTTTCAGAGCTAGATGCAGATAAAAATTATTTTGGAATTTGCAACCTGGTGGAGGTTAGTATAGATGGACTAAATAGAACAAGTCCCACACACTGCTACAAGCCAAAGGCCAAATATTTTTTCAGAGCTAAATGCAGATAAAAATTTATTTTGAATTTGCAACCTGGTGGAGGTTAGTATAGATGGACTAATAGAACAAGTCCCACACACTGCTACAAGCCGAAGCCCAAATATTTTTTTCAGAGCTAGATGCAGATAAAAATTATTTTGAATTTGCAACCTGGTGGAGGTTAGTATAGATGGACGAATAGAACAAGTCCCACACACTGCTACAAGCCAAAGCCCAAATATTTTTTCAGAGCTAGATGCAGATAAAAATGATTTTGAATTTGCAACCTGGTGGAGGTTAGTATAGATGGACTAATAGAACAAGTCCCACACAATGCTACAAGCCGAAGCCCAAATATTTTTTCAGAGCTAGATGCAGATAAAAAAATATTTTGAATTTGCAACCTGGTGGAGGTTAGTATAGATGGACTAATAGAACAAGTCCCACACACTGCTACAAGCCGAAGCCCAAATATTTTTTCAGAGCTAGATGCAGATAAAAATTATTTTCAATTTGCAACCTGGTGGAGGTTAGTATAGATGGACTAATAGAACAAGTCCCACACACTGCTACAAGCCGAAGGCCAAATATTTTTTCAGAGCTAGATGCAGATAAAAATTATTTTGAATTTTGCAACCTGGTGGAGGTTAGTATAGATGGACTAATAGAACAATTCCCACACACTGCTACAAGCCGAAGCCCAAATATTTTTTCAGAGCTAGATGCAGATAAAAATTATTTTGAATTTGCAACCTGGTGGAGGTTAGTATAGATGGACTAATAGAACAAGTCCCACACACTGCTACAAGCCGAAGCCCAAAATATTTTTTCAGAGCTAGATGCAGATAAAAATTATTTTGAATTTGCAACCTGGTGGAGGTTAGTATAGATGGACTAATAGAACAAGTCCCACACACTGCTACAAGCCGAAGCCCAAATATTTTTTCAGAGCTAGATGCAGATAAAAATTATTTTGAATTTGCAACCTGGTGGAGGTTAGTATAGATGGACTAATAGAACAAGTCCCACACACTGCTACAAGCCGAAGCCCAAATATTTTTTCAGAGCTAGATGCAGATAAAAATTATTTTGAATTTGCAACCTGGTGGAGGTTAGTATAGATGGACTAATAGAACAAGTCCCACACACTGCTACAAGCCGAAGCCCAAATATTTTTTCAGAGCTAGATGCAGATAAAAATTATTTTGAATTTGCAACCTGGTGGAGGTTAGTATAGATGGACTAATAGAACAAGTCCCACACACTGCTACAAGCCGAAGCCCAAATATTTTTTCAGAGCTAGATGCAGATAAAAATTATTTTGAATTTGCAACCTGGTGGAGGTTAGTATAGATGGACTAATAGAACAAGTCCCACACACTGCTACAAGCCAAAGCCCAATATTTTTTCAGAGCTAGAATGCAGAATAAAAATGATTTTTGAATTTGCAACCTGGTGGAGGTTAGTATGGATGGACTAATAGAACAAGTCCCACACACTGCTACAGCCGAAGCCCAAATATTTTTCAGAGCTATGATGCAGAATAACAAAATATTTTGATTTGCAACCTGGTGGAGGTTAGTAATAGATGGACTAATGAACAAGTCCCACACACTTCGAAGCCCAAATATTTTTTCAGAGCTAGATGCAGATAAAAATTATTTTGAATTTGCAACCTGGTGGAGGTTAGTATAGATGGACTAATAGAACAAGTCCCACACACTGCTACAAGCCAAAGCCCAAATATTTTTTCAGAGCTAGATGCAGATAAAAATTATTTTGAATTTGCAACCTGGTGGAGGTCAGTATAGATGGACTAATAGAACAAGTCCCACACACTGCTACAAGCCGAAGGCCAAATATTTTTTCAGAGCTAGATGCAGATAAAAATTATTTTGAATTTGCAACCTGGTGGAGGTTAGTATAGATGGACTAATAGAACAAGTCCCACACACTGCTACAAGCCGAAGGCCAAATATTTTTTCAGAGCTAGATGCAGATAAAAATTATTTTGAATTTGCAACCTGGTGGAGGTTAGTATAGATGGACTAATAGAACAAGTCCCACACACTGCTACAAGCCAAAGGCCAAATATTTTTTCAGAGCTAAATGCAGATAAAAATTATTTTGAATTTGCAACCTGGTGGAGGTTAGTATAGATGGACTAATAGAACAAGTCCCACACACTGCTACAAGCCAAAGCCCAAATATTTTTTCAGAGCTCGATGCAGATAAAAATGATTTTGAATTTGCAACTTGGTGTAGGTTAGTATAGATGGACTAATAGAACAAGTCCCACACACTGCTACAAGCCGAAGCCCAAATATTTTTTCAGAGCTCGATGCAGATAAAAATGATTTTGAATTTGCAACCTGGTGGAGGTTAGTATAGATGGACTAATAGAACAAGTCCCACACACTGCTACAAGCCGAAGCCCAAATATTTTTTCAGAGCTCGATGCAGATAAAAATGATTTTGAATTTGCAACCTGGTGGAGGTTAGTATAGATGGACTAATAGAAAAAGTCCCACACACTGCTACAAGCCAAAGCCCAAATATTTTTTCAGAGCTCGATGCAGATAAAAATGATTTTGAATTTGCAACTTGGTGTAGGTTAGTATAGATGGACTAATAGAACAAGTCCCACACACTGCTACAAGCCGAAGCCCAAATATTTTTTCAGAGCTCGATGCAGATAAAAATGATTTTGAATTTGCAACCTGGTGGAGGTTAGTATAGATGGACTAATAGAACAAGTCCCACACACTGCTACAAGCCGAAGCCCAAATATTTTTTCAGAGCTCGATGCAGATAAAAATGATTTTGAATTTGCAACCTGGTGGAGGTTAGTATAGATGGACTAATAGAACAAGTCCCACACACTGCTACAAGCCGAAGCCCAAATATTTTTTCAGAGCTAGATGCAGATAAAAATGATTTTGAATTTGCAACCTGGTGGAGGTTAGTATAGATGGACTAATAGAACAAGTCCCACACACTGCTACAAGCCGAAGCCCAAATATTTTTTCAGAGCTAGATGCAGATAAAAATTATTTTGAATTTGCAACCTGGTGGAGGTTAGTATTGATGGACTAATAGAACAAGTCCCACACACTGCTACAAGCCGAAGCCCAAATATTTTTTCAGAGCTAGATGCAGATAAAAATTATTTTGAATTTGCAACCTGGTGGAGGTTAGTATATATGGACTAATAGAACAAGTCCCACACACTGCTACAAGCCGAAGCCCAAATATTTTTTCAGAGCTAGATGCAGATAAAAATTATTTTGAATTTGCAACCCGGTGGAGGTTAGTATAGATGGACTAATAGAACAAGACCCACACACTGCTACAAGCCGAAGCCCAAATATTTTTTCAGAGCTCGATGCAGATAAAAATGATTTTGAATTTGCAACCTGGTGGAGGTTAGTATAGATGGACTAATAGAACAAGTCCCACATACTGCTACAAGCCGAAGCCCAAATATTTTTTCAGAGCTAGATGCAGATAAAAAAATATTTTGAATTTGCAACCTGGTGGAGGTTAGTATAGATGGACTAATAGAAAAAGTCCCACACACTGCTACAAGCCAAAGCCCAAATATTTTTTCAGAGCTAGATGCAGATAAAAATTATTTTGAATTTGCAACCTGGTGGAGGTCAGTATAGATGGACTAATAGAACAAGTCCCACACACTGCTACAAGCCGAAGGCCAAATATTTTTTCAGAGCTAGATGCAGATAAAAATTATTTTGAATTTGCAACCTGGTGGAGGTTAGTATAGATGGACTAATAGAACAAGTCCCACACACTGCTACAAGCCGAAGGCCAAATATTTTTTCAGAGCTAGATGCAGATAAAAATTATTTTGAATTTGCAACCTGGTGGAGGTTAGTATAGCTGGACTAATAGAACAAGTCCCACACACTGCTACAAGTCAAAGGCCAAATATTTTTTCAGAGCTAAATGCAGATAAAAATTATTTTGAATTTGCAACCTGGTGGAGGTTAGTATAGATGGACTAATAGAACAAGTCCCACACACTGCTACAAGCCGAAGGCCAAATATTTTTTCAGAGCTAGATGCAGATAAAAATTATTTTGAATTTGCAACCTGGTGGAGGTTAGTATAGATGGACTAATAGAACAAGTCCCACACACTGCTACAAGCCGAAGCCCAAATATTTTTTCAGAGCTAGATGCAGATAAAAATTATTTTGAATTTGCAACCTGGTGGAGGTTAGTATACATGGACTAATAGAACAAGTCCCACACACTGCTACAAGCCAAAGCCCAAATATTTTTTCAGAGCTCGATGCAGATAAAAATGATTTTGAATTTGCAACCTGGTGGAGGTTAGTATAGATGGACTAATAGAACAAGTCCCACACACTGCTACAAGCCGAAGCCCAAATATTTTTTCAGAGCTCGATGCAGATAAAAATGATTTTGAATTTGCAACCTGGTGGAGGTTAGTATAGATGGACTAATAGAACAAGTCCCACACACTGCTACAAGCCGAAGCCCAAATATTTTTTCAGAGCTAGATGCAGATAAAAATGATTTTGAATTTGCAACCTGGTGGAGGTTTGTATAGATGGACTAATAGAACAAGTCCCACACACTGCTACAAGCCGAAGCCCAAATATTTTTTCAGAGCTAGATGCAGATAAAAATTATTTTGAATTTACAACCTGGTGGAGGTTAGTATTGATGGACTAATAGAACAAGTCCCACACACTGCTACAAGCCGAAGCCCAAATATTTTTTCAGAGCTAGATGCAGATAAAAATTATTTTGAATTTGCAACCTGGTGGAGGTTAGTATAGATGGACTAATAGAACAAGTCCCACACACTGCTACAAGCCGAAGCCCAAATATTTTTTCAGAGCTAGATGCAGATAAAAATTATTTTGAATTTGCAACCCGGTGGAGGTTAGTATAGATGGACTAATAGAACAAGTCCCACACACTGCTACAAGCCGAAGCCCAAATATTTTTTCAGAGCTCGATGCAGATAAAAATGATTTTGAATTTGCAACCTGGTGGAGGTTAGTATAGATGGACTAATAGAACAAGTCCCACACACTGCTACAAGCCGAAGCCCAAATATTTTTTCAGAGCTAGATGCAGATAAAAAAATATTTTGAATTTGCAACCTGGTGGAGGTTAGTATAGATGGACTAATAGAACAAGTCCCACACACTGCTACAAGCCAAAGCCCAAATATTTTTTCAGAGCTCGATGCAGATAAAAATGATTTTGAATTTGCAACCTGGTGGAGGTTAGCATAGATGGACTAATAGAACAAGTCCCACACACTGCTACAAGCCGAAGCCCAAATATTTTTTCAGAGCTAGATGCAGATAAAAATTATTTTGAATTTGCAACCTGGTGGAGGTTAGTATAGATGGACTAATAGAACAAGTCCCACACACTGCTACAAGCCAAAGGCCAAATATTTTTTCAGAGCTAAATGCAGATAAAAATTATTTTGAATTTGCAACCTGGTGGAGGTTAGTATAGATGGACTAATAGAACAAGTCCCACACACTGCTACAAGCCGAAGCCCAAATATTTTTTCAGAGCTAGATGCAGATAAAAATTATTTTGAATTTGCAACCTGGTGGAGGTTAGTATAGATGGACTAATAGAACAAGTCCCACACACTGCTACAAGCCAAAGCCCAAATATTTTTTCAGAGCTCGATGCAGATAAAAATGATTTTGAATTTGCAACCTGGTGGAGGTTAGTATAGATGGACTAATAGAACAAGTCCCACACACTGCTACAAGCCGAAGCCCAAATATTTTTTCAGAGCTCGATGCAGATAAAAATGATTTTGAATTTGCAACCTGGTGGAGGTTAGTATAGATGGACTAATAGAACAAGTCCCACACACTGCTAGAAGCCGAAGCCCAAATATTTTTTCAGAGCTAGATGCAGATAAAAATGATTTTGAATTTGCAACCTGGTGGAGGTTAGTATAGATGAACTAATAGAACAAGTCCCACACACTGCTACAAGCCGAAGCCCAAATATTTTTTCAGAGCTAGATGCAGATAAAAATTATTTTGAATTTGCAACCTGGTGGAGGTTAGTATTGATGGACTAATAGAACAAGTCCCACACACTGCTACAAGCCGAAGCCCAAATATTTTTTCAGAGCTAGATGCAGATAAAAATTATTTTGAATTTGCAACCTGGTGGAGGTTAGTATAGATGGACTAATAGAACAAGTCCCACACACTGCTACAAGCCAAAGGCCAAATATTTTTTCAGAGCTAGATGCAGATAAAAATTATTTTGAATTTGCAACCTGGTGGAGGTTAGTATAGATGGACTAATAGAACAAGTCCCACACACTGCTACAAGCCGAAGCCCAAATATTTTTTCAGAGCTCGATGCAGATAAAAATGATTTTGAATTTGCAACCTGGTGGAGGTTAGTATAGATGGACTAATAGAACAAGTCCCACACACTGCTACAAGCCGAAGCCCAAATATTTTTTCAGAGCTAGATGCAGATAAAAATGATTTTGAATTTGCAACCTGGTGGAGGTTAGTATAGATGGACTAATAGAACAAGTCCCACACACTGCTACAAGCCGAAGCCCAAATATTTTTTCAGAGCTAGATGCAGATAAAAATTATTTTGAATTTGCAACCTGGTGGAGGTTAGTATAGATGGACTAATAGAACAAGTCCCACACACTGCTACAAGCCGAAGCCCAAATATTTTTTCAGAGCTAGATGCAGATAAAAATTATTTTGAATTTGCAACCCGGTGGAGGTTAGTATAGATGGACTAATAGAACAAGTCCCACACACTGCTACAAGCCGAAGCCCAAATATTTTTTCAGAGCTCGATGCAGATAAAAATGATTTTGAATTTGCAACCTGGTGGAGGTTAGTATAGATGGACTAATAGAACAAGTCCCACACACTGCTACAAGCCGAAGCCCAAATATTTTTTCAGAGCTAGATGCAGATAAAAAAATATTTTGAATTTGCAACCTGGTGGAGGTTAGTATAGATGGACTAATAGAACAAGTTCCACACACTGCTACAAGCCGAAGCCCAAATATTTTTTCAGAGCCAGATGCAGATAAAAATTATTTTGAATTTGAAACCTGGTGGAGGTTAGTATAGATGGACTAATAGAACAAGTCCCACACACTGCTACAAGCCGAAGCCCAAATATTTTTTCAGAGCTAGATGCAGATAAAAATTATTTTGAATTTGCAACCTGGTGGAGGTTAGTATAGATGGACTAATAGAACAAGTCCCACACACTGCTACAAGCCGAAGCCCAAATATTTTTTCAGAGCTAGATGCAGATAAAAAATATTTTGAATTTGCAACCTGGTGCAGGTTAGTATAGATGGACTAATAGAACAAGTCCCACACACTACTACAAGCCAAAGCCCAAATATTTTTTCAGAGCTCGATGCAGATAAAAATGATTTTGAATTTGCAACCTGGTGGAGGTTAGTATAGATGGACTAATAGAACAAGTCCCACACACTGCTACAAGCCGAAGCCCAAATATTTTTTCAGAGCTAGATGCAGATAAAAAAATATTTTGAATTTGCAACCTGGTGGAGGTTAGTATAGATGGACAAATAGAACAAGTCCCACACACTGCTACAAGCTGAAGCCCAAATATTTTTTCAGAGCTAGATGCAGATAAAAATTATTTTGAATTTGCAACCTGGTGGAGGTTAGTATAGATGGACTAATAGAACAAGTCCCACACACTGCTACAAGCCGAAGCCCAAATATTTTTTCAGAGCTAGATGCAGATAAAAATTATTTTGAATTTGCAACCTGGTGGAGGTTAGTATAGATGGACTAATAGAACAAGTCCCACACACTGCTACAAGCCGAAGGCCAAATATTTTTTCAGAGCTAGATGCAGATAAAAATTATTTTGAATTTGCAACCTGGTGGAGGTTAGTATAGATGGACTAATAGAACAAGTCCCACACACTGCTACAAGCCAAAGCCCAAATATTTTTTCAGAGCTAGATGCAGATAAAAATTATTTTGAATTGCAACCTGGTGGAGGTTAGTATAGATGGACTAATAGAACAAGTCCCACACACTGTTACAAGCCGAAGCCCAAATATTTTTTCAGAGCTAGATACAGATAAAAATTATTTTGAATTTGCAACCTGGTGGAGGTTAGTATAGATGGACTAATAGAACAAGTCCCACACACTGCTACAAGCCGAAGCCCAAATATTTTTTCAGAGCTAGATGCAGATAAAAATTATTTTGAATTTGCAACCTGGTGGAGGTTAGTATAGATGGACTAATAGAACAAGTCCCACACACTGCTACAAGCCGAAGCCCAAATATTTTTTCAGAGCTAGATGCAGATAAAAATTATTTTGAATTTGCAACCTGGTGGAGGTTAGTATAGATGGACTAATAGAACAAGTCCCACACACTGCTACAAGCCGAAATATTTTTTTAGAGCTAGATGCAGATAAAAATTATTTTGAATTTGCAACCTGGTGGAGGTTAGTATAGATGGACTAATAGAACAAGTCCCACACACTGCTACAAGCCAAAGCCCAAATATTTTTTCAGAGCTAGATGCAGATAAAAATTATTTTGAATTTGCAACCTGGTGGAGGTTAGTATAGATGGACTAATAGAACAAGTCCCACACACTGCTACAAGCCGAAGCCCAAATATTTTTTCAGAGCTAGATACAGATAAAAATTATTTTGAATTTGCAACCTGGTGGAGGTTAGTATAGATGGACTAATAGAACAAGTCCCACACACTGCTACAAGCCGAAGCCCAAATATTTTTTCAGAGCTAGATGCAGATAAAAATTATTTTGAATTTGCAACCTGGTGGAGGTTAGTATAGATGGACTAATAGAACAAGTCCCACACACTGCTACAAGCCGAAGCCCAAATATTTTTTCAGAGCTAGATGCAGATAAAAATTATTTTGAATTTGCAACCTGGTGGAGGTTAGTATAGATGGACTAATAGAACAAGTCCCACACACTGCTACAAGCCGAAATATTTTTTTAGAGCTAGATGCAGATAAAAATTATTTTGAATTTGCAACCTGGTGGAGGTTAGTATAGATGGACTAATAGAACAAGTCCCACACACTGCTACAAGCCGAAGCCCAAATATTTTTTCAGAGCTAGATGCAGATAAAAATTATTTTGAATTTGCAACCTGGTGGAGGTTAGTATAGATGGACTAATAGAACAAGTCCCACACACTGCTACAAGCCGAAGCCCAAATATTTTTTCAGAGCTAGATGCAGATAAAAAATATTTTGAATTTGCAACCTGGTGCAGGTTAGTATAGATGGACTAATAGAACAAGTCCCACACACTACTACAAGCCAAAGCCCAAATATTTTTTCAGAGCTCGATGCAGATAAAAATGATTTTGAATTTGCAACCTGGTGGAGGTTAGTATAGATGGACTAATAGAACAAGTCCCACACACTGCTACAAGCCGAAGCCCAAATATTTTTTCAGAGCTAGATGCAGATAAAAAAATATTTTGAATTTGCAACCTGGTGGAGGTTAGTATAGATGGACAAATAGAACAAGTCCCACACACTGCTACAAGCTGAAGCCCAAATATTTTTTCAGAGCTAGATGCAGATAAAAATTATTTTGAATTTGCAACCTGGTGGAGGTTAGTATAGATGGACTAATAGAACAAGTCCCACACACTGCTACAAGCCGAAGCCCAAATATTTTTTCAGAGCTAGATGCAGATAAAAATTATTTTGAATTTGCAACCTGGTGGAGGTTAGTATAGATGGACTAATAGAACAAGTCCCACACACTGCTACTAGCCGAAGGCCAAATATTTTTTCAGAGCTAGATGCAGATAAAAATTATTTTGAATTTGCAACCTGGTGGAGGTTAGTATAGATGGACTAATAGAACAAGTCCCACACACTGCTACAAGCCAAAGCCCAAATATTTTTTCAGAGCTAGATGCAGATAAAAATTATTTTGAATTTGCAACCTGGTGGAGGTTAGTATAGATGGACTAATAGAACAAGTCCCACACACTGCTACAAGCCAAAATATTTTTTTAGAGCTAGATGCAGATAAAAATTATTTTGAATTTGCAACCTGGTGGAGGTTAGTATAGATGGACTAATAGAACAAGTCCCACACACTGCTACAAGCCGAAGCCCAAATATTTTTTCAGAGCTAGATGCAGATAAAAATTATTTTGAATTTGCAACCTGGTGGAGGTTAGTATAGATGGACTAATAGAACAAGTCCCACACACTGCTACAAGCCGAAGCCCAAATATTTTTTCAGAGCTAGATGCAGATAAAAAATATTTTGAATTTGCAACCTGGTGCAGGTTAGTATAGATGGACTAATAGAACAAGTCCCACACACTACTACAAGCCAAAGCCCAAATATTTTTTCAGAGCTCGATGCAGATAAAAATGATTTTGAATTTGCAACCTGGTGGAGGTTAGTATAGATGGACTAATAGAACAAGTCCCACACACTGCTACAAGCCGAAGCCCAAATATTTTTTCAGAGCTAGATGCAGATAAAAAAATATTTTGAATTTGCAACCTGGTGGAGGTTAGTATAGATGGACAAATAGAACAAGTCCCACACACTGCTACAAGCTGAAGCCCAAATATTTTTTCAGAGCTAGATGCAGATAAAAATTATTTTGAATTTGCAACCTGGTGGAGGTTAGTATAGATGGACTAATAGAAGAAGTCCCACACACTGCTACAAGCCAAAGCCCAAATATTTTTTCAGAGCTAGATGCAGATAAAAATTATTTTGAATTTGCAACCTGGTGGAGGTTAGTATAGATGGACTAATAGAACAAGTCCCACACACTGCTACTAGCCGAAGGCCAAATATTTTTTCAGAGCTAGATGCAGATAAAAATTATTTTGAATTTGCAACCTGGTGGAGGTTAGTATAGATGGACTAATAGAACAAGTCCCACACACTGCTACAAGCCAAAGCCCAAATATTTTTTCAGAGCTAGATGCAGATAAAAATTATTTTGAATTTGCAACCTGGTGGAGGTTAGTATAGATGGACTAATAGAACAAGTCCCACACACTGCTACAAGCCGAAGCCCAAATATTTTTTCAGAGCTAGATACAGATAAAAATTATTTTGAATTTGCAACCTGGTGGAGGTTAGTATAGATGGACTAATAGAACAAGTCCCACACACTGCTACAAGCCGAAATATTTTTTTAGAGCTAGATGCAGATAAAAATTATATTGAATTGCAACCTGGTGGAGGTTAGTATAGATGGACTAATAGAATGATGATATGCCCAAAAGGTTTTACTTCACTAGGTGCAGTATAAAAATTGGTATTCTATACACAGGTGGTGTAGCTTGCAACACAGATAGGCTACTCCACTGACTAACACACACTGCCAGAGGCCAAAAAGGATTTGCTTTGCTAGATGTAGCCCAATGCTGTGAAAAAAACTTGCACAGCACTAAAACAGACCTGCCTGGCAAAAAGTGATAGGAACTGATGTAACCTAGCCCTCAAAAGGACTGCAATTACAATTAGTTTTTACTCCCAACCTATCTATTTAAGAGCACAGACCTGCCTGATAAAAGTGATAGGAACTGATGTAACCTAGACCTGAAAAGGATTGCAATTACAATTAGTCTTTACTCCCAACCTATCTATTTAAGAGCACAGACCTGCCTGATAAAAGTCGTAGGAAATAATGTAACCTAGTCCTTAAAAGGACTGCAATCACAACTATACCCTACTCCCAAGCTATCTGTAGATTTGTGCGAAAATTGTCTTGAAATTAACAAAGTATAGCGCACACAGCAACAGCGGTGCCGTCTAACACGCAGCTGCAGCAGTGAGAAAATGGTGGCGATGGGGAAAATGGCTGGGTCTTATAGGGCAAGGACATGTAACATACACTGCCAATGACACATGCCCTTGCTTGTGTGAAAAAAAGCAGTTCGTTCCGTGTGTGCGCTGCTGATAGGCTGACAGATTGCACCTCCCCACTGTAAATGCGGGAAAGAGAAAAAAAAATGGAGATCTTCATTATTTCTGCAGAGATCCATCCCCTGCCCCCTCCCCCCCCCCGCCCCGCTGTACACTCAAACTGCGTATTAACATTAATTTTCAGCATTACTGAGAAAAAATCCAGTTATGATTTTGGTGCACGAACAGTTATCGAACATAACCTTGAACAGCCGAACTTTTTTCAAATTGTTCGTGTTCGCCGAGCGGCTCGAACACTGCCCAAAACAGCTCGAATTTGAGATTGGCGAACAGTTCAATTCGAACACCGCTCATCTCTACTTCTCAGCAGGGATGGACGGTCCAACCAGAGAATCCTCAGGTGTGCCCTGGCTTTTACATCAGGAGAGTTCATGATAGCGCAAACTTTGCAGTTGCTATGGGGCTCTTGAGCAGGTGAAAAAGGTGAGCCCTCAGAATCAAATCCTCTGGTGGGCCCAATGTTTTTCAATCTGAAACAGCTTCTCAGTGGGAGTTGTATTTCACCACAGCCATATTCTTTAGCTCGGTGAAAGGACTGGCATCGAGGGAAACCGTATCTACTCCGACTGTCATTTCTCTGTCACCAGGTTCTGCCCATTGCCACACACGATCATGCCTGGCTGTATGTTCAGCGGTGAGAGCCACAAATCAGGCTGCTGTGTTACAGCTTTCAACAACTCTGCAGCGCTGGGTGGTTTGTCACCTAAGCATTAAGCATGTTATCTTCAGCACAGCCTGTTGCCGCTTGGCCAAGGCAGTGCTGCAGTGCTTTCAGCTTGTGACTGATGTAGTCATTTCAGAGATGGAGGAGGAGGTGCAGGAGCTGAACAATGTGATGGCATTGAGGTTCCATTGGCAACTTTGATTTTTATACTAAAGAAAGATCCTACTGTTTTGTTTTTTTTAAGTTATTTTTTAAGACAAATGCATTCATCAGGAATTGTCATTTTAACATTTTACAACCTTATCTGGCCATGTGGTGTGTGACCCCTCATCAGACACATCCTGTTTAATTTATGATGGAGGGACTCTGAATGTCACAAAGCCTATTTTTATAGGGCCATTGGGCGGCCCTTACTATTCTTAAAGGGCCAGCAGTCGACCCTTGCTATTGTTAGAGAGCCATCAGTCGGCTATGCTTTGTTGTTCCCATTATAAATGAGTG
This sequence comes from Phyllobates terribilis, assembly GCF_046119375.1. Taxonomy (NCBI): domain Eukaryota; kingdom Metazoa; phylum Chordata; class Amphibia; order Anura; family Dendrobatidae; genus Phyllobates; species Phyllobates terribilis. Next base: position 1,032,329,669 of record NW_027362761.1, on the reverse strand, counting down.
GGTCTCCTATACTGTTATTGCGCTTGCAGTGAATGCAAGGGCTGCAAAAAATTCAGACGCAACCCAATATCCTTTTGAAGAGACATAGAGGAGGGTCTCAGTAACAAAAAATGTTTCCATTATAAAGGAGCGGGTCTCCTATAGTGGTAATGCCCATGCTGTGACTGCAAGGGCTGCCAAAATTTTGGAAAAACCCCACTAACAATTTAAAGAGACATAGAGCAGGGCCACAGTAACGACAAATTCCCTTTAGAAAGGAGAGAGTCTCCCATAGTGTTGGCCTATGCAGTGAATGCAAGGGGTGCCAAAAATTTGGAGGCACTTCAATGCCCCTTGGAAGAGACATGGAGGAGTGCCTCATAAAAAAATGTTCCCATTAGAAAGGAGCGGGCCTCCTATACTTGTAATGCCCATGCACTAAGTGTATGGGCTGACAAACATTTACCCATGGGGGGTATACATGAACATACTGTATAAAAAAAAATTTAACGGGCATCATAAACACCCTTTAAAAAAATGATGTGGGTGTTGCATCACGGACCACGGTCACCCTGGTGATATGGTGGTGAAGGATGAGGAGAAGGAGAAGGAGGAGGACAAGAGCAAATAGACAAAATCAGGAAGCATATACCCATGTGTGGGTGTGAAAAGGTGAATGGGAATACACCCCCCAAAAAAAGACACTGGATTTGAGTTTATGTTACGCTGCTATCATTCAGTGGTGTTGAGAAGTCTGGCCCAATCCAGCCCTTGTTCATTTTCAGCTGAGAGGCGGATGCGCTTATCAGTTATAATTCCACCAGCTGCAATAAAACCCGCTCTGATAAAACGCTGGCGGCAGGGCGGGCCAGGACCTCCAAGGCGTAGTGAGCCAGTTCAATCCACGTATCCAGCTTGGATACCCAATAATTAAAAGGCACAGAGGAATTACGGAGGATGTTGGTACGGTCGGCAGGGTACTCCCTCAGCATCTTCCCAAACTTGGCACTCCTTGTGAGAGCACCCCGCGCCTCAGGGTCTGTGCGATGGGATGGGCTTCCAGAATGTTGACAGTGCCTCTGCCTCTCCCCTGCCTCTGCTGGATTGGAGTTGTCTCTCTCCTGTAGTCCTTAGTTGTCCAACGAATTATGACCTCTGCCGCCAGAGTTTTCAGATGGGAATTTTTTTAATAGTTCTGCAACAAGGGCCTTCTGGTAGTGCCCCATTTTTGTAGACCTGTCCGCCTCAGGAATAAGAGATATAAAGTTCTCCTTGTAGCGTGGGTCTACAAGTGTCACCAACCAGTAATGACTGTCACCAAAAATTTTGAGAACGCGAGGGTCACGGGAAAGGCAGCGTAACATAAACTCAGCCATGCGTGCCAGACTGCTAACAGGCAAGACTTCCGTTTCCTCACCAAGAGGACGACTGACCATGCTCTCCTCCTCTCTGTCCTCAGGCCATCCACGCTGAACAGACGGTATGACAGTTGTGCAGGCAGTCCCGTCTATAGCGCATGAAACTAGCTCCTGTTCTTCCTCCTCCTCTTTCCCATTGTCACCCAATCCACATTGGGATGAGATGAGGCTGGGCTGTGTGTAATCACCCTGTATGGTTCCTTGCTCCATCTCATCGCGCTCCACCTGCAATGCATCCTCTTTGATTGGGAGCAGAGAGCATTTCAGAAGACAGAGAAGCGGGATGGTGACGCTAATTATGGCGTCATCGCCGCTCACCATCTTGGTGGAGTCCTCAAAGTTTTTGAGGATGGTACATATGTCTGACATCCATGTCCACTCCTGAGGTCTTATGTGTGGAGTCTGAATTGAATACCGATGGCCTTGTTGATGCTGGTACTCAAAAGCTGCCCTCTTCTGCTCACAAATCCTTCCCAACATCTGCAGTGCAGAGTTCCAACGTGTTGGGACATCACACACCAGTCTGTGAGCCGGAAGCTGCAAATGCTGCTGAAACACGTCAAGGGCAGCGGAAGCTGCAGGTGAATTTCTAAAATGGGCACACAGGCGGCGTACTTTGACAAGCAGATCCGTCAGCTCTGAACAGGATTTGAGAAACCGCAGAACCACAAGGTTAAGCACATGGACCAGGCATGGTACGTGTGTGAGCTCGCCTCGCCTCAGAGCCACTGCCAGGTTCCAGCCATTGTCACAGACGACCATACCTGGCTCTAGGTTCAGCGGTGTGAGCCACAGATCTGCCTGTTCTTTCAGAGCTGTCTACAACTCTTAAGCATTGTGCGGTTTGTCACCTAAGCATATTAACTTCAGCACAGCCTGCTGCCGCTTGGCCGAGGCAGTGCTGCAGTGCTTCCAGAAAGTGATTGATGTGGTCATTTCTGAGATGGATGCTGAAGAGGAGGAGGTGCAGGAGCTGTAGAATGTCGGGGCAACCCTGATTGACCCAGGGCCCGCAATCTTTGGCGTCGGGAGGACGTGTTCCATCCCAAGGTTCGACTGGGTCCCGGCTTACACTATGTTAACCCAGTGTGCCATCAGTGAGATGTACTGTCCCTGCCCACAAGCACTTGTCCACGTGTCCGTGGTAGGGAGACTTTACCAGTAACTGCGTTGTTGAGGGCACGGCTAATGTTGTGGGACACGTGCTCGTGTAATGCGGGACGGCACACCGGGAGAAATAGTGGCGGCTGGGGACCGAGTACCAAGGGTCAGCCATCGCCATCATGTTGCAGAAAGCTTCTGTCTCCACGAGCCTAAAAGGCAACATTTCGAGCACAAGCAGTCGCGAAATGTGTGAATTTAGTAGTGAGGCCTGTAGGGCGTTGGCTGTGTATTTGCGCTTGCATTCCAAGGACTGGGGTAGGGACAACTGAACGCTGCACTGGGACAAGGATGTGGACGTGCTTGCTGATGGTGCTACTTGAGAGTGTGCAATGACAGGTGCAAGGCAGGAGGCATCTTGGCATGCGCCATGGATAGAGGATTGGCTTGCATGCACATTAGTGGAAGAAGCAGTCGTGTCACCCGCAGACACTGTTCCTGGACCCTGAGGTTTGACCCACAAAGTCGGGTGCTTTGCTCCCATGTGCCTGCTCATGCTGGTGGTGGTCAGGCTGGTAGTTTTGCTACCCCTGCTGATGCTGGCCTGGCAGGTGGTGCAAATGGCCTTTTTGGGGTTATTGGCAGAGTCTTTAAAAAACAACCAGACTCGGGAAGACCTAACAGTTGTAGTGGCAACTTCTGTCGTGTTGACGTTACGAGGAACGGTTGCCCGCCTTCTGTCTGCAGCCACCACACTGCTTCTTCCTGCCTTTTGTGGTGCTACGCCTCCCTCCCCCTGTGTGCTGCTGTTCTTGCTCTGTATGTCGCCGTGCCAGCTTGGGTAAGTTACTATATCATTCACCATTCACCACCTCATCTTCCACTTCCACACCCTGGTTCTCCTCCTGACTTTCTTACAGCTGTGTCTCATCATAGTGACAGTTTCCCACCATTGACTTCGTGTGACCATGGCTGCTTAAATATTTGGGCATCGCTACATGGGATCTCCTCTTGCCCCGCTTCAAGTGGACCAGTCGAGAGGCCCGAATCTATAAATGGAAAAGTGAATAGCTCTTCAGAGTGTCTAAGTGCGGGATCAGTTGTCTCCGGGCACTTGGCATGATGGGAGGAAGGAGGATCAGGGTGAGGAATATGCGGTCCAGACTCACGGCTACTGAGACTAGACCGTGTGGAAGACAGGGTGGTGGTGCTAAGTGACTGGAAGCATTATCTGCTATCCAACCAATAACTTTTTCACACTGCTCTGTGTTCAATAGTGGTGTTCTGCGGTCCCCTATTAATTGGGACAGAAAGGTCGAGCGAAAAGATGTGGGTGTTTGTTGTGGCACAATTTCAGCTATCCCACGGCCTCGGCCTCGTCCTCTGCATGCACCATGATCACCATCACGTCCACTTCCCCGTCCCTTGCCACGCGCCTTGCCCATTTTAAATGTAAGACAATATTTTCCACGTTCAGTACAAATGGCTGGATTTGAACCGCAGTGATATGTGATATGCGTGACGGAAAACCAGTTTTAAATAGCTGGCCTGTAGGTAACTATTTTTAACAGCGACCTCATGTCAATAACTTCGCTGATACACTGCAACAATGGAGGCCAGAAATGGCAGAATTTTCAGCGCAATTATATGTGATCCGTGTGACAGACAAACCACAGTTTTAAATAGCTGGATTTTTAGCGCTGTATTATGGAAAGGATCTGGCTGTATTCTGAAGTGCCAACAAGCAAATGTAGCAGAAAAATGGTGTTCTCTGGATTGCTTTTTAAGCAAATAATCAGAATTAAGATCCAAAAAAAAATTATTCTTGGCCCCTGATACCTGGGGCTATTTCTAGAAATATCTGTAAAAGCACCAGCAGACAGAACTGCAATGGAAACAAAAACCTAACTTAAAGTCTAATAGGTATCATAAGGGTAATCATATAAATAATAACATAACAGGAAAGAATAAATAAATACCTAAGTCACATCTTAGAGATATTGTAATCAAAAGGGCGGACAAGGGCGGAAACGTCGTGCTAGCATACGAATCAGAGGCCTTCAAACAGCTTAACAATGTTAAATGCTACAGAAGGTTAGACATCATTCCCACTGAAGCCTTTACAAGAGAACTCTCACATTTACTTGACGATGCTGTAGAAAATTCAGTTATTCCTCCAAAAATGAAAGAGGCCCTGCTGTTGGAATATCCAATAGTGCCGACCTTTTATTTGCTGCCAAGGTTCACAAGGACCCCTTCTGCCCGCCCGGTAGACCTATTGTGTTGGGCATTGGGGGTCTTTGTGAACCCATATGTAAATTTGTGGACTTTTATCTGCAGAGGTGTGTGGAGACTCTCCCATCCTTTGTAAAGGACACCACTGATGTCCTGAGACGTCTTGATGGGATTGTTCTTGAGGAGGACATGTGGCTTGTCACCTGCGACGTGAGTCCTTATACACTTTGATACGTCACAACCAGGGCATGACGGCTGTGAAATTTTTTCTGACCATAACTAATCTAGACTCAGATCTTGTATCATTTATTCTTCCCCTTTTGGACTTACTTCATCCTTAGTCACAACTATTTTGTGTTTAAGGACCACCCCTTCCTACAGCTCCAGGGCACGGGAATGGGGGCGTCATGTGCGCCCTCATATGCCAACCTGTTCCTGGGGCTGTGGGAGAGGGACAGGGTCCTTAGCACATCGGGTCATGAAGCCGTTACGTCCTGGTCAAGATATATTGATGATGTATTATTCATCTGGCAGGGCTCCACGTCGCGACTGGATGCATTTCTTAATAGTCTGAATAACAATACCCTTAATATTCATCTCACATGGAAATACAGCCAGACATCAGTTGACTTCCTGGACTTATTAATCACTAAATCCAGAGACAACAGGATTGAGACAGACATTTTTAGGAAAGAAACCTCTACTAATGCCCTGTTACATTATTCTTCCTCACATCCACCTAAACTTAAGAGCTCTATCTCTGTAGGCCAATTCTTACGAGCACGACGCATCTGCTCTCATGATGATAAATTTCATCAACAAGCATATGACCTATCTCGCAGATTTCAAGATAGGGGCTATCCAAATCAGGTTATCAAACGTGGTTTCCTGAGAGCCAAAACTACCAACATACAACACCTATTATCTGGCCCTAAAAAGAAATTAAGTACTACTGACACAACACCAAGATTTATTACAACATTTAATGCCAATTGGATTAACATCAGAAAGATTTTCTCTAAACATTGGCCTATTTTGCTCACGGATCGTGACCTACGTTATCAACTTACCAAACAACCATTGATAACGTGGCGTAGAGCCAAGACTCTTGGAGACAAAGTCTCCAGAAGTCATTATATCCCCCCTAAAAATCAGTTTCTTTTTGGCAATAAGGGCCCACCATGGGGTTGTTTCCCCTGTGGTAGATGCTCAATATGCAAATATATTACTAAAACAGTTGAGATTTCAGATTTCGGCAAAGAAAAAATTTAAAAATTTTTTGCATCATATCACATGTGAAACAGAAGCGGTTATTTATCATATTAGATGCCCCTGTGGTCTTGTCTACATAGGCATGACCACAAGACTTCTTAAAATCCTCATTCAAGAGCATATTAGGGGCATAAAAAATGCCGCTACCTGCCCGGATCCCCAACAGCTCAAAACTATCCCTAGCCACTTTTAGATAGAGTGTATATGGGCATAAGGGGAGGTAACATTAAACAAAAATTGCTCCAAAAGGAGACACGTTGGATCACTGTGTTGGATACGGTCATGCCCTCTGATTTGAATGAGTCTGTTAGCTTCAAGTCTTTCCTATAATCTTTCAAATATCAGCGCTATTTTAATGATGGGATCCTATATGTGCGGTTTCTATCTTTTTGCTTCTGTTCCTCATCTTTCTTCCTGTGCTATTGTACTGATATTGTCACTAATGATATGCTCTTTGATCTCTTCAGCACTTTGTCATTTATTGGCTGCTGCCTTACTGTTATGACCACCTATTCTTATATGGAGATCTGACGTTCTATCAAGTCCTAGAAAACGTGTCATGCATCATCTGAGGGAATAACATCATTATGATTTCTTCTATCAAGATCTTTATTTGATGATCTGTATTTATTTCTACATCTTTTAGAATGTAGTTTTGTCTGTAGTTGTCATTTGTGCACTTATTATATTATATATGATGATTACTCTCTTCTAACTGGCTTACTGCTAATAATGTGGCACATCTATGAATATTATCTGGGGATAGAATATGATTTTTTTATGGGAGGTAACTAGTGTATGACAGATCTTGTGAGCAGTGATTTAGAAATTCCCACCACCTTTATTTGATATTATGTTATGCCCATTACTATCACTTACCTATAATTCTATCCTGATCATCCCTCGTTGATGGCGGGGGACTGGCCACCCCCCGTCCGCAATCATGCCACTCAGGAAACGAGGTAACTTTTGCCTGCAGCCTTTTATCTCCTACACAGGGACATGCTTTCGCTCATTCACTGAGGTGCCCCGGTGGTGTCGGGGTCTGTGCATCGTTGCCCGGGTGATGGGAGGAATGACGTCGTTCTTCCTCCTCATCTCGCGGGCTGCGCGCCGGGCTACATCGTCACGGGGGGCGTGGCATTGTGAGGGACTGCGCGCTGATTGGTGACCAGTACACCTGATTCATACAAATAGGACCCACCTCTTACCATAACCACGCCTCCTGACGAAGCCGAGGCGAAACGCGCATTGAGGCATTTGGTTTACTGCTACCACAAGTCTCAGGTTCCTCCCCATGACTCAAGGTATCTATATTGAGCTGACATTCACTCCATTGGTTAGCATGCCGCACTATTACTATTAGTTGATCAAATGACATGCCAGTTATCATCTTACATGCACTATTATAGCACAAATACCCTCTTGTATTTAATAGATATTAATTGATATTTATTAGCTTGAGCTATACTATTGCGTGTTAATTAGAAGTTTTTCATACTTCTAGATACCATGTGATGTTCATCTATTTCGGATATCTATTGATTTATATTACCATATTATCCGTAACTGCTCGATCTCCACTGTATTAGCTGTATTAGATATACTTATATAACAGCCTATGGAGTGTGTGTAATGACCTGGGACTGTTAGTGCCGTCTTTTTCCTGTCACTTATTGGGATTCTGAACTTTGTATCCCCTATTGTTTTAGCTGTTCTTTTCCCAACACCTATTATGTGATGTTTCATAAAAAGAAATATTTTTGTATCTAATAAAATTATAATATATTCTATATATCTCCGATGTGTCTTAGGTATTTATTTATTCTTTCCTGTTATGCTATTATTTATATGATTACCCTTATGATACCTATTAGACTTTAAGTTAGGTTTTTGTTTCGTTATCTGGAGATCGCATTTCACCTTATGGTGACTTGCTTTTTAGGTTAAGAACTGGAATGGACCCTCTTGCTATATGCACTGCAGTTTTCTATATACCCTGCCTGCCTGCCTAGCACTGATATCTATGCAGCTGGATTAGTCCTCAGAAGGACTGTTAGTTGAGATGGATATGTGTAGAATATGTTGTGGTATACCTACACTAAGAAACAAGCAAATTTCTCCCTAGCTCAGCAGCACCTCTCCCTACTCTGCTTGATTTCGGGGTAGACTGTGGCGAGCATGGCGGCGCCCGGTCTGATATACACATGATGATGGTGTGTGGCCAGCCAATCACTGTAATACCACAACCAACATAGCTGCGGCATTACAGTGTGTGGCAGACAATCCTTGAATGTTCACTGGTGCTCTAAAGAGCGCCAAACATGCGGGGAGGAGATCCGAGCTCCTGCCAAGCAACCCCGTAAATACTCGGCGAGCGCCGAGCATCTCGAGCGGTGAGATGCTCGGGCGAACACGAAGCAGTAGCGAGCATGCTCGCTCATCACTAATAGCAACTAAACTTTATTTTTTTTTTAGGATTTTGTCCAGCACAGAAAGTTTTGTAACTTTGTGAATCACTTTATTAGGTTGTTTGTCTTCATTCTTGAAAAGAAATGTATTAAGTGACTTCCAAAAACAGTTGCTTTTCTCAAGTCTGTTTTCCTGCCTTTGCATTGACAACATAATGTACTCATTTAGAGTTTGGATAATGGCAGTGAAAGGGTTAGCAGTAGTGATGAGCAGATCTTGAAGTTCAAATTCTGATTTTCTCAGGAAATTCAATTGGCAGCAAACTTATTTGCCGCAAATTCAATGTTGCTTATTATGCTCTGGGGTGTCTTGAGACTCCAAAGTGTAAGAAACATAAGCTGTTAAAAAGCGCTAAAAAAATCTAATACTCAATCACTGCTCACTTCTCCGGATGTCCCACTGCTTGCTACCTGTTTTCTGGTTCTCAGCACCTCTTCTTCCAGCTCTAGCACATCTCATCTGTTTGTTCTTCATTATAGGCTGGGACTTCAGGCCACAGACAGGTTTTGGTGGTCACTGCACCAGTGCATATAGGGTAACCCTACATGCACTAGTAGAGCGGGTGCTTGCTGGCAGGGAAGACAAAAACGGTGCACTGTGCTGGAGCAGGAACATGTGAGAAATACATGATATTTATATGAATTCGATTTTGACACATACTAACTACCTAAGCATTGCAAAATGTTATTTCCTAATGGCAGTGGCATCTGTCAGCAGGATAATAGGCCACAATTCAAACATAGTTCAGAAATGACTTGAGAAACAGAACAATAGTAAAAAGCATTGACTTGGCCAGCAAGTTCAGATCCCTAGCAGATCAAGCATCTGTGTGATGTGCTGGAAAAACAAGTCTGATCCCACTATCCAGTGTCTTGCGGCCAGATACTACTGAACACCATCAAACGACTTGGTGAAATTTATGCCTCCATGGGTCAAAGCTGTGTTGGCAGCACAGTGGGGTACAATATAATATTAATGCACTGTAGCCGCCTGTTTAATAGTTCTGTGATTTTTTTTTTTTTGTTAATGTAATCAGTATCAGGGAACTTGGATTCAGAATACTAGCAAAACATGTGGGGATTATCTTCTGTAACAATTAATTTCCATTCTTGGCAAAATGTGCAGTGTTCAGAATAGACAGTGGATAACAGCTGTGTAAAACCGTTGTAGCTGTGTGTGGGCATGCTGTGCTATTCCCTGTTCACATACTACAGATCTTGTAGTTTAACCATTGCATGCCTTAATCATATTACTTCATGAATAACTCAAAGTACTAGACTTTCACATACTGTTTTTAATCCAGTATTCATGCATTTTTTGTAGCCAAAGACACTGAAAGAAGGAAATTCTGAATGAAAGACTAAAATTTTTTCTAATTTTGAATCTCATTTTGGCTAATTAATTAAAAAAGTGCTGGAGAGAAGGCAGCTTATTTACCATTTTATTTATGTTTATTTTTACAGCATTTTAATTTAATAAACATTTAATACATTGCAGAAACACTGTCTCTAATTTACATGCAGATCTCAAGGACTAAATGTTACTGGAAATATTTAAGTGCAGTTTTAGACCTGATATACAGGCTATGACGATCTTCCAACATCTTCTCATCATAAATATAGGACAGATAATCACTTTAATAAATTACTGACTGAACTCAATATTTGATTGGTCTCGACTCTCTACCAATGAAAGGATCTTCAGTGTGAAATAACTGAACAAGTTGATTTTATTTTTTTTAATAATATTGGTTTCTTTTCAAGTGCAAGGATGAGGGATAGAGATTTGCCACACAGAGGGCATATGAGATATATACATAACTATGTATACCTTAGAGCAGAGGATATGCTTTATAGGCACTTTATAACAGGTAGTTGTCTGGCGGTAAAGGGGAGCACAGCTGGTTTTAGGGGTACAGTAAAGGTGCATTTCCACTGGAAGATCTGCAGCACTTAAAGATGGTCGGCGCTCGTTTAAATAGGCAGACTGCACCTTAATAGGCACACAGAACGATCAGTAATAGAGTGTTCATTGCAGATAGGCTGCCTTTGCCACACAGGATGATGTGCTGCCGAGAACTATGATCTTTTGGGCAAACCAAACGATCTTGTCACCAAAGAGCAAGCATTTTGCTCATCCATTGGGTGATTGGCTGCCAGCTTATGCTGCCCCATACTTGTTCCCTGATAATCGTGTAGTGTAGATGCACCTTATGACAATATGCATACTTGCATCATCATTCACATAAATGTGAATAGATAAATAAAAAAAAAACACAGCACATAGCCAGATCAGCCACATGATAACACTCTGTAAGTATTCTGCTGTGGTTGACATCATTTGTAGGGGACACTATGGGGGAATTCAGCAGTATTATTGCTGTCATATCTGCCAGAAATACCGATGGCAGTGTAAACTGAGCCTGGGTGGGAATGTGATATTGTACAATGTGTTGTATACAATGCAGATCCCATCATATTTTCTGTATGTTCAATTTTCTTACCACACATTTACTGAAAGAGTATGCATTAAGGGGGCTTCATTAATGTGTCCAAAATGCTACATGCCAAAAGACCACTTCCAGTAAGAGGTGTACACATTAACATGTACAGATTTAAATTTATTGTGTTTGGATTGTTATAGACTGATGTAAATTGTTTCACAAAATGAACATCCATAATGAGCCTTTAAAAAAAAGAAAAGATTTTAGCTGAGTTTTTTGTGGGATGAGAAACTTGTATGCGTGTGCTTTCTTTCATTGTAACAAGCAGGCATTGTATATTATGTTATGATCATGGACTGTGTACTAAAGGGTGAAGTTCAAGTATGGGCTATGGGCGCAAAAACAATTTGAAAGACTGTGATTCTAACAAAATGTTTAAACTCTTTTGTACTTTGACCTTTTGTATCGCCATGAATGCATCAACCCTACTGTTGTTTAAAGTGCCTTATCTGCTTAGTCAGTGCTGATAAAGCCATTTATGTAAACCTTCACATTCTACACTTGTTGGCTAGTCAGAAACAGAGAAGTCTTTATAATGGGCTGACTGTGACCAAATGTTTAAAGATACAGAGCGCGCTTAATATAGAAGAACCAAGAATGCAATTACAGATATTCTGTATCGGTTAAATATCATTTAAAGAAAAAGGGCTGATTGATCTAAATATTATGTAATAAGATTTCTTTTTGTGCTGCAATAGCTAGGGGGGTGGGGGGGGTTGTCTATAGTGACTTGCGAATGAGGTCGTTCCTGCCCATTTGTGCCATCCATCTTAATGCTATTAACACATGTATTTTGCGTCATGCAATACTTTAGTGATCAAAACATCCAGTTTTAAGATTCACTAGGCGTTTATGGTCTTTTATTTTTAGTTTTATACTTGTGAATAAAACTATTGATTTTAATCTCAGTAACACATACACTCATTTACTTTTACCACCCCAATCCACTCAGTAGTTTGTGGAGATTCTTCTATGAGTTTCCCATAGGGGTTGGCTAAAACACTCTACAAGGTGACTGTAAACGATGAGGAACCTACCCTGGCGAAGGAACACGATATTTTTCAAAACTGTTTTGGAAACATTTATGTGTTTGATAAGCTAAACTTGTTCTATAATTTTATAGTTATCTACCAGGCATAGTAATATACTCACATTACTCCTCTAAATGACAGAGGTTGAACGAAGGAGCACTCAGATAGTCAGGTACAAACAGGAAGTTGATATCACCAACCAATCTCATTTTATTTAGGTGTATCCATATAAATGGCCCACCCTGTATTTGTATATACAGCTCTGACAGCCATTCCATTCCAGTGTCAGTTGAATTCCAACCAAAGTCCACCTCATTCTACTTAATTCTGATTAGGTGATCACCTGAACCAAATCTTATGTAGGGAGGGAAAGTATAAAAAACACTGCTGTGGTCTTCACAGTCCTATTGCAATAGGACAAGCTGGATGGCAAAACAAGTGCTAGGAATAGCCCAAAAGTAATTTGAATGAAAAAATAACTTTTAACCATGCCAAAGGAGTTGAAAAGAAAAGTCTTGAATAAGGAAAAGAAGGGCTCAATTCTGGCATTACTAGCAGAGGGATACAGTGAGCGTTTTTGGAACGCTTTTTGGAAGTGCATTGAGGTGAAGGGTACATTGCTGGAAAAGGGGAAAAAAAAAAAAAAACTCTTTAAATCTCTTAGTTTGCGAGTGTGAACGAGCTGCGTGTGTCCGGAGCGTAAGTGCGAACGAAAGTAAGTGTGTGACTTGTTTTTCAGTGAAGAGGTATTGGGAATCCTGCAGAAAATACCTGTGTGAATTGCGGTGAGTGCTGCATTGTGACCTGCTGAGTGCTTTTCTACCTGTTTAGATTTATTGGGCTTTTTAAAATCTATTTTCTCACTACAGTTTTAGTTTCTTAGTTTACTACCTGTGTATTTAAGGGTTAACTACATTGCACTAAAATCCTGAGGTGTAGATTTACTCACAAGGGGTTAATTAAGGGGAAGGGGTCATAATTAAGGGTTTATAAGGGGCAGCTGGTTGGGCATCAAGTCCTTTGGAAGTGCATTGAGGTGAAGGGTACATTGCTGGAAAAGAGAAAAAAAAAAAAAAAAACTCTTTAAATCTCTTAGTTTGCGAGTGTGAACGAGCTGCGTGTGTCCGGAGCGTAAGTGCGAACGAAAGTAAGTGTGTGACTTGTTTTTCAGTGACTTTGGATTCAGGGAGTTTGGAAGGGAGGACTTAGGACTGAATTGCTGACTGTATTTCATTCTTTCTTTACTTTACTTTTTACTTAATTAATCCACCTGACCTACTTAGCTGATTCCCCCGTCCATACTTGATACTTAATTGATCCCCCATCCATACTTAACTGATCCCGCGCCGATATCTAATTGATACACTTGCACATCCCTAATTGATCCCTGTCCATACACCTATATATAAATAATTGTGCTTTGTACTTGTATATATATACTGACTGTATCCCCATATTTAGAATGACGTCCATGTTGGCCGGAGCCGTGCAGTGTACATCTTGCGCAATGTATGCATTCCGTGAGCACCCGCTCGAGGATCCATACTGCTGCGAGAGATGTGAGCATATCGAGCACTTGGAAGCCCAAATTCTGGATCTAAGTGCTCAGATAGCGGTACTGAGGAGCATCGACAACATGGAACGGAGTTTGCTGCTCACCGAGCAGACACTCAATGGGTCAATACTGGGGGTGGAGCATACAGGGGAAGTGCAGGCTGAACAGGCAGGGAGCTGGATAACAGTTAGGAGGGATAGAGGGAAGAAGTATAGGAAGGCTGGTTCAGAACCGGCATTATTGGAGCACGACAGATCCTCTGACCGCCGGGGGAGTGTATGCTCCAGTAATGAGGGGGAGGGGGGAAGTGTAGGGCAGGCAAGACAGGTTCTGGTAGTGGGTGACTCTATTATTAGGGGGACAGACAGGGCAATCTGTCACAAAGACCGGGATCGCCGAACGGTGTGCTGCCTCCCTGGCGCTCGAGTCCGGCACATCGCGGATCGGGTTGACAGGTTACTGGGTGGGGCTGGTGAAGACCCAGCGGTCATGGTCCACATCGGCACCAATGACAAAGTGAGTGGTAGATGGAGGGTCCTTAAAAATGATTTCAGGGACCTAGGTAGGAAGCTTAGGGCAAGGACCTCCAAGGTAGTTTTCTCAGAAATACTACCAATCCCGACAACTTTCACAAAGGAAATAGAACTAACAGGAGAAATGAGAAGTGACAAGCTTAATCCTCCACTAAGTATGACAAATCTAACCCAAGTTGAGGTACAGAAACGCCTCAGTAACATTAAAATAAACAAATCACCAGGACCTGATGGCATACACCCACGGGTACTAAGGGAACTAAGTAATGTGATAGACAGACCGTTATATCTTATATTTAAGGACTCTGTTGAGACTGGGTCTGTGCCACTTGATTGGCGACAGGCGAATGTAGTGCCAATATTCAAAAAGGGAGCGAAAAGTGACGCCGGAAACTATCGGCCGGTGAGTCTGACGTCCGTTGTGGGCAAAATTTTTGAAAGCTTCATTAAAGAGGCAATTACGGAGCATCTTGATGCTAATAATCTTTTAATCCCGAACCAACATGGATTTATGAGGAATCGCTCCTGCCAAACAAACCTGATTGACTTCTACGAGGAGGTTAGCTCTCAAGTAGATCAGGGGGAACCAGTGGATGTCGTGTATCTCGACTTCTCAAAAGCGTTCGATAGCGTGCCACATAATAGGTTGGTATACAAAATGAGAATGATGGGGCTGGGGGAAAATGTCTGCAAGTGGGTAGCTAACTGGCTAAAGGATAGAAGGCAGAGGGTGGTTATAAATGGAATATACTCAGATTGGGTAAGCGTCACTAGTGGGGTACCACAGGGGTCTGTACTAGGCCCAATGTTATTTAATATCTTTATTAACGACATAGTCAACGGGATAAATAGTAAAATATCAATATTTGCAGATGACACAAAGTTATGTAAAACAATTAATACAAAAGAGGACAGTGCAGACCTACAGAGGGATTTGGATAAGCTGGGTAGGTGGAGCATTAAATGGCAAATGAGGTTTAACGAGGAGAAATGTAAGGTCATACATATGGGAAGGAAAAATGGAAGTCACCAGTACTCACTGAATGGGAAATCATTGGGGAATTCAGAGATGGAGAAGGACTTGGGCATCTTGATTGATAGCAAACTAAATTGGAGTGCCCAAAGTCAGGCCGCTGCTGTAAGGGCAAACAGGGTAATGGGATGTATCAGAAGAGGTATAGCTGCAAAGGATGAGAACATTGTTCTTCCACTGTACAAAGCACTGGTCAGACCACACTTGGAATACTGTGCTCAGTTATGGGCCCCAATATATAGAAAGGATATAAATGAGCTTGAAAAGGTACAAAGGAGGGCAACAAAATTAATAAAGGGAATGGAGGGACTGCAATACCCAGAGAGGTTGGCAAAACTAGGACTATTCAGCCTGGAAAAGAGAAGGTTGAGGGGGGACATAATAAATGTGTACAAATATGTTAGGGGACAGTATAGAGATCTTGCCCGGGATTTGTTCAAAAGGAGGGATATTACGGTAACAAGAGGGCATTCACTAAGACTGGAAGAGAAAAGGTTTCAGCACCAGCATAGAAAGGGGTTCTTTACGGTAAGAGCAGTGAGAATATGGAATTCACTGAGTGAGGAGACGGTAATGTCGGATTCACTAAACCAGTTCAAGCGGGGACTGGATGCATTTTTAGATACCAGGCAGATTTCAGCGTATACTTAAAAATAAAATAAAATAGTAGGTTGATACAGGGATTTATTCTGACTGCTGGTTTCAGAGTCGGGAGGGAATTTTTCCTCAGGTGAAGATTGGCCAAATCATTTGGGGTTTTTGCCCTCCTCTGGATCAACTTTAGCAATTACAGAACTAACAGGTCGAACTTGATGGACGCAAGTCTTTATTCGGCTTTACAAACTATGTTACTATGTTACTATGTTGCCTCCATCCTTAAAATTTCAAAGACGGCAGTCCATTACAACAAGGTCAAGCAGCAGACATTGGGGACAACAAAGCTACAGACCGGCAGAGGGCGAAAGCGACTCTCCACTGACCGGGATGACCGTCATCTTATTCGAATGTCACTCAGCAACCGCAGGATGACATCAAGTGACGTACAAAAGGAATGGCAAATGGCAGCTGGGGTGAAGTGCACGACAAGAACAGTTCGTAACAGGCTCCTACAGGCAGGCCTCAAGTCATGTAAAGCTAGAAAAAAGCCTTTCATCAATGAGAATCAAAGGAGAGCCAGGCTGAAGTTTGCCAAAGACCATAAGGATTGGACCATAGAGGACTGGAGTAAGGTAATCTTCTCTGATTACTCTAATTTTCAGCTTTGCCAAACACCTGGTCGTCTAATGGTTAGACGGAGACCTGGAGAGGCATACAAGCCACTCTGTCTTGCACGCACTGTGAAATTTGGTGGAGGATCGGTGATGATCTGGGGATGCTTCAGCGAGGCTGAAATTGGGCAGGTTAATCTTTGCGAAGGACGTATGAATCAAGCCGCATACAAGGTTATCCTTGAAAAACACTTGCTTCCTTCTGCTCAGGCAATGTTCCCCAACTCTGAGGACTGTTTTTTCCAACAGGACAAATGCCCCTTGCCACACAATAAATGTGTGGATCTCAAGACCCTGTCATGGCCAGCCCAATATCCAGACCTGAACCCCAATGAAAATCTCTGGAATGTAATCAAGAAGAAGATGGATAGTCACAAGCCATCAAACAAAAAAGAACTGCTTAAATTTTTGTGCCAGGAGAGGCATAAGGTCACCCAAAAGTAGTAAGAAAGACTGGTGGAAAGCATGCCAAGACGCATAAAAGCTGTGATTAAAAATCATGGTTATTCCACCAAATACTGATTTCTGAACTCTTCCTGAGTTAAAACATGAGTATTGTTGTTTCTAAATAAATACAAATGTGTTTTCTTTGCATTATTTGAGGTCTGAAAGCACTGTTTCTATTTTATTATTTTGACGATTTCTCATTTGCTGCAAATAAATACAAAACTTTTTAGTTTTGAATTTCGGAGACATGTTGTCAGTAGTGATGAGCAAGCACTAAAATGCTCGAGTACTCGTTGCTTGGGTCGAGCAACGAGCCCACTGTAAGTCTATGGGAAACTCGAGCATTTTTCAGGCGGCTCCCCCCAGTGGTCTGCAGAGGGCCTAAAAATTGCCCAAATCGATGGGAACTGTGCTCAAATGACATGGGAACAGCATGGGGAAGACCCCTGGAAGCATCTCTGACTCCCAGATCACTGCTGTCAGCAACGTGGTCAGAGTATTACACCACTTTTACGGACTCACAATAAAACATACAAAAACGAAACCAAAATGGATTTTCCTGGGAAATATGTTCAGGAACATCCTTTCCAGGGTAATGACTTGTATATAAGGCAAAATAAATAACCAAAAACAAAAATACTCCTCCACATCTTGGGCTATGTTCACACATAGAGTTTTTGATGCGTTTTTGCACTTTTGAATTGCTTTCAACCAAGACAAATGCATTCACCAGGAAATGTAATTTTAACATTTTACAACCTTATCTGGCCATGTGGTGTGTGACACATCATCAGACATATGCATACAGTGCTGAAAAGACATGGGAACACCATGGGGAAGACCTCTGGAAGCATCTCTGACTCCCAGGTCACTGCCTAAAAGTGTGCCCATCAGAAGTGATCCTTGGCGCATGCGAAGATGCCTCCCGCCATGCACCTGTTGTTGCAGACTTGCAACAATCACCGTCCACGACCTTGCCCCAGTGCAGCATTCAGTTGTCCCTACACCATTCCTTGGAATGCAAGCGCAAGTATGCAGCCAGCCACCCACCCACCCACAGGCTGCAATACTATACTGCCAAATTTTTGACAGCTGCTTGCACTTGAAATGTGGCCTTTTAGGCTCGTGGAGGCGGAAGCTTTTCACAACCTCATGCCGGCGGCGGCCGAGTGTCCATACTCGGTCCCCAGCCGCCACTATATTTCCCGGTATCGCCTCCGCCTTCCAAAAGCACGGGTCCCACAACATTACCCGTGCCCTCCCCAGTGCACTTACTGGGAAGGACCGCCTAACCACAAACACGTGGACAGGTGAATGTGGCCAGGGACGGTATGGAGCCAGTCCACAACTTTTTTTGCTAATAGTTGTATTTAGTTCGGTGAAAGGACTGGCATAGAGGGAAACCGTATGTACCCTGCGTGTCATTTCTCCCAGGAAGTCCTGTAATAGAGCTTGCTGCAGAAGCAATGGCAGCCCGTCCAACATCAAATCGCACTTGTCGGTGGTGCTTTGACACACACACACATCTTTCTTTGCGCATTTAATTTCTTGAATACAGAGTTGGACAAGGCGTGATCTGTAATGCGTTTTGAGAAATAACATGCATAAGCATGGCCGATCCACATTAAAAAAGCAGCCAAAGAGTGTCCGGGAACCTTCCCCCACACTTTTCTTAGCCAGGGCTGCTTTTCAGCAGGGTTGGATGGGCCCACCAGAGAACCGGAGACTCCTCCGGCGGGCCCTGGCTTCTCCTTCAGGAGAGTTCATAGTGCCGAGGTAAGGCCATGATGATGATAGAGGCCACCATCTGCTTAGTTTTCTATTACTTGGAATGCAAGTGCAAGTATGCAGCCAGCCACCCACCCACCCACAAGCTGCAACACTAAACTGCCAGATTTCTGGGCAGCTCTTTGCACTTGAAATATGGCCTTTTAAGCTCGTGAAGGCGGAAGCTTTTCACAACCTCATGCCGGCGGCGGCCGCTTGTCCATACTCGGTCCCCAGCCACCACTATATTTCCCAGTATCGCCTCCGCCTTCCACAAGCACGGGTCCCAAATCATTACCCGTGCCCTCCCCAGTGCACTTACTGGGAAGGACCACCTAACCACAATATTGTATTTAGCTCGGTGAAAGGACTGGCATAGAGGGAAACCGTATGTACTCTGCGTGTCATTTCTCCCAGGAAGTCCTGTAATTGAGCTTGTTGCAGAAGCAATGGCAGCCCATCCAACATCAACTCGCACTTGTCGGTGGTGCTTTGACACACACACATCTTTCTTTGCGCATTTAATTTCTTGAATACAGAGTTGGACAATGGCCTGATCTGTGTAGCACCGGCGTCTCTGCCCTCTGCCAGGCAAAGACGCCGTCCCTCTCACCGCCGCGCTCCCTGCCCGGCATCCTCCAGCGCTCCTCTTCCTGCTTCTGCTGCCGGTGCACGCAGCTTCCCGGGCACTGTGCGTAGGGCGCGCTTCCTTCCTCTTAAAGGGGCCGTGCGCGCCGCCCTAAGGAGTCCCCGGCAAATTGCCGGAGATCCTCCCATATATAAGGCACCTCCTCCAAAATGGAGGTGCCCGAACAATAGTTGATGCACAGTGTAATTACCTCTGCTTCAGCCCTCTGGTCCCGCTGCTAGCCTGACTACTGGTACTTCCCGCCAGCCTGACTATCAGTCCAGTCCGCCAGCCTGACTACTCTGCAGCCCGACAGTCTGTCTTCCGTTCCGTCCGCCAGTCTGTCTATGGGCTTCGCCTGCCTGCTTACCTGGGAGCACCTGCCTGTTACCTGTCAGCCTACCTGGAGGCTCCCGCCCATCACTTGCCGTGACCACCTGACAGCCTACCTTGAGGCTCCCGCCTGTCACTTGCCGTGACCACCTGACAGTCTACCTAGAGGCTCCCGTCTGTCACTTGCCGTGACCACCTGTCTGCTTACCCGGGAGCTCCTGCCCGTCACTTGCCATGACCACCTGACAGCCTACCTAGAGGCTCCCGTCTTTCGCCTGCTGTCTCTGCCAGTTCATCTGCCCAGACCTCTCGTCAGCCTGCCTGCTGTGCCCATCTGCAGTATCGGTCAGTCTCAGCCATCTGACCCGTGGGAGTCACCTGCTCTCTTACAAGGTCATCCCCAGAGTAGCACCTGGTCCCTCTGCTCAGTCCCTCCCTGGTCACAGAGTCGTTAGCCGCCGTACGACCTAGGTCGGTCCGAGTAGATACTTAGTTACGCCCCTCTGGGTCCCTCCTTGCACCGCAGCACCACAGCACCGCAGCACCACCCGGATCCATAACAATCTGTAATGCGTTTTGAGAAATAACATACATAAGCATGGCCGATCCACATTAAAAAAGCAGCCATAGAGTGTCCGGGAACCTTCCCCCACACTTTCCTTAGCCAGGGCTGCTTTTCGGCAGTGTTGGACGGGCCCACCAGAGAACCGGAGACTCCTACGGAGGGCCCTGGCTTCTCCTTCAGGAGAGTTCATAGTGCCGAGGTGAGGCCATGATGATGATAGAGGCCACCATCTGCTTAGTTTTCTGTTACTTGGAATGCAAGTGCAATTATGCAGCCAGCCACCCACCCACCCACGGGCCGCAACACCAAACTGCCAGATTTCTGGGCAGCTCTTTGCACTTGAAATATGGCCTTTTAAGCTCGTGTAGGCGGAAGCTTTTCACAACCTCATGCCGGCGGCAGCCGGGTTTCCATACTCGGTCCCCAGCCGCCACTATTTCTCCAGGTATCGCCTCCGCCTTCCACAAGCATGGGTCCCACAACATTACCCGTGCCCTCCCCAGTGCACTTACTGGGAAGGACCACCTAACCACAAACACGTGGACAGGTGAATGTGGCCAGGGACGGTACGGAGCCAGTCCACAACTTTTTTTGACTGAGAGTTGTATTTAGCTCGGTGAAAGGACTGACATAGAGGGAAACCGTATCTACCCTGCGTGTCATTTCTCCGAGGAAGTCCTCTAAAGCTGCTTGCACTTGAAATGTGGCCTGAACATTACTGCTGGTACTTTTCTGTGGGAATTTTCTTGCCTCCTACCAGCCTGGAATATTTCCAGCAAACTATGGTACGACGCCATGGTATTAGCACTGCCCCCAGTACCAGTAGCGAAGCCATCCCCAATTTCCTTCTCAGGAATTTTATTTGGTAGACTGAGTGGCTGCCCAAATACATTTTCTCACAAAGGAGCTGAAGATAGAGTGGCAATAGGTGCAAGTTTCTCCAGCCTGTTAGATATTAGAGGGTGAACGGCAGCACATTGGATCAGTGGTTAGCACTGAAGCCTTGCAGTGCTGGGATCCTGGGTTCAAATCCCAGCAAGGACAACATCTGCAAGGACTTTTTATGTTCTCTCTGTGTTTGCATATGTGTCCTCCTCAGTAAAAAAGCAGCCATAGAGTGTCCGGGAACCTTCCCACACACTTTTCTTAGCCAGGACTGCTTCTCAGCAGAGTTGGATGGTCCCACCAGAGAATCCTCTGGTGTGGCTTGGCTTCTACATCAGGAGAGTTCATGATAGCGCTAACTTTGCAGCTGCTATGGGGCTCTTGAGCGGGTGAGAAAAGTTAGCCCTCAGAATCAAATCCTCTGGTGGGCACAATGTTTTTCAATCTGAAACAGCTTCTCAGTGGGAGTCGTATTTCACCACAGCCATATTCTTTAGCTCGGTGAAAGGGCTGGCATAGAGGGAAACCGTATCTACCCCGGCTGTCATTTCTCCGTCACCAGGTTCCGCCCATTGTCACACACGACCATGCCTGGCTGTATGTTCAGTGGTGAGAGCCACAGACCAGGCTGCTGTGTTACAGCTTTCAACAACTCTGCAGCGCTGGGCGGTTTGTCATTTAGGCATTAAGCATGTGATCTTCAGCACAGCCTGTTGCCGCTTGGCCAAGGCAGTGCTGCAGTGCTGTCAGCTTGTGACTTACGTGATAATTTCGGAGATTGAGGAGGAGGTGCATGAGCTAATCAATGTGATTACATTGAGGTTAAATTGTTGATGCTGTTTTTTATGCTAAAGAAAGATCCTATTGTTTTGTTTTTTTTACGTAATTTTTTAAGACAAATGCATTCACCTTATCTGGCAATGTGGTGTGTGACACATCATCAGACACATCCTTTTTTATTTATGATGGAGGGACTCTGAAAGTCATAAAGCCTATTTTTACAGGGACATCAGACGGCCCTTACTATTTTTAAAAGGCCAGCAGTCGGCCGTAGCTATTGTTAGAGAGCCATCAGCCGGCTATGCTTTGTTGTTCCCATTATTAACAAGTGGGTCTCCTATACTGTTATTGCGTATCCAGTGACTGCAAGGGCTGCCAAAAATTTGGACGCAACCCAATACCCCTTTGAAGAGACATAGAGGAGGGTCTCAGTAAAAAAAATGTTCCCATTATAAAGGAGCGGGTCTCCTGTAGTGGTAATGCCCATGCTGTGACTGCAAGGGCTGCCAAAATTTGGGAAAAACCCTTCTAAGAATTTAAAGACACATATAGCAGGGCCAAAATAACAAAGTACGACATGTTCCCATTAGAAAGAAGAGGGTCTGCTATACAGTTATAGGGTATACAGTGAGTCCAACGGCTGACCAATTTTAGGAAAAACCCCACTAAGAATTTAAAGACACACGGAGCAGGGCCACAGTAACAAGGTACGACATGTTCCCATTAGAAAGGAGAGGGTCTGCTATACATTTATAAGGTATGCAGTGAGTCCAACGGCAGACCAATTTTAGGAAAAACCCCACAAATAATTTAAAGACACATGGAGCAGGGCCACAGCAACAAGGTAAGACATGTTCCCATTAGAAAGGAGAGGGTCTGCTATACAGTTATAGGGTATGCAGTGAGTCCAACGGCTGACCAATTTTAGGAAAAACTCCACTAAGAATTTAAAGACACACAGAGCAGGGCCACAGTAACAAGGTACGACATGTTCCAATTAGAAAGGAGAGGGTCTGCTATACAGCTATAGGGTATGCAGTGAGTCCAACGGCTAACCAATTTTAGGAAAAACCCCACTAAGAATTTAAAGACACCCAGAGCAGGGCCACAGTAACAAGTATGACATGTTCCCATTAGAAAGGAGAGGGTCTGCTATACAGTTATAGGGTATGCAGTGAGTCCAACGACTGACCAATTTTAGGAAAAACCCCACTAAGAATTTAAAGACACACAGAGCAGGGCCACAGTAACAAGGTACGACATGTTCCAATTAGAAAGGATAGGGTCTGCTATACAGTTATAGGGTATGCAGTGAGTCCAACGGCTGACCAATTTTACGAAAAACCCCACTAAGAATTTAAAGACACACAGAGCAGGGCCACAGTAACAAGGTGCGACATGTTTCCATTAGAAAGGAGAGGGTCTGCTATACAGTTATAGGGTATGCAGTGAGTTCATGGCTGACCAATTTTAGGAAAAACCCCACTAAGAATTTAAAGATACATAGAGCAGGGCCACAGTAACAAGGTACGACATGTTCCCATTAGAAAGGAGAGGGTCTGCTATACAGTTATAGGGTATTCAGTGAGTCCAACGGCTGACCAATTTTAGGAAAAACCCCACTAAGAATTTAAAGACACACAGAGCAGGGCCACAGTAACGACAAATTCCCATTAGAAAGGAAAGAGTCTCCCATAGTGTTGGCCTATGCAGTGAATGCAAGGGCTGACAAAAATTTGGAGGCACTTCAATGTCCCTTGGAAGAGACGTGGAGGAGGGCCTCATAAAAAATGTTCCCATTAGAAAGGTGCGGGCCTCCTATGCTTGTAATGCCCATGCACTAAGTGTATGGGCTGACAAACATTTACCCCTGGGGGGTATACATGAACATATTGTAAAAAAAAATTTCACGAGCATCATAAACACCCTTTAAAAAATTATGTGAGTGTTGCATCACGGACCATGGTCACCCTGGTGATATGGTGGTGGAGGATGAGGAGAAGGAGGAGGAAAAAAAAATCAGGAAGCGTATACCCATGTGTGGGTGTGAAAAGGTGCATGGGAATACACCTCCCAAGAAAAGACACTGAATTTGAGTTTATGTTACGCTGCTATCACTGGGTGAAGTTGAGAAGTCTGGCCCAATCCAGCCCTTGTTCATTTTTGTAAGAGTCAGCCTGTCAGCATTTTCAGTTGACAGGTGGATGAGCTTATCAGTTATAATTCCACCAGCGGCACTAAAAACCCGCTCTGATAAAAAGCTGGCGGCAGGGCAGACCAGGACCTCCAAGGCATAGAGAGCCAATTCATTCCATGTATTCAGGTTGGATACCCAATAATTATAAGGCACAGAGGAATCATGGAGGACGTTGGTACGGTCGGTAAGGTACTCCCTCAGCATCTTCCCAAACTTTAAACTCCTTGTGAGAGTACCCCGCGCCTCAGGGCCTGTGCGATGGGAGGGTCTGAGAAAACTCTCCCAGAACTTTGACAGTGTTTCCCTGCCTCTGCTGGATTGAAGTTGTGTCTCTCTCACCTGTACTCCTTGGTTGTCCAATGAAGTGTGCCCTCTGCCGCCAGCATTTTCAGATGGGAATTTTTTCAATAGTTCCGCAACAAGGGCCTTCTGGTACTGCCCCATTTTTGTAGACCTGTCCGCCTCAGGAATAAGAGATATAAAGTTCTCCTTGAAGCGTGGGTCTAGAAGTGTCACCAACCAGTAATGACTGTCACCCAAAATTTTGAGAACGCGAGGGTCATGGGAAAGGCAGCGTAACATAAACTCAGCCATGCGTGCCAGACTACTAACAGGCAAGACTTCCGTGTCCTCACTAAGAGGATGACTGATCATGCTTTTCTCCTCCTCCTCCTCTCTGTCCTCCTCTGTCCATCCACACTGAACAGACGGTATGACAGCTGTGCAGGTAGTACCGTTTATAGTGCATGAAACTAGCTCCTGTCCTTCCTCCTCCTCTTCCTCATTGTCACCCAATCCACGTTGGGATGAGATGAGGCTTGGCTGTGTGTAATCACCCTGTATGATTCCTTGCTCGATCTCATCGTGCTCCGCCTGCAATGCATCCTCTTTGATTGTGAGCAGAGAGCGTTTCAGAAGACAGAGAAGCAGGATGGTGACGCTAATTATGGCGTCATTGCCGCTCACCATCTTGGTGGAGTCCTCAAAGTTTTGGAGGATGATACATATGTCTGACATCCATATCCACTCCTGAGGTCTTATGTGTGGAGTCTGAACTGAATACCAACGGCCTTGTTGATGCTGGTACTCAACAACTGCCTTCTTCTGCTCACAAATCCTTCCCAACATCTGCAGTGTAGAGTTCCAACACGTGGGGACATCACACACCAGTCTGTGAGCCGGAAGCTTCAAATGCTGCTGAAACACTGCAAGGGCGGCGGAAGCTGTAGCTGACTTTCTAAAATGGGCACACAGGCGGCGTACTTTAACAAGCAGATCCGGCAGCTCCGGGTAGGATTTGAGAAACCACTGAACCACGAGATTAAGCACATGGGCCAGGCATGGTACGTGTGTAAACTCGCCTCGCCTCAGAGCCGCCACCAGGTTCCGGCCATTGTCACACATGACCATGCCTGGCTGTAGGTTCAGCCGTGTGAGCCACAGATCTGCCTGCTCTTTCAGAGCTGTCCACAACTCTTCAGCATTGTGCGGTTTTTCAGCTAAGCATATTAGCTTCAGCACAGCCTGTTGCCGCTTGGCCGAGGCAGTGCTGCAGTGCTTCCAGCTTGTGACTGATGTGGTCATTTCGGAGATGGAGGCTGAAGAGGAGGAGGAGGCTGAGGAGGAAGAGGTGCAGGAGCTGTAGACCGTGGGGGCAACCTTTATTGTCCTAGGGCCTGCAATCCTTGGTGTTGGGAGGACGTGTTCCGTCCCAAGGTCCGACTGGGTCGCGGCTTCCACTATGTTAACCCAGTGTGCCATCAGCGAGATGTACCATTCCTGCCCATAAGCACTTGTCCACGTGTTTGTGGTTAGGTGGACTTTACCGGTAACTGCGTTGTTGAGAGCACGGCTAATGTTTTGGGACACGTGCTTGTGGAATGCGGGGACGGCACACCGGGAGAAATAGTGGCGGCTGGGGACCGAGTACTGAGGGACAGCCGCCGCCATCAGGTTGCGTAATGCTTCCGTCTCCACGAGACTAAACTGAACCATTTCGAGCGCAAGCAGTCGTGAAATGTGAGAATTTAGTAGTGTGGCCTGTGGGGCGTTGGCTGCATATTTGCGCTTGCGTTCCAAGGACTGGAGTATGGACAACTGAACGCTGTGCTGGGACAAGGACATGGACGTGCTTCCTGATGCTGCTACTTGAGAGTGTGCAACAACAGGTGCAGGGCAGGAGGCGTCTTCGCATGCACCATGGACAGGGGATTGGCTTGCATGCACAACAGTGGAAGAAGCAATGGTGCCACCCGCAGACACTGTATCTGGACACTAGGGTTTGGCCCACAAAGTCGGGTGCTTTGCTGCCATGTGCCTGATCATGCTGGTGGTGGTCAGGCTGGTCATTTTGCCACCCCTGCTGATGCTGGCCTGGCAGTTGGTGCAAATGGCCTTTTTGGGGTTATCGGCAGAGTCTTTAAAAAACAACCAGACTCGGGAAGACCTAACAGTTGTACTGGCAACTTCCTTCGTGTTGACGTTACGGGGAATGTTTGCCTGTCTTCTGTCTGCGGCCACCACACTGCTTCTTCCTGCCTGTTGGGGTGCTCTGCCTCCCTCCCCCTGTGTGCTGCTGTCCTCGCTCTGCATGTCCTCCTGCCAGGTTGGGTCAGTTACTATATCATCCGCCACCTCGTCTTCCACTTCCGCACCCTGGTCCTGCTCCTGATTTTCTGGCAATTGTGTCTCATCATCGTCCACCTCTTGTAACACTTTCCCACCATCGCCTTCATGTGACCGTGGCTGCTCAAATATTTGAGCATCGCTACACGCGATCTCCTCTTGCCCTGCTTCAAGTGGACCGGGCGAGAGACCCGAATCTATAAATGGAAAAGTGAACAGCTCTTCTGAGTGTCCAAGTGTGGGATCAGTTGTCTCCGGGCACTCGGCAAGGTGGGAGGAAGGAGGATCAGGGTGAGGAATATGCGGTCCAGACTCATGGCTAAAGAGACTTGATCATGTGGAAGACAGGGTGGTGGTGGTGGCTAAGTGACTGGAAGCATTATCCGCTATCCAACCAACAACCTTTTGACACTGCTCTGGGTTCAATAGTGGTGTGCTGCGGTCCCCTAGAAATTGGGACAGGAAGGTCAGACGAGAAGATGTGGGTGTTTGTTGTGGCACAATTTCGGCTTGCCAACGGCTTTGTCCTCGGCCTCTACATGCACCATTATCATCACGTCCAGTTCCCCGTCCCTTGCCACGTGCCTTGCCCATTTTAAATGGAGGACAATATCTTCCACGCTCACTACAAATGACTGAGTTTGGAGCGAACGTATATGTGATCCGTGTGATAGAGAAAACAGAGTTTTAAATACCTGGCCTGTAGGTAAGTAGTTTGAACAGCAAACTGCGGTGAATTGCTTCAATGACACACTAAAGGAAATTTTTAATGGAGGCCAGAAATGGCAGTATTTTCTGACAACGTATATGTGATACGTGTGATGAAAAAAACAGATTTTTAAATACCTGGCCTGTAGCTAACTAGTTTGAACAGCAAACTGGTGTGAATTGCTTCAATGACACACTAAAGGAAATTTTTTAATGGAGGCCAGAAATGGCAGTATTTTCTGACAAAGTACATGTGATCCGTTTGACGGAGAAAACATAGTTTTACATACCTGGCCTGTAGGTAAGTAGTTTGAAGAGCAAACTGGTGTGAATTGCTTCAATGACACACTAAAGGAATTTTTTAATGGAGGCCAGAAATGGCAGTATTTTCTGACAACGTATATGTGATCCGTTTGACGGAGAAACGGCTGTATTCTGCAGTGCCAACAAGCAAATGGCGCAGAAAAAATGGTGTTCTCTGGATTGCTTTTTAAGCAAATAATGAGGATTAAGGTCCAAGGAAAAGTATTCCTGGCCCCTGAGACCTGGGCCTTTGCATAGAAATATCTAACAGCAGCAGAAGGCAGAATTGGAATGGAGCCTCTTGTGCTATATGCACTGCAGTCTGCTATATACACTGCCTGCCTATACACCCTGCCTGCCTGATATCTCTGCAGATAGATTAGTCCTCAGAAGGACTGTTTGTTAAGATGGATATTGGTAATGTACGGTTTTTCTCCCTACACTACCTAATACACGATCAAATCTCTCCCTGACACAGCAGCAGCTCTCCCTACACTGTCTGATCCGGAGTGACTGTGACGAGCATGGCGGCGCCAGGTGTGATATAGACCTGATGACGCTGTGCGGCCAGCCAATCACTGTAATGCCCACAACCAACATGGCTACGGCATTACAGTGCATGGCAGGCAATCCATGCATGTTCATTGGCTCTCTAAAGAGCGCCAAACATGCAGGGAGGGGACCTGAGTTCCTGCCCGAGCAACCCAGAAATACTCGGCGAGCGCCGAGCATCTTGAGCAGTGATATGCTCGGGTGAGCACCGAGCAGTAGCGAGCATGCTCGCTCATCACTATTTGTCAGTAGATTGCAGATTAAAACAACAATTTACATTTTACTCAAAAATATACCTATAAAGAGAATAATCAGAGAAAATGAAAATTTTGCAGTGGTCTCTTAATTTTTCCAGAGCTGTATATAAAAAATAAAAATTTTTTACACCTGAAACATTATAAACCTCACCCACTCCAAATCAGAGAAGGAATAAGAGAGCTATATGTGACATTTGTCTGTAGACACCTGATGAAAGCTTGTAGCCGAAACGCGTTGTGTTTTTATGCCTATCATTTTTATTAAAAATTGCTGTTTGAGCACACTGCGCTTTCATTTTTATTTTATTTATATAAATAAAACTGTTTTAAAATTCTTCGATTCACCATCCATTGTGCTGGAAGCATCATCCTTTGGTTGTTTTTTTTATCCTGTTTTCTTTCATTATTGCTTTTTATTTATGTTGTTTTTAGAAATGCTGATAAATGCCAACACGGCAGAAGGCCACTTTAATAGAGGTTAAGTGTGTTGATGACCGATGAAAGTCTGTTCGGAGATCGGAAAACTAGGTTATTCAAGGGTTGGTTTTCAGCTACTCTGGGTCAGTTGCAGATAGCATGCAGAGAGTAGAGGCATTACTGACTTAAGATTGCCTCTGTGACAGACCAGGTGTAGTAAACTAGCCTTCCATCAAGGAAGAAAAGGAGAGGAGATTGGAGCTTGGATGAAAAAGGGGGAGTATATTCCTTCTGAACAGCCAAAGTCCATTTGAGTTTTAGAGAAAATGAGGAATAAATGTTCAATGACTAAGTAGCAGAGAACCATAGTTAAATGGGGAATACTGTAGCTCATGAGAGCTCAATGCTATAAGTAAGGCGAAAGCATCTGCAGTAAAGAGGGCTTAAGGTGCTGAGTGACAGATATGAAGTGAGAGCGAGCCTCAATAAGAACACTGAAGATCAGGCCATAGAGAGAGAAATCAGGAGTGTTTGAGTGAAAGTGAGTCGAGTGTACATTAAAGGGGCTTTGGAGACTTATGTATGTGAGAGGGTGACACGAGCTAGGGCATGTCCTGGGTAATTGGAAGACGTGAGCAGTCATGTAATAAAACTGCAGTTATATAAATATATATGTTTTCTACAAGTGAATTGCCTTCTGTTAGAAGAAATTTAATAAACACCTTCGATGAAGTGTTACCCTGTTAAATGTCTTTGGGTTGGGGCTTCTGGTGTAGCGCTTGTTTCTGTCTGTAGAAGTCATTTTCAACATCCAGTGCACAATGTTCCACTTACACATGTGCTGTGCCCCATATACTGTGCAACACTATCATTATGGCTACGATGCTCCCATATATTAAATCAGAGATACATTAAGGGTAATGGATAGAGAAAATAGAATAATAGATTATAATGTCTACTATTCAAGGGTTTTCTCACACGGCTACCAGTTGAACCAAAAAAGGACCTAGTATACAGGAAACATAGCTTTGGTGGAGTGACTCACCGATGACAGTGAACTTGAAATAAAAGTTAATGGGTCTTGAAAGCTCTGGCTCTACAAACATAATCATGCTCCATCTCACCCGGTTAGTTATGTCTGAATAATACAATGTCATTGGGGAGTTTTTTTTTGCAGAACAACACATGTTACCTCCAGTGGAAGAAAATTAACCCCTTGTTCATGCAGAAAGAATTACAATAAGTGACGAGGCTATAATGCATGTTTCTACTAAAAGCGGATAAATTGACAACACGCAAAGGACTGGCAATGCTGTATACAAAAATAAATTGGATGACACCACAAAGTTTAGGAAAGGTGTTACTGATTGCAAGAACTAGGTCTAAGTGCCTAATAAACACTGCCCAGTGTTGCCTGGCAACTGCCCTCTTGCATTTACATAGGGTCTGTTCTCCTGTAAGGCTAAGCACCAGAATTCCTGTGTCTCCTCCTACCCTCCTTTCACCAACTATTAATATTACAGCCTGTTTGGACTCTGTATTCAACCCCTCTCATTACCCCTCTCATGTATATGGTAGCACCCATATTATTTGCCCAACCTCCTGCTCTAATTAAAAATTGCTTGATTTTAATGTTTGATCATATATACTCTTACTATTATTTATTTATAATTGTAATGATCTTTTCATATCTCCTTATGACTAGTGTTGAGCATTGCGATACTGAAATATCGGGTATCGACCGATATTCGCTGTATCGGAGTTCCGATACTGAGTTCCGATACTTTTACAATATCGAATACCGAAATCGAAAGTTCACATAATGCCTGCGCTCTGCAGTGTCTCTGAAGGATGACAAGCTGGATGGCAGCGCTCAGCTGTGATCCAGCTTGTCATAAGAATGCCATCCCAGCGTGGGAGAATTCGCCTGCTCAAGCGCTGACATTACATTATCTCCCTTACATTACAATTAAACGGAATAGCAGGAATTAAATTTTTTTGAAGATGGTAATGCCACAGCCATGGTGATTGTGGCATTACAGTGGCTGCCCAAATCGATGGGAACAGTGCTCACAGTGAAACATGAAAAGCGGCAATTCATCAGCGGCATATACCGGTACCCGACAATTTAGAACAGAAAGAATAGAGCTTCACACATAGATTAGATAGATAGAAACATGTCAGTCACATATATAATAAGTACAGTGACAGTGTTGGTTACTGTACTTGTCATTTAGTGTTAAAGGATTTTTTTTTAAAAAATAATAGCGTTTTCATGCACCGTCTCTTTAAAAAAGCCGGCCGGCAATACAGCATCGGTACCCGACAATTTAGAACAGAAAGAATAGAGCTTCACACATAGATTATATAGATAGAAACATGTCAGTCACATATATAATAAGTACAGTGACAGTGTTGGTTACTGTACTTGTCATTTAGTGTTAAAGGATTTTTTTTTTTAAATAATAGTGTTTTCATGCACCGTCTCTTTAAAAAAGCCGGCCGGCAATACAGCATCGGTACCCGACAATTTAGAACAGAAAGATAGAGCATCACACATAGATTAGATAGATAGAAACATGTCAGTCACATATATAATAAGTACAGTGACAGTGTTGGTTACTGTACTTGTCATTTAGTGTTAAAATAAAGGATTTATTAAAAAAAAAAATTGGCGTGGGGTTCCCCGTAATTTTAGTCTCTAGCGGAGGGTAAGCAGACGGCTGGGGCAGATGTTTGAAGCCTGGGAAGGAGGTAATACTCACGGAGCTTCCCAGGCTACTAATATCAGCCCCCACCTGAATACCTAGCCTTTACTAGCTATTAAAATGGGGGACCCCAAAAAAGATGACGTGGGGTCCCCCCTATTTTAATAGCTAGCAAAGGCTAGGCAGACAGCTGGGGGCTGATATTAATAGCCCAGGAAGGGTGCCATGAATATTGACCCCCTCCCAGGCTAGAAACACCAGCCGTCAGCCGCCCCAGAAATGGCGCATCTATAGGATGCACCAATTCTAGCACTTAGCCTCGCTCTTCCAACTGCCCTGTAGCGGTGGCAGTGCGGTAATAGGGCTGGGGTTGATGTCAGCTTATAATGCCAGCTGACATCAAGCCCAGGTTAGTAATGGAGAGGCGTCTATAAGACACCCCCATTACTAACCCCATAGTCAAAGTTAAAAAAAACACAAACACCCAGAATAAAGTCCTTTAATTGAAATAAACACACAATTCTTTACTGTTATAAATTAAACCATACCTACCGCCGCGCCCATTCCAGCTGAAGCCAACGATCTCCTGCAATAAAAGTAAAATAATAAAGCAACATCATCCTTACCTTTCCATGGTTCCCAGGACGGCTTCAGCTCTGCTACATTCACATGACAGGCTGGATCACAGCAGAAAGCTGCCATTCAGCCTGTCATGCCGCAGGTAGACACTGAGAAGCGCAGGCATGCTTGCGCTCCTCAGTGTCAGGCTGTGACGGCATCCAGATGAGCCGACAATGAACTCAGCTCACCTCATGCACGTCACTGACAGCGTGGGAGAATTCTCCTGTGCATGCGGTGAGCGTGAGAGACTCGGCTCATCTGGATGCTGTCACAGCCTGACACTGAGGAGCGCAAGCATGCCTGCACTTCTCAGTGTCTGCCTGCGGCATGACAGGCTGGATGGAAGCTTTCTGCTGCGATCCAGCCTGTCATCTCGATGTAGCAGAGCTGGAGCTGTCCTGGGAACCATCGAAAGGTAAGGATAATGTTGGTTTATTATTTTTCTTTTATTGCAGGAGATCGTTGGCTTCAGCTGGAATGGGCGTGATGGTAGGCATGGTTTAATTTAGAACAATAAAGAATTGTGTGTTTATTTCAATTAAAGGACTTTATTCTGTTTGTTGTGTTTTTTTTAAATACTTTACTAGAAATTCATGGCGGTCATGTCTAATATTGGCGTGACCCCATGAAATTCAGGCTTAGGGCCAGCTGATAATACCAAGCTGGCCCTAACCCCTTTATTACCCAGTGAGCCACCGCACCAGGGCCATGGATGAGTTGGGTACAGCGCCAGAAGATGGCGCTTCTATGAACGCGCCATTTTCCGTGGTGGCTGCGTACTGCAATTTGCAGCGGGGGGGGCCCAGAAAGATTGGGCCTCCCTGCGCTGCAGATTCCAGCCCCCAGCTCCCTAGTTGTACCTGGCTGGACACAGAAATAAGGCGAAGCCCCACGTGTTTTTTTTTTTAAATTATTTCATGAAATTCATGAAATAATTAAGAGAAAAAGGGCTTCCCTATATTGTTGTGTCCAACCCGGTACAAATAGGCAGCTGGTGGTTGGGGGCAGCCTGTTCCTGCCTGCTGTTCCTGGCTGGACACAAATATAGTGCGAAGCCCCACGTCGATTTTTTTAAAATTATTTCAGGAAATTCATGAAATAATTAAAAAAAAATTGATGTGGGGCTTCGCCCTATATTTGTGTCCAGCCAGGTACAGCAGGCAGGAACGGGGTGCCCCCAACCACCAGCTGCCTATTTGTACCTGGCCGGACACAACAATATAGGGAAGCCCTTTTTTTTTTAATTATTTCATGAAATAATTTAAAAAAAATTGACGTGGGGCTTCGCACTCTATTTGTGTCCAGCCAGGTACAGCAGGCAGGAACGGGCTGCCCCCAACCACCAGCTGCCTATTTGTACCTGGTTGGACACAACAATATAGGGAAGCCCTTTTTTTCTTAATTATTTCATGAATTTCATGAAATAATTAAAAAAAAAAAATACGTGGGGCTTCGCCTTATTTTTGTGTCCAGCCAGGTACAACTAGGCAGCTGGGGGCTGGATTCTGCAGCGCAGGGAGGCCCAAGCTTTCTGGGCCCCAGCCGCTGCAAATTGCAGTCCGCAGCCACCCCGGAAAATGGCGCGTTCATAGAAGCGCCATCTTCTGGCGCTGTACCCAACTCATCCAGGGCCCTGGTGCGGTGGCTCACAGGGTAATAAAGGGGTTAGGGCCAGCTTGGTATTATCAGCTGGCCCTAAACCCGAAATTCTTGGGGTCACGCCAATATTAGACATGACCGCCATGAATTTCTAGTAAAGTATTAAAAAAAAAAACACAACACCCAGAATAAAGTCCTTTAATTGAAATAAACACACAATTCTTTATTGTTCTAAATTAAACCATACTTACCATCACGCCCATTCCAGCTGAAGCCAACGATCTCCTGCAATAAAAAAAAAATAATAAACCAACATCATCCTTACCTTTCCATGGTTCCCAGGACAGCTCCAGCTCTGCTACATCGAGATGACAGGCTGGACCGCAGCAGAAATCTGCTGTTAGAACCCTCCTGTTAGTTCTTTTTCTATTTTGTTGGTCACATGACTTTCTGCCTATGTATCCAGCTCCGCCCTTCTGGCCTTGCTGGACTTCAGTGTTACTTTTACTCTTAAGCTAGCCAGGTGCCTTGTACCTAACTCTGTAGTTTGCTTGGTCTTTTGACCACTAGTACTTTTTGTTTGTTTGTCTTTGCTCTGCTACAATTTCTGTTAGGAGGTGTCCAACTATACCCCAGTCCTTAGTTCTTGTAGGGACCCCTCCCTTATATCTATAGGTCTGCGTTCAGACTAGCCGAGGACTTAGGCGGGTCTGTTCACAAGGAACAGGTCCCCCGCTGCATCGTAGGGAATCAGCTTAGTCCTATTGTAGGGACAGTTTTCCTTTCTTTCCTTAGTGCTTGTAGCAGTTCATAATAGTAAGTCCAGCCCAAAATAAAACACTCTAAGGAAAGTAATCCAGATATCAGCATGGTGTCGGTTCAGGAGTTGGCTCAACGCCTGCAGCGACTGTCTTTGGAGGTGGCCGAGCTCCAGCAACACGTGAGTAGCTGTCCTGGAGCGAATTTTGTCGATCCAAAGGTAGGACTGCCGGATTTTTTTTATGGTAAACAGCAAGATTTTTTTTCCTTTAAAAATGCTTGCTTATTATATTTTCGTTTAAGACCCAGATCCTCGGGGAATGAATCACAGCGCATTGGGTTTATAATGTCACTTTTGCATAAAGAACCACAGTGATGGGCCTTTTCTCTACAACCTAATGATCCGTGTTTTAGATCTGTGGAAGATTTTTTTTCTGCTATGGGGTTGTTGTATGATGATCCTGATCGAGTCTCATCTGCTGAAACGGAATTAAGACGTTTGAAGCAGGGATCAGGTGATGTGGAAAATTATTGTACATACTTCAGAAGATGGTCGGCCGAAGTGGAATGGAATGACTCAGCATTAAAATGTCTGTTTCTTGCTGGTCTAGGTTAAAGGGTTAAGGATCTGCTGATTGCCTTCCCAAAACCTGGAACCTTGCAGGAGGCAATGCAATTAGCTATACGTGTGGACAGGAGACTGCGTGCTAGGATTAATGAGGAGAAATCTACTGCTATGGCAGCTCCTAGTTTTCAGAGGGTCTGCTCGGAAGGTGGAGAACAGATGGAGATTGGAGCGATGTCACCCCACTCTCAGGAAAAAGACCGCAGGTTTGCTAAGGGATTGTGTTTTTATTGCGGTAAATCTGACCACTTTATTAAGAACTGTGTGCTTCGTTTGAACAAAGAAAAAAAAAAAGAGGTCAGTTACGCCCGTATAGCTTGTTTAAACTCAAAAGGAGTATTTCTTTCTGGAAGCACCTCATTCCAGGAGGAGTTGATTGAATTTCGGGTATTTGTGGATTGTGGTTCTACACTCAATGTGATTGATAAGGGATTTTTGGAAAAATTTTAATTAGAATCCAAACTTTTGTCATCTCCTATTTC
Organism: Phyllobates terribilis; assembly: GCF_046119375.1. Lineage (NCBI taxonomy): Eukaryota > Metazoa > Chordata > Amphibia > Anura > Dendrobatidae > Phyllobates > Phyllobates terribilis. Next base: position 1,032,294,011 of record NW_027362761.1, on the reverse strand, counting down.
TGTGGTTGCTGTTGATGGCTCTCACTTGAAATGTATTACTCACAAGGTTTTTGAATTTCCCCTCACCATTAATGGTATTCACCAAGAGAATTTGGATTTGGCGGTATTAAATAATTTGCCTTCTCCAGTGGTTCTGGGGTTACCTTGGTTAAAATTGCACAATCCTGTACTGGACTGGTCTACCCATGAAATTAAGTCTTGGAGTCCTAAGTGTCATGATAAATGTTGTAACGGTCGCATTGCTGCTGTGGAAAGAGGGGAATTACCTGTACCTATTCAGGATTTTTGGAAGTTTTTTTCTGAGGAGGAGTCGCAAGTTTTGCCTCCTCATAGAGACTATGATTGCACCATTGAGTTTGTTCCTGGAGCTACTCTTCCCAAGAGTCACTTATTTAATCTGACTATCCCTGAGAGAAAGGCCTTGGAGGAATACATACAGACAAGCTTGGCCGCCGGTCACATTAGACCTTCTAAGTCTCCTGTGGCTGTTGGATTTTTTTTTGTAGAAAAAAGGACGGCGGTTTACGTCCATGTCTGAACTTTCGCGAAATTAATAAAATTACCGTACGCAATTCCTACCCACTGCCATTAATTCCTGACTTGTTCAACCAGTTAGTGGGGGCCAATTGGTTCTCTAAAATTGATCTCCGGGGGGCATACAATTTGTTACGAATGAAGGAAGGTGATGAATGGAAAACTGCTTTTAACACTCCAGTGGGTCATTTTGAGAATCTGGTTATGCCTTTTGGTCTTACCAATGCACCAGCGTTTTTTCAGAACCTTATTAATGACATCCTGTGACAGTTGATTGGTAAGAATGTGGTGGTGTATTTGGATGACATTTTGATTTATTCGCCGGATCTGGAGTCTCATTGCCAGAGCATACGTGAGGTATTGCAGTTGTTAAGTGACAATTCGCTTTTTGCTAAGCTGGAGAAATGTGAGTTTGCTGTGCAGAGAATTAGTTTTTTGGGCTACATTATCTCCAGCGAGGGCTTTGAGATGGACCCGGTGAAGGTTCAGGCGGTGAAGGAATGGCCTAGGCCTATTGGTTTGAAATCGATACAGAGATTTTTGGGTTTCGCCAATTATTACAGAAAATTCATTAAGAATTTTTCTATAACCGATCTCACCAGGAAAGGTGCGAATACGGTTCAGTGGACTACTGAGGCCATTGAAGCTTTTGTGTATCTCAAGGAGAGGTTCAGTTCTGCCTCCATCCTTATGCAGCCTGATGAGACCAAGCCTTTTTTGGTCGAGGTTGATGCTTCTTCGGTGGGGGTCGGGGCTGTTTTGTCTCAGGAAAACAAGGATGGAGTACATCCCTGTGCCTTTTTGTCAAAAAAATTTTCTGAGACCGAACTTAATTACGATGTTGGTAAACGGGAATTGCTGGCTATTAAACTCGCATTTGAACATTGGCGTCATCTCTTGGAAGGTGCTAAATTTCCCATTCCGGTTTTCACTGATCATAAGAATCTGATCTATCTTGATGCTGCCAAGCGCTTGAATGCCCGTCAGGCTAGGTGGGCACTTTTTTTTTCGCGGTTTAATTTTTCTGTTACTTACATCCCGGGTACCAAGAATGTAAAAGCTGATGCTTTATCTCGCAGCTTTACTCCCATAGTTAGTACCGAGGAGGTGGAGAGCATTTTACAGGAAGGTGTTGTGATAGCAGCATTGGACTTCGTTTTGGAAGATGGGATTCTGAAAGCCCAGGAGGATGCCCCATCTAACACTCCCCATGGGAGGTTGTTTGTGCCTAGGAACTTTAGGAGAGATTTGTTTGTGGAGTGTCATGAGTCTTGGTTGGCAGGTCATCCAGGAATTTCTGAGACTAAGAGACTTGTAGGTCGCAGTTTTTGGTGGCCTGGGTGGCAGAAGGAAATCATTAAGTGGGTACATCAATGTACTGTGTGTGCTAGATCTAAGTCTTCACATGCTCCTGCTGCGGGGTTGCTTTGCCCTCTGGAGGTTCCTAGTGCACCTTGGACGCATCTTGCTATGGATTTTATTACTGACCTTCCTGCCTCTGAGGGTTTCACTGTCATCTGGGTGGTCGTGAACCGTTTTAGCAAGATGTGTCACTTGGTTCTTTTCATCAAACTGCCCTGCGCTAAGACACTCGCTAAGGCTTTTGTTAAGGAAATTGTCAGACTCCATGGCGTTCCTACCGACATTGTTTCCGATAGGGGACCTCAGTTCGTGGCTCGTTTTTGGCGTGCCTTTTGTGACAGGTTGGGAGTTCATTTGTCATTTTCATCTGGATATCATCCTGAGTCTAATGGACAGACAGAAAGAAAGAACCAGGATGTTGAACAGTTTTTGCGTTGTTTTGTGGCTGACAATCAAGAGGGGTGGTCTGAGTTTCTGCCACTTGCTGAATTTGCTCTTAACAACCATACATCCTCTTCTGCTGGGTGTTCTCCTTTTTTTGTTGTACTGGGAGACATCCGTCGTGTGGGTCATTCTCCAAATTGGTATCGGCTGTGCCGGAGGAGGAGAATTTTTCCGGTGATTTGGAGAGAGTTTGGACTGATGTACGTTGTAACCTTCAAGAGGCTAACGAAAAATCTAAGAGATACTTTGACAGGAAACGTCAAGAGGTTTTGTTTACGGTTGGTGACATGGTTTGGTTGTCCTCTAAGAATCTGCGGTTGAGGATTCTTTCTAAGAAATTGGGCCCGAAATTTGTAGGGCCGTTTAAGGTACTTCAGGTAGTTAACCAATCTGCTGTCAGGTTGGAGGTTCCCACCTCCTGGAAGATTAATCCGGTGTTTCATGTTTCCCTATTGAAAAAAGCTGAGGTTTCGGATAGGGACGCCACTGTCTCTGTTCCTCCGGTGGTGGAAGACGGTGAATATGAAATTTCTCGCATTCTTAATTCTAGATGGCATTGAGGGAGATTGCAGTATCTCGTCGCTTGGAAAGGTTTCGGTCCCGAGGATAACTCCTGGGTAAAGGCGGATGATGTCTCTGCTCCTAGACTTATCAGAGCGTTTCACAGGAGGTTTCCTGATAGACCTGGGCCTGGAGGATCCGGAGGATCCTCATAGAAGAGGGGGTACTGTTAGAACCCTCCTGTTAGTTCTTTTTCTATTTTGTGGTCACATGACTTTCTGCCTATGTATCCAGCTCCGCCCTTCTGGCCTTGCTGGACTTCAGTGTTACTTTTACTCTTAAGCTAGCCAGGTGCCCTGTACCTAACTCTGTAATTTGCTTGGTCTTTTGGCCACTAGTACTTTTTGTTTGTTTCTCTTTGCTCTGCTACAATTTCTGCTAGCAGGTGTCCAACTATATCCCAGTCCTTAGTTCTTGTAGGGACCCCTCCCTTAAATCTATAGGTCTGCGTTCAGACTACCCGAGGACTTAGGCGGGTCTGTTCACAAGGAACAAGTCCCCCGCTACATCGTAGGGAATCAGCTTAGTCCTATTGTAGGGACAGTTTTCCTTTCTTTCCTTATTGCTTGTAGCAGTTCATAACAGCTGCCTTCCAGCCTGTCATCCCGCAGACACTGAGAAGCGTAGGCATGCTTCCGCTCCTCAGTGTCAGGCTGTGACGGCATCCAGATGAGCCGAGTCTCTCACGCTCACCGCATGCGCAGGAGAATTCTCCCACGCTGTCAGTGACGTGCATGAGGTGAGCTGAGTTTATTGTCGGCTCATCTGGATACCGTCACAGCCAGACACTGAGGAGCGCAAGCAAGCCTGTGCTTCTCAGTGTCTGCGGGATGACAGGCTGGATGGCAGCTTTCTGCTGCGATCCAGCCTGTCATGTGAATGTAGCAGAGCTGGAGCCGTCCTGGGAACCATGGAAAGGTAAGGATGATGTTGGTTTATTATTTTTCTTTTATTGCAGGAGATCGTTGGCTTCAGCTGGAATGGGCGTGACGGTAGGTATGGTTTAATTTAGAACAATAAAGAATTGTGTGTTTAATTCAATTAAAGGACTTTATTCTGGGTGTTTGTGTTTTTTTTAACTTTCACTATGGGGTTAGTAATGGAGGTGTCTTATAGATGCCTCTCCATTACTAACCTGGGCTTGATGTCAGCAGGCATTATAAGCTGACATCAACCCCAACCCTATTACCGCACTGCCACCGCTACAGGGCAGTGGGAAGAGCGAGGCTAAGTGCCAGAATTGGCGCATCCTATGGATGCGCCATTTCTGGGGCGGCTGACGGCTGGTGTTATTAGCCTGGGAGGGGGCCAATATACATGTTCATGGCACCCTTCCTGGGCTATTAATATCAGCCCCCAGCTATCTGCCTAGCCTTTGCTAGCTATCAAAATAGGGGGGACCCCATGTCATTTTTTTGTGGGGGTCCCCCATTTTAATAGCTAGTAAAGGCTAGGTATTCAGGTGGGGGCTGATATTAGTAGCCTGGGAAGCTCCATGGGTATTACCCCCTTCCCAGGCTTCAAACATCTGCCCCAGCCGTCTGCTTAACCTCCGCTAGAGACTAAAATTACGGGGAACTCCACGCCAATTTTTTTTTAATAAATCCTTTATTTTAACACTAAATGACAAGTACAGTAACCAATACTGTCACTGTACTTATTATATATGTGACTGACATGTTTCTATCTATCTAATCTATGTGTGATGCTCTATCTTTCTGTTCTAAATTGTCGGGTACCGATGCTGAATTGCCGGCCGGCTTTTTTAAAGAGACGGTGCATGAAAGCACTATTATTTTTTTAAATAAATTCTTTAACACTAAATGACAAGTACAGTAACCAACACTGTCACTGTACTTATTATATATGTGACTGACATGTTTCTATCTATCTAATCTATGTGTGAAGCTCTATTCTTTCTGTTCTAAATTGTCGGGTACCGGTATATGCCTCTGCAGAATTGCCGGCTTTTCATGTTTCACTGTGAGCACTGTTCCCATCGATTTGGGCAACCACCTCCCCCAATACATTCTACATTATTGTTAGTTGTTTTCTTTCATGTAGAATTAACCTACAAGGAAAGAAAGGGTTTATTTTCATTCCAATATTTGTGTCCCATTGACTTGCATTGGTTTCCGGTATCGGAATCGGAGATATCCGATACTTTTTGGGTATCGGCCCGATCCAATCCGATCTGATATTTCCTGATATCGGAAGGTATCGCTCAACACTACTTATGACATATCCCAGCTGGCTGTTGATGGCTACTGTGGTGATGAAGTACTAAAGTTCAAGACAGACCAAATTAAACTCAGATCGCGAGTTTATATAGTTCATGAAATGTTTTTCTTTTATTTGAGAAAGGGTATCCACCCCCGAAACATTTATAAAATTATCCTCCACCTCATGTGCTGACAGAATAACTCAAACATGCTTTTCTAGTATTGATACGTAACTCCTGATAAGTAAGACCCACATACTGTTTATCTTTTTACAAGTGTGCTGTTCCTTGTTGCAATGACTTTCTGTGGCATCTTATGGGCTATAATGTACTATGAACAATCAAAAGACTGGTGCCGTTGTGGTGAATATATTGAAGTTGTACTCTCAATACTGTTTGTCATCATAAAATGTTGTTGATTTAGCTTTTGAAATGGAAATATAAAAAAGAAATTTCATGAATTATTTACCCTCATGGTTCTAGACTAATTTGTATCATTGATGTTTTGCTAGGTTTGGAGAGGTCTTATAGGACCTGATGTCAATCCGGATATGCAAATATCTTACTCAGAGTATGTTTTGCAGTACTAGAGCAGCTGCATAACAATGTGCAGCTGTGAGAGCGAGTAGTTGGCAGTGTCTGACACAGCCAGACTCCCCATAGAGAAGTGAAAACCACACATATGAATAAAAAATATATTTTATTAATTCACTTAAAAAAATATGAATAAAATACAAGGTCAAAAGAGAAGACTCAAAGAAAGGGGAACGAAAATGCAGGTGCTACAAACAATATTACATGTCACAATCAAAGAACATGTAATAAGATGAGTATCTTGATTAATGAGGAGAGAGTCAAGAAGTAGTAAACAGTGGTGTGCAGCAAATCGCTATAATGAAAGCCACATCCAAGTAATAACTAGCCAACCTACTGAGAACTAAAGAAAAGAACTCCACTGAAATATAACCCACATAAATCAAAAATTGTTCCTAGACATGACAAAGTGCACTTATAAAGTGCTAACCCAAAGGTAGTGTGCCCCTGTGCATTCCTCCCAACCCCTACGTGTCTTTCGCATTCTATGTTATTGTGTAATGTACCATTAAATATTGTTACCCCACAGGTGTCAATGTAGCACCCTGAGGATTCGGCTGCTACAGGGGTATTGCACCTCAACCAGAGGTGTGATATTCCACTCCCGAGTAAGGAAGGAGTGTGGAACTGAGCTCGGTAGGCTGCATGCACTACACACATCCCATTTCCGAGGAGCAGACCGACGGTACTCCCACTTAGAAATGTGCAGGTACGACCGAGTCTGTTCCTGGCTGGAGTGGGAGGGGGGTGGTACATCCCAAGTAGTGTAGGGGCAGATAGGGGGAGCAGCCTGGGTAAAGATAGGAGCTCATTGGGTGCTGGTCACCTGAGCTCACACATAGAGGGTGTATATAAGGTGGGCACCAACTAAGAACAGGGTCAGTTGCAGAGAGGAAGTCAGCGAGCAGAGGAGAAGAAAGACCCAGAGTGAGAGAGGAGAAGAGAGAGAGAGACCCAGAGGGGGAAACAGCAGAAAAGGACTCCAAGAACCCAACTTAAATCCCCGGGTGAAGAGTCGGCACAGGGTACCGGAACCCAAGCTGGTGGGGGCAAAAACACACCCCAGCCAGAGACCGGAGACCGTGGGCAGCGTTTGTCACGGTCACCCACCACATCCACCACGAAGGCATACCACGTGGAGGGTCAGGGAACCCGAGGCCAAGGGTCTCCCAACAGAAGGCCCGAGGGAGCTGGACCTGGGTGGATCAATAGTGGGGACGGCCAAAGAACGGACAGAAGGAGAGCTCAGGGTCACGCTCCGGACTTATTTGGGGGTTGGCTGGATCCAGAACCTGGTGGACGCAGCACGGCTCGGGAGGCCACTCGAAGCTGGAGTGACCAGAACATCAGCAGTGAGTAAACATCCTAAACTGCATAACCCGACTCTGTCTCTGATTGCCGTCTACACTGCATCACCACAACCCCCATCCTCTGCACCTGATCCCCCTGAGGCTATACCCCACCCGTTGGGGGTTATATCATCAAAGCTGCACCTACACCATCAGCCTCAGCGGACCCTGCTGCAGCGGCGGCCACAGTGACCGCAACACAACGGGTGGCGTAGTCGACATTAAGAACTTAGCAACATCTGTAGGACTGCCACATACAACTCAGTTTGACACCCTGGGCACGGACCGGGTCACAGCCACTCGGAAGACTACAACTCCCATCTGATCCGGCTCCGGATATTCCCCCTAAAGAATATGGCCCAGGGGGCGCGTCAACTTTGGCGTAGTCGGCAGGATTACGTGCCCACAACAACCGGGTACTGCGTGCCTGAAAGAAAGAACGAGTTTACCTCAAAAAGAAGTCTCCTGCCGGTTCCGGAGGGTCCCCGCCATCGGACCCCATCACCAGTCGATTCCCGCCGGGTGTCCGCCATTAACAACTTTTTCCCGCCATCTGCAGAGTTTCCCGCCACTGGGAAGCGATTCCCGCCATTTCCAAAGGTTTCCCGCCTTGGAAGAGCGGACGCCATTATGGGCGTGCGAGAGGGTGGCGAGAGGCCACCTCCCATCGTGGGCCAGGACCGAAAATGGCGCCAAAAGTGGAAACCGCCCCCACCAACAGAGACTGTGATGCTAGAGGTGTCTGTCAGCGTGAAAGAACCGCCCCTGGAGCTGACAGTCACCCAGTGGCCCCGGGACCGCCCTCGAAGTGGGAGGAGACGAAAGAAAAGAACGAAGATGGGTGCCGCCTGGAGCAGTCTGGAGCGAGCGCACCCGGAGGCAGGAAGCCTGGAAAGGAGTCTGGAGCGAGCTCACCCGGAGATGGCGAGAGAGCAGAGCAGCACCGGCCCGCTGGCCAGGAGCCTGCTGGAAGAAGAGCAGAGCAGCACCGACCCGTTGGTCAGGAGCCTGCTAGAAACTACGACCCCACTAGGCCTAGTGGAGGTCCTTGCACAGCTCCCCCGAGACCGGGAGTGTGCACAGACTGCCCTGGAGGGCCTCGCACGGAGGATGGCCCGGGTACAGCGAGAGACATTGGCGGAGTGGAGCCGGGAGATGGCCCAGCAAACCAAGACCCGGAGCACGCCAGCCAAGATGAGGAGACAGACCGCCTCTGAGGACGGCGCGGGAGGACCCAAGGCCGGAGACGGCGCCGAGAAGGGAGCCGAACGCATGGAGGCAGGTAAAGGGGACGTCTATACCCCAAATCAGGACACCGCTTGCCTGCCCCAGCTCCCCGTCGCAGAGCCCGAAAGTCCCCCTGCTGTGCCCGAAAACGCCATGTCACCGACGCAGACTAGGCCCCAACCGGAAGCCGCCGCCGCGACCCCTGTGACGTCATGCGCACCGACCCCGAGCGTGGCAAAACAGGAAGTAACACCAGCCTGGTCGCAGGGCCTAGAATTCCCGGGCGTCGCATCACCAACAGCGCCCCCTACCTCCGCGGAGCCTCCGGCCTGGCCGCAAGGCCAGGTAGCCCAGGGCGCCGCCGTCCTAACGGTGCCCTTCACCTTCCAGGTGCCCCACGCCTGGCCGCAAGGCCTGGGCAACCCGGGCGCCACCACCACCGCGCCCGCACCCGTAAAACCAAGGGTGCCGCGTCTGGGAGAGGACTTGTTTGCCCAGCACACGTGGCCGGACGGGCAGCCTTTCATCTGGCCCCAGAGGTATTATGAACTGGAGCACCAGAGGAGAGTTGGGGCCATGTGTGCACCCCTGATTCCGGCTCCGAAGCCCGTGATAAGGATCTCGCCCCCGCTTGAAGAGGCCCAATTTGAGTGGGACCCCACCGGAGAAGACCTAATGGGGTTCACTCAGGAAACCAGGGCAGCTGCAGCGGAGCGTGCTGAGTGTTGCCGACAGCAGCTCGAGGAGTTTGCGAGGGAGCGGAGAGAGAGGCGGGTCCGGGAACAACAGGCCCAAATAAGGAGCGCCGAGCAGAAGAGCCGAACCAGGAGGGACCCCCGTGCAGCGCACAGTCCCCGTACCACCGGGACTGTAATAAAGTTTAACCTGCAGCATGGGTGGGGCTTCATCAGAGACAACAACACCCCCGGCGACGTCTTTGTCACGCGCAGAGACGTGGAGTCCCATCTGCCGGAGGGGCACAGAGGTCGTGACCTTTACATCGGGGACGAGGTCACCTTTACCCGGCACAAGTGTGCCAAAGGACCTTACGCCCTCCATGTGCATCGCCTGACGGAGGAAGAGCTGCGATGTGAGGAGGAAGAGCAAGAGGATCCGGACGGGTCTGAAGCTGAGATCCCCAAAGAAGGAGCAGGAGGAAGACGTTGTTGGGTACAGCGGAGCAGGTGCTGTAAATAGTTACCCGATCGGGGTATAAAGAAACTGTTACTGAAAATATAGTCCCCGTTGGGACCAGCTGAGTGAACTGTTTACCCGTTTACCCTTAATTCCACAGGCTGAGGACTGTGAGCAGCCATTCCCTTTCCCTCCTTAACTGGCCGAGGACTGAGAGCGGCCATACCCTTGTACATAGTTGCGCTTCCTAAAGCGCCCCCTACCGGTTTTATAGGAAAACCATGTTTTCTAGAAAGACTGTCGCACTGTACCCGGTCACACGTTGCACAGTGACCGGAGGAGGAGCCAGAGGCGACGAGAAAGTTTTATATATATAATGTTTTATATATTTTATATGTTTATGAAAAATTTTGTATGTTTTTGGTGTTATGTCTTACAGCCCGAGGACGTGCTGTGATTTACCAGGGGGGAATGTAGCACCCTGAGGATTCGGCTGCTACAGGGGTATTGCACCTCAACCAGAGGTGTGATATTCCACTCCCGAGTAAGGAAGGAGTGTGGAACTGAGCTCGGTAGGCTGCATGCACTACACACATCCCATTTCCGAGGAACAGACCGACGGTACTCCCACTTAGAAATGTGCAGGTACGACCGAGTCTGTTCCTGGCTGGAGTGGGAGGGGGGTGGTACATCCCAAGTAGTGTAGGGGCAGATAGGGGGAGCAGCCTGGGTAAAGATAGGAGCTCATTGGGTGCTGGTCACCTGAGCTCACACATAGAGGGTGTATATAAGGTGGGCACCAACTAAGAACAGGGTCAGTTGCAGAGAGGAAGTCAGCGAGCAGAGGAGAAGAAAGACCCAGAGTGAGAGAGGAGAAGAGAGAGAGAGACCCAGAGGGGGAAACAGCAGAAAAGGACTCCAAGAACCCAACTTAAATCCCCGGGTGAAGAGTCGGCACAGGGTACCGGAACCCAAGCTGGTGGGGGCAAAAACACACCCCAGCCAGAGACCGGAGACCGTGGGCAGCGTTTGTCACGGTCACCCACCACATCCACCACGAAGGCATACCACGTGGAGGGTCAGGGAACCCGAGGCCAAGGGTCTCCCAACAGAAGGCCCGAGGGAGCTGGACCTGGGTGGATCAATAGTGGGGACGGCCAAAGAACGGACAGAAGGAGAGCTCAGGGTCACGCTCCGGACTTATTTGGGGGTTGGCTGGATCCAGAACCTGGTGGACGCAGCACGGCTCGGGAGGCCACTCGAAGCTGGAGTGACCAGAACATCAGCAGTGAGTAAACATCCTAAACTGCATAACCCGACTCTGTCTCTGATTGCCGTCTACACTGCATCACCACAACCCCCATCCTCTGCACCTGATCCCCCTGAGGCTATACCCCACCCGTTGGGGGTTATATCATCAAAGCTGCACCTACACCATCAGCCTCAGCGGACCCTGCTGCAGCGGCGGCCACAGTGACCGCAACACAACGGGTGGCGTAGTCGACATTAAGAACTTAGCAACATCTGTAGGACTGCCACATACAACTCAGTTTGACACCCTGGGCACGGACCGGGTCACAGCCACTCGGAAGACTACAACTCCCATCTGATCCGGCTCCGGATATTCCCCCTAAAGAATATGGCCCAGGGGGCGCGTCAACTTTGGCGTAGTCGGCAGGATTACGTGCCCACAACAACCGGGTACTGCGTGCCTGAAAGAAAGAACGAGTTTACCTCAAAAAGAAGTCTCCTGCCGGTTCCGGAGGGTCCCCGCCATCGGACCCCATCACCAGTCGATTCCCGCCGGGTGTCCGCCATTAACAACTTTTTCCCGCCATCTGCAGAGTTTCCCGCCACTGGGAAGCGATTCCCGCCATTTCCAAAGGTTTCCCGCCTTGGAAGAGCGGACGCCATTATGGGCGTGCGAGAGGGTGGCGAGAGGCCACCTCCCATCGTGGGCCAGGACCGAAAATGGCGCCAAAAGTGGAAACCGCCCCCACCAACAGAGACTGTGATGCTAGAGGTGTCTGTCAGCGTGAAAGAACCGCCCCTGGAGCTGACAGTCACCCAGTGGCCCCGGGACCGCCCTCGAAGTGGGAGGAGACGAAAGAAAAGAACGAAGATGGGTGCCGCCTGGAGCAGTCTGGAGCGAGCGCACCCGGAGGCAGGAAGCCTGGAAAGGAGTCTGGAGCGAGCTCACCCGGAGATGGCGAGAGAGCAGAGCAGCACCGGCCCGCTGGCCAGGAGCCTGCTGGAAGAAGAGCAGAGCAGCACCGACCCGTTGGTCAGGAGCCTGCTAGAAACTACGACCCCACTAGGCCTAGTGGAGGTCCTTGCACAGCTCCCCCGAGACCGGGAGTGTGCACAGACTGCCCTGGAGGGCCTCGCACGGAGGATGGCCCGGGTACAGCGAGAGACATTGGCGGAGTGGAGCCGGGAGATGGCCCAGCAAACCAAGACCCGGAGCACGCCAGCCAAGATGAGGAGACAGACCGCCTCTGAGGACGGCGCGGGAGGACCCAAGGCCGGAGACGGCGCCGAGAAGGGAGCCGAACGCATGGAGGCAGGTAAAGGGGACGTCTATACCCCAAATCAGGACACCGCTTGCCTGCCCCAGCTCCCCGTCGCAGAGCCCGAAAGTCCCCCTGCTGTGCCCGAAAACGCCATGTCACCGACGCAGACTAGGCCCCAACCGGAAGCCGCCGCCGCGACCCCTGTGACGTCATGCGCACCGACCCCGAGCGTGGCAAAACAGGAAGTAACACCAGCCTGGTCGCAGGGCCTAGAATTCCCGGGCGTCGCATCACCAACAGCGCCCCCTACCTCCGCGGAGCCTCCGGCCTGGCCGCAAGGCCAGGTAGCCCAGGGCGCCGCCGTCCTAACGGTGCCCTTCACCTTCCAGGTGCCCCACGCCTGGCCGCAAGGCCTGGGCAACCCGGGCGCCACCACCACCGCGCCCGCACCCGTAAAACCAAGGGTGCCGCGTCTGGGAGAGGACTTGTTTGCCCAGCACACGTGGCCGGACGGGCAGCCTTTCATCTGGCCCCAGAGGTATTATGAACTGGAGCACCAGAGGAGAGTTGGGGCCATGTGTGCACCCCTGATTCCGGCTCCGAAGCCCGTGATAAGGATCTCGCCCCCGCTTGAAGAGGCCCAATTTGAGTGGGACCCCACCGGAGAAGACCTAATGGGGTTCACTCAGGAAACCAGGGCAGCTGCAGCGGAGCGTGCTGAGTGTTGCCGACAGCAGCTCGAGGAGTTTGCGAGGGAGCGGAGAGAGAGGCGGGTCCGGGAACAACAGGCCCAAATAAGGAGCGCCGAGCAGAAGAGCCGAACCAGGAGGGACCCCCGTGCAGCGCACAGTCCCCGTACCACCGGGACTGTAATAAAGTTTAACCTGCAGCATGGGTGGGGCTTCATCAGAGACAACAACACCCCCGGCGACGTCTTTGTCACGCGCAGAGACGTGGAGTCCCATCTGCCGGAGGGGCACAGAGGTCGTGACCTTTACATCGGGGACGAGGTCACCTTTACCCGGCACAAGTGTGCCAAAGGACCTTACGCCCTCCATGTGCATCGCCTGACGGAGGAAGAGCTGCGATGTGAGGAGGAAGAGCAAGAGGATCCGGACGGGTCTGAAGCTGAGATCCCCAAAGAAGGAGCAGGAGGAAGACGTTGTTGGGTACAGCGGAGCAGGTGCTGTAAATAGTTACCCGATCGGGGTATAAAGAAACTGTTACTGAAAATATAGTCCCCGTTGGGACCAGCTGAGTGAACTGTTTACCCGTTTACCCTTAATTCCACAGGCTGAGGACTGTGAGCAGCCATTCCCTTTCCCTCCTTAACTGGCCGAGGACTGAGAGCGGCCATACCCTTGTACATAGTTGCGCTTCCTAAAGCGCCCCCTACCGGTTTTATAGGAAAACCATGTTTTCTAGAAAGACTGTCGCACTGTACCCGGTCACACGTTGCACAGTGACCGGAGGAGGAGCCAGAGGCGACGAGAAAGTTTTATATATATAATGTTTTATATATTTTATATGTTTATGAAAAATTTTGTATGTTTTTGGTGTTATGTCTTACAGCCCGAGGACGTGCTGTGATTTACCAGGGGGGAATGTAGCACCCTGAGGATTCGGCTGCTACAGGGGTATTGCACCTCAACCAGAGGTGTGATATTCCACTCCCGAGTAAGGAAGGAGTGTGGAACTGAGCTCGGTAGGCTGCATGCACTACACACATCCCATTTCCGAGGAACAGACCGACGGTACTCCCACTTAGAAATGTGCAGGTACGACCGAGTCTGTTCCTGGCTGGAGTGGGAGGGGGGTGGTACATCCCAAGTAGTGTAGGGGCAGATAGGGGGAGCAGCCTGGGTAAAGATAGGAGCTCATTGGGTGCTGGTCACCTGAGCTCACACATAGAGGGTGTATATAAGGTGGGCACCAACTAAGAACAGGGTCAGTTGCAGAGAGGAAGTCAGCGAGCAGAGGAGAAGAAAGACCCAGAGTGAGAGAGGAGAAGAGAGAGAGAGACCCAGAGGGGGAAACAGCAGAAAAGGACTCCAAGAACCCAACTTAAATCCCCGGGTGAAGAGTCGGCACAGGGTACCGGAACCCAAGCTGGTGGGGGCAAAAACACACCCCAGCCAGAGACCGGAGACCGTGGGCAGCGTTTGTCACGGTCACCCACCACATCCACCACGAAGGCATACCACGTGGAGGGTCAGGGAACCCGAGGCCAAGGGTCTCCCAACAGAAGGCCCGAGGGAGCTGGACCTGGGTGGATCAATAGTGGGGACGGCCAAAGAACGGACAGAAGGAGAGCTCAGGGTCACGCTCCGGACTTATTTGGGGGTTGGCTGGATCCAGAACCTGGTGGACGCAGCACGGCTCGGGAGGCCACTCGAAGCTGGAGTGACCAGAACATCAGCAGTGAGTAAACATCCTAAACTGCATAACCCGACTCTGTCTCTGATTGCCGTCTACACTGCATCACCACAACCCCCATCCTCTGCACCTGATCCCCCTGAGGCTATACCCCACCCGTTGGGGGTTATATCATCAAAGCTGCACCTACACCATCAGCCTCAGCGGACCCTGCTGCAGCGGCGGCCACAGTGACCGCAACACAACGGGTGGCGTAGTCGACATTAAGAACTTAGCAACATCTGTAGGACTGCCACATACAACTCAGTTTGACACCCTGGGCACGGACCGGGTCACAGCCACTCGGAAGACTACAACTCCCATCTGATCCGGCTCCGGATATTCCCCCTAAAGAATATGGCCCAGGGGGCGCGTCATCAACAGGTATGCAGAAATAAGGTGCATGGGCAGGGGTGTCCACTCCAAAAAATGGAGTGCATTGCATCACCTTAATATATATCTTTGGTTGTGGCATGTAATATTGTATGAAGCCACATGAGTCATTTGCATGCGCATGTTGACTCTTATGGTATTTAGAGGATATTTTGTCTCCTAACTTAAATGACTTATTGGTGTTTGATTAATCCGATAGTGGTATACATAGAAATGTTAGAGACAGCTTGTTACCATCTCTTCCTTTCCAATTACTGTACAAATTGCAGTGAACAAGTGTAATGGAAGGAAAAGAGCCTTTAAGAGGATTCTTACAGGATGCTTCAAAGATGGAGAGAGATTGCCATCTGCTGGTCAGGCACAGTCATGCGGAACCAAGATGCACAAGGGAAGTTGAAGGGGGAGCAGATTTAGACACTGGACCCAGTCAGGTGACTTCCAGGAAGGAGTTCCTGGGTATAAGAGGCCAGCGCGCCAAGCCTGAGGGTTTTTTTGGCACCAAGCAGCAGAGAGGAGCAGACGTGCTCCCTGCTTGCTGAGAAGCCCCGCGTGGCAGGCCTAAGCCAGAGGCCTGCGAGGTGCCACAGCCGGACACCGGTGGATGAGCTCCAGATCCCTCACAGATGTGACCCGAGTGCTGTGCCTACTGAGGAGAGTCGGAACCTGCTTGCGCCAACAGACGAGGTCTGGATTCCCCCATTCACGGCTTGAGAGATTGCCTCCAACGGCCAGGAAAACAGGAATTGGGAGACTGCTGAGCCAGGAAAGTCACGCCAGTGAAAGCAGAGAAGCTGCATACGTGAACAGGGCTGTCACTTCTACTGTTCACTCACGGTACCGAGGCCAGCAGGGTTTAGGTTGGGAGCGGAAAAGTTGGGGCGGAAGAAGCTAAACGTGATCTAATTGACTTTGTCCGGAAAAGACTTTAGGCCTAGCAGGAATAACCGGTGACCCCCCCTAGGCCCATCTATAGAGTTAAAGAACTCACATGGTGACTCCCATGATTGGGTGCACCACATTACCTTGAGAGACTTCGTATTTTGTTAATATTTCAAATTACTGTTCATTATCCCTATTGCCAATTCCTTGTTCAGAATACCTGTTATATCTTTATATAAACTGTTTATATTCATCTCTGACTGTCCTCACCTTGTGTCTCTGTGCTTTGCATTCCGGCTCCTGCATTACGCAAGTGCTGTGTATGACGCGCCCCCGGGGCAATGGGGTACTCGGCAGCCGGGCCTATGAATGCTGGGGGGGATATGTCACAGTGGCTGGCCCAGTCCGTGGCCCAGGGCGGTCAACCAAAAAGGGGATTGGAACTTGGATAGAAATAAAAATAAAGTAAATAGTTCATGATGTCACCTGTGGTACCTGGTAAGGTTTACCAGCGATGCTGCAGACCTCCGGGGGGTGATGGGATGGCAGCTGAGGTGTTTCTGCTCCCCACAGGTGGAGCGGGCCCCCGGGGCAGTGTGGATTTTTATGGTGGGTGGTGATACTGGGACTTATAGTGCAGGCGGGATGGCGCAGCAGGAGTAACGGACAGAGACAGGGGATTCGCTTCAATACCTTTACTAGTGTGGATGTCAGGTACGGTCCAGGGTACTCAGTAGGATGTGTGCACTTCAGGACTTCTCCCAGTGAGAGGGTATAAGGCCTCCTGGTCCGTGTCTGCCTCTCTGTATGCTCCTGGCCAGCCTGCAACTGGGCCTAGCTCACATTTATCCTGAGCTCTGCGCTGAGCGCTTACACCCCGGTTTCCGTGTATCTGTCAGAAACCGCATGTAGCGTCGATATGTTTGGCATTTCTGTAGCGATGAGAGCCCGCCTAATTTACGTGTACATGTCTCCAGAAGCACGAGATGGCCATAACGTACTGGTTCTACAACGTACTGGTCACTACAGCGTACTGGTCACTGGAACGACAGTTTGCAGTTTTCACTCAGCAACATCCACTGCTGCTTGTTTCTGAAAAACACCCATGGAGTCAAAATCGTCACTACACCTGTAGATAAATTCACAAAGGGGTATAATTTCCAAAATGGGGTCACTTGAGGGGGATTCTGCTCTTCTCTCACGTAGGGGCCAGTATATGGTGTCCGCAAACTATTCTAGGAAAATCTGTGCTACTTTGCTCCTGGTTACAACTGCAGATCATAACTTCCCACGTCGTGCTGCGTTCACCGGGCAGGGGCTCAGCCAACACTCAGGTACCACCTGAGTACATAACGGGACCACCTTCTGTGTGTTCCTTCTGGCCGTCTCTCTGCACCTCACACCCAGTGTCCCAATCCAGTGGCCGCGGGCCTTGTCGGGCGACGACTTTTCTGTCCCCTGGGCCCTCTATGGCCACCTTCTCGGTGAAATAGATGTGGTCTTTGGGCTGCAGCACTTGAAATGCTGCACCCTCCGGTTACCTAGTTGAATATTGCAATTCTCACTAGTGAGGAGTCGGTCCCCTCTGCGACCCGATCCCTCCACCGAATGGTAGACTCGGGCGTACGGGTGGCTTCCAGCACTGCCCGTACCTCCGGGATCCTTTCTTCACTCCTGGAGCCTTCTCTCTGCTCCCATTCCTTCTTCCTCTCCTTCTCCTGGGCCTCCTCACTCAGGCCCGCGCTTCCCTGAGCAGAGCTCCTGCAGAGCTCCTGCTCCCACTACTTCTCCTCTCAGACTGAACGCCTCAGACTAGAATGTTCCACCCTCTCTTTTATATCACCTCTTACTGAGCTCCCCTGAACTACTTCCTCCACCCACACACACTACATGGTTCCCCCTACTTTGGTTCCCCCCACTCCAGCCAGGGACAGGGCTCAGCAGGAGAGTGACGCATCTTGCCCCTCCTGCTGGTCTGGAGTAGTGTAGTGTTGGATGCAGGTGTTAGGGTCCTGGGCAGCACTCCTTACTGAGAGTGAGATACCACACCTCTGGGTGAGATTCAGTACCTCTGTGTCGACTGAACCCTCAGGGGCGCCACATTTATGGTGCAGGACATTGTGGTATGCGCTCAGTGCCTATGCATACCATGATCTCCGGCGCCACACTCCTCATCCCTGTCTGGGATGTGGATGTGTCTGTCTGTGGCCAGACTGTGCAGGCACATTGCGCAGGTGCAGTCAATAGAAGCTTCGGACAGAAGGACACATCCCTGATTATATCGTAAACAGAATAAAGTATTATTGTTTTTATCATACACCATCTGGAGTTTGAGTGCCAAACTATCCATACCTTGTTTCTCTGGAACTAAGTTTGAGTTTATCCTCCCCCATCCTCCCCATATGAGATAATAGGAATAAAGAAGAAGAAGTGTGCACAGAACTACTGGGATCACCAAGGTAAAGTACAATGCAATTTTATTAGGCAAAAATGATGAACAAAGACAAAAAGATAAAAACATTTAAAAGAGCAAAAATTGCTACAAAAGTAGCATTCCATCAGGTCTGCCAGAAATGGACAAACACCTCTCCTCCAGTGTCGCCTCAGACAAAATTATCTAAATAGAGGTGAAGTACTGTATATACTAAGTACACAAAACATGATAAAGGACCTCCCTAAATAAGAAGTGACAAATGTACATGGTAAGGTCGAGTAAATGCAGGCAATAAGACAATAAATCTGCAAATAATGCAATAGAATGTGCAAATATGCAAAGAAGGTATAAATCATGCACTAATGATGGAAGTGGTCACAAAGGCATGAGGGTGTACCTGAGGATAAACAAGACCAAACAGTAAGGAGGAGTTGGAGACCCCACGCGTATCACCACCTCTAGCGTGTCTTCATCAAGGGTGAGTGTGGAGAGAAAGTCAGAGTTCATTCTACTAATATTATAAATGCGAAAGTTTGTGAGTATGTATGTTTGTTACGCATTCACGAAAAAACTACTGGACGGATTTGCATGAAACTTTACAGTAATATAGATTATACATCGGAATAACATATAGGCTTCAATTTGTAATGATTTTATGTAATTTTGGTCGTAATATAACGATACATGTCAATTAAGTTGGAAAAAAATCTGGCCTCTGAGAGCTCTCTTATATACACACATACACAGGTGATATTTAAATGGCTGATTTACAGCAGTCAGAAGAGATTGATAATACAATAATTTGCCCATAGTGGATCATTGTATAGTGAGGTCACAGTTGCCGCCTGTCCACAGTCAGAATACAGGGGTGATCATATACCGTGGCCAGGTACAAGTGTGGCACAGGGGGTTCACACACGACCCCCAGGGACTGACATTTCCTAGAAACTTTGGCAGCTGTCAGTCATGAGCTCACCCTGATACATTACACTCTGGAAACAGCTGAAGGGAGAAGGATAATTGATGACATTTTCTCAGACTTAAAAAAAAAAAAAAAACACAGAAAACAGCCCATATGTCAGGAACAGGTTACTAGCGAACTACACGTCCCAGCACGGCCTGCCCGCGCCCACAGCCCGGGGGGAGTGTGAGGCTTCCTCCTGCAGGTTGCCCGGGGGCACCTGGCCGTCATTGTCCTCACACAGGGGGTCCCCGCCGCCATTGTCCCTCCACATAACACCGTATAATAAAACATGCGCTCACATGCGCCAGCTGCTGCAGCCGGGAAAGTTCCGAGCGCCTCACCTGGGCGGAGGGGAAGTGACTCACACACGGGGAGGGGCAGTAACCTGAGCGCGGCTCCATGGAGGATGCACACACTGCAGCCTGACAGCACCGGCAGCAGCGCTACACAAATGGCGTCCTCCCCTCCTGTGTGCAGCACAGCCCTGTGTGTGTGCAGCGCAGCATGTCACCCACAGCACCAGCAGGCTGCTCTCAGCTCCCACAGAGCACTGGGAATGGTTGCTATGGGTAACCGCGCCACAGCTGCTCCTCACAGACCAGTCATATACAACTGATATCGTCTGTACAGCGATCGTAATATAACTAATTAGATTGTTTTAGTATTTTGTTTGAACTTTACTAAGTACCTATTTTGTAATTAGTACTTATAAAAATGCAGCGAAAGCATAAGTCTAACATTTCGCAAAGCTCTAATAAAGCCCGAGCTATGAAAATAATTAGACGTGATGAGACGTCTCAACAAGCCAAGCAACGAAGGCTTGAGCCGGCGGTGCGTTGTGCGGCACATAGAGCTGCAGAGACTCCAGAACAATCCCAAGCCCGACGTGAACGGAATGCGAGTTTTTGGCATCTCAACGGGCTGCTGAAACTCAAGAACAGTCCCAAGCCCGACGTGAACAGCATGCGGAGTATCTGGCATCTCAACAGGCTGCTGAAACTCCAGAACAGTCCCAAGCTCGACGTCAGCAGCAAGCAACTTACATGGCGTCCCAAAGAGCCACTGAAACTTATGAAATGGCCGAATCTCGCAGACGCACTGTTGCTGAAAGGACAGCACAGCGACGTCAAACATTTACAAGAAATACATGGATATTGTTTAATAAAACTGCATTTGAGTATGACGAGACTCTTGATTATGAAACTCACAAGCTTTTAAAAATAGAAGCAATGACTATAGATTGCAAATATTGCAGAGCTCTTAAGTGGAAAGAGGAAGCAGCAGGTATGTGTTGTTTGGGCGGGAAAGTAGCTCTTCCTTATATAGACGAGCCAGTTCAACCTTTAAAAGAGCTTTTCTCTAATGAAACTGATGAATCTCGCCTTTTTCTAAATAATATAAGAAAATACAACATGTGCTTTCATATGACGTCTTTTGGAGCAGATCAAATTGTCTCAATGCCAGGGTTTTGCCCGACCTTTACAATACAAGGACAAGTATGCCACCGTATCGGTTCTTTAATTCCTACGTCCATTTCGCAACCACAATTTTTACAAGTTTATTTCATAGGTGACGAAGAAGAACAAATCAACAGGCGTACTGAGTGCGTGCAAAGCGTAGATAGAAACATAGTTAAAAAATTACAACGAGTACTTCACGACCACAACATTTTGGTGCATGAATTTAAAACGGCTAGAGACAGAATGATCAATGATGATCATTTCAAAGTAGTGATTCACCCAGACCGTGTACCACGTGGTCAACATGAGAGACGATTCAATGCCCCTACTACAAATGAAATAGCTGCTGTAATAGTTAGTAGCGAACAAACTGTGTCTCGGGACATCATTGTGCAGCCGCGCGATGGCATGCTCACTAGGGTTCCCGATACACATAGATTCTATGACGCTCTCGAGTACCCAATAATTTTTTGGAAAGGACAAGAGGGGTACAGCATTGATATTCCTCAGATAAATCCAATTACCAAACAAGCAATGCCAAGCAAAAAGGTGTCCTGCAAAGATTTTTATGCCTTTCACTTGATGGTCCGTCGCAGCGATTTTAATTTGATGCTAAGTGTAGGCTCCTACTTCATCAATTTCTGGTCGACATGTATGTAAAGATGGAAAGTGAGTGCTTAAGGTTCTTTTCTTTCAATCAAAAAAAACTGCGAGAAGAAAATTATATTCACTTGCAAGATGCAATAAGAAATGATGCGGATTTGGATCCAAATAACTTAGGTCAGATGGTGATTCTCCCGTCATCATTTGTAAATAGCCCGAGATACCTACACGAATACACACAAGATGCGTTCACATACAGTGGTGGCCAAAAGTATTGGCACCCCTGCAATTCTGTCAGATAATACTCAGTTTCTTCCTGAAAATGATTGCAATCACAAATTCTTTGGTATTATTATCTTCATTTAATTTGCTTGCAAGGAAAAAAACAGAAAAGAGAATGAAGCAAAAATCAAATCATTGATCATTTCACACAAAACTCCAAAAATGGGCCAGACAAAAGTATTGGCACCCTCAGCCTAATACTTGGTTGCACAACCTTTAGCCAAAATAACTGCGAACAACCGCTTCCGGTAACCATCAATGAGTTTCTTACAATGCTCTGCTGGAATTGTAGACCATTCTTCTTTTGCAAACTGCTCCAGGTCCCTGATATTTGAAGGGTGCCTTCTCCAAACTGCCATTTTGAGATCTCTCCACAGGTGTTCTATGGGATTCAGGTCTGGACTCATTGCTGGCCACCTTAGAAGTCTCCAGTGCTTTCTCTCAAACCATTTTATAGTGCTTTTGGAAGTGTGTTTTGGGTCATTGTCCTGCTGGAAGACCCATGACCTCTGAGGGAGACCCAGCTTTCTCACACTGGGCCCTACATTATGCTGCAAAATTTGTTGGTAGTCTTCAGACTTCATAATGCCATGCACACGGTCAAGCAGTCCAGTGCCAGAGGCAGCAAAGCAACCCCAAAACATCAGGGAACGTCCGCCATGTTTGACTGTAGGGACCGTGTTCTTTTCTTTGAATGCCTCTTTTTTTTTCCTGTACACTCTATGTTGATGCTTTTTCCCAAAAAGCTCTACTTTTGTCTCATCTGACCAGAGAACATTCTTCCAAAATGTTTTAGCCTCTCTCAGGTAAGTTTTGGCAAACTCCAGCCTGGCTTTTTTATGTTTCGGGGTAAGAAGTGGGGTCTTCCTGGGTATCCTACCATACAGTCCCTTTTCATTCAGACGCCGACGGATAGTACGGGTTGACACTGTTGTACCCTCGGACTGCAGGGCAGCTTGAACTTGTTTGGATGTTATTCGAGGTTCTTTATCCACCATCCGCCCAATCTTGCGTTGAACTCTCTCGTCAATTTTTCTTTTCCATCCACATCTAGGGAGGTTAGCCACAGTGCCATGGGCTTTAAACTTCTTGATGACACTGCGCACGGAAGACACAGGAACATTCAGGTCTTTGGAGATGGACTTGTAGCCTTGAGATTACTCATGCTTCCTCACAATTTGGTTTCTCAAGTCCTCAGACAGTTCTTTGGTCTTCTTTCTTTTCTCATTGCTCAATGTGGTACACACAAGGACACAGGACAGAGGTTGAGTCAACTTTAATCCATGTTAACTGGCTGCAAGTGTGATTTAGTTATTGCCAACACCTGTTAGGTGCCACAGGTAAGTTACAGGTGCAGTTAATTACACGAATTAGAGAAGCATCACATGATTTTTCAAGCAGTGCCAATACTTTTGTCCACCCCCTTTTTTAGGTTTGGTGTGGAATTATAGCCAATTTGGCTTTAGGACAATTCTTTTTGTGTTTTTTCATTGAAGACAAATTAAATGAAGATAATAATACCAAAGAATTTGTGATTGCAATCATTTTCAGGAAGAAACTGAGTATTATCTGACAGAATTGCAGGGGTGCCAATACTTTTGGCCACCACTGTACGTACGTAATTATGGGAGGCCTGATTTATTTATTACAATGACTTGCAACCCCGCTTGGCCAGAAATCACCAAAGAGCTTATGGCTGGTCAAAATTCAACGGACAGACATTACTTAACAGCTCGAGTATTTAGAATAAAAGTACAGAAGTTGGTAGCTCTACTTACAAAAGGTAACATATTTGGTGATATGCAATGCTTCATGTACTCGATCGAGTGGCAAAAGTGAGGTTTGCCTCATGTGCACTTACTGCTGTGGTTAAAGGAAAAATTGCATCCGAACCAAATTGACGAAATCATATGTCGTGAGATACCAAACCCAGAAACCGATCAAAAGCTCTATGATACAGTGACAAAGAATATGATTCACGGGCCATGTGGTACATTCAATTCTTCATCGCCATGCATGAAGGAAGGAAAATGTACCAAAAAATATCAGAGGAAGCTTTTAAAAGATACTCAAACCAATGACAAAGGTTATCCTTTGTACAGGCGCAGAGCACCAGAGAATGGTGGATGCACGACGATTATAAAAACCCGCAGAGGAACACAGGAAATATTGGTGGACAATAGCTGGGTGGTCCCATATTCTCCACTCTTATCAAAAAATTTTAATTCTCATTTAAATGTAGAGTTCTGTAATACGGTACAGGCGATAAAATATATTTGTAAATATATTAATAAGGGTAGCGACCAGGCTATTTTTAACATCCGCCAGCAAGGGAATGTTAACATTGACCCAAGAGATGAGGTGCAGACCTTTAGAACCGGTCGATATGTTAGTAGTAACGAAGCAGCGTGGCGGATCTTAGGTCTGCCTCTGCACGAGAGACACCCAACCGTCACTCATCTCGCGATTCATTTACCCAATGGCGAGAGGGTTTACTTTACGGAAAATAATTTTAGAGAGAGATTCGAAGCACCACCTAAAACTACACTAACTGCATTTTTCCTGTTGTGTCAAAGTGATACGTTTGCAAAAACATTACTTTACATTGACGTGCCTCGCTACTATAATTGGAATGTGGCACGGAAGCAATGGAAACGTCGTTTACAAGGAACACCTGTCGATGGCTGGCCAGGTGTGAAGGCAGGAGACGCTCTAGGTCGTATTTACACGGTGCACGTTAGCAATTTTGAATGTTATTGCTTGCGTATGCTGCTGAATGTAATAAGGGGTCCAACCAACTTCTCGGATTTAAAAACATTTGAAGGTCAAGAACTTGCAACTTTTCGGCAGGTGTGTGAGAAGATGGAGTTGTTGGAAGATGATAACCACTGGGATACCACCTTAGAAGAGGCCGTGCTATGTCGCTCCCCGGCGCAAATAAGAGAGCTGTTTGCCATATTGATATGCACTTGCAGTTTATCCAATCCTCTGCAACTCTGGCACAAGTATAAAACTGCGTTATCAGAGGATATCATGCACAGATTTGAAAGAATGGATCACGTTAACGATGATCTCTGTTTCAATGAGGCGTTGGGGCCTATCGAGGACAAAATATTAATAATTTCTGGAAAGAAATTGTCCGATTTTGGTCTACCCTCACCGCGGCGTAGAGGAGAGCTGTCGATCGAGTTGATAGAGCTAAGCTATGATACCAACCAGTTAGACGCTCACGTTTGCGAAACTGAGCCACGTTTGCTACCTGATCAAAGAGAGATTTATCACAAAATAGTAGGACGAGTTGAGAATGGTGAAGGCGGACTTTTTTTCCTTGATACAGGAAAAACTTTCTTGCTTAATTTACTTTTAGCAAAAATTCGTAGCGGTCATAACATTGCATTAGCTGTGGCTTCCGCTGGAATTGCTGCAACATTGCTAAGCGGACGGACGGCACATTCAGTCCTTAAATTACCTCTTAATCTGGTGAACGAAGAAACCCCATCGTGTAATATCAGCAAGAGCAGCGCCCGTGGCCTCCTGTTGCAACAGTGCAAACTAATCGTGTGGGACGAGTGCACAATGTCACACAAACGCGCCATCGAAGCTCTTGATCGTTGTCTACAAGACTTACACAGTAAACAAACAATAATGGGTGGTGTGGTTGTTTTATTGGCTGGGGACTTTAGGCAAACTTTGCCTGTCATCGAGCGAGGCACTGCAGCAGACGAAATTAACGCATGTCTGAAATCCTCATATTTATGGACCAAAGTTGAAAAGCTGCACCTCACCACCAACATGCGTGTCCAGTTATTCAGTGATCTAGAGTCGGGCGCGTACGCTGAGAAACTGCTCGAGATCGGTGAAGGTCGAATCGAAACTGACGAAGAAGGTATGGTTCTATTCACTAACCAATTTTGTCATGTTGTGGATTCGGAAGACACACTTATTGCTCAAGTTTTTCCAAATTTGCAACAAAACATCCACGATGAAAATTGGCTATGTGAAAGAACTATACTAGCACCAAGAAATGAAACAGTTGCGAAAATCAATAAAATTATCTTGGACCAAGTAACCAGCGATGCAACAACCTACAACTCCATCGACACAGTCATGTCATCTGAAGACTGTACGAGCTACCTCGTGGAGTTTCTTAACTCTTTGGAGCTATCCGGGGTCCCATCTCATAAGCTCGAATTAAAGGTCGGTATACCCGTTTTGTTAATGCGCAACTTGGACGCCCCAAGATTATGTAATGGCACTAGATTGCGAGTCACTGAACTAGGCAGGCACATTGTAAAGGCCACAATTTTAACTGGAGAAGCTAAGGGTGAAAATATTCTTATACCACGCATCCCAATAATACCCAATAACTTACCCTTTCATTTCAAACGTTTGCAGTTCCCACTTAAAGTTGCATTTTCAATGACCATCAATAAATCGTAAGGGCAAACTTTGAAGGTAGCGGGGATACATTTAGGCACACCCTGTTTTTCCCACGGTCAGCTATACGTAGCTTGCTCACGTGTTTCTAAATCGCAAAATCTACATATTTTCGCTGAACGAAAGAAATCAAATAACATAGTTTACAGGAGTATATTGCAGTAAAAACATATAGATAAATTACCTGCAGATGTCCATTATTCCAATTACATACTAATTCTTTACTAACACGAACAATATTAAACGCAAGTAACTTCAGTCCGTCCTGTTTATTAATCAGTGTTTAGTAATCTGTTTGTGATGAAATTTGATATGGATAATTTCAAGCCTGGGGAAGGACATAGGGCTACTTTTTATAAACACACCATACAGGCGAAGATTATATAAAACTGTAAACCTGATTGACTGACACACCTAGCGGTCAACGCACAGCCGAAACCACTGAACTTAGCATCTTGAAATTTGCAGATAGGTTCTATTATAGCTTAAATGAGCTCTAAGAAAGGAATTTTGATAATTCCACCCTCAAGAGTTTCCCTCTTCATATTATAGGGGTTCAAAGATTGTATGGAATCCGTCAGTTTTGAAGTTAGACATCTGAAGTTTTGGATGTACGAGTAACTAAATAAGATTATTTTTTTTACTATTAAGATTATTTTTTTTTACTATTAAGATTATTTTTTTTTACTATTAAAATGATCTGTCACGAAACTTAATGTGGCAGACCAAATTCCACGCAAGTGAAGCCGCGGGTAAAAGCTAGTCATTTATATAGGAAAGATAACATATGCGTAATCAAAAATCATTATTACCATGAGCATTGTACTTTACCTTGGTGATCCCAGTAGTTCTGTGCACACTTCTTCTTTATTCCTATTTTCTCGCTTTGTGTTCTATTGGTAGATCCCATATACATATTTGGTAGTGCCCTCAGTTATACAATTATCTGCTACCTTTCCACACGTGATCTCAGTTCTTCACAAGAATTTATGTCCTGCACACTTGTATATTTCTCATGCAACCCTCTCCAAGATTTCTCCCAAGTATCCCCAATCCTTTTTTCACAACCTCAGCACACCAGATTATCTACCATGATTGAAAACTTCATATGCAACCTGAAATTCCAACTCTTCTGGAGAGTCGTCAGCCTACAATAATCCAGCTGCCATCTCATTACTATCGGGTCTGTTCCAACCTCCTGACTTACTGCCAACTTCCCCAATACCAAGTAGATTGTAAGTCTGTGAGGACAGGGTACTCTCCCCTCTATACTATACTGTCACTGTAAATTCATTTTTATCATACTTGTATTTTATATATGTATTATGTGTATTTAAACCCTCTTCAGATGTACAAAATGCTGGAAATGATGGTTCATAAAAAAAAAATATTATTAATAACAATATCAATTTTGCCTTAAAGGGTTTGTCCAGATTTGGCACAAAAGTCTGCAGTCACTCTTTGTTACTGCAAACTTATGAATCCTCACAACGTGTACAGTGCGCGGTCAGGATTCTCTGATGCCGGTGGTCATGTAACCGTAAGTATGTGATATACATACTCATGGCCACATTCAGACTAGACGTATCTGGCTTCACTCAATCAATGCTGTGCATGCTGTGAGAATTCACAAGTTGGCAGTCACTCAGAGTGACTGCAGACTTTCATGCTTAACTCGGACAACTCCTTTAACCACTTTCTGACATTGTGTGTAATAATACGTTCCTGTGCCCTGGGCCTTATGGACCAGGTACATATTATTACATCTTCGAACAGGTGAGTATAAGTATTTTTTTATTTTATTCTTATTTTTACACCAGGGTACAGCGGGAGAAGAATACTACTCTCATCATTGTCCCTTACTCGCGCTGATCTATGGCCTACACAATAAAGTGTTTCCATGTGGTAACCTACCTTTTGGACCTAGACTCACCTGCTCTTAGAGAGAAAGACTGTGACTGGGGCATGTGACTTCATCCACTGTTACTAAGAAATTTCTCAGGTGATGCTCATCCTCCACAAGTACAGTGCTGCTTGTCTATTACTGATCTGATCTGATCATTGAAATTAATGATAAGAAGACCAGCACTCACAATTTTACATAGATATTCGAAGTACAGTATATTTCCAAGCATCATATACAGTACAGACCAAAAGTTTGGACACACCTTCTCATTTAAAGATTTTTCTGTATTTTCATGACTATGAAAATTGTACATTCACACTGAAGACATCAAAACTATGAATTAACACATGTGGAATTATATACTTAACAAAAAAGTGTGAAACAACTGAAAATATGTCTTATATTCTAGGTTCTTCAAAGTGGCCACCTTTTGCTTTGATGACTGCTTTGCACACTCTTGGCATTCTCTTGATGAGCTTCAAGAGGTAGTCACCGGAAATGGTCTTCCAACAATCTTGAAGGAGTTCCCAGAGATGCTTAGTCCTTGTTGGCCCTTTTGCTTTCACTCTGCGGTCCAGCTCACCCCAAACCATCTCGATTGGGTTCAGGTCTGGTGACTGTGGAGGCCAGGTCATCTGGCGTAGCACCCCATCACTCTCCTTCTTGGTCAAATAGCCCTTACACAGCCTGGAGGTGTGTTTGGGGTCATTGTCCTGTTGAAAAATAAATGATGGTCCAACTAAACGCAAACCGGATGGAATAGCATGCCGCTGCAAGATGCTGTGGTAGCCATGCTGGTTCAGTATGCCTTCAATTTTGAATAAATTCCCAACAGTGTCACCAGAAAAGCACCCCCACATCATCACACCTCCTCCTCCTTGCTTCACGGTGGGAACCAGGCATGTAGAGTACATCAATTAACCTTTTCTGTGTTGCACAAAGACACGGTGGTTGGAACCAAAGATCTCAAATTCGGACTCATCAGACCAAAGCACAGATTTCCACTGGTCTAATGTCCATTCCTTGTGTTCTTTAGCCCAAACAAGTCTCTTCTGCTTGTTGCCTGTCCTTAGCAGTGGTTTCCTAGCAGCTATGTTACCATGAAGGCCTGCTGCACAAAGTCTCATCTTAACAGTTGATGTAGAGATGTGTCTGCTGCTAGAACTCTGTGTGGCATTGACATGGTCTCTAATCTGAACTGCTGTTAACCTGCGATTTCTGAGGCTGGTGACTCGGATAAACTTATCCTCAGAAGCAGAGGTGACTCTTGGTCTTCCTTTCCTGCGGCGGTCCTCATGTGAGCCAGTTTCTTTGTAGTGCTTGATGGTTTTTGCAACTGCACTTGGGGACACATTCAAAGTTTGCCCAATTTTTCGGACTGACTGACCTTCATTTCTTAAAGTAATGATGGCCACTCGTTTTTCTTTACTTAGCTGCTTTTTTCTTGCCATAATACAAATTCTAACAGTCTATTCAGTAGGATTATCAGCTGTGTATCCACCAGACTTCTGCACAACACAACTGATGGTCCCAACCCCATTTATAAGGCAAGAAATCCCACTTATTAAACCTGACAGGGCACACCTGTGAAGTGAAAACCATTTCCGATGACTATCTCTTGAAGCTCATCAAGAGAATGCCAAGAGTGTGCAAAGCAGTCATCAAAGCAAAAGGTGGCCACTTTGAAGAACCTAGAATATAAGACATATTTTCAGTTGTTTCACACTTTTTTGTTAAGTATATAATTCCACATGTGTTAATTCATAGTTTTGATGCCTTCAGTGTGAATGTACAATTTTCAAAGTCATGAAAATACAGAAAAATCTTTAAATGAGAAGGTGTGTCCAAACTTTTGGTCTGTTCTGTATGTGCTTGCGCATATCAAAATAAATGGAACTAAGACGATCCAGGGGCACGGCCGGGGTGTGACGCTTCATGTCCTCTAATTCATGATCTTATCTCACTCCAGTGCTTACACCTCTTCACCTCTTAATGAATCAGGAGCGTATGATTCTAACACTCCCCTTCATCAAGACCGGCGAGAAAGTCTTGATGAATTTTAACTCCCTCATTCGTCCTCCACATACCACATACTTGAAAAATAAGCTTGACCAAACAAGGCAAGTCATTATTGTTTGACCAACACAACCCCTTTGTATAGCTTACCCCATAACCTCCCTCTCCAACATTAACATTGCTTTCAAACATGCCACAATCACGCCCCTCCTCAAAAAGCCATCCTTCGACCCGACTGCTATGTCCAGATATCGCCCCATATCGCTACTCCCATTTGCTTCAAAATTCCTGGAGCAGCATTTTCACACTGAACTTTCCTCTCACCTCTCATATAACTTGCTGTTCGACAACCTACAATCTGGCTTCCGTCCCCACCATTCCACTGACACTGCCCTGACCAAAATTACTAATGACTTACTTACAGCCAAAGGTAACAGACAATTTTCTATACTCCTCCTTCCTAACCTGTTCTCTGCCTTCAACACA
Organism: Phyllobates terribilis; assembly: GCF_046119375.1. NCBI lineage: Eukaryota > Metazoa > Chordata > Amphibia > Anura > Dendrobatidae > Phyllobates > Phyllobates terribilis. The sequence goes on along the minus strand of NW_027362761.1, from coordinate 1,032,263,797 downwards.
GTTGACCACTGCCACCTACTACAGCCTCTCTTTTTTTGACATCAAAGACCTTGCACTATCCTGGATCTCCTCATACCTTTCCAACCACACATTTAGAGTCTCCCACCCCCATACTACCTCCTCATCCAGCCCTCTCTCTGTTGGAGTCCCTCATGGTTTTGTCCTAGGACCCCTATTCTTCTCCATCTATACCCTTGGCCTGGGGTAACTCATAAAGTCCCATGGCTTCCAGTACCATCTGTACGCTGATGATCTGAGTTATCTACCTCTCTGGCCTAGACATCACCTTTCTGTTGTCCAGAATCCCAGAGTGTCTATCAGCCATATCCTCCTTTTTCTCCTCTCACTTCCTCAAGTTCAACGTGGACAAATCTGAATTCATTATCTTTCCTTCATCTAACATATCTTCCCTACCTGATCTATGTATCACAATAAATTATATCACACTTTCCCCTGTACCCGAAACTTGCTGCCTTTGAGTAACCCTTGACTTTGTCCTTCAAACCGCACATCCAAGCTCTCGCCACCTACTGTTACCCCCAGCTAAAAAATATTTCTAAAATCTGTCCTTTCCTCAACCCTCAATGTACTAAAATGCTTGTGCATGCCCTCATCATCTCCCACCTCGGCTACTGCAACATCCTCCTCTGTGGCCTACCTGCTAATACTCTCGCACCTCTCCAGTCCGTCCTTAACTGTGCTGCTTGACTAGTTCATCTCACTCCTCGCTATTCCTCCACTTCCCTCCTTTGAAAATCCCTTCATTGGCTTCCAATTCCACAGCATATCCAGTTCAAACAACTAACACTGACCTATAAAGCCATCCATAATCTTTCTCCTCCGCACATCTCCGAGATAATCTCCTGATATCTTCCCTCATGTAATCTCCAGTCCTCCCAAGAACTCCTTCGCTCATCCACACTTATTTGTTGCTCACCCAATTACCTCCAAGACTTCTCCCAACTATCCCCCATCCTCTGCCATTCTGTGCCCTAACACGTTCGATTATCCACCATTTTTGGATTTGTAAGAAATCTTTGTGTCACGTTATTATAGCTGCCAAGTCTGCCCAAACTAATTCATCCCTAATGTTTTCTGATCTACGACAGTAAATTAAAGAAAGCAGCTTGAATTCACTGATATTTGGGTATGATCTTGACAGAACATTCCACTAGGTTGTGTCACTTTACTATGGACCCGTTGGAACTGTTTATATGGTAAAGACCTTTTGAAATGTAATGGGTGATTGATAGGAAAAAGTCATGATGTTCCTATCTGTTGGTTTTATGAACAGATCATTACAGAGAGTTGTGTCTTCATTTTAAGTCTAAAAAATTAATATGTTCAGTGCTGAAAATTACAGCAACCCTCAACAAATTAAATTAATATGTTGTACAAATTCTTGAAGAGTCGGAATGTTGAATCTCCATACGCAAAAAATGTCATCAATAAAATGTTACACATTGGTTTTAAAATAATGTATTGCAGTGTATGAATTCCTTTTCAAACCATGCAATATACTGTAAGTATTTGTGCATAGAGGTGCGACATTCAAGCCCATTGCAGTGCCACCCCTTTGTTTGTAAAATATATCCTGAAACATAAAGCAGTTTACATGTAAAAATGTTAATAGCTGTAAGAATTTTTTATTTTATTTCTGTATAAGTGCCATTATTTAATATTCATTTAATTACTCTTATACCTGTTCAATTGAGGCATACAAACTATATATCTCTAATGTCACCAGCAACGTCTCGGAAACAGCATTTATTTTCTTTATCTTACTCAAAAATGAGAAGTATCCAATAGGAAGGGAAGGGCAGATTTTGTAACTAGTGCTAATGTTTATGAGCTTTACATGCTGTAACAATACAAATACTAATACATATCTCTGCCCTGAGCCGAGTACGTATTAGTACGCCTTTGGGATTTCGCCCCCACACAAGCGGTGTGGGCGAGATCGCTGCCGAGTGTCAGCTGATTGTTACAGCTGACACCTGGTGCTATGTGTAGGGAGCTGTTCCGCATCGCTCCCTGCCCATTAACCCCCGAAATGCTGCGATCGAAATTGATCGCAGCGTTCCGGTGGCAAGAGGAGGTAAGTGCGATACTTACCTTCTCTGCCGACGTCCCGCGACGTCTGAGTCCTGTCCCCGATGTTGTCATTGTGACCCGATGTCATCATGACAACATCCGTGTCACCAGGAGGCAGGAATTTTCTTTGGTCATGCGCAGTGCGTGACCAAAATAACTTCTCCCTGTGCAGCGCTGACAGGCTGCATAGCACAGGAGCTGCATTCCTGTGCTATACAGCCGATCAGGCTGCAAAAAGTGAAAGTCCCATAGTGGGACAATGTGTAAAAGTAATAAAAATGTCAGAAAATGAAAACAAAAAAAAATGAAAATAAATATCTAAAAAAATGAAAAAAATAATAATGAAAAAATAAAAATATATTGTACCCATAAATAAATAATCTTATGAAAAAAAAATTAAACCAATAAAAGTACACATATTTGGTATCACCGCGTCCGGAACGATCTTACCTATAAAACTGTCCCGCTAGTTAGCCCCTTTAGTGAACACGAACATGGCAAAAAATAAAAATAAAAGACGAAACATAAAACAATGTTTTATCATCATACCGCCAAACAAAAAATGGAATAAAGCGCGATCAAAAAGACGAATGTAAGTAAAAATGGTACCGCTGAAAATTTCATCTTGTCCCGCAAAAAACAGGCCACCATACAGATCCAAAAAAAAGTTATAGCTCTCAGAATAAAGCGATGCAAAAACAATTCTTTTTTCTATAAAATAGTTTTCATTGTGTAAAAGCGCCAAAACATAAAAAATATAAATGTGGTACCGCTGTAAACGCACTGACCCGAAGAATAAAGCTGCCTTATCAATTTTCCACATGCAAAACGGCATAAAAAAAAAGAAAAAAACAATTCCTGAAGTTTTGGTTTTGTTTATTCTGCCTCCCAAAAATCTGAATAGAAAGCGATCAAAAAATTTCACGTGCCCGAAAATGGTACAAATAAAAACGTCAACTTGTCCCACAAAAAACAAGCCATCACATGACTCTTTCGGCGGAAATATGGAAAAATTATAGCTCTCAAAATATGGCGATGCAAAAACTAGTCTTTGCAAAAAAAAGGATTCTTTAGTGTGTGACAGCTGTCAATCATAAAAACCCGATATGAATCTAGTATCGCTGTAATTGCACCGACTCGAAGAATAAAGTCATCTAATCACTTATGCCGCATGAGAAGCGGCGTAAAAAATAAACTCTAGGGTTAGGGTTAGGGTTGTGCTTGGGTTAGGGTTGTTCTAGGGTTAGGGTTGTGCCAGGGTTAGGGTTGGGCTAGGGTTAGGGTTGGGCTAGGGTTAGGGTTGGACTAGGGTTAGGGTTGGGTTAGGATTGGGCTAGGGTTAGGGTTGAGTTAGGGCTGGGTTAGGGTTGGGGTTGTATTAGGGTTGGGGTTAGGCTTGTGTTGGGGTTGGGATTTTCTCAGAAGTAAAGTAAAAAATGACAACGATATGGCAACTAATATTGAGCGCAAGTGCTCGCTACTTGAGTTTGCATCGGGTGCTCGGGTATGCATTGAGTATAGCAGGTGCTCGAGTGACACGCTTGAGTCTCCACCCCAAATGGTTTGCAGCTGTTATACAGCCAAAAAAACCTTGCGGGGATTGCCTGCCATGCACGAGCGATCCCCGCATGTTTTTTTTTGGTGTCTAATAACCGTGAAACATGTGGGCGGGGACTCACCTTGTACAAAGCATGTCACTTGAGCACCCGAGATACTTGGTGCATACCCGAGTACCCGATGCAAACTCAAGTAGAGAGCACTTGCTCTCAAGACTAATGACAACTTATTCAATATGATGACCTAATGTTATCAAATTCTGTGTCGTACCTCTGGGTTCAAACTGTTCTCTATACCCCTTGATAAAATCCTTGAGGGGTGTAGTTTCCAAAGTGGAGTCACTTGGGGGGGTTTCCACTGTTTAAGCACAACAGGGACTCTCCAAACGCAACATGGTGTCCAATAATTTATCAAGCAAATTTTACATTCAAAAAGTCAAATGGCGCTCCTTCCCTTCCGAACCCTGCCATGCATCCAAACAGTGGTTTTCCCCCACATATGAGGTATCGGCTTACTCAGGAGAAATTGCACAACAAATTGCATGGTGCAATTTTTCCTGTTACCCTTATGAAAATGCAAAATTGGGGGCTGAAAAACATTTTTGTTGGAAAAATGTGAAAATTTTATTTTTAGGGCTCAATGTTATAAACTTCTGTGAATCACCTGGGGGTTCAGGGTGCTCACCACACATATAGATAAGTTCCCTGGGGGGGTTTAGTTTCCAAAATGGTGTCACTTGTGGGCGGTTTCCACTGTTTAGGCACATTAGAGGCTCCCAAAACTCAACATGGAGTCTGCTAATTATTCAAGCAAATTTTACATTCAAAAAGTCAAATGAAGCTCCTTCCCTTCCGAACCCTGCCATGCGCCCAAACAGTGGTTTACCCCCACATAAGGGGTATAAGCGTGCTCAGGAGGAATTGCACAACAAATTTTGGAGTTCATTTTTTAATGATACCCTTGCGAAAATAAAAAAATTGAGGTCTAAAGTAAAAAATTCCTGTGAAGCACCTGAAGGGTTAATGAACTTCTTGAATGTGGTTTTGAGCACCTTGAGGGGTGCAGTTTTTAGAATGATGTCACTTTTAGGTATTTTCTGTCATATAGGCCCCTCAAGTCACTTCAAATGTGATATGGTCAATAAAAAAATGGTTTTGTAAATTTTGTTGTAAAAATTAAAAATCGCTGGTCAATTTTTAACCCTTATAGCTCCCTAACAGAAAAAAATTTTGGTTCCAAAATTGTGCTGATATAAAGTAGACATGTGGGAAATGTTATTTATTAACTATTTTGTGTGACAGATCTCTCTGATTTAAGGGCATGGAAATTCAAATTTGAAAATTGCTAAATTTTTGCAAAATTTCCGCTTTTTTCACAAATAAACACAAGTGATGTTGAAGAAATTTTACCATTATCATGAAGTACAATATGTCACGAAAAAACATTCTCAGAATCAGTGGGATCTGTTGAAGCGTTCCGGAGTACTTTCCTCATAAAGTGACAGTGGTCAGAATTGTAAAAATTGGCCTGGTCATTAACGTGCAAACCACCCTCGGGGGTAAAGGGATTAAATCTAGTTCTGAGCAAGTATGTTCTATTAACCCTTTCGCCGAGTATGCTCGGGCCGAGCTCCGAGTATTTATAGCTGCTCGGTGATATGGTTGAATCGCTCCCGTGTGCATGATTTGCAACTGTTTGACAGTTTTATTACATGTGAGGAATGTCTATTTCTTACACATTCCTCACATGTAATAAAACTGTCAAACAGTTGCAAATCATGCACACGGGAGCAATTCAACCAAATCACCGAGCAGCTATAAATACTCGGAGCTCGGCCCGAGCATACTCGGACAGAACATACTCGCTCAACACTAGTTAAATCCCTTGGATTTTCATGAAAGCAATAAAACTACCCATGTTTTGACCCAACCGTATTGCCTGTGTGAATGCTACCTAATGCCTACCTGAAAGCGTGGATCCCTACAATTCATATTTCAGGTTTTGAACTAGTCATGCATCTCCAAATAAGACCAAACACCAGACTCTGTACAATGCCAGGACCGATATATAAAATATTAATAAGAAAAAAATAGCTTTTAATTCTTTAGCACATAAATATTTAAAACAAATAATATTTGGTAGTTGTTTTCTTAATACATATTTTAATTTTAATTTTGTTTATTTCATTTATTTCATAAGGTGTGTCTTATAGTCCAACAATTAAAGGAACTACCAACCATTATTAGTGATGGACGAGCACTAAAATGCTCGGGTGCTCGATGCTCGGGTCGAACACATTGGAATACTCGGGTGCTCGACCAGAGCAACGAGCCCAATGTAAGTCTATGGGAAACTCGAGCATTTTTCCAGCGACTCTTCCCGGCGGTTTGTAGAGGGCCTAAAAATTGCCCAAATCGATGGGAACAGTGCAGAAATGACAAGGGAACAGCATGGAGAAGACACCTGGAAGCATCTCGGACTTCCAGATCACTGTTGTCAACAGTGTTGTCAGAGGTATTACACCACTTTTACTAACTGACAATAAAACATACAAAAGTTAGACCAAAATGGATTTTCCTGGGAAATATGTTAAGGAACATCCTTTCCAGGTTAATGACTTGTATATAAGGCAAAATAAATAAGCAAAAACAAAAATACTCCTCCAGACCATAGGCTATATTCACACGTAGCGTTTTTGATGCGGTTTTGCAGTTTTGTGTTGCTTTCAACCGTGACAAATGCATTCACCAGGAAATGTCATTTTTACAACCTTATCTGGCCATGTGCTGTGTGACACATCATCAGACACATCCTGTTTCATTTATGAAGGAGGGACTCTGAAAGTCACAAAGCCTATTTTTATAGGGCCATCAGGCAACCTTTATTATTCTTAAAAGGCCAGCAGTCGACCCTCACTATTCTTAGAGAGCCATCAGCCGGCTATGCTTTGTTGTTCCCATTACAAAAGAGTGGGTCTCCTATACTGTTATTGAGTATGCAGTGAGTGGCAGGGCTGCCCAAAATTTGGACGCACCCCAATACCCATGTGAAAATTTGGACGCACCCCATACTCCATTTAAGAGACTTAGAGGAGGGCCTCCTGAAATAAAATGTTCCCATAATTAGGAAGTGGGTCTCCCATTGTGTTTGCTTATGCAGTGAATGCAAGGGCTGTCAAAAATTGGGAGGCACTCCAATGCCCCTGGGAAGAAACTTAGAGGAGGGCCTCATAAAAAATTGTTCCCAATAGAAAGGAGCTTGCCTCCTATACTTGTAATGCCCATGCACTAAGTGTATGGGCTGACAAACATTTACCCCTGGGGGGTATACATGAATATACTGTATAAAAAATTTTTTTTATGGGCATCATAAACACCCTTGAAAAAAATTATGTAGGTATAGCATCATGGACCACGGTCACCCTGGTGATATGGTGGTGGAGGATGAGGATGAGGAGGAGGAGGACAAGAGCAAATAGCCAAAATCAGAACGCGTATACCCATGTGTGGGTGTGAAAAGGTGCAAGCTAATACCTCCCAAAAAAAGACACTGGACACGCTGCTATCATTTGGTGGAGTTGAGAAGTCTGGCCCAATCCAACCCTTGTTCAATTTTATAAGAGTCAGCTTGTCAGCATTTTCAGCTGACAGGCGGATGCGCTTATCAGTTATAATTCCACCGGCGGCACTAAAAACCCGCTCTGATAAAACGCTAGCGGCAGGGCAGGCCAGGACCTCCAAGGCGTAGAGAGCCAGTTCATTCCACATATCCAGCTTGGATACCCAATAATTATAAGGCACAGAGGAAACATGGAGGACGTTGGTACGGTGGGCAAGCTACTCCCTCAGCATCTTCCCAAACTTTGCACTCCTTGTGAAAGTAACCCATGTCTCAGGGCCTGTGCGATGGGAGGGGCTGAGAAAATTCTCCTAGAACTTTGACAGTGTTCCGCTGCCTCTGCTGGATTGGAGTTGTGTCTCTCTCGCCTGTAGTCCTTGGTTGTCAAACAAACTGTGATCTCTTCTACCAGCATTTTCAGATGGGAATTTTTTTAATAGTTCCACAACAAGGGCCTTCTGGTACTGCCCCATTTTTGTAGACCGGTCCGCCTCAGGAATAAAAGATATAAAGTTCTCCTTGCAGCGTTGGTCTACAAGTGTCACCAACCAGTAATGACTGTCACCCAACATTTTGAGAATGCGAGGGTCATGGGAAAGGCAGCATAACATAAACTCAGCCATACGTGCCAGACTGCTAACAGACAAGATTTCCGTGTCCTCACCAAGAGGACGACTGACCATGCTCTCCTCCTCCTCTTCCTCATTGTCACCCAATCCACATTGGGATGAGATTAGGCTGGGCTGTGTGTAATCACCCTTTATGGTTCCTTGCTCCATCTCATTGTGCTCCGCCTGCAATGCATCCTCTTTGATTGTGAGCAGAGAGCGGTTCAGAAGACAGAGAAGCGGGATGATGATGCTAATTATGACATCATCGCTGCTCACCATCTTGGTGGAGTCCTCAAAGTTTTGGAGGATGGTACATATGTCTGACATCCATGTCCACTCCTGAGGTCTTATGTGTGGAGTCTGAACTGAATACAGATGGCCTTGTTGATGCTGGTACTTAACAACTGCCCTCTTCTGCTCATAAATCCTTCCCAACATCTGCAGTGTAGAGTTCCAAAGCGTGTGGACATCACACACCAGTCTGTGAGCCGGAAGCTGCAAATGCTGCTGAAAAATGGCAAGGGCGGCGGAAGCTGTAAGTGACTTTCTGAAATGGGCACACAGGCGGGGTACTTTAACAAGCAGATCTGGCAGCTCCGGGTAGGATTTGAGAAACCACTATACCATGAGGTTAAGCACATGGGCCAGGCCAGGCATGGTACTTGTGTGAGCTCGCCTCACCTCAGAGCCATCACCAGGTTCCGGCCATTGTCACACATGACCATGCCTGGCTGTAGGTTCAGCGGTGTGAGCCACAGATCTGCCTGCTCTTTCAGCGCTGTCCACAACTCTTCAGCATTGTGCGGTTTGTCACCTAAGCATATTAGCTTCAGCATAGCCTGTTGCCGCTTGGCCAAGGAGTGCTTAAGTGCTTCCAGCTTGTGACTGATGCGGTCATTTCGTTGATGGAGGCTGAAGAGGAGGAGGAGGATGAGGATGATGAGGTGCAGGAGCTGTAGAATGTGGGGGTAACCCTGATTGACCTAAGGCCCGCAATCCTTGGCGTCGGGAGGACGTGTTCCTTCCCAAGGTCCGACTGGGTCTCGGTTCCACTATGTTAACACAGTGTGCCGTCAGCGAAATGTACCGTCCCTGCCCACAAGCACTTGTCCACATGTCCGTGGTTAGGTGGACTTTCCCAGTAACTGCGTTGTTGAGTGCATAGCTAATGTTTTTGGACACGTGCTTGTGTAATGCGGGGACGGCACACCAGGAGAAATAGTGGCGGCTGGGGACCGAGTACCGAGGGACAGAAGCCTTCATCAGGTTGCGGAATGCTTCTGTCTCCACGAGCCTAAAAGGCAACATTTCGAGTGCAAGCAGTCGCGAAATGTGGGAATTTAGTAGTGTGGCCTGTGGGGTGTTGGCTGCATATTTGCGCTTGCGGTCCAAGGACTGGGGTATGGACAACTAAACGCTGCGCTGAGACAAGGACGTGGACATGCTTCCTGATGCTGCTACTTGAGAGTGTGCAACAACAGGTGCAGGGCAGGAGGAATCTTCGCATGCACCATGAACAGAGGATTGGCTTGCATGCACAACAGCCGAAGAAGCAGTGGTGCCACCTGCAGACACTGTTCCTGGACCCTGGGGTTCGGCCCACAAAGTTGGGTGCTTTGCTGCCATGTGCCTGATCATGCTGGTGGTGGTCAGGCTGGTAGTTTTGCCACCCCTGCTGATGCTGGCCTGGCAGGTGGTGCAAATGGTCTTTTTGGAGTTATCGGCAGAATCTTTAAAATTCAACCAGACTTGGGAAGACCTAACAGTTGTACTGGCAACTTCCTTCGTGTTGGTGTTACGGGAAACTGTTGCCTGCCTTCTGTCTGCGGCCACCACACTGCTTCTTCCTGCCTGTTGGGGTGATCTGCCTCCCTCCCCCTGTGTTCTGCTGTCCTTGCTCTGCATGTCCTCCTGTCAGGTTGGGTCAGTTACTATATCTTCCACCTTGTCTTCCACTTCCGCACCTTGGTCCTCCTCCTGACTTCCTGGAAATTGTGTCTCATTATCATCCACCTCTTGTGACAATTTACCACCGTCGCCTTCGTGTGACCGTGGCTGCTCAAATATTTGGGCATCGCTACATGCGATCTCCTCTTGCCCCGCTTCAAGTGGACCGGTTGAGAGGCCCGAATCTATAAATGGAAAAGTGAACAGCTCTTCGGAGTGTCCAAGTGTGGGATCAGTTGTCTCTGGGCACTCGGCATGGTGGGAAGGAGGAGGATCAGGGTGAGGCATATGCAGTCCAGACTCACGGCTACTGAGACTTGACCGTGACAGGAAGCATTATCCGCTATCCAACCAACAACCTTTTGACACTGCTCTGTGTTTAATAGTGGTGTGCTGTGGTCCCCTAGGAATTGGGACAGGAAGGTTGGGCGATAAGATGTGGGTGTTTGTTGTGGCACAATTTCAGCTTGCCCACGGCCTCTGCATGCATCATCACCATCACATCCAGTTCCCCGCCCCTTGCCATGCGCCTTGCCCATTTTAAATAGAGGACAATATCTTCCACGCTCACTACAAATGCCTCAATTTGGAGCGAAATTATATATGATCCGTATGATGGAGAAACCACAGTTTTAAATACCCCTCCTGTAGGTAACTATTTTGAACAGCAAACCGGTGGCAAAAACTTCGCTGACACACTGAAACTAATTTTTAATGGAGGCCAGAAATGGCAGTATTTTCTGAAAACGTATATGTAATCCGTATGACGGAGAAACCACAGTTTTAAATACCTGGCCTGTAGGTAACGATTTTGAACAGCAAACCGGTGTCAAAAACTTTGCTGACACACTGAAAAAAATTTTTTAATGGGGGCCAGAAATGGCAGTATTTTCTGAAAATGTATATGTGATCCGTGTGATGGAGAAACCACAGTTTTAAATACTTGGCCTGTAGGTAACTATTTTGAACAGCAAACCGGTGTCAAAAACTTCGCTGACACACTGAAACAAATTTTTAATGGAGGCCAGAAATGGCAGTATTTTATGAAAACGTATATGTGATCCGTGTGACAGAGAAACCAAAGTTTTAAATACTTGGCCTGTAGGTAACTGTTTTGAACAGCAAACCGGTGTGAAAAACTTCGCTGACACACTGAAACAAATTTTTAATGGAGGCCAGAAATTGCAGTATTTTCTGAAAACGTATATGTGATCCGTGTGACGGACAAACTACAGTTTTAAATATCTGGATTTTTAGCGCTGTAATATGGAAAGAACCTGGCTGTATTCTGCACTGCCAACAAGCAAATGGTGCAGAAAAACGGTATTCTCTGGATTGCTTTTTAAGCAAATAATGAGGATTAAGATCCAAAAAAAAATATTCCTGGCCCCTGAGACCTGGGCCTATGTCTAGAAATGTTTAACATCAGCAGCAGCAGCAGACAGAACTGGAATGGAGCCTCATGTGCTATATGCACTGCAGTCTGCTATATATACTGCCTGCCTATATGCACTGCCTTATATCTCTGCAGATGGATTAGTCCTCAGAAGGAGTGTTTGTTGAGATGGATATGTGTAATAAACTTCTGTTCTACCTACACTACCTAATAAACAAGCAAATTTCTCCCTAGCTCAGCAGCACCTCTCCATACACTGTCTGATTGCGGAGTAGACTGACGAGCACAGTGGCGCCAGGTCTGATATAGCAGGGAGGGGACCCGAACATCTGCTCGAGCATCTCGCAAGTACTCGGCGAGCTCCGAGCATCTCGAGTACTGAGATGCTTGGGTGAGTACCGAGTACTTGCGAATATGCTCGCTTATCACTAATCATTATGGTTAATTCAAAACATTATTAACTCCACTTTTGAATATGTTAATGATATGTGATGCCTAGTTTGAGCACCAAAAAAACCTTACTTCAAAGTTTGTAATTCTCATCTTTTAAGATCATGTTTGAAAAAAGCTTAATGTGAGCCCAATTGTGTCACATTTATGATGCTTTTATGGAACAAACTTTGAATACCTACTTGAAATTGTGAGTGCCTGTCTTCTTACTACTAATTTCAAGCAGGCTGCCATCCCTTGAAGAAAGAAACGCAATACATTATAGTGTGTTCTGTGGACTTGATCTGATCATTGTTGGTAGGCTGCAACAGCAACATTACAATTACAGTTCATATGACTTCTGCAGCCAATTACTAGGCTCAGCAGTCTACATGGGCCAAGCCATTAAGCCCAGTGATTGTCTGCAGTGGCTACATTGCCTGTAGTTGTTAAGTCACCACTGCAGTCCGTCGACAAATATTGAAGAAACTGCAAAGTTATTTAGAGTTTGGCTACAGACTATACATTGCAATTTATAGAAATCAGTATTCAGGAAACATATTTACATTTGCCACATATCAAGAGGACTGTGATTTCAAATGACAGGGCAGAATTTTGGATCCAGTAAGTCACTGTGCATTTAGATTCTGTCTGAAGCCACATTTAAGATATGATTTAGCAATCTTATTACATATGAGTAATTTTTTCCCTAAGAGTAATGAGTAAAAAATAAAGAGAACAATATGTTCTTTATATTTGCCATCTGTATCTCATTACAGAGGAGATATTTCTCATGTATATGCTCCTGAACTACTGCTGGCATAAGCAAAAAAAAATGTTGACTAGTTTAGGTTGTAGAGGTTAATTTATTTAACGGAGATAACAGTTAGTGATCATTAACATGTCTTAAAAATCTACTAATGCTCTCATTCCACAGCTGCCTCCCATCTCCCGTTGTCTTGAAATGTGCCCATGGGAATCTAAGGATCTGGGAACCAATAGATTTCCTGTTTAGAACAGAATTCCCTCTGAAATTGCATTCTTCACATATATATTTGTTTCACAATTTCTTTTAGATTTGGTTTTAACTTCTATCAAGCTTTTTATTTTTACCCAGCTCCGCACTACTAGATGCATTATGTAAAATAGGAGGCAGGTCAATGAAGGCTCAGCGAGCTGTCATTAGAGTATACAGATTAATATATAAGCAGAGCACCAGATAGAGCACTCCCCACAGGCCGCCCTGAAGCAAGAGCATATCATTATCTCAAAACTGAAAGTAAAGATTACACAAGAACCACAGGACAGATTTCATCAACCAAGGTATCATTTTACTCAGTGTAATGTCACCCACATGATAGTGTGTGTAGTTTACTGAGCACAATCCTGGTGCGCTTTAATTATAGTTTGAAGGATTTGCAATCCAGTTTGTAACATAGCTATCAGAAACACAACTGTGGGTCTTCAATAGACTATAATTAAATTATAAAAGCTCCCAGGCAATTTTAGTAGGATTTTGCTACTATTATTGATAAGGTTTTAGAAAAATCTGAATGCTTCAACCACTATATGAACAGTTACAAATTAAGTGTGAGGCTCACTTGTGAAGTAGATACTCTAAGCCCCAGGTCCGGTTAGGTACAGGGACCCTAGGTGTTGGTGCAATTGGCAGGATAGCACGTGGGAAGCGAGGATGTGGCACACTCAGGAATCTTGGGAGCAGTAGGATGGATAAAGTGGAAGTTAGCAGGGAATGAAGCAAGTTAAAGCACACTGTGCACAGAAAGTGGAGTATGCCAAACTAAAGTCTTGAGTCTCAATCCTAAAACACAGGTGTGTTTCCTAATAGGCCTTAAATAAGATCATAGAGATGATGTCACTGAGCCAGGCCAGGTAACTTACAAAACCCAACTTGGTGCACAACAGAGGGCAGCGGACTGAGGTGAAGGAAACTTGCGATAGCCAGCACAGGTATGCAACATTATGAATTCCAGCACAGGAATACATATTTCAAAAAATCACATCTACTTTACTGCAACTTCATGTAGAAACCAATAGTAGCCAAAATAAGTAAATTTCTTATGTGTTTCAGTCCTACATGATACTTAATCATAGCCTAGGACAAGTGGTCTAATCGGCTTGAGATAAATAAATGTTGGGTGTATTGGTTCATATGAAACAGTTGGAGAGTTAAAACGAATGTGTCATTAAAATGTCCTATTGTTTGAATTAGGATTCTATGTTAAATGTATTTATTTTAATCTTGCTTTTTTCAACTTTTCATAAAGTTGTGCTTATTAAAAAGCGAGAACTTTGGCAGTTTTCAAATTGACAACTAAGCCTAAGGCTATGTGCCCACGTAGCATTTATGAAGCAGAAAATTTCTGCTGCATAAATGCAAGTCCTCTCCCGGAAAAACGCATGCGGAATTCCGCACGCGTTTATCGCACATTTTTCGCGCGTTTTTCACGCGTTTTCCACATGCGGAATTGCCTTGCGTTTTTTATGCATTGAACTAAGGCAATTCCGCTTGCGGAAACGCAAAATTAAATGACATGCTGCGGATTTTTGAACGCGGCATAAACGCTGCGGAAAAATCCGCAGCATGTGCATAGAAGTTGCGGAATCCCATTGGGGACCATGGGGTGCGGATTACCATGCGTTTTTCAAGCGTTTACGCTGCGGAAATTCCGCAGCATATACGCTTGAAAAATGCTACGTGGGCACACAGCCTCAGACAAGACTAATACTTCCTGTACTGCAAAGATACTTTTGAGCAGTCTCACTATCATTACAGAAAAAATTACAATGACATAAGACACCTCTGTAAACAGTAGAAAACACAGTATCCACCATTCACAATAGATAATAGTCAAAGCTCCCCTCCTCCAACCTCCCCTCACAATGATCTCTGCCCAGATCAGAGCATTGCCAGAAAATTCTACTTTACAAACTCAATGAATAAGAGCAAATCTATTTCTGTCTATGTCGAGGTGGCTTAAAAGAACAGGAAATATAACTCTAGTAATAGGTTAAGGACTTTGGATGGTAAAGTGAAACTGTAAAGACTGTTTTATAACAAATTAAAGTGTTCTAGTTGTTAAACACCTTCACCCCCGGCTATTTTCCGGTTTTCGTTTTCATTCCACCCCCCCCATCCCCCTTCTTCCAAGAGCCACAACTTTTTTACTTTTCCATCAATATAGCTATATGAGGGTTTGTTTTTGTGGGACGAGTTGTACTTTTGAATGACACCATTGATTTTACCATATTGTGTACTGGGAAACTGAAAAAAAATTCAAGTGCGGTAAAATTGCAAAAAAAAAGTGCAATTCCACAATTGTTTTTTTTATTTTATTTACCATGATCACTTTATGGTAAACCTGACCTGGCAGTATAATTCCACAGGTCAGTACAAGTACACAGATACCAAATGTCAGAACAAGTACACAGATACCAAAGATGTATTGTTCATTTTTTATTTAAAGGGGATATCTGGGACTTAAAAAAAAAGACATGTAGTTGCTGACAGAGGCAACTACCTGCCTGTTGTACCCGGCGCCAGTCATTGACCGCTTCTGCCAGAGATTCAGACGCTCCCTGTTAACTGAGCAACAGATTCTTTTCCTGTTGACAGGGTGGGACTACTGGTCTCATGCTGATTGACAGCCGGCTTCCTCCAATTAGGCAGCTGAGAAAGGGCTGTCAATCAGCATGAGACCAGTAGTCCCACCCTGTCAACAGGAAGAGAAACTGCTGCTCTGTTGACAGGGAGTAGCTGACTTTCTGGCAGGAGGGGTCAAAGACAGGCAAGTAGTTGCCTCTTTTAGCAACTACATGCCTTTTTTTAAAAGTACCGCATATCCCCTTTAAGTAGTGAAAAAAAATTCCAAAATTTGTATGAAAAAAAGTTTTTGCACTTCATTTATGTATCAGAGAAACAAAACTGAGACACTAAAGTCACAGAAAAAGAAGAGGTCTATGATAATGTAAAATATTGAATTTTTATTTAGATAATATTAAAAAATATTAAAAAATATTTTAAACATTAACCCCTTTCTGACGTGGAGCATAATAGTACGCCCCAGCTGACATGAGCCCGCAATTGCCGCGAGTGGAATCGCGATCCACCCGCAGCTGTTAACCAATTAAATGCCGCTGTCAATCTCTGACAGCGGCATTTAACTCGCGCTTCCGGGAAGCGCGTCATTGGCCCCACCCGTCGGAGACCCCGTCACATGATCGAGGGTAGTCGATGGGTCAGCATGACAACCCGGGGTCACTGCCAGATTGCTATGAGCCATCCAGTGGTTGGCGCTCATGGCAAGTGAGCAAATCTGCTACACACAGGCGATCTGATCATTGTAAAAATAAATTTTTACTCTCCTTTTTGATATGGAATAAAGTTTGAAGATTGTTTTAACTGGAGGTGCCTTCCCACTTTATGCTTTTGATTAAATTTTTTGATCGCATTTTATCCCACTCTTTGTTTAGTGGTATGATGAAAATGTATAGTTTTTTGACTAGTTTTTTTTTTTGCGATGTTCACTGAAGGGGATAACTAGTGTAACAATTTTATAGACCAGATCGGTCTGGACGCGGTGATGTTAAATATGTGCACTTTATTTTTTATTTTACATTAATATATGTATTTATTGGTGTATTACATTTTTTTTCATTTTTTTGTTCTTTATTTTGTGATTTTTTTTATATTTTTACAATTTTTGAAAACTTTATTTTTATTTTTTTTACCTTGTCGCAGGATGGGACATCAATAGCACTCCATCCCCCCCAGATCTCGCCGTATGGCTGAGCGGTACGATACAGCCACATATTGGGTATTGCCACTTTTAGAAGGAATTGTGTGACACATTTCGGCACCATTTTTACCCATTGGCCTGTGTGAAAATGTAAAATCTGTGGTAAAAATATAATTATGCTTTTTTCACTGCCCAATGGTATAAATTAAAAAATTAAAAAATACTCACTACTTCCCTAGATGAATTCCTTGAGAGGTGTAGTTTACAAAATGGGGTCACTTGTGGGGGTTTCTGCTGTTTCGGCATGTCAGCGACTCTTCAAATGTGACATGGTGTCTGCCACCTATCCCAGCCAACATAGCGCTCCTTTCTCTTCCGAACCCTGCCGTACACCAAAGCAGTGGTTTTCCCCCACATATGGGGTATCGGCGTACTCAGGAGAAATTTCACAACAAATTTCATGGTGCAATTTATCCTATTACCCTTATGATAATGCAAAATTAAGGGATGAAAAACGGTTTTGTGGGAAAAATTTGAAAATTTTATTTTTACAGCTCAATATTATAATCTTCTGTGAAGCACCTTGGGGTTCAAG
Organism: Phyllobates terribilis; assembly: GCF_046119375.1. Taxonomy (NCBI): domain Eukaryota; kingdom Metazoa; phylum Chordata; class Amphibia; order Anura; family Dendrobatidae; genus Phyllobates; species Phyllobates terribilis. The sequence goes on along the minus strand of NW_027362761.1, from coordinate 1,032,246,790 downwards.
GTGCTCACCACACATTTAGATAAGTTCCCTAAGGGGTCTAGTTTCCAAAATGGTGTCACTTGTGGGGGGTTTCCACTGTTTAGGCACATCAGGGGCTCCCCAAATGCAACATGGCGTCCGCTAATTATTCAAACAAATTTTACATTCAAAAAGTCAAATGGCGCTCCTTCCCTTTCAAACCCTGCCGTGCGCCCAAACAGTGGTTTGCCTCCACATATGGGGTATCAGCGTGTTCAGGGGAAATTGCACAACAAATTTCATGGTGCAATTTTACCTATTACCCTTATGATAATGCAAAATTAAGGGATGAAAAACGTTTTTGTGGGAAAAATGTGAAAATTTTATTTTTACAGCTCAATATTATAAACTTCTGTGAAGCACCTTGGGGTTCAATTTGCTCACCACACATCTAGATAAGTTCCCTAAGGGGTCTAGTTTCCAAAATGGTGTCACTTGTGGGGGGTTTCCACTGTTTAGGCACTTCAGAAGCTCTCCAAACGCAACATGGCGTCCGCTAATTATTCAGACAAATTTTACATTCAAAAAGTCAAATGGCGCTCCTTCCCTTTCAAACCCTGCCGTGCGCCCAAACAGTGGTTTGCCTCCACATATGGGGTATCAGCGTGTTCAGGAGAAATTGCACAACAAATTTCATGGTGCAATTTTTCCTATTACCCTTATGATAATGCAAAATTAAGGGATAAAAAACGTTTTGTGGGAAAAATGTGAAAATGTTATTTTTACAGCTCAATATTATAAACTTCTGTAAAGCACCTTGGGGTTCAAGGTGCTCACCACACATCTAGATAAGTTCCCTAAGGGGTCTAGTTTCCAAAATGGTGTCACTTGTGGGGGGTTTCCACTGTTTAGGCACTTCAGGAGCTCTCCAAACGCAACATGGCGTCCGCTAATTATTCAGACAAATTTTACATTCAAAAAGTCAAATGGCGCTCCTTCCCTTTCAAACTCTGCCGTGCGCCCAAACAGTGGTTTGCCTCCACATATGGGGTATCAGCGTGTTCAGGAGAAATTGCACAACAAATTTCATGGTGCAATTTTTCCTATTATCCTTATGATAATGCAAAATTAAGGGATGAAAAACGTTTTTCTGGGAAAAATGTGAAAATTTTATTTTTACAGCTCAATATTATAAACTTCTGTGAAGCACCTTGGGGTTCAAGGTGCTCACCACACATCTAGATAAGTTCCCTAAGGGGTCTAGTTTCCAAAATGGTGTCACTTGTGGGGGGTTTCCACTGTTTAGGCACATCAGGAGCTCTCCAAATGCAACATGGCGTCTGCTAATTATTCAGACAAATTTTATATTCAAAAAGTCTAATGGCGCTCCTTCCCTTCCGAACCCAGCAGTGCGCCCAAACAGTGGTTTTCCCTCACATATGGGGTATCAGCACGCTCAAGAGAAATTGCACAAAAAAATTTGCAGTCCATTTTTTGCTGTTACCCCTGTGAAAATAGAAAAAATTGGGTCTAAATAACATTTTTGTGAAAAAAGTTAAATGTTAATTTTTTTCTTCCACATTCCAAAAATTCCTGTGAAGCACCTGAAGGGTTAATAAAGTTCTTGAATGTGGTTTTGAGCACCTTGAGGGGTGCAGTTTTTAGAATGGTGTCACTTTTTGGTATTTTCTGTCATAAAGACCCCTCAAAGTGACTTCAAATATGATGTGGTCCCTAAAAAAATGTTTTTGTAAATTTTGTTGGAAAAATTAAAAATTGCTGGTCAACTTTTAACCCTTATAGCTCCCTAACCAAAAAACTTTTGGTTCCAAAATTGTGCTGATGTAAAGTAGACATGTAGGAAATGTTATTCATTAACTATTTTCTGTGACACATCTCTCTGATTTAAGGGCGTGAAAATTCAAAGTTAGAAAATTGCAAAATTTTCAAAATTTTCGCCAAATTTCCAATTTTTTCACAAATAAACGTAAGTTATATCGAAGAAATTTTACCAGTATGATGAAGTACAATATGTCATGAAAAAACATTCTCAGAATCAGGGGAATACGTTGAAGCGTTCCAGAGTAATTACTTCATAAAGTGACAGTGGTCAGAATTGAAAAAATTGGCCCGGTCACGAAGGCAAAAACAGGCTCTGGTGCGAAGTGGTTAAACACGCCAGCATACAACCATTACTTAAAAAACCATCCCTTGACCAGAACTGCACGGCCAACTACAGACCTGTTTCCAATCTTCCCTTTATCTCTAAACTCCTGGAACGCCAGGTCCACTCCCTTCTCATCCGCTATCTCTCAGACAACTCTCTTCTTGACCCTTTACAATCTGGTTTCCGCTCTTTACATTCTACTGAAACTGCCCTCACTAAAGTCTCTAATGATTTACTAATAGCTAAATCTAATGGTCACTACTCCCTGCTGATTCTCTTGGATCTCTCTGCAGCATTCGACACTGTGGATCACCAGCTCCTCCTCACTATGCTCCACACTATTGGCCTCAAGGACACTGTTCTCTCCTGGTTCTCCTCCTATCTCTCTGACCGCTCCTTCTGTGTGTCTTTTGTCGGCACCTCCTCCTCCCTACTTCCCCTTACAGTCGGGGTTCCTCAAGGATCAGTCCTAGGCCCCCTTCTTTTCTCCTTATACACCGCTCCTATTGGACAAACAATCAGTAGATTCGGTTTTCAGTACCATCTCTATGCTGATGACACCCAATTATACACCTCTGCTCCGGACATCACCCCTGCATTACTACAAAAGACCAGTGATCGTCTTTCTGCTGTGTCTAACATTATGTCCTCCCTCTACCTAAAACTGAATCTGTCAAAAACTGAACTACTCGTCTTTCGTCCCTCCACTAACCTACCTGTGCCCGATATTGCCATTTCCGTTTGTGGCTCAACCATTACTCCCCAGCAACAAGCCCTCCATTCTACAAATGACTTAAAACTAAAATCCTCCATAATCCGAACTTCCCACTCCCGTCTCCAAGATTTCTCGCATGCTGCGCCAATTCTTTGGAATGCACTACCCAGGACATTTCGATTAATTCCCAATACCCATAGTTTCAAGCAAACCCTAAAAACACATTTCTTTAGACTGGCGTATCGCCTAAACACACTCTGTCCATCCCAGTTTTCCTCCATATTAAAATCTTCTTCAACTTCAGGTTCATACCAACCATGCACTTAATAGCCTCTGTCAGGACTGTACACATACTGGCTGGCGACCAGTCCATGTATTATTATTTATCCTATTTAGTATATCAAGGCTGCATTATACAATATATGTACTTTTTACCTTTTGTGTCTCCCCCATTTCCTCATAGACTGTAAGCTTGCGAGCAGGGCCCTCACTCCTTTCGATATGAGATATGCTTATTCTGTATTGTCTGTATATGTCCCCCCTAAAATTTGTAAAGTGCTGCGGAATATGTTGGCGCTATAAAAATAAAAACTATTATTATTATTATTATTATAATTGTAAATACACAGTGCTATATAATATGATGACTGCAATATATTAAGAGGATAAAAACTTTGACAGGAGTATGTCTTTAAATAGGGGTGTGACAGGCAGACTCCCTTTAGATTTAGTCAGATAAAGATGAAAATGTAAAGAAGTATTTATTTCCTTAAGGGTCTTGGACTTCATAATAGGAAATTATCACCTATCCACTAGAGATGAGCGGTGTTCGACTAGAACTGTTCGCCAATCTCAAATTCGAGCTGCTTTGGGCGGTGTTCGAGTTGTTCGACGAACCCGAACGATTTGCAAAAAATTCGGCTGTTCGAGGTTATGTTCGATAACTGTTCGTGCACCAAAAGCGTGTCCTGCATGTCTGGTGCTATTTAGAGCACCAATCATGCAGGGATTGTCTGCCACTCACTGTAATGCCACAGCCATGGTGGTTGTGGCATTACAGTGATTGCCCAAATCGATGGGAACAGTGCCAACAGTGAAACATGAAAAGCCGGCAATTCAGCAGCGGCATACACCGGTACCCGACAATTTAGAACCGAAAGAATAGAGCTTCACACATAGATTAGATAGATATAAACATGTCAGCCACATATATACGAAGTACAGTGAAAGTGCTGCTTACTGTACTTGTCATTTAGCGTAAAGGATTTATCAAAAAAAATAATAGTGTTTTCATGCACCGTCTCTTTAAAAAAGCCGGCCGGCAATTAAGCAGCGGTACCCGACAATTTAGAATAGAAGGAATAGAGAATGACACATAGATTAGATAGATAGAAACATGTCAGTCATATATATATGAAGTACAGTGACAGTGTTGCTTACTGTACTTGTCATTTAGTGTAAAGGATTTATTTAAAAAAATAATAGTGTTTTCATGCACCGTCTCTTTAAAAAAGCCGGCCGGCAATTCAGCATCTGTACCCAACAATTTAGAATAGAAGGAATAGAGAATCACACATAGATTAGATAGATAGAAACATGTCAGTCACATATATATGAAGTACAGTGACAGTGTTGCTTACTGTACTTGTCATTTAGTGTAAAGGATTTATTAAAAAAAATAATAGTGTTTTCATGCACCGTCTCTTTAAGAAAGCCGGCCGGCAATTCAGCATCTGTACCCGACAATTTATAACAGACAGAATAGAGCTTCACACATAGATTAGATAGATAGAAACATGTCAGTCACATATATATGAAGTACAGTGATAGTGTTGGTTACTGTACTTGTCATTTAGTATTAAAATAAAGGATTTATTATTAAAAAAATTGGCGTGGGGTTCCCCTTAATTTTAGTCTCTAGCGGAGGTTAAGCAGACAGCTGGGGCAGATGTTTGAAGCCTGGGAAGGGGGTAATACCCACGGAGCTTCCCAGGCTACTAATATCAGCCCCCAGCTGAATACATTACCTTTACTAGCTATTAAAATGGGGGACCCCCCCAAAAAAATGACGTGGGGTCCCCCCTAATTTAATAGCTAGCAAAGGCTAGGCAGACAGCTGGGGGCTGATATTAATAGCCCAGGAAGGGAGCCATGAATATTGGCCCCCTCCCAGGCTAGAAACACCAGCCGTCAGCCGCCCCAGAAATGGCGCATTCATAGGATGCGCCAATTCTGGCACTTAGCCTCGCTCTTCCACGCTGCCCTGGTGCGGTGGCAGGGGGTAATAGGGTTGGGGTTGATGTCAGCTTATAATGCCAGCTGACATCAAGCCCAGGTTAGTAATGGAGAGGCGTCTATAAGACACCCCCATTACTAACCCCATAGTCAAAGTTAAAAAAAACACAAACACCCAGAATAAAGTCCTTTAATTGAAATAAAGACACAATCCTTTATTGTTCTAAATTAAACCATACTTACCGTCACGCCCATTCCAGCTGAAGCCAACGATCTCCTGCAATAAAAGAAAAATAATAAAGCAACCTCATCCTTACCTTTCCATGGTTCCCACGACAGCTTCAGCTCTGCTACATCGAGATGACAGGCTGGACCGCAGCAGAACGCTGCCATCCAGCCTGTCATCCCGCAGACACTGAGAAGCGCAGGCATGCTTGCGCTCTGCAGTGTCTGGCTGTGACGGCATCCAGATGAGCCGAGTTCATGTCCAATGAACTCGGCGCACCTCATGCACGTCACTGACAGCGTGGGAGAATTCTCCTGCACTCAGCACTTCAGCGTGAGAATTCTCCCACGCTGTCAGTGACGTACATGAGGTCAGCTGAGTTCATTGGACATGAATGAGCTCACCTCATGCACTTCACTGACAGCGTGGGAGAATTCTCACGCTGAAGTGCTGAGTGCAGGAGAATTCTCCCACGCTGTCAGTGACGTGCATGAGGTGCGCCGAGTTCATTGGACATGAACTCGTCTCATCTTTATGCCGTCACAGCCAGACACTGCAGAGCGCAAGCATGCCTGCGCTTCTCAGTGTCTGCGGGACGACAGGCTGGATGGCAGCGTTCTGCTGCGGTCCAGCCTGTCATCTCGATGTAGCAGAGCTGAAGCTGTTGTGGGAACCATGGAAAGGTAAGGATGATGTTGCTTTATTATTTTTCTTTTATTGCAGGAGATCGTTGGCTTCAGCTGGAATGGGCGTGATGGTAAGTATGGTTTAATTTAGAACAATAAAGGATTGTGTCTTTATTTCAATTAAAGGACTTTATTCTGGGTGTTTGTGTTTTCTTTTAACTTTGACTATGGGGTTAGTAATGGGGGTGTCTTATAGACGCCTCTCCATTACTAACCTGGGCTTGATGTCAGCTGGCATTATAAGCTGACATCAACCCCAGCCCTATTACCCCCTGCCACCGCTACAGGGCAGCGTGGAAGAGCGAGGCTAAGTGCCAGAATTGGCGCATCCTATGAATGCGCCATTTCTGGGGCGGCTGACGGCTGGTGTTTCTAGCCTGGGAGGGGGCCAATATTCATGGCTCCCTTCCTGGGCTATTAATATCAGCCCCCAGCTGTCTGCCTAGCCTTTGCTAGCTATTAAATTAGGGGGGACCCCACGTCATTTTTTTGGGGGGGTCCACCATTTTAATAGCTAGTAAAGGCTATGTATTCAGCTGGGGGCTCATATTAGTAGCCTGGGAAGCTCCGTGGGTATTACCCCCTTCCCAGGCTTCAAACATCTGCCCCAGCTGTCTGCTTAACCTCCGCTAGAGACTAAAATTAAGGGGAACCCCACGCCAATTTTTTTTTAATAATAAATCCTTTATTTTAATACTAAATGACAAGTACAGTAACCAACACTATCACTGTACTTCATATATATGTGACTGACATGTTTCTATCTATCTAATCTATGTGTGAAGCTCTATTCTGTCTGTTATAAATTGTCGGGTACAGATGCTGAATTGCCGGCCGGCTTTTTTAAAGAGACGGTGCATGAAAACACTATTATTTTTTTTAATAAATCCTTTACACTAAATGACAAGTACAGTAAGCAACACTGTCACTGTACTTCATATATATGTGACTGACATGTTTCTATCTATCTAATCTATGTGTGTAGCTCTATTCTGTCTGTTATAAATTGTCGGGTACAGATGCTGAATTGCCGGCCGGCTTTTTTAAAGAGACAGTGCATGAAAACACTATTATATTTTTTAATAAATCCTTTACACTAAATGACAAGTACAGTAAGCAACACTGTCACTGTACTTCATATATATGTGACTGACATGTTTCTATCTATCTAATCTATGTGTGAGGCTCTATTCCTTCTTGTCTAAATTGTTGGGTACCGGTGTATGCCGCTGCTGAATTGCCGGCCGGCTTTTTTAAAGAAAGCGTCTTCTGAGCAGTTTGTCAGCTTTTGGACACCTTTGAAGGTGTTTTCTATGTGTTTCTATGTGTTTTTGTTTGCCTGCCATTGGTTTTAACGGTGTTCGACGGTGTTCTAAGGTGTTCGACGAACAGTTCGACGAACAGTTCCTCGAACATCCCGGTGTTCGACGAACCGAACCGAACCCGAACACTACGGGGGTGGCTCAACAACACTATCCACCTTATAATTGATAGCTTGATGTTCTCTGGGTATCCTACTGATCTGAGAACAGGGCTCTGAATTGTGCAATTCTTGGGATCACTGGCAGACGCATAGCTAGGTTTTCAGCACAGGATGGGGGCAAAACATCTGAGTGGATCCATTATTAGGTAACCATGTCTACAAGTATGGTTGTGCACCCTAATAATAGTTAGTATAGGGCAGTGTTTCGCGAACTTCTGTCCTCATGGCCCCACAATAGATCATGTTTTCAGGATTTCCTTAGCATTGCATAGATGAGAGAACCTGTGGCAATTTCTGATGCCTTGATAATAATTCCATCACCTGTGCAATACCAAAGAAAGCCTGAAATATAATCTGTTGTGGAGCTGTGAGGACTGGAGTTTGGGAAACACTAGTATAGGGGAACCTCAGCAGATGACAATACTGTTACTGAAAAAATCACTATGCAATGACCAAGACCAATATTATTGCCATATGGTGATCATATAGCGCTAGATATCAGTCCTGCAGAACATAAAAGATTACAGTAGTTATAGAGGGTGAATTACAGGTGACTAGTGATGAGCGAATGTGCTCTCCACTGCTCGGTACTCACCCGAGCATCACTGTGCTCGACGAGCTCGGCGAGTATTTCCGGGTTGCTCGGGCGGGAACTCGGGTCCCCTCCCTGAATGTTTGGCACTCTTTAGAGAGCCAATGAACATGCAGGGATTGCCTGCCATGCACTGTAATGCCGTAGCCATGTTGGTTGTGGGTATTACAGTGATTGGCTGGCCGTACAGCATCATCAGGTGTATAAAAGACCGGGGGCCGCCATGTTCATCACAGTCTACTCCGGAACCAGGCAGAGTAGGGAGAGCTGCTGCTGCGTCAGGGAGACATTTGCTTCTTCATAGTTAGTATAGGTATTCCACAACATATATCTATAATATAATTGGCTAAGCGTGTCTCTGTCTGAAGGCTTTATAGACGCGCAGTCTGGCTCCAGACAGAAGACCGCGTCCAGCCGTTACAGGTAAGAGGATTGTATGGCGCCGGAGATCGCGGTATGCGTAGACACTGAACGCATACCGTGACCTCCGGCGCCATACTTACATACTTACCTGACTGAAAGGAGCGTTGCCGTGGCGCCTCTCTCTTCGCCGGAGACCGGGGCAGGAGTGAGGCGTCGGATCGGCGCACGCGGATAGCGCTATCCGGCGCCATTTTACTGAAGACACATTTGCAGTGTGTCTTCAGCAAAATGGCGCCAGACAGCAAGGTGCTCCGGCGCCGCACTCCTCCCCCAGCCTGCGGCAGAACAGGACACGGAAGCGCTGGAGCATAGAGAAGAAAGGTGAGTATAACTGTTTATTTTTTTGTATGTGTGTACAGCGTGAAAGGGATGAGGGGGCCACACATACCAGGATTGTGGGGTGAGGGGACCATGCATACCAGGATTGAGGGGTGAGGGGGCCACACATACCAGGATTGTGGGGTGATGGGACCATGCATACCAGGATTGGGGGGTGAGGGGACCACACATACCAAGATTGTGGGGTGAGGGGACCATGCATACCAGGATTGGGTGGTGAGGGGACCATGCATACCAGGATTGTGGGGTGAGGGGATCATGCATACCAGGATTGGGGGATGAGGGTTACCACACATACCATAATTGGGGGATGAGGGGACCATTCATACCAGGATTGGGGGGTGAGGGGTGCCATGCATACCAGAATAGGGATGAGGGGTACCATGCATACCAGAATAGGGATGAGGGGTACCATACATACCAGGATAGGAATGCAGGGTACCATGCATACCAGGATGAGGGATGGGGTGCCATGCATACCAGGATGAGGGATTGGGCGCCATACATTCCAGGATGAGGGGTACCATGCATACTAGAATAGGGATGAGGGGTACTACACATACCAGGATAGGGATGAGGGGTACCATACATACCAGGATAGGGATGAGGGGTACCATGTATACCAGGATTGGGGATGAGGGGTACCATGTATACCAGGATTGGGGATGAGGGGCCCATGCATACCAGGATAGGGATGAGGAGTGCCATGCATACCAGAATAGGGATGAGGGGTACCATACATACCAGGATAGGAATGCGGGGTACCATGCATACCAGGATAAGGGATGGGATGCCATGCATACCAGGATGAGGGATTGGGTGCCATGCATTCCAGGCTGAGGGGTACCATACATACTAGAACAGGGATGAGGGGTACCATACATACCAGGATAGGGATGAGGGGTACCATGTATACCAGGATTGGGGATGAGGGGTACCATGTATACCAGGATTGGGGATGAGGGGCCCATGCATACCAGGATAGGGATGAGGAGTGCCATGCATACCAGAATAGGGTTGAGGGGTACCATACATACCAGGATAGGAATGTGGGTACCATGCATACCAGGATGAGGGATGGGATTCCATGCATACCAGGATGAGGGATTGGGTGCCATGCATTCCAGGCTGAGGGGTACCATACATACTAGAATAGGGATGAGGGGTACCATACATACCAGGATTGGAATGAGGGGTACCATACATACCAGGATAGGGATGAGGGGTACCACATATACCAGGATTAGGGCTGAGGGGTACCATGTATATCAGGATTGGGGATGAGGGACCCATGCATACCAGGATAGGGATGAGGAGTGCCATGCATACCAGGATGGGGATGAGGAGTGCCATGCATACCAGGATTGGGGATGAAGGGTACCATGCATACCAGGATTGGGGATGAGGGGTGCCATGCATACAAGGATTGGGGATGAGGGGTGCCATGCATACTAGGATTGGGGAAGAGGGAGCCATGCATAACAGGATTGGAGATGAGGGGGCCATGCATACCAGGATAAGGATGAAGTGTGCCATGCATACCAGGATAGGGATGAGGGGTACCATACATACCAGGATTGGGCATGAGGGAGCAATGCATACCAGGATAGGGATGAGGGGTACCATACATACCAGGATAAGGAGGTTGGGTGCCATGCATACCATGATTTGGGGATGAGGGAGCCATGCATACCAGGATAGGGATGAGGGGTGCCATGCATACCAAGATTGGGGATGAAGGGTGCCATGCATACTAGGATTGGGGAAGAGGGAGCCATGCATAACAGGATTGGAGATGAGGGGGCCATGCATACCAGGATAAGGATGAAGTGTGCCATGCATACCAGGATAGGGATGAGGGGTACCATACATACCAGGATTGGGCATGAGGGAGCAATGCATACCAGGATAGGGATGAGGGGTACCATACATACCAGGATAAGGAGGTTGGGTGCCATGCATACCATGATTTGGGGATGAGGGAGCCATGCATACCAGGATAGGGATGAGGGGTGCCATGCATACCAAGATTGGGGATGAAGGGTGCCATGCATACCGGGGTTGGGGATGAGGGGTGCCATGCATACCGGGATTGGGGATGAGGGGTGCCATGCATACCAGGACTGGGGATGAGGGGTGCCATGCATACCAGAATTGGGGATGAGGGGTGCCATGCATACCGGGATTGGGGATGAGGGGTGCCATGCATACCAGTATGGGGATGAGGAGTGCCATGCATACCAGGATTGTGGGGTGAAGGAGCAATGCATACCAGGATTGGGGATGATGGGTACCATGCATACCAGGATAGGGATGAGGGGTACCATACATACTAGAATAGGGATGAGGGGTACCATACATACCAGGATAGGGATGAGGGGTACCATGTATACCAGGATTGGGGAAGAGGGGTACCATGTATACCAGGATTGGGGATGAGGGGCCCATGCATACCAGGATAGGGATGAGGAGTGCCATGCATACCAGAATAGGGATGAGGGGTACAATACATACCAGGATTGGAATGCGGGGTACCATGCATACCAGGATGAGGGATGGGAATCCATGCATACCAGGATGAGGGATTGGGTGCCATGCATTCCAGGCTGAGGGGTACCATACATACTAGAATAGGGATGAGGGGTACCATACATACCAGGATTGGAATGAGGGGTACCATACATACCAGGATAGGGATGAGGGGTACCACGTAAGCCAGGATTAGGGCTGAGGGGTACCATGTATATCAGGATTGGGGATGAGGGACCCATGCATACGAGGATAGGGATGAGGAGTGCCATGCATACCAGGATGGGGATGAGGAGTGCCATGCATACCAGGATTGGGGATGAGGGGTACCATGCATACAAGGATTGGGGATGAGGGGTGCCATGCATACTAGGATTGGGGATGAGGGAGCCATGCATAACAGGATTGGAGATGAGGGGGCCATGCATACCAGGATAAGGATGTGGTGTGCCATGCATACCAGGATAGGGATGAGGGGTACCATACATACCAGGATTGGGGATGAGGGAGCCATGCATACCAGGATAGGGATGAGGGGTACCATACATACCAGGATAAGGAAGTTGGGTGCCATGCATACCATGATTTGGGAATGAGGGAGCCATGCATACCAGGATGGGGATGAGGGGTGCCATGCATACCAAGATTGGGGATTAGGGGTGCCATGCATACCGGGATTGGGGATGAGGGGTGCCATGCATACCGGGATTGGGGATGAAGGGTGCCATGCATACCGGGATTGAGGATGAGGGGTGCCATGCATACCAGGATTGGGGATGAGGGGTGCCATGCATACCAGAATTGGGGATGAGGGGTGCCATGCATACCGGGATTGGGGATGAGGGGTGCCATGCATCCCGGGATTGGGGATGAGGGGTGCCATGCATACCGGGATTGGAGATGAGGGGTGCCATGCATACCAGGATTGGGGATGAGGGGTGCCATGCATACCGGGATTGGTGATGAGGGGTGCCATGCATACCAGTATTGGGGATGAGGGGTGCCATGCATACCGGGATTGGTGATGAGGGGTGCCATACATACCGGGATTGGGGATGAGGGTGCCATGCATACCAGGATTGGGGATGAGGGGTGCCATGCATACCGGGATTGGGGATGAGGGGTGCCATGCATACCGGGATTGGGGATGAGGGGTGCCATGCATACCGGGATTGGGGATGAGGGGTGCCATGCATACCAGGATTGGGGGTGAGGGGTGCCATGCATACCTGGATGTGGGTGAGGGGCCCATGCATACCAGGAAGGCATACCATGCATACCAGGATTGGGGATGAGGAGTGCAACGCATACCAGGAGTGGGGGTGAGGGGTGCCATGCATACCAGGATTGGGGATGAGGGGTGCCATGCCTTCCAGGATTGGGGTTGAGGGGTGCCATGCCTTTCAGGATTGGGGTTGAGGGGTGCCATGCATACGAGGATTGGGGATGAGGGGTGCCATGCCTTCCAGGATTGGGGTTGAGGGGTGCCATGCATACCAGGATTGGGGATGAGGGGTGCCATGCCTTCCAGGATTGGGTTTGAGGGGTGCCATGCATACCGGGATTGGGGATGAGGGCTGCCATGCATACCGGGATTGGTGATGAGGGGTGCCATGCATACTGGTTTTGGGGATGAGGGGTGCCATGCATACCGGGATTGGGGATGAGGGGCGCCATGCATACCGGGGTTGGGGATGAGGGGTGCCATGCATACCGGGATTGGGGATGAGTGGTGCCATGCATACCAGGATTGGGGATGAGGGGTGCCATGCCTTCCAGGATTGGGTTTGAGGGGTGCCATGCATACCGGGATTGGGGATGAGGGCTGCCATGCATACCGGGATTGGTGATGAGGGGTGCCATGCATACTGGTTTTGGGGATGAGGGGTGCCATGCATACCGGGATTGGGGATGAGGGGCGCCATGCATACCGGGGTTGGGGATGAGGGGTGCCATGCATACCGGGATTGGGGATGAGGGGTGCCATGCATACCAGGATTGGGGATGAGGGGTGCCATGCATACCAGAATGGGGGTGAGGGGTGCCATGCATACCAGGATGTGGGTGAGGGGGCCATGCATGCCAGGATGAGGGATACCATGCATACCAGGATTGGGGATGAGGAGTGCTACGCATACCAGGATTGGGGGTGAGGGGTGCCATGCATACCAGGATTGGGGTTGAGGGGTGCCATGCATACAAGGATTGGGGTTGAGGGGTGCCATGCCTTCCAGGATTGGGGTTGAAGGGTGCCATGCATGCCAGGATTGGGGATGAGGGGTGCCATGCATACCAGGAATGTGGGTGAGGGGTGCCATGCATACCAGGATTGAGGGCGAGGGGTGTCATGCATACCAGGATTGGGGATGAAGGGTGCCATGCATACTAGGATTGGGGGTGAGTGGTGCCTTGCATACCAGGATTGGGGGTGAGGGGTGCCATGCATACCAGGATGGGGATGAAGGGTGCCATGCATACTAGGAGAGGATGGTGGGGACAGAAGGGGGGCAGCACAAATACCAGGATGGGGGCAGCACAAATACCAGGAAGGGGGCAGCACATACCAGCATGGGAGACCATATACCAATAAAAATGCTCGCCACCCGGGCGTAGAACGGGTTCAATAGCTAGTATATATACAGTACAGACCAAAAGTTTGGACACACCTTCTCATTTAAAGATTTTTCTGTATTTTCATTACTATGAAAATTGTACATTCACACTGAAGGCATCAAAACTATGAATTAACACATGTGAAATTATATACTTAACGAAAAAGTGTGAAACAACTGAAAATATGTCTTATATTCTAGGTTCTTCAAATTAGCCACCTTTTGCTTTGATGACTGCTTTGCACACTCTTGGCATTCTCTTGATGAGTCACCGGAAATTGTTTTCACTTCACAGGTGTGCCCTGTCAGGTTTAATAAGTGGGATTTCTTTGCCTTGTAAATGGGGTTGGGACCATCAGTTGTGTTGCGTAGAAGTCAGGTGGATACACAGCTGATAGTCCTACTGAATAGACTGCTAGAATTTGTATTATGGCAAGAAAAAAGCAGCTAAGTAAAGAAAAACGAGTGGCCATTACTTTAAGAAATGAAGGTCAGTCAGTCCGAAAAATTGGGCAAACTGTGAATGTGTCCCCAAGTGCAGTTGCAAAAACCATCAAGCGCTACAAAGAAATTGGCTCACATGAGGACCGCCCCAGGAAAGGAAGACCAAGTGTCATCTCTGCTTCTGAGGATAAGTTTATCCGAGTCACCAGCCTCAGAAATCGCAGGTTAACAGCAGCTCAGATTAGAGACCAGGTCAGTGCCACACAGAGTTCTAGCAGCAGACACATCTCTACAACAACTGTTAAAAGGAGACTTTGCGCAGCAGGCCTTCATGGTACAATAGCTGCTAGGAAACCAATGCTAAAGACAGGCAACAAGCAGAAGAGACTTGTTTGGGCTAAAGAACACGAGGAATGGACATTAGACTAGTGGAAATCTGTGCTTTGGTCTCATGAGTTCAAATTTGAGATCTTTGGTTCCAGCCACCGTGCCTTTGTGCGACGCAGAAAAGATGAACGGATGGACTCTACATGCCTTGTTCCCACCATGAAGCATGGAGGAGGAGGTGTGATGGTGTGGGGGTGCTTTTCTGGTGACACTGTTGGGGATTTATTCAAAATTGATGGCATACTGAACCAGCATGGCTACCACAGCATCTTGTAGCGGCATGCTATTCCATCCGATTTGCGTGTAGTTGGACCATCATTTATTTTTCAACATGACAATGACCCCAAACACACCTCCAGGCTGTGTAAGGGCTATTTGATCAAGAAGGAGAGTGATGGGGTGCTATGCCAGAAGACCTGGCCTCCACAGTCACCAGACCTGAACCCAATCGAGATGGTTTGGGGTGAGCTGGACCGCAGAGTGAAGGCAAAAGGGCAAAAAGGTGCTAAGCATCTCTGGGAACTCCTTCAAGATTGTTGGAAGACCATTTCCGGTGACTACCTCTTGAAGCTCATCAAGAGAATGCCAAGAGTGTGCAAAGAAGTCATCAAAGCAAAAGGTGGCTACTTTGAAGAACCTAGAATATAAGACATATTTTCAGTTGTTTCACACTTTTTTGTTAAGTATATAATTCCACATGTGTTAATTCATAGTTCTGATGCCTTCAGTGTGAATGTACAATTTTCAAAGTCATGAAAATACAGAAAAATTTTTAAATGAGAAGGTGTGTCCAAACTTTTGGTCTGTACTGTATATCCAACTGAACTAAAACTGCTACTGAGGACTAATCCAGCTGCATATATTCAGTGGTGATAGCAGGAATCAGGCAGGCAGGCAGTGTATGTGGCAGACTGCTGTGTGTTACGCTCACGCCCGGACTGTTTGGCGTGAGCGTGGTTAGTTGTCCCACTGGGCCACGAACCGAGGAGTGCCTGGAGGGGCGTGACTAGGGGCCTCGCCAGATCCGACCACGGACGCACGGCGGCTTAATCGACTCCGTGGTCTGAGGAGGGACGTGGAAGGTGGCCCAGGTGCTACTCCAGGTCAGACCCCGGTCACACAGCTGTTGACCCACACCGGGGAATGCAGGAACGGGCAGGTTTGGCTGGTATGCAGACAGACGCGTACTGGCAGGCATGGCTGGTATGTAGACAGGCGGGTACTGGCAGGCACAGCTAGAATACAGACAGGTGGGTACTGGCAGGCACGGCTGGTATACAGACAGGCGGGTACTGGCAGGTAGGTAAACAGGCTAGATAGGGACCAGTACAGACTGGGATACAGGAACAGATTCGCAGGTGCAGAGGGGAAGTGGAGCAGGGCAGAGCCACTGTTGCGGAGGGTAAGTGGAGCAGGGCAGAGCAGAGCCGCAGGTGCGGAGGACGAGTGGAGCAGGGCAGAGCAGAGCAGAGCTACAGGTGCAGAGTGCAAGTGGAGCAGGGCAGAGCAGAGCCGCAGGTGTGGAGGGCAAGCAGAGGAGGGCAGAGCAGAGCCGCAGGTGCAGAGGAAAAGCGGAGCAGGGCAGAGCAGAGCAGAACCGTAGGTGCAGAGGACAAGTGGAGCAGGGCAGAGCAGAGCCGCAGGGGCGGAGGACAAGCAGAGCAGGGCAGAGCAGAGCAGAGCCACATGTGCGGAGGACAAGCAGAGCAGGGCAGAGCAAAGCAGAGCCGCAGGTGCAGAGGACAAGCGGAGCAGGGCAGAACAGAGCAGCAGGACAGGGCAGGGGTCTGTTCACATGGAACAGACAGGGAAACACAGGAAGATAGCTAGAACACAGGAGGTAGATACAGAGGCAGGGAAACGGGACAAGCAGAACCAGATACATACAAGGTACTTGCTATGTAGTAGCGAGTGGACACAAAACTCACAAACAGAAGTACAGAGACAACGAGTAGGAGTTAGGTACTGGTTCAGACACTGCAGGAAAAGGAAAGGATTGGACATAGAGACAAACAGGTAACGGGCTAGGACACAGTTCAGACAGGAACTGACACAGGAACAAGATACAGGAACGAGCCTGGGCATTCAGCCCCCAGGGTGGCAGAAATAGATTTGAAGTCACAGATACAGGTAACGGGCCTGGGTATTCAGCCCCCAGGGTGGCAGAAATAGGCAAGTTTCAAGGCAGGACCTGGCAACTCACAGTTGCACAGAACACACTGTAAGAAAGTGTTGCTTAGGCCCCTCCTACTGGGTGGAGGAGGTTTTAGTATCCAGTGACTCACAGCAATAGGCTGGGGATGCATTAGGACTGCACACACTATAACTTTAAGAATCAGGAAGTTCCAGAGCCGCCGACCTAAGCCAGCAGAGAAGAGACATGCACACAGCAAGTAGAGGAGCATAGTGCACAGCCTGGAATGGTAGGTAAGTTGGCGGTCTTGCATGGTGGGTAAGCCATGCCAGCATGCCGCCAGGGATGTTACAGTACCCCCCCTTTGCGCCCCTTTTTCTTCAAGCCTGCAAGGATTTTCTGCAGAGAACTTGGAGGCCGATCCTTCTCAATGGACTCCCAAGACTTCTCTTCAAGAAGACTACCTCTTCTGTCCACTAGAAGGAACGAGATAGGTCTCACCATCTTGGTGACTAGGATGCTTCCTCCCATCGAGCCATCCTCAGCATCAGATGAAGTGGACGAAGTACCAGGAACAGGACATAGGAAAGTCTCTCTCCATTTGTTATTATCGGGTAGCACGCCAATGGATTCAAGGGACAACTGGAGATCCTCCACCTATTTGGAGGGGTGCAGAGACTCGGGGGTAACCACCGCCTTGACGTACACTTTGCCAAGCTTACTGGATGAAGTGGGTGAAGTACCAGGAACAGGGTGTAGGAAAGTCTCTCTCCATTTTTTAACATCAGGTAGCACCCCGGAGGATTCAAAAGACAACTGGGGGTCCTCCGCCGGGTAGGAGGGGTGCAGAGACTTGGGGGTAGCAACCGCCTTGATGAACTTATTGCCAGACTTATTAGAGATGGAAGATCCTTGCTTCAAGACCATATCCAGTCTGGTCTCTGAGATGACTCGTCTACGAGGCGGGGCGGTACCTGAAGCCAGATCATTGCTACAATCGTCGAGAATGTGTGGGGACATTGCCTCCGCTTCCCTTCCTTCGGAGACTTCAGCGCACAGTGAGTCAGCAACTAGCAGATCTGGTGAAGAAGAAGAAGACATTGCTGACTGTCTTGAAGGTATGGGGACTGGACACCCCTTGTACCTCAGCAGTCCCCCAGGAAACACCACGCAGGATCTCCAGACCTGAGCGGGCACTAGAGCTCTCGGCTCTGGACAACCTGTGGGTAAACCAGACAGCACCTGGAATGTGAACTTCTTCATGTGTAAAGCTCCAATCTGGAGCTTAATTTGTACAGTCATATTTTGACTGTTTCTGAGTAGGGCTCGCCCTACCCCTGACAATGCCCAAACCGGATTCTGGAGTTGTCGGACGGGGATCAGACACCGACTCTTTACGGCTTTCAGCCCGAAACTTCCGGTTAATCCGAGACCTTCACATGCCACGGAGACAATCACGGTCATCTGTGGAGAGGAAACACTAACGCCAAGGGAAGCCTCTCCTACAGGCCTAATGCCTTGGGGCTCTCCAACCTTCGCTGGACAAAGACCATCAGGGTGTCCCAAACATCCGCAGCGTGTCCGCAATCCAATTCCGGCCTCTGCTTTGCCTGACGAACATGGTCAACCTTCATGGATTCTGTGCGGGTAGCTGCCTCTACAGGCTGGGGAACAGGAGGTCTTTGGGAGGACAGAACCTGACGTGACGGTTTACCTCTATGCCTTGCTCGTCTGGACTGCCTCTTAAGGTTGGGAAGGGAAGTATTCTGCGGAGCATTGTCATCCTCTGTGGATTCTGCGTGGGCAGCAGCCTCTTCAGGCTGGGGAACTGGTGGGCTACCTACACGCATCACCCATCTGGACTGCTCCAGGATATTGGGAAGGGAAGCATTAGCAGAAGATTCAGGGTTAGGGTCATCGAAGACCATTAGAAAGGCCACCAGGAAGGCCT
This sequence comes from Phyllobates terribilis, assembly GCF_046119375.1. Lineage (NCBI taxonomy): Eukaryota > Metazoa > Chordata > Amphibia > Anura > Dendrobatidae > Phyllobates > Phyllobates terribilis. Next base: position 1,032,227,909 of record NW_027362761.1, on the reverse strand, counting down.
GCAGTTCAGAGACTATAGGATCCCTTGCTTTCCATAGGGGGGTGATCCAATTCAAGGCATCACCCGCTAGGTAGGACATCAGAAATGCTACTTTAACTCAATCGGTGGGAAAATAGTGAGCATAGAATTTGAAATGCAGCATGCTTTGCTCCACAAACACACGGCTTTGTTTTGGATCCCCATAGTACCGTGGTGGATCCGCAGGAATGAGTGCTGATAGCTCCATTTTGGCTGGTGCATAAATTGCCTGGACCTCAGCTTGGGAAAAAAAAATTTCTTGGTGCATGTGTGGCACCCCAGGAGTCCGGTTGCCACAGTGGCATTGCCTTCCACACAAGGGGTGATGCCATGCCTGGAAGCAAGAAGGGGTCAGCTAATCAGGTTCACTAGCATACGACACTTTCCTGGCTCTAGACCAGCAAGGGGAGCTCCTCCCCTTAGCAACTAGAATCTGAAGGCGGGGTTAGTAAGAGGGAGTTGAGAGGAGTTGAAGACAGGACAGCGATGAGGAAAGACCTGGAGAAGGGAGCTGTGTACTAGCTCACCCCAGTGGGAAGCGCAGAAGAACCAAACACCGGAGTCCAAGGTTGTGGGGCACTGAAGGCCCAGCAGCAGAAACTGGAGGGCAGGAGACTGCAGGTCTCCTGGCCCCATCAGACGCCCGGAGGCTCAGCAGCACAATAGGGCCCAGCACCGCCACGTGGGAGCGACACTCCAGGAAGGCCCGAGCTGCCTGCCATACGGGTGAGGAGAAAGACGTTTTACGCAGGGACGAGGGCCACAGCATAGCTACAAGCAGCAGGTCCAAAGAGATTAGCGCAGAGGGAAGGCCTACAACTTTACCTGGCGAGGTGGATCCCCAACTTGCTTCTAGGCCACCCGGACCTCTACTACCAGCTAGTACCCGTGCCCCGGTCTGCTTAACAACCGCAAGTAAAGATGAGACGAAACCGCCATTAAGTTGTGGACTGTCATTATCTGCGCCATCACCTGCATTACACTGCACCAACCACATCTACCCTATAGTGTCACTACATTCTGCCCTGGAGCTAAAGCTCTGCCTGTGGAGAGCTGAACCAACTCTGCTGTGTCACCATCAGCTCCAGAGGATCTGCACCGCAGCGGCAGCTCCATATAGCCACATACCACAGGTAGCGTCACGAACATTATATATAAAAACTTTATTCCCCTTCTACCTTTCCCTTTAATTGACCGCCCTGGGTCATGGACCGGGTCACTGCTACCGTAACACCCCCAGCACCGACTGGCCCGGCTACCGAGTACCCCACGGCCCAAGGGGCACATCACATGTATTCGCCAGACAAGGATTCAAATGTCTCCGAGAGCGATCATGGCCTGAGCAAACTGTTATTCTCATGCCCGGACTGTTTGGCGTGAGCGTGGTTAGTGGTCCCACTGGGCCACGAACCAAGGAGCGCCTGGAGGGGCGTGACTAGGGGCCTCGCCAGATCTGACCACGGACGCACGGCAGCTTAATCAACTCCGTGGTCAAAGGAGGGAAGTGGGAGGTGGCCCAGGTGCTACTCCAGGTCAAACCCCGGTCACACAGCTGTTAACCCACACCGGGGAATGCAGGAATGGGCAGGTTTGGCTGGTATGCAGACAGACAGGAACTGGCAGGCACAGCTGGTATGTAGACAGGCAGGTACTGGCAGGCACGGCTAGTATACAGACAGGCAGGTACTGGCAGGCACGGCTGGTATACAGACAGGCGGGTACTGGCAGGTAGGTAAACAGGCTGGATAGGGACCAGTACAGACTGGGATACAGGAACAGATCCGCAGGTGCGGAGGGGAAGTGGAGCAGGGCAGAGCCGCAGGTGCGGAGGGCAAGCGGAGCAGGGCAGAGCAGAGCAGAGCCGCAGGTGCAGAGGACAAGCGGAGCAAGGCAGAGCAAAGCAGAGCCGCAGGTGCGGAGGATGAGCGGAGCAGGGCAGAGCAGAGCCGCAGGTGCAGAGGACAAGCGGAGCAGGGCAGAGCTGAGCAGAGCCGTAGGTGCAGAGGACAAGCGGAGCAGGGCAGAGCAGAGCTGCAGGGGCGAAGGACAAGTGGAGCAGGGCAGAGCAGAGCAGAGCTGCAGGTGCGGAGGACAAGCAGAGCAGGGCAGAGCAAAGCAGAGCCGGAGGTGCAGAGGACAAGCGGAGCAGAGCAGAGCCGCAGGTGCAGGCAGACAGGACAGGGGTCTGTTCACATGGAACAGACAGGGAAACACAGGAAGATAGCTAGAACACAGGAGGTAGATATGGAGGCAGGGAAATGGGACAAGCAGAACCAGATACATACAAGGTACTTGCTATGTAGTAGCGAGTGGACACAAAACTCACAAACAGAAGTACAGAGACAACGAGTAGGAGTTAGGTACTGGTTCAGACACTGCAGGAAAAGGAAAGGATCGGACATAGAGACAAACAGGTAACGGGCTAGGACATAGTTCAGACAGGAACTGACACAGGACCGAGATACAGGAACGAGCCTGGGCATTCAGCCCCCAGGGTGGCGGAAATAGACTTGAAGTCACAGATACAGGTAACGGGCCCGGGTACTCAGCTCCCAGGGTAGCGGAAATAGGCAAGATTCAGGACAGGACCTGGCAACTCACAGTTGCACAGAACACACTGTACGAAAGTGTTTCTCAGGCCCCTCCTACTGGGTGGAGGAGGTTTAAGTATCCAGTGACTCACAGCAATAGGCTGGGGATGCATCAGGACTGCGCACACTGTAACTTTAAGAATCAGGAAGTTCCAGCGCCGTCGCCCTAAGTCAGCAGAGAAGAGACATGCACACAGCAAGTAGAGGAGCATAGTGCACAGCCTGGACAGGTAGGCAGGTTGGCGGTCTTGCATGGTAAGAGATGATAAGCCATGCCAGCACGCCGCCAGGGATGTTATACTGTGTATATAGTGCAAGAGGGTACATTGAACGCTCCTGCTGCTGCTGCTGTTTTTACAGATATTTGTAGACATAGCCCCAGATATCAGGGGCCAGGGAAAAAGTTTTTTTGATCTTAATCATGGTTATTTTCTTAAAAAGCAATCCAGAGTACCCCATTTTTCTGCTCCATTTGCTTGTTCTCACTGCAGAATAAAGCCAGATCTGTTCCATATTTCAGTGATAAAAATCCAGAAATTTAAACTGAGCGTGGAAAATATTAGCCTCCTTTTCCATTCTGTTGCAGTGTGTCGGTCAAGCTATTCGCACTAGTTGTCTGTGAAGAATAGTATTAGTAAATTACATGCCTTCTATTTAAAACCGTGGTTCTCTGTCAGACATATCACCTATAAGAGTGTTCCAAAATCTAACATTTCTTCCATTTTCATTCCGTTGCAGTGTGTCGGTCAAGCTATACACACTAGTTGTCTGTGAAAAATAGTATTAGTAAATTACAGACCTTCTATTTAAAACCGTGGTTCTCTATCAGACATAAAACCTATAAGAGAGTTCCAAAATCAGACATTTCTTCCATGTTCATTTTGTTGCAGTGTGTCGGTCAAGCTATTCACACTAGGGTGTCCTGAAGAATAGTATTAGTAAATTACAGGCCTGCTATTTAAAACCGTGGTTCTCTGTCAGATATATCACCTATAAGAGTGTTCCAAAATCTAACATTTCTTCCATTTTCATTCCGTTGCAGTGTGTCGGTCAAGCTATTCACACTAGCTGTCTGTGAGGAATAGTATTAGTAAATTACAGGCTTGCTATTTAAAATTGTGGTTCTCTGTCAGACGTATCACATATAACTGCGTTCCAGAATCAGTCATTTCTCAAGAACGTGGAAAATATTGTCCTCCATCAAAAATGGGCAAGGTGAGTTGCAAGGGACGGGGAAGTGGATGTGATGGTGATGGTGCATGCAGAGGCTGAAGCCGAAGACGTAGCCGTGGGCAAGCTGAAATTGTGCCACAAATAACACTCACGTCTTGTCGCTCGACCTTCCTGTCCCAATTACTAGGGGACTGAAGAACACCACTATTGAACCCAGAGCAGTGTCAAAAGGTTATTGGTTGGATAGCAGATAATGCTTCCAGTCACTCGGCCACCACCACCTCCACCCTGTCTTCCACACGGTCAAGTCTCAGTAGCCATGAGTCTGGACCGCATATTCCTCATCCTGATCCTCCTTCCTCCAACCATGCCGAGCCGGAAACAACTGATCCCACACTTGGACACTCAGAAGAGCTATTCACTTTTCCATTTGTAGATTCGGGCCTCTCGCCTGGCCAGCTTCAAGCGAGTCAAGAGGAGAACGCGTGTAGCGATGCCCAAATATTGGAGCAGCCACGGTCACACGAAGGCGACTGTGGGAAAGTGCAATCACTGTCGCAAGAGGTGGATGATGATGAGACACAATTGCCAGAAAGTCAGTAGGAGGACGAGGGTGCGGAAGTGGAAGATGAGGTGGTGGTTGATATAGTAACTGACCCAACCTGGCAGAGGGACATACAGAGCGAGGACAGCAGCACACAGGGGAATGGAGGCATAGCACCACAACAGGCAGGAAGAAGCAGTGTGGTAGCCACAGAAACATGGCAGGAAAGTGTTCCTCGCAACGCCAACACGACGAAAGTTGCCAGTACAACTGTTAGGTCTTCCCGAGTCTGGTTATTTTTTAAAGAGTGCAGATAACCCCAAAAAGGCCATTTGCACCACCTGCCAGGCCAGCATCAGCAGGGGTAGGAAAACTAGCATCCTGACTAGAGATGAGCGTTGTTCTACTCGAACTGTTCGCCAATCTCAAATTCGAGCTGTTTTGGGCGGTGTTCGAGCCGTTCGGCGAACACGAACAATTTGAGAAAAATTCGGCTGTTCGAGGTTATGTTCGATAACTGTTCGTGCACCAAAATCATAACTGGATTTTTTCTCAGTAATGATGAAAATTAATGTTAATACGCAGTTTGAGTGTACAGCGGGGTGGGGGGAGGGGCAGGGGATGGATCTCTGCAGGAACAATGAAGATCTCCATTTTTTTTTTCTCTTTCCCGCATTTACAGTGGGGAGGTGCAATCTGTCAGCCTATCAGCAGCGCACACACGGAGCGAAGTGCTTTTTTTCACACAAGCAAGGGCATGTGTCATTGGCAGTGTATGTCACATGTCCTTGCCCTATAAGACCAAGCCATTTTCCCCGTCGCCACCATTTTCTCACTGCTGCAGCTGCGTGTTAGACGGCACCGCTGTTGCTGTGTGCGCTATACCTTGTTAATTTCAAGCCAATTTTCTCACAAATCTACAGATAGCTTGGGAGTAGGGAATAGTTGTGATTGCAGTCCTTTCAAGGACTAGGTTACAGCATTTCCTACGACTTTTATCAGGCAGGTCTGTGCTCTTAAATAGATAGATTGTGGGAGTAAAGACTAATTGTAATTGGAGTCCTTTTCAGGACTAGGTTACATCAGTTCCTATCAGTTTTTGCCAGGCAGGTCTGTGCCAGTGCTGTGCAAGTTTTTTTCACAGCATTTGGCTGAATCTAGCAAAGCTAATCCTTTTTGGCCTATTGTAGAGTGTGTTAGTCAGTGGAGTAGCCTATCTGTGTTGCAAGATATACCACCTGTGTATAGAATACCAATTTTTTTACTTCACCTAGTGAAGTAAAATCTTTTGGGCATAGCATCATTCTATTAGTCCATCTATACTGACCTCCATCAGGTTGCAAATTGAATATAATTTTTTTCTGCATCTAGCTCTGAAAAAATATTGGGCTTCTAGCTGTGTGTGGGACTTGTTGTATTAGTCCATCTATACTGACCTCCATCAGGTTGCAAACTGCATATATTTTTTTCTTCATCTACCTCTGAAAAAATATTGGGCTTCTAGCTGTGTGTGGGACTTGTTCTATTAATCCATCTATACAGACCTCCATCAGGTTGCAAACTGAATATATTTTTTTCTGCATCTACCTCTGAAAAAATATTGGGCTTCTAGCTGTGTGTGGGACTTGTTCTATTAATCCATCTATACAGACCTCCATCAGGTTGCAAACTGAATATATTTTTTTCTGCATCTACCTCTGAAAAAATATTGGGCTTCTAGCTGTGTGTGGGACTTGTTGTATTAGTCCATCTATACTGAACTCCATCAGGTTGCAAACTGAATATATTTTTTTCTGCATCTACCTCTGAAAAAATATTGGGCTTCTAGCTGTGTGTGGGACTTGTTGTATTAGTCCATCTATACAGACCTCCATCAGGTTGCAAACTGAATATATTTTTTTCTGCATCTACCTCTGAAAAAATATTGGGCTTCTAGCTGTGTGTGGGACTTGTTGTATTAGTCCATCTATACTGACCTCCATCAGGTTGCAAACTGAATATATTTTTTTCTGCATCTACCTCTGAAAAAATATTGGGCTTCTAGCTGTGTGTGGGACTTGTTCTATTAATCCATCTATACAGACCTCCATCAGGTTGCAAACTGAATATATTTTTTTCTGCATCTACCTCTGAAAAAATATTGGGCTTCTAGCTGTGTGTGGGACTTGTTGTATTAGTCCATCTATACTGACCTCCATCAGGTTGCAAACTGAATATATTTCTTTCTGCATCTACCTCTGAAAAAATATTGGGCTTCTAGCTGTGTGTGGGACTTGTTCTATTAATCCATCTATACAGACCTCCATCAGGTTGCAAACTGAATATAATTTTTTTCTGCATCTAGCTGTGAAAAAATATTGGGCTTCTAGCTGTGTGTGGGACTTGTTGTATTAGTCCATCTATACTGACCTCCATCAGGTTGCAAACTGCATATATTTTTTTCTTCATCTACCTCTGAAAAAATATTGGGCTTCTAGCTGTGTGTGGGACTTGTTCTATTAATCCATCTATACAGACCTCCATCAGGTTGCAAACTGAATATATTTTTTTCTGCATCTAGCTCTGAAAAAATATTTGGCCTTCTAGCAGTGTGTGGGACTTTCTCTATTAGTCCATCTATACTGACCTCCATCAGGTTGCAAATTGAATATAATTTTTTTCTGCATCTAACCCAGCCAATAGTTTTGGCCTAATACCACAGTTTGGCCACTCAGCTCTGCTCGGTTCCCATCCATTGTTTTTTTGTGCAAACAACTCCAGAGTTGTTAATTAGTTAACCACCAAAATGAGTGGAAAAAGGCCTGCTGCTGGTGGAAAGGGGAATAGGCGTGTTGGGAAGGGGAAAAAAGGTTGTGTCCGTGGGGTAGGTGTTAAAGCAACAGTAACATCTGCAGAAGAAAGACCATCTTCCAGCCAAACTAAAATGTCTACTTCTTTTAGCGGACAATGTGATAAGATCCCTTTCTTACGGCCACGCCAATCGCTACAAATTCCAGATGAGGCACAAAAACAGCAGGTGCTTCAACGGATATCAAGTGCTCCTTTAAGTGGGCACTCCTCCACATCAACTTCTACATCACAAATACTCCAGTCCTCAAAGGTGTCACCCCAATCGCACTTGCTTCCTCACAGCTCCCAAATCTCCAGCTGCCCATCTGAGTATGAGGTAGAACAGATGGTTGAGTCTGCAGAGCTGTTTACTCATACTATAGCCTGGGAATCAGAAGTCGACTCCAGCGCTTCTGTGAATCCAGACGAGGAAATGATCTGCACTGATGCCCAGAATCTTTATGAGTCGGATCCAGGACCAGACGCAGAAGGTTCTGACCATAATGTAGACCCTCATTCCCAAACTGTAACTCCTGTTGGTGGAGACAATGAGGAAGACGATGATAAGACTCAAATACCTGATTGGAGCGACAACTTTAGTTTTTTGTCAGGGCAGGAACAGGTTGGCTCTGAGGACGACGGGTGTGATAACGCACAGGGTGATGATGATGAGGTTAGAGATCCCACTTACTGTCAACCCACAGACAGCCAAGAGATGAGGACAGCAGAGGAGGTGGAGGAAGATGCTAGTGACGACGAGGTCAGGTTGCGCCTTCCTGGACAGAGACGTAGTACTGGAAGCACGTCAACAACTGCATCCTCAAACACAACTCTGCCTCTCACCACAAGTCGTGGTGGCTCTTCAGGTCGCATGGGTGCTAAGCCTTGCATAGCCTGGGCATTTTTTCAGATCGATAAAGATGACCCAACTCGTGTTATCTGTAACATTTGTCAGCAAAAGCTAAGTAGAGGCCAAAAAATACATAGTTTGAGTACTTCATGCATGAACCGGCACATGGACATGAAGCATAAGTTGCAGTGGGAAGCTCAGTGTACTACAATGCGGCCTAGCCGGCCGGGCCAACCACCGTCTGCCATATCTTGTGCATCTGCGGCCTCTTCATCCTCTGTGACTGGGGGGACAGCAGTCACACCTGTTTTGGGGCGCAGACCTGCCACCTCTTTACCCGCAACAGCCAGCGTGATTGGCAGGTCATCATTTTCTTTGGAGGTGGTAACACCAGCTGGTGTTGAGCGCTGTCCGACATCGATAGCACCACCTTTGGATCAAGGCAACCTAACATGTCCGCCTGCATCTTCCTCACAGACCGGCAGTTTGCCGGGGACACCCTTATCAACCCCGTCTAAGCACAATAGCCAGCCCTCGGTCCCTCAGATGTGGACAAGTAAAAGACCATTTCCTCCTAGCCATGAGAAAGCTAAGAGGTTGAATTTCACCATCTGCAAGTTCTTGGCTACAGAAATGCTGCCTTTCCGCCTGGTGGACACAGAGGATTTTCGAGACCTTATGTCCGTCGCAGTGCCCCAGTACCAGATGCCCAGTCGGCACTACTTCTCAAAGAAAGGTGTGCCTGCGCTCCACCAGCATGTCGCACACAACATCACCGCTTCTTTGAGAAACTCTGTGTGTGACAGGGTGCATTTCACCACAGACATTGGACGAGTAGGCATGGACAGGGGCGTTACATGTCGCTGACTGGGCACTGGGTAACTATGGTGACAGCAGGACAAGGGGCTGCTGTCCAAGTCTTGCCGTCCCCACGAGTTGTGCGTCAATCCTCTTTATGTCAAAGTTCCTCCACTGCTTCTGCCTCCTCAACCTCCTCTCGGTCTTCCACCTGCACCCAAAGCCTGTCTGGTCATGCCACAAGCTTTCTAACTGCGCAGAAGGGATCCTGCACACCTCCTTACTATGCTGGCAGTAGGGCTCAACGTCATCAGGCGGTTTTTACATTGAAATGTCTGGGAAATGTGAGTCACACAGCTGAGGAGTTGTGGTCAGCTCTGGAGAACCAATTTCATGAATGGTTGTCTCCACTGGACCTGAAACCAGGGTAGGCCGTGTGCGACAATGCTGCAAACTTGGGTGCGGCCCTTCGCCGGGGCAATGTCACACACGTGCCTTGTATGGCTCACGTGTTGAACCTGGTTGTCCAGCAATTTTTAGCCCACTATCCCAGACTAGATGGCCTTCTGCAGAGGGCACGGTCGCTGTGTGCTCACTTTCGCCGTTCGCATCCCGCAGCTCAGCGACTTACATCTCTACAGAAGTCGTTGGGCCTGCCACTTCACCGGCTAAAATGCGATGTGCCTACCCGGTGGAATTCAACTCTGCACATGTTGCAGCGACTGTGGCAGCACCGACAAGCCCTGGTGCAATACGTTCTGACGTATAGCCTGGGCTAACGAGATCCAGAGGTGGGGCAAATCACGCTGGAGGAGTGGTCTCAGATCAGGGACCTATGCACCCTTCTGCACAGTTTTGAAATGGCGACGAAGATGTTTAGTGCTGACGATGCCATTATCAGCATGACTATTCCGGTGATTTACATGCTGGAGCACATGTTAAACAGAATTCGGAGTCAGGTGGTGGCACAAGAGGAGGTGGAGGAAGTAGAGGAGGAGGAGTTGTATGCGGAAGGGCTAACATCTGCAAGGTCCAGACGGTCGGCAGCACCAAGGTGGCAGGCATGTGAGGGTGGGGGAGATGGTTTTACCAGGGCGCATGGTAGCAGCCAAACTAGTGAGGAAGGTGCAGGAGCCCAGGAAGAAGTGGAGGACGAACTGATGGAAGACTCATCAGATGAGGGAGACCTTGATCACATTTCTGTTGTGCGAGGTTGGGGGGAGAGGACAGAGGAAGGAAGCATGATTGTTACCTCGCCACCAACACAACAGGGACTTGGTGCTCCTGGATGCGCAACACACATGAGTGCCTTCTTGCTGCACTACCTGCAACATGACCCTCGAATTGTGAGAATTAGAAATAATCCTGACTACTGGGTTGCCACACTGTTAGATCCCCGGTACAAAAGTAAATTTGCAGAAATTATTCCTGCCATAGAAAGGGATGCACGCATGCAGGAGTATCAGCAGAGACTGTTGCAGAATCTTACATGTGCTTTTCCACAAAATACCAGTGGTGCATGTAGTGAATCTCACAGTTCCAACTTGCCAACCGTTGTCTGTATGGAGTTGTTCAATAAAGGGCCCAAAATTAAGATAACATAGATGGGAGAGGTCTCTATGAATAGGAATTTCTAAGTATTTGATACCCTGTGAGGGCCAGGCAAAGGGAAAGTTGGACTGGATGGAATCCTATATGGATTTGGGGAGGGAGACATCGAGGGCCTCAGACTTCGCTGCATTGATTTTAAAATTTGACCATGTAACAAAGTGATCTATTTCAGCCATAACAGCATGGATGGATATATGTGATTGAGTGATATATACTAGGACATCATCAGCAAATAGAGAGCACTTGTACTCGGTGCCTCCCACCTCAATCCACCTAATATTGGGGTTATGGCGAATTGATGAGAGCAGGTGCTCCGTCACTAGGATGTATAAGAGAGGGGACAGAGAACATCCCTGCCTTGTCCCATTGGTGATTGTGAAAGGTGATGAAAATGTTCTGACGCGCCCCCTGGGCCTTGGGACACCCGGAGCCGGACCCTTTTTGGTGGATGCTGGTGGTTGTAGTCTCCGTGGCGGCAACCCGGTTCCGTGGCTCAGGGCGGTCAAACCAGTGGCGGAACTATTTATGTGGTTTTGATGTTTAAATGTCCGACTACGCCACCCGTGGATTGCGGTCAGAGTGAACCGTCGCTCCAGGGCAGACCGCTGAGGCTGGTGTTGTGGGTGCAGCAGAGCGTAGCATAACTCCCCACGGGAGGAGTATAGCCTCAGGGCAGTGTATGCGGAGGATGGGGGTGATGGTGCAGGGCAGCAGCAGTAATGACACGGAGTCAGTGATGCAGTCCAGGGCCTTTACTCACAGTTCTTATTATCCAGACCACGTCTGCAGGTAACGGCTGCCCACGTCGTACTGTGCTCACCAGGTGAGGGGCTCAGACTGTTAGAACCTTGCTGTTAGGTTTTTTTTCCTTTGCTGGTCACATGACCTTGTTGGCCTATTTAATCCTGCTCCGCCCTTCTGGCTTTGCTGGACTTCATTGTATATCTACTTTCTAGCTAGCCTGTGCTCTGTATCTAACTCTGTTAGTTTGCTTGGTCTACGGACCTCTATGTTCTATCTATTTTGTTTGTTCGTCTGTCTGCTACTATTTCTGTTAGGAGGTGTCCCATATTCCTCCCAGTCCTTAGTACTTGTAGGGATTCCCTCCTCACATCTATAGGTCTCCGTACAGACTAGATTAGGACTTTAGCAGGTCTGATCGCAGGATCAGGTTCCCTGTTACATCGTAGGGATTCAGCTGAGTCTTATAGTAGGGACAGATCTCCTCTCTTTCCTTAGCTTTGGTAGCAGAACATAACAGTAAGTCCAGCCTGCAAATTCTCTAAGGAAAGATTTTTTTTTTTTTTTTTTTTTTGTTCCATCATGGTGTCGGTTCAGGATTTGGCTAAACACCTGCAGGGACTCTCTCTGGAAGTGGCCGAGCTCCGTCAGCACGTGAGTAACTGTCCTGGAGCATATTTCTTGGAGCCTAAGGTATGTTTGCCGGATTTATTTTTTGGTGAACATCGAGAATTTTTTTCATTTAAAAATGCTTGCTTATTGTATTTTCGTTTGAGACCCAAGTCCTCTGGGGATGAATCCCAGCGCGTAGGGTTCATAATGTCACTTTTGCGCAAAGAGCCTCAGGAGTGGGCCTTTTCTTTGCAACCTAGTGATACATGCTTCAGATCAGTGGATAGTTTTTTTTCTGCTTTAGGACTATTATATGATGATCCTGACCGTGTGGCATCAGCTGAGACTGAGTTGAGACGTTTAAAACAAGGATCAGGTAATGTCGAAAAATATTGTACTCATTTTCGTCGTTGGTCCACTCAAACAGGGTGGAACGATTCTGCTCTGAAAAGTCTATTTCTTGCTGGGCTCAGTGAAAGGGTTAAAGACCTGCTAATTGCTTATCCTACACCTGAGGATTTGCAACAGGCTATGCAATTAGCTATACGGGTGGATAGAAGACTGCGTGCTAGGGTTAATGAGAGCAAATCCTCTGCTATGTCAGTTTCTGGTTATGATAATGTGTGTACTAACAGTGGTGAACCGATGGAGATTGGATCGGTGGCACCTCGCTCTCAAGAAAAAGACCGTCGTTTTTCAGAAGGCTTGTGTTTCTATTGCGGAAAATCTGGTCATTTGATTAAAGGCTGTGAGCTTCGTATGAAGAAAGAAAAAAAAATGGTCAGTCACGCCCGTATTGCCTGTTTAAATTCCAAGGGTATATTTTTAGCTGCTTCCACGATTGCTCAGGAAAAATTAATGGAATTTCGGGTGTTTGTTGATTGCGGGTCTACACTGAATGTAATTGATGGGGGATTCGTGGAAAAACTCAATTTAAAACCTGAACCTTTATCATCCCCCATTGCTGTGGTTTCTGTGGATGGCTCCCCTTTGAAGAATATTACTCTCAAGGTCAGTGAATTTCCTCTCACTATTAATGGTGTTCACCATGAGAAATTGGATTTGGTAGTGTTGAATAACTTGCCTTCTCCAGTAATATTGGGTTTGCCCTGGTTAAAATTTCACAATCCTGTACTGGATTGGTCTACCAGTGAAATTAAATCCTGGAGCCATAAATGTTATGACAAGTGTTGTAACGGGCGTATTGCAGCTTTGGATAGGGGAGAATTGCCTGTTCCTATTCAGGATTTTTGGAGAGTTTTTTCTGAGAAGGAATCGCAGGTTTTGCCTCCCCATAGAGACTATGATTGTTCTATTGAATTTGTCCCTGGAGCGACTCTTCCTAAAAGTCGTTTATTTAACCTTACCATTCCTGAGAGGAAGGCTTTGGAGGAATACATACAGACAAGTTTGGCCGCCGGTCACATTAGGCCCTCTAAGTCTCCTGTGGCGGTTGGATTTTTTTTTGTAAAAAAAAAGGACGGCGGTTTACGTCCTTGTCTGGATTTTCGTGAGATTAACAAAATTACGGTACGCAATCCTTACCCACTGCCATTGATTCCTGATCTGTTTAACCAGTTATTGGGGGCCAAGTGGTTCTCTAAAATTGACCTTAAGGGGGCATACAATCTGTTGCGCATGAAGGAGGGTGATGAATGGAAGACTGCTTTTAACACTCCTGTGGGTCATTTTGAGAATCTGGTTATGCCTTTTGGTCTTACTAATGCTCCTGCATTTTTTCAGAATCTGATTAATGACATCCTTAGACCTTTGATCGGTAAAAATGTGGTTGTGTATTTGGATGACATTTTGATTTATTCGCCAGATCTGGAGTCTCATTGGCGGAGCGTGCGTGAGGTATTACAGTTATTAATGGACAATTCGCTTTTTGCTAAGCTGGAGAAATGTGAGTTCGCTGTACAGAGAATTAGTTTTTTGGGCTACATTATCTCCAGCAAAGGTTTTGAGATGGATCCGGTTAAGGTTCAGGCTGTGCAGGAATGGCCTAGGCCTATTGGTTTGAAATCGATACAGAGGTTTTTGGGTTTCGCCAATTACTACAGAAAATTCATAAAAAATTTTTCTAGTATTGTCAAACCTCTGACTGATCTCACCAGGAAAGGTGCTGATGCGGTTCAGTGGTCTTCTGAGGCCATTGAAGCTTTTGTGTATCTCAAGGAGAGGTTCACCTCTGCTCCCATCCTTATGCAGCCTGATGTTACTAGGCCGTTTTTGGTTGAGGTTGATGCTTCCTCTGTGGGGGTTGGCGCAGTATTGTCTCAGGATAACGGGGATGGATTACATCCCTGTGCCTTTTTTTCAAAAAAATTTTCGGAGACTGAACTGAATTACGATATTGGTAATCGGGAATTATTGGCTATTAAACTCGCATTTGAACACTGGCGCCACTTCTTGGAAGGTGCGGAATTTCCCGTTCAGGTTCTTACGGATCATAAAAATCTGATATATCTTGATGCTGCCAAGCGCCTGAATGCCCGTCAGGCTAGGTGGGCACTGTTTTTCTCGCGGTTTAATTTCTCCGTTACTTACATCCCTGGTACTAAGAATGTTAAGGCGGATGCCTTGTCTCGCAGTTTTTCTCCCATAGTCGGTGCTGAGAAAGAGGAAAACATTTTACAAGAAGGTGTTGTGATAGCTGCTTTAGACTCCGTTTTGGAAGATGAGATTCTTAAAGCTCAGGAGAATGCCCCATCTAACACTCCTCATGGGAGGTTGTTTGTGCCTGGGACCTTTAAGAGAGATTTGTTTGTTGAGTGTCACGAATCTCGGTTGGCAGGTCATCCCGAAATCTCTGAGACCAAGAGACTGGTGGGTCGCAGTTTTTGGTGGCCTGGATGGCAGAAGGAAGTCATTAAGTGGGTGCGCCAATGTACTATATGTGCTAGATCTAAGTCCTCACATACTCCTGCTGCGGGGTTGCTTTGTCCTTTGGAGGTCCCCAGTGCTCCTTGGACACATTTGGCTATGGACTTTATAACTGACCTTCCCTCCTCTGAGGGTTTTACTGTCATCTGGGTGGTCGTGGACCGTTTTAGCAAGATGTGTCACTTGGTTCCCTTCGTCAAACTGCCCTGCGCTAAAACTCTCGCTAAGGCCTTTGTCAAGGAAATTGTCAGACTTCATGGCGTTCCTACTGACATTGTTTCTGATAGGGGTCCTCAGTTCGTGGCTCGTTTTTGGCGTGCCTTTTGTGACAGGTTGGGAATTCATTTGTCGTTTTCGTCCGGATATCATCCTGAATCTAATGGCCAGACAGAAAGGAAAAACCAGGATGTTGAGCAGTTCTTGCGTTGTTTTGTGGCAGACAATCAAGAGGGGTGGTCTGAGTTTCTGCCACTTGCCGAATTTGCTCTGAACAATCATACATCTTCTTCTGCTGGTTGTTCGCCTTTTTTTTGTTGTTCTGGGAGACATCCGTCGTTTGGGTCGTTCTCCAAGTTGGGATCTGCCGTGCCTGAGGAGGAGAATTTTTCCGGTGATTTGGAAAGAGTTTGGACGGATGTGCGTGGTAATCTTCAGGAGGCCAACAGAAAATCTAAAGACTACTTTGATAGGAAACGACAGGAGGTTTTGTTCGCTGTTGGTGACATGGTTTGGTTGTCCTCTAGGAATCTGCGGTTGAGGATTCCTTCTAAGAAATTGGGTCCCAAGTTTGTAGGGCCCTTTAAGGTGCTTCAGGTTGTCAACCAATCTGCTGTTAGGTTGGAGGTTCCTACCTCCTGGAGAATTAATCCGGTCTTTCATGTCTCTCTGTTAAAAAAAGCTGTTGTGTCGGATGGTGACGCCTCTGCCTCTGTTCCTCCGGTGGTGGAGGACGGGGAATATGAAATTTCTCGCATCCTTGACTCTAGACGGTATAGAGGTAGTTTGCAGTATCTTGTGGCCTGGAAAGGTTTCGGACCCGAGGATAACTCTTGGGTGAGGTCAGATGATGTTTCCGCGTCCAGACTTATCAGAGCGTTTCACAGGAGATTTCCTGATAAGCCTGGTCCTAGGGGATCCGGAGGATCCTCTTAGAAGGGGGGGTACTGTTAGAACCTTGCTGTTAGGTTTTTTTTCCTTTGCTGGTCACATGACCTTGTTGGCCTATTTAATCCTGCTCCGCCCTTCTGGCTTTGCTGGACTTCATTGTATATCTACTTTCTAGCTAGCCTGTGCTCTGTATCTAACTCTGTTAGTTTGCTTGGTCTACGGACCTCTATGTTCTATCTATTTTGTTTGTTCGTCTGTCTGCTACTATTTCTGTTAGGAGGTGTCCCATATTCCTCCCAGTCCTTAGTACTTGTAGGGATTCCCTCCTCACATCTATAGGTCTCCGTACAGACTAGATTAGGACTTTAGCAGGTCTGATCGCAGGATCAGGTTCCCTGTTACATCGTAGGGATTCAGCTGAGTCTTATAGTAGGGACAGATCTCCTCTCTTTCCTTAGCTTTGGTAGCAGAACATAACACAGACAACTCCCAGATAACTTTGGAGTGCTTCACAGGACCCCCTTTGTGTGTCCTTTGTCTGGCCTTTCTTACCAACCCTTCAGTCCGGCTGCCTCGGGCCTCCTCTTGGTAAACTTGGCGCCAGTTTCCCTGACCCTATGTGGTGCCTTCCTAGCGGGTGTAGCGAGGGGCTGCGCCACATAAAATGTCACAGCCTCCTGTTTGTAGCTGAGGGTCGTTTCCTGCCTCCACTAGTTTCGGGGACCGGTCTCCCCCTTTGGCCTGACCCCTCCACGCAGGTGGATTCGGGCGTGCGGTGGTGACTCGCCCGTCCGCACCCCTGGGATCCCTTCATTCCTCGTTCCTGGAGCCTTCTCCGCTCCTCTTCCTTCCTTCTCCCTCTTCCAGGCCTGGGCCTCTGTTACTAGGCCCGCCTCCGGAGCAGAGCTCATGCAGAGCCCCTGCTCCCTGCCACTTCTGCTCAGACTTCTCTGCACTGAACTAAGATGGTGCCCAACTTTTATACTCCCTTCTCAATGCACCCAGGAACTGCTTCCTCCCTGCTCCTGCACTACAGGGTTCCCCTTCCTCAGTGTTCCCTCCCCCCACTCCAGCCAGGGACAGGGACTGTCGTGCCCATCTCAGGGGCATATTGGTCGCTCTGCCCCACGGCAATGTGGTGTAATGCATGCAGGTGTCGGGTCCTGATCCACACTACATCCTTACCTGAGAGTGAGATATCACACCTCTGGGTGAGGTGCAATACCTCTGTAGCAACCGAGCCCTCAGGGTGCTACAGTTCCATTTATCTTCAGCCTAGGTGACGTATTGCGATACAGGGCCGTGATTTTGGCTATAAAAGGGTCCCCTAGACCCCTACCCCAAGCTTTTTAAGAGAATCATATATGGCGTGCCAGGAGACTGTATGGAATGCTTTCTCAGCATCCAACGAGAGTATCTAATTACAAATTTTTAACTGCATCTAGCCCAGGAAATACTTTGTGCCTAGTAGCAGTGTCTGCTAGTCAGCGGATTATCCCGGCTGTTAAGCAAGCTACACCACCTGTGTAGTTTGGACACTTCATTTTTTCAAAGGAAATGCTTCGGGACCACGGGATACTCAGTGAAGAGCATCAGGAGGCACCCCAAGGCATAGGGGCTCGGACTGGCAGTAGGATGCCTTGCGGTGGACAGCCGAGCTCGATCCTTATAAAAGCTTTTTAACTGCAGCAGCTTTAGTGGACGCTACTGGAGCTGGAATTACGCGGCTGCTGGCATGAGACTTGCCCTCCAATAGATCCTTGTAAATGGATTTAAAGTGTATTTATTCAAATTAGAGAGACAATTTAAATTAAAAAGCTTAGAGCTGCCTCCACCACAGGGGGGCTCGCTCGACCCACCAGCAGACAGGCACCAGTATTGGGAGAGGGGGGCTGGCCGTCAGGGTTCACCGCGGCTCTGGCACAAACCCGGCGACACGGAGGTGGCACGGGCAGGAGCGGACTGAACGTGTCGGCTTCTCACTTTTTGGATTTTAGAAGGGCATGACATGCCTATATCTGTGTCTCCCCCTCCTTTTACTCCTCCACCTCTTTTCTTTTCGCATGACTATATGTACTTGTCACTTTTCCATGTGTTAGTTGTGTCTTCTGAGCAGTTTGTCAGCTTTTGGACACCTTTGAAGGTGTTTTCTATGTGTTTCTATGTGTTTTTGTTTGCCTGCCATTGGTTTTAACGGTGTTCGAAGGTGTTCGACGAACAGTTCGACGAACAGTTCGGCAAACACACGGGTGTTCGACGAACCGAACCGAACTCGAACACTACGGGGGTGGCTCAACACTAATCCTGACCACTACCAGCATGATCAGGCACATGGCAGCAAAGCACCCGACTAAGTGGGCCGAACCCAAGGGTCCAGCAACAGTGTTTGTGGGTGACACAACTGCTTGTTCTGCTGTTGTGCGTGCACGCCAATCCCCCGTCCATGGCGCATGCCAAGATGCCTCTCGCCCTGCACCTGTCGTTGCATACTCTCAACTAACACCATCAGAAAGCACATTCACATCCTTATCCCAGTGCAGCGTTCAGTTGTCCCTACCCCAGTCCTTGGAACGCAAGCGCAAATACGCAGCCAAAGCCCCACAGGCCACACTACTAAATTCACACATTTCGCGAATGCTTGCGCTCGAAATGTTGCCTTTTATGCTCGTGGAGATGGAAGCTTTCTGCAACCTGATGGTGGCAGCCATCCCTTGGTACTCGGTCCCCAGCCACCACTGTTTCTCCCGGTGTGCCGTCCCCGCATTACACGAGTAAGTGTCCAAGAAGATTAGACGTGCTCTAAACAACACAGTTACTGGGAAAGTACACCTAACCACAGACACATGGACAAGTGCTTGTGGGCAGGTAAGGTACATCTCATTGATGGCACACTGGGTTAATATAGTGGAAGCCAGCACACAGTCGGACCTTGGGATGTAACACGTCCTCCCGACGCCGAGGATTGCGGGCCCTGAGTCAATCAGGGTTGCCCCCAGATTCTACAGCTCCTGCACCTCCTCCTCCTCTTCAGCCTCCATCTCCGAAATGATCACATCAGTCACAAGCTGGAAGCACTGCAGCACTGCCTCGACCAAGCGGCAACAGGCTGTGCTGAAGCTAATATGCTTAGGTGACAAACTGCACAATGCTGAAGAGTTGTGGACAGCTCTGAAAGAGCAGGCAGATCTGTGGCTGACACCGCTGAACCTACAGCCAGGCATGGTCATGTGTGACAATGGCCAGAACCTGGTGGTGGCTCTGAGGCGAAGCGAGCTCACACACGTACCATGCCTGGCCCATGTGCTTAACCTCGTGGTTCATCGGTTTCTCAAAACCTACCCGGATCTGTGAGATCTGCTTGTCAAAGTACGCCGCCTGTGTGCACATTTTAGAAAGTCAGCTACAGCTTCCGCTGCCCTTGCTGTGCTTCAGCAGTGTTTACAGCTTCTAGCTCACCGACTGATCTGCGATGTCCCCACGTGTTGGAACTCTACATTGCAGATGTTGGGAAGGATTTGTGAGCAGAAGAGGGCAGTTGTTGACTACCAGCATCAACAAGGCCATCGGTATTCAGGTCAGACTCCACTCATAAAACCTCAGGAGTGGACATGGATGTCATACATATGTACCATCCTCCAAAACTTTTAGGACTCCACCAAGATGGTGAGCGGCAATGATGCCATAATTAGTGTCACCATCCTGTTTCTCTGTCTTCTGAAACGCTCTCTGCTCACAATTAAAGAGGATGCATTGCAGGCGGAGCATGATGAGATGGAGCAAGGAACCATACAGGGAGATTTCACACAGCCCAGCCTCATCTCATCCCAATGTGGATTGGGTGACAATGAGGAAGAGGAGGAGGAGGAAGAACAGGATCTAGTTTCCTGTGTATAGACGGTACTACTTGCACCACTGTCATACCGTCTGTTCAGTGTGGATGGCCTGAGGACAGGGAGGAGGAGGAAGAGGAGGAGGATGAGGAAGAGAGCATGGTCAGTCGTCCACTTGATGAGGACACGGAAGTCTTGTCTCTTTGCAGTTTGGCACACATGGCTGAGTTTATGTTACGCTGCCTTTCCCATGACCCTCGCATTGTCCAAATTTTGGGTGGCAGTCATAATTGGTTGGTGACAATTCTAAACCCACGCTACAAGGAGAACTTTCTGTCTCTTATTCCCTTGCAGGACAGGCCTAATAAAATGGTGCCGTAAGAGAAGGCCCTTGTTGCGGAATTATTAAAAAACTTCCCATCTGAAAACGCTGGCAGCAGAGGTTACAGTTCGTTGGACAACCAAGGAGTACAGGTGAGAGAGACACAAATGCAATCGAGCAGAGGCAGAGGAACACTGTCAAAGTTCTGGGACAGTTTTCTCAGACCCTCCCATCACACAAGCCCTGATGCGCAGGGTACTCTCTCAAGGAGGGAAAAGTTGCAGAAGATGCTGAGGGAGTACCTTGCCAACTGTACCAACGTCCTCCGTGATTCCTCTGTGCCTTATAATTATTGGGTATCCAAGCTGGACACGTGGCATGAACTTTCTCTCTACGCCTTGGAGGTCCTGGCCTGTCCTGCCGCTAGCATTTTGACAGAGCGGGTTTTTAGTGCCGCCGGTGGAATTATAACCGATAGGCGCATCCGCCTGTCAACTAAAAATGCTGACAGGCTGACTCTTATAAAAATGAACAAGGGCTGGATTGTGCCAGACTTCTCAACACCACCAAATGATAGCAGCGTAACATAAACTCACATACAGTGTCTTTTTTTTGGGAGGTCTAACTCTATTCCCATGCATCTCTGTCTTCACACCCAGATATGGGTATACGCTTCCTGATTTTGTTTACTTGCTCTTGTCCTTCTCCTTCTCCGCATCCTCATCCTCAACCACTATATCACTACCGTATGTACCATATCAACATATCTACATCTCTTGCAAGGGGCATTGGAGTTCCTCCAAATTTTTGGCAGCCGTTGCTTCACTGCATAGGCAAACAGTATGGGAGACACACTTCCTAATAATGGGATAATTTTTTTCAGGAGGCCATCCGACCTCTATGTCTCTTGCAAGGGGCATTGGAGTTCCTCCAAATTTTTGGCAGCCGTTGCTTCACTGCATGGGCAAACAGTATGGGAGACACACTTCCTAATAATGGGAACATTGTTTTCAGGAGGCCCTCTGACCTCTACGTCTCTTGCAAGGGGCATTGGAGTTCCTCCAAATTTTTGGCAGCCGTTGCTTCACTGTATAGGCAAACAGTATGGGAGACACACTTCCTAATAATGGGAGCATTTTTTGCACAAGACCCTCCGACATCTACGTCTCTTGCAAGGGGCATTGGAGTTTCTCCAAATTTTTAGCAGCCGTTGCAGTCACTGCATACGCAATAACATTATAGGAGACCCACTCGTTAATAATGGGAACAACCAAGCATAGCCGACTGCTGGTCCTTTAAGAATAGTGAATAGTAAGGGCCGCCTGATGGCCCTATAAAAATAGTCTTTGTGACTTTCAGAGTCCCTCCATCATAAATGAAACAGGATGTGTCCGATGATGTGTCACACACCACATGGCCAGATAAGGTTGTAAGATGTTAAAATGACATTTCCTGGTGAATGCATTTGTATTGGTTGAAAGCAATGCAAAAGTGCAAAAACACATCAAAAACGCTATGTGTGAACATAGCCCAAGGTTTGGAGGAGAATATTTGTTTTTGGTTATGTATTTTGCCTTATATACAAGTCATTACCCTGTAAAGGATGTTCCTTAACATATTTCCCAGGAAAATCCATTTTGGTTTCATTTTTGTATGTTTTATTGTGAGTCCGTAAAAGTGGCATAATACCTCTGATAACGTTGTTGACAGCAGTGACCTGGGAGTCAGAATTGCTTCCAGGGGTCTTTCCCATGCTGTTCCCATGTCATTTGAGCACTGCTCCCATCGATTTGGGCAATTTTTAGACCACCGGGGGGAACCGCCGTAAAAATGCTCGAGTTTCCCATAGACTTACATTGGGCCCGTTACTCGGTCCGAGCACTCGAGCATTCCAATTTGCTTGACTCGAGCAACGAGTACCCGAGCATTTTAGTGCTCGCTCATAACTACAGGTGACCTTTTTTCTGATGGACTCGTTCACTTTTCCCGGTTTTTCCAGATGCCCGGACCGCCATGAAACCTTCTTCCAGCTACAACTCGTCTGTAGAGTTTACAACAAACACACATTCGACTTTTCACATTTCCAGCACTACCCCATCTATTCCCAACCTGCACAAACTTCTCATCCTACTGTCAATCCAATGCCAAGCCTTATGCTGCTGTATTTGTCCCTGTTAAAAGACCTGCTGTGTGGCACAAAAACAGTGCTCCTCTTTGTACTTAATAATGCCCACCTCTGTGCTTCTTATTAAGTAAAATGCCTTCTTTTATATGACAAAATTGCTCTTAAGAAAATATGAATGCCTTGTGCAAGTGCCCTAGATAACAGTGCCCACATTTTGTCCCCTAGCAAATAAAAATGCCTCCTATGTGCCTCTTTGAAGGACACAATGCCCTAAGTGTCCCTATAACATAATGCATCTTCAATGCCTACTAAAATATAATAATGTCACCTGAATCCCCCCACCTACTGTAATACTGTCCTCTCAGTCCTCCTATGAACAATCCCTATGTACAGTAATAATGTCCATAGTCCCCCATTCACAGTAATAATAACCCCTGAGCCCTCCCATTTATAGCTCCTCTATACACGTCTACAGCCCACCTATACACAGTATAATGTGTTCACAGCTCCATATACACAGTACGATGATGCCTCAACAGATTCCCAATGCACACATTTATGTCCTCACAGCTCTCATATACACAGTAAGATAGACCAGCAGCTCCCCTATACACAGTATCATCCACTCACATCTACCTTATACACAGTATAATGCCTCTACAGCTCCCTTATACACAGTATGATGCCTCCATAGTTCCTGTATATACAGTATGGTGGGCCCACAGCTCCCTTATACATAGTGTAATGGACCCAGTGCTCCTATATACACATTATGATGTATGAGGGTCCTCAAAGTATGAGGGTCCTCAAAGCCCTCCTAGTCATAGTATAACGCCCCCAAATCAGGCTATGAACAGTATAATGCTGCCTACATTTTATGATGGACCTCAAAGCCACACGTAACACAATATAATGCCCCCAAGATCACCTCTAAACAGTATAATTCCTCAAAAGTAGTCCTTACACATAGAATAAAGCCTCCCATAGCTTCCTATACACAGTATAATGCCCTCTATACTGTATGATGTTCCTCACAGTTGTCCCCACACTGTATGATTGCCCCCACAGTAGCCCCCACACTGTATGATGCTCCCATATTTCACTATAAGTAATATTAAAATAAAATTCATATGCCCACCAAACCCCACATCCTTGTGAGTCTGCCGCCAGTGGTAGGACCCGTAGACAATCAGCAATTTATCACCTATCTTTGGCTTTTACAGTCAACATTATACAATATGTGTGGCCAAATTTATTTAAACAAAGTCAATTTTTAAGCAAACGATAGTGTCAGAAAAAGGTCATATCTGATAGTATTTTATTTTCAAGCGAATATGAAAAACCATGCAGGCTTATGCCTTTGATCTGCAGTCACATAACTGGTAAGTGCTTTTTTAACATTGGAATCTTTGAAACAAAATGTTATCTGATAAGCATAAATTGCAAAACTAAGACAGTGATCACCATCTTGGTTTTAAGAATATTATGTCTCAATCTCACCATCCTCAGTCATAACAATGTTGAATGCATTTGGACGGACATATTTATAAAAAAATGTCGAATTTATGAAAAGTTACTTTTGA
The DNA here is from genome assembly GCF_046119375.1 of Phyllobates terribilis. Lineage (NCBI taxonomy): Eukaryota > Metazoa > Chordata > Amphibia > Anura > Dendrobatidae > Phyllobates > Phyllobates terribilis. The sequence continues at coordinate 1,032,204,289 of NW_027362761.1, read as the reverse complement.
ATTTAATTGTTCCATACTCCTATGTGTAACTGATGGGATGAAACAGTACCAGTTCATCGGTATAGTTCTGTAACAAGTATAATAAGTCACTGTATATCCATTTCATTCGAATTTAGCCCAAAATTTTCAAATCGTAATCCAACTGTGTGTAATTTACAATTATATTTTTGTTTTATTTATGCAACAATCTCATGGGTGGCAACCCCATAAAGAGTTTTATTGGTTGGCTATGATGGCTACTTCACACTACCTCAATCTGTCTTCATAATTGAGAATCAGAGGCATAGCTAGGGGTTCAGCCCGGGAGGGGTGGGGGAGAAACATCTGAGTGGACAGTAAACCCAAATTACAACTAAGGTGGTGATTTCTAATTGTGGGTATAGGGGAACCTCAGCAGATAACCATGGTGTTACTGAAATTATATCTCTATACATAGACCATTACTGATATTACTGCCATATGGTGACCGTATATGATAAATATCAGTTCTACAGAACATACAAGAGATAACAGTACAGTTATAGAGACTTACCGCTGACATTTTTTCTGATGGTGTCACTGACTTTACCCGTCTTTTCAATTGCCCTCTAGATGGTAAAATAACCCTCAAGAAGATATTAATGCCCTCCCCCCTGTATGAGGGGCCCCAATACTTTTTGATACCCCTACAATCACACCAGAAGTTTTAATTAAAATAAAAAACATCATATACTCACCTAATACAGGATCCTGATGAGTGCACTGGCATTGATGTCATTGAGCCGGCATACACACAGGGCGTCAGAGTCCCGATGCGACAAGATGACGTAACAGCGCTGGGACTCTGATGTCCTGTGTGTGCGCCTGCGCCTTTACCACTGCATCGCCCTGGCATTCTGTAGACCACAGGCTTATAACGACCTGTGGTCTACAGACAGAGAGCAGTAGTGCAGGCAGATCATGTCTCAACAAGAGGTAGGCGCTTTTGTGAAAAAAGACTTGTGATGAGTATGGTCCACCAGAGGATTTGATTCTGAGGGCCCACCTTTCTCCCCCGCTCAAGAATCCCATAGCAGCTGCAAGGTTTGCGCTATCATGAACTCTCCTGATGGAGAAGCCAGGGCCCACCCGAGGATTCTCTGGTGGGAGCATCCAACCCTGCCGAGAAGCAGCCCTGACTAAGAAAAGTGTGTAGGAAGGTTCTCGGACACTCTATGGCTGCTTTTCTACTGAGGGGGAAACCCACGCAAACAGGGAGAACATACAAAATCCTTGCAGATGTTGTCCTTGCTGGGATTTGAACCCAGGATCCCAGCGCTGCAAGGCTTCAGTGCTAACCACTGAGCCACTGTGCTGCCGTTCACCCTCTGATATCTAACAGGCTGGAGAAACTTGCACCTACTGCCATTCTGTATCTTTGTGAGAAACTAATGTATTTGGGCAGCCACTCAGTCTACCAAATAAAATTTCTGAGAAGGAAATTGGGGATGACTTCGCTACTGGTACTGGGGGTAGTGCTAATACCATGGCGTCATACAATAGTTCACAGGAAATATTCCAGGCTGGTAGGAGGCAAGCAGATTCCCACAGAAAAGTACCAGCAGTAATGTTCTGGGACTTGTGCTTGTGGAAGATGGGGACGACACCGGAAGAAATAGTGGCGAGTATGGAGACCCGGCCTCTGCCATGAGGTTGTGAAAAGCTTCCGCCTCCACGAGCCTAAAAGGCAACATTTCAAGTGCAAGCAGCTGTCCAGAAATGTGGTCTGTGGGTGGGTGACTGGCTGGCTGCATACTTACGCTTGTATTCCAAGTAACAGAAAACTAACCAGATGGTGGCCAATATCATCATCATGACCTCACCTCGGTACTATGAACTCTCCTGAAGGAGAAGCCAGGGCCCACCTGAGGAATCTCTGGTTCTCTGGTGGGCCCGTCCAACCCTGCCGAGAAGCAGCCCTAGCTAAGGAAAGTGTGTGGGACTGTTCCCGGACACTCTATGGCTGCTTTTTTTTACTGTGGACTGGCTCCAGCAATCTAGAAGATTGGAATCTATGATCCCTTCACTAGCCCCCCAGTTCAAAACCTGTAACCATGACACGCAAAGCCATCCACAATCTGTCTGCTCCACATATCTGTGAACTGGTCTCCCGGTACATACCTGCACTCAACCTCCAATCCTCACAAGATCTCCTTTCCTACTCCCGTCTTCTCTCCTCTTCCCACAGTCGCATACAAGATTTTTCCCTTCCACCTCTTCTACTCTTGAACTCTGTACCCCAACATATCAGACTCTCACCTACTGTTAATACCTTTAAAAGGAAGCTGAAGACCCACCTCTTCCAACAAGCCTACAACCTGCAGTAACACTTGCTCCACCATATCGCTGCACGATCAGCTGTACCCTCACCTACTGTATCCTCACCCATCCCTTATAGACTGTGCGCCCTCACGGGCAGGGTCCTTTCTGCTCTTGTACCAGTCAGTGACTTCTTTTCACATGTAAAGCGCAATGGAATAAATGGCACTATAATAATAAATAATAATTATACTACTTGTACTCTGGGTCAATTGATGGCACTTTCCTGGTGACTACCCCTAAATTGATGTGTTTTGTCAACTTTTGGTCCAGTTTGAAGGTGTTGTGTATACGTTTGGTTTTGGCACCGATTGAATCCAATGGTGTTCGACAATGTTCGGCGAATATTCGACAATTACATTGGTGAATATTGCAAAAACGGCGATTGTAATCTGAAAGGAATATTGAAATCAGAAACACCTTTAAAAAAAATTATTTGGGTGTTGCATCACTGTCTCCCTGGTGATATGGTGGTGGAGGAGAAGGGGGAGGGCAGCATAAAATAGAACAATTCTGGGTGTGAAAGGGAGCATGGGAATAGACCCCTCCAAAAAATAGCCACAGGATTTGAGTTTATGTTTGATGCTATCATCTGGTGGTGTTGAGAAGTCTGGCCCAATCCAGCCCTTGTTCATTTTTATAAGAGTCAGCTTGTCGGCATTTTCAGTTGACAGGTGGATGAGCCTATCAGTTTTATCAGTTATAATGCCCCCGGCGGCACTAAAAACCATCTCTGTCAAAACGCTAGCGGCCAGGACCTCCAAGGCATAAAAAGACAGTTCATGCCACGTGTCCTGCTTGCATCTTCCAAAACTTTTCCCTCCTTGTTAAAGTACCCTGTTTATCAGGTCCTGGGGGCTAGGAGGATCTGAGAAAACTGTCCCAGACCTTTGACAATGTTCTCCTGCCTCTGCCGCATCTGGTTTGTGTCTCCCTCACTTGTACTTCTTGGTTGTCCAATGAACTGTCTGACTGTGACCTCTGCCGCCAACGTTGTCAGATGGGAATTTTTTTTTTGTTATAAGTCTTCAACAAGAGCCTGAACTTAATATCTCCAAAAATGAACTCCTTTGGTTTCCTCCATCTACAAACCTACCTATACCTGACTTCCTATAATTTCCTTTAGGTGCTGCCACCATAACTCCCACTTGGCTTGCCTGCTATCTTGGAGTAATATTTGACCCACAACTTTCCTTTATTCAACGTGGAAAATCACTCACTCGCTCATGTCACCTGCACCTTAAAAACTTCTGCAGAAGTCGACCTTTTCTCACCTTTGATACTGCAAAAACTCTTAATATAGCACTTAATCACTACTGCAACTCTCTTCTAATCTGTCTCCCTCTAAACAAACTGTCTCCTCTCCAATCCTTTCTGAATGCAGCAGCCAGGGGTGTATTTTTATAATGCTGCTTCACCGACGCCTCTACCCTGTGCCAGTCATTGCACGGGTTAGGTTAAACAATTACTACAGAATACAATACAAACTCATCTTTCTCACCTACCAAGCTGTCCACAGTTCTGCACTGGCCTATATCTCTTCCCTCATTTCTGTGTATCACCCTCCTGTGCCCTTTGTTCCACAACTGATCTAAGACAGACACCCTCCTTAATCAGAACATCACACCCCCGTCTACAAGAATTCTCTTGTGCCGTGCCAGTTTTCTGTAATGCCCAAAATGCGTACAATGCAATGGTCACGGTAAAGGCAGGGGAACATAAAGTCAGCCTTTTGTGCCAACTGCCAACAGCCAAGACTTCCCTGTTCTCACCAAGAGTACGACTGTCTATGTTCTCTTCCTCCTCCGCCTCCTCATTATCACCCAATCCGCGTTGAGATGAGATGAGGTTGGGCTGGGTAGCATCACCCTGTATAGTTCCTTGCTCCTCCTGCAATGCCTCCTTTTTAATTGTGAGCAGCGAGCGTTTCAGTAGACAGAGAAGCGGGATGGTGACACTAATTATGGCATCATCACCGCTCACCATCTTGGTGGAGATATCAGACATCCATGCCCACTCAACAGTTCTTATGTGCGGAAGCTGACCTGAATGTCGACGGACGTGTTGAAGCTGGTACTCAACAACTGCTCTCTTCTGCTCAAAATCATTCCAAACATCTACAATGATGATTTCCAACGCGTAGTCACAACCAGCTGAGCTGGAAGCTGCAAACGCTGCTGAAGCCCTGCAAGGGCGGCGGAAGCTGTAGCTGACTTTCTGAAATTTGCACACATGCGGCCTACTTTCACAAGCATCTCTGGAAGCTCCATGTAGATTTTGAGAAACTGAAGAACCACTAAGTTGAGCACATGGGCCAGGCATCGTACATGTGCGAGCTTGCCTAGCTTCAGAGCCGCTACCAGACTCTCTGATAAAGCTTCCAACAACAATGGGTGAACACATTCAGCTGTCCACGTGTTTGTGGTTAGGAGGTCCTTCCCACTTTAGTCCACTGGGGAGGGCACTGGTAATGTTGTGGGACCCGTGCTTGTGGAAGGCGGAGACGACACCAGGAGAAATAGTGGCGGCTGGGGATGAGGATGGACACCCGGCCACTGCCATGAGGTTGTGGACAGCTTCCGCCTCCACGAGCCTAAAAGGCCACATTTCAAGTGCAAGCAGCTGCCCACATATCTGGCAGTTGACTATTGCAGCCTGTGGGTGGGTGGCTGGATACTTGCGCTTGCATTCCAAGGAATGGGTTAGGGACAACTGACCGCTGTGCTGGGACAAGGATGTGGACGGTGATTGTTGCAAGTCTGCAATGACAGGTGCATGACGGGAGGCATCTTCACATGCGCCTAGGATCGCTTCTGATGGGCACACTTTTAGGCAGTGACCTGGGAGTCAGAGATGCTTCCAGGGGTCTTCCCCATGCTGTTCCCATGTCTTTTCAGCACTGTATGCATGTGTCTGATCATGCCTCACACACCACATGGCCAGATAACATTATAAAATGTTAAAATGACATTTCCAGGTGAATGCATTTGTCTTGGTTGAAAGCAATGCAGAAGTGAAAAAAGACATCAAAAACGGTACGTGTCAACATAGCCCAAGGTGTGGAGGAGCATTTTTTTTGCATATTTATTTTGCCTTATATACAAGTCATTGCCCTGGAAAGGATGTTCCTTAACATGTTTCCCAGGCAAATACATTTTGGTTTTGTTTTTGCATGTTTTATTTTGAGTCCGTAAAAGTGGCGTAATACTTCTGACAACATTGTTGACAGCAGTGACCTGGGAGTCAGAAATGCTTCCAGGGGTCTTCCCCATGCTGTTCCCATGCAATTTGAGCATGGTTCCCATCGATTTGGGCAATTTTTAGGCCCTCTGTAGACCGCCAGGGGGATCCACCAGAAAAATGCTCGAGTTTCCCATAGACTTACATTGGGCTCGTTACTCGGACCGAGCACTCGAACATTCCAAGTTGCTCGACTCGAACAACGAATACTCGAACATTTTAGTGCTCGCTCATCACTAGTTCCTACTAATATAATTCTTTTACTTTCGCCTTTGCAGTGTTCGTTTGCAATTACTTAGCTAGGCATCAACTATACTCATCTCTCTACATTCCTCCCTTCTTTAAAATTGCCAGTCCTCAGGTGAGAAGTGTCTTTGTGCCCTTTAATGTTCTTCATGAGGCAGGCCAGATGCCCACAGTTTTCGAACCAATTCCTGCGTCTTTTGCACTACACTTTGCCAGAGGAAATCATCCAGCGCTTATCTCATGGGTGGGACACCAGTGTGGACACGCTGAGTTCCTCAAGGCCCCTCTTAAATTTTCTTGTCAAGAGTACTCAGAACTTCAGGTACCTCATGTGGAAGTTCGACATCTGGCTCTTCTCCATGGGATTCAGTAACCTCCGTCACTAAGTCACCTGACTGCACTTCACCATCAGGTCTCTCCAGCCTCATAGCCATTCAAAACATGGAGTGGCACTCTCGTACGCGGTATCTCCTTCAGCTGTGTTAGCGTCTTGTAACCAACACCTGACTGTGCATTAGCTGAGTCCCACCTCTGCCTCTTCTCTGGGGCCGCAGTCATATTCATCTTCTTCTGTGGCGCACACCGGCTCCACCCGAGTCGCTTCCATGCTCCAGGATAATCCATATATCTTCCTGCTGGCAAATGACGCCATCTCCCTCACTTCTTGGCGTCCTGCAGTACAGCTCCGCCTTGCTCTGGGTGAGGTTCCCCTCTGCTAACCATTCCACTTCCTCCAGGTCTCTGTCTATCCTCTGTGGTCACTCTGCAACAGGCGGACCTTCTCCCTCCACTCCGTCCTACTGCAGCGGGTGTTCCTCACCAATTATTAACTCCTCCAGGTGCTGCACTCTCTCCAGAAGGCATGACTGTTGGAGGAGGGAACGAATCTTCGTCGTTGGGTGTCTCGCATGGGGCATCTCCTTGACATGTGTCACATTTTTCCACAAGTTCAATACTCAATTCTGAGCCTGTCTGGTAAGTGCCTCGGTGTGTATCGCTGTCTTCTGAGATAGGGATACCCCCTCTGTAATCGTTCTTCATCCCAGGGTATGGGATTCGATTCCAGGGTAGATGCATGTTTTTTTTTGTGCTCTGTAGATCTCCTCTAATTTCTCGCATTTAATGCCGTAATTCACTGGTCCAGTCTAGTTCAGCATCCAGGGGCCCCAAGGCAGTTGCTTCTTAGTTTCGGACCATACCAGCCACAGTCAGGGCCTCTTGTTCTTGGACTCTAGCTTCTGCTCCAACCACGAGGAAGCTCATGATGGGATTGTAGCCTAAACGTTCTTTCAGGGCCTGCATCAGGTAAGTGTCTCTCAGGCTTGCAACCAACTGATCTCTCAATACTTCATCCAGGGTGTCTGGTCCTCCATATTTACCACCAGTCTTCTTGGTGATGTGGGCCGTTACCTCCTGCAGAGCGTTCAAGTATTGAGTAAATGTCTCTCCCCCTCTCTGAAACGGCCGAAAGAGGCGAGTGAGTAAATTACCTAAATCGGTCGTGTCACTGTGCAAGTCCTCTAAAATCTTGATCACCTTATCTACCATATCACGATCTCATGTTTGTCTGAACATGACCGTCTGCCGGGCATCCCCATCCAAAGTCAACACGATTTACTCAGCCTCAGGGTCAGCGTCAGCACCTGGGCAAGTGCCGGGGCCCTGAACAAACAGAGGGGCCCACTCGCCGTCATGGGATGAGGGGAGGCAGTGCATGTTCTGCGGTCATTCATTTGTATTTGCGTCTTTACAGACGTGAATGCAAATAAAGATGCAAGAGCCGACACTTCCGGGATCTTCTCCCTACCTGACATGCAGCGTGATGAGGTCATCTCATCACGCTGCAGGCATCATGAAAGCGCCGCAGAGGACTGGACAGCATGGGTGCAGCAGCCGGGAGATGGTAAGCGCTCGTAGAGCTGAAGACATGGCCATATATACATAGGAGATTAATATGGAAAGGGGCTCGTATGGGGATGCGGTATTACATCTGGGTGAGTCTTTATGGAGATGCTGAAGTATAAATGGCTCAATATGCAAATATAGGGCACGTTAATATGAAGATGGGGCAGTATAGGGGTCTCCATATAGAAATGGGGCAGTATAAGTGTGTTTTATTAGGAGATGGGGCAGTATATGGTGCTCTTTATGGAGATTGGATAGTGTAAGGGGATTCTGTATGGAAATGGGCACTAAAGGGCACTATAGGGGGTTGTGTATGGAGATGGAGCAGTATAGGGGGGATTCTGTATGGAAATGGGCACTATAGGGGGTTGTGTATGGAGATGGAGCAGTATAGGGGGGATTCTGTATGGAAATGGGCACTATAGGGGTTCTGTATGGAGATGGGGCAGTATAGGGGGATTCTGTATGGATATGGGCCAGTATAGGGTGCTCTGTATCAAGATGGGCAGAATAGGGCGCTCTATATGGAGATGGGGAAATATACGAGGACTCTTTTTGGAGATGGGGCAGTATAGGGGGCATAGCATGGCAATTGGTAGCATAGGGATGCTCTTTATAAAGATGGGTCAGTAATGTTGTCTTTGTGTGGAGATGAGGCAGTGCAGGGGGACTCTGTACGATATGCGGCAGCATAGGGGGCTCAATATGGAGATGGTGCAGTGTTTTGGTTCACTTTGTGGACATAAGACAGTATGGAGATCGGTCTGAAAGAGGGGGGCGGCTCTGCATGGAGTTGGGGTAGTATGTGAGGATTTGGTGTGGAGATTGGGAAGTATAGGGGGGACTCAGTGTGCAGATGGATCAATATGGGGAGTCTGTAACTGGAGATTGGGCAGTATGGGGATCAGAATGGAGAAGGGCAGCATTGGAAGTACAGTGTAAAGAACAGGCTCAGTAATGAGTTAGGGAACAGTGTGAAGAGTGGGCTCAATATGGAGTGAAAGCATAGTGGGGGGGTCAGCATTAGGGGAAAACAATGTGGAGGTCAGAGTCCATAAAGAAGGAAGGTGTTTTGGATATATCTCCAATGGAGGAAAATGTGGCAGTTGTAGTTCACCAGGGCATACAGCATGGTGGTAGTCATAGTAAAAAAAAAAAGGTGGAACAGTACGATGGGAATATGTTATAAGAAGGGACAGTGTGGACACTATGTAGCATAAGAGACAATGTGGAGTAATTTTTGTGCAAAGAGCACAGTGAGGGGCAATTATTTACTCCGGGGCACAGTGTAGGGCTTATTTAGGGCACAGCATGGGTGGTCATATTTATTCTATACCTATATCTCTCTGCCATATCTGTGCATCATGAATCGTGGCATATGTTAAAGGGGCCCACTGAGACTCTTTCGCCCGGGGCCCACGAAAACCTGGAGCTGGCCCTGCTCAGCCTGTAAGCAGGTGTCATGGTGTACACACATAACATATTTTTCAGATGTTCAACACAGTCCCACATCATTACATTGTCACTCGGAAATTTTGATATATTGCTAAGCATAGATCCAAGGTGAATGCTTCTCCTGGTAGGTCCAGTTTCAGACTGATCCGTCATTTCTGCACTTGAGTGTTGCATCCAGCCAACTACGCCAAATGTAAGCTGGTTACTTAAATGCAACAGCGCAGACAATGAGGAGACCGTGGTACTTAACCAACACTATTTATGTAACTCACAGAAAAAGGAAAATCTAATTATATATAAATATATATTATATATACATACCTTCCCTTGATAATGCCTGTATGCTCCACGCGAAATGCGCACCGGGAAGCGGGATACGTTCACCCTGACACTACCCAGGAGCCTTTTACTTACGGGGTAAGTTGTGTAGTATACATTTTACCACGCTCTATGCACATTCTTATAATATGCCTTCTATAGTTTTGACTGTGTTTGACTTTTTGTGATATGTCACATAAAATGCATTAGACCACTTGGTCTGCATTTCTAACTACCAGCCAGTACTCCTTACATATGGGCATTATACTACTACACCCTTCCCCCCACCCTCATTGGTTATATATTAGGATCAATTATCTTATTCCCTGTTCTTGGCTCCTTGAGTGTATCAGTTCTTTACCTTGCACACTCTTTATCTATTTATGTATTGTATGTATATGTGTCTAACTTAATACCTAATAAAGAATTGTTTTATACTCATAACCTATAAACTCCTTTATTCTCCTATATTTCCATGTCTTATGGAGTGGTTTTCCCATGGCGGCATACTCTCGTTTGTATGTGTTGATGCGCCGACCACCGATATTAAAAACCTTACCATGTGTCAAAGTTGACCTCTGTGTGAATAAGGGCAGACTGAGGCCCCGGTCCCAAACTAGGAACACCAACCAAGGGAAGCTTTTTAAATGTGTTGTCCAGCTCTAGGCAGGGAAGCCACACCCAGGTTTGCACAGAATGCAAAATATACAAAGAAAAAACACAAAATTTGAGCTTGGTTTAAAATGGTATACATGCAGCACATAAATGCATGTTTCACAATGGCCATGAATCAGAAAAACCTACAAGAAGCAACATGAAAATAAACCCTGCTGTAAATAAGTAAAAAGCAAGTGCATTTAAATAAAATAGGGTTCTTAGTAACACTGTTTTTGATCAAAAATAGTATGAAAGCTATCCCACCAGCGACAAGGTGAACCCATTCGGGATAGAACCTACTCTGTCTAATATTAAAAACCTTACCATGTGTCAAGTTGACCTCTGTGTGAATAAGGGTAGACTGAGGCCCCGGTCCCAAACTAACTGTTTTTTTTTCTTTTATAATTAGTAGCTGAGACACAGGTGTCACCTGACCTGGTGTGTAGTCTTCCAAACTCTTCCTCCGGGAAACATGTACTTCTTTCTTGGGATCCTACTAATATAATTCTTTCTTTACTTTCACTTTCACCTTTGACCAGCAGATGGCAGTGTTCATTTGCAATTACTCAGCTAGGCATCAACTATACTCATCTCTCTACATAGTACCCAGCGGACTACAAGTAGATGGCCAAGCTCCGCAATTAAGTACTTACGGCCGGCGGCTACCACCGGCTGGGTGTCAGACCCAGGCCAATCAGACATTGATGCCCTATCCTGAAGATAGGGCTTCAATGTAAAAGTAGTGGATTTTAACCTCGTGATTTCTAATCTTACAATGAAAATTTTTAGTTCGCTCTTGTTTCTATGATATCAAAGAGTTTTCCTTTTACTGCTACATATAATTAATGCATAAAAGTTTCAGTACTTTTAAACATTATTATTTTTGCAAATATAAAGATGCAGAATATTTTGTTATACCAATTTTCTGATATTTATTTAGAGAAACAATTCAAATAACTAAAACATGTCTAAACAATGCAAAAGGACGTTAGCCTGCTCTCCAATTCTCATTGGATAGCAGTCATCTTAGTTATACGCTGGCTACTCGCCAGTGTGAGCATACCCTTGGACTTTAAAAAAGGATTATCAGTGTCATATATAAACCATATTCTTAAAGACCCATCGTGTTATCACTTGGATGACAATGTTCTCCATTGTCTTCAACTTTGATTTACCTTTGAATTATGAACATAAGCATGTGGAGTATTGCAATATGCTACTGGATATACCATAATTGCAGATGGCCAATTTGGCCTTTGGTAGTACATAATGACTGATGCTGCAGTGTTCCATCTAAGGCACAAAGATTTTTAAAGCGGTCAAGAAGAATGTGCTTTCTAGTGGAAACTGCTTCAGGAAATGCACTTTCTTTGGAGGTGTTTTTGGAGGAGTTTAAATTTCCTGATGTGGTTTTAAGCAGTTTTTAAAGAGTTGTGGAAGATTATTTTTCTTAAGAATTTTTTGCAGTCTTTTGTTTTGATAGTGACTAGTTTGGAATAAATTGAATTAGTAGCTGATTAACCCCATCCTGACATGTGCCTTATATGTATGGCGCTGCAGTAGCTGTGTTCCTGCAAACTGCCATACATATACTTCTTCACGATGGCATGGATCGCTGCAATCGCACCAGCCCGAAGAATAAAGTCGTCTAATCACTTATACCGCCCGAGAAATGGCGTAAAAAATTAATAAAACCAATTCTTCACCTGCTGTTGATTTGTTCATTCTGCCTCCCAAAGATCGCAATAAGGCTCAGCTCACATTTATCCTGCGCTCTACACTGAATTTTACACCGGGGTTTCCGTGTAAATCTCTGAAATATGTGATTCAGACGGAATACCCGGTGCCAGATTCCCTATAATGAGGCAGATGTAAGCACTGTGGACGCCGTCTGACCTGTGATCTGGCAGTGTCCATCTTTTTAGGTGTGCATAAAAGTGCAGGCCGCCACAGTTTTGTGCACTTCTGAAAAGAAGGACAACACTGAACAGAGGCAAGTTTGAGTCCAGAGCAACTCTGCTGCCTCATTATAGTGAGCGGCTCCCTCGGGGGTTTCATCTGAATCACGCCACTCGCAGATTTAGATATAACCCCAAAGTAAGTGCTCAGCGTAGAGCGCCGGATAAATGTGATCCCAAACGTTATGTTCCTAATAAAAGCTTCAACTCAATCCACAAAAAAAGCAAGTTCCCACTCAGGTCTGTCATTTGTTAACGGAAAAATAGGGGACTTCCATATTACTGGTAGTACAAAGGTTCTGGAAAAGCGCTATGCCTCCTTGCCCCCCCAAAAAGAAATTCAGCAAATTCTGCGCTCTCAAATCCAAATGCCACCTCCCTTCTGAGCCCCATTGTTCCTAAACCACATTTAGTGTCCACATGTTTGCCATTTCTGTAGGGATGACATCCCACCTAATTTACAGGTGCATGTCTCCAGAAGTTTGAGCTGGGCACTACAACGTACTGGTCACTGCAACATACTGGTGACTACAATATACTGGGCACTACAATGGCAGTTTGCAAATTTCTCTCAGCAACATCCACTACTGCTTCTTTCCGGAAAACACCCGTGGAGTCAAAATCGTCACTACACCTGTAGATAAATTCCCAAAGGGGTATAATTTCCAAAATAGGGTCACTTGATGGGGGATTATGCTCTTCTAGCACTTAGGGTATCTGTATATATGGAGTCCGCAAACTATTCTAGGAAAATCTGCGCTCCAGGAGCACTCTGCTCCTCCTGACTCTTGCCATGTGGCTAAGCAGTACTGTACAGCCACATATGGGATATTTCTACATTCAGCAGAAATTGTGGGACAAATTTTGCCATTATTTTTACCCATTTCACAAAGTAGTGATTGGAGGTATAAATGTAATTATTTTTTCTTCACTGTCCAATGGTATAAAATGGTATAAAATTCTGTGACACACCTGTGGTGTCAAAATGATTACTGCACCCCTAGATGAAATCATTGAGAGGAGTAGTTTGTAAAATGGGATCACTTATGGAGGGTTCTGCTGTTCCGGCACCTCAGGGGCTCTGCCAATGTGACATGGCAAAAGTTTCTGGAATCATTAGCGAACTCCATGTCACGTTTGGAGAGCCGCTGATGTGCCTAAACAGTGGGACCCCCCCACAAGTGACCCCATTTTGGAAACTAGTCTCCTCAAAGAACTTATCTAGATGTGTGGTGAGCACCTTGAACCCCAAAGTTCATCACAGAAAGTTTATGACGTTGAGCGGTCAAAATAAATAAAATAACATTTTTCCTATAAAAATGTTCTTTTAGCCCCAAATTTGTTGTGCAATTTCTCCAGAGTAAGCAGATACCCCATATGTGCGGAGAAAACTACTGTTTGGGTGCATGGCAGGTCTCAGAAAGGAAGAAGCGACGTTTTGATGGAATGGTCTGTGGGTGTCATGCTGAGTTTGGAGAGCCCCTGATGTGCCTAAACAGTGGAAACCCCCCACAAGTCACCCCATTTTGGAAACTAGATCCCTCAACGACTTTATGTAGACATTTGGTGGGCAGCTTGAACCTACAGCTGTTTCACAGAATTTTACAATGTTGATCTGTGAAAATGAAAAAAAATATTTTTCTCACAAAAATGTTTTTTAGTTCCAAATTTTTTCATTTTCACAAAAATAGCAGGAGAAAATGGACCCCAAAATTTGTTGTGCAATTTCTCCTGAGTATGCCGATACCTCATATGTGGTCAAAAACTACATTTGAGGCACAGCGCAAAGCTCAGAAGGGAAGAAGTGCCATATTGGAGTTCAGATTTCGCAGGACTGTTTTTTTTCCTCCAATAAGATCAATGAAGCTGAACAGCAAAGAAAACATTAAAACGCTCATTTTAATACAGGATTACCGCTGTGTTTTTCAGGCTTTCCTGCAGAAAAAATACAGCAAAAACACTTTGAGTAAGCATATCATTGCAGAAATTCTTTGCACAGTTATTTGATAACGAGTGTGAGTATTGTTTCTTTCTGCAAGAAAGTGAGTTCTGTTTTTTTTTTGCCAACTCCATAGTATGTCCATATCATTAATAATAAAACATATCTTATATTCAACAAAAAAGGAGGGAGATATAATAGCATAGACCCATTATCTTTGACATTTACAAGTGAACTTAATTCTGTACAAAAACGACTTTTACATATTTTTATTAATTAAACTTGTCAACATGTTACAAATAAAACACTTACCAACATGGTAAAATGGTGATTTCATGAGATTTCACTTTTACATTGGTGTATGACAATGAAATCTAGTATAATTGCCTTGCAGGTAAGGTTTATTTACATCATTATTGCTGTTCACAAATCATATTCTCTCCTACAAATATGACAAAATTCAAGTGCTGACAAATGTATAACTTTTACATATAAAATCCTATACTTAAATACCGTATATTTTGTGCAAAGTCCTTTTTCTTGAATTTTTCTGTAAACATTTCAAATGTGTAGTTTTAAAAATGTCATATGTGATGATCTACAATGTATATAAAATTATGTTAGTCGAGCAACTGATTTGCTGATTAGGCTTCAGCAATATATGTAAAACAGAGAAATACAATTAGTCACAGTAAGGAATGGAAGGAAAGGTGAAGAGAGGAGGTTAAAAAGAGCTGCTCTCAAGTATTCTGTACACAACTTCCATAATACACAAGGGGGGGATTTATTAAGACTAGTGTTATAACCCAGTCTTAATGTAAAGTGTGCTGGAATAAGACAGAAAGCACAGACCATCTGCAGTGGATATAAAAAAAATCTATACACCTCCGTTAAAATGCCAGGTTTTTGTCATGTAAAAAATTCATACCAGTAAGAATTATTTCAAACTTTCTCCATCTTTAATGTCACCCATAATCTGTACAAATCCATTGAGGAACAAGTTGAATTAATTTTGAGGGGGGAAATAAAAATAACAAAACTAAAATAATGTGGTTGGGTAAGTGTGAATACCGTTTTAAAATTGGGGATGTTGTTGTGTTCAGAATTAGCCAAACATATTTAAACTCATGTTAAATAGTAGTCAGTACACAGCTGCCATCATTTATAGTGATTCTGAATGGCCCCATATAAAGTTTAGCTCTTCTAGTAGGATTTTCTTGACAATTACAGTTGCATTTTACAGCAAAAGCCATGGTCCGTAAACAGCTTACAACACAGCAGAGGTATCTCATTGTTGATTGTTATCAGTCAGAAGGAGGGTTGAAAAAAAATTCTAAGGCACTAGATATACCCATGTAAGGCCCCCTTCACATGTTCGAATAAAACCGGTATCAGAAAAAACAGTACCGGTGTCATTGGATCAGTGTATCATCAGTGTGCCTTCCTAGTTTTTCCAGTATGGATAAAGAAAAAAATACTTCACAAAGCTTCCTTTATGCTTTGTAATGTTAAACACATACAGCACACAAATGCTATCCGTGTGCTGTATGTTTTTGTCACAGACCTATCGACTTGCATTGTCATTTGTGCTGCCGGAAAAAAATGGATATGTCTCCATGTGGTTCACACAGACACATTTCTGTGTGACCATGTGAAAACACGGACATGTGAAGATCACCATAGATTATAATGGGTACGTGTGGTATCTGTGAAAAAAATGGATGCCACACATATATGTGAAGGGGGCCTAACACTGAAGACGGCCATCGAGAAGTGACTTAAATTTAGCACAATTGTGGTATTACCTAGAACTGGACGTCACTCAAAAATTGATAAACAGACAAGAAGAAAATACACACGTGGTCAAAATTGTTGGTACCCCTTGTTTAATGAAAGAAAAACCCACAATGGTCACAGGAATACAGTTATATGAAAAAGTTTGGGCACCCCTATTAATCTTAAGCTTATTGTTTTATAAAAATTGGTGTTTTTGCAACAGCTATTTCAGTTTGATATATGTAATAACTGTTGGACACAGTAATGTTTCTGCCTTGAAAGGAGGTTTATTGTACTAACAGAAAATGTGCAATCTGCATTCAAACAAAATTTGACAGGTGCATAAGTATGGGCACCTCACCAGAAAAGTGACATTAATATTTAGTAGATCCTCCTTTTGCAAATATAACAGCCTCTAGTAGCTTCCTGTAGCTTTTAATGAGTTCCTGGATCCTGGATGAAGGTATTTTTGACCATTCCTCTTTACAAAACAATTCCAGTTCAGTTAAGTTTGATGGTCTCCGAGCATGGACAGCCCTCTTCAAATGATCCCACAGATGTTCAATGATATTCAGGTCTGGGGACTGGGATGGCCATTCCAGAACATTGTAATTGTTCCTCTGCATGAATGCCTGAGTAGATTTGGAGCAGTATTTTTGATCATTGTCTTGCAGAAAGATCCATCCCCTGCGTAACTTCAACTTTATCACTGATTCTTGAACATTATTGTCAAGAATCTGCTGACACTGAGAGGAATCCATGCGTCCCTCAACTTTAACAGGATTCTCGGTGCCGGCATTGGCCAAACAGCCCCAAAGCATGATGGAACCTCCACCAAATTTTACTGTGGGTAGCAAGTGTTTTTCTTGGAATGCTGTGCTTTTTTGCCGCCATGCATAATGCCTTTTTGTATGACCAAACAACTCAATCTTGGTTTCATCAGTCCACAGGACCTTCTTCCAAAAAGAAATTGGCTTTTTCAAATGTGCTTTTGCATACCTCAGCCGACTCTGTTTGTGGCGTTGTTTCGCATCACTCTCCCATACAGCTTCTCCTTGTGCAAAGTGCGTTGTATAGTTGACCGATGCACAGTGACACCATCTGCAGCAAGTTGATGCTGCAGCTCTCTGGAGGTGATCTGAGGATTGTCCTTGACTGATCTCACCATTCTTCTTCTCTGCCTTTCTGATGTTTTTCTTGGCCTGTCACTTCTGGCCTTAACAAGAACTGTCCCTGTGTTCTTCCATTTCCTTACTAAGTTCCTCACAGTGGAAACTGACAGGTTAAATCTCTGAGACAGCTTTTTGTATCCTTCCCCTGAACAACTATGTTGAATAATCTTTGTTTTCAGATCATTTGACAGTTGTTTTGAGGAGCCCATGATGCCACTCTTCAGAGGAGATTCAAACAGGAGAACAACTTGCAAGTGGCCACTTTAAGTAGCTTTTCTCATGATTGCATACACCTGGCTATGAAGTTCAAAGCTCAATGAGGTTACAAAACCAAAAAAAAGGGCTTTAGTAAGTCAGTAAAAAGTAGGTAGGAGTATTTAAAACAAGAAAATGTTAAGGGTGCCCATACTTATGCACCTGTCAAATTTTGTTTGAATGCAGATTGCACATTTTCTGTTAGTACAATAAACCTCATTTCAAGGCAGAAACATTACTGTGTCCAACAGTTATTACATATATCAAACTGAAATAGCTGTTGCAAAAACACCAATTTTTATAAAACATTAAGCTTAAGATTAATAGGGGTGCCCAAACTTTTTCATATAACTGTAACTTGAATCTGACAAAAGTAATAATAAATTAAAAATCTATGAAAATAAACAAATGAATGTCAGTCATTGCTTTTCAACCCTGCTTCCACAGAATTTTAAAAAAAATTTAACTCATGAAATAGGTCTGGACAGAAATGATGGTACCCCTGAAAATAATGTGTCTACAATCTTGTAATCAGTCAGTGGGCCTGTATATAGGACTACAGATACTCACTGTGCTGTTTGGTGACATGGTGTGTACCACACTCAACATGGACCAGAGGAAGCAAAGGAAAGAGTTGTCTCAGGAGATTAAAAAGAAAATTATAGACAAGCATGGGTAAAGGTTATAAGACCATCTCCAAGCAGCTTGATGTTCCTGTGACTACAGTTGCACATATTATTCAGAAATTTAAGATCCATGGGACTGTAGCGTACCTCCCTGGACGTGGCCGCAGGAGGAAAATTGATGACAGATCAAAGAGACAGATAATACGAATGGTAACAAAAGAGCCCAGGATAACTTCTAAAGAGATTACAGGTGAACTTCAAGCTCAAGGAACGTCAGAGTCAGATTGCACCATCCGTCGTTGTTTGATCCAAAGTGGACTTTATCGGAGATGACTAAGGAGAACACCATTGTTGAATAAAAAACATAAAAAAAACAGACTGGAATTTGCCAAACTACATGTTGACAAGTCACAAAGCTTCTGGGAGAATGTCCTATGGACAGATAAGACAAAAATGGAAGTTTTTGGCAAGGCATATCACCTTGATGTTCACAGATGGAAAAATGAAGCATATCAAGAAAAGAACACTGTCCCTACTCTGAAACATGGAGGAGACTCTGTAATGTTCTGGGGCTGCTTTGCTGCATCTGGCACAGGGTGTCTTGAATCTGTGCAAGGTACAATGAAATCTCAAGACTATCAAGGGATTCTAGAGAGAAATGTGCTGCCCAGTGTCAAAAAGCTTGGTCTCAGTCGCAGACCCAAGAATGGCTAGGAGGAAAACATTGGACTATTCTGAAGTGGCCTATTGTGGGAACTGACCTAAATACTATTGAGCGTCTTTGGAAAGGGCTGAAACATGCCGTCAGGAAAAGGCAACCTTCAAACACGAGACAACTGGAGCAGTTTGCTCATGAGGAGTGGGCCAAAATACCTGTCGAGAGGTGCAGAAGTCTCATTGACAGTTACAGGAATCATTTGATTGCAGTGATTGCCTCAAAAGGTTGTTCAACAAAATATTAAGTTAAGAGTACCATAATTTCTGTCCAGGCCTATTTCATGAGTTTAGTTTTTATTGTGTGGAAACAGGGTTGAAAAGCAATAACTGACTTTCATTTGTTCATTTTCATAGATTTTTCTTTCACTAAACGAGGAGTACCAACAATTTTGACCACGTGTGTAGGTCCAGGAGGCTGCCAAGAAGCCTACAGCAACATTATAGGAGCTGCAGGAATTTCTGGCAATTACTGGTTATGTACTGCATGTGATGAAAACAATCTCCTGTATTCTTCATACATCTGGTCAATGGGATATGGTGGCAATACAGAAACCTTTTCTTACATCGAAAACCGTCCAAGGCCAACTGTGTTTTAACCAAAACCTACATTAAGTCTTCCAAACGTATGAGGGGAATTGTGTTATGGTCTGGTCAGACCAAGGTTAAACTTTTTGGTTATAATCCCAAAAGCTACAGTACAGACCAAAAGTTTGGACACACCTTCTTTTTTAAAGATTTTTAAAGATTTTTCTGTATTTCCATGACTATGAAAATTGTACATTCACACTGAAGTCATCAAAACTATGAGTTAACACATGTGGAATTATATACTTAACAAAAAAGTGTGAAACAACTGAAAATATGTCTTATATTCTTGGTTCTTCAAAGTAGCCACCTCTTGCTTTGATGACTGCTTTGCACAATCTTGGCATTCTCTTGATAAGCTTTAAGAGGTAGTCACCGGAAATGGTTTTCACTTCACAGGTGTGCCCTGTCAGGTTTAATAAGTGGGATTTCTTGCCTTATTAATGGGATTGGGACCATCAGTTGTGTTGTGCAGAAGTCTGGTGGATACACAGCTGATAGTCCTACTGAATAGACTGTTAGAATTTGTATTATGGCAAGAAAAAAGCAGCTAAGTAAAGAAAAATGAGTGGCCATCATTACTTTAAGAAATGAAGGTCAGTCAGTCTGAAAAATTGGGAAAACTTTGAAAGTGTCCCCAAGTGCAGTTGCAAAAACCATCAAGCGCTACAAAGAAACTGGCTCACATGAGGACCGCCTCAGGCAAGGAAGACCAAGAGTCACCTCTGCTTCTGAGGACAAGTTTATCCGAGTCACCAGCCTCAGAAGTCGCAGGTTAACAGCAGCTCAGATTAGAGACCAGGTCAATGCCACACAGAGTTCTAGCAGCAGACACATCTCTTCAACAACTGTTAAGAGGAGACTTTGTGCAGCAGGCCTTCATGGTAAAATAGCTGCTAGGAAACCACTGCTAAGGACAGGCAACAAGCAGAAGAGACTTGTTTGGGCTTAAGAACACAAAGAATGTACATTAGACCAGTGGAAATCTGTGCTTTGTTCTGATGAGTCCAAATTTGAGATCTTTGGTTCCAACCACCGTGTCTTTGTGCGATGAAGAAAAGGTGAACGGATGGACTCTACATGCCTGGTTCCCACCGTGAAGCATGGAGGAGAAGGTGTGATGGTGTGGGGGTGCTTTGCTGGTGACACTGTTGGGGATTTATTCAAAATTGAAGGCATACTGAACCAGCATGGCTACCACAGCATCTTGCAGTGCATGCTATTCCATCGGGTTTGCGTTTAGTTGGACCATAATTTATTTTTCAAAAGGACAATGACCCCAAACACACCTCCAGGCTGTGTAAGGGCTATTTGATCAAGAACGAGAGTGATGGGGTGCTACGCCAGATGACCTGGCCTCCACAGTCACCAGACCTGAACCCAATCGAGATGGTTTGGGGAGAGCTGGACCGCAAAGTGAAGGCAAAAGGGCCAAGAAGTGCTAAGCATCTCTGGGAACTCCTTCAAGATTGTTGGAAGACCATTTCCGGTGACTACCTCTTGAAGCTCATCAAGAGAATGCCAAGAGTGTGCAAAGCAGTCATCAAAGCAAAAGGTGGCTACTTTGAAGAACCTAGAATATAAGACATATTTTCAGTTGTTTCACACTTTTTTGTTAAGTATATAATTCCACATGTGTTAATTCATAGTTTTGATGCCTTAAGTGTGAATGTACAATTTTCAAAGTCATGAAAATACAGAAAAATCTTTAAATGAGAAGGTGTGTCCAAACTTTTGGTGTGTACTGTATGTTTGGTGCAAACCTAACAATGCACATCATGAAAAGAACTCCATTCTCACAGTGAAGCATGATGGAGGCAGCATTATGCTTTGGGGCTATTTTTTGGTAGCTGCAACTGGGGCTTTAGTCAAGGTGGACGGAATTATGAACAGTTCCATATACCAATTTTATAATAAATTCTTCAGGCCTCTGCTAAAAACCTGAAAATGAAGAGGAATTTCACCTTTTATGCACAACAATAACCCTAAACATACAGTACAGACCAAAAGTTTGGACACACCATCTCATTTAAAGATTTTTCTGTATTTTCATGACTTTGAAAATTGTACATTCACACTTAAGGCATCAAAACTATGAATTAACACATGTGGAATTATATACTTAACAAATAAGTGTGAAACAACTGAAAATATGTCTTATATTCTAGGTTCTTCAAAGTAGCCATCTTTTGCTTTGATGACTGCTTTGCACACTCTTGGCATTCTCTTGATGAGCTTCAAGAGGTAGTCACCGGAAATGGTTTTCACTTCACAGGTGTGCCCTGTCAGGTTTAATAAGTGGGATTTCTTGCCTTATAAATGGGGTTAGGACCATCAGTTGAGTTGTGCAGAAGTCTGGTGGATACACAGCTGATAGTCCTACTGAATAGACTGTTAGAATTTGTATTATGGCAAGAAAAAAGCAGCTAAGTAAAGAAAAATGAGTGGCCATCATTACTTTAAGAAATGAAGGTCAGTCAGTCCGAAAAATTGGGAAAACTTTGAAAGTGTCCCCAAGTGCAGTTGCAAAAACCATCAAGCGCTACAAAGAAACTGGCTCACATGAGGATCGCCCCAGGAAAGGAAGACCAAGAGTCACCTCTGCTTCTGAGGATAAGTTTATCCGAGTCACCAACCTCAGAAATCGCAGGTTAACAGCAGCTCAGATTAGAGACCAGGTCAATGCCACACAGAGTTCTAGCAGCAGACACATCTCTTCAACAACTGTTAAAGAGGAGACTTTGTGCAGCAGGCCTTCATGGTAAAATAGCTGCTAGGAAACCACTGCTAAGGACAGGAAACAAGCAGAAGAGATTTGTTTGGGCTTAAGAACACAAGGAATGTACATTAGACCAGTGGAAATCTGTGCTTTGTTCTGATGAGTCCAAATTTGAGATCTTTGGTTCCAACCACCGTGTCTTTGTGCGACGCAGAAAAGGTGAACGGATGGACTCTACATGCTTGGTTCCCACCGTGAAGCATGGAGGAGGAGGTGTGATGGTGTGGGGGTGCTTTTCTGGTGACACTGTTGGGGATTTATTCAAAATTGAAGGCATACTGAACCAGCATGGCTACCACAGCATCTTGCAGCGGCATGCTATTCCATCTGGTTTGCGTTTAGTTGGACCATCATTTATTTTTCAACAGGACAAAGACCCCAAACACACCTCCAGGCTGTGTAAGGGCTATTTGACCAAGAAGCAGAGTGATGGGGTGCTACGCCAGATGACCTTGCCTCCACAGTCACCAGACCGAGATGGTCTGGGGTGAGCTGGACCGCAGATTGAAGGCAAAAGGGCCAACAAGTGCTAAGCATCTCTGGGAACGCCTTCAAGATTGTTGGAAGATTGGAAGACCATTTCCAGTGACTACCTCTTGAAGCTCATCAAGAGAATGCCAAGAGTGTGCAAAGCAGTCATCAAAGCAAAAAGTGGCTACTTTGAAGAACCTAGAATATAAGACATATTTTCAGTTGTTTCACGCTTTTTTGTTAAGTATATAATTTCACATGTGTTAATTCATAGTTTTGATGCCTTCAGTGTGAATGTACAATTTTCAAAGTCATGTAAATACAGAAAAACCTTTAAATGAAAAGGTGTGTCCAAACTTTTGGTCTGTACTGTACTTCCAAATCAACAAAAGAATGGTTTCACCAGAATAACATCAAAGGTTTGGATTGGCCCAACCTGACCCAGACCTGAATCCAATTGAAAACCTGTGGGCTGACGTGAAGAGGGCAGCACACAGTTCATGATTAAGGGTGCTATTGCACCAGAAATGCATTGATAAAATATTTTTCATTTTAGTTTTTCCTTGCTCATTTTAATTGTACTTTGTCCATGGCTATTTTTTGTACTCCTCCACTGAACAAACTATTTTGTACAATGGCGGAGCTTAACATTTTCTCTTTTTCCACACAGGAGTTGCCCTCACAATCTGACAAACTTGGAGAGCTACTGCAAGGAAGAGTGGGCAAAGATTGCCAATTATAGATGTGCCATGATGATAGACTCTTATGCAAAAGACTGATTGCTGTCATAAATTTTACTACTTCAACAAAGTATTAGTATAAGGGTTTGCAACCACTTTATTTTAGGTCTTTATTTTTTATTTTCCACTCCAAAATATGTCTGTTTATTTTTCAATTGAATTGTACAGATTGTGGATGATATTAAAAGGTAGAAAAAGTTCTGAAATGGTATAAGGGTATAAATTTTTTACATGACAAAAAACTGCCATTTTAATAGGAGGCAGGTAGACTTTTTATGTCCACTGTATGTGCTAGACGGTCATAGCTGATGTAGATTTTGACTATAATTTACACCAAATTCTGGCATGAATTACCGATATACAGTATTAAATTTATTGAGTCACCCCTTCTACTAAGTCCTACCCAGTTTTTTAGAAAATTGTCACAGGAAAAAGTTTCTCCAATATTTTCCACAATTCCACCCCACAGCTATTAATAAATATCCTCCAATATATTTTCTTGAGCTCTCATACTACTTGATAGGAAAGAACATGGTGATTTCTGGAGGTTCTGTATGGCAGTATATGAGCTGGATACTGATCTGTTATATAATGCCCATAAAACTTATCTGTCTATAAGTGTTATACTATGGGGCCAGTCTTGCTAAGGTACGAGGCACCTAATTTATTAAGAGTCACACACCATTTACTGAATATGGTGCCTCTTTTAAATGGCGTGAACATCCATGTGCCACACAAGAGATGCTACTTCAGTCTGGCGTACAAAACATTGGCACTTTTGATGAAATTGACAGGCGAACATGGCCACGCCCCATCTAGGCTTCTCCCCAGCTACATTAATTTTGGCAGAGCTTATTTAAACAGTCGTGAAAACACCAAAAGTTGGAAAATTTTGGAGCATCTCCCCATTGTACAAAGACCTTGTGACTTTCCAAAGATTCTATAACAGTTTTCTGGAATAACAACTTTGAGTCTGCTTTGTGCTTCTGTTTGTGGGATGTTCTATCAGATACAGAGAATACCTCCATAATATGGTGCCATACACAGACACAATGAGGGTTTTTAAAAAAAAAAATACACATAAAATACATGGAACAAAAGGTAATAAAGAGGCCAATAACATTGCAACTGATTGAAGCATAGCTATTCATACTGTGCAACTCTTAGACAGCGCTAACTTAGACTTGTCAGTCTTAATATGAGCCAGATTTATCATAGTGGTTCACTCTGTTGATAAATCTAGTGTTTTTAGACTGTATTTTCTAAGTTTACATAGCCAATTAAATGGCTTACTTTGCGCCCATAATGTGCACCCCAGTATTGGGACACACTATCACATGTAAGGCCATGCCCATTTGTGCTAATTCACACCCGTTTTCAGTGAGGTCACACATGCAGTCAGACAAGTCAAAGAAAGTGTTGGGAAAGACACACAAACTGCACCAGAATTCTGACACATTTAGTTGATATTTTACTGTATTATATAATATAGGTACTCTCCCCTACAAACATTACTGAGGGTCCCAGTGTATCCTGACTGTAGTAGTTTCTGTAAAAATAATCCTTTTAAGTAATAAAAAAAAGTTAGAAATAATAATGAGGAGTGAAAGACATTTATACACTAAAACAAAGAAAACCAAATTTTGGTCCTATTTAGACGAATATTACCCCTTCGAGCAGGTTTTCAACTGATTGTAAACCATAGTTGGAAACAGTTACCTAAGAAGTGAAGTGACATTGGATATTAAACTTTCCGTGTCACTTTCTTAAAGATAATGCACATGGTTGTATTATGGGTCCTAGTGCCACATGAAAGCATTAGAGCACACAACAAATTTCTGTAACTGATAATTTCTTACATTCATCTGGTTGGGGTTGTTTTGGCAGCGAGAACGTGAATTTCCACAAGCCCCATTCAAATGAATAGGACTGCTGCAGACATTCTGCAACAAGTTTGTCAAGAGTTAAATCACCCATACAGTTACATGTAACACTAGTGGACACTGACAGAAAAGGGCCCATGTGCAAGAACAATACATGGGCCTTTTGCATCCCAATAGCTCATCATTATGCAAAATTTCACCTGCTTTGAAAGTGGAAATGGGCCCTCATACCTTTTGGGGCCCGTGCGGTTGCTCCAGTGGTTTTTCCACCACTGACATGTAATGTATATTTAGGGCAAAGCATGAGATTGGATCCCTAGAAGGCCAGGAAAGCATGTCCCCAAGCCTTTTTTTTTCATTGTTTCAGGAAGGGTTAGGTTTCCATAAGTTTTACCAAATGTATAGCTCATGCACTGCCATAATATGTGCAACAGCTGTATACTTCTAGGATTTTCTGCAATGATTTCTTGAAGAAACAAGTGGTAAAGTTCCATGTAGAAGAAGCAAGCAATACTTACCACAGTAATCCGTCCTCCTCTCCAGCATTGACCTTTTGAAGGACTCCGATATAGGCGCCATGAATATCAGTGACCTGGCCAAATAGTCAAGTAATTGGTGGTTGGGATGTCATAACTTAATGTCTACATCAGAGTAACATTGGCCAAACTCACCGATATCAACGGCCTTGGAAGACAGTCTAATGTGCATGATGTCGGATAAGAGAAGGCTCTGCCATGGCTGATTTTGGACTACCAATCATTTTGTTCTCAGTGAGATAAACCACCACCAGAGGAATTTAGCAGCAGATTTCTCTCTGACAAGCGCCCCTGAGTATGCAGGAGTCAGGAGAGATAGTTGGTAGCGAAACGATCGTCAGAACCATCTTTTCATCTATTGTGTATGAGCACTTCATAGTTGAGTAGTGACCATCGGGGGCAGATTTCAGTGGAAATCTTGCCTCTTTTACATGGATCTATACTCTCTGGTAACTTCAAGAAAGTTATAGAAAAACATTTAATTCCAATGATACCTTAGCACATGGAGTCTTCAACTGTTCAAAAAGGTTATAATGATAAATGTTTCAGCTATTCAACCCATATATACTGTACAGTGGGGGAAAAAAGTATTTGATCCCTTGCTGTTTTTGTAAGTTTTCCCACTGACAAAGACAAGCACAGTCTATAATTTTAAGGGTAGGTTAATTTTAACATTGAGAAATAGAATAGCCAAAAAATAAATCAAGAAAATCACATTGTATAAATTAGATAATTTTTTTTGCATTTTGCAGTGAGAAATAAGTATTTGATCCCTCTGGCAAACAACACTTAATACTTGGTGGTAAAACCGTTGTTGGCAAGCACAGCAGTCAGAGTTTTTTTGTAGTTGATGATGAGGATTGCGCACATGTCAGGAGGAATTTTGGTCCTCTCCTCTTTGAAGATCATCTCTAAATCATTCAGATTTTGAGGCTGTCGCTTGGGAACTTGGAGCTTCAACTCCCTCCATAAGTTTTCTATGGGACTAAGGTCTGGAGATTGGCTAGGCAACTCCATGACCTTACTGTGCTTCTTTTTGAGCCACTCCTTTGTTGCCTTGGCTGTATGTTTTGGGTCATTGTCTTGCTGGAAGACCCATCCACGACCCATCTTCAATGCACTTACTGAGGGAAGGAGGTTGTGGCCAAAATCTCGCGATACATGACGCCATCCATCTTCCCTTCAGTACAGTGCAGTCGTCATGTCCCCTTTGCAGAAAAGCACCCCCAAAGTATAATGTTTTCCCCAGCTTCATGGCTGGGACAATGTTCTTAGGGTTGTACTCATCCTTCTTCTTCCTCCAAACACGGCGAGTTGAGTTAATGCCAAAGAGCTCAATTTTTGTCTCATCTGATCACAACACCTTCTCCCAATAACTCACAGAATCATCCAGGTGTTCATTGGCAAACTTCAGATAGGCCTCCACATGTGCCATCTTGAGAAGGGGGACTTTGCGGGCACTGCAGGATTTTAAACCTTTAAGGCGTAATGTGTTACCAATTGTTTTCTTGGTGACTGTGGTCCCAGCTGCCTTGAGATCATTAACAAGTTCCCCCCATGTAGTTTTAGGCTGATCTCTCACCTTCCTCATGATCAAGGATACCCCACAAGGTGAGATTTTGCATGGTGCCCCAGATCGATGACGATAGACAGTCATTTTGTATTTCTTCCATTTTCTTACTATTGCACCAACAGTTGTCTTCTTCTCACCCAGCGTCTTACTTATGGTTTTGTAGCCCATTCCAGCTTTGTGCAGGTCTATGATCTTGTCCCTGACATCCTTAAAAAGCTCTTTGGTCTTACCCATGTTGTAGAGGTTAGAGTCTGACTGATTAATTGAGTCTGTGGACAGGAGTCTTTTATACAGGTGACTATGTAAGACAGCTGTCTTTAATGCAGGTAAAGAGTTTATTAGGAACGTCTAACTGGTCTGTAGGAGCCAGATCTCATAATGGTTTATAGTGGATCAAATACTTATTTCTCACTGCAAAATGCAAAAAAAATTATCTAATTTATACAATGTGATTTTCTTGATTTTTTTTGGATATTCTATCTCTCAATGTTAAAATTAGCCTACCCTTAAAATTATAGACTGTTCATGACTTTGTCAGTGAGCAAACTTACAAAACAACAAGGGATCAAATACTTATTTCCCCCACTTTAAGTTATTATTTACGGTAGTTTTTCTATATATCTAAAGATTTTGGCACACAATATTTTTGGACAAGTGTCTGTCAATTATTTGGATATTCCCCAATTCAAATAAATTATTAAATACCATTGACTTTACCAGGCAGTTCCTGAGATTTCTTATTATTTTCACTCTTACCTCTTACTTAAAGGGTATGTACAACTTGGCAGCTATTTTTTTACTTCTCCAATATTGTATATCAAAATTAAAAAAAACCTACTGGATGAAAAATATCCATGTTGATAAATTTTCTGTCACTTTATTCATTTACCTTCTTTGTTACAGGCCACAAATAATTAATCTCTGTTAGACCCTTCTATTACTATGTAGGCTACCAAAAAGGAATGTTCAAATGTAAGGACATGTTCACACGTACAGTATTTCATGAGGTTTTTTTACCTCAGTATTTGTAAGCCAAAACCACTAGTGGATAAAAAATATAGAAGTGGTTTCTATTATACTTTTCCTCTGATTGGAAGCCCCTGGTCAATATGAGTAAGGGGGCACATGGGAATATTGGACTTTGCTTATTTTATTATGGTTTATTACGGTGCCTAACTGTTTTCTCTGAGCTCCATTAAGGGTTAATCTGAGGACTTACCAGGTTACTGGGCTGAAGTGGAAGCACGTATATGGCTTTTCCCGCATTTTCTGGCCCTGATGATTGAAGGATGCTGCATGATGGCGGATTCTCAGACCTTATTTAACCCCTGGAAACCCCGTGCATTCCTTTCAAGAAAATTGAAGGTTTTTCCCCACCCTCCCTTTAATATTCTAATTCTGTCGCATTGCTTTATTGGTGTGAGGTAAACCCAGCCGTCTAGCTGCAGTTTTATGATTATTTATGAATGGACTGAATGATCGTCTCGAGTCAATTAAGGACTGAGCCCTTATTAGATTTGATATGTTATGTTTAATTGAGTTGATATTGAGGATTCAATTATTTATTTAACTTATTCTTTAGCCTTAATAAAGCATTGCGGCCTGTTTTATCCAACTAAGTGTTATGTCATTTATTTATGATTATGGTTGTTTGTTAAATTGTGTGTTTGTTACTTGTATTAATTGTAAAGAATAGAACATATATTACCATGTTCCACTCCTGGTTTTGGCTTACAAATACTGAGGTAAAAAACTCACCAAATACTGAGCGTGTGAACGTGGCCTAAAGGAGTAACATGCTAAGGCAATGTGCACACATTGAGTATTTGAGTTTTTTGCCTCAGTATTTGTAAACCAAAACCAGGAGTGGAACAATCAGAGGAAAAATATAATAGAAACACGTCACCACTTCTGTATTTATCACCCACTCCTGGTTTTGACTTACACATACTGAGGTAAAAAACTCAAATACTCAATGTGTGCACATTGCCTTAGCATGTTACTCCTTTAGGCCACGTTCACACGCTCAGTATTTGGTCAGTATTTCACCTCAGTATTTGTAAGCTAAAACCAGAAGTGGAACAATCAGAGGAAAAGTATAATAGAAACCTGTCACCACTTCTGTATTTATCACCCACTCCTGGTTTAGACTTATAAATACTGAGGTAAAAAACTCACCATATACCCAACCTATGCATGTGTCATCGTATGGTGCACTGTAATAAGATGCACCAAGTTGATAAAGAGGCATGCGCCACAGTAGATAATGTGCTCCTCAGGGACTGGAGTACACTTCTGATGTTATATTCACTGGTGTGCCATAAATTATAATATAGTTGTCATCTGTGCTTGACCATTCCCCATCCCAACTAAGCTGCACCTACTATGCAAAAAGTTTATGGACCTGGATAGATCTGGTCAGCGCAAAAATGCTAAAAGTTGCACAGTTTTTACTCAACTACAAGTTGCACAAATATTTTGCAACATTTCAAACAGTTTTATGCCACAATTCGTATGAAAATCTTTGAATCATCCCCTAAAGCTTTGCTTACATTTACATTGGATTGCGTCATATATATTTGGAAAAAATGGTGGTATTTCTGGTAAAATGGTGGACCCTATGACAGAACTTGAATAAAAGTCATTTGACTGATCTGGCTATCCATACTATGAATTTGTGAAAAGAAATGTGAACTGAACCTTAGTGATCAGATATTTGTCTGTGACATTAGTTCAGTTTTATCTTTCCATCTTGTTCCCATGTAATACTTTATCTTGGTATAAGTGATATGGCAAAACATAATAATAATTAATAATAATAGACCTTTTCTAGGTAAAGATAATATCCCTGAAATATTGCATGTCTTTTAATTAAATTAGGGAAGTCCAATTATTTTAGATGCTTGTCTGCTAATTTGGTCATTTAATCATTCATCGGTATGACTTTTATTCCATGAGCATTGATGTAAGTCAACAGGATTTTGGCCCTTCTCTCTATCACGTCAATCAGTTTTTCAATCCCTTGGCGTCCATTTTGACTTTCCCAAAATACTCTATCTAGAAAAAATGACTGGAGGAGTTTTTCTCGAAGTCTGTGACTTTTTAGCACCAAAACAGTTGATTCAGGAAACCTGGAAAAGAGATAGTGACAATTAGGAATAGACATATGTAAACCGTCTGTAAACCAGACAAACCGATTGATATTTTGCTAAAAAGGCAACACAATTTGAGAAATGGAAATACACTGAATTGTATTAGTTATAAAAAGGAGGATTTGAAAAAGGGGCTATTTAAAAAAAAAACAGTGACACTCTTGTCCATGGGCTGTGTTTGGCATTGTGGCTGATAACCATTGACCAGGAACCAATTGTAAATTCTCTCTAACGAGAAACTGTCCCCTGATTCATGCTGTCCAAAGCGTCGGCAGCAAGTACAGGTGCATCTCAGAAAATTAGAATATCATCAAAAAGTTAATTTATTTCAGTTCTTCAATACAAAAAGTGAAACTCATATATTATATAGCGTCATTACAGAGTGATCTATTTCAAGTGTTTATTTCTGTTAATGTTGATGATTATGGATTACAGACAATGAAAACACAAAAGTCATTATCTCAGTAAATTAAAATGATTAACAAAAGCCACATGCAAAGGCTTTCTAAGTGTTTAAAAAGGTCCCTTAGTCTGTTTCATTAGGCTCCACAATCATGGGGAAGACTGCTGACTTGACACATGTCCAGAAAGAAGTCATTGACACTAAGTAAATGTAAAGTAAATTTTGCATTTCATTTGGAAATCAATGTCCCAGAGTCTGGAGGAAGAGTGGAGAGGCACACAATCCAAGCTGCTTGAGGTCTAGTGTGAAGATTCCACAATCAGTGATGGTTTGGGGAGCCATGTCATCTGCTGGTGTAGGTCCACTATGTTGTATCAAGACCAAAGTCAGCGCAGCCGTCTACCAGGAAATTTTAGAGCACTTCATGCTTCCCTCTGCCGACAACTTTTTGGAGATGGAAATTTCATTCTCCAGCAGGACTTGGCACCTGTCCACACTGCCAAAAGTGCCAATACCTGGTTTAAAAACAACAGTATCACTGTTCTTGATTGGCCAGTAAACTCGCCTGACCTTAACTGGTATTGTCAAGAGGAAGATGAGAGACACCAGACCCAACAATGCAGA
Organism: Phyllobates terribilis; assembly: GCF_046119375.1. NCBI lineage: Eukaryota > Metazoa > Chordata > Amphibia > Anura > Dendrobatidae > Phyllobates > Phyllobates terribilis. The sequence continues at coordinate 1,032,172,942 of NW_027362761.1, read as the reverse complement.
TGAGCTGAAGGCTGCTAACAAAGCAACCTGGTCTTCCAAAACACCTCAGCAGGGCCACAGGCTGATCGTCTCTATAACATGCCGCATTGATGCAGTAATTGATGCAAAAGAAGCCCTGACCAAGTATTGAGTGCATTTACTAAACATACATTTCAGTAGGCGAACATTTCAGATTTTAAAAACATTTTTCAAGCTGTTGCTATAAAGTATTCTAATTTACTGAGATAATGACTTTTGTGTTTTCATTGGCTGTAAGCCATAATCATCAACATTAACAGAAATAAACACTTGAAATAGATCACTCTGTTTGTAATGACTCTACATAATATGAGTTTCACTTTTTGTATTGAAGAACTGAAATAAATTAACTTTTTGATGATATTCTAATTTAGTGAGATGCACCTGTATCGAAGTATGTCTGCACAATTGCAGCCAGGCATGTTTTTCTGGAGAATTTCAGAGAAAATATGTTTTAAAGAGAATCTGTCACCACACTTGACCTATCTAAACTATTAATATGGGCATACAGGTTATAGACAGCTGAAAAGTCCTCCCTGTATGCCTCATATCAGATATCTTGTTGTTGAAAAATCATCTTTTATCACTTTATATAAATGACTAGAGAGATGAGCGAAGCCGAACTTAAAAGTTCGGTGTTCGTACCAGACAGTTAGTGTCCAGTGCTAAACGCCAAACACAGATATCTTACGGAAGTCCGTTGCAATGTTCGGAGTTCCTGGAGGAGAGCGAGAGAGTGAATTTTCCAGAACAAAAGTTCTGGTCCTCATTGTTTTCAATGGGGTTCAGATTCTGGTTTAAGATCTGATACATTTCTGGTACCCGAACCGAACTTTGAAATAAAGTTCGGGTTGGGTACCAAAACTCGAACTTCCACGAGTCCGCTCATCCCTGATGCTAACTCTTCCCAGCGATCAGCGTGAGCAAGGGACAATGTTGAGAGTAGTATTCTGCTCCTGCTGTCTTCAAGTGTAAAAATAAGAATAAAATAAAAAAATCCTTATACTTACCTGTCCGAAGATCAATAATCCAGTGTCCTAAGCTATAATCCATCTGACCGACATTTCTTCATCAGCGTGCGCAGTGGCTTGAGGTGACCGCACACTCTGAGGAGCAGAGGAGAATGACTCGATGTCATCCATGTGTCATCAGTGTGCACGTGTGTGGGACGTTTTGCATCCCGTGCTGTATGTAAAAAAATGGACATGTCAGCACGTTTTGCCCAAGGACACACGGTCCGTGAAAACACACTGACATGTGTTTAGACCCATTCATATTATACTGATCGAATACTGACCAAATACTGATAGTGGGGCCGTGGCCTTACCCAATGACTCTGTCATTTAATCTGTGCTCCACTGGGAACTGCTGATCTGTGATGGCCGAAATACTGACCACCACTGTACAAGGTATGAAAATCCGCTCTGTGTCATAGCTGCAGCGCATTACAGGGAGTCCTGCATGGCAACGTAAAATTACGTTAACCGGCTCTCTGACGCTTCTGCAGTGTAGGAAAGGACTTGTTTTTTATTGCGAATGGCGAATCTAATCTCAAAATGTTCGCGTTTGTACTAAACCTCAAAATTTAGGAAATTCTACTCAAAGTTGACCTTCTGCAGATCAATCCACTTATCTCTATTTAAAGTAGCGTTTCAGAAAAAAAATTCAGATTCTGACACATGTTGCCTGTGGTTTTGGCAGCATAAATCATATGGTAGGTCCCTTTAAATGAACACATTCAATTTGCTAAAGCCAGGCTAAAGAATAAATTCAGCTAAAAGTTTGTCTATGTAAACAAAGTCATATTGCTAGAATATGCCAAACTCTACTTTGGGAAAACTAACAAAGACAAAGTATCTGTGATCAGAAGTGGGGGGTTGTAACTTAATCAGTAATATCATACTCACTCTTTGATTCCTTCCAACAATTTAAAATCTAAATTATCTTCACTTCTATCAAAATATCCTTTGTTCTTAACAAACACCAAGTGGCGAGGGTCATGCTTCCTTTGTACAATGTGTGTTAAGTCAATATTGCTGGGGTTATCACATTTCAAGTATAGACCTTGTTGCACACATTCATCTTCTTTCCGGGGTCTGAAACCACAACAGTGTTTATCAAGGCGACTGTAAACCTACGAAACATAAGAACAAAGATGCATAAATATGTAAAAATAGATGTCAGCAGTGCAGAGTAAACTCACAATGTTCCCGTCATGGTATCATCATCACAAGTCATTAACTCATTGATAATTACTGTATAATCAGATGATGATTATAATCAGCATGTGTCAGTGTGTGAATAAAATCCTTATTATTATTATGACATAATGACGCGCCCTCAGGGCAATGGGGTACTCGGCAGCCGGGCCTATGGATGCTGGTGGGGGATATGTCACAGTGGCTGGCTCGGTCCGTGGCCCAGGGTGGTCAACTAAAAATGGGATTGTAACTTGGATAGAAAATAAAGATAATGTAAATAGTTTGTGACGCCACCTGTGATACCTGGTAAGGTTTACCAGCGCTGCTGCAGACCTCCGGGGGGTGATGGGATGGCAGCTGAGGTATTTCTGCTCCCCACAGGTGGAGCGGGCCCCCGGGGCAGTGTGGAGTTTGATGGTGGTGATGCTGGGACTTGTAGTGCAGGCGGATGGCGCAGCAGGAGTAACTGACAGAGACAGGGGATTCGCTTCAATACCTTTACTGGCGCGGATGTCAGGTACGGTCCAGGGTACTCAGTAGGATGGGTGCACTTCAGGGCTTCTCCCCAGTGAGCGGGTATAAGGCCTCCTGGTCCGTGTCTGCCTCTCTGTATGCTCCTGGCCAGCCTGCAACTGGGCCTAGCTTATGTGTCGTGCTGTTCCTTCACCTGTCGCTCGGTAGTAGGACTTTCTGCTGGTAACCACTCTCCCTGGACGCTGGGGCCTTGTGGTTCCTGGTCCTGTAATGGGTCTAGCTTCAGGTTGGCCAGGGACATGTAGTCCTCCTGGAATGCCGGTGATCCCTACTGGGTATAAAGGGATCCTGTAGGCGTGGACCCGGCGTACGGTTTGTATATCGGAGTGAGCCTATGATGCTCCTCTGCCCCCTCAACTCATCTCTCCTTTCTCCTCTTGCCTTCGGCCACACTCGGGGCCCTCAGAACTCAGCAGCAGACGCGCTGCGTCTTCGCTGCTCTCAGCATCAGCACGCACTCAGACTCTCTCTCAGTCTGACTAAACTCTCAAAACTGACTGACTGGCTGGCTCCACCCCCCATATATATATCCCTAACGGGCTCCCTCTGCTGGTATGAGGTGGAAGGGTGGAAGTGTTTGTATGTAATGAGGGCCTCTTGTGGAAAAGTCCGTCCATGCACCCTGGGTCCTGTGATACCTGTGCACAGCAGGGTGTCACAATCCCCCCTAGTACAATTCAGTACTCCTGGACTGAAGCATTTTTTTGTAACAGGTTACAACAATAACAATTATAATAACAACAAGTATAATAACATTAATTAAGTTACAGTAAGTCCCGCAACCAGGTGTCCATTTCACCGATTAAAGTGCAAAATGAGTAACATGAGGGACCCGCCTGAAAACCCTCAACGTAGGCCCTGGGCATGGCTACAGGGCATAAGTGATCCAGGTGTTGGACCACGTCTTCGGCCACGCCAAACGGGTTTTTGTTCAGTGGTCTTATAAGGGGGCACTTTGATAAGTGCAACTATTTACAAATAAAGTTTTTGGTTGCTCACAGTCCTCAGCCTACAATACTTTATACCCTTACGGGTAACTACAGGCACACATTAATTTCAGTTTATACAATAAACAATAGTAGGCAACAACCAACTGGGTAACTATTTACAATTTAGGCACTTCAAGCTTATTCCCTAAACCGGGCAAGGATTTGACCTTGTGTGCTGCGTGTGGACCTTCGTAGCACTGGGGTGTCACTAGTGTCTGTGCATGCACTTTCTGTTAATCTAGCAGGTGTACGTGCTGGTAGATTATAGAACTGCCTTAATCTCTCTATGGGACTGGCAAGTACACTGTCCACTGGGCCTTCAGGCTCCGTCTCAAAGGGTGATCCTCCTCTTACTGGGGACTCTTCCTGTTCCTGAGCAGGTTCTTCTAGAGCGCTCACAGGTTCTTCTTGTGGCTGATAGAAGTGTATTACGGGTATAATCACTGCTCCATCAAGTTGAGGCCAGTCCGCAGGGAAATCTCCTAGAACTGTGTGAAGCACGCCTTCCTTGGGTTCTTCCGGTGCTATAGGAGGTACTTCTTCTTCCTTTGTCTTCAGTAGACTTGGGCACACTTTCAGGTGGTCTCTTGAGACTGTTGCAGTTGTTTTACCTCCATCTTTGTTAATCAGGCAGGTTTTACTGTTGTCAAACTTGGAGTTCAACACTGTGTAGGGCTCTCTTTCCCACTGGTCATCGAGCTTGTGACCTCTTCTCTTCCGCTTTAGCACTATCTCTCCAGGTGCCAAGGGTTCTGCTGGTGCATGTTTATTGTACTGTTCTTCCTGTTTTTCCCTTACTCTGTTCAGACTGTCTTCGACACAGGCCTGTACTCTCCTGTACTGCTCTTGACGATTTGTATCCCAGTCTTCAGTAGACATATCTGCTTCAGGTTCTACCACTTCGAGTTCCAGGTCCATGGGCAACTTTCCGGGTCTTGCTCTCATGAGGTACACTGGAGTACAATTTGTAGAACTCACAGGTATGTGATTGTACAGATCTACCAGGTCAGGTAGCTTGTCTGGCCACTGATTTCTTTCTTCCAAGGGTAAGGTGTTCAGCAGGTCTATGACGATGTTGTTCTTTTTCTCACACAAACCATTGGTCTGAGGGTGGCACGGCGTAGTCCGGATCTTTTTGCACCCATACAGCTGACAGAATTCTTTAAACAGCTCGGCTTCAATGGCAGGGCCTTGATCCGTCAGGACTTTGTCTGGGTATCCATGGGGCCTGCAGAAGTATGCTTGGAATGTTCTTGCTGCAGTTTCTGCTGTCAGATCCTTGACAGGGGCTACCACCTGGAACCGGGAATAATGATCCACCATGGTCAGTGCATAGGAACAGCCTGACCTGATGGGTGACAGCTTGACGTGATCCAGAGCGACGATCTCCAGGGGCTGGGTTGTCTTGATGGACTGAAAGGGTGCTTTCTGGCTGCCGTAGTCTTTTCTTCTGAGGCTACAGGGCCCACAGTTCCGGCACCACCTATCTATGGAGCTCCGCATTCCAACCCAGTAGAACCGGTCCTTCAGCAGGGTTTCCAGCTTCTTCCAGCCAAAGTGACCTGCTTGATCATGGTAGGCCTCCAACACCATCTGGATATCCGTTCTGGGTACAACAATCTGCCACACCATTTCATGGGTCTTGGGGTTGACATATCTTCAGCACAGCTTCTCTCTATAGATGAACAGCCGGCTTCTCTCATTCCACAGTTGCTTGGCTTGTGGAGGAGCATCCTTCTCCAGGTGAGAACCTTCCTGGGTGATCAGTCTTTTGATGAGGCTGACAACCGGGTCACTGTCCTGAGTCTCCTTCCAACTGTGGTGGGGTAGAGGATTCAGCGTCCTTCCCTGACGTCTTCTGGTGACGTGTTGCTCATGGACCACTCCGCTTCGGTGGAAAGCAGGTAATTCAACTTCCTCTAAATCATCCACTTCATCCTCGGTGTCTGACTGGTGGAGCATCCTTGACAGGGCGTCAGCATTGGTGTTCTTGTGACCTGCCCGGTACTTGATGGTGAACTGATAATTTGACAGTCTGGCCACCCAACGCTGTTCCATGGCTCCCAACCTGGCTGTCTCCAGGTGTGTCAAGGGATTGTTGTCAGTAAAAGCTGTAAACTTAGTTGAGGTTAGGTAATGCTTGAACCTTTCAGTGATAGCCCAGACCAAGGCCAAGAACTCCAGCTTGAAGGAACTGTAGATCTCCGGGTTCCTCTCGGTAGGGCGTAGCTTTCTGCTGGCATATGCAATTACCTTCTCTCTTCCATTCTGCTTCTGGGACAACACAGCTCCCAGTCCCTCATTGCTGGTGTCAGTGTACAGCAGGAAAGGCTGGCTGTAGTCAGGGTAAGCCAGGATTTCTTCACCAGTCAGGATTTCCTTCATTACTGCATAGGATTCAGCCTGTTCTTTGCCCCACTTGAATGGGGGACTCTTTCCTCTTTTGGACTGTCCTACCAGGAGGTCTTGTAGAGGTGCTACCTTTTTGGTATAGTCCTTTATGAACCTCCTGTAGTACCCGACCAGTCCCAGGAATTGCCGTACTTCTTTGATGCTTCTCGGTTCAGGCCACTTCTGGATGGCAGTGACCTTCTCCGGGTCTGGTGCTACTCCCTCCGAGCTGACTATATGCCCCAGGTATTGAACCTTCTGCTTGAGCAAGTGGCATTTAGGAGGCTTTAGTTTCATCCCGTACCGGGACAATGCATCAAATACCTCCACCAGGTGCTTCAGATGGTCCTCATATGTCCTCGAGTACACGATAACTTCATCCATGTACAGCAGCACTGTCTCGATGTTCTGGTGCCCATCAGCCTCTGGAACGTTCCGGGTGCATTGCAGAGTCCAAATGGCATACTGTTGAACTCGCACAGTCCCATCGGGGTGGTGAAGGCCGTCTTCTCCCGGTCTTCCTCAGCAACAGAGACTTGCCAGTACCTGCTAGTGAGATCCAGTGCAGAGAAGTAATTGGCAGTTTTTAGTGCAGCCAGGGATTCCTCTATACGGGGCAAAGGGTATGCATCTTTATGTGTTATGTGATTAATTTGTCTATAATCTACACACATCCTCATGCTACTGTTCTTTTTCCTGACCAGGACCAGGGGAGCTGACCAAGGGCTACAGCTATCCCTTACTACCCCTGCCTTTTTCATGTCACGCAACATTTCCTTGGCTTGCTGATAATGTGCTGGTGGTATGGGTCGGTAACGCTCCTTAATGGGTGGATGGTTACCGGTGGGTATTTGGTGTTGTACCCCTTTAACCCTTCCAAAATCAAGTGGGTGTTTACTAAACACTTGTTCATATTCCTCAACCACTCTGTAAACACCTTGCTTCTGATGGACAGGAGTGGCGTCAGTCCCAACATGGAGCTGTTGACACCAATCCTCCAGCTGAGCTTTGGAGTCATTGTCCTCCACTGTATCTGGTGGGGTCAAGGATTCCACAGTGTGTATGGCATCATCATTCACAGTATACAATCTAGCAACAGTGGCATACCTTGGCAATTTGACTTCCTCCTCCCCACAATTTAGGAGTCGTACGGGCACCCTCCCATTGCGCACGTCAACTACCCCTCTAGCAGTTAGGAGTGTAGGTCTGTGCTCTGAGCTAATGGGCTCCACTACCGCCTGGTAGTTCTGTCCCTTGAGACCTATTGCTGCCCTACACCAAATCAGCATCTCACTCATTGGGGGAATCACAATGGGTATCGGGTCTGTCACCCGTACATTACCAATCTCACCACCTGTTAGCTTTACCTGTTGTTGGTACAGGAGGGCTCGAATTTCTCTCTGGAGCACCTTTCTCTGCCCTGGTTTGGCAGTTGCAGCAATCTGTTGGAGTAAAAAGAACACTTCTCCAAAACAGTTACCAACAATATTTGTACCAAGTATCATATACAAGTCTGTATCACCAGGGTTAGATTCTATGACAATTAGTCCTTGGTCCTTTAGTTCCACTCTCCCCACCTTCACTGTCACGTCCTTAACCCCTACTAGGTTAAGAGGAAGGCCGTTAGAGGCATACACAGAGAGGTTCGGGGAGGGCGGGTGGCGTTCATCTATGGACCAGTACCTTTTGTAGAGGACATCAGGTATGATGGTTACCTGTGAGCCGGTGTCCAGTAACGCAGGTGTTGCTATGCCGTCCAGCACGATGGACAGGAAAGGCCTTCCTCCTATGAACCGGTGGTACCAGCTTGATGGGCCTGGTTGATTTACTCCTGGGTGTCGGCCCTCGGGCCCAGGGTTTGCGCGTTTAAAGGACAGTTCCGCGCGGTGTGGCCTGCCTTGTGGCAACGGTAGCAGATGAAGTCTCCTGGAGGGCGACGTTGGTCGTTGGTCCTCCCACGGGGTGGCATTGTCCTCCTCCGGGGTGGCGTTGTCCTCCTATGGGGTGGCGTTGTCCTCCTTGTTCTCCTCATCCAGGGGACATCCTCAGGGCTGTCGGCGAGTAGAATCCTTCCTTCCGGCTTGGGCTCCGTCTGTAGCTGCAGGGTGCTCAGGACAGTGGCCAGGGTTTTACTTAGCTGACGCACTTCAGAGCGCAGGCTGTCCAGCTCGCTAGGAGGCACTGTTTGCATTTCTGTTTCAGCTGTTAATGAAGGAGCAGTGGGTGCTGCGGGTACTGTGGTGGCCCCACACTGGTTACACTGGATAGCAGTCCCTGATGTTTCCAGGGGCTGTAGACCCTTAATAGCCGTGTCCTTCAGGGTGTCAAAGGTGGCATCTGGATGATCTAAAGCCCACCACTGTACAGTCCTGCTCTCCTCCTGGGACCTCAACCCCCGGATGAACTGTTCCATCAGCATTTTATTCTCATCTTGTATGCTGGCTGGACTAACCTGTTTCAGGGCCCACAAGGCTTCCGGTAAGCGCCAGGCGTAGTCCCGGATACTGTCCTCAGGATTCTGGGTACAGTGGTAGAACCTCATTCAGAGATCTGTCTCAATGCAGTTTTCAAAGACAGTTTGCAGTCTCTTAAAGATAATGGATACTGATTCCTGGTCTGCGGTTGGCCAGGTTTCAACTTCCCGCTCTGCGGCACCAGTCAATTGTCCCAGCACAACAGTGGCTCTCTGTTTACCAGACATAGAATACATGTCCAGTACACCGCATATTTTTCTCTTGAACCCAGACAGGGTATCTGGTTTGCCATCATACTGGGGAAGCCATTTCGCTCCAGGGATATACGGCAGGGCCATGGGTATCAACAGAGTCAAGACCCCTGCGGTGGGGCGGCCGCTCCGGCCTGTGCAGCGCCGGGCACAAGTTAAGCATCAGGAGCATTAACCGGTGCTCCGGCGGCTTGCTGGTCGTCGGCCATGGTTGCGCCCCCCTAGTAAACCGTAGCCTACCTTCTTTACTTGGATCGGGTAGGCCGCAGCTCCGCAGGTGACGGTCTCCTTCCAGGACCTTGCGTCTCCCTCGCGGCTGACGTCAGAGCGTGCGCTTGACAACGGTCTCCTTCTAGGACCTGACGCTTCCTGGTTCGGCGTCAAGGCGCAAGGCAGGACCTGGGCTTTGCGCGCTTCAAGCGGTTACGCCTCTCCGATTCTCGCGGTTTCGCCCCTCTTCTTCCTGCGCGGCGACAGGAAAATGGCGGATAATTGCGGGAAATCTCAGGAATCTTCACCATAGTAAGTGTTACAGTCTTTTAAGGCACACAGTACCCGGTGGCAACAGGCACGGAATCCTGTTCGTGACGCCAGAAGTTGACGCGCCCCCAGGGCAATGGGGTACTCGTCAGCCGGGCCTATGGATGCTGGTGGGGGATATGTCACAGTGGCTGGCCCGGTCCGTTGTCCAGGGTGGTCAACCAAAAAGGGGATTGTAACTTGGATAGAAAATAAAGATAAAATTAATAGTTTGTGACGCCACCTGTGGTACCTGGTAAGGTTTACCAGCGCTGCTGAAGACCTCCAGGGGGTGATGGGATGGCAGCTGAGGTGTTTCTGCTCCCCATAGATGGAGCGGGCCCCCGGGGCAGTGTGGAGTTTGATGGTGGTGATGGTGGGACTTGTAGTGCAGGTGGATGGTGCAGCAGGAGTAACTGACAGAGACAGGGGATTCGCTTCAATACCTTTACTGGTGCGGATATCAGGTACGGTCCAGAGTACTCAGTAGGATGGGTGCACTTCAGGACTTCTCCCCAGTGAGCGGGTATAAGGCCTCCTGGTCTGTATCTGCCTCTCTGTATGCTACTGGCCAGCCTGCAACTGGGCCTAGCTTATGTGTCGTGCTGTTCCTTCACCTGTCGCTCGGTAGTAGGACCTTCTGCTGGTAACCACTCTCCCTGGATGGTGGGGCCTTGTGGTTCTTGGTCCTGTAATGGGTCTAGCTTCAGGTCGGCCAGGGACTTGTAGTCCTCCTGGAATGCTGGTGATCCCTACTGGGTATAAAGGGACCCTGTAGGCGTGGACCCGGCATCCGGTTTGTATATCAGGGTGAGCCTATGATGCTCCTCTGCTCCCTCAACTCCTCTCTCCTCTCTCCTCTTGCCTTCGGCCACACTTGGGGCCCTCAGAACTCAGCAGCAGACGCGCTGTATCTTCGCTGCTCTCAGCGTCAGCACGCACTCAGACTCTCTCTCAGTCTGACTAAACTCTCAAAACTGACTGACTGGCTGGCTCCACCCTCCATATATATATCCCTAACGGGCTCCCTCTGCTGGTATGAGGTGGAAGGGTGGAGGTGTTTGTATGTAATGAGGGCCTCTTGTGGAGAAGTCCGTCCATGCACCCTGGGTCCTGTGGTACCTGTGCACAGCAGGATGCCACAATAACAGTACTGCTGGCTATTAAAGAGTGGGAGGACATAGTGAAGTAAATTTAGGCCTGTTTGACATTATGCTTTTGTATCAGTTTGTACTTTAAAAAAAAATATTTAAAAGGATATGCTTATATGTACATAGAATAAAATAGGGAAAACATACCGTGGGTACGGAAAGTATTCAGACCACTTTAAATTTTTCACTCTTTTACATTGCAGCCATTTGGTGAATTCTAAAAAGTTCATTTTTTTTTCTCATTAATGGTAACACATTACGCCTTAAAGGTTTAAAATCCTGCAGTGCCGCAAGGTCCCCCTGCTCAAGAAGGCAGATATGCAGGCCAGTCTGAAGTTTGCCAATGAACATCTGGATGATTCTGTGAGCTATTGAGAGAAGGTGCTGTGGTCAGATGAGACAAAAATTGAGCTCTTTGGCATTAACTCAACTCGCCGTGTTTGGAGGAAGAGAAATGCTGCCTATGACCCAAAGAACACCGTCCCCACTGTCAAGCACGGAGGTGGAAACATTATGTTTTGGGGGTGTTTCTCTGCTAATAGCACAGGACTACTTCACCGCCTCAATGGGAGAATGGATGGAGCCATGTACCATAAAATCCTGAGTGACAACCTCCTTTTTTCTGCCAGGACATAAAAAATGGGTTGTGGCTGGGTCTTCCAGCAAGACAATGATCCAAAACATGCAGCCAAGGCAACAAAGGAGTGTCTCAAAAAGAAGCACAGTAAGGTCATGGAGTGGCCTAGCCAGTCTCCAGACCTTAATCCCATAGAAAATTTATGGAGGGAGTTGAAGCTCCAAGTTGCCAAACGACAGTCTCAAAATCTGAATGATTTAGAGATGATCTGCAAAGAGGAGTGGGCCAAAATTCCTCCTGACATGTGCACAATCCTCATCATCAACTACAAAAAACCTCTGACTGCTGTGCTTGCCAACAAGGGTTTTACCACCAAGTATTAAGTGTTGTTTGCCAGAGGGTTCAAATACATTTATCTAATTTATACAATGTGATTTTCTTGATTTTTGGGGGGGGATATTATATTTCTCAATGTTAAAATTAACTACCCTTAAACATATAGACTGTTCATGTCTTTGTCAGTAGGCAAACTTACAAAAACAGCAAAGGATCAAATAATTATTTCCTTCACTGTATAGCATAAAATGCTGCTATCCTGCATTATCTAGGCCTCCAGCAATATAGCAAAGTTTCCAATTCAGCAGTCCTTTATTAATAATAATACTAATTAGAATAATGACCCTGTCTATACAGCAAATATGACAAGTAAGGAGCAGAAAACATAAAGTGCCAGCCTAGTGTGACTATTCTAGTTACCAGTGTGAAAACTGGAATATTTCAATGTATTTTTATGTAGTTAGTAGCAAAAATAAGACATAATCTAATAAAAAAAATTGTAATATAAGCTTGCCATGAATAATGTCATCTCTGAATGCAAATGTCCTTAATGTATCAAACATATATGCTGTAATATTAAAACAATATTGATGATGTTGTTAACACTTAGAAAACTCAATATAATAGATTGATTTAGAAATGCTTCCCTCATCATTGGTGACATATTGTGAAGATAATCCTTCATTTTAACCTAAAATTGAATCAGGTCACATTACGCTCCTAAATATTATTTCAGGAAATTGACTACGTTTCCTGCTTGCCCAGACACCACCCTGGCAAAGCTATGTTTAGCTTGGAGAACATAAATGTATGATGCCACTGCTAAATATAGGCTTTTAAGCCAGACAGAACAAGGTCTTTTCCGTGATGATGAAGCAGACTGCCGAAACCACAAACATCCCCTCATCCACAGTCTGTACTTAGTCTGCTCCATAAAAGTTACCATGGTCATTCTAGAATACTTACTTGTGCCCACACCAATGTGTATATGATGTTACTGTGTTCATTTTAAATTCATAACACTTGGGGTTAATAACTATATAAGATTAGAGAATAAGAAGAAAATATTTCATCTATCCCTGCTGTAGATGTACTGTAAGGTGTGAGCGGCTTCTCAAAAGGTTTAGGGCACAGTGATAGTAACTTTTACTCCTCATAATTTAGTACTGACAATTAGTGTTGAGCGATACCTTCCGATATCGGGAAATATCGGATCGGATTGGATCAGACCGATACCCAAAAAGTATCGGATATCGCCGATTCCGATACCGGAAACCAATGCAAGTCAATGGGACACAAATATCGGAATAAAAATAAACCCTTTCTTTCCTTGTAGGTTAATTCTACATGAAGGAAAACAACTAAGAATAATGTAGAATGTATTACATGAAAAGCCGGCAATTCAGCAGCGGCATACACCGGTACCCGACAATTTAGAACAGAAAGAATAGAACATCACACATAGATTAGATAGATAGAAACATGTCAGTCACATATATATGAAGTACAATGACAGTGTTGCTTACTGTACTTGTCATTTAGTGTAAAGGATTTATTAAAAAAAATAACAGTGTTTTCATGCACCGTCTCTTTAAAAAAGCCGGCCGGCAATTCAGCAGCGGTACCCGACTATTTAGAATAGAAAGAATAGAGAATCACAGATTACATAGATAGAAACATGTCAGTCACATATATAAGAAGTACAGTGATAGTGTTGATTACTGTACTTGTCATTTAGTGTTAAAATAAAGGATTTATTAAAAAAAAAATTGGCGTGAGGTTCCCCGTAATTTTAGGCTCTAGCAGAGATTAAGCAGACATCTGGGGCAGATGTTTGAAGCCTGGGAAGGGGGTAATACCCACGGAGCTTCCCAGGCTACTAATATCAGCCCCCAGCTGAATACCTAGCCTTTACTAGCTATTAAAATGGGGGACCACCCAAAAAATGACGTCTGGTCCCCCCTATTTTAATAGCTAGCAAAGGCTAGGCAGACAGCTGGGGGCTGATATTAATAGCCAAGGAAGGGTGCCATGAATATTGGCCCCCTCCCAGGCTAGAAGCACCAGCTATCAGCCGCCCATAGGATGTGCCAATTCTGGCACTTAGCCTCGCTCTTCCCACTGCCCTGTAGCGGTGGCAGTGGAGTAATAGGGCTGGGGTTGATGTCAGCTTATAATGCCAGCTGACATCAAGCCCAGGTTAGTAATGGAGAGGCGTCTATAAGACACCCCCATTACTAACCCCATAGTCAAAGTAAAAAAAAAAACACAAACACCCAGAATAAAGTCCTTTAATTGAAATAAAGACACAATTCTTTATGGTTCTAAATTAAACTCTATTTACCATCACGCCCATTCCAGCTGAAGCCAACGATCTCCTGCAATAAAAGTAAAATAATAAAGCAACCTCATCCTTACTTTTCCATGGTTCCCACGACGGCTCCAGCTCTGCTACATTCACATGACAGGCTGGATCGCAGCAGAACGCTGCCGTCCAGCTTGCCATGCCACAGACACTGAGAAGCGCAGGCATGCTTGCGCTCCTCAGTGTCTCGCTGTGACGGCATAAAGATAAGCCGAGGTCATGTCCAATGAACTCAGCTCACCTCATGCACATCACTGACAGCGTGGGAAAATTCTCCTGCTCAAGCGCTGAGCGCAGGAGAATTTTCCCACTCTGTCAGTGATGTGCATGAGGTGAGCTGAGTTCATTGGACATGAGCTCACCTCATGCACGTCACTGACAGCGTGGGAAAATTCTCCTGCACTGGTAGTGAGCGTGGCGTGAGAGAATTATCCTGCTGAAGCGCTGAGCGCAGGAGAATTTTTCCACGCTGTCAGTGACGTGCATGAGGTGAGCTCATGTCCAATGAACTCAGCTCACCTCATGCACGTCACTGACAGCGTGGGAAAATTCTCCTGCGCTCAGCGCTTGAGCAGGAGAATTCTCCCACGCTGTCAGTGACGTGCATGAGGTGTGCTGAGTTCATTGGACATGACCTCGGCTCATCTTTATGCTGTCACAGCGAGACACTGAGGAGCGCAAGCATGCCTGCGCTTCTCAGTCTCTGCGGCATGACAAGCTGGATGGCAGCGTTCTGCTGCGATCCAGCCTGTCATGTCAATGTAGCAGAGCTGAAGCTGTCGTGGGAACCATGGAAAGGTAAAGATGATGTTGCTTTATTATTTTAATTTTATTGCAGAAGACATTGGCTTCAGCTGGAATGGGCGTGATGGTAAGTATGGTTTAATTTAGAACATTAAAAAATTGTGTGTTTATTTCAATTAAAGGACTTTATTCTGGGTGTTTGTGTGTTTTTTTTTAACTTTGACTATGGGGTTAGTAATGGGGGTGTCTTATAGACGCCTCTCCATTACTAACCTGGGCTTGATGTCAGCTGGCATTATAAGCTGACATCAACCCCAGCCCTATTACCCCACTGCCACCACTACAGGGCTGTGGGAAGAGCGGGGCTAAGTGCCAGAATTGGCGCATCCTATGGATGCGCCATTTCTGGGGTGGCTGACGGCTGGTGTTTCTAGCCTGGGAGGGGGCCAATATTCATGGCACCCTTCCGGGGCTATTAACATCAGCCCCCTGCTGTCAGCCTAGCCTTTGCTAGCTATTAAAATAGGGGGGACCCCACGTCATTTTATTGGGGGGGTCCCCCATTTTAATAGCTAGTAAAGGCTAGGTATTCAGCTGGGGGCTGATATCAGTAGCCTGGGAAGCTCCCAGGCTTCAAACATCTGCCCCAGCCGTCTGCTTAACCTCCGCTAGAGCCTAAAATTACGGGGAACCCCACGCCAATTTTTATTTTAATTAATTCTTTATTTTAACACTAAATGACAAGTACAGTAATCAACACTGTCACTGTACTTCTTATATATGTGACTGACGTGTTTCTATCTATCTAATCTATGTGTGATGCTCTATTCTTTCTATTCTAAATTGTCAGGTACCGCTGCTGAATTGCCAGCCGGCTTTTTTAAAGAGACGGTGCATGAAAACATTATTATTTTTTTTAATAAATCCTTTACACTAAATGACAAGTACAGTAAGCAACACTTTCACTGTACTTCTTATATATGTGACTGACATGTTTCTATCTATCTAATCTATGTGTGATGCTCTATTCTTTCTGTTGTAAATTGTCAGGTACCGGTGTATGCCGCTGCTGAATTGCCGGCCAGCATTTTTAAAGAGACGGTGCATGAAAACACTATTATTTTTTTAAATAAATCCTTTAACACTAAATGACAAGTACAGTAAGCTGAGCGCTGCCATCCAGCTTGTCATCCTTCAGAGACACTGCAAAGCGCAGGCATTATGGGAACTTCCGATTCCGGTATTCGATATTCTAAAAGTATCGGAACTCAGTATCGGAACTCCGATACCACGAATATCGGTCGATACCCGATATTTCAGTACCGGAATGCTCAACACTACTGACAATGCTACACACTGATTGAACCAGTATCCAAACTATATCACATACTTTCCTGCTCAAATTGTGTCTCAATGCTGTCTTAGGCTGCGTGCACACGATGCGTTTTTCATGTGTTTATGCTGCGGAATTTACGCAGCGGAAACGCATCAAAAACGCATGGTAATCCGCACCCCATGGTCCCCAATGGCATTCCGCAATGTCAATACACATGCTGCGGATTTTTCCGCAGCGTTTCTGCAGCGCTCATAAATCCGCAGCATGTTCATTAATTTTGTGGAAGCGCCGCCATTGACTTGCATTGAGACGCATAGAATGCGCGTCTGTACATTTGTACAAGCGGATTCCATGCGTCTCTATGTGCGGATGGTACCCAGTTCGGAAGGAGAGGAGACTCTCATCCAGACCTGGGTACCATTGTACCTGTAAAAAAAGAATAAAATAAAAAATAAAGTTTATACTCACCTGTCCAACGTCTTCTCTCGGCAAGCCGGCAGTGCTGAAGGACCTTCGGTGACGTCACAGTCATGTGACCGCAGGCCCTTCACCGCTGTGTCTCGTGATATGCTGGCAGCCGGGAACCAGACAGGAACGAGCGCTGCAGCCACGCCGGGGCATCGGGGGTGAGTATAGCTTTATTTTAAGCATTGTTTTACGGTCACACTATATAAATCCATGCTGTTTGCATGGATTTATATAGTGTGACCTAGTTGTCAAGCACTTTCCAAGTGGTGCTAATCGCCTGGAAAGCGCTTGTCAATCTGCATGCGGAAACGCAAGTGAATCCGCATGTGAATCCGCATGTGAATCCGCATGTATTCTGCAGGAAAAACGCATGCACAATCTGCATGCGTTTTTTCTGTCAGGGAGATGCAGAAATGCTGCAGAAATTTTCTGCTTCATTTCTGCATCGTGGGCACATAGCCTTAGGCTGTGTTTCCAGTAAAACTGACTGTGCAGGAACATGGTCTGATCATGCCACAGCTCCTGGGCAGGGGAGGAAGCAAAAGAGTATACAGATATTACAGCCAGGGATTGCAAATGAGTCTTTCTTCGAGATAAAACATTTTTTAAAATCGGGCAGGGAAATGTTTTACCTCACAAAAAGAATCAGCTGCGATCCCAAACTGTAATGTCTGTATACTCTTTTGCGTCCTCCCCTGCCCAGGAGATGTGGTATGATCAGACCATGTTCCTGCACGGTCAGACACAGCCATTACACAGTACACAGAAGGGGAACATTTATAATTATCTCAGCACAGGAACATTTTATTTAAACACATACAATTGTGGAAGTTATTATTATTCCGAGATCTATTGATTAAAATTAACTTTTGTTCGTGGGAAAACCCCTTTAAGGACCTTATGTTTTAGCGTGTTTTCCCGGATATAATTAGTTATCAATAACCAATAAGTTAATAGTTTACTCCTGTTTAGGTTCCCTGTTTCTGTAACTTATTAACTGGAGGTAATAAAGCTGGTATCTGACTTTGTACCATACAAAGGGCCTGGATTATTATGATTTCCTAAGGTTTGCTAGGTTTGCTAACATGTCCTCTGTAGACCTGGGGAATGTGACTGGGTGGTGAAGAATGCTGCGACTATGGTGTTACACATTACACACATTGATGCTTCACAATTACAGAACCTCTGATCTGAGTGCAAAGCACACAATTATTTATGGCTGTATGATATCATGTAGATAGTAAAGAGTTGTATGTCATCACAAGCCTGCCATATTACATGCTCAAAGGGGAATCTCTGGATTCTCAAAAAGGTACCCAATATCAGGAATTGTTCCAAAAAATGAAAAAATAAAAATCTCCAGAGCCATCTCTCTGGTAATCCCTGCTGGTCTTGCAGCGATGATGTCATACATGCAAGTGTCACCGCTTTGGTTAGTGATTGGCTGCAGTGGTTAAGTGATGTCATCTATGCAGGAATGGTGGGGATTACTGGAGAGACACCGTATGAGAAGAGGGGCATTTAACAAGTAAGTATAATTAAAAGTTCTATCTTTTTATTTCATCAATTCCTGCAAATTCTTGTTGGGTGACTATTTCAAATGTACATATGTTGGAACATGCTCATGTGTTGAATTTGTATAATGATTGAAAGAACTTTACCATAAAGTATTTCTTTTTCTTAGTAAATATAGTAAAGCTGCCAAGATTTTACTTGAGACGCCGGCTTTTTTTTGTTATATTGAATGATGGCATATCCTTAGGATAGGTCATGAATATCTAATTGGTGGGGGTACGAAACCAGACACCCCCACTGATCAGCTGTTCCCAGTGTCGGTGGCGCTTGGAACTGCTCAGTTGTGGAGTTGCACAGCTCCATAGACTGTATTGTGGCTGTGGCCGGGTACTGCACATCTGCCACCTATTCAAATAAATAGGGGGTCGATGTGCAGTACCCGGCCCCAGCCACTATTCCATCAACAGAGTTGTACTGTTCAGCTCTGCAACTGAGCAGTTCTGGTTGCCACTAACACCGTGTACAGCTGATCGGCGGCGGGGTGCCGGGAGTTGCACCCCCACCAATCAGACATTGGTGACCTATCCTAAGGAGAGGCCATCAAGGTTAAAGTCCTGGACAACCCCTTTAAAGCACCCTGCTATCAATTACAGTCTAATGGTTCCCATTGTGCTCTACCGGTTTCCATTTTAAAAAAACTTGTGTACCCAGGCTCAGTTTGTTTTAAATAAAAAATAAATTGCCTTTAATCACCCTCCCCTGGTCCAGCGCTGAGTCTCTGCTTCTGCCAAGGTGTCTGTTTTATTCTGCAGTGCTGAAGTAATGTCAACTTTGCTGCAGCCAATCAGTGAGCTCAGCAGCTTGCGCCATCTACACGGGCATTGGCGGTATGGCTATGTCGGGGAATGAGACAATATTTACTTTGGATTAATATCACCTTTTATTTGTCATTCTCTGCTCATATAAAGGTTTTGGGTTATGCCATTAATCTACAGGTTCATGAGGAATCACTATACAGGTAGAAGAACGCTCAAATTCTAAGCATTCATAAAGCATAAGGCTCTTTGTTTCATGCAGTATGTATATTTCCCTGGAAAAAAAACTTTGACCTGGGATTACAAGGGTAATGAGCTCACATTTTCCCACTCATCTGACTGAGCTGTTGATAGGGTCTATAAGATGAAAAGCAGACTCCTATTAATAAGCTGACATGTATTCTGAAGTGTGACACACACCAAACTATTTCTAAAGGACTTGTACTATGTTTGGGGTCTATATAATCCTCACATGATTTTTATATTACATTCCAGGCATAGCACAGTCACAAAAGGACAGTTATATATGTAACAGCACAAAGGAGCCATTCCTGGAGGGAGACATCCTATTTTTGTCTCCTAAATTCTTTCTGCACAGATGTATTATATATAACTATGATATAGCGACACCGTTCCACATGTCACTGCCACAGTAAAAATGTCTTGTTTCAAGGATCCCATTTTCATGTCAAATTAAAATATCATTTACTAAAGCATTCCTGTCCTTTCACACACAACTTATAGAAAAGTATGACAAGAGGTCAAAGCTGCTCTTAGGTTTCACAGACCAGTCTAATATGTTCAGGAACTGTGCCTATTCTCATGCTGTGTAGCTTGCTATCCACTACTTCCTATTGGCCGGTTTTACATTCTATCAGCACTATAGGTGCAGGAATTTCATTTCCCTCACTTCTCAGCTTACATTGCCTCTGTCACTGTCAAATGGCTTGCCTGCCCTGTACTAAAAGTCCACCTGACTTTTATGCACTTAGACAGGAGAGCAAGAGCAGAGACAAAGACCTGTCCTTACATCCTGTTATCCATCTCTGCTGCTAAATATGGATTACTCTTGATCAGGGCTTCTCTTTTTTTTAAATAGAACCTCACCAGACTAACTAAGATAATGCCCAAGTAAACAATGGTGCAGCGGTCTCAGAGAGCGCCAAAGGAATACTGGACAATTTGATAGATGGACCCCACCTGATGAAGACGGCTTAGACCGTTGAAACGCGTTGTGGCAGTGGTATTGGAGGAAGAATAAAAGTCGGTTGCCATCTATCAAATTGTCCAGTATTCCTTTGGCGCTCCCTGAGACCGCTGCACCATTGTTTACTTGGGAAATATCTCCATACGGAGCCAAAGCGGCAGGAGCAGCCTGGTCTATTTGGATGTGTGAGGACCTGCGGTTATCCAGCCACCGGGTTAAACTACTGAGGACCTGCGGTGACGTGGTATCTGGTCCGGCAGGATCGTGTGACCACTTGAGGAGCACGGAGTTGCGAGGCAAACACCGACAGGATGGTACTACAAATAGAGGTGACCCGGAGCCTCATTAATCACACGCTTAATCTTGGTTGTGTAGACGTACACAACCATCACAGGTGAGTGTACTGGCACTTTTTAAATTATTTAAATAGCCCTGTGAGTCTACACATGCGCCCTTTCTTTTCTTTTCGCATAAGATAATGCCCAGGCCTTGCCAGGCACACCAAGATCATTTCTGCGCCTCACAATCAGGGGTGGATTAAGAGTAGCAAGGGCCCTGGGCAGTTTAGAAGGCGCATTGCATTGGAACACATTGAATCCGCATCACTGCATCTGTACATGCAGAATCCATGCGTTTCAATGTGCGGATGGTACCCGGGTTTGGAGAAGAGGAGACTCTCCTCCGGAACCGGGTACAATAGAACCTGTAAAAAAAGAATAAAATAAAAAATAAATATTATACTTACTTTCTGATGGCCCCCGGTGTCTTTATCCGATGCGTCCTGGCTTGCCGGCAGCTCGCGGGAGGCCGCACGGCACCATCTATACACAGCGGGAGGCCGCACGACGCCACCTATACACAGCGGGAGGCCGCACGGCGCCATCTATACACAGCAGGAGGCCACACGGCGCCATCTATACACAGCAGGATGCCGCACGGCGCCCTCTATACACAGCAGGAGGCCGCACGGCGCCACCTATACACAGCGGGAGGCCGCATGATGCCATCTATACACAGCAGGAGGCCGCATGTAGCCCTCTATACACAGCCGGAGACCGCACGTAGCCATCTATACACAACGGGAGGCCGCATGGCTCCATCTATACACAGCGGGAGGCCACATGGTGCCATCTATACACAGCGGCAGGCCGCACGATTCCATCTATACACAGCAGGAAGCTGCACGGCGCCATCTATACACAGCAGGAGGACACACGGCGCCACCTATACACAGCGGGAGGCCGCACGGCACCATCTATACACAAAGGGAGGCCGCACGGCGCCACCTATACACAGCGGGAGGCCGCATGGCGCCATCTATACACAACAGGAGGCCACACGGCGCCATCTATACACAGCAGGAGGCCGCACGGCGCCATTTATACACAGCAGGAGGCCGCATGGCACCACCTATACACAGCGGGAGGCCGCACAATGCCATCTATACACAGCAGGAGGCTGCGCGGCGCCATCTATACACAGCGGGAGGCTGCACGGCGCCCCCCCCCAGAGACAGCAGGAGGCCGCACGGGGCCATCTACACAGCGGGAGGCTGCACGGTGCCATCTATACACAGCAGGGGGCCACACGGTGCCATCTATACACAGCGGGAGGCCGCACAATGCCATCTATACACAGCAGGGGGGCGCACGGTGCCATCTATACACAGCAGGAGGCCGCACGATGCCATCTATACACAGCAGGGGGCCGCACGATCGCATCTATACACAGCGGAAGGCCACACGGCACCATCTATACACAGCGGGAGGCCGCGCGGCGCCATCTATACTCAGCGGGAGGCTGTACGGCGCCATCTATACACAGCGGGAGGCCGCACGGCGCCCCCCTCCCCAGAGACAGCAGGAGGCCGCACGCAGTCACGCACGGAAACAAACATATACAGACATATACATACACGCATAAACACATTTGAAACACAAAAATATATATAAACAGACATCACACAATGATATCTGCCTGCACACACACACACTTACATACATACATACATACACACACAGACACACACACACTCACCATCCCCCGGCTAGGGCTCCAGTCTTCCTGCTCTTTTCCGATGCAGCATTGCAGGCCGGGTGCGCACTGCGTGACATCACAGCTAGGAGACACGGCCGCGCACAGGGCCATGTCTCCTAGCAGTGACGCGGCCGGGCCAGCACAGGGAAGTTAACTGCTGCAGTGCTGGCCCGGCCGAAGAAGAAGCAGCGGCCGTGCGCCGCTGCTGGGGGAGCGGTCCGGGGCCCCCAGCCACTGTCTGCCGGTATGTGCCGCGGTGCCGCACATATAATGAGGACAATCTGGCCATAGACGCCCCGGGCACCCTGGAGGTTCAGGGCCCTGGGCGGTTGCCCAGATCGTCCTCATTATAATCCGCCTATGCTCACAATCTGTCATGAAATTCCATATTCTGATTAAAAATATCTATTCATTTTACTATTTTTTTACCCCCTTAACAATGTAAAAGCTTAATATAAGAGCATAATTAATAAATGATGTTGCTAAATGAGAGATTGCTGCAGCCATGGAAAATGCTGTGCTGCATATGATCATTTTTAAGAAAACTGCCTCTCTCGTTACGCCTCATCAATAAGGTGACTCCTCAGTAGTGAAGCCAGCCTCACAGATGGAGAAGCACTGCTCTTGACAAATGATAGAGGACAGCAAGAACACCTAGAGGTAGAAGACATATAGTGGCCCTCATAGTGGAGTAGAGGTTCAGGGGAAGGTTAGGCTCACAGTATAAAATATCGGTCCGATTTTTATCCAGAAAAGTGGGATGATTTTTTACGCACTTGTCACCCGTATATAATCCGTTTGTTTACTCAGCAGCTATTAATCATTTACAGGACCATTAACAGTTTCCAATGTTACAGAATTGTAATGTATCAGTAATAATCGCATACTGCACCGTGGCATCCGATTTTTTTCTCACGCTTGTAGACTTGAATGGGTGAGTCACATCTGATTTCCGAAGGAAAATCGTGCATGCTGTGATTTTTTTTCACACACAGATTCAGTCAGTGAAAAAAATCGGTCATCTGCACTGCCCCATTGAATAACATAGGTTTCAGTGCGATCTGTTTTTTTAACAGGTAACACTCACACCAAAAATACAGTACTGTGCACGAGTAATAAGACAGCGCAGTTTATGAATAGACTAGGGTCACATGATAGTATAAAAAAATCGGTCCAATTTTCATCCAGAAAAGTGGTATAATTTTTTTTCTTACTTGTCATCCATGTACAGTCTGTATTTTTAACTCAGCTGCTACTAACCATTTACAGTTTCCTGTAATGTATCTGTAAAAATCAAATGCTGTACTGCGGCTCCGTATGGCATCCGATCTTTTTCAGAGTTAAGTCCAACATGCTGCGATTTTTTTCACAGACAGATTCTGTGAAAAAAACCTGCAATGCCCCATTGAGTAATATTGGTCCGAGTGCTGTCGGATAAAAAATCAGATAGCACTCATTCAATTTATATGGTGCTGTGAACCAGTCAATAAAGTGATTTTCCGCTTGTCTATTTATTACATTATCTTCCACATAAGAGATAAGGCTATTTGGGGATTTTTCTTTGTGTTTTTTGCATTGGCCTCCCTTCCTATAGCTGGATAGATTTAAAAAGCTTCCTTTGGCTGGTGTCCACAGTTCGGGACCCGGTCCTTTGTCTGCCCTTATTTACTCAGAGGTCAACTTTGACACATGGTAAGGTATTTAATATTAGGACTATCCCAAACGGATTCACATTGTTGTGGTGGGATAGCTTTCATACTATTTTTGATCAAAGACAGTGTTACTAAGAACCCTATTTATTTTAATGCACTTGCTTTTTATTTATTTACAGCAGATTTCTCCAGGCTTAAATAATATATTTTATTTGATATTCATGATACATGCTCTGTGCAATGTCAAAAAGCGAGAGTTGAGAAAAGTGTAGACATTCAAATAACACTATGAGCAGGAAGCAAACACTGCCATGTTCAGAACTACTATGCACAATGCATCATAAGGCAGTTCTACTCCATTTATTCCATAGAGTACAGTCTCTACTTTTTTGACCATGTATCGTCTCTGATGTACAATATACTTATTACAGTCACAATGTGTTCCCTTACTTGCAGAAGAAAGTCAAAAAGTGCCATCTTGGACCACTCATGATGATGGACTTCTGGACAGCCCAGATCTGCTTTGGGGACTTTTCCATTCAACCAACACTTGTGTGTAAGGATCTTTTGGTAACTTCCCCATTTGAGATTTGTGGAAGATTGTGTGATGTTGTCTGTTGAAGATAAAAGGGAGTCCCACAAAATAACCGGACAGGGAAGGATATCTGCAAAACAAAGAATATGCCATGTTTAGTTTATTGGTGGTAATAGCAATGGCCTGTAAGCATACTTTCCTAGGGTAAATTTACACCTGTGATTGTCACCATAATTGCTAATTAAACAAAGGTAATCTAGACAGACCCTGTTATAAGTCAATGAAGTCTTGTATTCACTGAATAGCAGATTCTTTATAGGATCTTGTGTTACTATTTAAAAGGATGTCACACCACCACTCTGAGTATTAGGAAGTGTTCACAAAAACATCCAATAAGTGGCTTATACAGTGGTGGCCAAAAGTATTGGCACCCCTGCAATTCTGTCAGATAATACTCAGTTTCTTCCTGAAAATGATTGCAATCACAAATTCTTTGGTATTATTATCTTCATTTAATTTGCTTGTAAAGAAAAAACACAAAAAGAATTGTCCTAACGCCAAATTGGATAGAATTCCACACCAAACCTAAAAACGGGGGTGGACAAAAGTATTGGCACTGTTTGAAAAATCATGCAATGCTTCTCTAATTTGTGTAATTAACAGCACCTGTAACTTACCTGTGGCACCTAAGAGGTGTTGGCAATAACTAAATCACACCAAATTGTGAGGAAGCATGAGCAATCTCAAGGCTACAAGTCCATCTCCAAAGACCTGAATGTTCCTGTGTCTTTCGTGCGCAGTGTCATCAAGAAGTTTAAAGCCCATGGCACTGTGGCTAACCTCCCTAGATGTGGACGGAAAAGAAAAATTGACGAGAGATTTCAACGCAAGATTGTGCGGATGGTGGATAAAGAACCTCGACTAACATCCAAACAAGTTGAAGCTGCCCTGCAGTCCGAGGGTACAACATTGTTAACTCGTACTATCCGTCGGCGTCTGAATGAAAAGGGACTGTATGGTAGGATACCCAGGAAGACCCCACTTCTTACCCCGAGACATAAAAAAGCCAGGCAGGAGTTTGCCAAAACTTACCTGAGAAAGCCTAAAACGTTTTGGAAGAATGTTCTCTGGTCAGATGAGACAAAAGTAGAGCTTTTTGGGAAAAAGCATCAACATAGAGTGTACAGGTAAAAAAAAGAGGCATTCAAAGAAAAGAACATGGTCCCTACAGTCAAACATGGCGGAGGTTCCCTGATGTTTTGGGGTTGCTTTGCTGCCTCTGGTACTGGACTGCTTGACCGTGTGCATGGCATTATGAAGTCTGAAGACTACCAACAAATTTTGCAGCATAATCTAGGGCCCGGTGTGAGAAAGCTGGGTCTCCCTCAGAGGTCATGGGTCTTCCAGCAGGACAATGACCCAAAACACACTTCCAAAAGCACTATAAAATGGTTTGAGAGAAAGCACTGGAGACTTGTAAGGTGGCCAGCAATGAGTCCAGACCTGAATCCCATAGAACACCTGTGGAGAGATCTCAAAATGGCAGTTTGGAGAAGGCACCCTTCAAATATCAGGGACCTGGAGCAGTTTGCCAAAGAAGAATGGTCTACAATTACAGCAGAGCATTGTAAGAAACTCATTAATGGTTACCGGAAGCGGTTGTTCGCAGTTATTTTGGCTAAAGGTTGTGCAACCAAGTATTAGGCTGAGGGTGCCAATACTTTTGTCTGGCCCATTTTTGGAGTTTTGTGTGAAATGATCACTGATTTGATTTTTGCTTCATTCTCTTTTGTGTTTTTTCCTTGCAAGCAAATTAAATTAAGATAATAATACCAAAGAATTTGTGATTGCAATCATTTTCGGGAAGAAACTGAGTATTATCTGACAGAATTGCAGGGGTGCCAATACTTTTGGCCACCACTGTAGGGTAATAGTGAAGTTTATGCTTGATGCGTTTCGAAGTGCTCTGACTTCTTCATCAGGAGCACGATTGAGGGCGCTGTATGGATGACGTAGGACATCCACATGAAGCAAGTAGGAGAACGGCAATTGTGAGGAGAGAGGAGGCGCAAGC
This sequence comes from Phyllobates terribilis, assembly GCF_046119375.1. Lineage (NCBI taxonomy): Eukaryota > Metazoa > Chordata > Amphibia > Anura > Dendrobatidae > Phyllobates > Phyllobates terribilis. The sequence goes on along the minus strand of NW_027362761.1, from coordinate 1,032,146,753 downwards.
AAGACCAGTAAAGCTCATCGAACCAGACAATACCATATGGGGGGATAATAACAGGTATTTTTTGGGTTATGCAGAGGACGTGTGGGACTTATATACAAATTGACTTAAAGGTGATGGCCATAGTTTATATTAGGTAAGCCTGGTCACAGATTCCATTTAAAAATTGGAATACTCAGGAGAGCAGTGGCAACAAAATAAGACCAAAAATGAACCACTTTTTACCTGGATGACAGCTCCTGTAAGTTCTCCAGTTGTCATATGACAGATTTCTTGCTGGGTAGTAAATCAACCATTCAGTTTTCAGCTACTTCAAGTCTCTAATCTCCACTTTAACATCTGTTACATGTTACTTTAGAATATGCCCTCATCACCCTTATACTGTGTAAGAATGCAACTGAACTTTTGAATCTTTCAGAAAATATGTAATCACATAACTGTGCTGAGTGATATTTTCAATGCATCTCTAGTACACGCACATACCATGCGAGATAACCTGCGCCTGACATTATCCTGCCATAAAGTAACAGCTAATAGGCAATGATGCAAATCTGATTGCGAAGAAATATGCAGTATGACGCGGAAATACAGACTGGACAGCATAAGGCCTCCTTAAAACAGTTTTCTTTTCCGCTTTTCTTTTGCTTGTAAATATCACCATGAATTTCAAGCCTTTTCCATTGTGGTTTACTTTTTTGTTTATGGTGATATTTTTTCTATTTCTATTATGTCTAATTGACACCCAGAAAACATCTGGCTGAAGTAATTTTTGTCATAAAAAAGCAGTATATGTTACACTGTAAACTCCTCGGAGCTGATTCATCAAACAGCAATCATCAGAATTCTGACATAAAACTCTTTGAAATGTCGCAATATTTTTGTAAAAGTCTTACATGAGAAAAAAATATTGTGACTTATTGTGTTTTTATGCCAACTTTTTAAAATTGGGTTCAGCTTCACCAGACAGGGCATGACCTAGCATGGCCGACAAATTCATCATAACTTAACGACTAAAATTATAACGGAAATGTACTCTAGTTCCTGACTAAAGTATTTTTTTTGTCAAGATATATATAGGGAAGGTATTCCATAAAGAGAAAATACAGCTTTCATATTCTTTAATTATAATGAGTTGTCATGCGGCTCTGGGATGGGTTACTTTGTGGTTTACTGTTTTTATGGTTGTTTTGATTTATTGTTTTAAATGAGTTTTACAGGATTAGACATATGTGGCTGAGTTTATAGACTTTGCAGCTCTACCTCGTTTACTTTAAATAAGCTGAGCTGTAATACCAGACACAACCCATGGACAAGTGTGGTGCTGTTTTGGAAAAAAAAAAAAAAAGCAGATTTTAAATTGTCTACAACACCTTTAAATACGGGAGGTTAGTCAGGTGTACAAGTCAAACTATTGTATGGGTATAAGCCTAGTTAGGAACAGCATGTAAGCAGATCAGTTTTTGTTCTGCGGCCCATTGACCCCAGACATGGCTCCCCTAATCAGGTGAATATGACGATGTACATAGACCACACATGTTAAACTCTGGCCCGCGGTCCAAATCTGGCCCTCAGGGTGAGTATATTTGGCCCGTGAAGCCATGGGGCCCATTATTCTGTATGGAGGACTATGTGGGGTCATTATACTGTATGGAGCACTATGTGGACCCCGTTATGTTGTATGGAGGACTATGTGTGGTTATTATACTGTATGGAGCATTAAGTGGGGTTATTATTCTATATGGAGCACTATGTGGGGCCCATTATTCTGTATGGAGGACTATGTAGGGTTATTATACTGTATGGAGGACTATGTGGGGTTATTATACTGTATGGAGCACTATGTGGGGTTACTATACTGTATAGAGCACTATGTGGGGTCATTAAACTGTATGGAGGTTTCTGTGGGGCCATTATACTGTATGGAGGACTATGTGGGGGTATCTTACTGTTTGGGGTCACTTTTGTTGGTATTATACTTTATCTGCATTATTCAAGGTCTTTTTATCCTTTGTTATTATATATTTAAATTAGACCATTGGGCCATATGAAAAAGTTTATTGTTATATTTGATGACAAAGAAAAACTTCCTCAATTGTAGACATTTTTTAATAAATATCAAGGTTGGCCCGCGACTTTGTCCATGCTTTTACTTTTGGTCCTCTGTGTATTTGAGTTTGACATCCCTGACATAGACACAGCATGATACAGAAACTGTTTTTACTTCAATATGAGATAGGTAACATCTCTCAGTGAGGTTAAAAGCTTAAAAGGGTTGTTCTCTTACAGAAACCATTTCATCTCAGGCATAATGAATTTTTTAAAAAAAAAATCTGTGCTTTACCTATCTTCCCAGGGACTAGCGTTTTGTCTCTGCCATTTTCCTGGTCTGTGTTGTTTGGCTGCAGTGGTGACGTCTCTGCAACCAACATCACTGCAACCAATCACTGATCTTAGCAGCTCATTCTGATTACTTCGGAAGAGCCGCTGAGCTCAACGATTGGCTGCTGCACTGTCAGAGTGACATCACCACAGTAGCCAAATGATGGAGACTAGGGCCACAGTGGACACACAGTCTGGGACCTGAGGAGCGTAAGTAAAACAAAGATTGTTTTTGCAAAGCTAACTGTGTCTTCAGGCACAAGTTTTTTAAAGGGAACTACCTTCTTAATGATTATACAACAGTTCTTGATGGTTATAGTTCAATAAGGAGGTACAGAGCTTGGCAGTTTTGCTACTCTACTATAGCACATGTTTGATAGTTAAAGCCATTTACAGAAACAGACTGTAACATGTAAAGCAGGCACCACACATTGAAGAAAACCAAAAATTATACAAGGGGTACAACATATTTTGTGTGATATCATAAGAACATCTTATTTCTAAGCATGTCATACTACAACGATACCCCTTAGATCTCAGTCTTAAGCCTCTTGCCTAACCAAATCAGATCTCACACTTTGCACTGACGAGGAGCAACACCCCGAAACACTGTGTCTGCAAATTGACATTCTGGTTTGGCTTTTATCCCAAGTCATATATGGCAAGACTTGTTAAAGGATCGATATTGACTTTTACAAACTACCTACAACTCCAACAAACTACAGCAGCACAATTCAGGAAGGTTTCACTGCCCACATTAAGCCAAAAGCTCTAAAAATGCTATTGCTCTATCCATAGAATTTGGATACTGCAAATCTAACAGAAAACTTCAAAATAGGACATTAGCCAAAGTGCTTATAATAGAAAAAGAAGATGAAGCTAGTAGAGATAATCAAGCACTAAAATGCTCGAAGTGTTCGGTACTCAAATCAAGCAGGTTGGATGCTCGGACGGGCTCGACTCGAGTATCAAGTATAATGGAAATCAATTCGAAACTCGTGCATTTTTCTGTAAGACCCATCAGGAGGGGTGGGGAGGGCAAGAAAATTGAAGAAATGGATGGAAACAGCGCTCAAATGGCATGGGAACAGCATGGGGAAGACCCTGGAAACATCTATGACTCCCAGGTCGCTTCTGGGAACAATGTTGTCTGAGTATTATTCCACTTTTACGGACTAACAATAAAACATACAAAAACAAAGATAAAATGGATTTTACAGGAAAAAATTTAGGAATCATTCTTTTCTGTATAATAACTTTTATATAAGGCAAAATTAAAAAGAGAAAAAAAAAGCCTCCTCCACCCCTTAATAGCTGGACCATCTCTCGCTGTATTTCCCCATTGCCTATCACTCCAGTAGATGAAATAGTAGAGGGGAAAAATAAAACTACACCTACCAGTAGTCACCGGTAAATGTAATTTTAATATTTTACTGCCTTATCTGGGCATGTGATGTGTGACATGGTCAGACACATCCTGTTTAATTTATGAAGGAGGGACTCTGAAACTCACAAAGCCTATGCAGACAATGCAAGAACTGCCAAAAATTAGAAGGAAGAGGGATTCGGATACACCCAGTATTAGACATAAAGGAGGGCCTCATACACATTCTGTTAAAATTGTTAGGTAGCGGGACTCCTAGACTCATAAAGCCTATGCACTAAGTGCAAGGGCTGCCAAAAAATAGAAGGAAGGGACTGCAATACACCCTGGAAGACAAGTAGAGGAGGGCCTCAGAAAACCTTTTTTTTCCCACTTTTAAGAAGTAGGACTCCTAGACTGGTAAAGCCTGTGCACCAAGTGCAAGGGCTGAAAAATATTTACCCCTAGTTAAGAGAATTGTAGAGGTAGGCCTTATATGCATCCTGTAAAAATTATGAAGGAGAGCATCATACTCTCCCTGGAAAAATGCATGATGACCTTCTAAAAATTATGAGCGAGGGCAGCCTGTTTACTCTCTAAAAATTATGAGTGCGGGTCGTCTGAAAACCCTCTAAAAATTATAAGCTAGGTCTCGAGGATAAGCATGTTTGTTGTGCTCCCGCAGCAGGCACAGTTTCACCTGGCCCACGGCCTCGGCCTCTGCGTGCACCATCAGCAGCACGTCCACTTCCCCGTCTCTTATCACACACCTGGCACATTTTCAATTAGGTATATAATATATGCCTGAAAACTTTCCAGTATTAATAGGGAAAAGAAAATATGTAGCCCTGAATAGGACTTTTGTTGCAGCAGCAGTATAACTATAGAAAGTCTGTAAGGCAATAAAACCTGCCTATATGCCTCTAATCCAAAACTATCCCTCCTCCATCAGCTATCCCTACACTGAATGCAGGTAACAGTGGTTTCACTAGAGAAAGGATAGTATGTAGCCCTGAAAAGGACTTTTATTTTAATGGTATACAGCAGTATACAAGTACTGCAATAGCAATTAAACACTGCCTGTATGCCTGCTCTTATCTAAGCTCTCCCTCTTAGATCAATTCTCCTTGAACTGCTTCCAGAGGAGAGTGTGCCGAGAATCGCATCACTGAGTCTTATATAAGACCCGATGACGCAATGCGGCCGGCCAATCACAGCAATGTCAGTAGCCAACATGGCTATAGCATTACCATGTATGGCAGGAAATCCCCGCATGTGTATTGGCTGTCTAACAGTCGCAAAACACGCAGGGCGAGGACTCGAGCAAGTTATGAGCGCACCCGTGCACCCCTATGCCCGATCGAGTATCAAGCAGTGGCGAGCTAGCTCGCTCATCACTAGAAGCTAATCATTTTGTAGTCTGAAAAAGTGAAACCCCAGTAATTTGAATTATAAAATAATCTACTGATTCTCTAATGACCTCATTTGACTCATGACACATTTTTGAACTTAAAATATATAAAACAGAACAGTAATTCATTGTAGCGCAAAACAGAGCACAGATCCTTACATAATTCATCCAATGAAATTTTCCTAAATATTTGCATCAATCATGATTTTAGGTAAATGACAATGCTATCATTGCAGTCCCTTAATATACAGTATTATCAACGAGACACTCAATCTCTTATAAGCTCTGGGCTGCTTTAAGATAAGATATATTGATTTTAGTAACACGGAGGCTTAAAAGGGAAAAAAGAATTATTATTGATAAGGCCATATTATATCATTTTGATCCTATTACCAACTTCTCATAATGATATGATATAATGGAATTGTATTCATAAAAATTTAATGCCTCGTGAATATTCGGTGTGTATCCGATATTATTTATGCACCAATAGACTTGAATGGGTGAGTCTCATCCAAGACGCAGAAGAGAACAGTGCATGATGTAACTTTTTTCTCGCCAACAGTTGGACCAAGAGGGAAATCAGTTATCTGAACAGCTTTATTGAATAACATGAGTCATGGGTCAGGGTGCTGTCCGTGTGCTATCTGATTAAAATTCGGACAGCACACGTCTAATTTATGAGCTCATCTGCATGAACCTTTACTATGACAGCTTTTCTATTATTATTATTATAATGCCCATTTCTTTGAAAAGAGAAGACCACTCTTCCAATAGAGTTTTTGGTAGTTGTCTCAAAATGCCTTACATTTTAGTCTCTTTTTACAGAGACAAACCCACATTCAGTGACCACCATTTTTTAAATGGAATTTTATAGCATCATGCTAGACTGCACACAACATATTGCTATTTTCTATGGAATGCAATGTAGCGTGGGGCATCAAGGCCTAGTAGATGATAGGAGGAAGCCAGAAGAGAGGACTCAAATGTCAACCTTTGATTATCCTCTGCTCATTCCCTCACCAAGGTGATACATGCCTTCATTACATACAGCTCAGAGGGGCAATGCGCCACTTACTGAAGGATGGGAAAGTGTGGCAAATGTCACGCTACATCTGAACTGAGTTCAGTTCATGCCATAAGCTGCTGTAGCACCACCTGCAGAAGCCATCATTTGAAGGATAGCAAATTAGCTTGAGTATAATGAGAAAGATAAGAGACACTTCTATTAGATGAAGTGAAGTCACCTTGGAGACTGAGAATCAATTCTTGAAACTGAAAAGAGAGGTCAACATGTTAATCTCTAGTTCAAATAAAACTAAAACTCCCATCATGCATTTCAAGTAATTGTCCTTGTGCAGATAATGCGTTTATTCTACGTGTACACAAGAAAGTCCCCAATATATATTCTATACTTGTCTATAGGCTTCTATTGCTAGATGGGGCCAAAGGAGCATGCTTTTTGTCCCTAGGTTGCAACAAAAATAGTATAGGAAATAGTATAGTAAGCAGGTTTATTCCATACATTTCATACTTCCTATTTAAAAATGTTATACTTTTAACGAATGTGATAATGGGTGACATATGCCACTTTATGACATCTATCACTGGCGTCTACATTGTCACTGTCCATATACAAAAAGTTATCACAGAAGTTTCCACAGGTGACCCAGCTGCAAGATGCTGATGAGTGAGCCAGGAGATCCAGAGATGATGGCAGGAACCAGGCATTCAGCTATTTGCATTGTCCCTTAGAGGAATAGGGGGGCAGTGGGAATTTGGTAGGAAGCTGTGCATTCTGTTCTTCAGGACCCATTTTGTCATTTGAGTGAGCATTACAGGCCTCTCGCCTCCATGGTCAGTAATTCCTTTGAGTATGTAGACAAGATAGAAAGTGCTATCTCACCTACAGAATTGGTGCATTGTCCGACATTGCAGGAACCAGTTCTATAGGAGCTGGTATGAATGAGATCTGCCTAGAGAAGCATCAGTAACTGTTACATATGGACCTCATAGTGACAGGTACATCGATCACAGAAGGATCCCAAGAAAGTCTGCCATGAGCTCTTTTGGAGGACTATTCATGCAAAGGCTCAAACAAAAAGCACAAGACCTTCTGCAGCCAAAACCAACTATCTCAGTTAGAACCAACTATCTCAGTTAGAACCAACTATTTCAGTTAGAACTATTTACAGTCTCTTAGCATTCTCAAGGTAGACAATGCTTTACAATTATCTCAGGGTGCGCCTGTGCTCACATTACACACACACATGCCACTCCAGTGTACACAGGACTCATAACTTCTTTTGAGGCAGTTCAACATCCTGGACCTCTCACTCTGTCTCTCTCTGCCCAAACTTCCCAGTTAAAGGGAATTTGTCAGCAGGTTTTTTACTATATAACTTGAAGACAGCAGGAGATAGGGGCTGAAACACAGATTTCAATGATGTGTCATTTATTAGGCTGTGTGCTATTGGTTACTTACAATGAAGGCTTTATCGCCAGGGCATTATCACTGCCCTCTCCTCTGAGAAGCAGCTCACTGTCAATCGATAATGTACATAGAGAGTGTAACATACCTGGCGGCGTCCTTGCATAGTGGTCCATCTCCCACTGTGCAAGAGCGCGCACTTGATCTCCAGTCCAGTCTGTTAGCCTGGCTTCCCTTCATGCTGTCTGCTTGCCTCTGTTTCTGCTGCTTAAGGGCGGCGCCCGATCACTTCCTGCTTCTTGTAGCTGCTGCAGGCACACCCCTTGTGCGTCCTCAGCCTATTGCTGTCTGTCACCTGGTATTTAACCCAGCTCCTCCCTGGAATCCATGCCTGAGCATTGTGTTCTGTCAGTTGGCTTCCAGTCACTGATGTGCCAGGTCCTGTCTATGCTTCCTGCCTTGCGGTATCAGTTCCCGTGTCTGAACTGTGTCCTGTCTGAACTATCTTCTAGCCTGTTGTCTTCTGCCTATCCTGGAGGCTGTATTTCCATGCCAGTGTGAACACGCTCCTAGCCTGTTCTTTCTGCCTTCTAGGGGCCGCATACCTAGACCCGTTCCTGTATCTTGCCTGTTCCTGTCTGAACACGCTCCTAACCTTTTCGTTCCACCTTCTAGGGGCCGCATACCTAGACCCGCTCCTGTATCTTGCTGCTGTGTCTGTTCTTGTCTGAATACTCTCCTAGCCTGTTACCTGTTTTTCTCTATGTCCGTACCTTCCCTTTTCCTGCAGAATCTGATCCTGTACCTAACTCCTACTCGTTGTCCCTGTACTCCCGTTTGTGAGTTTAGAGTCCACTCGCTACTTCATTGCAAGTATCCTGTGTGCACCTGGTTCTGCCTTTCCCTTCCAGTCTGTTCTGTGTGAACAGAGCACTGTCCCCTCTGCTCTGCCTTGCTCACTGCTCCGGCGGTTCTTGCCTGCTCTGCCTTGCTCACCGCTCCTGCGGTTTCCGCTCTGCTCTGCCTTGCTCACTGCTCCGGCAGTCTGGCTCTGCTCTGACCCTTTGCTCGCTGCTCCGGCAGTCTCGCTCTGCTCTGACCCTTTGCTCGCTGCTCCGGCAGTCTCGCTCTGCTCTGACCCTTTGCTCGCTGCTCCGGCAGTCTCGCTCTGCTCTGACCCTTTGCTCGCTGCTCCGGCAGTCTCGCTTTGCTCTGACCCTTTGCTCGCTGCTTCGGCAGTCTCATCCTGCTCCTCTCGCGCTCACCGCTCCAGGCGGCCTTGTCCTGCTCTTCTCTCGCTCACCGATCCAGGCGGTCTAGTCTTGTTCTGCTCTTGCTCGCCACTCTGGGCGGCCTCACTCTGCTGTTTGTCCACCGCATCTGCGGTTCTGTTTCTGAGTCCCAGTCTGTACTGGGTCCTATCCACTCGGTGCTTCAACCTGTCGTACCTGCCAGTACCTCCCTGCCTGCATACCAGTCGTGCTTACCAGCATCCGCCAGTCTGCATACCAGCTGTGTCTGCCTATACCCAGCAGTCTGTGTGCCAGCCTAACCTGCCTGTTCCTGTATTCCCCTGTGTCCGGGGTCTGTCCTGGAGTAGCACCTGGTCCCTCTGCTCAGTTCCTCCTTGGTGCACTGGCGTCGTATGCCGTCGTACGACCATGGTCGGTTCGGATGGATACTTAGTTACGCCCCTCCAGGCATTCACACTCCGGCACGGTCCAGTGGAATCACTACATATACAAGCACACGCCACTCAGCCCGGGCGTGTGCATTACAGAGAGATTTTATTGTTCAAATATAAAAATGTGGGAGGACACACAAACAAAAGGAGAAGGGTCCAAATCACAAGTGGGGTAATAAAATTGACATATGCCAAGGGTAAGAAGGGAGACATGCTGCATGGTAACATAGTTAATGCATATACAATGTAAAACCAAAGTCAAGTGTATAGATGTACAGTATGTAGCTTAATTTAAGGCAATGTAGATATGGTCTACAGATGTAGCTGGCTGTGGTAATGGAAGTATAAGTGGGTAATACATACAGGTAATTATATAAGTACTTACAGAATGCCCACCCCTTGATGAAGGCATCGCCGAAACGCACGTTGGTTGTGCTCATAACATAACAGTTCCTGTTGCTACCTTGGTATGTGTTAACCAACTTAAGCTGCTGTATATATATTTTTGCTGGCTTCTGTAAGTACTTACGCACTTGCAGATACAGAGGCGACTTAAGCTCACCCAGGACAGGATCCTCCATGCACAGAACCTTGCAGTGCACCACGGAATAATTCCGAAAATTCAGAAAAAATCCAGGAAAGGCAGGAGATCCATAAAAACTTTAACTTTATTGAAAAATCCGCAAATCCATGAAAACCTGTAGAGTAATGAACCGCAGCAAGCGCGTTTCAGACGTAGTGCTTATTCATTGCTTACGTATATACTTACCTATACTTATAACCCACTTACTGTATACTTCCACTTTCACAGCCAGCTACATCTGTAGACCATATCTACATTGCCCTTAAATTAAGCTACAGCGCTGGCCAAAAGTATTGGCACCCCTGCAATTCTGTCAGATAATACTCAGTTTCTTCCTTAAAATGATTGCAATCACAAATTCTTTGGTATTATTCTCTTCATTTAATTTGCTTGTAAGGAAAAAACACAAAAGAGAATGAAGCAAAAATCAAATCATTGATCATTTCACACAAAACTCCAAAAAAGGGCCGGACAAAAGTATTGGCACCCTAAGCCTAATACTTGGTTGCACAACCTTTAGCCAAAATAACTGTGAACAACCACTTCCGGTAACCATCAATGAGTTTCTTACAATGCTCTGCTGGAATTGTAGACCATTCTTCTTTGGCAAACTGCTCCAGGTCCCTGATATTTGAAGGGTGTCTTCTCCAAACTGCCATTTTGAGATCTCTCCACAGGTGTTCTATGGGATTTAGGTCTGGACTCATTGCTGGCCACCTTAGAAGTCTCCAGTGCTTTCTCTAAAACCATTTTATAGTGCTTTTGGAAGTGTGCTTTGGGTCATTGTCCTGTTGGAAGACCCATGACCTCTGAGGGAGACCCAGCTTTCTCACACTGGGCCCTACATTATGCTGCAAAATTTGTTGGTAGTCTTCAGACTTCATAATGCCATGCACACGGTCAAGCAGTCCAGTGCCAGAGGCAGCAAAGCAACCCCAAAACATCAGGGAACCTCCGCCATGTTTGACTGTAGGGACCGTGTTCTTTTCTTTGAATGCCTCTTTTTTTTTCCTGTACACTCTCTGTTGATGCTTTTTCCCAAAAAGCTCTACTTTTGTCTCATCTGACCAGAGAACATTCTTCCAAAACGTTTTAGGCTTTCTCACGTAAGTTTTGGCAAACTCCAGCCTGGCTTTTTTATGTCTCGGGGTAAGAAGTGGGGTCTTCTTGGCTATCCTACATACAGTCCCTTTTCATTCAGACGTCGACGGATAGTACGGGTTCACACTGTTGTACCCTCGGACTGCTGGGCAGCTTGAACTTGTTTGGATGTTAGTCGAGGTTCTTTATCCACCATCAGCACAATCTTGTGTTGAAATCTCTCGTCAATTTTTCTTTTCCGTCTACATCTAGGGAGGTTAGCCACAGTGTCATGGGCTTTAAACTTCTTGATGACACTGCGCACGGAAGACACAGGAACATTCAGGTCTTTGGAGATGGACTTGTAGCCTTGAGATTGCTCATGCTTCCTCACAATTTGGTTTCTCAAGTCCTCAGACAGTTCTTTGGTCTTCTTTCTTTTCTCCATGCTCAATGTGGTACACACAAGGACAGAAGACAGAGGTTGAGTCAACTTTAATCCATGTTAACTGGCTGCAAGTGTGATTTAGTTATTGCCAACACCTTTTAGGTGCCACAGGTAAGTTACAGGTGCTGTTAGATACACGAATAAGAGAAACATCACATGATTTTTCAAAGGGTGCCAATACTTTTGTCCGCCCCCTTTTTTAGGCTTGGTGTGGAATTATATCCTATTTGGTATTAGGACAATTCTTTTTGTGTTTTTTTCATTGAAGACAAATGAAATGAAGAGAATAATACCAAAGAATTTGTGATTGCAATCATTTTCAGGAAGAAAAGGAGTATTATCTCAAAGAATTGCAGTGGTGCCAATACTTTTGGCCAGCACTGTATATACATCTATATACATTGTATATGCATTATCTATATCGCCATGCAGCATGTCTCCTTTCTTACCCTTGGCACATATCAATTTTATTACCCCACTTGTGATTTGCGCTTTTCTCCTTTTGTGTGTAACCCCACATTTTTATACTTGAACAATAAAATCTAATTTTATAATTATATCCTGTCCTACTGACTTTTTATCGATCTTGGTGTTTTGTTCATATTTATTGTACAGATTATTCTTTTGGCAATCACTATTCAGACATATGCACATATTTATTGTATTATTTATTATGTTTATATTTATACCTACAGCTATATATTCATGTGCATATTGACTCTCTTTGTTCCTTGCAATCTTTTTTCTTCTTAATGTACATAGGGAGCCTGGTGTGGGCGGGGTCAGCTTTCAGAGCTCTGCTACATGCTACATCTTAGGTCACGTTCACATGTTCAGGATTTGGTCAGTATTTTACATCAGTATTTGTAAGCCAAAATCAGGAATGTAACAATCAGAGGAAAAGTATAATAGAAACCCATCACCACTTTTGCGTTTTTCACCCATTCCTCAAATACTGAATGTGTGAACGTGGCCTAAAAACTCTGATTGTGTCAGACTCCACCCCCGGAAAGGGGGTGGAGTCTGTCTATATGTTAAGACGTGTCTAAAGCCTACAATACGGGAGGATGTATGGGAGGGAAATGAGGAGGTCGAGTCCTTATGGGTGGAGATACATGGGGCAAAAAACAATAATAAAATTATCATAGGAGTCTGTTATAAACCACCAAATATAGCAGAAGCCACGGAAAGTCTATTAATGAGACAAATAGACGAAGTAGCAATAAATAACGAGGTGATTATTATGGGGGACTTCAACTACACCGATATAGACTGGGAAACCGAAAGCTGTAGATCTCAGAAAGGAAACAGGTTTCTGTCAATTATCAAAGACAATTATTTGTCACAACTTGTGCAGGAACCAACTAGAGGGACGGCCCTTTTAGACTTAATATTAACTAACAGGCCAGACAGAATAACTGAGGTGCCGGTCGGGGGGCACCTGGGAAATAGTGACCACAACATTATACAATTCCACATGTGCTTCAGTAGGGTGCCCAGCAAGGGAGTCACAAAAACACTGAACTTCAGGAGGGCAAAGTTTGATCAGCTAAGAGATGCCATTCACCTTATAGACTGGGATAGTATCTTCAGTAATAGGAGCACGGATAGAAAATGGGAAATTTTCAAAACAGTCCTACATAGTCACTGTAGAAGGTACATACCTTATGGGAATAAAAGGGCTAGGAATAGGAGGAAGCCAATGTGGCTAAATAAGGAAGTCAAGAGGGCAATGAAAAACAAAAAAAGGGCTTTCAGTAAACTTAAACAAGAAGGCAGCGAGGAAGCGCTAATATCTTATAGGGAAAAAAACAAAATCTGTAAGAAACAAATAAGAATAGCAAAAGAGGAGACAGAGAGACTAATTGCCAAGGAAAGTAAAACAAATCCCAAACTGTTCTTTAACTATATAAACAGTAAAAGGATTAAAAGTGATGGAGTTGGCCCATTGAAAAATAACTTGGGTAAAATCATAGAGGGCGATGAGGGTAAAGCAAACCTACTCAATAGCTTCTTCTCCACTGTTTTCACAAAAGAAAACAATTTATCGGAGGAAATGCAGAGTGATAAAGTAAACCCTCCGCTAAATATCACCCACCTAACCCAGGAGGAAGTTCAGAAACGCCTAAATAATATCAAAATAGACAAGTCACCAGGCCCAGATGACATACACCCCCGAGTACTAAAAGAATTAAGTAATGTGATAGACAGGCCACTGTATCTTATATTCAAGCACTCTTTATGGACAGGGACTGTCCCACTAGACTGGCGCCAAGCAAATGTGGTACCAATATTCAAAAAGGGGTCTAAAAGTGACCCTGGGAACTATAGACCAGTAAGCTTAACGTCTGCTGTGTGTAAACTGTTTGAAGGATTTCTTAGAGAAGCTATTGTAGAATATCTTAATGATAATAACTGTCTAACTCCATATCAACATGGATTCATGAGGGATCGCTCCTGCCAAACAAACCTGATGGCCTTCTACGAGGAGGTGAGCTCACAGCTGGACCGGAGAGAGTCAGTGGATGTTGTATACCTTGACTTCTCCAAAGCGTTTGATACCGTGCCACACAAAAGGTTGGTATATAAAATGAGAATGCTTGGCCTGGGGGATAATGTGTGCAAGTGGGTAAATAGCTGGCTGAGTGATAGAAAGCAGAGGGTGGTTATCAATGGAGTAAGCTTAGGGTGTGTCAGGGTTACTAGCGGGGTGCCTCAAGGGTCTGTCTGGGGCCCTATATTATTTAATATATTTATTAATGATCTAGTGGAAGGGTTGCATAGTAAAATAGCAATATTTGCAGATGATACTAAACTTTGTAAAGTAGTTAATACAGATGAGGATAGGGCACAGCTACAGGAGGATTTAGATAAATTGGGGAGTTGGGCCAAAAAATGGCAAATGGGGTTCAATGCCGATAAATGTAAGGTCATGCACATGGGAAAGAAAAACAGCAGTCACCCATACATATTAAATGGGAAACCGTTGGGGAAATCTGACATGGAGAAGGACCTGGGCGTCTTGGTAAACAGCAAATTAAATTGGAGTGCCCAGTGTCAGGCAGCAGCTGCGAAGGCAAATAGAGTCATGGCATGCATCAGAAGAGGAATAGGGGCATATGATGAGAACATTGTTATAAAGTGCTGGTAAGGCCGCACTTAGAATATTGTGCACTGTTCTGGGCTCCGGTGCTCAGGAAAGACATATTGGAGCTAGAGAGGGTACAAAGGAGGGCGACTAAGGTAATAAAGGGAATGGAGGGACTAGAATACCCAGAGAGGTTGTCAAAATTAGGCCTATTTACGTTGGAAAAGAGAAGGCTTAGGGAAGATGTCAAAAACATGTATAAATACATCAGGGGGCAGTACAGAGATCTCTCCCATGACCTGTTTATACCAAGGATGGTGACAAAGACGAGGGGGCACACTATGCGTCTGGAGGAAAGGAGGTTCCTGCACCAGCATAGAAGGGGATTCTTTACAGTCAGAGCCTTGAGACTCTGGAACTCTCTGGAAAAGGAAGTGGTGATGTCCAACTCACTTAATGAGTTCAAGAGAGGCCTGGACGCCTTTCTTGAGAACAATAAAATTACATCTTATGCTTAGTGATAGTTAATTAATCCAGGGATTTAATCTGACTGCCAGATTGGAGTCGGGAAGTGAATTTTTCCTCAATGAAGTAAATTGGCCTATACCGCATGTTTTTTTTTTTGCCTTCCCCTGGATCAACGCTGCGGAATAGCTGCAGTGCACAAGAAATAGGCTGAACTGGATGGACGCTTGTCTTTTTTCGGCCTTATAAACTATGCAACTATGTAACTATCTTTCATCATGCTGCTCTCAAATAAGGTAGCAAAAACCTGCTGACAGATTCCCTTTAAACCCAATCTCACTCTGTCCACTCCCAGCAGAATTCTGCACATCTGTAATTGGCATCATACACCCTTGTCCCTGCAGTTTCTTTCTCCTCACAGAACAGTCTAATTTTGGGCTACTGTCTTGCCCACCTGACTTTGGCCTGCTGGCATCCACCCATTGGTAATTTGAGTCACCACTTATACAGATATTCCCACTACTTCATTAAATACTGAAAAACATCATTAGACACAGAAAAAGAGTTGTGGTGATCATCAGGTTCTATAAAGATACATTTCTATTTTAGACTTCAGTTCTATCAGTCCACAGTCAGTCCATTTTCCCACATAATGTAAACTCTTTCATATACCCCATTAAGCTTCTACAGCCTCCATGCCAGAAGATTTATCAATTTGATACTTTACTTAAGAGCAGCAAAGTATTGTTTATACTAGTTAGTGGCATAGTGCTTGTAAAAAGTGCCATTGGATCAGGGTATTAAGTTGTTCAATTACAATTTACTTTTCTTTTTGGAAGTCTGGAAGTTGCTTCTTCAAGCATTGCTACATAAATTATTCTGAATGCATAGTAAAATACAACAGTTGAGTTAACTGGCTTCTGGCCAATAAGTAGAGATGGTGTGAATCGATCCGCATGACCAAGTCCAGCAGCAGAGCCAGTAATCTGTGGCTGATGGACAGGAGCCGTACGAGCCACCTCCTACTTGCCAGCATTTGCAGCACATCTTTTGATTAGCTGACATGTGCGTCATGCCACAATGATTCATCAGATATCAGGCAGTCTGCAGGGCTCCCATACGTTGCCATGCTCCTGCAAATGGATTTGCATCATCTCTACCAATAATCTTTCACTATTTATATGCCAGCATTTGAGAGATCAAAGTATTAAAAAACTATTTTTGACTTTAGACTGTCATAAATAATCTTTATTCTGAAAACTGAAAATCTTTCTAGGAAGTCCCATACTGTTAATAATAGCGCATTTTATTTAATCTCTCAGCATCAGTACTAAATTAATGAAAGGATTTAAGGTTTTGTAAAACAAAGTAAGCTAAAAAAGTTATAAAGTGGAATAAACACTAATGGTGTAAATGAGGATCAAGAATAAAGCATTTCAAGTCGTTAATTGATTTATATCAGTTTGTATTATAGTCAAAGTCAGAAAACAGGAACTAAATATAAAAAGCATTAATTGCATGTCAGCATGATTTTAGCCAAAATTAACCCAATATTCAACCTACTGTAGTCATACTCACATTGATCCAGAAAGTGTTTTAGTAGAGATGAGTCGATCGATCCACTGTGGACCGATTTGGAGTCAAATTCCCCAAATACGCAGGTCAACGCGAATTCAAACAGTTCACAATTCGATTCACAAGGGTCAGCGGAAAAAAATAAATTGCCTGGAGCCATTGCACACACTGCTGAAGACTCAGAGAGTGAACTAAGAATGTCGGGCCAGTCTTCCCTATAATGCCTTGCAGCTATCCCATCACATGAGAAGCATATAGAACTCCAATGGCACTCCAACAAAGCTTAAACCTACACAGAACAAGGAGCTTACTACTTCTTACAGGGCTTGTTACTACTTGTTACAGGGCTCCTTGTGGTGTCTGTTTTATATCTCCTTTTAAATATTTTTTTCATGCTGTTATACATAATTGTATTGAATAGAAGTGTTTATTTTACATGATTTTGGCTGTTAAGCTCCTTGCTCTGTGTAGATTTATCCCATTACATGGTCTGGTGCAGCCAATCACATACACAATTGAAAAATAGGGATGGCAAAGCAGCAACATTATTGACTTGTACAACTTTCGGATAGGAGGTCAGAGCACACAGCTCATTCCATATTGGGATAGAAAAAGGCTTAAATTGAATCTGTCAGGTAATTTCTTTGTAGTATACTAATAGTATCCTGAAATAGGGCTTGGGCATCCCTTTCAGGATATGTAATTTTTATTTCTCTACATGGCCCCCTTGTCTTGCCCGAAGCCGAGGAAAAATGTATTGCCTAGCGCCGGCAAGTCAAGCATATGTAAATGGAATAATAATATAATAATAATAATTTTTATTTATATAGCACCAACATATTCCGCAGCACTTTACAATTAAGCGGGTGAATGTACAGACAATAAATCCAATACAAGGTAAGACAGTTTAAACAGTTACATTAGGAGTGAGGTCTCTGCTTGCAAGCTTACAATCTACATATGGCATATGAATATTCTCCCCTCCCCATAATCCCACTCACCCCTCTGCCAGTGTCACTGATTAGCCAAGCGTATATGTGCACTCTCCCCCGCCCATAATCCCGCCCACCCCGACTACCATATGCCCGAGGATCATATCGCAATCCTTGGACTGGCTGTCTGCTCTGCTGACCTGAGAGTGACAGCTGCATAGAAATACATGCCCATGAAATGGCATTACCTGTTAATGTAGGGAAAACAAACTGACGAGCAAGATGACGAATGCTCAAGCTGTCTTTCTGGTAGCCAATCAACACTCACAAGCAATGTCTTGTCATTGTCATCAGTCCCATCATCATTCTCATCTACGGCTTTCTGTACTATTTTCCTCTGTCTATATTGTGTCATCAGTTAGTCTTTTACATGCCCACGAAAAGTGTTCAGAACTGCATGTTCTCAGCTTCAATGGAAGTTAGTCTGCTGTCAGTATTTTATGAAAAAAGCAGTCCCTGCCAAGATTTGCCACAAAATGCAAAATTTTTCCCAAAACAAAATATATTGCGTTCCAGGCATCAAATTTTCAATATATCTCTCAACTCTTACCTTCTTTGTAATATTGGGTGAAATTAAATTTTATTGTGCCTGTATCTAGGGTGACTTTTCTCAGTAGCACAGAATTGGGCCCCAGCATAGGGCATGGCGCAAAAGGTAAAAGTGTCAAATTATCAAACCTTAATTCTTAGAATTCTGTAAATTAAATTTTCTTCATTAAAATTCTATAAAAGTTCTTAAGGGCGCTGGTGGGTATAGTTAAGTTAACCTGCAGCACGTAGTAAGGGGCACCATATACCACATAAGCATAAAACCTAAAATAAACGAGATCTACTGCGCTGGTATACTCACTTTAAATGACACGAGAGGTTAAGAAGATAAAAAAATATTTTTATTTTTATTCATACAAAAACTAGTTAAAATAAGGATAAAATATGAGGCTAAAATTCCCAGAAGAAGCGAGGTTCGGTGGAGGAATATGAACGAAATATCAGTGGATTATTCTCGGTATATCCAGGACGTACAGGTACCTGTGAAGGGTATATATACTATGGTAAGTATAGGAATAGTTGGCGGATTATCTTATTAGTATATAGAGATTTTAGTTACCTGAAAGGTAATTAGGTGGTGGAAGAGTAATCACATATGGATGCCTCTGGCTAGTTCTCTTGAACCTGTCAGCTGTGAGTAAAAGAAGGGGGGCTAATTATTAAGAGACAGGGTATTACCACGTTTAAAGTTTGAGTTGGGTATTTTACCTGTATAGTAGAAATCTTAAATAAGTGGAAGGGTCTGTATATATCTGGTAGGATTAGGGGGGTACTCCCCTGGGTTACTGCAGAGACTATAGGGTACTAGAAA
The DNA here is from genome assembly GCF_046119375.1 of Phyllobates terribilis. Lineage (NCBI taxonomy): Eukaryota > Metazoa > Chordata > Amphibia > Anura > Dendrobatidae > Phyllobates > Phyllobates terribilis. The sequence goes on along the minus strand of NW_027362761.1, from coordinate 1,032,127,897 downwards.
GTGGGAATAGAAAATTAAAACGTTAAAACGTATATAGATCTAAATAGCACACTTAGCCAGAGGCATCCATATGTGATTACATAGTCATGAAAATACAGAAAAATCTTTAAATGAGGTGTGTCCAAACTTTTGGTCTGTACTGTATAAGAAAGTAATTGAGTTACAATAGGCTGTATATCAAATAAATTATCGGCAGGATACTTTAAGAAAAATATATGTAAAGTATATCCTACGAAATAATATTATAACATGGATAGAAATTACATGTTTTATATAAGTATTTTATATTTACAGGTCTTTTTTATGTGTTTTTTCATGAAGATTGAGGTAAAGTAAGTTGTGCCATAATTGATTAATCAGTGACACAATACATCCCAACCTACCCCTATAAAGGGGATGGATGTTTTTTTTATGTGTATTATACCTGAAGGACTTGATCCAACTTCGAAAAGCATTGTTTTTCTAATAAAGTCATTGCTTCCATGCCTTGTTCACCGCTACAATCTTGACAGCGTCGGGACTACACTGTTGGTTTCTCTTCATTTCCCTTTGTAATTGTCCAATCATTTTAAAAATAGCAAACCTATTGTGGATCCCAAGAAAAAGATAATTTTTGCAAGCAAAGTTGAAACTATATTGGTTCTTGATGTTCAAAACAGCACACCTGTTTTTACTCCCTAAATAAAGGGATAATTTTTGGATGAATTCTGAAAAAACTATCACTTTTTCATTTAGCAAAGAACAGAGCTCTTGATACTCCTCAAACAGGGACAATTTTTGCAGCACTCAATATAAAAAGCCATGTGTTCTTTAGCTTCCACCATCTGTGTATAAAAACAGCAAGGTAGGCATCTACCCCCCAAAAGAGATAATTTTTGGACACTTTCTCCAATTTAAGAAGCATAAAAAGTGTAATATTGTAGTGTGTTGTTAAATTGGCTGTTGGTTACCACCAGATACCATCTCTTTTCCCCTAGACAGTTAGATTGAGGTCCCTTAGACATTAGTGTCTGTGTTTGCATTACAGAACTTAAAAGCTCAAAAACTTACTTGAAAAGTCACCAGGGACTGAGCCACATGGGAGACTAGTTGTGCAGGCTGGTCCCCGGTGGCTACTTTCCGCCTGCTGCCAGTGACACAGGTCTCTCTCTATATGCAAATGTAGGGAGAAACCTGATAATCCAGGGCAGAAGGCAGGGAGACCCCCCTCCAGCACGGCTCAGTCTCCGGTGGCTTTTAAAGTTTGAGCTTCAGAGTCAAACATGCCTGGCTGAGATCATACAGCCAATGTCTGAAACATGCTGCCCGTGAATCAGGCACCATGTAATAACGGTCAGAATGCATTTAACAGCTTCTAATTAACTGTCCAAATGAGCTTTTATATCTTAGTAATACTACCTAAAAAAATAAGAACTAATTCTAAAATATAAATAACTAAACTTTCAGGCATTATAATCAGAATAGGCGAGTTTAGTTTGAAAAGATTTTAGTGTATATTTGTTTAGCTATTAGAAGTAAGCTCTGTTCATTATTATTTACAATTATATGCTACTTATTATTTTTGTTCTGACATTTATAATGGAAGTTACAATATTTTCAATGACTTTGTCATGGTTTGCATAATTTTTATCTCACAAAGTGTTACTAGATTTGTGATGGAAAGTTTTGAACATACATTTGAATAGAGTCTTACCCATTATTCCATTGTTCAGGCTGATACAATTGTAGTTTTGTTTTCAATTAAAAATGAAAAATATTTATGACATTTTAGTACAATTTTAAAAGATCTGAATGCATAAAATTAGTTTACCTGATAATGGATATTATACTTCAATCTTGCATTAGCAATCACAGAAAAATGGTAGAGCTATATAACTTTCTCTGCTATGATTTCCATTACAAATTATATATTGATGTAGTTAAAACAAAATATATTTGGCAACATGTAAATTAATCAGGTTACGCAGTGAAGAAATTTAAATCGGAGGAGCTTAAATTTTAGAATGGTAATGCCAAAAAGAAGAAACATGCAGAAAAACGGAAATCACACTCTGACTCAAGTGTACACAGACGAAGAATGCAATAAAATTTAGTTTAATTACTATGTGTGAAAAGTCCCTTGCCGGTAAATTGGCAGGATTGTGCTCTAAATTTGTCAAGTACATTATGATAAAGAAACATTTAAAGTATAGATCATGTGGAGAGCCAGTCACTTCTTCAAATACATAAGAAATCAGCATCATTTGTGCTCAGAACAGTAATATAACTAAGTAGAGTTCTTCTGCTAAACATTAATGACTATGTCTACTGCTAGTGACAGGCAGGCAAAGCAGAATAAAATGCCGTAACTGTTTCCACTGTATATATTAGATGCAGATAAGAAACAATGAATGAAGGAGAGCAAGCCAAGATGTGGGGTGGAAAGTGTTCTGTGTAATACATCCTGTTGGTACCCCCTATACAGTGGCATATAAAAGTTTGGGAACCTCTGGTCAAAATTACTGTTATTGTGAACAGTTAAAAAAGTTGAAGATGAAATGATCTCTAAAAGGCCTCAAGTTAAAGATGACACATTTCCTTTGTATTTTAGGCAAAATATATATATAAATTTACATCCTTTACATTTTAAAAATTACAAAAAAGGAAAACATGTGGACGCAAGAGGTGTGGTACCCCACTATCGGGTAAGGAGGGAGTACTACCCGGGACCCACACACCCACTTCCAACACCACATCACTCCAGTAGGGAAGGTCGAGATTGCTCCTGAGGGAGAGCACAGTCCCTGTCCCTGTCTGGAGGGGAGAACTAGGTAGATGAGGTGGGTGGAGGAAGTAGTTTAGGGGAGCACTGAAGGAAGGAGTGAAGGTAGAGGGGACCACGTAGAGTGACAGTTGGTGATGTGGGTCACATGTAGTATAAAAGGAAAGGTAGAAAGATCTAGAAAGGCAGCTAGTTAGTCAGTCAGAGCAGTTGGTAACAGGAGTCTGTCACAGGGAGTGAAGAGAGAAGGGGTCCTAGGAGTAAGAGAGCAGTGAGTGAGGACCGTTGAAGAATGAGGGTCCAGTCAGAGGGCCCAGTAAGAGAAAGAACGAGAGGAGCGAGGGAGTCAGAGAGAAGGGCTCCAGAGACAGAGAAAGGATCATAGGGGCACGAGAAGTGCGGAGTCCACCCGTGCGCCCGAGTTCACGTCGACTGTGAAGGGATCAGGTCGCAGTAGCGGACCGGCCCCAGACTAGTGGAGGACTGCAGGACTCAGCTAGCAAACTGGAGGTTGCGGTATCTCTAAGTGCCATAGCCAAAACCATACACATTCACGGAAAAGGTGGCCATGTAGGACCAAGGTGACAGAGAGGATGTCGCCCGACAAGGCCCGGGGCCACAGGCTCAGGACACTGTGTGTGAGGCGCAGAGCAGGAGGGTGAGAGCCAGCGCAGAGAAATGACCCGGGAAGGTATACAAGAAGGGGGCCCCGATCAATTGCACCCAAGTTACCTGAGAGTTGCTGGATCACTTCCCCGGAGGACACAGGACTCAGTGGGCTGTTATAACATGGCCAGCAGTTGTAACCTGGAGCACCGTAAAAACTGTGAGTAAAAACTTGAAGACTGCACCCCACTGTGTCCCAGACTTAATTGCTGCGTCACCTGCCTTGCACTACACCACCAACATCAAAAATTCCTATTTAACTGCTCTGAGGCCTAGCTCTACCCGTGGAGAGCTGAACTATCTCTGCTGCGTCACCAATGGCCCCAGTGGATCCGAACAGCAGCAGCAGCCACCTAGAGCCGCATACCACGGGTGGCGTCACGAAACTTTATCCCCAAAACATTATTCCCCTCTTTTCCTTTGTTATTGACCGCCCGGGGCCACGGACCGGGTCACGCCGCCGTGACTATCCTAAAAGAACCGACCGGTCCGGCTACCGAGTACCCCACGGCCCCAGGGGGCGCATCATGTGCAAATTTATTAGGCCAAAAAAGAAGATTTAACTAACTCTGAAAAGTCAAAAATTCGTACAGAGGTATGAAGCACTCTTGAAATTGCTAAGATATTGCGGCGTGATCACAGAACCATCAAAAGTTTTGTTGCAAATAGTCAACAGGGTCACAAAATATGTGTTGAGAAAAAAATATACATATTTTTTTCACCCAATGCTCAGAAACATGGCTGATGTAAGGAACCCTGAAACCCAATCATCACTGAACAAGACACATAAGATGAAACATCAAGAAGGGGCCAAGGAATATCTGAAGACAGATTTTTCAAAAGCTTAATGGGCTGATGAGATGACATTTACTCTTGACAGACCAGATGGATGGGCCTGTGCCTGGATCAGTAACAGGCATAGAACTTTACTTTGACTCAGATACCAGAAAGGCGGAGATGGGGTACTGCTATATGTAAGTATTATTGAAGATGAGCTAGTTGGCCGTTTTGGGGGTAGAAGATGAAATCAAAATTAACTCCTAAACTTACTGCCATTTTTTAGATGATGCTGCCTTCAACAAGTGGTACAGGAAAAAGGCTGTATCTTTCAAGAAAACCATGATTTTTATGCAGGACAATGCTCCAATGCATGCATCTAAGTCTCCACTGCTTGGCTGCTAATAAAGGCTTTAAGGATGAAAGTATAATGACATGACCCCTTCGTCACCCGACCTACACCCTATTAAAAACTTGTGGGCTCTTGTTAAATGGGAGATTTACAGTGAAGGAAAGCACTACACCTCTCTGAACAGTGTCTGGGAGGCTGGGGTTGGTGCTGCCCAAAAAGTTGATCGTCAACAGATTAAGAAACTGTCAGACTCCATGGATGGGCTTATAACTGTTACTGAAAATTATTGAAAAGCAGGGTGGCTATATTGGTCACTGAGATTTTTTTTTAAATGTTAGAAATGCATTTTTGCACATTTTGAATTGTTTGGTGATTATTCTCACTTTAACATATGAAAATAAACAATTGAGATAGGAAAATATATGTTTTTAATGTAGTTGCATAATAGTTCTGCACATTTATACTTGCCCAATAGTTCTACACACAAAGATATTCTGCAAAGTAAGACAACATTTCACTTAAATATTCAATTTTTGGGTTCATTAACCTTTTGGTTTCACCAACAGCACAGTAGTTGTTCAATAATAAAATTAATCATTAAAACAGTGTAGGTGTTGGCATTTTGAATATTTGCTACGTGGTTTTGAATTACCGCTTGTTTGTGGACTCATTGTCAGGCATAAAGATGCACGAGGAATATTATGGTACAACTGAAATGTGCATGCCAAGCGAATGTCCAAAATTCTTACTGATGATAGTATATCTCAGTTTTATCTTCATACACTATTTATAACAAGTTTAGTAAAAAATAATAAATACAAGAAAGTTGCCTTCTAATTAACATCTGCCAAACATGTCCACCCAAATACTCACATTCATCTGGGAACAGCAGAGCAAATACTTACAGAAGTCACCCATATATAACCTCACGTGCCAGAATGCAAAACAAACTTCCTACAATATGTTTATCTTATGTCACATATTTTTTTGCTGCTCAGTAAGTAATTTGTTGCCGCCAAAATCATAATGGATCAAATTACCTGTCTTGAGGACAAAACTGTTAACATTAGTGCAACAAAACAATTGTATCAGCAGGTAACAGCCACATTTTTAGCATTAGTCTCCTTCCTGAGGAAACTGCTTAGAGAGAATGCAAGATCATTACATACTTAACACACAATGTGAACTCTGTCACTTCTTGTCTTATGCTGGCCAGTGCTCACGCACATCATTATTTTTTAGCTAGATTGCTGGAATTGTATGAACAATTTTACATTCAGAAAATGAAATATATTTGTAAAAAATAGTGAAAAATAAAATTAACGTACAGTGCTCAGCAAATATGAGTACACCCCCTTTGAAAAGTAAGATTTTAATCAATATGTCACTGAACACAAGAACAATATCAAAAATGTTGACAAGACTGAGTTTTGTAGAACATTTTTTAACTCATACCATGAAAGTAAGGTTAATAATATAACTTTCATTTCAAAATCTTCAGTTTTACTCAAATTAATTGATGCAAAAATGAGTACACCCCACAACAAAAACGACTACAGCTAGTAATTTGTATGACCTCCATTATTTTTAAGAACAGCACCAAGTCTTCTAGGCATGGAATGAACAGGTTGGTGACCTATTGCAACATCTATCTTTTTCCATAGTTCAAGAATGACTTCTTTTAGAGCCTGGAGGCTGGATGGAGAGTGATTATCAACTCGTCTCTTCAGAATTCATCATGGATGTTTTGGTTGAGTTCAGATCAGGAGACGTACTTGGCCACTCAATCAATATCACTCTGTTATTATTCAAAAATTCAACAGATGTGTTTTGGATCATTGTCATGTTGGAAAAATGCACATCTACCAAGGACACGGAGTGATGGTAGCAGTATCTCTTTCAACACAGAGCAATACATCTGTGAATTTAGAATACCATCAATGAAATGTAGCCCCCTGACACCAGCAGCACTCATGCAGCCACATATAAGGACACTGCCTCCACCATGTTTCACTGTAGTCACAATCAGTTATCAGCGAACCCCACACACATTAGAGTGTTGATTGAAACCATCAATATCAGTGGATTCAGCCATTAGTCTACTGTGTATGGGAGCCTTAAGAGTGCATTTACACAACACAATTATGAAGATAAGCCTGACTAGGTATTCTTTTTTCCCCAATAATTGTTCAGTGTAGACAGTGTCAATTAACCAACAAACAAGTAAAACGCTCATTCTTGGCAGCACATCATCATAGGACATGTGTTGCCCAGAACAATTACAATCTATGTGCACAGAAAAGATCTATTATTGATTGTTCTGTGCTCATTGTAAGCTAAATTAGCCTATCTAAACAGGCTATTAAATAACAACCAATTGGTAAACATGTGGCTGATCAGCGGTCGTTTAATGACATGGTTTGTGTATTTTAAGAAATCGAACTGTATTTGCAATAAACTTTGCATAAATCAATAGTACAGGTGATTATAAGAAACTGTATAATGTATAATATATAACTGTATACCAGAGAAAGCTGTGTGTTTCTCCACTTATTAGACGTACCATCCCGCTCCACCTGTTAGACTTAACATCCACTCTGAAAAGCAGCTCAAATCTTTCTCAGACAAGACTGACTGCCATCTCATTATGGTGTCCTGTGTCTCAGCCCACTATACCCTACAGAGAGGGGAAGGTGAGGAGCACATTTAGGAAGACATAGAAAGATCATGCTGAGTTCTCTAACAAGTCTTTCATCTCATCCCAGACCTTGATTCAAATCTAGACAGTTCAGGACTGCCGAGTAATTTCCTCCATACTGATGACTCTCTCTGATAGAAAGGAAAGAAGAGTAGGAATCCTTTTTGTGTGTGATGCGCATGGGTGAGATCACATCAGCTAGTCTGCTTCCATCACCTGAGAATGGACTGCAAATAAAGAAATAGCGCCTGTAGAGTGGAAGATTGGTAAAAATGCATAATACAAGTCATGTAATTGCCAGAAATTATATTATTCTTCCTGCACACCCACAGAAAATTTATTCTGATAAATTACTTGAAAGTACAGTTACCCTTTAAAGGCCTATTTACATAAACTGTGTTCATCTGCTATTGCCGTTCAAGTATATATTAGACAGTGCTTGTAATGAACACTGACCCATTAAAGTGAAAGGGCCAATTCACATGTGGAACTTTATACATAATTTTATACATAGACCATTGGTCAGAAAATCACAGCATGAACCACTTTCAAAAAACAGAAACAGAAACCCAATTCAACTTGAATGGAAAATCTGGTGAAGCACAGACTTGTTTGACATAGTTTATCTGAATACATTAGACAAATCATTTACATGGAAAAGAAGACTTCAAGTTAATAAATTTTAGAAATCTGAAAATTATTTAACAAAAGTTTTAAAAACACCACACATCCTAGGAGAAAGTGGGAGAATTACTTCTACTGCTGAAAGAGGACTTGTGGTATTTTTTGTATATCAGAGACTAAATAATATCATCTGGATATGTCATAAATCTCAGAAACAGCAACTCCTCTTTACAGGGTTAGTTTTAGATAAATTGGGGCCTTGGGCAAAATTAAAAGTGGGGTTGCATTAATGTTAAGATATTGCACCATCACTTAGAAACATTTAAGGTGCATTTATATACGTCAACTTCAGTTTGTTACTTGAGCGCCAGTCGACAATATACAAATCATTCAGCTCTTGACACAGACTGACGATGGCGCAGGACAATTACTAATACGATTGTTCTATTCTCATAGAATATCATGTTAAAGGCGGCACATTCCCTGTTTATATGGGGCAATGTGTTGCCAATAATAATGATTCATATCAGCAGAAACAATGCAATCAAGTGATAAACAAGCATCTTGTTCCTTTGTTGGGTGATTGTTCACGTGCTTACATGGGTGGATAATCTCATGAATGCATGTATCATGTTCTGTTATCATTTTTAGACATGGATATTGTAACTCCACCAGCAACATGATGAAAACTATATATCACTGGATAATGAAGGCTAAAAATAGGGTGACTCCTAATAAAACCAGGTAAATTGAAATGTCTGTAATCATAGGCGGATTATAATGAGGACGATCTGGACTACCGCCCGGGGTCCGAGGCTCCGTGGGGCCCATGGCCAGATTGCCCTCATTATAATGTTTCCTGCAGGGCAGAGGCAGCGGGACCGCACTGTACCTACATGCTGTTAGAGGCCGGCCGGTCACATCACAGGGAGGCAGACACGCCCCCTGCACTGCACTGGCTGCCTCTCCAGGACTGACGTCACACAGCAGTGCCTGGAGCTGCATCATCCTGCCGGAGAGGAGCTCGTGCATTGGACCTCAGTGGATGGCGGTATAATGAGGTCGGGCCCAGGGCAGGATGTCTGAAGTGAGGTGGGGGCTGCAGGACGCTGCTCTCCTCCTGATAAGTGCACACAGGATTCCATAGTGTCCGGTCAGCAGCCGCTCTGCTGGGGCTCTGTGTGATTTATTGCAGATCAGGTCACTCTGGGTCATCGGCTCCAGCATCACCAGATCTGCAGGAAAATTCAGAGTCCTGCAATAAATCACACTGAGCCCCAGCAGAGCAACCACAGACATCGCATACAGGATCCTGCACTGACTGATCAACCCTGAACCTACAGGACATCACATATTATACTGCTCCATATATAATATGTGAGGTCCTGTAGGCAGGTGTGATCAGTACAGTGTATATCCCTGTACAAAGAATGTCATATCCAGTATACAGATTACTGTACGGTATACTGTGGTACAGACATCAGATGGGATATAACAATGTGTATAGTATATAACATCTGATGTCTGTACTACAGTATATCGTACTAGCTATTGAACTCGTTCTACATCTGCGTGGTGAGCTTTTTTCTTAGTACATTTACAGCGCCTTTTTTTTTATGACACTGTATGCGAATTTGCATACACAGTGTCTTCAATAAAATGGTGCCGGATAGCGTGTTATGCGCATGCACTGACTACAGCACCATTTCATTGAAATATTGTGCTACAAAATTAAAGGGATCTTTTCATCAGAAATAAAGCTATTAACCTGCATATATAACAGTCAATCTGCAGGTTAACAACGTTATTATGCTGCCCAGCAGCTGAATGCAGAGGGGAGAAAATTAACTTTATTCTCCTCGCCAGCATTCTGTTTCAGTCATGGGGGCGGGACGGTGCTGGTTCGGTCACCACTGAGTATACAGAGCGTCCCCTATAACTGCGCCCCCAGCACTGACTGACACTGGCTCTACATTGAGGCTGGCTGTCAGTCAGGGCCGGGGTTACATCAGCTGCTCTGTATTCTCAAAGCAATGACTGAACCAGCGCCGGACCTGATCCCATGACTGAAACCGAATGCTCCCCCATCCCGGTGTATGCTCCCCCATCCTGGTATATGCTCCTCCATCCGGGTCTCCCATCCTGGTATATGCTCCCCCATCCTGGTATATGGTCCCCTTATCCGGGTCCCCCATCCTGGTCCATGCTCCCACATCCAGGTCCCCCATCCTGGTATATGCTCCTCCCATACTGGTATATGGTCCCTTTATCCAGGTCCCCCATCCTGGTACATGCTCCCCACCTTCCTGATATATGGTCCCCTTATCCGGGTCCCCCATCCTGGTCCATGCTCCCACATCCAGGTCCCCCATCCTGGTATATGCTTCCCCCATCCTGGTATATGGTCCCTTTATCCAGGTCCCCCATCCTGGTACATGCTCCCCATCATCCTGGTATATGGCTCCCTTATCCGGGTCCCCCATCCTGGTCCATGCTCCCACATCCAGGTCCCCCATCCTGGTATATGCTCCCCCCATCCTGGTATATGGTCCCCCCATCCAGGTATATGGTCCCTTTATCCAGGCCCCCCATCCTGGTACATGCTCTCCACCATCCTGGTATATGGCTCCCTTATGCGGGTCCCCCGTCCTGGTCCATGCTACCACATCCAGGTCCCCCATCCTGGTCCATGCTACCACATCCAGGTCTCCCATCCTGGTACATGCTCCTCCATCCTGGTATATGGTCCCCTTATCCAGGTCCCCCATCCTGGTCCATGCTCCCCCATCTAGGTCTCCCATCCTGGTACATGCTCCTCCATCCTGGTATATGCTCCCCCATCCTGCCTGTTCTGCTGTTCTTCCATCCATAAAAAAAGCAAAAAAACACTCCGATTCACCTTTTCCCCTCCCCCTTGCAGCGCCTCCTCGATCTCCGGCGAGGCTGGAGGAGTGTGGTGCCAGAGTTCGTGCCTGGACATATTGCAATTATTTATTTGCGTGACAGCGTGGAAAATCAGGGATCTTTATAGGCGGAGACGATTTTTTGGCGCGAACAAGCCGCAACCCCGAATACGAACCCGAAATTGAAATGCCGAACAAATTCTCTCAACACTAATTGCAATCTCCGGCGCCATTTTGTTGAAGACAAATTTGCACACAGTGTCTTCAACAAAATGGAGTCAGCTCTTACTCATACTGTGATCTCTGGCATCACAATCCTTTATCCTCGTCCTCCTGCCTCTCACCTGTAATGTCTGATGTGTTCTTCTGTCTCTGGCCAGACTGTGCATGCGCATTGCGTGCATAGTCTATAAAGGCTTCGAACAGACGGACACATCTCTGATTATATTATAGATAGCAGTCATGTATTCTCATATAGACTGTATAGGGCAGTACCTAGGGGAAGAGGAGGGGAAAGTGACCTGGGTACAGCCGTCAGGGGGGTGGCTTCCCCACTGATCTGTTTGTAATTTTAAGGGCACTGAAATATACACAAAACCATATAATGGTTTGGTTGCTCTTGAAAAATATATTTCGTTTTAAGAAGAAACATTGAAGGGAGATAAAATCAACTTGAACAGAATACTGATGTCCAATACAAAGTAACATGCCCAGCTGTTCACAGGATGATCCCCTCTGGGGACAAGAGCACACCCTTTCAAACTGGAGAAAAAAATGGTTCAGTCGCCAAAGGCGTGAAGGGATCTTTTCTGTAAATGGAGTGATGCTGGAACGTATAAATGATGAATCACTTCAAGAAGGTTTAGGTGTTGATAAAACAATAAACTATAATGGATTTTAAATCCTAATAAATAAAGAGGAAACTCAGATCCAGTAAAATATGTCTTATAATATATCAAATTCATATTATCTATAACATTTCAAAACACCCCTACACTAGTTTCGCCCACCCTCTTCTGGGGGTGTATCAGGATGGGTTATTACCAGAAATATTTAAAGGGTGCAAGAACAATTAGCAGACAATGGTCCAAGACATGATAAACAAGAAAAGTAAAGTTTATCTTTATGCATAGTTTTTGCGGTTGTGCTTTGTCATGGCCTAGTTATGCAAAGCTGTGTCTTAAATGGAGCGGAGGTGATTATGCTTGACTTCTGCACCATTCATTGTCTGTGACACTGACGAAAATACCCAAGCTCTGAGCTCGACTTTCATTGGCAGTGCCATAGACAATGAATAGAGCAGAGGTCGAGTATTTGGTCGGCCACCAGTGATTGGTAAGTTATCCACTATCCTAAGGACATCACATTTTGTCAATAAGGCTTTAACCACTTCGCGCCAGAGCCTGTTTTTGCCTTCGTGACCGGGCCAATTTTTTCAATTCTGACCACTGTCAATTTATGAGGTAATTACTCTGGAACGCTTCAACGGATTCCCCTGATTCTGAGATTGTTTTTTCGTGACATATTGTACTTCATGATAGTGGTAAAATTTCTTCGATAGCACTTGTGTTTATTTGTGAAAAAATTGTAAATTTGGCGAAAATGTTGAAAATTTAGCAATTTTCAAAGTTTGAATTTTCATGCCCTTAAATCAGAGAGATATGTCACACAAAATAGTTAATAAATAACATTTCTCACATGTCTACTTCACATCAGCACAATTTTGGAACCAAAATTTTTTTTTGTTAGGAAGCTATAAGGGTTAAAATTTGACCAGCGATTTCTCATTTTTACAACAAAATTTACAAAAACATTTTTTTAGGGACCACATCTTATTTGAAGTGACTTTGAGGGGCCTTTATGACAGAAAAAAAACAAAAGTGATACCATTCTAAAAACTTCACCCCTCAAGGTGCTCAAAACCACATTCAAGAAGTTTATTAACCCTTCAGGTGCTTCACAGGAATTTTTGGAATGTGGAAGAAAACAATGAACATTTAACTTTTTTTCACAAAACTGCTACTTTAACCTCAAATTTTTAACTTTCACAAGGGCAGATAGAAAAAATGGACCCCAAAATGTGTTGTGCAATTTCTCCTGAGCACGCTGATACCCCATATGTGGTGCAAAACCACTGTTTGGGCGCACGGCATGGCTTGGAAGGTAAGGAGCGCCATTTGACTTTTGGAATGGAAATTTGACTGGAATCGATAGCGGACGCCATGTTGCATTTGGAGAGCCCCTGAGGTGCCTAAACAGTGGAAACCCCCAACAAGTTTCCCCATTTTGGAAACTAGACCCCTCAAGGAACTTATCTAGATGTGTGGTGAGCACCTTGAACCCCCAGGGGCTTCACAGAATTTTATAATGTTGAAGTGTGAAAATAAAAAAACACATTTTTAACACAAAACTGCTACTTTAGCCTCAAATTTTTAATTTTCACAAGGGCAGCCAGAAAAAATGGACCCCAAAATGTGTTGTGCAATTTCTCCTGAGCACGCTGATACCCCATATGTGGTGCAAAACCACTGTTTGGGCGCACGGCATGGCTTGGAAGGTAAGGAGCGCCATTTGACTTTTGGAATGGAAATTTGGCTGAAATCGATAGCGGACGCCATGTTGCATTTGGAGAGCCCCTGAGGTGCCTAAACAGAGGAAACCCCCAACAAGTGACCCCATTTTGGAAATGACACCCCTCTGGGAATTCATCTATGGGTTTAGTGACCATTTTAACTCAATGGATGATTTCCAGAAACAAGCACGCAATGGAAGGTTTAGATTCTGGAGAACCCCCCCTGGAAATTAAGTGAGCTCTAAATGAACCAAGTGTTTGAATGACAAATTGGGATACATTTTTATAGTTTAAAAACGTGGTTCTGTGTGGAAGATTGTAAAGCAGTCAGTGACGCATAAGGCTGGCAATGATGGGCATTGTGGGCAATAGTAGCGGGTATCACGTCTCATTCCTCTCTTAGTACATACACAACATCTTTTCTGGGGGTTCCTTCTTGTTTCCGTTGCTGGAATAAGTGCAATAAAATGTTGCTCAGTGAGTCTTTTCACATCCTCAGATTCTAATGGATGAGCGGGGCTAACACTTTGAAAGACAAGATTTTCAATTACCTTTTCTTGATAATCAAGAAAAGGATCTGAATTTCCTGCTTTTTTGTACAACACAAAAGAATTGTATGTGGCCACCTGAAACAAATAAATAACCAACTTTTTATACCAGGTATAGGACTTTCTTGATACCTGGTATGGCTGTAGAACCTGGTCTGCAAGGTCCACACCCCCCATGTGTTTGTTGTAGTCAATGACTGACACAGGTTTTTGCTTCGGAGTGGTGGATCCTAGTTCTACAGTGGCCCTTGTGGCATCTGTGTGGATCGAGCTGAGGACAAAAATATCCCTCTTATCCCTATATTTCAGGGCAAGCAGCTCTCCGTTGCGTACAGCCCCTGACTGCTCCTTTTGGAACTTTTGGTTGACCAATGGCTGTGGAAACCCCTGACGGTTTTTACGAATGGTCCCACAAGCCCCGATGTTGTGTTCAACCAGACTTTTAAATCGGGGTATGCTGGTGTAATAATTGTCCACATATAGATTGTAGCCTTTTTGAAAAAATGGACTTATCAGCTCCCAAACAATTTTTCCAGATGTCCCCAGATAAGTAGGGCATCCTGGTGGGTTTAGTTGGCTATCTTTCCCCTCGTATATGCGAAAAGCGGATGTGTATCCGGTTGAACTTTCGCACATTTTATAGATCTTTATTCCAAACCTTGCCCTTTTAGATGGGATAAATTGCTTGAGGTGCAGTCTTCCTTTGAATTTTACAAGGGACTCATCTATAGAAATATTTTGTGTTGGGGTGTAGAGCCTTAAGAATTTTTCTGACAAATTTTCAATGATGGGTCTAATTTTATATAACCTGTCATGTTCTGGGGCATTTCTGGGCAGGCATTGACTATTGTCGTTAAAATGCCAAAACCGCATGAGCATTTCATAATGGGTCCTAGGCAGAACGACTGAAAACATAGGGGTGGCTTGAACAGGGTGGTTGGACCAGTAGGATCGAATGCTCGGTTTTTTAACAAGCCCCATGGCAAATGTAAGTCCTAAAAAATTTTTTATTTCCGGGACATTAGTTGGTGTCCATAAATTTGCCCTAGCATAGTAAGATCGGGGATTCTGGCTTATGAATTGGGATGCATATAAATTTGTTTGCACGACAATATGCTCTAGCAAGCTGTCTGTAAAAAACAAATTAAAAAAATGAATTGGTCCAAAATCTTCCACCTCCACATTTATACCAGGAGTGGCGTTGAAATCAGGGTTGAATGGAGCAGCCGAATCCGAAGCCTCCCATCTGGGAAATGCTAGATCATGTGGCAAAGCCCCTTGTACACTGGCGTGCGCCAATTCACTAGTAGCAGGGACAGCGCTTATACTGGGCAGTGTTCCCTGATTTGGAGACGTTTCTCCAGTAGCGCTATTTGCCCCTATTGCTGTACTGGTCCTTGGGCTTGAGGATGGACCAGAATAACTGCTCATTTCTGAGCTCTCAGTGTCACCGCTACTAAAGCCCTCAAAATCCATATCTCCATCTGAGATTGCACTGTCATCACTATCAGAACACAGCAGGGCATACACCTCTTCTGCAGTATAAGTCTGACGGGCCATTTTATTTTTATATTTTTTGACTGGACTGAACGGACCGGACTGAACGGACTGGACTGACCGGACTGACTGACTGACCGGACTGACTGACAGGACTGACTGAATGACAGGACTGACTGATCTGACAGGACTGACTGACTGGACAGACTGATCTGACAGGACTGACTGATCTGACAGGACTGATCTGACAGGACTGACTGATCTGACAGGACTGACTGACTGACTGATCTGACAGGACTGACTGACTGACAGGACTGACTGATCTGACAGGACTGACTGACTGACAGGACTGACTGATCTGACAGGACTGACTGACTGACAGGACTGACTGACTGATCTGACAGGACTGACTGATCTGACACGACTGACAGGACTGACTGATCTGACAGGACTGACTGACTGACAGGACTAACTGATCTGACAGGACTGACTGACTGATCTGACAGGACTGACTGACAGGTCTGACAGGACTGACTGATCTGACAGGACTGACTGACTGACAGATCTGACAGGACTGACTGATCTGACAGGACTAACTAACCCTAACTCTTACTTTCTTTTTTATTTTATTTTTTTCAATTTTACAGTGGCAAGGCTGACAGCTCTTGTCACACTGTTTCTCCTCTGCTCTCTCACTGAGATCGGAGGAGAAACAGTGTTTTATCAGCCAGATCGCCCGGGAAAGTTTGTTGCTAAAACAAACTTCCCTGGTGATCTCTCTGATTGGCTGGTGTGACGCTGACATCATCGAGACCTGAGCCAATCAGGTCTCGATGATGTCAGAGGTCACAGCACCGGGATCCCCGCCGCTCCTGAGGTATGTGGGGGGTCCCGATCACCGACCACCGGCTGTCACTATCTTTTAAATGATCGCGGCATCTAGAAGATAGGAACAGGTTAACATCATGGGGACCTGATCCAATCAGGTCCCCATGATGCCACATGTCAGAGCTATCGCTCTGAACCGGTACCGCAGCGCTAGCAGGACCCTGGGGGTCCTGTGCGCTGCGGGACCACCCACCGTTTTTAAACGTCGGCGCTGCACAGAGCCCAGCAAGCGCCGACGTTTATGTACAGTGGGCGGTTGGGAACCGGTTAATCTTCATCACTGCTGCACATTTTCCCATTTTTTTCCTGAAAAAACGCAGCAGCAATCTATACTTCTTTACTTTGTTTTGCTGTATCCACTGTATACGGAGCAGAGTTCATGAGGGGAGAAATCCTCTCTCTACAGTGATAGGAAAACCGCGTTCTTCCAAGCAATTCTGCATTCCACCATAATCCCTGAGAACACAATGAGTTTGTTCACAGTCAATGGGTGGAGGCCTTTTCCCTTTACCCTGATTATATGGATTCTTTCAGGTGTATTCATTCACCATATCTCTAACAGCAATCAATGATACTGATCTATATGGCAGATAACTTATTAAAGTGTACAGCACGTTACAAGGTAAATACAGTAGGTTTTTCATAGATTTGTCACATATTTTCTTAAACTGCTCTTAATCCTTTACTTGTGTTTATCTTAAAAACAAGCCTGTGCATGACAGCCATTATAGAGCTATAATGTCATACTCAGGCCCTATCGTTTATCTTTGATTAGTGAAGCCAGCCTGTTGTAGAAGAAATGAGGATGCATCTAGAGTAAGACCCAGCCCATGCTGAAGTTTTGAGCATTCTCGCTACTCTGCATAGACATCTCGCAAGCAGATTTGCACATAACAGCAGGACCACATTATTTTCTGTATCATCTACTAAGACTAATTTTCTTACTGTACATAATATATTGAAAAATATTTGTATGCTTTACTGGCATGTCTAAGTAAATGCTTGACTGCCACTGAAATCATAATTCTGAAGCATCATCTTTAGGCCCTGGCTCCACTATCAGTATTTGGTCCCTGTGTAAAAATAAGAATAAAATAATAAAATCCATATACTCACCTGTCTGGAGATGTCCCCCGCTGTAATCCTCTGACCGCTCAGCAGAGGAGCCGGGGAGAATGAGCCGCTCCAGCGAGCAGGCCCCGGAGCTGAGCTCAGTAGCGGTGTCCTGTCACTCAGTGAGCGCAGCTCCGGAGCGGCTCATTCTCCCCGACTCAGGTGAGAATAAGGATATTATTATTTTATTCTAATTTTTACACAGGGACACAGCGGGAGCAGATTACTACTACACTCATCATTGTCCCTGCTGGTGCTGATTGATGCGCCGGCAGGAACCATGATGAGGCCAGTGTTCAGCACCCGGCGCTTGGAAACATGGCTAACTGTACACTGATTCCCAGGCGCCGGTACGTGTCACAAGAATGACACATGGATGTCATCCGCTTGGAACATCTTGCGAACCGTGCATCTGCAAAAAAACAGACATGTCAGCGTGTGGAGCACATGGGTCTGGGTGCGTCAGTGTCTCCAGTACGTGTGGAAACACGGACGAGTGAAAGAGCCCTTAGGGTGTATAGGCGCATGGTCCATTGACAGAGGGAATGCTTACAACCTGTTGTCAATTTATGAAAGCACAATAAATAAAAAGTCAGCTCACCCTCAAAGTTCCTGGGGCTCGGGAAGCCAGCTGAGCCGCCGGGAAACAGATAAGAGAGGAAGGAATGCATCCAGCTTCAGGTAACTTGTAAAATCCAAAAACTTTATTGAAACAATTAAAAATATGGATAGGCAAGTAGCATATAGTCACAACCCCATGGGGGGTCTGACCAGAGCAGACGCGTTTTGAACCTAGTGGTCTTGTTGTCAATTGATGTTATGGCTACAATGTGATTTTGGCTGGGACACCTGTTGTGTGGTCAAAGTTCACTATGGGTATCTGCTACATCGCAGCACAATACAAGTGAATGGGGTAGGATTTTTTTTGTGTTGCAATGTAACCCTATTCACATGTATTGTGCTGCAACAAGTGCCATGGCCAAAGCTGCTGTGTAGCCATAGCTTTATACATACATTTCCAGCTGGAAGAACAGAGAAATGGTACAATGCAAAGTTGTAAAAAAAAGCACTAGAATAGTTACTTTGGGAAATGCAAGAATTTACTAAGATAGGTATAGGACCACTTAGACTGGCCGATATTCAGGAAACAGGCATTGGTAGGAAAGCTCATTCATGATTATTATTCTTCTTAAACAAACACCCAAAAATTATCAGCAGCACATTGTCCTTTATAAACAGGAGATGTGCTGCACATTCGCACGGAGCAATTGTAATTATTAATTGCTCAATGCACACAGAATTGTGGTCGACCTGTCTAAACAGGCCATTAAAGTACTGCGTATTGGCTTACATGTAGCTAATCGGCAGTAGTTTAATGGACGAATTATGCTGTGTAAGGCCGGCATATGTTCTGAGAGCTGATAGATCCTCCTAAGGCCATGGCCCCACTATCAGTATTTGGTCAGTATTCAGTCAGTATTTGGAGCCAAAACCAGGAATGGGTGATAAATGCAGAATTGGTGACTTGTTTCTATTATACTTTTTCTCTGATTGTTCCTCACCTGGTTTTGGCTCCCACTTTTGAGAAAAAATACTGACCGAATACAGACCAAATACTGATAGTGAGGCCATGGCCTGAGTGTCAAAACGTGTTTGTATGTGAGGTCTCAGCTTTCAGAATAACATAATGGGACATCCTATTACATTGGTGCTTCTCAGGGAGTATACGATGAAGTTTGCATAACAAATTGGTTGGTTAAATTAAAAACAAAAGGTATAGAGCCCCTGTAATGCTGCCGACTGCTGCCATTACTTAACAGTATAAGTAATGAGGTCCTGTTTGGGTCTAGCACTAATAGCAACTATGTACATCAATGGCTTGATGTTCTTGAAAGGCTTTACCAGTTGACAAAATATGTCACCTCTTAGTTACTTTATGCCATCAAAAATTCTAGTACAACATTTAGAATAAAGCTCAACATGGGACATGCTGAGTAGTAGGGCTATTTTCTAGCATTGGCCCTGTGAGAGTGTGAAATGTGATAACAGCAGGAGAGCACTAGGACCCTGTGACTTTTGCCTGGCTGAGCTCAAAGGAGGGGCAGTGCTAGAAGCTTTGTGTATTCTAGAAGCGTCTGATGTGTGAGTCTAGACAGGAAGTCTGTTAGAAGGCGCTGCAAGAATCTTTACACTCTTCCCTATGGAGTTTTGTTTACCCCTTTCTCTGTTTAAGGACAAGTGCTGAGCTGGGGAAGCTGTGTGGCTCTGTGGAGTTTTGTGGAAGTCCATGCTGAGTGGATTATAGACTTTGTGCTGAAGGAGTCACATGTCGAGTGATGAAGGGACTGAGTAACCCATTTCTGTGACTGAGCACGCAGTTGGGGTACTGGATAACAGTGAGAGACTTCGGGAGGAAAGAAAGTTTCTGGTGCCATTTACA
Organism: Phyllobates terribilis; assembly: GCF_046119375.1. Classification (NCBI taxonomy): domain Eukaryota; kingdom Metazoa; phylum Chordata; class Amphibia; order Anura; family Dendrobatidae; genus Phyllobates; species Phyllobates terribilis. The sequence goes on along the minus strand of NW_027362761.1, from coordinate 1,032,108,058 downwards.
CTGAGAGGATATTGACAAGACTTTGAGAAGAAATATTCCCAGACCTTAATCTGAAGCTACAGGACTAAAGTCCCCGGCATGTGGGCTCGGCATCGGCCGACAAGACAAGGAATTTTTGCTGTTTTGTGAACTTTGTTTTTGTTTTGCCGCCAAAATTTTCCGGGACTAGCTGCAGCCACCGTGATTCACAGGCCTGTGATAGACTGCATCTGAGGCTAACGGTACCATAACTTTAAGATATCCGGATATCCTGATAATAAGTGTATAAGAGCAATTGATATAGTTTCATGCATTATTATTGTTCATAGAGGTAGGATTGTATGCAGTGTGTCATCTCAGGGGGTCCCAATAGACCGCCCTCACTAGACTGACTCAATATTTAGGTAAAATTGTTCCAGATCTCTATAATAATTCACATAAGCTGGAAACCTTGAGATTGGCACATTGATTTCAGCTCTTGCTGATTATGTGTATTTAGTAGAGACAGTGTCCCAGGCAGAACCTGAGACTGATTCTTTCAATACTGAATTTTAGTCTAATCCCTGTTTTAGTAAAGAAAGTGTTGTTTATTTCTGTCTCTGTCTCAGTTTGTGACTCACTGGATCTCTCTCGGACCTCTGGTCATTACAGGCCCTCTGGGAAGAAAGAAGCCACGGAAATCAAAACATACAGCTGTTGTCATAGAGAAAAATCCTACACACAATGGTACAGAATAAACGTATGGTCCGTAGTTATTGTGTGCTGTGTCCTGTGATGGCGTCAGTGACTGGAGGGTCGCATGTCCTGGAAACGAGCAGCTATGATTCTGCATGGTGGTGAAACATTAAACAGGGCAGTGCGCCTCTACACATGACAGACTCATCAGTATCTTATATGGTATTTTGTGTTTTATTTTATCATCAATTAAAACAAAAATGTGCAGCAATTATATTCATGCCTTGGTTTGTTACTTACAAGGACTTCACCTGGGTCGCTGTGTTGTAATTCCCAATTTATTTATTTATTTTACTCACTTATATAGCGCCATTAATTCCACAGCGCTTTACAGACATTATCATCGCTGTCCCCATTGGGGCTCACAATCTACATTCCCTATCAGTATGTCTTTGGAGTGTGGGAGGAAACTGGAGGAAACCCACGCGAACACGGGGAGAACATCATACAAACTCCTTGCAGATGTTGTCCTTGGTGGGATTTGAACCCAGGACCCCAGCGCTGCTGCTAATCACTGAGCCACCGTGCTGCCCAATTTAGCAAGTGGCCAGAGGTGGCGCTGTTTTGGGAAAAAAAAGCTGCTCTTTCACTTCAGGCATCGGTGGAGAGCCCCTTTGCTTCACTGTTAGTTTTAATGTAGTTAAAAGATATCCAATCCAATAGCATACAACCAGTTGTATCATTCATCAAATGCATATCACTCATCACAGATATAACACATACATGTGCGCGCACGTCGTGCTACATGACTGTCAGTAAATTGTAAGAAGTGAGCTCAATATTATTCTTCCATTTTTCTTGGTCTTAGCTGGAGCGGAGAGCATTATTATTACCACAGTCCGCAATCTCTCCAATTTATTATATCATTAATTTTAGATCCCGATTCATTAAGACTGATGTTTTGCATGCCAGTCTTAATGAAGGCATCACTGTAGCAAGATGCACCTAATTCATTAAGAGGTGCGCACCTCTTAATGAATTAGTCGCATTTTACAAGTGCCAAAAAATGTCAGTGTATGGAGTACATTTCTGTCATAAATTACGCCACAAAAGTGAATTTTAAAGATTTTTTTTATCCGGGCAGACATCACCACGCCTCATTCTGCCACAATTCTGCTTATATAGGTGAGATTGGTGTAAAATGGCAAAAGCCGCAAAATTTTGCAACATTTAAAGGTGTTTTACGCCAGAATTCTAGTGGAGAGACCATAATAAATTGGCTTCTTAGGCCATGCCCCCACTATCAGTATTCGGTAAGTATTTTTTCTCAGGAGTGGGAGCCAAAACCAGGTGAGGAACAATCAGAGAAAAGGTATAATAGAAACAAGTCACCAATTCTGCATTTATCACCCACTCCTGATTTTGGCTCCCACTCCTGAGAAAAAATACTGACCGAATACTGACCAAATACTGATAGTGGGGCCGTGGCCTTACACAGAAAGTGAACAGTACTTATGGGTTGCACGTAGCATTATTTTTAGTCCACAGGATACCTATAAACTAGGGCATTGTCCATTTTAATAAATCTCCCCCATAGCAAATTATTAAAACAGAAGAGAGAGGTTGTATTAACCTGATACTGACCTGCTGCATACATATGTAGTAAAGCAGAGGATCTGTACAGCTTTTTCAGCCTCTGGAGTTAGAAAATATTGTAATTTATATTTTTGTTGTTGCTACATACAGTATATTAAAATGAAGTCCTGACTTTTGGCAGATTTCTCTTTGGCCATTAAAATGATTTTCTCATCATCATAAATTGATGGAATTGTTAAGTGCTTGCAAAACAGAGAGATTTTTAATTCCATTGTGTTCTGCTTGTTGCCTAGGTTACCAGCTCTTACCTGAAGTCCAGGTGCCTCGTTTCCTAGAAAGGATTGTGCTCCTTCAAGCTTTTTGCTATAGCATTTGTACAGTAAGTGATGCTGATCGCCTGATCTGGCCAGCTTCAGTGTCCAAACAAAGTGTCCAGATAAAGCTGCCTCCACTTTCAGTATCAGGGAATGCAGAGTTCAAGCCAGTGGCTCAGCTATGCCGCTGATCAAACCTGTCAGTCTTCAGGATTGCACCGCCCCTGCCAGGCAGGAAACCGGGAGGCAGTACAATCATGAGAATAACTATTTAAAGGGGTTCTCCACTACTTAACAACCTCTTCTTTAATGCTACAGTCCCCCATATGAAATAAAAAAAAAACGTATACTCACCTCCAGGTCCGCCGCAGTTCAAGCTATGTAGGCACTATGTCTCCTGACAGCAATGTCATGTAAGTGACTAGAGCCACAGTGCCAACATCGCAACCAACATATGGGGAACTATACCACTTAAGAAGGGGTTGTCCAGTAGTGAACAGTCCCTTTAAAGGGAAAGAAGAAGGAAGACAGCTTTGCAAGAAGAAGGGAGGCATCAGACCAAGGCAGCGACGCCCATCGGACCCGACAGCCCCGTATTTAAGTATAATAAAAGGTGTTTTTCTTGTCTTGCAGGCCGGATTGGGGGCATCTATACTGTTATGATCTGCTACAAGAACTAAGGAAAGATAGGAAAACTGTCCCTACAATAGGACTAAGCTGATTCCCTACGATGCAGCGGGCAACCTGTTCCTTGTGTACAGACCCGCCTTCGTCCTCAGCTAGTCTGAATACAGACCTATAGATATAAGGGAGGGGTCCCTAAAAGTACTAAGGACTGGGACAAAATTGGACACCTCCTAGCAGAAGTTGTCGCGGAGCAAAAAGACAAACAGACAAAAATACTTAGAGGTCCAAGGACCAAGCAAACTATAGAGATAGGTACAAAGCACCTGGCTAGATTAAGAGTCAAAGTAACACTGAAGTCCAGCGAAGCCAGAAGGGCGGAGCTGGAATAAATAGGCAGCAGGTCACATGACCACAAAATAGAAAAAAACTAACAGGAGGGTTCTAACATATACAGCATACACTCCCTGACAGAAGTTATGTCGCTTATCCATGTTAGGTAAATAAAAGCTTATAACCTGACGTTAAATTCATCCATTGGTTTTATAAATGACTCTTTTGAAAGATGAAACCCTCCCAAATTTGGTTTCGGAGAAGAAAATAAATTGGCATCAATGCTGAAATATTGATCGTTTAATGAACACAGAATGGTCAGATTTTGGCAAGACAAAAGTTTTGTCGCCCACAGAAAGTAATGTGATATTCAAACAAATAATTATCTTAAAATACAAATATATGTTGCATAACATTGGTGAATGAAGTTGTGGTGCTATTAGTCATATTTAATATTTTGTGTGACTTCCATGAGCTTGAAGGACTGCATCCATGCGGTTCAACAATGATTCATACAATTTTTTAATGAAGTCATCAGGAATAGCAAAGAATGCCATCTTACATGCCTCCCAGAGTTCATCTAGATTTTTTGATTTTGTATTCCAAGCTCCCTCTTTCATCCTACCCCAAACATGCACAATGATGTTCATGTCTGGTGACTGGGCTGGCCAGTCCTTGAGCACCTTGATCTTTTTTGTCTGGAGGAACTTTGTTGTAGAGATGGATGTATGAGATGGAGCACCATCCTGCTGCAGAATTTGACCTCTTTTATGATTTGGAATGTAAGAGGTAGCTAGTACTTCTTGATATTTTAGGCTATTGATATTGCCTTCCACCTTGCAAATGTATCGCACGCCCCCATACTGAATGTAACCCCAGACCATGATCTTTCCACCACCAAATGTATCTGTTTTCTGGGTGTTTTTTGGATCCATACGGGCTCCAGTAGGTCTCCTGCAGTATTTGCGGCGGCTGTGGTGTAATTCTACTGAAGATTCATTAGAGAAATCCACCTTCTGCCACTTTTCCAGCGTCCATCTGTTTAGCAGGCTGTGGGACTTTGCAAATGCCACACGGTTTTTTATTTGCCTTTTGTTTAATGCTGGCTTCTGGGCACTGATTCGACCATGGAGGCTATTTCGAGACAGAATCCTACAAACTGTTCTAGTTGACACAGGAACTTGAGGTGACCAGGCCTGTTGGAGCTCTACTGCAGTGGAAGAGGGGCTTGCTTTGGATTTTCTAACCAACAAACGTTCCTCCTGAGCAGTTGTCTTGCGGGGTCTGCCGGACCTGGGCTTGTCAAATACATCTCCAGTCTCTTCAAATCTTTTTTTAATTCTTTGCACTTGACGCTGAGACACATTAAAGGTGCCAGCCACCTCTGCAGTGGATCTGGTCTTCAGCCTCTTGATAATCAAGGGGCTTTGGTCGCAGGATGGATTTTTGGCATGTTGTCAGAGGTCAAGTTGCAGTTCGAGTGAAGGTATGGGGTGCTGGGTTTCTTTTTATACACACCTACTAATTAACCGATCATTTACTGAGCACTGGTGAGGATGTAAACTAGGATTGGGTGCATTATATGACCAGGCGACAAAACTTTTGTCTTGCCAAAATCTGACCATTCTGTATTTATTAAATGATCAATATTTCAGCATTGATGCCAATTTATTTTCTTCACCGAAACCAAATTTGGGAGGGTTTCAGCTTTCAAAAGAGTAATTTATAAAACCAATGGATGAATTTAACGTCAGGTTATAAGCTTTTATTTACATAACATGGATAAGCGACATAATTTCTGTCAGGGAGTGTATTAGAATACTGTATATCAGTGCTGAAAGGTGGTGGCCTTATCCCATATGGGACAAACCTGGTGACAGCTTCCCTTCAAAGAAAACCAGTTATATGCAAAAATGATATATACCTGCATATATAGAGTTAAAGCCCGTCACTTTCAGCCACAGGAGCATTCACAGAGCAGCTACTGTCACAACTCACTATACTCTGAGTGGCAGCTATAATTACTCCCCGAACTTCGACTGACAGACTGCTCTGCACACACACACACACTGCAGAGCAGACTGTCAATCAAAGTGTTGGAACGTGATTATAGCCGCCACAGTGTAGTGAGTGGTGATTGTAAATGCTCCGTGCACGCACCTAGGACTAAGAGCAAGTGTCTCCGGGGAGGATATAAATTAATTTCCTCCCAGTAGCTGTGCTTTAAGTAAGTTGGCCAGGCTACATTTTACTGCTCTTTACTTGCAGATTAATCTTAGATGTCCAGAAAATAGCATTCTTGCACATGACAGGTTACCTTTAAGCCTTACATTAAAATACAAGATTAGTTGCAATCGTAATAATAGAAGATAAAAAGCACACAAATGGGTGACAAATTTGGCAGTGTTAAGTAATGCCGGTGTCTAATATTGCACATAGGGTGTCTCAACATAAGGAAGTATAAGGAATATTCCATGTGGAGTCAATTAATCCAAAATCATTGAACACATAGTGTAATGTAACCCTAATTAGTCCAAAAGGACAAATATATCCGGGAAACACAATGATGTATATAGATGAATGAGCTTACCCATGTCGTGCTTACTGAGCCAAATTTGACTGAAAAGCAGAAGCCCTGGATATATTTGTCCTTTTGGACTAATTAGGGTTACATTACACTATGTGTTCAATGATTTTGGATTAATTGACTCCACATGGAATATTCCTTATACTTCCTTATGTTGAGACACCCTATGTGCAATATTAGACACCGGCATTACTTAACAGTGCCAAATTTGTCACCCATTTGTGTGCTTTTTATCTTCTATTATTACGATTGCAACTCATCTTGTATTTTAATGGATCTAATAAACTTTAGTATGTTTTATATGTAATGATTGTTTTGATTATTGGGTCATAACTACCTGATTTCCTATATTGTTCACTATATCTAGCTTTGGGAGGACTCCTTTTGCTACTATGGTCCTGACCTATTTCTATAGTTCCATTCTTATTTGTACCTTTAAGCCTTATAGTAGGCTGAAACTTTGTACAGATTTTACTGAAACTTTGCAGAGATCACTTTTTTGCAGTCATTTTATCATCACAGCCAGGAGTACAATCAGGCTAAGGCACACATGCCAAATCTGACCCTCAGGGTGATTATATTTGGCCCGCAATGACGACGGGGACTATATGGGCTCATTATACTGTATGGGGGACTATGTGGGGCCCATTATACTGTATGGAGGACTATGTGGGGCCCATTATTCTGCATGGAGGACTATCTGAGGCCCATTATACTGTATGAAGGACTATGTGGAACCCATCATACTATATGGAGGACTATGTGGGGCCCATTATTCTGTATGGAGGACTATGTGGGGCCCATTATACTGTATGAAGGACTATGTGGGGCCCATTATGGTGTGTGGAAGTTTGTGTGGGGATCACCGTTGGGGCATCATATTGTGATGGAGTCACCATACTTTGCTGCGGGGGTACAGTAGAGTCATCATACCACGCGTGTGGAGGAATTCCCTGTGGGGGTATCCTACTATGCTTGGGGGCACTTTTGTTGCCATCATACTTTATTATCTGTATTATTATTCATTAAAAGTTTTTCATCATTTGTGATTACATATTTAAATTAGGCCATTGGGCTTTTTACTGCTCTTACATAACATATTATATTATTCCAGTAAGCCCCATTTGTGATTATGTGCCTTAGCACAATTTGAATGTACTTTGTTCGTGGGACAATCCCTTTAAGTTTGTTTCCATATAAAAAGTTTCATCAGTATATTTGATGATAAGGAAAAACATTCTCAATTGTAGACATTTTTTAATAAATATTAAGGTTGGCTCGTGATGTTGTCCAAGTTTTTAATTTTGGCCCTCTGTGTATTTAAGTTTGACATCCCTGAGTTAAAGGGAATCTGTCAGCATGATTTTGCTATGTAATCTGAGAGCAGCATAATGTAGGGGCTGAGACCCTGATTTCAGACATCTGTCACTTGCTGATCTGCATGCTGTCATTTTGATAAAATCTCTGTTTATCCGCTGCAGATCTAGCAGTGTGCAGAATGCTGAGCTGTGCATAACCCCACCCACAATGCTGATTAGCTGCTGTGTACACTGTAGACTGACATAAAGCTGCAAATCAGCTGTGGGGGAGTAGATATACAGAGCAGGAGGACTACATGGCAGGAAGCAGCTAGTCCTGTAGTGATAATCTCCGGCTTATAAAACTCTGATTTTACTGAAACAGCAACATACAGCCTAGTAAGTGACACATCAGTGGAATCAAGGTCTCAGCCCCTACATCATGCTGCTCTCAGATTATATAGAAAAACCTGCTGACAGATTGCCTTTAATAAGATATATCCAGTCTATTATGTCATATTTCCTTACAACTTCTGTAAAACATATTTCTGAATGCTGCTATCATCAGCTCAAGGAAGACGACTGCCCTCATAATTATGTATAAACGATGTAAACATTATATAGTCTTTAACAAAAGGATATTTTCCAATATCAAGTTTTAATTATTAAGCAATATTTCCTTTAATTATTTTGTTTTTCATTATTAGTTTCCTAATAAAATGTATAGAAGATTAAATCTCTTGAAAGATCTTTTCATCAGGTTATAAAGAGCGAGTGGATGTTGTAAAATACATATACTGTTATGGCTGAAAGTTTTGGCACCCTTGAAATTGTTCCAGAAAATAAAGTATTTCTCCTAGAAAATTATTTCAATTACTCATGTTTTTTACACATGTTTATTTCCTTTGTGTGTATTGGAACTAGTGTTGAGCCACCCCCGTAGTGTTCGAGTTCGGTTCGGTTCGTCGAACACCTTCGAACACCGTTAAAACCAATGGCAGGAAAACAAAAACACATAGAAACACATAGAAAACACCTTCAAAGGTGTCCAAAAGCTGACAAACTGCTCAGAAGACATAACTAACACATGGAAAAGTGACAAGTACATATAGTCATGCGAAAATAAAAGAGGTGGAGGAGTAAAAGGAGAGGGAGACACAGATATAGGCATGTCATGCCCTTCTAAAATCCAAAAAGTGAGAAGCCGACACGGCCAGTCCGCTCCTGCCCGTGCCACCTCCGTGTCGCCGGGTTTGTGCCAGAGCCGCGGTGAACCCTGACGGCCAGCCCCCCTCTCCCAATACTGGTGCCTGTCCGCTGGTGGGTCGAGCGAGCCCCCCTGTGGTGGAGGCAGCTCTAAGCTTTTTAATTTAAATTGTCTCTCTAATTTGAATGAATACACTTTAAATCCATTTACAAGGATCTATTGGAGGGCAAGTCTCATGCCAGCAGCCACGGTAATTCCAGCTCCAGTAGCGTCCACTAAAGCTGCTGCAGTTAAAAAGCTTTTATAAGGATCGAGCTCGGCTGTCCACCGCAAGGCATCCTACTGCCAGTCCCAGCCCCTATGCCTTGGGGTGCCTCCTGATGCTCTTCACTAAGTATCCCATGGTCCCGAAGCATTTCCTTTGAAAAAATTAAGTGTCTAAACTACAGGTGGTGCAGCTTGCTTAACAGCCGGGATAATCCGCTCACTAGCAGACACTGCTACTAGGCACAAAGTATTTCCTGGGCTAGATGCAGTTAAAAATTTGTAATTAGATACTCTCGTTGAATGCTGAGAAAGCATTCCATAGAGTCTCCTGGCACGCCATATATGATTCTCTTAAAAAGCTTGGGGTAGGGGTCTAGGGGACCCTTTTATAGCCAAAATCACGGCCCTGTATCGCAATACGTCACCTAGGCTGAAGATAAATGGAACTGTAGCACCCTGAGGGCTCGGTTGCTACAGACGTATTGCACCTCACCCAGAAGTGTGATATCTCACTCTCAGGTAAGGATGGAGTGTGGATCAGGACCCGACACCTGCATGCATTACACCACATTGCCGTGGGGCAGGGCGACCAATATGCCCCTGAGATGGGCACGACAGTCCCTGTCCCTGGCTGGAGTGGGGGGAGGGAACACTGAGGAAGGGGAACCCTGTAGTGCAGGAGCAGGGAGGAAGCAGTTCCTGGGTGCATTGAGAAGGGAGTATGAAAGGTGGACACCATCTTAGTTCAGTGCAGAGAAGTCTGAGCAGAAGTGGCAGGGAGCAGGGGCTCTGCATGAGCTCTGCTCCGGAGGCGGGCCTAGTAACAGAGGCCCAGGCCTGGAAGAGGGAGAAGGAAGGAAGAGGAGCGGAGAAGGCTCCAGGAACGAGGAATGAAGGGATCCCAGGGGTGCGGACGGGCGAGTCGCCACCGCACGCCCGAATCCACCTGCGTGGAGGGGTCAGGCCAAAGGGGGAGACCGGTCCCCGAACTAGTGGAGGCAGGAAACGACCCTCAGCTAGAAACCGGAGGCTCTGACATTTTATGTGGCGCAGCCCCTCGCTACACCCGCTAGGAAGGCACCACATAGGGTCAGGGAAACTGGCGCCAAGTTTACCAAGAGGAGGCCCGAGGCAGCCGGACAGAAGTGTTGGTAAGAAAGGCCAGACAAAGGACACACAAAGGGGGTCCTGTGAAGTGCTCCAAAGTTATCTGGGAGTTGTCTGAGCCCCTCACCTGGTGAGCACAGTACGACGTGGGCAGCCGTTACCTGCAGACGTGGTCTGGATAATAAGAACTGTGAGTAAAGGCCCTGAACTGCATCACTGACTCCGTGTCGTTACTGCTGCTGCCCTGCACCATCACCCCCATCCTCCGCATACACTGCCCTGAGGCTATACTCCTCCCGTGGGGAGTTATGCTACGCTCTGCTGCACCCACAACACCAGCCTCAGTGGTCTGCCCTGTAGCGGCGGTTCACTCTGACCGCAATCCACGGGTGGCGTAGTCGGACATTTAAACATGAAAACCACATAAATAGTTCCGCCACTGGTTTGACCGCCCTGAGCCACGGAACTGGGTCGCCGCCACGAAGACTACAACCACCAGCATCCACCAAAAAGGGTCCGGCTCCGGGTGTCCCAAGGCCCAGGGGGTGCGTCAGAACATTTTCATCACCTTTCACAATCACCAATGGGACAAGGCAGTGATGTCCTCTGTCCCCTCTCTTATACATCCTAGTGACGGAGCACCTGCTCTCATCAATTCGCCATAACTCCAATATTAGGTGGATTGAGGTGGGAGGCACCGAGTACAAGTGTTCTCTATTTGCTGATGATGTCCTAGTATATATCACTCAATCACATATATCCATCCATGCTGTTATGGCTGAAATAGATCACTTTGTTACATGGTAAAATTTTAAAATCAATGCAGCGAAGTCTGAGGCCCTCGATGTCTCCCTCCCCAAATCCATATAGGATTCCATCCAGTCCAACTTTCCCTTTGCCTGGCCCTCACAGGGTATCAAATACTTAGGAATTCCTATTCATAGAGACCTCTCCCATCTATGTTATCTTAATTTTGGGCCCTTTATTGAACAACTCCATACAGACCACGGTTGGCAAGTTAGAACTGTAAGATTCACTACGTGAACCACTGGTGTTTTGTGGAAAAGCACATGTACACTGCGTTCCAAATTATTATACAAAAAGTGTTTAGGAGTGATAAGGGAAGAATTTGTTTGTTTGTCAGTTAAACTCATTGATGGTGATGTGTGTCAGGGCTCTTTATATCACTGTAAGCAATTGCAGACACCTGTGCTAATTAGTTTGGCAGGTGTGTCCAATGAAAGGCAAGACTACTTAAGAAGGCTCTCTCACATTATTAAGCAGCCTACATTTTCTGCCAAAATGGGAAAGAAAAAGGATGTGTCGGCTGCTGAGAAGCAACAAATTGTGGAGTGTTTAGGTCAAGGCATGACTACAATCAACATTGTGCGATGATCAGGATGAAGTGTCTTGGCAATCAAGAAGTATGTAGCTGATTCACAGTACACACGTGTGCGTGCTGATAAGGGCAAATTGAGGACTCTTTCCTACAGGCAATTACGTCAGGTTGAAAGAGCAGCGGCAAAAAAGCCTTGTCATAGCAGCAGACAAGTTTTTGAAGCTGCTTGTGCCTCCAACGTCCCCCGAACAACAAGATGCAGGGTCCTTCAGAGGTTTGCAGCTGTGCATGCGCCATCCTGTCGACCTCCTCTATCCACTTCACACAAGCAGAAACGGCTCCAGTGGGCCAAACATTACATGAAGACTGATTTCAAAACTGTTTTGTTCACGGATGAGTGCCGTGCAGCGCTCGATGGTCCAGATGGATGGAGTGGAGGATGGCTGGTTGATGGACACCCCACGCAAACACGGCTACAGCGCCAACAAGGAGGAGGTGGAGTAATGTTTTGGGCTGGAATCATGGGGAGAGAGATTGTCGGCCCCTTTAGGATCCCTGAAGGCGCTAAAGATGAACTCCATAATGTATGTGGATTTTCTCAAACAGCACTTCCTGCCATGGTTCAAGAAGAAGAACCGTGTATTTCACAGCAAGATCATTTTTCTGCATGATAATGCACCATCTCATGCTGCACATAAAACATCTGCATCTCTGGCTGATATGGGCATAAAAGGGGACAAACTTATGGTGTGACCCCCATGCTCCCCTGACCTCTACCCCATTCAGAACCTTTGGAGCATCATTAAAAGGAGTGTCTATGATGGCGGGAGGCAGTTCACATCTAAGCAACAGCTCTGGGAGGGTATTCTGTCCTCATGCAAAACAATTGAAGCAGAAACCATCCAAAACCTGACAAATTCAATGGACGAGAGAGTTCAGAAGCTCCTTTCGAACAAGGGGTCCTATGTGAAAATGTAACATCACCTAGAATAAAGTTTTGAGTTGAAAACTGTTTGATTTCAGTTTCTAACAACCTGCTAATGCTTATAATTTCAAAAATGACCATTTTTTTGGTCTTTATTAAAATGAAAAGGTTGATCGAAAAGTTTGGGGGATCTAAGAGTGTGGCAACCCAGTAGTCATGATTACTTCGAATTCTGACAATATGAGGGTCATGCTGCAGGTAGTGCAGCAAGAAGGCACTTATGTGCCTTGCGCATCTCGGAGCCCCAAAATTATTTTCCGGGCTAGATGCAGCTAAAAATTATTTTTAATTTTAAATCTGGTGAAGCTTTAGTATAGATGGCCTAATAGGATCAGTGCTGCACACTGCTACAAAGCCCAAATTATTTTCCAGTCAAGATACAGATAAACATGATTAGTAATTTGAAAGCTTAAAACGGTTGGTAGGGTGATTTTAACCAATCATCAAGCTTTTACTCTCCCCAGGATGACACAGGGGTAGAAAAGTCGTTTCGGATCCATGATTTGTTCATCTTTATGAACGTGAGTCTGTCTACATTATCAGTGGAGAGCCGCGTGCGCTTATCTGTCAGCACACCACCAGCAGCGCTGAACACACGTTCAGACAGAATGCTGGCTGCGGGGCATGACAAGATCTCCAAGGCGTAAGTGGCTAGCTCCGGCCATTTATCCAGATTGGAAGCCCAAAAAGAGCAAGGGTCCAGTGACACAGTCGTGGCTTCAATGTTTACTTGGAGATACTCCTGTACCATCGTCTCTAGGCGTTGACTATGTGTCAGACTTCTTGTCTCCTGTGGCCTTGCAAAGGATGGGCTAAAAAAGTGGTGAAATGATTCCGCAAAATTGATGTTACCAGCAGATACTGTGGTTCTGTTACGGTTTGAGTGCTGAACACTTGACGGTCCCACGGTTGGCAAGTTGGAACTGTGAGATTCACTACGTGCACCACTGGTATTTTGTGGAAAAGCACATGTAAGATTCTGCAACAGTCTCTGCTGATACTCCTGCATGCGTGCATCCCTTTCTATGGCAGGAATAATTTCTGCAAATTTACTTTTGTACCGGGGATCTAACAGTGTGGCAACCCAGTAGTCAGGATTATTTCTAATTCTCACAATTCGAGGGTCATGTTGCAGGTAGTGCAGCAAGAAGGCACTCATGTGTGTTGTGCATCCAGGAGCACCAAGTCCCTGTTGTGTTGGTGGCGAGGTAACAATCATGCTTCCTTCCTCTGTCCTCTCCCCCCAACCTCGCACAACAGAAATGTGATCAAGGTCTCCCTCATCTGATGAGTCTTCCATCAGTTCGTCCTCCACTTCTTCCTGGGCTCCTGCACCTTCCTCACTAGTTTGGCTGCTACCATGCGCTCTGGTAAAACCATCTCCCCCACCCTCACATGCCTGCCGCCTTGGTGCTGCCGACCGTCTGGACCTTGCAGATGTTAGCCCTTCCGCATACAACTCCTCCTCCTCTACTTCCTCCACCTCCTCTTGTGCCACCACCTGACTCCGAATTCTGTTTAACATGTGCTCCAGCATGTAAATCACCGGAATAGTCATGCTGATAATGGCATCGTCAGCACTACACATCTTCATCGCCATTTCAAAACTGTGCAGAAGGGTGCATAGGTCCCTGATCTGAGACCACTCCTCCAGCGTGATTTGCCCCACCTCTGAATCTCGTTGGCCCAGGCTATACGTCAGAACGTATTGCACCAGAGCTTGTCGGTGCTGCCACAGTCGCTGCAACATGTGCAGAGTTGAATTCCACCGGGTAGGCACATCGCATTTTAGCCGGTGAAGTGGCAGGCCCAACGACTTCTGTAGAGATGTAAGTCGCTGAGCTGCGGGATGCGAACGGCGGAAGTGAGCACACAGCGACCGTGCCCTCTGCAGAAGGCCATCTAGTCTGGGATAGTGGGCTAAAAATTGCTGGACAACCAGGTTCAACACGTGAGCCATACAAGGCACGTGTGTGACATTGCCCCGGCGAAGGGCCGCACCCAGGTTTGCAGCATTGTCGCACACGGCCTTCCCTGGTTTCAGGTCCAGTGGAGACAACCATTCATGAAATTGGTTCTCCAGAGCTGACCACAACTCCTCAGCTGTGTGACTCACATTTCCCAGACATTTCAATGTAAAAACTGCCTGATGACGTTGAGCCCTACTGCCAGCATAGTAAGGAGGTGTGCAGGATCCCTTCTGCGCAGTTAGAAAGCTTGTGGCATGACCAGACAGGCTTTGGGTGCAGGTGGAAGACCGAGAGGAGGTTGAGGAGGCAGAAGCAGTGGAGGAACTTTGACATAAAGAGGATTGATGCACAACTCGTGGGGACGGCAAGACTTGGACAGCAGCCCCTTGTCCTGCTGTCACCATAGTTACCCAGTGCCCAGTCAGCGACATGTAACGCCCCTGTCCATGCCTACTCGTCCAAGTGTCTGTGGTGAAATGCACCCTGTCACACACAGAGTTTCTCAAAGAAGCGGTGATGTTGTGTGCGACATGCTGGTGGAGCGCAGGCACACCTTTCTTTGAGAAGTAGTGCCGACTGGGCATCTGGTACTGGGGCACTGCGACGGACATAAGGTCTCGAAAATCCTCTGTGTCCACCAGGCGGAAAGGCAGTATTTCGGTAGCCAAGAGCTTGCAGATGGTGAAATTCAACCTCTTAGCTTTCTCATGGCTAGGAGGAAATGGTCTTTTACTTGTCCACATCTGAGGGACCGAGGGCTGGCTATTGTGCTTAGACGGGGTTGATAAGGGTGTCCCCGGCAAACTGCCGGTCTGTGAGGAAGATGCAGGCGGACATGTTAGGTTGCCTTGATCCAAAGGTGGTGCTATCGATGTCGGACAGCGCTCAACACCAGCTGGTGTTACCACCTCCAAAGAAAATGATGACCTGCCAATCACGCTGGCTGTTGCGGGTAAAGAGGTGGCAGGTCTGCGCCCCAAAACAGGTGTGACTGCTGTCCCCCCAGTCACTGAGGATGAAGAGGCCGCGGATGCACAAGATATGGCAGACGGTGATTGGCCCGGCCGGCTAGGCCGCATTGTAGCACACTGAGCTTCCCACTGCAACTTATGCTTCATGTCCATGTGCCGGTTCATGCATGAAGTACTCAAACTATGTATTTTTTGGCCTCTACTTAGCTTTTGCTGACAAATGTTACAGATAACAAGAGTTGGGTCATCTTTATCGATCTGAAAAAATGCCCAGGCTATGCAAGGCTTAGCACCCATGCGACCTGAAGAGCCACCACGACTTGTGGTGAGAGGCAGAGTTGTGTTTGAGGATGCAGTTGTTGACGTGCTTCCAGTACTACGTCTCTGTCCAGGAAGGCGCAACCTGACCTCGTCGTCACTAGCATCTTCCTCCACCTCCTCTGCTGACCTCATCTCTTGGCTGACTGTGGGTTGACAGTAAGTGGGATCTCCGACCTCATCATCATCACCCTGTGCGTTATCACACCCGTCGTCCTCAGAGCCAACCTGTTCCTGCCCTGACAAAAAACTAAAGTTGTCGCTCCAATCAGGTATTTGAGTCTTATCATCGTCTTCCTCATTGTCTCCACCAACAGGAGTTACAGTTTGGGAATGAGGGTCTACATTATGGTCAGAACCTTCTGCGTCTGGTCCTGGATCCGACTCATAAAGATTCTGGGCATCAGTGCAGATCATTTCCTCGTCTGGATTCACAGAAGCGCTGGAGTCGACCTCTGATTCCCAGGCTATAGTATGAGTAAACAGCTCTGCAGACTCAACCATCTGTTCTACCTCATACTCAGACGGGCAGCTGGAGATTTGGGAGCTGTGAGGAAGCAAGTGCGATTTGGGTGACACCTTTGAGGACTGGAGTATTTGTGATGTTGAAGTTGATGTGGAGGAGAGCCCACTTAAAGGAGCACTTGATATCCGTTGAAGCACCTGCTGTTTTTGTGCCTCATCTGGAATTTGTAGCGATTGGCGTGGCCGTAAGAAAGGGATCTTATCACATTGTCCGCTAAAAGAAGTAGACATTTTAGTTTGGCTGGAAGATGGTCTTTCTTCTGCAGATGTTACTGTTGCTTTAACACCTACCCCACGGACACAACCTTTTTTCCCCTTCCCAACACGCCTATTCCCCTTTCCACCAGCAGCAGGCCTTTTTCCACTCATTTTGGTGGTTAACTAATTCACAACTCTGGAGTTGTTTGCACAAAAAAACAATGGATGGTAACCGAGCAGAGCTGAGTGGCCAAACTGTGGTATTAGGCCAAAACTATTGGCTGGGTTAGATGCAGAAAAAAATTATTTTGAATTTGCAACCTGATGGAGGTCAGTATAGATGGACTAATACAAATAGTCCCACACACTGCTAGAAGCCCAAATATTTTTTCAGAGGTACTGTAGATGCAGATAAAAATTATTTTTAATTTGCAACCTGATGGAGGTCAGTATAGATGGACTAATAGACCAAGTCCCACACACTGCTAGAAGCCCAAATATTTTTTCAGAGCTAGATGCAGAAAAAAATTATTTTTAATTTGCAACCTGATGGAGGTCAGTATAGATGGACTAATAGACCAAGTTCCACACACCGCTAGAAGCCCAACTATTTTTTCAGAGCTAGATGCAGAAAAAAATTATATTCAATTTGCAACCTGCTGGAGGTCAGTATAGAAGGACTAATAGAACAAGTCCCACACACTGCTAGAAGCCCAAATATTTTTTCAGAGCTAAATGAAGAAAAAAATTATTTTTAATTTGCAACCTGATGGAGGTCAGTATAGATGGACTAATAGACCAAGTCCCACACACTGCTAGAAGCCCAAATATTTTTTCAGAGCTAGATGCAGAAAAAAATTATTTTTAATTTGCAACCTGATGGAGGTCAGTATAGATGGACTAATAGACCAAGTCCCACACACCGCTAGAAGCCCAAATATTTTTTCAGAGCTAGATGCAGAAAAAAATTATTTTTAATTTGCAACCTGATGGAGGTCAGTATAGATGGACTAATAGACCAAGTCCCACACACTGCTAGAAGCCCAAATATTTTTTCAGAGCTAGATGCAGAAAAAAATTATTTTTAATTTGCAACCTGATGGAGGTCAGTATAGATGGACTAATAGACCAAATCCCACACACCGCTAGAAGCCCAAATATTTTTTCAGAGCTAGATGCAGAAAAAAATTATTTTTAATTTGCAACCTGATGGAGGTCAGTATAGATGGACTAATAGACCAAGTCCCACACACTGCTAGAAGCCCAAATATTTTTTCAGAGCTAGATGCAGAAAAAAATTATTTTTAATTTGCAACCTGATGGAGGTCAGTATAGATGGACTAATAGACCAAGTCCCACACACCGCTAGAAGCCCAACTATTTTTTCAGAGCTAGATGCAGAAAAAAATTATATTCAATTTGCAACCTGCTGGAGGTCAGTATAGAAGGACTAATAGAACAAGTCCCACACACTGCTAGAAGCCCAAATATTTTTTCAGAGCTAAATGAAGAAAAAAATTATTTTTAATTTGCAACCTGATGGAGGTCAGTATAGATGGACTAATAGACCAAGTCCCACACACTGCTAGAAGCCCAAATATTTTTTCAGAGCTAGATGCAGAAAAAAATTATTTTTAATTTGCAACCTGATGGAGGTCAGTATAGATGGACTAATAGACCAAGTCCCACACACTGCTAGAAGCCCAAATATTTTTTCAGAGCTAGATGCAGAAAAAAATTATTTTTAATTTGCAACCTGATGGAGGTCAGTATAGATGGACTAATAGACCAAGTCCCACACACCGCTAGAAGCCCAACTATTTTTTCAGAGCTAGATGCAGAAAAAAATTATATTCAATTTGCAACCTGCTGGAGGTCAGTATAGAAGGACTAATAGAACAAGTCCCACACACTGCTAGAAGCCCAAATATTTTTTCAGAGCTAAATGAAGAAAAAAATTATTTTTAATTTGCAACCTGATGGAGGTCAGTATAGATGGACTAATAGACCAAGTCCCACACACTGCTAGAAGCCCAAATATTTTTTCAGAGCTAGATGCAGAAAAAAAATATATTCAGTTTGCAACCTGATGGAGGTCAGTATAGATGGACTAATAGAATGATGCTATGCCCAAAAGATTTTACTTCACTAGGTGCAGTAAAAAAATTGGTATTCTATACACAGGTGTTATATCTTGCAACACAGATAGGCTACTCCACTTACTAACACACTCTGCAATAGACCAAAAAGGATTAGCTTTGCTAGATTCAGCCAAATGCTGTGAAAAAAACTTGCACAGCACTGGCACAGACCTGCCTGGCAAAAACTGATAGGAACTCATGTAACCTAGTCCTGAAAAGGACTCCAATTACAATTAGTCTTTACTCCCACAACCTATCTATTTAAGAGCACAGACCTCCCTGATAAAAGTCGTAGGAAATGCTGTAACCTAGTCCTTAAAAGGACTGCAATCACAACTATTCCCTACTCCCAAGCTATCTGTATATTTGTGCGAAAATTGGCTTGAAATTACCAAGGTATAGCGCACACAGCAACAGCGGTGCCGTCTAACACGCAGCTGCAGCAGTGAGAAAATGGTGGCGACGGGGAAAATGGCTTGGTCTTATAGGGCAAGGACATGTGACATACACTGCCAATGACACATGCCCTTGCTTGTGTGAAAAAAAGCACTTCGCTCCGTGTGTGCGCTGCTGATAGGCTGACAGATTGCACCTCCCCACTGCAAATGCGGGAAAGAGAAAAAAAAATGGAGATCTTCATTGTTCCTGCAGAGATCCATCCCCTGCCCCTCCCCCCACCCCGCTGTACACTCAAACTGCGTATTAACATTAATTTTCATCATTACTGAGAAAAAATCCAGTTATGATTTTGGTGCACAAACAGTTATCGAACATAACCTCGAACAGCCGAATTTTTCTCAAATTGTTCGTGTTCGCCGAACGGCTCGAACACCGCCCAAAACAGCTCGAATTTGAGATTGGCGAACAGTTCGAGTAGAACAACGCTCATCTCTAATTGGAACAACACAAAAAAAAACAGAAAAAAAGGCAAATTGGACATTATTTCACACAAAACCCCAAAAATGGGCTGGTCAAAATTGTTGCCACCTTTCCAAAATTGTGGTTAAACAAATTTGTTTCAAGCATGTGATGCTTGTTGAAACTCACCTGTGGCAAGTAACAGGTGTGGGCAATATGAAAATCAAACCTGAAACCAAAAAAAAGGGGAGAAGTTGACTCAATCTTTGCTTTGTGTGTCTTTGTGTGCCACACTAAGCATGGAGAACAGAAAGCGGAGAAGAGATTTGTCTGGGGAATTGAGAACCAAAATTGTTGAAAAATATCAACAATCTTAGGGTTACAAGTCCATCTCCAGAGATTTGATGTTCCTTTGTCCATGGTGCGCAACCTAATCAAGAAGTTTATACCCCATGGCATGGTAGCTAATCTCCCTGGACGTAGACGGCAGAGAAAAATTGATGAAAGGTTGCAACGGAGGATAGTCCAGATAGTGGATAAGCAGCCACAATCAAGTTCCAAAGAAATTCAAGTTGTCCTGCAAGCTCTGGGTGCATCCATGTGAGTGCGAACTATCCATCAACATTTGAATGAAATGAAACGCTATGGCAGGAGACCCAGGAGGACCCCACTACTGACACAGAGACATAAAAAGACTAGACTTCAGTTTGCCAAAATGTACGTAAGTTAAAACCCTTCCGGAAAAGCGTTTTGTGGACAGATGAGACCAAGATAGAGCTTTTTTGTAAAGTACATCATTCTACTGTTTACCAAAAGCAGAATGAGTCCTACAAAGAAAATAATGCAGTACATACAGTCAAATATGGTGGAGGTTCAAAGATGTTTGGGGTTGTTTTGCTGCTTCTGACACTGGGTGCCTCGACTGTGTGCAAGGCATCATGACATCTGAAGATTACCAAAGGATTTTTGGGTTGCAGTGTCAGAAAGCTGAGTTTGCGTCCTAGGTCATGGGTCTTCCAGCAGAACAATGACCCCAAACATACTTCAAGAAGCACCCAGAAATGGATGGAATCAAAGTGCTGTAGAGTTCTGAAGTGGACAGCAATGAGTCTGGATCTAAATCCCATTGAACACTTGTGGAGAGATCTTAAAATTGCTGTTGGGAGAAGGCAGCCTTCCAATATGAGAGACCTGGAGCAGTTTGCAAAAGATGACTGGTCCAAAATTCCAGTTGAGAGGTGTAAGAAGCTCATTGATGGTTATAGGAAGTGATTGATTGCAGTTATTTATTCCAAAGGGTGTGCAACCAAATATTAAGTTGAGGGTGATAACAGTTTTGTCTGGCCCAATTTTGGGGTTTTGTGTGAAATTATGTCCAATTTGCCTTTTTTTTCATTTTTTTTTGTGTTGTTCCAATACACAGAAAGGAAATAAACGTGTATAACAAAACATGTGTAATTGTAATAATTTTCTGGGAGAAATAATTAGTTTTTATGGAAAAATTTCAAGGGTGCCAACTCTTTAGGCCATGATTCGATATGTATAAGTTTAGTTGGCAGTGGCGTAACTATAATAGGTGCATGACTTGCAATCACACTCGGGCCCTGGAGCCTAGGGAGGTCGAAAAGGCCCCTTTTCCTCATATAATAAGATTATTACTATTAAATACCTGTTATAGTTGGGGCCCTGTTGGAGATTTTGCATTGGGTCCACAATCTTTAAATGACATCACTGTTAATTGGGTATATACTTATAGTACGATGTTTCTCAGAATAGAAGTAGGAGGATTGGATTACAATTATCAGCCTTATCAGCCTTTAATGATGCATTCCAATGGCTTGATACAAGCACAGCCCCAGCTCACTAGGATGAAGGCAGAGCAAACACGCTCTCAGAATTCCTTTTAACATCAGTAAACAATATAAACAGAACATTTTCTGAGAAAAGTCTTACACTGCTATTTACTTATCAAATATACAGGTTTTAGCTGTATATTACTTTACTAGCAACTATTTTGTTTGTTTACAACATTAAAAGCTTCATCAAGGGACCACAAAAACAGACCAAGTACTCTGATGACCAAATCTTATAAAAAGGAGTTGTCCAGGTAGGACAACCCTTTAGTAATGACAGACTGGCGGAGCATGCCTTTTATGGCCAATGCTCCACTCTGGCAGGACATCTCAGTGCCCCATTCTTAGGTCTGGTGGAGCTGACAGTATTCGATCAGAAAGTTCACGTATCCTGAGAATGTTGGGATTACCATGCATTTTTTTGGGGGGGGGTTCAGCACTGGAGTGGTGCAACTGATGTAAGTTCCCTGTCTCTAGTATCATACATACCAGTTGCCGACGTCAGCTGTTCCCAGCACCGCTACGGTCCTGCATTGCCATCTTCTGACTGACTAGAAGTTAGAGGTCACAGTCACAAGTTATCAGAATAAGTCTGTGACAGTCTCATTCTGGCTCTCATAGTCCTGCAATGACTTATGACTTCCAGATCCCCCAGCAAACACTGGAGTGATCCGGCAGGTCACAAAGTGCTGGAGACCAACCACAGTAGCGCCGTGAACAGATGAAAATGGCAGCTGGTAAGTATGAGACTAATTGCAGGGATCTTGGATTAGTGACACTACGGCTGTAAAATAAATAAAATAACTCTGGAGTGGTGCTTTAAGGAGTTCACACAATTCTGATTTTATGGCCAATTTGAGTGGTTACGCCAGTACTAGAAGTGATGCCATATTGACTGTTTTGCATGTAACGACTGCAGCCAATCGCTTGCCTCAGAAGGTGAGGTTTACATGTATGGCATGTGACCACTCCTGCAAGTGATTAATAGATCAGATGTCATCACTTCCAGTACCAGTGGTGAGGTAACCGTGGAGCGATCAGGGATACGATAGTTAAGTATTGGTTGTTTCTTTATTTTACAACATTTCTTACTCTTTGCTCACTTTTTATGATCATGGAAAACCCCCTCTATAGCCATTTTCTTAACAATTCTGTACTGGCTAAGGGGTTAACCTATAATCTATTATTTTTTTCAAACTCCGTTTATCTGGCGAACGCCTTATGTCATTTTCCTGCCACAGCTGCTCCATAATAATTGTGTGTGTCTGCACATTGTAAAGTAGGCGGTAGTTCAGTGCTGCCCATGTGATAACTGTGAACATAGGCGGATTATAATGAGGGCAATCTGGGCTACCGCCCGGGGCTCCGGGGTGTCTATGGCCAGATTGCACTCATTATAATATGTGCGGCACCGTGGCACATACCGGCAGACAGTGGCGTGGGGGCCCCGGACGGCTCCCCCAGCAGCGGCGCACGGCCACTACTTCTTCTTCGGCCGGGCCAGCACTGCAGCTGTTAACTTCCCGGTGCTGGCCCGGCCGCGTCACTGCTAGGAGAAACCGCCCTGTGCGCGGTCGTGTCTCCTAGCTGTGACGTCACGCAGTGCACGCCCGGCCTGCACTGCTGCACTGGAGAGGAGCAGGAGGACTGGAGCTGGAGGATGGTGAGTGAGAGTGTGTGTGTGAGTGTGTGTGATTGAGTGAGTATGTGTGTGCTGGCAGATATCATTGTGTAATGTCTGTTTATATGTATTTTTGTATGTATATGTCTGTATATGTTTGTGTGTGCGTGACTGCGTGCGGCCTCCCGCTGTGTATAGTTGGCGCCGTACGGCCTCCTGCTGTGAATAGATGGCGCCGTGCGGCCTCCTGCTGTGTGTAGATGGCACTGTGTGGCCCCCTGCTGTGTATAGATGGCTACGTGCGGCCTCCCGCTGTGTATAGATGGCACCGTGCGGCCCCCTGCTGTGCATAAATGGCACTGTGCGGCCTCCCGCTGTGTATAGATGGCTACGTGCGGCCTCCCGCTGTGTATAGATGGCACCATGCGGCCTCCTGCTGTGTATTGATGGCGCCGTGCGGCCTCCCACTGTGTATAGATGGCTACGTGCGGCCTCCCGCTGTGTATAGATGGCACCGTGCGGCCCCCTGCTGTGTATAGATGGCTATGTGCGGCCTCCCACTGTGTAGAGATGGCTATGTGCGGCCTCCTGCTGTGTATAGATGGCTACCTGTGGCCTCCTGCTGTGTATAGATGGCTACGTGCGGCCTCCCGCTGTGTATAGATGGCTATGTGAGGCCTCCTGCTGTGTATAGATGGCTATGTGCGGCCTCCCACTGTGTAGAGATGGCTATGTGCGGCCTCCTGCTGTGTATAGATGGCTACCTGTGGCCTCCTGCTGTGTATAGATGGCTACGTGCGGCCTCCCGCTGTGTATAGATGGCTATGTGAGGCCTCCTGCTGTGTATTGATGGCACCATGTGGCCTCCTGCTGTGTATAGATAGCTACGTGCGGCCTCCTGCTGTGCATAGATGGCTACGTGCGGCCTCCCGCTGTGTATAGATGGCGCCGTGCGGCCTCCCGCTGTGTATAGATGGCTACGTGCGGCCTCCTGCTGTGTATAGATGGCTATGTGCGGCCTCCCGCTGTATATAGATGGCTGCGTGCGGCCTCCTGCTGTGTATAGATGGCGCCGTGCGGCCTCCCGCTGTGTATAGATGGCTACGTGCGGCCTCCTGCTGTGTATAGATGGCTATGTGCGGCCTCCTGCTGTGTATTGATGGCACCGTGCGGCCTCCCGCTGTGTATAGATGGCTACGTGCGGTCTCCTGCTGTGTATAGATGGCTACGTGCGGCCTCCTGCTGTGTATAGATGGCTACGTGCGGCCTCCCGCTGTGCATAGATGGCGCCATGCGGCCTCCCGCCGTGTATAGATGGCTACGTGTGCTCAATATTGAGTCATACAATTATTGTAAGGCTAAGTGCCCACGATGCAGAAATGCTCCGGATTTTTTTTGAGCGTTTCTGCATCTCGCTGGCAGAAAAAACGCATGCAGATTGTACATGCGTTTTTCCTGCCAGGGACAAGCGGATGTGAAGCGTTCTTCACATGCATTTCCGCATGAGGGTTGTCAAGCGCTTTCCAAGCGATTTTAGCATCACTTGAAAAGTGCTTGACAACTTGGTCACACTATATAAATCAATGCAACCGGCATGGATTTATATAATGTGACCGTAAAAGAATGGTAAAAAATAAATATATACTTACCTTCTGATGGCCTGCCGACGTCAGCGGTCGCGTGACCCGTCACATGACTAAATGACGTCACGGCAGGTCCTTTTCAGACCATCGCGAGCTGCCGAAAAGCCAGGACGCATCGGATAAAGACACCGGGGGCCATCAGAAGGTAAGTATAATATTTATTTTTTATTTTATTCTTTTTTTACAGGTTCTATGGTACCCGGGTCCGGAGGAGAGTCTCCTGTCCTCCACACCCGGGTACCATCCGCACATTGAAACGCATGGAATCCGCATGTACAGATGTAGTGATGCGGATATTATGCGTTCCAATACAAGTCAATGGCGGCGAAACGCTGCGCTTCTGCAAAATAATTGGTAGTGATGCGGATTTTTCCACAATGATAATCCGCAGCGGAAATTTCCACAGCATGTGCACAGCACATGCGGATTACCATTGGGGAACATGGCAGACCTTCTACCAAGCATTTTTTAAGCGTTTCTGCAGCGGAATTGCCGCTGCGGAAATGCTTAAAAAACGCATATTGGGCACACAGCCTAAAAAAAATTATTATATTTAATATTGTGCCAAATTAATTTCACGTGAACTATCACATGATCTATCACAGGGGATCATGTGACATGTGATACTTCAGGTGTGTGTGGTGTGGGGGGGAGGCCGCGCCTTCTAAACTGCCCGAGGCCCTTGCTACTCTTAATCCACCCCTGACTGTGAGCTACATTTCCCATAACCCCTTGCTTCCTCTCAAGGCTCCCTGCTCTCCCCAATGCACAGATAACATTAGCTACTCCTCCAAACTTCTCTGTGATCTGCTATGGCAGCAAGAGCAGAGCCGACAGGAGGAAACATTCTTGTCTATCCCTAACACTCTGTGTAATGATTTCTAATCCTCCTTCTTCAATTTCTGCATGTGTTATAGGTATATTCTCCCAATGTGTCCTCTCCTGGGTCTAAAAACGATCCTTATTGTCCATAGCAGTCAATCACAGCACATATTTCATTTCATCAAAGCTGTTTAGAAAATGAAAGGTGATCTCTGATTGGTTGTTGTGGGCAACAAAGACAGTTTCTCTTTTAGACCATATAGATAAATGAGGTTCCGTTTATAGGTAGCAGTGTCTATTATGACAAATATGGGCTTAAAGGGGTTGTCTGGTCCAAATCGATAAGTCAGCAGTCATTCTGTGTGACTGCAGACTTACAAATCCCCCCAACTCATGCACTGTGTGCTGCGAGGATTCACTGGTTTCTGACCCGGGGTCTGGAGGGTATGCATGAGTTAGACATACTCCTGGCCAGTGGGCGCAGACTCTCTTCCATACACTTGTATGGAGCAAGGCCATGCCCTCTAGTTGTCCACGCCTATGTCACTAGACGGGGTGCAGCACTCAATACATGTGTACAGTATGTAGAGGCCATGCCCACAAGACGGCTTCTGCCCTGGAGTATGTATAACGCATACATACCCTCCAATCCCGACTCAGAAACTGGCGAAACCACACAGCGCGCAGTGCATGCATTGGGGGATTCATAAGTCTGCAGTCATGCAGAGTGACTGAAGACTTATCGATTTGGACCGAACAACCCCATTAAATAATCAAGCTTTCAATGAGAAAAACTTTGGTGGTTTAGTAACTGATACTTCCCTCTATCACGCAGCTGAGCAGTGAAGCCAGAGAGGATAGTTTATCCTTTTAGGCTATGTGCCCACGATGCAGAAATGCTCAGGATTTTTTCCTGAGCATTTCTGCATCTCCCTGGTAGAAAAAAACGCATGCGGATTGTACATGCGGATTGTACATGTGTTTTCCTGCCAGGGACATGCGGAAATGAAGCGTTCTTCACATGCATTTCCACATGCGGGCTGACAAGCACTTTCCAAGCGATTTTAGCATCACTTGGAAAGTGCTTGTCAACTTGGACACATTATATAAA
Organism: Phyllobates terribilis; assembly: GCF_046119375.1. Taxonomy (NCBI): domain Eukaryota; kingdom Metazoa; phylum Chordata; class Amphibia; order Anura; family Dendrobatidae; genus Phyllobates; species Phyllobates terribilis. Next base: position 1,032,081,716 of record NW_027362761.1, on the reverse strand, counting down.
TCCATGCAACCGCCATGGATTTATATAGTGTGACCCGAGAGAATGTCAAAAAATAAAAATATATTTACCCTCCGATGGCCCGCGCTGTCTTGCTTCACCGTCCTGGCTGCCGGCAGCGGTAGAGTGAAGGACCTGCCGACGTCAGCGTCGCGTGACCCGTCACATGACTCTGACGTCAGCGCAGGTCCTTCAGTACATCGCGAATTGCCGACAAGTGAGGAGGAGCGTACCGCGGGCCGCCAGAAGGTAAGTATATATATATTTTTTTATTTTTTTTTACAGTTTTCTATGGTACCCGGGTCCGGAGGAGACTCTCCTCTTCTCTAGACCTGGGTACCATCCGCACATTAGAATGCATGGAATGCGCATCTACATATACAGTGATGCGTAATCCATGCGGTCTAATGCAAGTCAATGGCAGCGAAAACGCAGCACTTCCGCAAAATAATTGGTAGTGCTGCGTTTTTTTCCGCAATGATAATCCGCAGCGGAAATTTCCGCAGCATGTGCACAGCACATGTGGATTATCATTGGGGAACATGGCAGGCCTTCTACCATGCGTTTTTTAACACCTTACAGTAGAGGGCGAACGTTACCCATGTCCAGCTTGTGCAGTTAGAACGGTGCAATGATGCATGTGCCAGAAGATAGCCACTACAGAATAGCTGGAATCTACTGAGCATGTGCGACCTTGTCATGCAATAACTACAGGACATATTCATAGACAGCTATGTAGGCTAGAGCCTAAGACTTGTGGGTTGTCAATGAGTAGCAAGCACGTTTGGTAATTTACTGTATTTGACAACTGGCTGCAGGAACGTCCTTCCACTGCTTTGCCCAGGGTTGCCAACTGTCCAGAAATTCCAGGACAGTCAGTAAAAATAGGGCACTTTTTTCCTCAGTCCATAAAAAAATTGATATGTCTGTGATTTTTTGGAAGCTGAAGAGACTTGCACAGATTTTTATGACCCTTTTACAGTTCACAGTAAATGCAACTTTTGTCTTCATATCTGAATTATGAACTGTGGATATGTATAACTTATTATAATGATTTATTATGGTCATCGAATGAGTCCGTAAAAAAGTTGGCTGTCCGTGATTTTTAGAGAAACTGTCCAGAAAAAAATTAAAAACAAAGTTGGCAACCCTGACTTTGCCTGCTGGAGGACAGCAGGAATACTACATCCCAACCCATGACTAAGCCTAATGTCCTCAGTTAACTGATTGCTTCAGAAACATGCAGGAAATCCTGTAGACTGACATTGTTAGCAAGTTTATCTCTTGCTTATCATCCAATTTTAAGCTTATTGTTCTCTAAATGCTAAGCCATGTTCACATGTGACAGATGGGTGATCAAAGTACAGTACAATGCAAATACGGCTGATTTCACAAGTCTGACGACGTTCAAGGTTCTAGTGCGGACCACAAAGTCTGGATCGGATATGGGTCCCTGACCCTGACTAAACAGCCTTACATATACCTACGTGAAACCCTTAATGTAGTAGTAGAAAACATAATTCACTTGTTATTGTAATTTTTTCAGTATAATGCAGCAAAAAAGAATCCACAGTGCGTGAACTAACCGTAGGCAGGGCGACGTTATTTCAGATTTTCTGAAAATTTGCAACAAACTACAGAACAATGCAAAGTACAGAACAATGCAAGTATGTAGGTTTAAAAACAAACACATTTACGTGTGGCAGAAAAATAATCTGCAGGGATATTAGGGACGATTTATTACTGAATTTTGCCATAGATTATAGAGATCTGAACCACATTTGCAACAAATAACTTAATCCATCAGTAGAAAAATCAACAGATTTTCAGAAGATTTGCTGTGAATTTTAATGGTTCTGAAATGTTATCAGAGAATAAGTCAAGTATATGACAGCTGTATTTAAAGTTGACTTTGGAGCGTTCATGATATACATGGCAGTTTTACAAAGCAGCAATAAAAAAAAAAAAAGTAAAATTCTATTGGGCCAAACCTCCATATGATACTTTTTTTCTGGCAAATGTATTTGGACACAAACACAAGTGTGACCTCCTCCACTGGATGCAGTATTATGGGGCTCCTCTTATATATGGCACCATCGAGCAGCACATAAAGCACCATCGAGCAACACATATGCCATACACAGCTTTGGCCCTGTTCACAGCATGTTGTGGTCCACTCACTGGCTTATACCCGGAAAAAAAGTTCCAAAAGTACATGCCAAGCGTATTTGTATGATTCCACTTACCCAACAGAGGTCAAAAGAGTACCCTTCTTATATCTGTCAGGACGTTATACCTCAATATACATTTTTATATTTTGGTACAGAATGGCATAGAAGAATATACTATTCCATATATTGGTATATAACTCCAAACATATATGCCAAGTATATCCAAAAAGCCCCATTCATCCAAAAGAGTGTCCTTCTGGCCACTATTGGGCTAGTATCCATTGGTATACTTGCAGTATCTAATAGTGTAGTGGAAGCTATTTCATACGATGGTATACAGTAATAAAATGTATGCTGCACCATATACTTTTTTCTCTCAATGTAAATCTAAGGGCGTTTCCTACTGTATGCCTATAGAGTAGGGAATGCTGCAGCCATCCATTAAAGGTATACATGGGAGCATTTACCAGCATCTAACATTGGAGGTACATGTCAGGAAGATGTTCTCTGACAGAAGGCTCTGACATATGGCACTGTGCAAGGAACACAGTGGTCTTTGACTTTATTTGTAAAAAAAATAATATATTGCATGATACACTTATTTTTCCAGTGACTCTCTGTATAAAAATCATTGTCAGCTCAGCTCTATACAGGTGAAAAATGGCATACCAAATTATACTATTCCTGGTATACCGGTAAATTATTTTTGGCCTTCATTAGGTAAATGAAATCCTATGGATATGTTTAACAAATACACGACGGATGAAAAACACTCATCAAAATTCATCTATTTTTTTTTTGCAAAAAACCCCCTAAAAACATCTTCTTCGAATATTTTTTGTTCTTGTCAGTAACTTTCAAGACCTCAGCTTACCCAATTTAACTTTTTAGAGTGAAAATTGTAATATTTATCATAATATTGATAAACACACAATGACAAAACAGAGAGAACACTCCTACTTCATGACGAGTAACACTGATACATATTATTCACTCCATATTCATTTATATTAAGTTTTAAATGTTTTTACAAGTTCTCCCAGAAATCATATAATTTGCAGAAGAACATGAAATAAATTCTGACGTAGTCCTGACTCCCTAGAAAATATCACTTTCCCCAATCTAAAGGGATGATCCTTGTCTTTTATCTCCTGCCAACATATCAGATTAGCTATTTGGAACTTTATAAAAGCTGCTGTAATAGGAGCCATATGCTATGTCATCCAGCTTTCCCATACGCAGATATAAACAGGAAACAAAATTATTTTTTTACTCCTGGAGTGTAAAAGGATTTTTATGCTCTGCATTTTTTTTGTGAGCAAACCTCAACAATTAGATATGTGAATTAATCTGAGATAATGCATTAAGGGGTCTAAATGTAGATTTGACAGGTGGCAGTAATACATCAAATTCAGGAAACCAGAGCCACACCACAATAGAACAATACATCCTCTTACCTTGGGCGAACTCAAACTTTCTGCTCACAGATGGCAGAGTTCGGTTAAGCCCCAGTATCCGATCCAAGTGGAAAGCAAACACTTCACTCATGTCCAAGGGTCTTCTAACAAGACCACAAATTCCTTGGCACCCTGAGAATGGTGTGGATGGAGCAGGATTTTTCCTGGATGGGGTTTCGTACTTGAGATATGCTTGGTTAGAAGGCAACTGTGTTATTCTCTGTATCCTTGTGTCAGCTAGGAACTTCATTGCCCTGATGTCTTCATCACTAAACCACGGAGGGGCACGATCACTGTAAATCCGAATGTTACTCTGGTGACTATCCCCCCTTGCATCCCTCAATATGATTTCCCCTGTGTCCCCAGATTTATGAGTTGGGGCTCCTTTATGTATATACATTTTCATATGTTTGTCCTCAAGTCTACCAGTGTCTTGCTGCATCCTGTAGCCCAACTCATGCTGTCCAACAACCCCAAATTTCCTCCTCTTCTTTGGTCTCACTGTTCCCCTGATGTTGGCTGGTTTGCTCCTCTTGGACCTCAAAGTGATATACACAACATTTGGCTGGAGTGTTGTAGAACTGTTGAGAGCGCCTCCAAGTGGCTGGGAATTTTCAACATAAAAAGTGTTTTGTTCCAAAAAATTCCTCTGCTGCTCAGAAACTCCATCTCCATCTGCCTGATCAGTCCTCCTAGGATCTTTATAGTGTGGGAAAAAATTACCTGCCTGGGTCACGACAAAAATGCCATAGAGCAGACAAGCAGCGCAGACCAGCAGCAGATTCCTTCTGCTCTTGGGACGTCTCCCAGCCCAAGTCCTAAAAATCCAGGAGCAGAATAATAGTATGAATGAGCCTCCAAGTGTTCCTGGGCGAGTAGAGGTCATCTCTCCAGGCATCCTACATAGTGACAGCTGCTAAAAAGCTGGTATCTCCTGCTGGGATCTTGCATGCTGCTTAGAAATACTGTATGAAGCAATGGAAGTAGACTGTGCTGAGCCTGAGAACAGGAATGTGACTGTGACCCTCCACTGCACAGAGACTTCTATCAACCACCACTAGGGAAGTGAATGAATGGAGACAACTGTGTAAACACAGAGAGGAGGAGATCTCCAGTGCAAATGTCAGGGGCTGCCTTCCTCGCAATTGTTATACCGAGCTCTTCTCTGTCTTGCCAGCAAATGGCTCTGTGCATTAAGAGTTAATTCCTCAGCTCATGATGAGTATCATCCTATAAAACTATGCACTAAGAGCTGACAGTAACTATTATATAATAGCCTAGGAATTCCAGAGAGAATTAGAAACATGCTTGTGCTTTATTATACTTAGATGGAAAAAATGTCTAAACACCCCAACGCCCTTATTTCCTAGGAAGCGTCTTAAATGGCTATGTGCCCATAAAGTTGTTTTTTTTTAGTTGGTTTGAGCGGGTCTACTCGGAAAAAAAAGTTACCTGAAAAAAAATTATCAAAAATCACTTGAAAGACTTTTCCTTTTTGAACACCACAAAAAAAACTCTGTGTGCATATAGCCTGACAATGACAGGTCTCAATGATCAGTTCATTTCTGATCCATTAAGGTCTTAGCTCAAGTCCTGCCATGGATGTGGTTGCTGGTTCTGTCTGATCTTTGCAGTATATTGTTAGTTCTGGCTTGTAAAGAGCAATTCCCTTAGAGCTGTAATATGTGAAGTGGAAATATTGTATTCTATCTGTAGTCAGCAGCTGAGCAATCATCTGTTCAGTGACCTCCTCCTTATTCTCTGGGAGTTTCTGCTTCTAGTAAGGAGGCTGTGGAAAGCAAGGAGAGGAAATAGTGTGCACATTGTATTATGTACAGGTAAACTGGTGACTGATGTGGAATTAGTTATTTTTGATGCACATCTGCATATATATATAAATTACTGTGCAAAATCAGCAGGTTTTTGCTATGTAATCGGAGAGCTGCATGATGTAGGGGGTACAGACCCAGAGTTCAGCGATGTAGTACTTATTGGGCTGCTTGGTGCAGTTTTGACACAATCCCTGTTTTTTCTGCTGCAGATTTAGCAGTGGTCAGAATGCAGAGCTCTGTATAACCCCCACCCACACATCTGATTGGCAGCTTCCTGTGTACACCATGCCTCTTCAACAGGCTGCCAATCAGTGAAGGGGGTGGGATTACACATTTTAGCTGGTCTGGCTCGCATGCGACACCTAGGCCGGCAATGATAATCTGTTGCTGATAAAACACTGATTGTACTGAAACTAAATAAGCTGTTGAGAAAGTGACATATCACTAAAATCAGGCTCTCTGCACCTACATTATGCTGCTCTCAGATTAAATAGCTTATAAACTAATACAATTCAAAGTGAATAACAAGGGAGAAATCTCTATTAAATCAATACTTGGTGTGACTACTATTTGCCTTCAAAATAGCATCAATTCTTTGAAGTACACTTTCACATAATGTTTTCAGGAGCTTAGGAGCTTAGAAGGAAGGTTAGTCCAAACATCTTGGGAGAACTAACCACAGATCTTCTGTGGATGTCTCTTCATATAATTGCAGAGAGAATTATCACTTTTTAGTGACATTGGCTGTATGTTTGGGGTTCCTGTTTTGCTACAGAATGAATTTGGAGCCAATCATATGCCTCCCTTCTGATATTGCATGATGACTAAGTATCTGCCTGCATTCCTCAGCATTAAAAACAATATTAATCCTGACCAAATCCCCAACTCCATTTGCAGAAATGCAGCCTCACACTTCCAAGGAACCTCCACCAAGCTTCACTGTTTCCCACCTTTTGGTGAAAAATCATCCTTTTGTTAAGGCCAAATATTTCACATTTGACCATATAATAGAAAATTAGGTGGACACTACTCTCAAAAACAGTATAAACACATTCAGATAGAAAATGGTATTTGTACGTGTGGTGCACAATACCTGAGAAAGTTCAAATGTACGACATCAAAAAGTAGATTGGCACTCACCACATAGTATGATAAATACAGCTGTTTATTTTTCATGCATAGTTGAGAGTTATACAATAATATTCAGCAGGTCAGGAGTTTTAAGCACAGGTGCTTTCTTAAAAAGATCCCTTTCTTGCCGCGGCCAATTTTCGTTTTTTAATTCCCCCCCCTTCTTCCAAGAGCCTTAACTTTTTTATTTTACCATCCACATAGCCGTATGAGGGCTTTTATTTTTTTGCGGTACGTGTTGTACTTTTCAATGACACCATTCATTGTATCATGTGAACACTGGAAAGTGGGAAAAAAATATTAAGTGCGTTGCAAAAAATTTATTACCATTGATTATATGGAAAAAGCGATAATATTATTCTCCAGGGCCAGTACGAGTACACAGATACCAAACATGCATAGATTTTTTTTTAATGACGCACCTGTAGCACCCTGAGGATTCGGCTGCTACAGGGGTATTGCACCTCAACCCAGAGGTGTGATATTCCACTCCCGAGTAAGGAAGGAGTGTGGAACTGAGCTCGGTAGGCTGCATGCACTACACACATCCCATTTCCGAGGAGCAGACCGACGGTACTCCCACTTAGAAATGTGCAGGTACGACCGAGTCTGTTCCTGGCTGGAGTGGGAGGGGGGTGGTACATCCCAAGTAGTGTAGGGGCAGATAGGGGGAGCAGCCTGGGTAAAGATAGGAGCTCATTGGGTGCTGGTCACCTGAGCTCACACATAGAGGGATATATAAGGTGGGCACCAACTAAGAACAGGGTCAGTTGCAGAGAGAAAGTCAGCGAGCAGAGGAGAAGAGAGACCCAGAGTGAGAGAGGAGAAAGAGAGACCCAGAGGGGGAAACAGAAGAAGAGGACTCTAAGACCCCAAATCCAATCCACGGGTGAAGAGTCGGCATCAGGGTACCGGAACCCAAGCTGGTGGGGGCAAAAACACACCCCAGCCAGAGACCGGAGGCCGTGGGCAGCGTCTGCCACGGCCACCCACCACATCCACCACGAAGGCATACCACGTGGAGGGTCAGGGAACCCAAGGCCAAGGGTCTCCCAACAGAAGGCCCGAGGGAGCTGGACCTGGGTGGATCAATAGTGGGGACGGCCAGAGAAAGGACAGAAGGAGAGCTCAGGGTCACGCTCCGGACTTATTTGGGGGTTGGCTGGATCCAGAACCTGGTGGACGCAGCACGGCTCGGGAGGTCACTCGAAGCTGGAGTGACCGGAACATCAGCAGTGAGTAAACATCCTAAACTGCATAACCCGACTCTGTCTCTGATTGCCGTCTACACTGCATCACCACAACCCCCATCCTCTGCACCTGATCCCCCTGAGGCTATACCCCACCCGTTGGGGGTTATATCACCAAAGCTGCACCTACACCATCAGCCTCAGCGGACCCTGCTGCAGCGGCGGCCGTAGTGACCGCAATACAACGGGTGGCGTAGTCGACATTAAGAACTTAATAACATCTGTAGGACTGCCACATACAACTGAGTTTGACACCCTGGGCACGGACCGGGTCACAGCCACTCGGAAGACTACAACTCCCATCTGATCCGGCTCCGGATATTCCCACTAAAGAATATGGCCCAGGGGGCGCGTCAACTTTGGCGTAGTCGGCAGGATTACGTGCCCGCAACAACCGGGTACTGCGTGCCTGAAGAAAAGAATGAGTTTACCTCAAAAAGAAGTCTCCTGCCGGTTCCGGAGGGTCCCCGCCATCGGACCCCATCACCAGTCGATTCCAGCCGGTTGTCCGCCATTAACAGCGTTTTCCCGCCATCTGCAGAGTTTCCCGCCACTGGGAAGCGATTCCCGCCATTTCCAAAGGTTTCCCGCCTTGGAAGAGCGGACGCCATTATGGGCGTGCCAGAGGGTGGCAAGAGGCCACCTCCCATCGTGGGCCAGGACCGAAAATGGCGCCAAAAGTGGAAACCGCCCCCACCAACAGAGACTGTGATGCTAGAGGTGTCTGTCAGCGTGAAAGAACCGCCCCTGGAGCTGACAGTCACCAAGTGGCCCCGGGACCGCCCTCGAAGGGGGAGGAGACGAAAGGAGAGAACAAAGATGGGTGCCGCTTGGAGCAGTCTAGAGCGAGCGCACCCGGAGGCAAGAAGCCTGGAGAAGAGTATCGGAGGAGCTTACCCGGAGATGGCGAGAAAGCAGAGCAGCACCGGCCCGTTGGCCAGGAGCCTGCTAGAGACAGAGGAGGGAGAGCAGAGCAGCACCAGCCCGCTGGCCAGGAGCCTGCTGGAGACGACTGTAGGAGAGCAGAGCAGCACCGACCCGTTGGTCAGGAGCCTGCTGGAAACCACGACCCCACTAGGACTAGTGGAGGTCCTAGCACAGCTCCCCCGAGACCGGGAGTGTGCACAGACCGCTCTGGAGGGCCTCGCACGGAGGATGGCCCGGGTACAGCGAGAGACATTGGCGGAGTGGAGCCGAGAGATGGCCCAGCAAACCAAGACCCGGAGCACGCCAGCCAAGATGAGGAGACAGACCGCCTCTGAGGATGGCGCGGGAGGACCCAAGGCCGGAGACGGCGCCGAGAAGGGAGCCGAACGCATGGAGGCAGGTAAAGGGGACGTCTATATCCCAAACCGGGAAACTGCTTACCTGCCCCAGCTCCCCGTCGCAGAGCCCGAAAGTCCCCCTGCTGTGCCCGAAAACGCCATGTCACCGACGCAGACTAGGCCCCAACCGGAAGCCGCCGCCGCGACCCCTGTGACGCCATGCGCAACGACCCCGAGCGTGGCAAAACAGGAAGCAACACCAGCCTGGTCGCAGGGCCTAGAATCCCCGGGCGTCGCATCACCAACAGCGCCCCCTACCTCCGCGGAGCCTCCGGCCTGGCCGCAAGGCCAGGTAGCCCAGGGCGCCGCCGTCCTAACGGTGCCCTTCACCTTCCAGGTGCCCCAGGCCTGGCCGCAAGGCCTGGGCAACCCGGGCGCCACCACCACCGCGCCCGCGCCCGTAAAACCAAGGGTGCCGCGTCTGGGAGAGGACTTGTTTGCCCAGCACACGTGGCCGGACGGGCAGCCTTTCATCTGGCCCCAGGAATATTATGGACTGGAGCACCAGAGGAGGGTTGGGGCCATGTGTGCACCCCTGATTCCGGCTCCGAAGCCCGTGATAAGGATCTCGCCCCCGCTTGAAGAGACCCAATTTGAGTGGGACCCCACCGGAGAAGATCTAATGGGGTTCACTCAAGAAACCAGGGCAGCTGCAGCGGAGCGTGCTGAGTGCTGCCGCCAACAGCTCGAGGACTTCGAGAGGGAGCGGAGAGAGAGGCGGGTCCGGGAACAGCAAGCTCAAATAAGGAGCGCGGAGCAGAAGAGCCGGGCCAGGAGAGACCCCCGTGCAGCGCATAGTCCCCGCACCACCGGGACTGTGATAAAGTTTAACCTGCAGCATGGGTGGGGCTTCATCCGAGACCACCACACCCTAGGCGACGTCTTTGTAACCAGGAGAGACGTTGAGTCCCACCTACCGGAGGGACACAGAGGTCGTGACCTTTACATCGGGGACGAGGTCACCTTCACCCGGCACAAGTGTGCCAAAGGTCCCTACGCCCTCCATGTGCATCGCCTGACGGAGGAAGAGCTGCGGTGTGAGGAGGAAGAGCAAGAGGACCCGGACGGGTCTGAAGCCAAAGGTAACCATAAAGCAAGAGCAGGAGGACGCCGTCGCTAAGGACAGCGAAGCAGAAGCTGTATATAGTTGCCCGTCGGGGCACCGTAAACTGAAACCGTGAACTGAAACTGAACTGAAACTGTTGCTGCTAATATAGTCCCCGTTGGGACCAGCAAGTGTGAACTGTTACCCGTTTAACCCCTAAATCCCACTGACCGAGGACTGAGAGCGGTCATTCCTCCCCAATACCTGGTCGAGGACTGAGAGCGGCCATAATCCCTGTATATAGTTGCGCGTCCTAAAGCGCCCCCTACCGGTTTTATAGGAAAACCAGTTTTCCAGAGAGACTGTCGCACTTTACCCGGTCACATGTTGCACAGTGACCGGAGGAGGAGCCAGAGGCGACGAGAATGTTTTATATATATATAATGTTTTATATGTTTTAAATGTTATGCAAAAATTTGTATGTTTTTGGTGTTATGTCTTACAGCCCGAGGACGTGCTGTGATTTACCAGGGGGGAATGTAGCACCCTGAGGATTCGGCTGCTACAGGGGTATTGCACCTCAACCCAGAGGTGTGATATTCCACTCCCGAGTAAGGAAGGAGTGTGGAACTGAGCTCGGTAGGCTGCATGCACTACACACATCCCATTTCCGAGGAGCAGACCGACGGTACTCCCACTTAGAAATGTGCAGGTACGACCGAGTCTGTTCCTGGCTGGAGTGGGAGGGGGGTGGTACATCCCAAGTAGTGTAGGGGCAGATAGGGGGAGCAGCCTGGGTAAAGATAGGAGCTCATTGGGTGCTGGTCACCTGAGCTCACACATAGAGGGATATATAAGGTGGGCACCAACTAAGAACAGGGTCAGTTGCAGAGAGAAAGTCAGCGAGCAGAGGAGAAGAGAGACCCAGAGTGAGAGAGGAGAAAGAGAGACCCAGAGGGGGAAACAGAAGAAGAGGACTCTAAGACCCCAAATCCAATCCACGGGTGAAGAGTCGGCATCAGGGTACCGGAACCCAAGCTGGTGGGGGCAAAAACACACCCCAGCCAGAGACCGGAGGCCGTGGGCAGCGTCTGCCACGGCCACCCACCACATCCACCACGAAGGCATACCACGTGGAGGGTCAGGGAACCCAAGGCCAAGGGTCTCCCAACAGAAGGCCCGAGGGAGCTGGACCTGGGTGGATCAATAGTGGGGACGGCCAGAGAAAGGACAGAAGGAGAGCTCAGGGTCACGCTCCGGACTTATTTGGGGGTTGGCTGGATCCAGAACCTGGTGGACGCAGCACGGCTCGGGAGGTCACTCGAAGCTGGAGTGACCGGAACATCAGCAGTGAGTAAACATCCTAAACTGCATAACCCGACTCTGTCTCTGATTGCCATCTACACTGCATCACCACAACCCCCATCCTCTGCACCTGATCCCCCTGAGGCTATACCCCACCCGTTGGGGGTTATATCACCAAAGCTGCACCTACACCATCAGCCTCAGCGGACCCTGCTGCAGCGGCGGCCGTAGTGACCGCAATACAACGGGTGGCGTAGTCGACATTAAGAACTTAATAACATCTGTAGGACTGCCACATACAACTGAGTTTGACACCCTGGGCACGGACCGGGTCACAGCCACTCGGAAGACTACAACTCCCATCTGATCCGGCTCCGGATATTCCCACTAAAGAATATGGCCCAGGGGGCGCGTCACACCCACCTGCTGGCGCATGTTAGATGCTGCAGTCAGAGATTGACAGTGGCATTTAACAGATTAATAGCCGTAGACAAAGCTTCGGTCCACGCTCAGCGGTTAGATGCCGATAATGTTAGAGGCAGATAATGACTTAATAATTCAGCATCATCAGCAGGGAAAGATGCAGGCTCGGCTTGCGAGCCCTCATCGAAATCAGAGACATAACATATGACGTAACTGTCCGTCATATGTCGTGAAGGGGCTAAGAAAGCATTCTTTGTGTGAAACAGCTGTACGCTACTGACCTACTGAATTGATGCCGCTCTTTTTGTATACCTCTCACTATGCAAAGAAAATAAACAGCTGTATTTATCATACTATGTGGCGAGTGCCAATCTATTTTTTTATGTATTTCACATTTTGACTCATCAGTCCAGAGCACCTGCTGCCAATGTTCTGTACCACAGTTGCAATGTTTCCTGAATAGTTGGGTTGCTTGACCATGTTTCCATGTCAAAAGATATGGCTTATTGGCTGCAATTCTTTCATGAAGACCACCTACTATTCATACTTCTCTGAACAGTTGATGGAGGTAAGGGTGCTTTCACACTACATTTTGACACCCATTCGTTGATCCCGTTGGAGCTTATGTCTGAAACCCCCGCAAAACGGGATTTGGATTTATGTGCCGATGGGGCCATAGACTATAATGATTGCGACAGATTAAACGTGTGCTCTGTCATACATAATTTTCAACTGTGTACGCCTACTGGAGGCGGACACTCAGATGTAGTAGACTGCGTCTGAGTGTCCGTCTCCACTAGGCATACGTGCCCAAAAATCATGCACGACAGACCACACATTGTTAGGCAATCCCTGCATGTGTCACAACAACTGTCTAACCGCCATGAATCATGCAGCCGTGGCAGCTCAAACATAGATGCCGAGCAAGCCGAAACTACTCAGCGAGTCCCTGAGCGTGCCCGTTTAAGGGGTTAAATGAGCATGCTCGCTCAACACTAATAACCAATCAATATATATATATACAGTATAGACCAAAAGTTTGGACACACCTTTTCATTTAAAGATTTTTCTGTATTTTCATGACTTTGAAAATTGTACATTCACACTGAAGGCATCAAAACTATGAATTAACACATGTGGAATTATATACTTAACAAAAAAAGTGTGAAACAACTGAAAATATGTCTTATATTCTAGGTTCTTCAAAGTAGCCACTTTTTGCTTTGATGACTGCTTTGCACACTCTTGGCATTCTCTTGATGAGCTTCAAGAGGTAGTAACCGGAAATGGTCTTCCAACAATCTTGAAGGAGTTCCCAGAGATGCTTAGCACTTGTTGGCCCTTTTGCCTTAACTCTGCGGTCCAGCTCACCCCAAACCATCTCGATTGGGTTCAGGTCTGGTGACTGTGGAGGCCAGGTCATCTGGCGTAGCACCCCATCACTCTCCTTCTTGGTCAAATAGCCCTCACACAGCCTGGAGGTGTGTTTGGGGTCATTGTCCTGTTGAAAAATAAATGATGGTCCAACTAAACGCAAACCGGATGGAATAGCATGCCGCTGCAAGATGCTGTGGTAGCCATGCTGGTTCAGTATGCCTTCAATTTTGAATAAATCCCCAAAAGTGTCACCAGCAAAGCACCCCCACACCATCACACCTCCTCCTCCATGCTTCACGGTGGGAACCAGGCATGTAGAGTCCATCCGTTCACCTTTTCTGCGTCGCACAAAGACACGGTGGTTGGAACCAAAGATCTCAAATTTGGACTCATCAGACCAAAGCACAGATTTCCACTGGTCTAATGTCCATTCCTTGTGTTCTTTGGCCCAAACAAGTCTCTTCTGCTTGTTGCCTGTCCTTAGCAGTGGTTTCCTAGCAGCTATTTTACCATGAAGGCCTGCTGCACAAAGTCTCCTCTTAACAGTTGTTGTAGAGATGTGTCTGCTGCTAGAACTCTGTGTGGCATTGACCTGGTCTCTAATCTGAGCTGCTGTTAACCTGCGATTTCTGAGGCTGGTGACTCGGATAAGCTTATCCTCAGAAGCAGAGATGACACTTGATCTTCCTTTCCTGGGGCGGTCCTCATGTGAGCCAGTTTATTTGTAGCGCTTGATGTTTTTTGCAACCGCACTTGGGGACACATTCACAGTTTGCCCAATTTTTCGGACTGACTGACCTTCATTTCTTAAAGTAATGATGGCCACTCGTTTTTCTTTACTTAGCTGCTTTTTTCTTGCCATATTACAAATTATAACAGTCTATTCAGTAGGACTATCAGCTGTGTATCCACCTGACATCTGCGCAATACAACTGATGGTCCCAACCCCATTTATAAGGCTAGAAATCCCACTTATTAAACCTGACAGGGCACACCTGTGAAGGGAACACCATTTCTGGTGACTACCTCTTAAAGCTCATCAAGAGAATGCCAAGAGTGTGCAAAGCAGTCATCAAAGCAAAAAGGTGGCTACTTTGAAGAACCTAGAATATAAGACATATTTTCAGTTGTTTCACACTTTTTTGTTAAGTATATAATTCCCCATGTGTTAATTCATAGTTTTGATGCCTTCAGTGTGAATGTACAATTTTCAAAGTCATGAAAATACAGAAAAATCTTTAAATGAGGTGTGTCCAAACTTTTGGTCTATACTGTATATAAGAGATCTATCCTCTAGTTCACACATATGAAATATTTCGCTATCCAAAATTAGCAGGTGCGCAAGAGCAAAAAAACATGCAATTAGAAACAAACAAAAAAAAGTAGCCAATAAATATATAAGAGAGATCTATCCTCTAGTTCATACATATATCTCATAGAAGAACAAAGCGATCAGAAAGACCCAAACGAATATTTATCAGTATAAAGTACGCCCCCTGAAGAAGGCAGCGCCGAAACGCGCGTTGGGGTGGACGCGCGGTCCGTCTGTGAGCTCCCACACCATACTGTCCAGAGTCCAGGTATGAACCATTCAATTTTCCTCATGTCTACCCCTTGTGGCTAGCTGGATATTTAATTCTATGGTGATTATCTAATGCACTGGCAATGATAGATTAGTACTAACTTCCTGGACACCTACAATACATATATTCTGATTGGGACTGTATTATGGTAATGTGGGTTACGCAATATCAGTACACATTACCTTAGAGCTATTGTGGTTCTCACAGAATGGACCTCGTCGGTCCTACACCATGATGGATTTTTTATAGTGTATGTATCTGCACCACTTCTGTCAAATATGCATTTTTTGCATTTTTAATTCTATCTTATGTAATAAAAGTTAATTTTTATACTGATAAATATTCGTTTGGGTCTTTCTGATCGCTTTGTTCTTCTATGAGTTCCCTGTGTCTGGCGATTTACCCTCATTAGTATCCTCAGGTGTGAGTCATTTTGTCTCATTTAATACATAATATGCACCAGTTGAGAAATATAGATATAGTTCATACATATGAAATATTTTGCTGTCAAAATTTAGCAGTTGTGCAAAAGCAATAAACATGTAAATGTAAAAGAAATGTAAAGTGACAAATCAATATATGTAAGAGAGATCTATCCTCTAGTTCATACATATGAAATATTTTGCTATTTAAATTTTATACAAAGCGTGTAGCATACAATAATGTGCATAGAATGACAAATTATATAGAAAGATCACTCCTATAATTCATACCTTTGGGATATTTGCTATCTAAATTTAATATCTAGAACGCTTCTCGCAGCATAAGGTGTTTTTGCCAACTACCTCCTTTGGGGGGATATGGCACTCTTTCTATACCGAAGAATTTAAAGTGCGTTGAATCACCATTATGCATATTAACAAAATGTTTGACAGCACCAGAGTACGATCCATTTTTTTTAGACATATTATTTAAGTGTTCAGAAATTCGCAGTTTTAACTTTCTAGCGGTACATCCTAACTATTGTACTTTACATAAATCACAGAAAATAGAATATACTACATGGTGGGTATCACAGTTAATGAATTCTTGAATATAATTAGAGATGAGCGTTGTTCTACTCGAACTGTTCGCCAATCTCAAATTCGAGCTGTTTTGGGCGGTGTTCGAGCCGTTCGAAAAATTCGGCTGTTCGAGGTTATGTTCGATAACTGTTCGTGCACCAAAATCATAACTGGATTTTTTCTCAGTAATGATGAAAATTAATGTTAATACGCAGTTTGAGTGTACAGCGGGGTGGGGGGAGGGGCAGGGGATGGATCTCTGCAGGAACAATGAAGATCTCCATTTTTTTTTCTCTTTCCCGCATTTGCAGTGGGGAGGTGCAATCTGTCAGCCTATCAGCAGCGCACACACGGAGCGAAGTGCTTTTTTTCACACAAGCAAGGGCATGTGTCATTGGCAGTGTATGTCACATGTCCTTGCCCTATAAGACCAAGCCATTTTCCCCGTCGCCACCATTTTCTCACTGCTGCAGCTGCGTGTTAGACGGCACCGCTGTTGCTGTGTGCGCTATACCTTGTTAATTTCAAGCCAATTTTCGCGCAAATCTACAGATAGCTTGGGAGTAGGGAATAGTTGTGATTGCAGTCCCTTTAAGGACTAGGTTACAGCATTTCCTACGACTTTTATCAGGCAGGTCTGTGCTCTTAAATAGATAGATTGTGGGAGTAAAGACTAATTGTAATTGGAGTCCGTTTCAGGACTAGGTTACATCAGTTCCTATCAGTTTTTGCCAGGCAGGTCTGTGCCAGTGCTGTGCAAGTTTTTTTCACAGCATTTGGCTGAATCTAGCAAAGCTAATCCTTTTTGGCCTATTGCAGAGTGTGTTAGTCAGTGGAGTAGCCTATCTGTGTTGCAAGATATACCACCTGTGTATAGAATACCAATTTTTTTACTGCACCTAGTGAAGTAAAATCTTTTGGGCATAGCATCATTCTATTAGTCCATCTATACTGACCTCCATCAGGTTGCAAATTGAATATAATTTTTTTCTGCATCTAGCTCTGAAAAAATATTGGGCTTCTAGCTGTGTGTGGGACTTGTTCTATTAATCCATCTATACAGACCTCCATCAGGTTGCAAACTGAATATATTTTTTTCTGCATCTACCTCTGAAAAAATATTGGGCTTCTAGCTGTGTGTGGGACTTGTTCTATTAATCCATCTATACAGACCTCCATCAGGTTGCAAACTGAATATATTTTTTTCTGCATCTACCTCTGAAAAAATATTGGGCTTCTAGCTGTGTGTGGGACTTGTTGTATTAGTCCATCTATACTGACCTCCATCAGGTTGCAAACTGAATATATTTTTTTCTGCATCTACCTCTGAAAAAATATTGGGCTTCTAGCTGTGTGTGGGACTTGTTCTATTAATCCATCTATACAGACCTCCATCAGGTTGCAAACTGAATATATTTTTTTCTGCATCTACCTCTGAAAAAATATTGGGCTTCTAGCTGTGTGTGGGACTTGTTCTATTAATCCATCTATACAGACCTCCATCAGGTTGCAAACTGAATATATTTTTTTCTGCATCTACCTCTGAAAAAATATTGGGCTTCTAGCTGTGTGTGGGACTTGTTGTATTAGTCCATCTATACTGACCTCCATCAGGTTGCAAACTGAATATATTTTTTTCTGCATCTACCTCTGAAAAAATATTGGGCTTCTAGCTGTGTGTGGGACTTGTTCTATTAATCCATCTATACAGACCTCCATCAGGTTGCAAACTGAATATATTTTTTTCTGCATCTACCTCTGAAAAAATATTGGGCTTCTAGCTGTGTGTGGGACTTGTTCTATTAATCCATCTATACAGACCTCCATCAGGTTGCAAACTGAATATATTTTTTTCTGCATCTACCTCTGAAAAAATATTGGGCTTCTAGCTGTGTGTGGGACTTGTTGTATTAGTCCATCTATACTGACCTCCATCAGGTTGCAAACTGAATATATTTTTTTCTGCATCTACCTCTGAAAAAATATTGGGCTTCTAGCTGTGTGTGGGACTTGTTCTATTAATCCATCTATACAGACCTCCATCAGGTTGCAAACTGAATATATTTTTTTCTGCATCTACCTCTGAAAAAATATTGGGCTTCTAGCTGTGTGTGCAACTTGTTCTATTAATCCATCTATACAGACCTCCATCAGGTTGCAAACTGAATATACTTTTTTCTGCATCTACCTCTGAAAAAATATTGGGCTTCTAGCTGTGTGTGGGACTTGTTCTATTAATCCATCTATACAGACCTCCATCAGGTTGCAAACTGAATATAATTTTTTTCTGCATCTACCTCTGAAAAAATATTTGGGCTTCTAGCTGTGTGTGGGACTTGTTCTATTAGTCCATCTATACTGACCTCCATAAGGTTGCAAACTGAATATAATTTTTTTCTGCATCTACCTCTGAAAAAATATTTGGCCTTCTAGCTGTGTGTGGGACTTGTTCTATTAGTCCATCTATACTGACCTCCATCAGGTTGCAAATTGAATATAATATTTTTCTGCATCTAGCTCTGAAAAAATGTTTGGCCTTCTAGCAGTGTGTGGGACTTGTTCTATTAGTCCATCTATACTGACCTCCATCAGGTTGCAAACTGAATATAATTTTTTTCTGCATCTACCTCTGAAAAAATATTTGGGCTTCTAGCTGTGTGTGGGACTTGTTCTATTAGTCCATCTATACTGACCTCCATAAGGTTGCAAACTGAATATAATTTTTTTCTGCATCTACCTCTGAAAAAATATTTGGCCTTCTAGCTGTGTGTGGGACTTGTTCTATTAGTCCATCTACACTGACCTCCATCAGGTTGCAAATTGAATATAATATTTTTCTGCATCTAGCTCTGAAAAAATGTTTGGCCTTCTAGCAGTGTGTGGGACTTGTTCTATTAGTCCATCTATACTGACCTCCATCAGGTTGCAAACTGAATATATTTTTTTCTGCATCTACCTCTGAAAAAATATTGGGCTTCTAGCTGTGTGTGGGACTTGTTCTATTAATCCATCTATACAGACCTCCATCAGGTTGCAAACTGAATATATTTTTTTCTGCATCTACCTCTGAAAAAATATTTGGCCTTCTAGCTATGTGTGGGACTTGTTCTATTAGTCCATCTATACTGACCTCCATCAGGTTGCAAATTGAATATAATATTTTTCTGCATCTAGCTCTGAAAAAATGTTTGGCCTTCTAGCAGTGTGTGGGACTTGTTCTATTAGTCCATCTATACTGACCTCCATCAGGTTGCAAACTGAATATAATTTTTTTCTGCATCTACCTCTGAAAAAATATTTGGGCTTCTAGCTGTGTGTGGGACTTGTTCTATTAGTCCATCTATACTGACCTCCATAAGGTTGCAAACTGAATATAATTTTTTTCTGCATCTACCTCTGAAAAAATATTTGGCCTTCTAGCTGTGTGTAGGACTTGTTCTATTAGTCCATCTATACTGACCTCCATCAGGTTGCAAATTGAATATAATATTTTTCTGCATCTAGCTCTGAAAAAATGTTTGGCCTTCTAGGAGTGTGTGGGACTTGTTCTATTAGTCCATCTATACTGACCTCCATCAGGTTGCAAACTGAATATATTTTTTTCTGCATCTACCTCTGAAAAAATATTGGGCTTCTAGCTGTGTGTGGGACTTTTTCTATTAATCCATCTATACAGACCTCCATCAGGTTGCAAACTGAATATATTTTTTCTGCATCTACCTCTGAAAAAATATTGAGCTTCTAGCTGTGTGTGGGACTTGTTCTATTAATCCATCTATACAGACCTCCATCAGGTTGCAAACTGAATATAATTTTTTTCTGCATCTACCTCTGAAAAAATATTTGGGCTTCTAGCTGTGTGTGGGACTTGTTCTATTAGTCCATCTATACTGACCTCCATAAGGTTGCAAACTGAATATAATTTTTTTCTGCATCTAGCACTGAAAAAATATTTGGCCTTCTAGCAGTGTGTGGGACTTGTTCTATTAGTCATCTATACTGACCTCCATCAGGTTGCAAATTCAAAATAATTTTTTGTCTGCATCTACCTCTGAAAAAATATTTGGCCTTCTAGCAGTGTGTGGGACTTGTTCTATTAGTCCATCTATACTGACCTCCATCAGGTTGCAAACTGAATATAATTTTTTTCTGCATCTAACTCTGAAAAAATATTTGGCCTTCTAGCAGTGTGTGGGTCTCATTGTATTAGGCCATCTATACCAAGCTCCACCAGCTTTTCAATTAATAATAATTTTTCGCTGCATCTAGCCCTGAAAATAATTTTTCTTCCCAATAGTGGTAGCAAAAGAAATATGGGGCGCGCTCCTGGCTTACAAAAATATACGCTTCATAACAAAAAACACCAGCTTAGCGCACTGCATTAATAAGATGGCATCATCGTCTCTCCCAGTGCTAGGCCTACTACCCAGGCTAGCATTCCTGTGCCTAAAACACAATGTATGGGTCCGCGCTAGCCACTATGCTGAGGGGTCTAAAGCTGCTGCTAATGCTTTATAACAATTCAATTGGCAGATTTTCACAGAGCTCTTCCACAATGCCCACCCATCGGGACAACAGTTACCCACCTTCCCTATGGGATCTAGTGGCGAATAGTTGATGCCATTAATCAGAGCGTCAGTTGCCCCGTCGACGTGGCAAGCATACGGTAAGGCATGGGAAGAGTGGACACGACTAGTAGCAGGCAGACGGGTTGACCAATGTGAACAAGCCAGATCACAAGTCACCATAGAATTTCTCCACCAGCTAATGATGAGGAGCATATCAGGGGCGTCAGCGCAGCGGTGTCTGACCGGAGTAGCATTTCACTTCCAACTACTGAATTGGGGAGATGTGACAAAGATTCATCATCAGACAATCCATAAAAGGGTGGAAAAGGGGTCAGCCAAGTCAGGAGTGTAGACGTCCCGTCCCGTGTCACTAAAACTGATTTCTCACATCATATCCCTAACACCATTAACATGACACTCACAATTTGAAGCAACACTACTGTCTACTGCATTTGTGATCGCCTTCTTCGGGGCGCTATGCATAAGCGAATTAGTCCCTCAATCCAAAATTAGCACCAGTGGAGGCTTATTACACCAGGACGTAGTCATAGGCAATAATGCAATACGTCTACGCATACACAAATTGAAAATGGTTCCAGCGGGCAGGGGCACTTGGGTACTTCTACAACCCACAAACGGTACACTGAGTCGGGTAACAATAGTAAAACCATATCTAACCATCAGATCACAAAGTAATTTGTTCCTATCACACATTGATGGGACGCCATTATCAAGATACCAGTTCCAAGCTATATTTAATAAATGCATAACATCGGCAGGGAACCACCCCAAAGATTACGGGACACACTCATTCCACATAGGCGCGGCCACAGAAGCAGCAAGAGCAGGACTGTCAGAAACGGAAGTTCAGAGGATAGAGAGATGGTGATCCACGTGTTTGGCAAGATACATAAGACCGGACTTGTTATCCTAACGTGGTTTGTTTCTTTTACAGGTGACGCTAAGCCAACAGTGTGGGTGATAGGCCACTCGTATATATATTGGGCAGATTAAAGGGCGAAAGTCCGCCCAGGCGGGAGGAGATTAGAGTTTCATAACACATATTTCAACTGGAGAGGTATTAGAGGCCTGCTATGGCCACAGGTACTAATGGAGGTAATCAAGGTAGGGAGAGAGGCAAGATGTCTGGTCATCTTAGTTATACAGGCCGGGGGAAACAACCTAGGTCATCACAAGAGCGCATAACTAATGGCAATAATGAAACTAGACACTGAGCGCTTCAGAGAATTTTTCACAAAACTAGCTATAGTATGGTCAGAGATTGTGCCGATAGCGGTATGGCAAGGTGCGCGAGACATCACGGCCATCGAACGGACAAGGCGGGTAATAAATATTCGGATGGCAAAATTTAGAAGAGACAGAGGCGGTGTAGTGGTACGACACCGACAACTGGAAGGAGATAAAGCAGGCCTCATACGGCCCGACGGTGTTCACTTAATGGATATTGGACTGGACATATTCCTGTCAGGACTCCAGGACGGAGTGGAACAAGCGTTAAGAGTGATGGGTGGGGGTCAGAGTCCTGCATACGAGTACGCAGGATCCTCCGTGGCCTGGAAATAGAAAGGACATGTTGGAGAGTTACACTTGTTGGCCAAGTTGCCGGAGTGGAGACCCAGGGCATGCTGCAACAAGCTGAATTATTTTAGAAATAAAATGTCTTTCTAATGGAATGAGTATAAAGAGTTAATAAAGCTGTGACCGATCCTCACCCATCCAGTTGTAAGAGTTACATTATTGTATTGTCAAGGAAAGGGGGGCGGTAGGGGGGCTGAGCGTCTGGGCTTGGTTGGGGGTCCCCACAGTCTGCCTAGGCTAGATGCATTTAAAAATTCTTATTAGATACACAGGCGGTGCAGCTTGCTTCGCAGCTGGGCTACTACGCCCAAAGAATTGCCTAGGCTAGATGCAGTTAAAAATTCTACGCTGACTAGCAGACACTGAAGATTTGGAGCAGACCTCTGAGTAAACAGCTCTTCAGACTCAATCATCTGTGTTACCCCAAGCCATAGTGTATGTAGTTTCTTACAGTTAAAAGGGGGGGGGGGCGACCCAACCCACCTGGAATTGACGATGCCAACGTCACGTAAGACACAGCAAGGGGACTCCAAAAAGAGTTTCCATTTTTTCCCAAAATTGTGGCACAGGCACCACTTAACCCTAGAACGCATACCTGGGGCCTCGCAGTCCCGCCCTGTTAATTGTTTTCTATTTTCTGCAAGATTACTTTAGTTAGAATTTTGAAACTCTAGGTATTCTTCATGTATATAGTTGTTTGTCATTTGAGTTTGAGTTATTCAATGTTATTTGCACACGGGCCTAAAAGGCCCCAGGTATATGAAAGTGTAGATTTTTATGGTCATGCGTTCTAGGGTTAAGTGGCATCAATTGCCCCACAGTTGCTTAAAACGGTTGGTGAGGTGATATTACCAAATCCTCAAGCTTTTAGCCTCCCAAGGATAACACAGGATTAGAAAAGTCCTTGCGAATCCATGATTTGTTCATCTTTATGAACGTGAGTCTGTCTACATTCTCAGTGGACAGCCGCGTGCGCTTATCTGTCAGCACACCATCAGCAGCGCTGAACACACGTTCAGAGAGAACACTGGCTGCAGGGCATGACAAGATCTCCAAGGCGTGAGTGGCGAGCTCCGGCCATTTTTCCAGATTGGAATACCAAAATGAGCAAGGGTCCAGTGACACAGTCATGGCTTCGATGTTCACTTGGAGATACTCCTGCACCATCCTCTCTAGGCATTGACTATGTGTCAGACTTCTTGTCTCCTGTGGCCTTGCAAAGGATGGTCTAAAAAAGTGGTGAAACGATTTCACAAAATTGCTGTTACCAGCAGATACTGTGTTACTGTTACGGTTTGAGTGGTGAAGACTCGACAGTCCCGCGGTTGGCAAGTTAGAACTGTGAGATTCACTTCGTGCACCACTGGTGTTTTGTGGAAAAGCACATGTAAGATTCTGCAACAGCGTCTGCAGATACTCCTGCATGCGTCAATCCCTTTTTATGGCAGGAATTATTTCGGCAAATTTACTTTTGTACCGGGGATCTAAGAGTGTGGCAACCCAGTAGTCGAGATTACTTCGAATTCTGCAATCTGAGGGTCATGTTGCAGGTAGTGCAGCAAGAAGGCACTCATGTGTCTTGCGCATCCAGGAGGACCAAGTCCTTGTTGTGTTGGTAGCGAGGTAAGAATCATGCTTCTTTCCTCTGCCCTCCCCCCCCAACCTCGCACAACAGAAATGTGATCAAGGTCTCCCTCATCTGATGAGTCTTCCATGCCCATCGCCAGTTCATCCTCCACTTCTTCCTCGGCTCCTGCACCTTCCTCAACAGTTTGGCTGCTACCATGCGCCCTGTTTAATCCCTCTCCCCCACCCTCCCATGCCTGCCTCCTTGGTGCTGCCAACCGTCTGGACCTTGGAGATGTTATCCCTTCCGCATACGACTCCTCCTCTACTTCCTCCACCTCCTCTTGTCCGACCACCTGACTCTGAATTCTGTTTAATGTGTGCTCCAGCATGTAAATCACCGGAATAGTTATGCTGATAATGGCATCGTCGTCAGCACTAAACATCTTCGTCGCCATTTCAAAACTGTGCAGAAAGGTGTGTGGCGCCCCTGAGGGTGCAGTCACCACAGAGTTACTGCATCTCACCCAGAGGTGTGGTATCTCACCCTCAGGTAAGGAAGGCGTATGGCTCGGGACCCTAACACCTGCATCCAACACATACCCGCAGTGGGGTTAGGGCGAGATTTCTCCTAAGGGACAGCACAGTCCCAGGTCCCTAGCTGGTGGGAGGATCCTATGTAGTGGGTGCTTAGGGGAGCAGCTTAGGGGAGCACATGACAGGGAGAGTATAAATAGGAAGCCATCTTAGAAAGAGCAAGCCAGTCAGAGGAGGAAAAGTGACAGGAGCAGAGGCTCGGCATGAGCTCTGCTCCGGAGGCGGGCCTAGCCTGGGAGGCCCAGGACTGAAGGAGAGAAGAGAGGAGTGGGAGCAGGAAGGCTCCAGGAACCGAAGGGACCCTAGGGCTACGGGCCGTGCAGAAGGCCACCTGTACTCCCGCTGCTACCAGGAGGTAGAGGGGTCAGGCCAGATAAGGGGAACCGGTCCCTCAACTAGAGGAGAAACAGCAAGGCTCAACTAGAAACCGGAGGCTGCAGCATTTCATGTACTGCAGGCAAAAGTCCACACCAGTCTCACTAAGAAGGTAGCCACATAGGACCCAGGGGACGGAACACAAGTCGCCCGCCAAGGCCCGAGGATACCGGATAGAAGTGTCACTGGGTGTGAGGTGCAGGGAGAAGGCCAGAGAAAGGACACACAGAAGGGGGTCCTGCTAAGTACTCCGGAGCTATCACTGAGTACGCACAGCACGACGGGTGAGATAGCTCTGGTACCTGTAATCTGGACTGCAACAACTGTGAGTAAAGATCTTGGGACTGCATCACACGGACTCTGTGTTCATTACTGACTCCCTGCACTACAACCACCATCATCCACCCACACTGCCCTGAAGCTACACTCTTCCTGTGGTGAGTAATAATACCATTGCAGCAAAACCACCAGCTTCAGAGGACTGTTCCGCAGCGGCGGCCCCTTTGGCCGCACTCCACAGGTGGCGTAGTCGGACATTATAAAATCCATATATACAAATTACCGTTGGATTGACCGCCCTGGGTCACGGACCGGGTCACCGCCACAGTGACTACAACCCCCAGCGTCTACCGGCCCGGCTCCGGGTACCCCACGGCCCAGGGGGCGCGTCAACTTCATAGGTCCCTGATCTGAGACCACTCCTGCTGTGTGATTTGCCCCACCTCTGGATCTCGTTGGCCCAGGCTATACGTCAGAAACTATTGCACCAGGGCTTGTCGGTGCTGCCACAGTCGCTGCAACATGTGCAGAGTTGAATTCCACCGTGTCGGCACATCGCATTTCAGCCGGTGAACTGGCAGGCCCAACGACTTCTGTAGAGATGTAAGTCGTTGAGCTGCGGGATGCGAACGGCGGAAGTGAGCACACAGCGACCGTGCCCTCTGCAGAAGGCCATCTAGTCCGGGATAGGGGGCTAAAAATTTATGGACAACCAGGTTCAACACGTGAGCCATACAAGGCACGTGTGTAACATTGCCCCGGCGAAGGGCCGCACCCAGGTTTGCAGCATTGTCGCACACGGCCTTCCCTGGTTACAGGTCCAGTGGAGACAACCATTCATGAAACTGGGTCTCCAGAGCTGACCACAAGTCCTCAGCTGTGTGACTCACATTTCCCAGACATTTCAAAGTAAACACTGATGCCGTTGAGCCCTGCTGCCAGCATAGTAAGGAGGTGCGCAGTTAGAAAGCAGGTGGCATTACCAGACAGGCTTTGGGTGCAGGTGGAGGACCGAGAGGAGGTTGAGGAGGCAGAAGCAGTGGAGGAACTTCTAGATAAAGAGGATTGACGTACAACTCGCGGGGACGGCAAGACTTGGACAGCAGCCCCTTGTCCTGCTGTCACCATAGTTACCCAGTGCCCTGTCAGTGACATGTAACGCCCCTGTCCATGCCTACTCGTCCAAGTGTCTGTGGTGAAATGCACCCTGTCACACACAGAGTTTCTCAAAGAAGCGGTGATGTTGTGTGCGACATGCTGGTGGAGCGCAGGCACACCTTTCTTTGAGAAGTAGTGCCGACTGGGCATCTGGTACTGGGGCACTGCGACGGACATAAGGTCTCAAAAATCCACTGTGTCCTCCAGGCGGAAAGGCAGCATTTCTGTAGCCAACAGCTTGCAGATGGTGAAATTCAACCTCTTAGCTTTCTCATGGCTAGGAGGAAATGGTCTTTTACTTGTCCACATCTGAGGGACCGAGGGCTGGCTGTTGTGCTTTGACGGGGTTGAGTAGGGTGTCCCTGGCAAACTGCCGGTCTGTGAGGAAGATGCAGGCGGACATGTTAGGTTGCCTTGATCCAAAGGTGGTGCTCTCGATGTCAGAGAGCTCTCAACACCAGCAGGTGTTTCCACTTCCCAATGAACTGACGACCTGCCAATCACACTGGCTGTTGCAGGTAAAGAGGTGGCAGGTCTGCGTCCAAAAACATTTGTGACTGCTGTCCCCCCAGTCACAGAGGATGAAGAGGCCGCGGATGCACAAGATGGGGCAGACGGTGGTTGGCCCAGCCTGCTAGGCCGCATTGTAGCACAGTGAGCTTCCCACTGCAACTTATGCTTCATATCCATGTGACGGTACATGCATGAAGTACTCAAACTATGGATTTTTTGGCCTCTACTTAGCTTTTGGTGACAAATATTACAGATAACACGAGTTGGGTCATCCTTATCGATCTGAATAAATGCCCAGGCTATGCAAGGCTTAGAGCCCATGCGACCTGAAGAGCCACTACGACTTGTGGTCAGAGGCAGAGTTGTGGTTGAGGATGCAGTTGTTGACGTGCTTCCAGTACTCCGTCTCTGTCCAGGAAGGCGCAACCTAACCTCGTCGTCAATAGCATCTGTGACGCCCCGCTGCGCTTGGTATCACAGATCCTAGAAGAGTGTATTGATGGAATCCTCCACAAGAGGCCCCCATAAACATTCACACATCTCCACCTTCCACCTCAGACCAGCAGAGGGAGCCCGTTAGGGATATAAATAGGGAAGGTGGAGCTAGGCAGTTCAGTTCCTCTGAAGAGTTCCTGCAGTAGAGAAGCCTAAGAGAGGTCAGTCTTCAGTGGAGCTCAGTCTAGTCTAGAGAACTCAGTTAATAGTTCAGCAGTGGAGCACGAGGCTCCTGCTAGCTAGATTCAGGGAGCCCAGATAGAGCTTAAGGTGTGCCGGCGTCATAAGATCGGTGAAGCGCGGCAAGCTGCCATTAGTGTGTATAGCCTATTGAGGGCCCGAGTAGGCCGAAGGCGAGTGGCGAGTTAGTACATAAGGGGCAGAGGAGCTTAACCAGCTCACCCCGAAGCATTTACCGGACACCGGATCCGAGCTTACCGGGATCTCTATGACCCAGTAAGGAATAACCGGAATCCCTGGAGAACTACAAGTCCCAGGATCGCTAAGGTGCTGATACGTAACAGAGCTAGGAGACGCTTAGGCCCCGCATACTGGGAGCGTGAACTTCAAGAGAAGGCCCTACCACAAGGTCGGCCAGCGCAGGACAGAGACAAAGTTAGGCCTAGCTCCAGGCAGGTCAGAAACTTACTGCGCAGAGGCAAGAAACAGGAGGCCCTACACCCGCTCATTGGGGAGGATCCTGATATGCACCCTTCACCCTACAGTGCTCCAGGATGTGCCTGAATTTCCTCCAGTAAAAGGTACTGAAGTGACTACCGTGTCCGTTTCCGTTCTTGCTCTGACCCAGCTGGGTCTCGCCTGTCCTGCATTCCCCCTGCATACGCTGCCCTGAGACCTAGCTCCACCTGTGGGGAGCTATACCATCGAGCTGCCTTATCACGGGCCTCAGTGGACTGCTGCAGCGCTGGTGCTTCTCACCAGATACCACAGGTGGTGTCACAAACTCTTATAAAATTAACAATTATCCACCCTTTTAAAGAGTGACCCCAGGGTACGGGCCAGGGAGCCGACCACCGCGACATCCCAAAGGCCAGGCAAAGGCCCGGGTGACCTCATCGACTGGCTGACTGTGGGTTGACAGTAAGTGGGATCTCCAACCTTGTCATCATCACCCTGTGTGTTATCACACCCGTCGTCCTCAAAGCCAACCTCTTCCTGCCCTGACCGAAAAGTCAAGTTGTCGCTCCAATCAGGTATTTGAGTCTCATCATCGTCTTCATCATTGTCTCCACCAACAGGAGTTACAGTTTGGGAACGAGGGTCTACATTATGCTCAGAACCTTCTTCATCTGGTCCTGGATCCGACTTATAAAGATTCTGGGCATCAGTGCAGATCATTTCCTCGTCTGGATTAACAGAAGCTCTGGAGCAGACCTCCGTTTCCCAGGCTATAGTATGAGTAAACAGCTGTGCAGACTCAACCATCTGTGTTACCCCATACTCAGACGGGCAGCTGGAGACTTGGGAGCTGTGAGGAAGCAAGTGCGATTGGGGTGACACCTCTGAGGACTGGAGTATTTGTGATGTTGAAGTTGAGGTGGAGGAGAGCCCACTTGAAGGAGCACTTGATATCCGCTGAAGCACCTGCTGTTTTTGTGCCTCATCTGGAATTTGTAGCGGTGGGCGTGTCCGTAACAAAGGGATCGTATCACATTGTCCACGAAAAGAAGTCGACATGTTAGTTTGGCTGGAAGATGGTCTTTCTTCTGCAGATGTTACCCCCCCCCCACCGCGGGGGGCTCGACCCACCAGCGGACAGGCACCAGTATTAGGAGAGGGGGGCTGGCCGTCAGGGTCCACCGCGGCTCTGGCACAAACCCGGCGACATGGAGGTGGCACGGGCAGGAACGGACTGGCCGTGTCGGCTTCTCACTTTTTGGATTTTAGAAGGGCATGACATGCCTATATCTGTGTCTCCCCCTCCTTTTACTCCTCCACCTCTTTTATTTTCGCATGACTATATGTACTTGTCACTTTTCCATGTGTTAGTTATGTCTTCTGAGCAGTTTGTCAGCTTTTGGACACCTTTGAAGGTGTTTTCTATGTGTTTCTATGTGTTTTTGTTTGCCTGCCATTGGTTTTAACGGTGTTCGAAGGTGTTCGATGAACAGTTCGACGAACAGTTCGGCGAACACACGGGTGTTCGACGAACCGAACCGAACTCGAACACTACGGGGGTGGCTCAACAGTAAATATAATGAACATCTCCTTGAGAAGAGTGAAAGCTTTTTGTTTTGTCCACAGCAAAGGCACACATGTTACATAGGTTTCCATTACACTTAAAAAACTTTGGAACAGGCTTGGAGAAAGCATGTTGCCCAAGGTCCAGCTGGACCTTGGGCAACATGCTTTCTCCAAACCTGTTCCAAAGTCTGACCAAAAAAAACTGTTGGTTAAAACCCAAAGGTTTTTTCAAGTGTGACTTCTCTGCCACTGTGACCTTCTCTGTGGGCATTTGCTTTTTCCCATCTATGACACGGCTGTGTTTTGATTGGCCAGCATGATACAGGAGAAAAGTTCTGTGATATATGCCCAGTTGGTTGAAGGGAAAATTTGCATCTTATTACAAAACGTTAAAGTGGGAGTACACAAAGAAAAGAAAAACTGTTCCAGAGTCAGTAGAGCAGCAGCAATGGACGGAGATATTTAATTTAAATTTAAAACATCTAGTAAAAGGTCCTTTATTTTAACAGATGGGTTAGGGACATGATTTAGTGGCATTGCTAATACACAAGTATTACAGATTCTCTTAAAATGTCTTCTGGTGGAGGAGCTTGTGACCAGATCTGTGCCCATCCTCCTCCTCCGATAGAAAAACATCTCACATGGGAAAACTGTTATTAATTGGAGGATGATCGATAGATCTTGTCACATGCTCCTCCATCAGCAGCCAGTTTGAGGATAGCAGAGCTGTAAGTCTGTGAGGAAGGCTGCACTATTAATTAGAACTTGTAATACTTATATAATAGTACGTGCCACAATAAAGTTGTAACACTGGCGTCGCTGCATGCTTCTTCCTTCTACCCCCGGCAGGGATGCTGACATGCTCACCACCACTAGCAAGTAAACGCTAATCAAACAGCTGTTGGCTGCAATTAATAGCCAGTGAACATTTTTGGCTAATGGCCTCTTCCCTGGCTAGTAATATCAGCCCCCAGTGGTTGGCTTTCCCTCTGCTGGTTATGAAAATGATGCGGGAGCCTATGCCATTTTTTTATTTAATTCTTTATTTTACACTGGACGTACTAAGCAATGGCTGAATACAGCTCCAATCATTGTCTCCTGCTCGCACTGATCTCAGCGCAAGGAGGAGACAATGATGAGAGTTGCCTACAGCAGCCAGAGCCTGGGATCAGAGCGAACTGTACTGCTTTTCCCAGGTGCGGATACGTGTCACATGGACATATGGAGGGAACACGAATGTGTCACATGGACATACGGATGTCACACCTATGCCACAGGGATGTCACATACGGACATACAGGTGGCATATGGACATGGACCACAGATCTCACCAGTACTGTTTTTTCCTGTACAGGAATCACCGGGACGTGTGAAGGAGGCCTTACTCTTGTGTGGTGGTTTATCTGGGTAACATCCTGGTCGTCTCTGCAGATCTGCCTTCTCATAGGAGGAACGTTCACCAGGTCTTGCAAAGACTAAGAAAGAATCGCCTGTATGCTAAGTTTGAGAAATACCTCTTTCAACAGTCCTCTCTGCCTTTAATAGGATATATCATCTCGGACACGGGTTTGAAGATGGATTCTGAGAAGGTTTCTTCAATTCTCAAATGGCTGCGTACTGCTGGCATTAAGGCAATTCAGCATTTTTTAGGATTTGCCAACTATTACCGCCAGTATATTCCTCACTTATATTCTCGGGCTGCCTTCATTTCAGCTATGATCCGCAAGGGCGCTAATCCAAAGGTTGGGACTCCGGAGGTTGAGAACGCATTTCTCTCCCTAAAACAGGACTTTTCATCTGCTCCTGTACTACATAGGTCTGAGGTCAACAAACAATTCTGCTATTCTCACACAGAAGTCTTCCTTCGGTCAAACGGTCACCTGCGGTTTCTTCTCCAAGGCACTCTCTACCTGTTCATGTAGCTACTCGATTGCCAATCTTGAGTTATTGGTGATTAAGATGGATTTAGAGGAGTGTCATTACCTACTCAAAGGGGCAGTTCACCTGGTCGTCATATACACCGACAATAAGAACTTGTCTTATGTGCAGTCCGCACAAAGGTGGTCACTGTTCTTTGCTCGCTTTGACTTCGTCCTACATTTTTGGCTGGTTGACAAGCACATCAAGGTGGATGCGCTTGCTAGGTCCTTTCTACCCACCAACCATGAAGAAGAGCCTCAACCTATCATCGAGTCTTCTATATGGTTACTGTGGCTCAGGTAAACTTGTCTCAGATTCCTCCAAGTAGGACTTTAGTGTCGGAATCAGATAGGAAGCAAGTTCTGCTGTGGGGGCCCTCTTCAAAGCTTGCGGCTCATGCCGGGCAGAGAAAGATTCTCAACTTATCTCTCGTCATTATTGGTGGCCAACCATGTGTAAAGGTATTGTGGAACTCGTTTCAGCCTGTCCTTCCTGTGCTTGTAACAAGACTCCTAAGCATCTCCAGTCAGGGCAAATTTTACCACTTCCTGTGCCTTCAGCTCCCTGGCAGTATATCGCCATGGATTTTATTACGGATCTCCCTGTGTCCTCTGGATGCTCAATTATCTGTGTGGTGGTGGACCACTTCTTGAAGATGGCTCACTTTACCCTATTGCCTGGTCTTCCTTCTGCTCCCATGCTCGCTGCAAAGTTTATTCAGCACATCTTCCGCCTTCACAGGTTTCCTATTCACATTGTATTGGATAGGGAGGGGCGTCTCAATCACATCAAAATTCTGGATAGCCACTTGTAAACTTTTGAAAGTGGCATTGTACTTCTCTTCTGCATAGCATCCTCAATCCAATGGTCAAGTAAAGAGGGTCAACCAAATTCTGTCTAATTTTCTGCGATATTTCACGAATGTGCACTACAACGACAGGGTCAAGCTTTTGCCTTGGGCAGAGTTCTCCTATAATAATCATGTATGCAAGGACTCTGCGAAGTCACCGTTCTTTATTGTCTATGTTCTAGAACCTGGTATTCCTCTCCCTGTGTCTGTCGCTTCTGGTGTCCCTACAGTCGATGCTCTCACTAGAGATTTCTCCAAGATCTGTGAGGACACCAAAGCCAGATGCTTGAATCCACCATGTTTTCATCCAGGGGATAAGGTGTGGCTCTCCTAGAGATATATCCATCTCAAGATTCCATCTTACAAAGTTGGGTACTCGCTTTATCGGTCCCTTCGAGGTGATCAAGCAAATCAATGCCCTGTCCTACAAGTTAAAGCTTCCAGCTTCGTTACGCATGTGTAACTCCTTCCATGTATCTCCCTTTAAGCCTGAGCCACGTCTTCAAGGATTCTGGTTCCACACCTGCGCCAGTCTGCTCTGAGAATCTCTTTGAGGTGAAGAGCATCTTGGCCATGAAGAGGGTGAGAATAAAACTTTATTCCTGAGGGACTGAAAGGGATTTGGTCCCGAAAAGATATTGTGGGAGCCAAGGGAGAATATTCTTTCTCTACTTCTTCTGCAAAGATTCCTTTGAAAAAGAGGGTGCTTAAGGAGCAGGGTACTGTAACATACATAGTTTTTAAGGTTGAAGGAAGACTATGTTCATCTAGTTCAACCCATAGCCTAACATGTTGATCCAGAGGAAGGCAAAAAAAAACCATGTGGCAAACACTAAGCTCCACATTGGGGAAAAAAATTCCTTCCCGACTCCATACGACTATCAGACTAGTTCCCTGGATCAACGCCCTATCAAGGAATCTAGTATACAGTACAGACCAAAAGTTTGGACACACCTTCTCATTTAAAGATTTTTCTGCATTTTCATGACTTTGAAAATTGTACATTCACACTGAAGGCATCAAAACTATGAATTAACACATGTGGAATTATATACTTAACAAAAAAGTGTGAAACAACTGAAAATATGTCTTCTATTCTAGGTTCTTCAAAGTAGCCACCTTTTGCTTTAATGACTGCTTTGCACACTCTTGGCATTCTCTTGATGAGCTTCAAGAGGTAGTCACCGGAAATGGTCTTCCAACAATCTTGAAGGAGTTCCCAGAGATGCTTAGCACTTGTTGGCCCTTTTGCCTTCACTCTGCGGTCCAGCTCACCCCAAACCATCTCGATTGGGTTCAGGTCTGGTGACTGTGGAGGCCAGGTCATTTGGCGTAGCACCCCATCACTCTCCTTCTTGGTCAAATAGCCCTTACACAGCCTGGAGGTGTGTTTGGGGTCATTGTCCCGTTGAAAAATAAATGATGGTCCAACTAAACGCAAACCGGATGGAATAGCATGCCACTGCAAGATGCTGTGGTAGCCATGATGGTTCAGTATGCCTTCAAATTTGAATAAATCCCCAACAGTGTCACCAGGAAAGCACCCCCACACCATCACACCTCCTCCTCCATGCTTCACGGTGGGAACTAGGCATGTAGAGTCCATCCGTTCACCTTTTCTGCGTCGCACAAAGACACGGTGGTTGGAACCAAAGATCTCAAATTTGGACTCATCAGACCAAAGCACAGATTTGCACTGGTCTAATGTCCATTCCTTGTGTTCTTTAGCCCAAACAAGTCTCTTCTGCTTGTTGTCTGTCCTTAGCAGTAGTTTCCTAGCAGCTATTTTACCATGAAGGCCTGCTGCACAAAGTCTCCTTTTAACAGTTGTTGTAGAGATGTGTCTGCTGCTAGAACTCTGTGTGGCATTGACCTGGTCTCTAATCTGAGCTGCTGTTAACCTGCGATTTCTGAGGCTGGTGACTTGGATAAACTTATCCTCAGAAGCAGAGGTGACTCTTGGCCTTCCTTTCCTGGGGAGGTCCTCATGTGAGACAGTTTCTTTGTAGCGCTTGATGTTTTTTGCAAGTGCACTTGGGGACACATTCAAAGTTTGCCCAATTTTTCGGACTGACTGACCTTCATTTCTTAAACTAATGATGGCCGTTTTTCTTTACTTAGCTGCTTTTTTCTTGCCATAATACAAATTCTAACAGTCTATTCAGTAGGACTATCAGCTGTGTATCCACCTGACTTCTGCACAACACAACTGATGGTCCCAACCCCATTTATAAGGCAAGAAATCCCACTTATTAAACCTGACAGGGCACACCTGTGAAGTGAAAACCATTTCCGGTGACTACCTCTTGAAGCTCATCAAGAGAATGCCAAGAATGTGCAAAGCAGTCATCAAAGCAAGAGGTGGCTACTTTGAAGAACCTTGAATAGAAGACATATTTTCAGTTGTTTCACACTTTTTTGTTAAGTATATAATTAATTCATAGTTTTGATGCCTTCAGTGTGAATGTGCAATTTTCAAAGTCTTGAAAATACAGAAAAATCTTTAAATGAGAAGGTGTGTCCAAACTTTTGGTCTGTACTGTATATAACCTGTAATATTATACTTTTCAAGAAAGGCATCCATGCCCTTCTTAAATTTTAATAGTGAATCACTCATTACAACATCATGCGGCAGAGAGTTCCATAGTCTCACTGCTCTTACTGTAAAGAATCCCCGTCTGTGATTATGAATATTTCCTCCAGACGTAGAAGATGCCCCCTTTTCCACGTCTCTGGCCTCAGAGTAAAAAGATCAGTAGACAGGTCTTTGTACTGTCCCCTCATATACTTGTACATAGTAATAAGATCACCCCTAAGCCTTCGTTTTTCCACAGTAAATAACCCCTAGTGTAATAATAACCTGTCTTGGTATTGCAGACCCCCCAGTCCTCTAATAACCTTGGTCGCTCTTCTCTGCACCCTCTCTAGTTCAGCTATGTCTTTCTTATACACCGGAGACCAGAACTGTACACAGTATTCTAAGTGTGGTCGCACTAGTGACTTGTATAGAGGTAAAATTATGTTCTCCTCATGAGCATCTATGCCTCTTTTAATGCATCTCATTATTTTATTTGCCTTTGCAGCAGCTGCCTGACACTGGCCACTAAACGTGAGCTTGTTGTCCACCAATACACCCAGGTCTTTTTCAGTTACAATTTTGCCCAGTGTTTTACAATTAAGCATATAATTATACATTTTATTTCCTCTGCCCAAGTGCATTACCTTACATTTATCCCCATTAAAGCTCATTTGCCATTTATCAGCCCAAGCTTCTAGTTTACATAGATCCTCCTGTAATATAAAATTGTCCTCCTCTGTATTGATTACCCTGCAGAGTTTAGTGTCATCTGCAAATATTGAAATATTACTCTGTATACTCCCTACAAGGTCATTAATAAATAGGTTAAAAAGAAGGGGGCCCAATACTGACCCCTGTGGTACCCCACTGTTAACTGAGACCCAGTCTGAGTGTTTTCCATTAATAACCACCCTTTGTTTCCTATCACTGAGCCAATTCTTGTATCAACCTTTTGTGTGGAACCGTATCAAAAGCTTTTGAAAAGTCCATATACACAACATCCACTGTATTTCCTTGGTCCAGTCCGGAACTTGCCTCCTCATAAAAACTGATCAGATTAGTTTGACAGGAACGGTCCCTCGTAAACCCATGTTGATATTGGGTCATGAGGCTATTCTTCTTCAGATACTCTAGTATAGCATCTCTTAGGAAACCCTCCAGGATTTTACCCACAGTAGAGGTTAAGCTTACTGGCCTATAATTTCCAAGTTCAGTTTTTGTCCCCTTTTTGAATATTGGCACCACATTTGCTATACGCCAGCCTGTGGTACAGACCCTGATATTATGGAATCTTTAAAGATTAAAAATAATGATCTATCTATGACGTTACTTAATTCCTGTAGTACTTGCGGGTGTATCCCATCCGGGCCCGGGGATTTGTCAACTTTAGTGATTTTTAGACGCCGCCGTACTTCCTGCTGTGTTAAGCAAGTGACATTTAATGGAGAATTTTTGTGATCACTAATCATGTTTTCTGTCATGCGATTTTCTTGTGTAAATAAGGTTGAAAAAAAATCATTTAGCATATTGGCTTTTTCCTCATCCTCATCCACCATTGCTGTAACGCCGGCAATCCAGCATGGCTCTTCCCTCACCTGCGGCAGGGATGCCGACATGCTCGCCGCCACGGCCGCTCTGCTGTTCCTCCTGCTTCCTGTCGCAGCTCCCAGGCCCCAGAGCCTGCTCACGTCGTGCAGGACTCCTGGCAATGAAGTTGGGGCATGCGCCCTCCCTGCCTCTTAAAGGGGCAGCGCACTCTGGAAGTGTCCCCAACCTATTGCTGGGAGGCATCATGTATTTAAGGAACCCTCCCCTGTATGGAGGTACCTGAGCACCTTTAGTTTCTAATTTGTCTTCAAACCTTTTAGTCTGTTGTCAGGTCCCCGTCCTGTCTGAATCAGTACCTGTGATCCTGAACCCATGCTGTCTAAATCAGCTATCCTGTCTGGACTAGTACCTGTGATCCTGGACCCATCGTGTTTAAAATAGCCGTCCTGTCTGAACTAGTATGTGTGATCCTGAAGCCGTCCTGTCTATACCAGTCATCCTGTCTGAATGAGTACCTGTGATCCTGAACCGGCAGAACTGTTCAGTCTGTACCAGCCCCAGTATCCTTTCTGCCAGTAATCCTGCTCTTATTCCACCTGACACTCCGAATCCATACCAGTATTCCTGACCCTTTAGCGACAGGACTGCCCTGGAGTGCCCTCTGGTGGTACCTGGTGACTACCTGCAGCTCAAGCCTAACCTCACATCGAGGCTCTAATGAAGACCAAGTAATAATAATAATAATTGTTATTTTTATAGCGCCAACATATTCCGTAGCACTTTACAATTTTAGAGGGCCCTTGCACAGACAATACAGACATTACAGGATAAGCATTACTCAGATATAGTTTTGAGCGAACATGCTCGACACTGCTCGGTACTCGCCCGAGCATCACGCTACTCGGGATGTTCGGCGAGCACCGAGCATTTCCGGGTTACTCGGGTCTCCGCCCTGCATGTTTGGCGCTCTTTACAGAGCCAATGAACATGCAGGGATTGCCAGCCAGTCACTGTAATGCCACAGCCATGTTAGTTGTGGGCATTACATTGATTGGCTGGCTGCACAGCGTCACCTTGAGTATTTAAAACCGGGCGCCGCCATCTTGGACACAGACGGCTGGGATCAGACAGTGTAGGGACAGCGCTGCTGATTTAGGGAGAGATATATACTGCAAAATAGTTAGTGTAGGGTCTGTAAAGGCTGCCAGATCAAACAAACAGTCCTTCTCAGGACTAATATCCATCTCAGATATCAAGCATGCAGGCAGGCTGTATAGGAGATGCAGTGGTAATACCAGCAAACGCTGCATTACAGTCCTGTGTGCTCCTGTTGCTGAAATTGCTGGATTTAGCTCCAGGTCTCGGGGGCCAGGAAAAATCCTTTTTTTTCATCTAAATCCTCTTTTTTTTTTTCCTCCTTCACACTGTACAAATACCTGTCTTATTAACCTTTTGGTGCCCCCCCCCCACAAAAAAAAAAAAAAAAAAAGTGTGTCTGTGACAGTTCAGACACAAATATGTTGAAAATAGTCTGGTGTAGGCCAGAGAAACAGAAGTGTGGTTTTGCAGTTCCACGGTTCAAACCTCTGTATTATCCACTTTTGGGCCATTTGTATCTAAAAAAAAAACAGTTTGAGTGTGTCGCTCACTGTTAAGCCGCAAATATATATATTTAAAAAAAGTCTGGTATACACCAGTAAATTATAACTGTGGTTTTGCTGTTCCACGGTAAAAAATCTCTATTATCCTGCTTTTGGCATTTTTTGCCGTAAAAAAAACAGTAATAGTTTCTCCCTGATTGTTCAGACTGTTTAAAAGAGTCGGGTGTAGGCCAGAGAAATAGAACTGTGGTTTTCCTCTTCCACGGATCTAATCTACTTTACCCTTTTTCCATTGATAGTGCGAGTGTAAGCTATTTTACTTCCTTTACAATGGGCAAGGCGCGTGGCAAGGGACGTGGAAGTGGACGTTCTGGTGATGGTGCGTGCAGAGGACGGGGCCGTGGCCAAGGTGAAAATGTGCCACAACCAACAGCCACATCTTCTCGCTCCCACTTCTTGACCGAATTACTAGGGAAGCACAGACCAACACCAGTATTGCGAACTGATCAGTGTGAACAGGTTATTAATTGGATAGCAGATAATACTTCCAGTTACCTGGGCACCACCACCTCCGGTCTGTCTTCCACACGGTCAAATCTTAGTAGCCATGAGTCTCGACCGCATACTCCTCCTCACCCTGATGCTCCTTACTCCCACCATGCCGAAGGTCGTCAGACAGCAACTGATCCCACACTTGGACACTCTGAAGAGCTGTTCACTGGTCTATTTCCAGATTTGTACCCCTCGCCTGCTCCGCTTGAAGTGGTGGAAGAGGAGATCCCATGTACCGATGCCCAAATATTTGAACAACCACGGCTACAGGAAGTCGACGCTGGCAATTTGTCACAAGAGGTGGACAATGACGAGACACGATTGCCAGGAAGTGAGGAGGAGGATCGTGGTGCGCAAGTGGAAGAGGAGGAGGTGGTGGATGATCTAGTAACTGACCCAACATGGCAGGAGGACATGCAGAGCAAGGCCAGCAGCACACAGAGTGAGGGAGGCAGAGTACCCCAACAGGCAGGAAGAAGCAGTGTGGTGGCCGCACACAGAAGGCAGGCAACAGTTCCCCGTAACACCAACACGAGGGACGTTGCCAGTTCAACCTGTAGGTCTTCCAGAGCCTGGAATTTTTTTAAAGACTCTGCTGATAACCCCTAAAAAGCAATTTGTACCACCTGCCATGCCAGCATCAGCAGGGGTGACAAAACTACCAGCCTGACCACCACCAGCATGATCAGGCACATGGCAGCAAAGCACCCGACTTTGTGGGGCGAACCCCAGGGTCCACGACCAGTGTCAGCAGGGCCGGCGTCAGCACCCGGCGCACCCGGGCAAGTGCCAGGACCCTGAGCAGGCAGGAGGGCCCACTAGCGGTCGCTCACCCCGCTGGGCTATGGGCGGAGGAGAGCGGTGCCAGCGCCCGCCCTTCTCCGCCGCTTGCTCAGGGCCCCGGCAGCTGGATGCTCACCTCTCTCCGTGCCTCCGCAGACCTGCTGTCTTCCTGCTCTGCGCTCCCTGTGACGTCTCAGGTCAGAGGGCGTGGTGACGTCTTTCCACCGCGCCCTCCCCTGAGCCGTCACAGGGAGCGCAGAGCGGGACGACGCCAGCAACGCTGGAGTCCGGAAACGAGCAGCGGGCAGCAGGTGAGGAGGAGGGAGGTGAGTATTTCATTTTTTTTTTCCAATGTATGGAGGCATGGGGCATAATATGGGGGGAGGGGGTGACATCCTGCATGGGGCATTATAAAGAGAGGGGGGTGACATCCTGCATGGGGCATTATAAAGAGAGGGGGTGACATCCTGCATGGGGCATTATAAAGAGGGGGGGTGACATCCTGCATGGGGCCTTATAAAGAGGGGGGTACATCCTGCATGGGGCATTATAAAGAGGAGG
The DNA here is from genome assembly GCF_046119375.1 of Phyllobates terribilis. NCBI lineage: Eukaryota > Metazoa > Chordata > Amphibia > Anura > Dendrobatidae > Phyllobates > Phyllobates terribilis. The sequence goes on along the minus strand of NW_027362761.1, from coordinate 1,032,042,068 downwards.
GGTGACAGCCTGCATGGGCCATTGTAAGGTGGGGAACAGCCTGCATGGGGCATTATAAGGGGGGGGGGGGCAGCCTGCCTACTGCATTATGTGGGGGGAACGGCCTGCATGGAGCATTATAAGGGGGGGGACAGCCTGTATGGGGCATTATGTGGGGGGTAACAGCCTGCATGCAGAATTATATGGGGGCCAGTTCCTGTATGGAGCGTTATAAGGGGACCAGTATTCTGTATGGAGCTTTATAAGGGGACCAGTATCCTGTATGGAGCGTTATATGGGGGCCAGTATTCTGTATGGAGCCTTATATGGGGGCCATTATTCCGTATGGAGCCTTATATGGAGGCCAGTATTCTGTATGGAGCCTTATATGGGGGCCAAGTATTCCGTATGGAGCCTTATATGGGGGCCAGTATTCCGTATGGGGCCTTATATGGGGGCCAGTATTCCGTATGGGGCCTTATATGGTGGCCAGTATTTCGTATGGGGCCTTATATGGGGGCCAGTATTCTGTATGGGGCCTTATATGGGGGCCAGTATTCCGTATGGGGCCTTATATGGGGGCCAGTATTCTGTGTGGAGCGATTCACTGGTTTCTGAGCTATTGTGGAATTTACAATAGACATCACTCATGTAATGTAAGAAGTGAAATCTTTGCATTGTACTATATATATATGCAGTATATATTTCTCTGCGGTATCTGTGCATCATGAATCGTGGTATGTATTAAAGGGGCCCACTGAGACTCTTTCGCCCGGGGCCCACAAAAACCTGGAGCCGGCCCTGAGTGTCACCACTGCTTCTTCCGCTGTTGTGCGTGCCATAGAACCCCCTGTTGTGTGTGCAAGGCAATCCCCTGTCCATACTGCATGCAAAGATGCCCCCTCCTCTCAGTCTTCACTTGTTATGGCAGTTTCTCAAGAAACAGCATCAACGTCCACGTCCATGTCCCACCGCTGCATTCAATTGTCCATATACCAGACCTTTGAACGAAAGCGGAAATTCGCAGCTAACGCCCCACAGGCCACAGTCCTAAATTCGCACATTTCAAGACTGCTTGCATTGGAAATGCTGCCTTTTAGGCTGGTGGAGACGGAATCCTTCCGCAATCTTATGACGGTGGCCGTCCCTCGTTACTCGTTCCCCAGCCGACATTATTTTGCCTGGTGCGCCACCCCCGCACTACACAAGCACGTGTCCCAAAACATCTGCCGTGCCCTCAACAACGCAGTTACTGGGAGAGTCCACCTGACAACGGACACGTGGACAAGTGCTTATGGCCAGGGACGGTACATCTCCCTGACGGCACACTGGGTAAACATAGTGGAAGCCGGGACGCAGTCAGACCTTGGGAAGGAACACATCCTCCCCACACCGAGGATTGCGGGCCCTATGTCAGTCAGAGTTGCCCCCACAGTGTACAGCTCCTGCGCATCCTCCTCCTCCTCCTCCTCCTCATGTTCAGCCTCCACCTCAGATATCACCACATCAGTTACAAGCTGGAAGCACTGCAGTACTGCCTCAGCCAAGCGGCAACAGGCTGTGCTGAAACTCATAAGCTTAGGTGAGAAACCTCACACTGCTTGTGAGTTGTGGACAGCTGTGAAAGAGCAGGCAGATCTGTGGCTGAGACCGCTGAACCTACATCCAGGCATGGTCGTGTGTGACAATGGCTGTAACCTGGTGGCGGCTCTGAGGCGAGGCGAGATCACACACATACCATGCCTGGCTCATGTGCTTAACCTCATGGTTCAGCGGTTTCTTAAATCGTACCCCGAGTTGCCAGATCTGCTCGTCAAAGTACGTCGCCTGTCAGCTCATTTTCACAAGTCGGTTACAGCTTCCGCCGCCCTTGCTGTGTTGCAGCAGCGTTTGCAGCTTCCGTCACACCGACTGGTGTGTGATGTCCCCACACGTTTGAACTCTACCCTCCACATGTTGCAAAGGATTTGTGAGCAGAAGAGAGCAGTTGTGGAGTACCAGCTGCAACAAGGCCATCAATATTCAGATCAGACTCCACACATAAGACCTCAGGAGAGGACCTGGATGTCTGACATATGTACCATCTTGACAAACTTTGAGGAGTCCACCAAGATGGTGAGTGGCGATAACACCATCATTAGCGTCAGCATTCCACTTGTCTGTCTTTTGCAATGCTCTCTGCAGAGAATTAAAGAGGAGGCATTGCAGCCAGAGTATGATGAGATGGATCAAGAAGCCGTAGCGGTCGATTACACACAGCCCAGCCTCATCTCATCCCAATGTGCATTGGGGGACAATGAGGGAGAGGAGGAGGAGGAGGAAGAACAGGAGCTTGTACCATCCACTGTAGACGGTAGTACCTGTGCAACTGTCATACCGTTGGTTCAGCGTGGGTGGCCTGAGGACAGGGGGGAGGAGGAGGAGAGCATGGTCAGTCGTCATCTTGGTGAGGACACGGAAGTCTTGCTCGTTACCAGTCTGGCACGCATGGCTGACTTTATGTTACGCTGCCTTAACCATGACCCTCGCGTTGTCAAAATGTTGGGTGACAGTCATTATTGGTTGGTGACACTTTTCGACACCCGCTACAAGGAGAACTTTCACTCTCTTATTACTGAGGTGGAGAGGTCTACAAAAATGGGGCAGTACCAGAAGGCCCTTGCTGCAGAACTGTTAAAAAAATTCCCATCTGAACACGCTAGCGGCAGAGGTCACAGTTCGTTGCCCAACCAGGGTGTACATGCGAGAGAGACGCAACTCCAATCCAGCAGAGGCAGGGGAATACTGTCATCGTTCGGGCACAGTTTTCTCAGACCCTCCCTTCGGACAGACTCTGAGGCGCGGGGTACTCTCACAAGGAGTGGAAAGTTTCAGAAGATGGTGAGGGAGTACCTTGCCGACTGTACCAGCGTCCTCCGTGATTCCTCTGTATCTTTTAATTATTGGGTATCCAAGCTGAACACTTGGAATGAACTTGCTATGTACGCCTTGGAGGTCCTGGCCTGCCCTGCCGCTAGCGTGTTATCGGAGCGTGTTTTTAGTGCCGCTGGGGGAATTATAAATGATAAGCGCACTCACCTGTCAACTGACAATGCTGACAAGCTGACCCTTATCAAAATGAACAAGGGCTGGATTGGGCCAGACTTCTCATAACCACCAAATGACAGCAGAGTAACATAAAGTCAAATCCACTGTGTTATTTCGGGAGGTGTAATCACATGCACCACTTCACACCCACACATGGGTATACGCTTCCTCATTTCGGCTGTTTTATGTTCTTCTCCTTATCCTCAGCCTCCACCACCACTATACCACCAGGGTGACCATGGTCCATGTTGCCATTATTGAAAGTTCCTCCGTCCTAATTTTTGGCAGCTTTTGCTTGGAAGGCATAGGCCAAGACTATGGGAGACCCACTCCCCAATAATGGGAATAATGTTTGTAATATGCTGTACTGCATGGCTCTTGTAAGAGGCATTGCAAGCTCCTCCGTCCTAATTTTTGGCAGCTTTGCTTGGAAGGCATAGGCAAAGACTATGGGAGACCCACTCCCCAATAATGGGAATAATGTTTGTAATATGCTGTACTCCATGGCTCTTGTAAGGGGCATTGCAAGTTCCTCCATCCTAATTTTTGGCAGCTTTTGCTTGGAAGGCATAGGCAAAGACTATGGGAGACCCACTCCCCAATAATCGGAATAATGTTTGTAATATGCTGTACTGTATGGCTCTTGTAAGGGGCATTAAAACTGTCTTGTTAAGCTACTGTGACCTCCACCACTTTTTCAAGGGGCATTAAAACCGTCTTGCTAAACTACTGTGACTTCCACCACTTTTCCAAGGGGCATTAAAACCGTCTTGTTAAGCTACTGGGACCTCCACGTCTCTTCCGAGGGGCATTTAAACCGTCTTGTTAAGCTCCTGTGACCTCCACCACTTTTCCAAGGGGCATTAAAACCATCTTGTTAAGCTACTGTGACCTCCACCACTTTTCTAAGGGGCATTAAAACCGTCTTGTTAAGCTACTGGGACCTCCACGTCTCTTCCGAGGGGCATTAAAAACGTCTTATTAAGCTACTGGGACATCCACGTCTCTTCCGAGGGGCATTGAGACCGTCTTGTTAAGCTACTGTGTCCTCCACCACTTTTCCAAGGGGCATTAAAACCGTCTTGTTAAGCTACTGGGATCTCCACGTCTCTTCCGAGGGGCATTAAAACTGTCTTGTTAAGCAACTGTGACCTCCACCACTTTTCCAAGGGGCATTAAAACCGTCTTGTTAAGCTACTGTGACCTCCACCACTTTTCCAAGGGGCATTAAAACCATCTTGTTAAGCTACTGGGACCTCCACGTCTCTTCCGAGGGGCATTAAAACCGTCTTGTTAAGCTACTGGGATCTCCACGACTCTTCCGAGGGGCATTAAAACCGTCTTGTTAAGCTACTGTGACCTCCACCATTTTTCCAAGGGGCATGAAAACCGTCTTGTTAAGCTACTGTTACCTCCACGTCTCTTCCAAGGGGCATTAAAACCGTCTTGTTAAACCATTCTGAACTCCACAGCTCTTCTCAGGGGCATTGAAATGTTGTTTTTAATTAACTCTAACCTCCATGACTCTTCCAACGGGCATTGCATTTCCTCCTAATTTTAGTCAGCTTTTGCTTTTCAATGCATAGGCGAACACTAAGGGAGACCCACTCCCCAATAATGGGTAGAAGGTTTTTAGTATGCTGTAATCCACATTTCAAGGGCCATTGCAGTTCCTCATAATTTTTGGAAAGCCTTCCATTCACTGCTTAGGCCAACAGTGCACAGGAGACCCAGTTGCTATAAATGGAAAAAACGGTTTAGTTAAGGCCCTCTGACCACCATGTCACTTCCAAGCGGCATTGGAGTGCCTCGAAATTTTTGGTAGGCATTGCACTCACTGTATGCCCTATAACTATGTAGCCGAACCGCTCCGTTTGATATAGAAACATATCCTACAAGACATGTGTGGTTGACTGGCCTGATATTGATGTGAATTGTCCCTGTTCCTCCTGCTCTTTCTCCTTTGCCACCACCTCATCCATCATTCATCACCTGAAGCTTTGTTTTAACGGGAGTCATAGAACTGGGATAGTAGCAGGAAAACATCCAGCAATCCTCGGAGGAGGTAGGATATGGGCCAAAACGCTGACCACCTCAGGCCTAGCCGCTACTACATACATGCGCTTGCATTCCAAGGAGCAGAAAGCTAAGGAGATGGATGGCCTCATGATCATGAATAATTTACTCGTTGTGTAGGAGGCTGACCACTGCTGCTGTCTACCTTTTGAACTATGTGTTGAAGCCTGATTGACCTAGGACCCACAATCGTCTATGTCTGGAGGACGTGTTGCATCCCAGTGTCCAATTGTGTCCCGGCTTCCACAATATTAACCCAGTGTGAAGGTGTGAGATGGACCATCCCTGGCCACATTCACTTGTCCACATGTTTGTGGTTAGGCTGTCCTTCAAATAGGGGCGGCTGGGGACCGTTTATGGACGCCCGGCCGCCCCCAGGCGGCTGGGGACCGTGTGTGGACACCCGGCCGCGGGGCGGCTGGGGACAGAGTATGAACACCCGGCCACCCTCTGGTGGCGGGGGACCGAGCGTGGACACCCTGCCGCAGGGTGGCTGGGGACTGAGTATGGATACCAGGCCTCAGACGCCGCCATGACTTGGTGGCCAGATTCCGCCTCCACATGCCTAAAAGGCCCAATTTGAAGTGCAAACAAGCTAGCAGTATGATATTGCAGCCAGGGGGTGGGTAGGTGGCAGGTTGCACACTTACACTTGCATTCCAAGAAAACAAAGCAGATGCTAACTTCTATCATCATCATGCTCCTCACCTTGGCACTCTCAACTCCCCTGATGGAGAAGCCAGGGCCCACCGGAGGAGTCTGGTTCTCTGGTGGGCTCGTCCAATGCTGCCCTAAAGCAGGCCGGGCTAAGAAAAGTGTGGGGGGGGGAGTTGACAGGAGAAATAGGGGCGGCTAGGGACCGTTTATGGACACCCGGCTGCCCCCAGGCGGCTGGGGCCCGTGTATGGACACTCGGCCGCGGGGCGTCTGGAGACCAAGCATGGACACCCGGCTGCCCCCTGGCGGCTGGGGACCGAGCGTGGACACCCGGCTGCTGGGCGGCTGGGAACTTAGTATGGATACCAGGCCGCCGACGCAGCCATGACGTGGTGGCCAGAGTCCGCCTCCACATGCCTAAAAGGCCCAATTTGAAGTGCAAGCAAGCTAGCAGTATGGTATTGCAGCCTGGGGGTGGATGGGTGGCAGGCTGCACACTTACGCTTGCATTCCAAGAAAACAAAGCAGATGCTAACTTCTATCATCATCATGCTCCTCACCTTGGCATTCTCAACTCCCCTGATGGAGAAGCCAGGGCCCATCGGAGGAGTCTGGTTCTCTGGTGGGCTCGTCCAATGCTGCCCTAAAGCAGGCCAGGCTAAGAAAAGTGTGTGGGGGTATGTTCCAAGGAGAAATAGGGGCGGCTGAGGACCGTTTATGGACACCCGGCTGCCCCCAGGCGACTGGGAACCATGTGTGGACACCCGGCCGCGGGGCGGCTGGGGACCATGTGTGGCCACCCGGCCGCGGGGCGGCTGGGGACCGAGTATGGACACCCGGCCGCCCCCTGGCGGCTGGAGACTGAGCGTGGACACCCGGCCACCGGGCGGCTGGGGACTCAGTATAGATACCAGGCTGCCGACGCAGCCATGACGTGGTGGCCAGATTCCACCTCCACATGCCTAAAAGGCACAATTTGAAGTGCAAGCAAGCTAGCAGTATGGTATTGCAGCCCGGGGGTGGGTGGGTGGCAGGTTGCACACTTACACTTGCATTCCAAGAAAACAAAGCAGATGCTAACTTCTATCATCATCATGCTCCTCACCTTGGCACTCTCAACCTCCCTGATGGAGAAGCCAGGGCCCACCGGAAGAGTCTGGTTCTCTGGTGGGCTCGTTCAATGCTGCCCTAAAGCAGGCCGGGCCAAGAAAAGTGTGTGGGGGGATGTTCCAAGGAGAAATAGGGGCAGCTGGGGACCGTTTAAGGACACCCGGCTGCCCCCAGGCGGCTGGGGACCGTGTGTGGACACCCGGCCGCGGGGCGGCTGGGGACCGAGTATGGACACCCGGCCGCCCCCTGGCGGCTGGGGACGGAGCGTGGACACCCGGCCGCCGGGCGGCTGGGGACTGAATATGGATACCAGGCCGCCGATGCAGCCATGACGTGGTGGCCAGATTCTGCCTCCACATGCCTAAAAGGCCCAATTTGAAGTGCAAGCAAGCTAGCAGTATGGTATTGCAGCCAGGGGGTGGGTAGGTGGCAGGTTGCACACTTATGCTTGCATTCCAAAAAAGCAAAGCAGATGTTAACTTCTATCATCATCATGCTCCTCACCTTGGCACTCTCAACCTCCCTGATGGAGAAGCCAGGGCCCACCGGAGGAGTCTGGTTCTCTGGTGGGCCCGTCCAATGCTGCCCTAAAGCAGGCCGGGCCAAGAAAAGTGTGTGGGGGGATGTTCCAAGGAGAAATAGGGGCGGCTGGGGACCGTTTATGGACACCCGGCTGCCCCCAGGCGGCTGGGGACCGTTTGTGGACATCCGGCCGCGGGGCGGCTGGGGACCGAGTATGAACACCCGGCCACCCCCTGGTGGCGGGGGACCGAGCGTGGACACCCGGCCGCAGGGAGGCTGGGGACTGAGTATGGATACCAGGCCGCAGACGCAGCCATGACTTGGTGGCCAGATTCCGCCTCCACATGCCTAAAAGGCCCAATTTGAAGTGCAAGCAAGCTAGCAGTATGATATTGCAGCCAGGGGGTGGGTAGGTGGCAGGTTGCACACTTACACTTGCATTCTAAGAAAACAAAGCAGATGCTAACTTCTGTCATCATCATGCTCCTCAACTTGGCACTCTCAACCTCCCTGATGGAGAAGCCAGGGCCCACCGGAGGAGTCTGGTTCTCTGGTGGGCCCGTCCAATGTTGCCCTAAAGCAGGCCGGGCCAAGAAAAGTGTGTGGAGGGATGTTCCAAGGAGAAATAGGGGAAGCTGGGGACCGTTTAAGGACACCCGGCCGCCCCTTGGCGGCTGGGGACCGAGCGTGGACACCCGGCCGCCGGGCGGCTGGGGACTGAGTATGGATACCCGGCCGCTGACGCAGCCATGACATGGTGGCCAGATTCCGCCTCCACATGCCTAAAAGGCACAATTTAAAGTGCAAGCAAGCTAGCAGTATGGTATTGCAGCGTGGGGGTGGGTGGGTGGCAGGTGGCACACTTACGCTTGCATTTCAAGAAAACAAATCAGATGCTAACTTCTATCATCATCATGCTCCTCACCTTGGCACTCTCAACCTCCCTGATGGAGAAGCCAGGGCCCACCGGAAGAGTCTGGTTCTCTGGTGGGCTCGTTCAATGCTGCCCTAAAGCAGGCCGGGCCAAGAAAAGTGTGTGTGGGGATGTTCCAAGGAGAAATAGGGGCGGCTGGGGACCGTTTATGGACACCCGCCTGCCCCTAGGCGGCTGGGGACGTGTGTGGACACCCGGCCGCAGGGCGGCTGGGGACCGAGTGTGGACACCAGGCTGCCGGGCGGCTGGAGACTGAGTATGGATACCAGGCCGCTGACGCAGCCATGACGTGGTGGCCAGATTCCGCCTCCACATGCCTAAAAGGCACAATTTGAAGTGCAAGCAAGCTAGCAGTATGGTATTGCAGCCTGGGGGCGGGTGGGTGGCAGGCTGCTCACTTACGCTTGCATTCCAAGAAAACAAAGCAGATGCTAACTTCTATCATCATCATGCTCCTCCCCTTGCACTCTCAACTCCCCTGATGGAGAAGCCAGGGCCCACCGGAGGAGTCTGGTTCTCTGGTGGGCTCGTCCAATGCTGCCCTAAAGCAGGCCAGGCTAAGAAAAGTGTGTGGGGGGACGTTGACAGGAGAAATAGGGGCGGCTGTGGACCGTTTATGGACACCCGGCTGCCCCTAGGCTGCTGGGGACCATGTGTGGACACCCGGCCGTGGGGCGGCTGGGGACCGAGCGTGGACACCAGGCCCCCGGGCGGCTGGGGACTGAGTAACTGAGTATGGATACCAGGCCGCCAACGCAGCCATGACGTGGTGGCCAGATTCCGCCTCCACATGCCTAAAAGGCCCAATTTGAAGTTCAAGCAAGCTAGCAGTATGGTATTGCAGCCTGTGGGTGGGTGGGTGGTAGGCTGTACACTTACGCTTGCATTCCAAGAAAACAAAGCAGATGCTAACTTTTATCATCATTATGCTCCTCCCCTTGGCACTCTCAACTCCCCTGATGGAGAAGCCAGGGCCCACCGGAGGAGTCTGGCTCTCTGGTGGGCTCGTCCAATGCTGCCCTAAAGCAGGCCGGGCCAAGAAAAGTGTGTGGGGGGATGTTCCAAGGAGAAATAGGGGCGGCTGGGGACCGTTTATGGACACCCGCCTGCCCCTAGGCGGCTGGGGACGTGTGTGGACACCCGTCCGCGGGGTGGCTGGGGACCGAGTATGGACACCAGGCTGCCGGGCGGCTGGGGACTGAGTATGGATACAAGGCCGCTGACGCAGCCATGACGTGGTGGCCAGATTCCGCCTCCACATGCCTAAAAGGCACAATTTGAAGTGCAAGCAAGCTAGCAGTATGGTATTGCAGCCTGGGGGCGGGTTGGTGGCAGGCTGCACACTTACGCTTGCATTCCAAGAAAACAAAGCAGATGCTAACTTCTATCGTCAACATGCTCCTCCCCTTGGCACTCTCAACTCCCCTGATGGAGAAGCCAGGGCCCACCGGAGGAGTCTGGTTCTCTGGTGGGCTCGTCCAATGCTGCCCTAAAGCAGGCCAGGCTAAGAAAAGTGTGTGGGGGGAAGTTGACAGGAGAAATAGGGGCGGCTGCGGACCGTTTATGAACACCCGGCTGTCCCTAGGCGGCTGGGGACCGAGCGTGGACACCCGGCCGCCGGGCGGCTGGGGACTGAGTATGGATACCAGGCCGCCAACGCAGCCATGACGTGGTGGCCAGATTCCGCCTCCACATGCCTAAAAGGCCCAATTTGAAGTGCAAGCAAGCTAGCAGTATGGTATTGCAGCCTGGGGGTGTTTGGGTGGTAGGCTGTACACTTACGCTTGCATTCCAAGAAAACAAAGCAGATGCTAACTTCTATCATCATCATGCTCCTCCCCTTGGCACTCTCAACTTCCCTGATGGAGAAGCCAGGGCCCACTGGAGGAGTCTGGTTCTCTGGTGGGCTCGTCCAATGCTGCCCTAAAGCTGGCCAGGCTAAGAAAAGTGTGGGGGAAGTTCAGCGGAGAAATAGGGGCGGCTGGGAACCGTTTATGGACACCCGGCCGCCCCCAGGCGGCTGGGGACCGTGTGTGGACTCCCAGACGCTGGGCGGCTGGGGACTGAGTATGGATACCAGGCCGCCGACGCAGCCATGACATGGTGGCCGGCGTCTGCCTCCACATGCCTAAGCAAGCTAGCAGTATGCTATTGCAGCCTGGGGGTGGGTGGGTGGCAGGCTGCATACTTGCGCTTGCATTGCAAGGAATGGGGGAGGTACAATTGAACACTGCTCAGGAAGAAGAACACACTTTTAGGCAGTGACCTGGGTGTCAGAGATGCTTCCAGGGGTCTTCCCCATGCTGTTCCCATGTCTTTTCAGCACTGTATGCATGTGTCACACATGGCCAGATAAGGTTGTATTAAAATGACATTTCCTGGTGAATGCATTTGTCACGGTTGAAAGCAATACAAAAGTGCAAAAACGCATAAAAAATGCTATTTGTGAACATAGCCCAAGGTGTGGAGGAGTATTTTTGTTTTTAGTTATTTATTTTATTTTTAGTTCCTTAACATATTTCACAGGAAAGCACTTTCAGTTTCGTTTTTGAACATTTTCTTGTGACCCCATAAAAGTGGCTTAATACCTCTGACCACGTTGTTGACAGCAGTGACCTGGGCATCAGAAATGCTTCCTGGGGCGATGCCCATGCTGTCCCCATGTCTTTTGAGCACTGTCACTATCGTTTTGGGCACTTTTTTGACTTTCTACAGACTGCCGGCGGTGCCGCTGCAATAATGCTCGGGTCTCCTATAGACTAACATTGGGCTCGTTGCTCGGGTCGAGCAGCCGAGTGTCACGGCGAGCTCGGCCCGAGCTTCGAGCACTTGAGCATTTTAGTGCTCGCTCAACACTACTCAGATATCAAAAGAAGTGAAAGCCCTGCTCGCCATCTTACAAGCTATGAGGAAATAGGGAAGACGAAAAAAATAAATGGTAAAATGTGCTTATATTGTACAATACAGCCATAATATACTAAATAGGGTATGCACATAAAGCTGCATGAACTGGTCGCCAGCCAGTATGTGTACAGTACTGACATAGAGGGATATTAAGTGCATGGAGGGTATGAACAGATGCTACAGGGGTCATCATTTTGAAAACAATTTAGTATGGGCCAAAGGGGATAGTTAGAAAAGTGAGTAAGTGAGGTGGAGCAATAGGCAAGTCTAAAGAAATGTGTTTTTAGGCCACACTTAGCTGGGAGAGTATCGCATCACAAGTGCGGAGGAGATGGAAAAAGTAATTTCTCTATCTCCTTCATGGCCTGACTCGGCTTATATCAGACTGCACTGGGATGACATCAGAGTGCAGTCCGATGTTTCACATGCATCCATAGAGTTGAATGACTGCGAGTGAACCAAGTCTCGCTGCCAATCACAGCATGCTGTGATTCTTCTCTCATGCCGAATTGGCATGAGAAAATAATCACAGATGTGAGCTGCCTCATAATATAACACGGTGCCGAGTGCTATTGTGGCGCCCTGCTGTGCATTGGTGCCACTGTAGTAGAGGCGAGAGAGCCTTTAAGAGAACTCCTACATGATGCTTCAAAGATGGAGAGAGACTGCCATCTGCTGGCCAGACACAGTCAAGCGGAACCAACATATACAAGAGAAGTTGAAGGGAGAGCAGATTTAGATGCTGGACCCGGTCAGGTGACTTCCAGGAAGGAGTTCCTGAAGATAAGAGGCCAGCGCGCCATGCCTGAGGAGTTTTTGGCGCCAAGCAGCAGAGAGGATCAGACGGGTTCTCTGCGTGCTGAGAAGCCCCGTGTGGCAGGCCTAAGCCAGAGGCCTGTGAGGTGCCACAACCGGGTGCCGGTGGAAGAGCTCCAGATCCCTTACAGATGTGACCCGAGTGCTGGGCCTGCTGCGGAGACTCGGAACCTGCTTGCGGTGCTGAGTGAGTTCGCGGAACCCGACGTCGCCCGCCAGGTCTGGACCCCCGTACCCAAGGCCTGAGAGATTGCCTCCAGCAGTCAAGCAGAGAGGAGTTGGGAGATGGCTGCCCCAGTAAAGTCACGCCAGTGAAGGCAGAGGAGCTGCATACGTGAACAGGGCCGTCACTTCTACTGTTCACTCACGGTACAGGGGCCAATTGGGTTTAGGTACTCAGGTTGGGAGGGGAATGGTTGGGGCTAAAGAAGCTCAACGTGATCTAATTGAACTTGTCCGGAAAAGACTTTCGGGCTAGCGGGAATAACCGGTGACCCCCGCTAGGGACATATGCAGAGTTTAAGAACTCACGTGGTGTCTCCCATGATTTAGGGCAACACATCACTTTGAGAGACTTCGTATTTTGCTAACATTTCTAATTACTGTTCACTACCCTTTTTGCCAATCCCTTGTTCAGAATACCTGTTATATATATATAAACTGTTTATGTTCATCTCTGACTGTTCTCGCCTTGTGTCTCTGTGCGTTGCATTCCGGCACCTGCCTTACATTTGGTGTAGTCGGCAGGATGCAACATCCAGACGCAGAGATGGCAGATCAGTCTGGGGCTGGAGCTGGCCGGAACCATATACCCCTGGGGGCTATGCTCAATCATCTTCCCAAATTCACGGGGGATGGCATGTCACTGTGGGACTGGGTAGAAAGACTGAGAAGTATGCTGCGTATGTATCCCCTCGATCCCCCAGCCCAGGCGGAACTGGCCCTCCTAACCCTTGATGGAGGGGCCCGGTAAACTGTGATGTACCGCCCACCTGGGGACCGTGACACCGTGGACAAAGTGATAAAAATCCTAGAGGACATGCACGGTGACACCATAGATCTGGGACACTTGCGCCTACGGTTGTTTCAGCGGATCCAAGGGGAAAATGAGACCATAAATCAGTATGTTAATGCATTACAGGAAGTGACAGCCCATATCACTAAGAAGGCTCGAGATGAGAACCGAGGACTGGGACCATTGGATGAAGTGTTGCGTTACCAACTGATTGCTGGCTTGAAAGACCCTTCCCTGAGGCAGATCTTGAAGGAGCGGCTGCGTTTGAGCCCTGATCTGGGCTTCCTGGAGGTAGGGGCTGAAGCAAGAGTCCTGGAGAAAGAAGTTCCTGTTCTCAAAGCCACAGTTAGAAGTCATGAGGCAATTACCCCTGGATTCCCCAACAAGGAGCCTGATTGGGTATGGGAGATATGTCAGGAAATTCGAGATATTCGGGGTGAACTAAACACTATTAGAAAGGCCCCTGCTGCTTCCTTGCCGATGCACCCTACTGCCCCACGTAGGCGGAGACCAGAACGAGAAAGACGTTCCTACCAGGCCCCAACACATCATGCACCCGACCTATCGGTAGAACGAGGACCAGAGTGTTGGACCTGCGGTGGTAGGGGGCATATCTCCAAAGACTGTCCAAACCGAGAAAGGAGGAGGCGGGGACAGCCATTAAACTAAGATGCCCCACGGTTGTGGAGCATACCGTGGGGTTTCGAGCTTCAGAGAGTGGAAGAGGGAGCTCTGAAGACATTGTCTCCAAGAGGCCCATTATCTGGGCTGAATTTAATGGGCAGCGGATCCGCTGTCTAATGGACACCGGGTCTCAAGTGACCACTATGCCTGAGACGTACTTCCAAATTCACTTTCCTGTCAAACTGGTGGCGGCTAATCAACTACCTATCCCAGTAGCGGGAGTAGTATGGATGTCCGCTCGGGCATGTGGAAAGGACCTCGGTCGGAAAGGGATCATACTGACCACAGGGCCCGGAGACGATGGGCCCATTGTAACCCTGGGCATGAATGTGCTGAAGGAGGTAGGACAGTTCCTGGCTGAGGGCTGTAACAAAAATAACTGGACCCGCGCTATTCGAGATCCAGCTAACAAGAGAGTATTCCAGCATCTCGTGCGGGTCAGTCAAACTCAAAAATTGCCCCCTACCTCTCAGTACCTTGGTAAGGTATCGATACCACCCGAAGCCACAATGACACTGCCAGTGGGACAGACTGTACTCACTTTACAGGTACTGGCACATGTGTCCTTAGAGGGCGTGGACATTCAAATTGAACCTATGGAGGGAGAGGAAACACCCTCTGGACTCCTGGTTGCTCGGACCCTGGCCACCGGGCGGCATGGTCGAGTGCCCGTGCGTTGCATCAATCTAAGTGGCACGAGTTTTCAGTTGTTGCCCCGACAAGAGGTGGCGCGAGTGTGTATAATGCCAGAGGCCCTTAGCAGAGCTGACCCTATAGGGCTGGCACCTGTGGAAGGAGAGCCATGGACCCTGGAGGTGTCCCTCAACAGCCAAGAGAATGGAAGAGAACCATTCGCTGGGCTCCACCTCTTGGAGAAAATGGAGGCTAATCTTACTGAGTTTTCTGCTGGTAAGTAAGGAAGATCGAACAACTTCTACAGCAATATCAGGGAGTGTTTGCACAACATGAAGACGATTTCGGGTGCACTCGGGACATTCAGCACGAAATACCCACCGGAAATACTGCTCCCATTCGAGAGAGATATCGGCAGATCCCGCCTCAGATGTACCAGGAGGTGAAAGAGCTGTTGGCCCACATGTTGCAGAACGGCGTGATCCGCGAGAGTCAGAGTCCTTGGGCGGCTCCTATCGTGCTGGTCCGAAGAAGAATGGTACCCTAAGATTCTGTGTAGACTATCGGAAACTGAATGCCTGTACAGTACGGGACTCCTATCCACTTCCCCGAATTGAAGAGTCTCTATCTGCGCTAGGAAGCGCCAAGTTCTTCTCTTCTCTCGGTCTGGCCAGTGGCTATTGGCAGGTCCCAGTAGCTGAGAAGGATCGCCCGAAGACAGCTTTTGTTCTCCCTATGGGCCTGTTTGAGTTCAATCGGATGCCGTTCGGGCTAACAAAAGCGCCGGGAACCTTCCAAAGACTGATGGAGAGATGCTTGGGGGACTTCAACTTTGAAGTCACTTTAATATATCTGGACGATATCATTATCATTTGAAGATCATCTCCGCCGACTGGAACAAGTGTTAGAACGGCTTCGGAGGCACGGCCTGAAGATTAAGCCTTGTAAGCGTCGTCTCTTCAAGCGGGAAATTGAATATCTGGGGCATACTGTGTCCAGTGAGGGAGTGCACGCCACCGCGGAGAAAGTAGCTGCCGTGCAGAAGTGGCCCACACCCGCCAATCGAAGAGAACTGAGGGCATTTCTGGGGCTCGCTGGATACTACCGCAGATTCATTAAGGACTTCGCTAAGATTGCGATTCCGCTCAATGAATTGCTGAGAGGAACGGCTGGGGGAGCCAAGCGGCAGCCCATTCAGTGGGGCCCACGACAAGAAGAGGCATTCCGAGCATTGAAGATGGCGCTAACGGATGCCCCAATTCTGGCCTACGCTGACTTTTCGCAGCCTTTCGTTTTGTACACTGATGGAAGCTTGCATGGACTGGGAGTAGTGCTGGCTCAAGTACAAGGAGGAAAAGAGCGGGTGATTGCGTATGCCAGCAGGTCACTCCGTGATACGGAGAAGAATCCGGACAACTACAGTTCGTTCAAGCTGGAGCTACTGGCACTGGTGTGGGCCATGACCGAGAAATTTGCTGAGTACTTGCCGGGGTTAGAAGTGCAAGTGCAAACAGATAACAACCCTTTGGCCCACTTGGAGAACGCCAAGCTGGGCGTGCTAGAGCAGCGGTGGGTCGCAAGAATGTCCAAATATCAGTATAAGATCACCTATCGGTCCAAGGCCCTGAACACTCATGCAGATGCCCTGTCCCGGGTTACTCAGACAGGCCCGAAGAGGGATAGAGATGAGGAGCTAGAAGGCGATGAGATTACGGATTTCAGCCAGTTTGCCGCTGCTGTAGTCGACCCTCAGGAGACCAGAGAGGAGCCAAGGCCCACTCAAATCCTGGGCCGCTCAAGAGACGAGCGGATACATCCGACCCAGAGCTGTCAAAGCTGAGATAATGGGTCGCCCTTGGTCAAAGACCCGACAAGGAAGCCAGGGCCGCTTCACTTCCAACTACCCTACAAATCCTAGGCCAGTGGGAGAGGCTCTTCCTGAAGGATGGCTTGCTATGCCGAAGAATCCAGCTACCTCGAGAGTTGGATGTTACCTGGCAGGTAGTAGTTCCAGAGGCGCTGGTAACGCAGCTAGCCCAGGAGGCTCATAGAAGAGGTGCTCACTTCGGTGTGGAGAAGACCTTTCGGTGGTTGCAATGGCTGGTGTATTGGCCTCAACTGCGGCAAGAAGTCGAAGGGGTCTGCCGAACATGTCGCCAGTGTGAATTGAACAAACCCCCGGAACAAAGGGCTCCCATTCAGGCCATCCAAACTTCTGCACCCTTGGAAGTCCTGATGATTGACTATCTGATGATCGGAACTTCATACAATGGTTACGGACATTGTTTGGTAATGACTGATCACTTTACCAAGTTCGCAGTAGTGACGCCTACCAAAGACCAGACAGCGGAAGCCGCATCTAAGGCCATCTGTCAGGATTTCATCTGGATTTATGGGTGTCCGAGGCGAATACATTGTGACCAAGGGGCCTGCTTCCAAGGACGAGTGATGGAGGAACTATACCGTATCTATGGGATCGACCAATCCCGAACAACGCCTTACCACCCTCAAGGGAACGGCGCATGCGAGCGCTTCAACCGAACCCTGTTAAAAATGTTGCGAACGCTGGAAGCGGACAAAAAGATGAAGTGGCCTGAATTTGAGTCTGAGCTGGTGTGGGTGTATAATAATCAGGTTCATGCGACTACTGGCTACACCCCTTACATGTTGCTGTTTGGAAGGAGTGGACGAGAAATTACTGAACTAGAGCTAGACTCAGAAGACTCTGGCCCGGGCAGTAGCCCGAGTACCTGGATTCGAGAGCATAAGCGCCGGCTTCATACGGTGAGAAGATTGGTCGCTCAGAAGTTTCAGGAAGTAGAGCATGCAGATCGGCCCCCGACCTCAGGTGGATCAATCCAGCCAGGAGACCATGTGCTGGTAAGGGCCAAACGATTTGGGAGTAAACTGGACCATCGTTGGGAGGCGATACCATATCGGATTGTGAAGAAGATTCACCCCGACAACCCAGTCTACGAGGTCTGGCCCGAAGGGGATGACGCCGCGACACCCAGGGTGTTGCACCGTAACATGATGCGACCTTGCTCTTCTGAAGCAGAGGCCTATAACGAAGTTGGGCCTTCAAACGAATTGGCTGAGGTGCCGCATACAGGAACCTTGGGGGATGAAGAAGGATGGACCACAATGCAGTTGGGCCCATCAGAACCGTCGATGCCAACCCCGAGTGGGACCCAGAATGAATCAAGAAGTGACTTGCAATCCCCAGTGGTTGATTCATCGGATATCCCGAAGTCACCTCCGCAGGAGGAGCCTCGCAGAACTGAGCGGGCTAATGTCGGAATTCCTCCTAACCGGTATGCTCAAGAAGAGTTTATCTGGTCTCAGATCCAGCAGGAAACACAGGAGTGTGCCCAACTCATGTCTGAGCTTGCACTGCCTAGAAAGAGACGTCAATCCTGCAAGAAATCCACTCGCCCGAGGACTGGAGAACAAATAGGAGGGAGGAATGTAGTAGAGGCGAGAGAGCCTTTAAGAGAACTCTTACATGATGCTTCAAAGATGGAGAGAGACTGCCATCTGCTGGCCAGATACAGTCAAGAGGAACCAACATATACAAGAGAAGTTGAAGGGAGAGCAGATTTAGACGCTGGACCCGGTCAGGTGACTTCCAGGAAGGAGTTCCTGAAAATAAGAGGCCAGCCCGCCAAGCCTGAGGAGCTTTTGGCACCAAGCAGCAGAGAGGATCAGATGTGTTCTCTGCGTGCTGAGAAGCCCTGTGTGGCGGGCCTAAGCCAGAGGCCTGTGAGTTGCCACAGCCGGGTGCCGGTAGAAGAGCTCCGGATCCCTTACAGATGTGACCCGAGTGCTGGGCCTGCTGCGGAGACTCGTAACCTGCTTGCGGTGCTGAGTGAGTTCGCGGAACCCGACGTCGCCCACCGACAGACCAGGTCTGGACCCCCCTACCCAAGGCCTGAGAGATTGCCTCCAACAGTCAAGCAGAGAGGAGTTGAGAGACGGCTACCCCAGGAAAGTCACGCCAGTGAAGGCAGAGGAGCTGCATACGTGAACGGGGCCGTCACTTCTACTGTTCACTCACGGTACTGGGGCCAATTGGGTTTAGGTACTCAGGTTGGGAGAGGAATGGTTGGGGCTAAAGAAGCTCAACGTGATCTAATTGAACTTGTCCGGAAAAGACTTTTGGCCTAGCGGGAATAACCGGTGACCCCCGCTAGGGCCTTATGCAGAGTTAAAGAACTCACGTGTAGTGTTGAGCGATACCTTCCGATATCAGGAAATATCGTATCGAATTGGATCGGACCGATACCAAAAAAGTATCGGATATCGCCGATTCCGATACCGGAAACCAATGCAAGTCAATGGGACACAAATATCGGAATGAAAATAAACCCTTTCTTTCCTTGTAGGTAAATTCTACATGAAGGAAAACAACTAAGAATAATGTAGAATGTATTATGCGAAAAGCCGGCAATTCAGCAGCGGCATACACCAGTACCCGACAATTTACAACAGAAAGAATAGAGCTTCACACATAGATTAGATAGATAGAAACATGTCAGTCACATATATATGAAGTACAGTGACAGTGTTGCTTACTGTACTTGTCATTTAGTGTAAAGGATTTATTTAAAAAAATAATAGTGTTTTCATGCACCGTCTCTTTAAAAAAGCCGGCCGGCAATTCAGCAGCGGTATCCGACAATTTACAACAGAAAGAATAGAGCATCACACATAGATTAGAAAGATAGAAACATGTCAGTCACATATATATGAAGTAAAGTGACAGTGTTGATTGCTGTACTTGTCATTTAGTGTAAAGGATTTATAAAAAAAAAATAATAGTGTTTTCATGCACCGTCTCTTTAAAAAAGCCGGCTGGCCATTCAGCAGCGGTACCAGCCAATTTAGAATAGAAGAAATAGAGAATCACACAAAGATTAGATAGATAGAAACATGTCAGTCACATATATATGAAGTACAGTGACAGTGTTGATTACTGTACTTGTCATTTAGTGTTAAAATAAACGATTTATTTTAAAAAAAATTGGCGTAGGGTTCCCCGTAATTTTAGGCTCTAGCGGAGGTTAAGCAGACAGCTGGGGCAGATGTTTGAAGCCTGGGAAGGGGGTAACACCCACGGAGCTTCCCAGGCTACTAATATCAGCCCCCAGCGGAATACCTAGCCTTTACTAGCTATTAAAATGGGGGACCCCCCAAAAAAAATGACGTGGGGTCCCCCCTAATTTAATAGCTAGCAAAGGCTAGGCAGACAGCTGGGGGCTGATATTAATAGCCCAGGAAGGGTGCCATGAATATTGGCCCCCTCCCAGGCTAGAAACACCAGCATTCAACGGCACCAGAAATGGCGCATCCATAGGATGCGCCAATTCTGGCACTTAGCCTCGCTCTTCCACACTGCCCTGGTGCGGTGGCAGGGGGTAATAGTGGTGGGGTTCATGTCAGCGCCAGCTGCCATGAAGCCCAGGTTAGTAATGATGGGCATCTATAAGACACCCCCATTACTAAACTACAAAGTGTTAAAAATAAAAAACACACACTACACCAAGAAAAAAATAATTTATTTGAAATAAAACACACCATTTTATTTAATTCTCAGTTTACTAAAAAAAAAATAGTTACCTGTCCACGTTCCTGCGCTGATCTCCAATGCACAGCTGTCACATCTGGAGATGTGACAGCTGTCATTGCTGCTGTAAGCTCACACTGCCGGGAACACGTCCGCTCCCGGCAGCGGGAGCCACTGACTGAGGTCACCGGAGTGCATTCAGGCAGCGCAGCTCCGGAGACCTCCTTTACGGCACTACTGTACCGTGGGAATTTCTCACGGTACAGCGGGGCCGTAAAGCAGCTAACCGGAGCAGCGCTGCCTGAACTCCGGCGAACCCGCTTATGCAATGACGGGGCTGCTTTACGGCCCCATCATTCTAGCGGCGGCAGCGGTTCAGAGCGGTCACATTCTATGTGGCTGCTCTAAACTGGAGATCATCGTGGGACACTCGTGGACTACTACGGAGGGGTAAGGATAAGGTTGTGGTTTATTATTTTATATTTTATTACAGGAGATCGATGGCTTCGGGGAATTAGGTGTCTAGGTGAGTATAGGTGTAGTTTTTTATTTTTTACTTTATTTTAGGTTGTGATCGGCGGGGACAGGTAATGTATAAACTAATTTATTGTAGGTAACCACTGGTCACCAATGACATGTATTTAAAATTTATTGGGGACCATGGGGCAGTTTAAATATCAGGATCAGACTGATGGGAACTACTGCTCCCATCGAGCTGATCCTGCTGGCACGAGTGGACGGGGGACAGACATAGGCCGATGGGAGTAGTAGTGTTACATCGGCCTATGTTTGCCTGCACGCAGACACCGGCAGACATCGCACAGACACCGCACACACCCGCAGACATCGCACAGACACCGCGCACACCCGCAGACACCCACAGACATCGCACAGACACCGCGCACACCCGCACACATCGCACAGACACCCACACACACTAATCATGACGGGTCTGGGAGGTGAGGCTGACCTGTGCGACTGTGGGAAAGTTCATGTGAGTTCATGCAATGCAGTCAAGCATGAACTCACATGAACCCTCCGAGGGCACCGCGGCTACTTCAAATGAACAACTGATCGGCATCACCTGATACCTCAGCTGTTCATTTGAAATAACCGGCGGGAAAGCACAGCACAGAACGGGAAAGCCGGCGGTGAAGTCTTTTCACTGCCGGCTTCCCCGCCCGGGTCCTTCGCTCCCCGCTCCTTGGTGCTGCGCTCCCCGCCCGGTCCTAACTTACGATCGGGATGGGAGGTGGCGAGGGGAGCAGAGGATCGGGGTGGGAGGCTGCGGGGAAGCAGTATGGGGCTGTGTGATTGTTTAAAAGCCGGCGGCTTTTTACCGCCCGCCGGCTTTTAAACAATCAGAATTCTCTCACGCTGGGATGGCATTCTGATGACAGGCTGGATCGCAGCTGAGCGCTGCCATTCAGCTTGTCATCCTTCAGAGACACTGCAGAGCGCAGGCATTATGGGAACTTCCGATTCCGGTATTCGATATTGTAAAAGTATCGGAATTAAGTATCGGAATTCCGATACCGCGAATATCGGCCGATACCCGATATTTCAGTATCGGAATGCTCAACACTACTCACGTGGTGTCTCCCATGATTTAGGGCAACACATCACTTTGAGAGACTTCGTATTTTGCTAACATTTCAAATTACTGTTCATTACCCTTTTTGCCAATCCATTGTTCAGAATACCTGTTTTATATATATATATATATATATATATATATATATATATATATATATATAAACGGTTTATATTCATCTCTGACTGTTCTCGCCTTGTGTCTCTGTGCGTTGCAATCCGGCACCTGCATTACACCACAGAACCCAGAAGGGTGCATGGATGGACTTCTCCACAGCAGGCCCTCACACATTCACACACCTCCACCCTACCACCTCAGACCAGCAGAGGGAGCCCGTTAGGGATATATATAGGGAGGGTGGAGCCAGGCAGCTCAGATTAGTCTCTCAGACACAGAGAGAGACAGAGGTCAGAGTTGAGCAGAGAGCGTGCTGACGCTCAGAGAGCGGTGCTTAGGCGAGCCAAGGCCTACAGCACGTGTGAAGGCCTAGTGAGGGCCTAGAGTGGGCCAAAGGCGAGAGGAGAAGGAAGATGTAGCAAGTGGGAAGAGGAGCATACCAGGCTCACCCCGATGTATATACCGGACACCGGGTCTGCGCCTACAGGGACCCTTTACACCCAGTAGGAACTACCGGAACCCCTGGAGGACTACAGGTCCCAGGTTCACCAAACGCTGACTACAGTACCAGGGCTAGGAGTCACGGAGGTCCCAGCATCCAGGGAGAGTGATCTCCAAAGAGAAGGCCCTACCACCAGGTCAGCAGGTGCAAAGAGAGACAGTAACCAAGCTAGGCCTAGCTCCAGGCTGGTCAGAAGCTTAGAGAAGAAAGTAACGGATCAGGAGGCCCTATACCCGCTCACTGGGGAGAGTCCAAAAGTGCGCCCTTCACCTGGAGTACTCTGGACCATGCCTGCAGCATCACCAGTAAAGGTACTGAAGCTTACCCCCGTGTGAGTGTCCATCTTTCCTCCGAGACCCTCCTGCCGTCTCTCCCCTGCACCACCATCCATTACACCCCACGCTGCCCTGGAACTAGCTCTACCTGTGGAGAGCCACACCATCCCTGCTGCCGTAACACCAGCTCCAGAGGACTGCTCCGCAGCGGCGGTACCACTTAGCCGCATTCCACAGGTGGCGTCACGAACTTTCCTAAATCCCCTATAAAATATTCCCCCTTTTGTTGACCGCCCTGGGTCACGGACCGAGCAAGCCACCGTGATATCCCCTGGCAACCTGAGGCCCGGCTGCCGAGTACCACACGGCCCTGCGGGCGAATCAGATCTGGCGTCACGAACAGGATTGCGTGCCCGTTGCCACCGGGTACTGTGCGCCTTAAAAGACTGTAACACTTACTGTGGTGAAGATTTCCCGCCATTCCTGAGGTTTCCCGCCATTATCCGCAATTTTTCCTGACGCCGCGCGGGAAGAAGAGGGGCGTAACCACGGGAATCGGAGAGGAGTAACCGCTGGAAGCGCGCGAAGCCCAGGACAAGCCCCGCCCCTGACGTCGAGCCAGGAAGCGTAAGGTCCTGGAAGGAGCCCAGAGGATGCTCTGACGTCAGACGTTAGCGACGCAAGGTCCTGGAAGAAGACCGTCGCCCACGGAGCTGCGGTCTACCTGAAAAAGAAAGTGAAGAAGGTAAGCTCCGGTTCACTAGGGGGGGCGCAACCATGGCCGACGATCAGCAAGCCGTCGGAGCACCGGTTAACGCTCCTGATGCCCAACCTGCGCCTGGCGCTGCACAGGCCGGAGCGGGCGCTCCACCTGCAGGGGTCATGACCCCGTTGATACCCATGGCCCTGCCGTATATCCCTGGAGCAAAGTGGCTCCCCCAGTATAATGTCAAAACGGACACCCTGTCCGGATTCAAGAGGAAAATATGCGGTGTGCTAGACATGTTTTCTATGACCGGTAAACAGAGAGCCACTGTTGTGCTGGGACAATTGACTGGTGCCGCAGAGCGGGAAGTTGAAACCTGGCCAGCCGCAGACCAGGAATCGGTATCCATCATCTTTAAGAGACTGCAATCTGTGTTTGAAAACCGCACTGAGACAGATCTCCGGATGAGGTTCTACCACTGCGTCCAGAAACCCGAGGACAGTGTCCGGGACTACGCCTGGCGCTTACAGGAAGCCCTGCGGGCCCTGAAACAGGTTAGTCCAGCCAGCATACAGAATGAAAATAAAATGCTGATGGAACAATTCATCGGCAGCAATAGGTCTCAAAGGACGGAGCTACCAGGTGGTAGTAGAGCCCCTTAGCTCGGAGCATAGACCTACACTCTTGACTGACAGAGGGGTAGTGGATGTACGCAATGGGAGGGTGCCCGTACGCATCCTAAACTATGGGGAGGACGAGGTTAGATTACCACGCTACGCCACTGTTGCCAAACTGTACACAGTAGATAACAACTCCATACACATGGCGGAGTCCTTAACCTCACCAGACGAAGTGGAGGATAATGACCCGGGAACCCAGGTGGAGGATTGGTGTCAGCAGCTCCATGTTGGGACAGACACCACTCCTGCCCATCAGAAACAGGGTGTACACCAGGTGGTTCAGGATTACGAGCAGGTATTCAGTAAACACCCACTTGACTTTGGGAGGATTAAAGGGGTACAACACCATATACCCACAGGTGACCATCCACCCATCAAAGAACATTACAGACCAATCCCACCAGCACACTACCAGAAAGCGAAGGAAATGTTGCACGACATGAAGAAAGCAGGGGTAATAAGAAATAGCTGTAGCCCCTGGGCAGCTCCCCTGGTTCTGGTCAGGAAAAAGGATGGAAGCATGAGAATGTGTGTAGATTATAGACAGGTAAATCGCATAACACACAAAGATGCATACCCTTTGCCTCGTATAGAGGAATCCCTGGCTGCATTAAAGTCTGAAAATTACTTCTCTACCCTTGACCTCACTAGTGGGTACTGGCAAGTAGCTGTTGCTGAGGAGGATCAGGAGAAGACGGCCTTTACTACCCCAATGGGACTCTGCGAGTTCAACAGTATGCCGTTCGGACTCTGCAACGCCCCCGGAACGTTCCAGAGATTGATGGAGTGCTGCCTGGGACACCGCAACTTCGAGACTGTACTGCTATACCTGGATGACGCGATAGTGTACTCCAAGACGTATGAGGACCATTTGAAGCACCTGGCAGAGGTATTTGAAGCATTGTCCCGGTATGGGATGAAATTGAAGCCTTCCAAGTTCCACCTGCTCAAACGGAAGGTTCAGTACCTGGGGCACATCGTCAGTCCAGAAGGAGTAGCACCAGACTCGGAGAAGGTCACTGCCATCCAGAAATGGGCGGAGCCGAAGAATTTCAAGGAGGTATGTCAGTTCCTGGGACTGGTCGGGTATTAGCGGAGATTTGTGAAGGACTACACCAAGAAGGCAGCGCCTTTGCAAGATCTCCTGCTGGACAGTCCAACAGAGGCAAGAACCCCCCTTCCAGTGGGGTAAAGAGCAGGCTGATTCCTTTGCAGTGATGAAAGAGATCCTGACCGGCGAAGAAATCCTGGCCTACCCTGACTACATCCAACCATTCCTGCTGTACACTGATGCCAGCAACAAGGGACTAGGAGCTGTGTTGAGTCAGAAGCAGCATGGCAAGGAGAAGGTGATTGCCTATGCTAGCAGGAAGCTTCGCCCGACCGAGAGGAATCCGGAAAACTATAGCTCCTTCAAGTTGGAGCTCCTGGCCTTGGTCTGCGCCTTCACTGAACGATTCAAGCACTACTTGGCCTCCAGTAAGTTCACGGCTTACACTGACAACAACCCCCTGACACATCTAGAGACAGCCAAGTTGGGAGCCATGGAGCAGCGTTGGATGGCCCGGCTATCAAACTATCAGTTCACCATCAAGTACCGGGCAGGCCACAAGAACGCCAACGCCGATGCCCTATCCAGAATGCCTCACAAGTCGGACACTGAAGAAGAAGTGGATGACCTGGAAGAGATTGAGCTACCTGTCTTCCATAGAAATGGGATGGTCCACAAGCAGCGCACCTCTAGGAGGTATCGTGGTAAGACACGAAACCCTTTGCCTCACCACAGTTGGAAGGAGACCCAGGACAGCGACCCGGTTGTCAGCCGTATCAAAGAACTGATAACCCAGGAAGATTCCTCCCTGGAGAAGGACGCGTCTCCGCAAGCCAAGCAACTGTGGAATGAGAGAAGCCGGCTGTTCATCTATAGAGAGAAGCTGTGCCGAAGGTATGTCAACCCTAGGACACATGAGATAGTATGGCAGATCGTAGTGCCCAGGACAGACATCCAGATGGTGTTGGAGGCCTACCACGATCAAGCAGGGCACTTTGGCTGGAAGAAGCTGGAAACTCTCTTGAAGAATTGGTTTTATTGGGTTGGAATGCGGAGTTCCATAGATAGGTGGTGCCGGGATTGTGGACCCTGTAGCCTCAGAAGAAAAGACTACAGCAGTCAGAAGGCACCCCTGCAGTCCATCAAGACAACCCAGCCCCTGGAGATCGTCGCCCTGGATGACGTCAAGCTGTCACCCAGCAGGTTAGGCTACTCGTTTGCCCTGACCATGGTGGATCACTACTCCTGGTTCCTGGTGGTAGCCCCCGTCAAGGACCTGACGGCAGAAACTGCAGCAAGGACGTTTCAAGCATACTTCTGCAGGCCCCATGGATACCCGGATAAGGTGCTGACGGATCAAGGCCCTGCCTTTGAAGCTGAGTTGTTCAAGGAGTTTTGCCATCTGTACGGGTGTAAGAAGATCCGGACTACACCGTACCACCCCCAAACCAATGGGTTATGTGAAAAGTTGAATAACATCGTCATCGACCTGTTGAAGACCTTACCGCTAGAAGAAAGAAACCAGTGGCCAGACAAGCTACCTGACCTGGTAGATCTGTACAACCACATACCTGTGAGTTCCACCAATTGTACTCCAGCATATCTCATGCGAGCAAGACCCAGAAAGTTGCCCATGGACCTGGAGCTTGGTGTAGTAGAACCTGAAGCAGATATGTCCACTGAAGATTGGGACACAACGCGACAGGAACAATACAGGAGAGTACAAGCCTGTGTCGAAGACAGTCTGAATAGGGTGAGGGACAAGCAGGAAGCACAGTACAACAAGAGTGCACCAGCAGAACCCTTCACACCTGGAGAAGTTGTGCTAAAGAGAAAAAGAAGAAGCCACAAACTTGATGACCAGTAGGAGAGTGAACCCGACACTGTGTTAAATTCAAGATTTGATAACAGGAAGACCTGTTTAATTACCAAGGACGGAGGAAGAACGACTGCAACGGTATCTAGAGACCATCTGAAGTTGTGTCCAGGTCTGCTAAAGCCCCAGGAAGAAGTGCCTCTCATCGTACCGGAGGAGCGTAAAGAAGCAGTAATACATACTGAATTAGGAGATTTCCCGGCAGATTGGCCCCAACTGGATGGAGAGGTAATAATACCTGTGCTACACTTCTACCAATAGCCAGAAGACCCTCCACAGCAAGTAGAACCTGTAGGTGCCCCTGAAGAGCCTGCTCAGGAAGAATCCCCGGAAGAAGGATCCCCGGTTGGAGCAGAGCAAGAAGGCCCAGCCAATGGTACACTTACCAGTCCCGTAGAGAGGTTAAGGCAGCCCACACCTAGAATCATAGAATCATAGAATCATAGAATGGTAGAGTTGGAGGGGACCTCCTGGGTCATCTGGTCCAACCCCCTGCTCAAAGCAGGATTCACTAAATCATCTCAGACAGATGTCTGTCCAGCCTCTGTTTGAAGACGTCCATTGAAGGGGAACTCACCACCTCTCGTGGCAGCCTGTTCCACTCATTAATCACCCTAACTGTCAAAAAGTTTTTTCTAATATCTAATCTGTGTCTCCTCCCATTTAGTTTCATCCCATTGCTTCTAGTCTTTCCTTGTGCAAATGAGAATAAAGATGATCCTTCTACAATGTGACAGCCCTTGACATATTTGTAGACAGCTATTAAGTCTCCTCTCAGTCTTCTTTTTTGCAAGCTAAACATTCCCAAATCCTGCAACCGTTCCTCATAGGACATGGTTTGCAGACCAGTCACCATTCTGGTCGCTCTTCTCTGAACTTGCTCCAGTTTGTCTATGTCTTTTTTAAAATGTGGTGCCCAAAACTGTACACAGTATTCCAGATGAGGTCTGACCAAAGAGGAGTAAAGACCGATAATGACTTCACGTGATCTAGACTGTATGCTTCTGTTAATACATCCCAGAATTGTATTTGCCTTTTTTGCTGCTGCATCACACTGTTGACTCATGTTCAGTCTATGATCTATTAGTATACCTAAGTCTTTTTCACATGTACTGTTGCTTAGCTCTATTCCTCCCATTCTGTATATGCTTTTTTCATTTTTATTGCCCAGATGTAGTACTTTGCATTTTTCCCTGTTAAAAACCATTCTGTTGGTTGCTGCCCACTGCTCCAGTTTATTTAGGTCTTTTTGAATCCTCTCTCTCTCTTCTCTAGTATTAGCTATCCCTCCTAGCTTTGTGTCATCAGCAAATTTAATCAGTTTACCCTCAATTCCTTCATCTAAATCATTGATAAAGATGTTGAACAATACAGGTCCCAGGACGGAGCCCTGTGGTACCCCACTTGAGACATTCATCCAGCTGGATGTGAAGCCATTTACAACCACCCTTTGAGTCCGATCACTAAGCCAGTTATGAATCCACCTAACAGTTGCCTGGTCCATTGCATACTTGGTCATTTTTTCAATAAGGATGGTGTGAGATACTTTGTCAAATGCTTTGCTGAAGTCAAGATATACTATATCTACAGCATGGGAGGTAGTACTGACAGAATGGGAGGTAGTACAAACACCAGTACAACACGCATCCCAGTTCTATGTAGGTCAACACGTAGCACGCAAGGTCAGACCCCTGTCAGATACAGAGAGTAGGAAGAGAAACTCTGATAGTATAAATAGTTGCTCCTTGGGGTATGCTATCCTTGTGTAATTCTCATGTATGTATTGATGTATTTTAGGTGACATGGACACTTTTCTTGTTGCATTTAGTTACCCATAAGGGTATACAGTATATAAAGGACTCGGTGGCTGAGGACTGTGTGCAGCCCAAAAACTGTTTACGTGTACTTAGTTGCACTCCCTGGAGTGCCCCTTAGGTAACCACTGAGCAAAAACCTGTTTGGCGTGGCGGAAGACGTGGTCCAATTCCGGATCACCTATGCCCTGCAGCCACGCCCAGGGCCTACGTGGAGGGTTTACGGACAGGTCCCTCAAGCTACCATGTACTTTGCAGTGAAATGGACACCAAGTTACGGGACTTGCTGTAACTTTAATGTTATTTATAATTGTAATTACTGTATCATAATGTTACCTGTAACGTTCAAGAAAAGTGCCTCCCATAAAGGGAAGAAATGTTATCCGTTTAACCTGTTTTGAAAAAAAAATGCTTCAGTCCAGGAGTACTGAGTTTTACTAGGGGGGAATGTGACGCCCTGCTGTGCATTGGTGCCACAGAACCCAGAAGGATGCATGGATGGACTTCTCCACAGGAGGCCCTCACACATTCACACACCTCCACACTACCACCTCAGACCAGCAGAGGGAGCCCGTTAGGGATATATATAGGGAGGGTGGAGCCAGGCAGCTCAGATAAGTCTCTCAGACACAGAGAGAGACAGAGCTCAGAGTTGAGCAGAGAGCGTGCTGACGCTCAGAGAGCAGTGAAGAGGAAGCGAGCTGGCTGCAGTGCTTAGGTGAGCCAAGGCCTACAGCACGTGTGAAGGCCTAGTGAGGGCCTAGAGTGGGCCGAAGGCGAGAGGAGAAGGAAGAAGTAGCAAGGGGGCAGAGGAGCATACCAGGCTCACCCCGATATATATACTGGACACCGGGTCCGTGCCTAAAGGGACCCTTTACACCCAGTAGGAACCACCGGAACCCCTGGAGGACTACAGGTCCCAGGTTCACCAAACACTGACTACAGTACCAGGGCTAGGAGTCACGGAGGTCCCAGCATCCAGGGAGAGTGATCTCCAAAGAGAAGGCCCTACCACCAGGTCAGCAGGTGCAAAGAGAGACAGTAACCAAGCTAGGCCTAGCTCCAGGCAGGTCAGAAGCTTAGAGAAGAAAGTAACTGATCAGGAGGCCCTATACCCGCTCACTGGGAAGAGTCCAAAAGTGCGCCCTTCACCTGGAGTACCCTGGACCGTGCCTGCAGCATCACCAGTAAAGGTACTGAAGCTTACCCCCGTGTGAGTGTCCGTCTTTCCTCCGGGACCCTCCTGCCGTCTCTCCCCTGCACCACCATCCATTACACCCCACGCTGCCCTGGAGCTATCTTTACCTGTGGAGAGCCACACCATCCCTGCTGCCGTAACACCAGCTCCAGAGGACTGCTCCGCAGCAGCGGCACCCCTTAGCCGCATTCTACAGGGGGCGTCGCGAACTTTCCTAAATCCCCTATAAAATATTCCCCGTTTTGTTGACCGCCCTGGGTCACGGACCGGGCCAGCCACCGTGATATCCCCCGGCCCAGCTGCCGAGTACCCCAGGGCCCTGCGGGCGAGTCACTATACAATGTTTTATCGCATAGCACTTGCCTGTATTATATGCTAGTGTGACCCCTGCCTAATTCTCAGTATCTGTATTATTCTGTATATATACACTGCATAGTACTTCTCCTGTCCTGTATACTGGGTGTAATTCTCAGTATCTGTATTATTCTGTATACACTGTGTGCAGAATTATTAGGCAAATGAGTATTTTGATCACATGATACTTTTTATACATGTTGTCCTACTCCAAGCTGCATAGGCTTGAGAGCCAACTACTAATTAAGTAAATCTGGTGATGTGCATCTCTGTAATGAGGAGGGGTGTTGACTAATGACATCAACACCCTATATAAGGTGTGTTTAATTATTAGGCAACTTCCTTTCCTTTGGCAAAATGTGTCAGAAGAGAGATTTGACGGGCTCTGAAAAGTCCAAAATTGTGAGATGTCTTGCAGAGGGATGCAGCAGTCTTGAAATTTCCAAACCTTTGAAGTGTGATCACAGAACAATCAAGCGTTTCATGGCAAATAGCTAACAGGGTCGCAAGAAGCGTGTTGGCCAAAAAAGGTGCAAAATAACTGCCCATGAATTGAGGAAAATCAAGCGTGAAGCTGCCAAGATGCCATTCGCCACCAGTTTTTCCATATTTCAGAGCTGCAACGTTACTGGAGTATCAAAAAGCACAAGGTGTGCGATAGTCAGGGACATGGCCAAGGTAAGGAAGGCTGAAAAACGACCACCTTTGAACAAGAAACATAAGATAAAACGTCAAGAATGGGCCAAGAAATATCTTAAGACTGATTTTTCAAAGGTTTTATGGACTGATGAAACGAGAGTGAATCTTGATGGGCCAGATGGATGGACCAGAGGCTGGATCAGTAAAGGGCAGAGAGCTCCACTCCGACTCAGACGCCAGCAAGGTGGAGGTGGGGTACTGGTATGGGCTGGTATCATCAAAGATGAACTTGTGGGACCTTTTCGAGGTTGAGGATGGAGTGAAGCTCAACTCTCAGACTTACTGCCAGTTTCTGGAAGACAACTTCTTCAAGCAGTGGTACAGGAAGAAGTCGGTATCGTTCAAGAAAAACATGATTTTCATGCAGGACAATGCTCCATCACATGCATCCAACTACTCCACAGCGTGGCTGGCCAGTAAAGGTCTAAAAGAAGAAAAAATAATGACATGGCCCCCATGTTCACCTGATCTGAACCCCATAGAGAACCTGTGGTCTATCATAAAATGTGAGATCTACAGGGAGGGAAAACAGTACACCTCTCGGAACAGTGTCTGGGAGGCTGTGGTGACTGCTGCACGCAATGTTGATCGAAAACAGATCAAGCAACTGGCAGAATCTATGGATGGAAGGCTGCTGAGTGTCATCATAAAGAAAGGTGGCTATATTCATCACTAATTTTTTGGGTTTTTGTTCTTGCATGTCAAAAATGTTTATTTCTAAATTTTGTGCACTGATATTGGTTTACCTGGTGAAAATAAACAAGTGATATGGGATTATATTTGTTTTTTATTAAGTTGCCTAATAATTCTGCACAGTAATAGTTACCTGCACAAACCGATATACTCCTAAGATAGCCAAATCTAAAAAAAAACCACTCCAACTTCCAGAAATATTAAGCTTGGATATTTATGAGTCTTTTGGGTTGATTGAGAACATAGTTGTTGATCAATAATAAAAATAATCCTCTAAAATACAACTTGCCTAATAATTTTGCACACAGTGTATATACTGCACTGCACCACTTCTCCTGTCCTGTATACTGGGTGTAATCCTCAGTATCTGTATTATTCTGTATATACACACTGCACTGTATCACGTCTCGTGTCCTGTATACTGGGTGTAATTGTCAGTGTCTGTATTATTCTGTATATATACACTGCATAGTACCACTTCTCCTGTCCTCTATATTGGGAGGAATTCTCAGTATGTGTATTATTCTGTATATATACACTGCACAATACCACGTCTAATGTCATGTATACTGGGTGTTATTCTTAGTAACTGTATTATTCTGTACAGTGGCAAAAATAAGTATTTGATACACTGCCGATTTTTCAAGTTTTCCCACCTACAAATGTGGTGCCCCTGATGGTTCAGTCGCCACAGGGGTACTGCACCTCAGCTTGAGGTGTGGTATCTCCTCATCCAGGTAAGGATGGAGCGCTTCTCAGGACCCCACTTTACCACTCAACACTACACCACTCCTGTCCTGTAGGGGGCCTAAATGCACCAGGGTGCTGCCCCGGCCCCTGATAGAGGAGTTGGGGGGAACCAAAGATAGGGGGAACCATGTAGTGGGTGAGGGTGGAGGACACACTTTTAGGAAACACTTATTCATTCATATTTAATCTACGGCTATCTTAAGTTCAAGGTCTTTGATTGAGGGTCTTCTGTCAGGGTCCAGCAAGAGGCTGTAGCTGGCGGAAGGTTCGCGGTCCTCGTACTCTGGCCTTGAGGCGAGGAGCGGGTCAGAGTTAACCACTGTCTCTACCCGGTCAAGGTCCTGACCTAGAAGGCCTTGGAGGGGAGCGGAGGAGATAGGCTCCACAGGCAAAAGGATCCCAGGGGGATACGGACTGAGTGGAGTCGCCACCTGTATTCTTTACTCTGGCCTAGTCAGAGGGATTCCTGCTGCAAGAGGGGTGACCGGCCCCCGATATCTGACTTTGTTACTTCAAGTCTCAGTCAGAAAAGCCAGGAGGCTTAGTGGATCCCAGGGGGATACGGACGGAGCGGAGTCACCACCTGTATCTCTCACACTGCATTTATCCAGTGGGACCTGGCCTTACACCACGTTCGAACCACACACAGTCAGGAGAAGACTTAGTGGGAGAACTTACCAAGGAGAGGAACACACACCAGAGGGTTCTCGACAGGTGCTCCTGATCTACCTGGGAAGTGTTGGACCCCCTTCCCGGGGGCCGCAGTATGCCGTATGTAGCAGAGAGAAGCTTTGCGGCTGAAAGTTCATCTGAAAGTGAGTAAAGACCTGGATGACTACACACACCGCCTCAGCCTGTTATTTCCTGCGCGGCACTACACCCAACATTCCTTCTCACACTGCCCTGAGGCCTGCTCCGCCTGTGGGGAGCCGTCCCATCTTAGCTGTCCATAACACCAGCCTCAGTGGACTGTAGCAGCGCTGGTGTCCATCACCGGAAACCACAGGTGGCGTAGTCGAAATACCACTCATCCTTGAAAGCCCAATATTTTTATGTGACAGCCCTGGGCACGGAACGGGTCCAGGCCACGACTGCATCCCCGCGACACCTACACCGACCCGGCTCCGAGTAACCCCGCAGCTCAGGGAGGGCATCACAACCTGGCGTAGTCGGCAGGATTGCGTGCCCGCAGCAACGGAAAAAGATAATCCCCATTGCCGACAGGTACTGTGCGCCTTTTCACAAAAAGACTGTCGTTACACACAAAGTGGCGCCGCCCAAGAAGAAAGGACGCCATTATGTGCAAAAACAACGGCATCCAAAGTCCTCCCATCGGGGGCCTGTCTCCTCAATGGCGCCAAAAGTGCAGACCGCCCCCTCCAGCAGAGACAGTCCGCATAGTAGTGTCCGTCAAGACGGATGGGACGTCCCAAGAAGTGCCCGTCAGCCAGCTGCCCAGGAGCCGCCCCAAAAGAAGGAGGAGAAACATACCGCACCCAGCAGCAAAGATGGAAGCAGCAAAGGAGATGTGCTCCGTCGCTGGCCCACCTGCTGCTACCTCCCTCGGTATGGAGGGAATCCACCTGACCGCGGAGGAGGCCGAGTTCCTCCATGGTGAAACGCAGGACCTGACCCGGGGGGTCGCAGAGGCCCAGCGACTGGCCGCCGCAGAGTGGAGAGAGGAGGTGTTGCGGAGGATCAAGGACCACCGCCAGAGCTCGTCGCGCCTGACAAGTGAGGCTCCAGCCCAGGCGGTGGAAGGCCAGGAGGCCCCGTGCAGCCCGAGTGCGGCTAAGGCTAAAACCCCTATCCAGGGCGCGGGACGCACTGAAGCCCTCCTAAGTATCCTACCGGCACCCCTATCCCCGGGCGCCATCGTATGGGAGCAGCTCCTGGCTCCAGAGGCCAAGGCCCAAGCCGCTGCCACTACCGGAGACCTGCTATGCCTCCCGACTCCCGTGCCAGAACCGCCTGCGCTTTCTTGGGTGAACACCTGCCCCAACCCGGACTGGTCCGTACAAACAGAGGGCCCACAGCAGCCCCTGTTACAGCCGCTACCTGCACCCCCGGTCACCTGTCAAGCGGCCGAAGAGTTTGCCTGGGACAACCGGGGGGGTGATCTGATAGGCTTCCCCCAGGAGACCCACGCCGAAGCGCGTAGGCGGGAGGACACTTGCAGGAAAGAGCTCCTCCAATTCGAGAAGGAGCGGCGTGACAAGTGGGTCCGCTGTGAGCGTCTGGAGGTGCGTGCCAAGGCTGCCAAAACGCAGGCCCGTCCGGCGGAGGCCACCCATCCAAGCCCCCGGGAAGAAGGCGTTATCTTATGCTTCCACCAGGTGGCAGGATGGGGCTTCATCCGCAGCCCACATTTCGACCGAGATGTGTTCGTCAACCGGCGGGACGTCGACCGCGGCTGGAGCAGGGCCACCCTGGCCGGAACCTCTACCCGGGCGATTTGGTATCTTACACCCGCCATCATGGGGAGCGTGGGTGGTATGCCCTGAACGTCCACAGGGTATTTAAGGAGGATACCCCCACCCACCTACCTA
Organism: Phyllobates terribilis; assembly: GCF_046119375.1. Classification (NCBI taxonomy): domain Eukaryota; kingdom Metazoa; phylum Chordata; class Amphibia; order Anura; family Dendrobatidae; genus Phyllobates; species Phyllobates terribilis. The sequence goes on along the minus strand of NW_027362761.1, from coordinate 1,032,007,227 downwards.
CAGAGGACCGGTCAGGCTCCGTTGGGAAAGATGAGCCATTTCCCCGGTGGGGATACCACTTCTGAGCAGCCCCGGGAGATGCGTCTCCCCTTTGCGTGAACTGTTATTTGTTTTTTCACGTTTTTCACCCGGATTCAGTTCAGAGAGACATTTGTCCCTGCGGACGCTAAGCAGTAGACATAGACAGACTGACTTCTTGTATATAGTTTGCACCTATTTAGGTGCTCCCTATTGGTTTTATGCAAAACCACTTCTACCTCAGACCTCAGAAGAAAAACCTGTCTGGAGTGGCTCTCCTGGAGGTCCAACTCGGATCTCCATGCCCTGCAGCCACCCCAGGGCCTACGTTGAGGGTTTGAGACAGGTCCCTCATGCTGCTGAACTGACACTATCTACCGTATTTTCTACAGAACTGTCTACATGCATAATGTCTCTTTAATGTTTACCATACATGCATAATGTTTCTTTGATGTTTTTTCTATATTTATACTATATACAGTACAGACCAAAAGTTTGGACACACCTTCTCATTTAAAGATTTTTCTGTATTTTCATGACTTTGAAAATTGTACATTCACACTGAAGGCATCAAAACTATGAATTAACATATGTGGAATTATATACTTAACAAAAAAGGGTGAAACAACTGAAAATATGTCTGAGGAAGGCTATTCTGTACAAATATATAGCCGAAACGCGTTGTTCTATGTATCTTTTTTTATGATGATTTTTATCTAAGTAAATTTCTGAAGACTTTTAATACCTCTGCCTGGTGCCTGTCTCCTGGGAGCGCTGAACAGACTGGATGAATCCTTTCATTTTCTCCTGACCTTCATTCCACGGTCTCCTGGCTGAGATATCCGTTGTATCCAGACTATAGCTGCACATCAAGGAGTCAAGGCATCTCAGTCAGACCTAAGAGGTCGATACGCTATGCCACAAGCTACATCAAAGGTGAGCAAATTAGCTTCTGAAAAATAGCTGAACCTAATAATCTGCACTTAGATCTGCGCCCGTGTTTTCTGTCTTTTCCCCTCTCCTAGACCCTATAGCCTTGGGGTCATATACCCCTAACAGTCTATTCAGTAGGACTATCAGCTGTGTATCCACCAGACTTCTGCACAACACAACTGATGGTCCCAACCCCATTTATAAGGCAAGAAATCCCACTTATTAAACCTGACAGGGCACACCTGTGAAGTGAAAACCATTTCCGGTTAGTACCTCTTGAAGCTCATCAAGAGAATGCCAAGAGTGTGCAAAGCAGTCATCAAAGCAAAAGGTGGCTACTTTGAAGAACCTAGAATATAAGACATATTTTCAGTTGTTTCACACTTTTTTGTTAAGTATATAATTCCACATGTGTTAATTCATAGTTTTGATGCCTTAAGTGTGAATGTACAATTTTCAAAGTCATGAAAATACAGAAAAATCTTTAAATGAGAAGGTGTGTCCAAACTTTTGGTCTGTACTGTATATATATCATGCAACGTTAAAGTGTCCTAACCTCCCATAAAGGGAAGATTGTTTCATGTTTACAAAAACTTTTAAAATTTGAATGTCTGTACCAACTCTTTACTATATTGCAGCCCGCGGATGTCCTATGTTTCACCGGGGGGGAATGTGGCGCCCCTGAGGGTTCAGTCGCCACAGGGGTACTGCACCTCAGCTTGAGGTGTGGTATCTCCTCATCCAGGTAAGGATGGAGCGCTTCTCAGGACCCCACTTTACCACTCAACACAACACCACTCCCGTCCTGTAGGGGGCCTAAATGCACCAGGGTGCTGCCCCGGCCCGGGATAGAGGAGATGGGGGGAACCAAAGATTGGGGGAACCATGTAGTGGGTGAGGGTGGAGGACACACTTTTAGGAAACACTTATTCATTCATATTTAATCTACGGCCATCTTAAGTTCAAGGTCTTTGATTGAGGGTCTTCTGTCAGGGTCCAGCAAGAGACTGTAGCTGGCGGAAGGTTCGCGGTCCTCGTACTCTGACCTTGAGACGAGGAGCGGGTCAGAGTTAACCACTGTCTCTACCCGGTCAAGGTCCTGACCTAAGAAGGCCTTGGAGGGGAGCAGAGGAGGCGCCACAGGCAAAAGGATCCCAGGGGGATACGGACTGAGTGGAGTCACCACCTGTATTCTTTACTCTGGCCTAGTCAGAGGGATTCCTGCTGCAAGAGGGGTGACCGGCCCCCGATATCTGACTTTGTTACTTCACGTCTCAGTCAGAAAAGCCCAGAGGCTTAGTGGATCCCAGGGGGATACGGACGGAGCGGAGTCGCCACCTGTATCTCTCACACTGCGTTTATCCAGTGGGACCCGGCCTTACACCCCGTTCGAACCACACACAGTCAGGAGAAGACTTAGTGGGAGAACTTATCAAGGAGAGGAACACACACCAGAGGGTTCTCGACAGGTGCTCCTGATCTACCTGGGAAGTGCTGGACCCCCTTCCCAGTGGCCGCAGTATGCCGTGTGTAGCAGAGAGAAGCTTTGCGGCTGAAAGTTCATCTGAAAGATAGTAAAGACCCGGATGACTTCACACACCGCCTCAGCCTGCTATTTCCTGCGCGGCACTGCACCCACCATTCCTTCTCACACTGTCCTGAGGCCGGCTCCGCCTGTGTGGAGCCGTCCCATCTTAGCTGCCCATAACACCAGCCTCAGTGGACTGTAGCAGCGCTGGTGTCCATCACCGGAAACCACAGGTGGCGTAGTCGAAATACCACTCATCCTTGAAAGCCCAATATTTTTATGTGACAGCCCTGGGCACGGAACGGGTCCAGGCCACGACTGCATCCCCGCGACACCTACACCGACCCGGCTCCGATTAACCCCGCAGCTCAGGGAGGGCGTCACACAAAGAATGGAGAGGTCTGTAATTTAAATCATAGGTACACTTCAACTGTGAGAGACAGAATCTAAAAAAAATCCAGAAAATCACACTGCATGATTTTTAAATATTTAAATTTCATTTTATTGCATGAAATAAGTATTTGATACAATAGAAAAACAAGAACTTAATATTTGGTACAGAAACCTTTATTTGCAATTACAGAGGTCAGAAGTTTCCTGTAGTTCTTGACCACGTTTGCACACAATGCAGCAGGGATTTTGGCCCAATCCTCCATACAGATCTTCTCCAGATCTTTCAGGTTTCGGGGCTGTCGCTGGGCAACATTGAGTTTCCGCTCTCTCCAAAGAGGGAGCAGGCAGTCACCTCCAATTTAGGTAATTTTCTATTCCTATATTTATTCTGACTCTAACTTGTACCATGCTACAATAGGCTTATTAAGATTGCCAGTACCAATTTGTCCATGTCCAGACTTAGTACTCACCTATGATGTTTATTCTGTTTTCCATGGACTTTATCATTATATAATATCCTACATACTAAGGTTTTTGTGCATTGTAATACATATTATCTTTTGGAGTGTGATGCTATTTTACTAATTGGCTCAACTGTGTGTCTTATATATTTTTTAATGAATTCTGAATAAAGATTTATCTCTTTTACAGTCTTCTCTATTATGGTTGTAATTGCACATCTTCCTTATATGATCCCTTCAATATTCTGGTGCGTACCTTATACACTAAAGTCCACTGTTTCCCACCTTTTGGTGAAAAATCATCCTTTTGTTAAGGCCAAATATTTCACATTTGACCATATAATAGAAAATTAGGTGGACACTACTCCCAAAAACAGTATAAACACATTCAGATAGAAAATGGTATTTGTACGTGTGGTGCACAATACCTGAGAAAGTTCAAATGTACGACATCAAAAAGTAGATTACCTACAATTACCAATTGTTGATTTACTGACTCTTTATGTACTTATGCAAATTTGCCTACATTTGATTGATTAGCTTTAACTTACATAGAGCATTATAGTATGTAAAAGATTATGTTAAAAACGCATTGCATACGGATGCTAGGCGAGAAAATAGTTGCATTGCACTCGCATGACAAAAGGCAAACCATAAGGATTCCACTCATCCCACTTTTCTGGCTGAGAATTGTAATGATTTTTTTATACTCTAGTGTGAGCGAACCCTAATTCTGTATATATACACTGCACAATACCACGGTCCCACTATCAGTATTTGGTCAGTATTTTTCCTCAGCATTTGTAACCCAAAACCAGGAGTGGAACAATCAGAGGAATAGTATAATAGAAACACCTCACCACTTCTGTATTTATCACCCACTCCTGGTTTCGGCTTACAAATACTGAGAAAAAATACTGACCAAACACTGATTACTGGGGCCGTAGCCTACTTCTCGGTATCTGTATTAGGGTACGATCACACTAGCACATAAAAAAAAAATCAGTCCCATTTTCATCCAGGAGAGTGGGATGACTTTTTTCTCACTTGTCATCCGTGTGCTACCTGTATGGAATCCGTTTTTTTTACTCAGCAGCTATTAATCTCTTACAGGAACATTTACAGTTTCCCATCTAAAAGAATTGCAATGTATCTGTAATGTAGCCATGTTGATGGCATCCAACTTTTCTTCTCATCAGATTTTTCATGCCAAATACAGCTGAAAAAAAGTAAGCAGATCTGCAGTGACTTATTGGATAACAATGGTCCGAGTGCAATACCTTTTTTTCTCGCATTGCACTTGTCTGATTTATACAGTGTGAACTAGCCATTATTCTGTATACAGTATATGTACTGCACAGTACCACGCCTCCTGTCCTGTATACCAGATGTAAGGCTATGGTCACGTTATCAGTATTTGGTCAGCATTTTAGCATCAGTATTTGTAAGCCAAAACCAGGTTTTGGCTTACAGATACTGAGATAAAATACTGACCAAATACTGAACGTGTGAACGTGGTCTAATTCTCAGTATCTGTATTATTATTCTCTATATATACGCTGTACAGTATCACTTCTGTCCTGTTGTCAGAGAGGCGGCATTGGACTTCGGGCAGGTCATTATTCATTTATTATTTTCTATATTTCTATGGGCAAATAAAAAAAAATCTTGAAAAACCTGTTTAAATGGCTTATCCCAAATTTGGAGTTATTTCCTATCCAGGGAATAGGGGATAACTTTCCAATTGCTGAGTATCCGACCACTGGGACTAGCCACGATCCCAAGAACGTGGTCGATCATACGCACTGCTGCACTATTCACATGCGGCTCTTCAAATAACTCCTTAAAGAGACGATTGAGGGGCATGGCCAAGTAGGGCAAAATTCACTGATGTTTTAGTAGGTGGGCTACTCGCCCGAGCATCACTGTGCTCACTGTGCTCACCAGTCGGTGAGTATTTCCAGGTTGTTCGGGCGGGAGCTTGGGTCACCGCCCTGCATGTTTGGCGATCTTTAGAGAGCCAATGAACATGCAGGGATTACTTGCCACGCACTGTAATGCCGTAGCCATGTTGGTTGTGGGCATTACAGTGATTGGCTGGTCACATAGCGCCATCGGGTCTATATAAGACTTGATGCCCCTAGGCTCGTCACAGTCTAACAGTGAAACAGGCAGAGTAGGGAGAGCTGCTGCTAAGTCAGGGAGAGATTTGCTTGTGTACAGTTACTATAGGTATTCCACAGCATATATATATATATATATATATATATATATATATATATATATATATATATATATACATCTGAACTAACAGTCCTTCTGAGGACAATTCAGCTGCATATATTCAGTGGTGATAGTAGGAGAGAGGCAGGCAGGGTATATGGCAGTGTATACAGCACAAGAGGGTCCATTGCACGTTTTGTCTGCTCCTGCTGTTACAGATATCCGTAGACATAGCCCCAGGCATCAGGGGCCAGGGTTAATTTTTTTTTATCTTAATCCTGATGATTTGCTTAAAAATTCAGAGTACACCATTTTAGTGCTCCATTTGCTTGTTAGCACTGCAGAACACAGCCAGATTTTTTCCATCATCAGACGTGATCTCATATCACAGCTATAAAAAAATATATGTGGAAAATATTGTCCTTCATTTAGAGTTTTGTATCAGTGACGCTATTACCACGTGGTCGCTATGAAGAATAGTAAACTACAGGGCCACTGTTTAAAACCGTGGGTGTCCATCAGACATATCACATATAACTGCAGTACAAATCCAGCCATCTGTAGTGAATGTGGAAAATATTGTCCTCCATTTAAAGTTTGTAGCAGTGTGTCAGTGAAGCTATTCACATGAGGTCGCTGCCAAGAATAGTAAACTACAGGGCCGCTATTTAAAATCGTGGGTGTCCATCAGACGATTCACATACAACTGAAGTTCAAATGCAGCTATTTGTAGCGAACATGGAAAATATTGTCCTCCATTTAAAATAGGCAAGGTGCGTGGCAAGGGACGGGGAAGTGGATGTGATGGTGATGGTGCATGCAGAGGCCGAGGCTCTTGTCGCTTGACCTTCCTGTCCCAATTGCTAGGGGACCGCAGCACACCACTATTGAACTCAAAGCAGTGTCAAAAGGTTGTTGGATGGATAGCAGATAATGCTTCCAGTCACTCGGCCACCACCACCTCCACCTTGTCTTCCACACGGTCAAGTCTCAGTAGCCATGAGTCTGGACCGCATATTCCTCACCCTGATCCTCCTTTCTCCCACCATGCCGAGTGCCCGAAAACAACTGATCCCACACTTGGACACTCCAAAGAGCTGTTCACTTTTCCATTTGTAGATTCGGGCCTCTCGCCTGGCCAGCTTCATGCGGGGCAAGAGGAGAATGTGTGTAGTGATGCCCAAATATTTGAGCAGTTACGGTCACATGAAGGCGACGGTAGGAAAGTGCAATTACTGTCACAAGAGGTGGATGATAATAATGAGACAATTGCTGGAAAGAGAGGAGGAGGACCATGGTGCAGAAGTGGAAGACGAGGTGGTGGACGATGAAGTCACTGACCCAACCTGGCAAGGTGACATGCAGAGCGAGGACAGCAGCACACAGGGGGAGGGAGGCGTAGCACCACAACAGGCAGGAACAAGCAGTGTGGTAGCCACAGACACAAGGCGTGCAACCGTTCCACGGAACATCAACACAACGGAAGTTGCCAGTACAGCTGCTAGGTCTTCCCGAGTCTGGTTGTTTTTTAACCCCTTAAAACCCGAGGGTGGTTTGCACGTTAATGACCAGGCCAATTTTTACAATTCTGACCACTGTCACTTTATGAGGTAATTACTCTGGAACGCTTCAACGGATCCCCCTGATTCTGAGATTGTTTTTTTCGTGACATATTGTACTTCATGATTGTGGTAAAATTTCTTCGATATCACTTGCGTTTATTTGTGAAAAAAATGAAAATTTGGCGAAAATTTTGAAAATTTTGCAATTTTCAAAATTTGAATTTTTATGCCCTTAAATCAGAGAGATATGTCACACAAAAGAGTTAATAAATAACATTTCCCACATGTCTACTTTACATCAGCACAATTTTGGAACCAAAATTTTTTTTTGTTAGGGAGCTATAAGGGTTAAAAGTTGACCAGCGATTTCTCATTTTTCCAACAAAATTTACAAAACCATTTTTTTAGGGACCACATCACATTTGAAGTCACTTTGAGAGGTCTTTATGACAGAAAATACCCAAAAGTGACACCATTCTAAAAACTTCACCCCTCAAGGTGCTCAAAACCACATTCAAGAACTTTATTAACCCTTCAGGTGCTTCACAGGAATTTTTTGAATGTGGAAGAAAAAAATGAACATTTAACTTTTTTCACAAAAATGTTACTTTAGACCCAATTTTTTTTATTTTCACAGGGGTAACAAGAAAAAATGGACCCCAAAATTTGTTGTGCAATTTCCCCTGGGCACGCAGATACCCAATATTTGTGGAAAAAACACTGTTTGGGTGCACGGCAGGGCTCGAAAGGGAAGGAGCGCCATTTGACTTTTTGATTGTAAAATTTGCATGAATAATTAGCGGACGCCATGTTGTGTTTGGAGAGCCCCTGTGTGCCCAAACATTGGAGCTCCCCCACAAGTGACCCCATTTTGGAAACTAGACCACCCAAGGCACCTATCTAGATGCATAGTGAGCACTTGGAACCCCCAGGTGCTTCACAAATTGATTCGTAAAAATGAAAAAGTGTTTTTTTTTTCACTTTTTCATTTTTACGAATCAATTTGTGAAGCACCTAGGGGTTCCAAGTGCTCACTATGCATCTAGATAGGTGCCTTGGGGGGTCTAGTTTCCAAAATGGGGTCACTTGTGGGGGAGCTCCAATGTTTGGGCACACAGGGACTCTCCAAATGCAACATGGTATCCGCTAACAAATTGAATGGAAAATCGGCTCAAATTGTTAGCAGACACCATGTTGCGTTTGGAGAGCCCCTGTGTGCCCAAACATTGGAGCACCCCCACAAGTGACCCCATTTTGGAAACTAGACCCCCCAAGGCACCTATCTAGATGCATAGTGAGCACTTGGAACCCCCAGGTGCTTCACAAATTGATTCATAAAAATGAAAAAGTGTTTTTTTTTTCATTTTTATGAATCAATTTGTGAAGCACCTGGGGTTCCAAGTGCTCACTATGCATCTAGATAGGTGCCTTGGGGGGTCTAGTTCCCAAAATGGGGTCACTTGTGGGGGAGCTCCAAAGTTTGGGCACACAGGGGCTCTCCAAACGCAACATGGTGTCCGCTAACAATTTGAGCCGACAATTTGTTAGCGGACACCATGTTGCATTTGAAGAGTCCCTGTGTGCCCAAACATTGGAGCTCCCCCACAAGTGACCCCATTTTGGAAACTAGACCCCCCAAGGCACCTATATAGATGCATAGTGAGCACTTGGAACCCCCAGGTGCTTCACAAATTGATTCGTAAAAATGTAAAAGTGAAAAAAAAAACACTTTTTCATTTTTATGAATCAATTTGTGAAGCACCTGGGGTTCCAAGTGCTCACTATGCATCTAGATAGGTGCCTTGGGGGGTCTAGTTTCCAAAATGGGGTCACTTGTGGGGGAGCTCCAATGTTTGGGCACACAGGGACTCTCCAAATGCAACATGGTATCCGCTAACAAATTGAATGGAAAATCGGCTCAAATTGTTAGCGGACACCATGTTGCGTTTGGAGAGCCCCTGTGTGCCCAAACATTGGAGCTCCCCCACAAGTGACCCCATTTTGGAAACTAGACCCCCCAAGGCACCTATCTAGATGCATAGTGAGCATTTGGAACCCCCAGGTGCTTCACAAATTGATTCGTAAAAATGAAAAAGTGAAAAAAAAAACACTTTTTCATTTTTATGAATCAATTTGTGAAGCACCTGGGGGTTCCAAGTGCTCACTATGCATCTAGATAGGTGCCTTGGGGGGGTCTAGTTTCCAAAATGGGGTCACTTGTGGGGGAGCTCCAATGTTTGGGCACACAGGGACTCTCCAAATGCAACATGATATCCGCTAACAAATTGTCGGCTAAAATTGTGGGGGAGCTCCAATGTTTGGGCACGCAGGGGCTCTCCAAACGCAACATGGCGTCCGCTAACAATTTGAGCCGATTTTCCATTCAATTTGTTAGCGGACACCATGTCGCGTTTGGCGAGCCCGTGATGTGCCTAAACAGTGGAGCTCCCCCACAAGTGACCCCATTTTGGAAACTATACCCCTCAAGGATTTTATTAAGGTGTATAGTGAACATTTTGAACCCAGAGGTACGACACAGAATTTGTTTACATTAGGTCATCATATTGAATAAGTTGTCATTAGTCTTGAGCGCAAGTGCTCGCTACTTGTGTTTGCATCGGGTACTCAGGTATGCACCATGTACAGCGTGTGCTCGAGTCCCTGCTCCGCATGTTTCACAGTTATTAGACACCCAAAAAAAACATGCGGGGATCACTCGTGCATGGCAGGCAATCCCCGTAAAGTTTTTTTGGCCGCGAAGCATATGGGGCAGAGACTCGAGCATGTCACTCAAATACCCACGATACTCAATGCATACCAGAGCACCTGATGCAAACTCAAGTAGCGAGCACTTGCGCTCAACACTAGTCGCCATATCGTCATCTCTTTTTCTTACTTTTGAAAAAAATCCCAACCCCATCACAACCCTAACCCCAACCCTAACCCCAACCCCAGCCCTAACCCTAGCACAACCCTAACCGTAGCACAACCCTAACCCTAGCACAACCCTAGCCCTAGCACAACCCTAACCCTAGCACAACCCTAACCCCAAACCCAGCCCTAACCCTAGCCCAATCCTAACCCAAGAGTTTATTTTTGACGCCGTTCCTTGTGCGGTATAAGTGATTAGACGACTTTATTCTTCGGGTCGGTGTGATTACAGCAATACCAGAATCATATGGGGTTTTTATGACTGACAGCTGTCACACACTAAAAGACGCATTTTTTGCAAAATCTAGTTTTTGCATCGCCATATTTTGAGAGCTATAATTTTTCCAGATTTTGGCAGACAGTCATGTGATGGCTCGTTTTTTGCGGGATGACTTGACGTTGTTATTGGTGCCATTTTCAGGCACGTGACATTTTTTGATCGCTTTCTATTCTGATTTTTGGGAGGCAGAATAAACAAAAAACAACAATTCAGGAATTGTTTTTTTTGTTTTTTTTTATTCTGTTCCGCGTGTGGTAAAATTGATAAGGCAGTTTTATTCTTTGGGTCAGTACGTTTACAGCGGTACCACATTTATATCGTTTTTCTATGTTTTGCAGTTTTACATAATAAAAGCAATTTTATAGAAAAAAATATTTTTTAGCATCGCTTTATTCTGAGAGCTATAACTTTTTTATTTTTCGGCTG